>NC_072386.2:22072752-23457752 GCF_028885625.2 Pongo pygmaeus | reverse complement strand
TCTATCTGTGGCCCTGCTTTAAAACCCAAATACAAACATCTCTTCCATGAAGCCCTTCCTGATTGCCAGTGCCCTCAACAGTGGGATAAGCTGCCAGGCATCTTAGAGATCTAGACCCGTGGTTCTCAATCCCGACTTCCCCAGGTCTCCTGAGAAGCTTTTAATAGGTGCATCAGCCCTGGATTCTTACCAGCAGGTCTGAGAGGGAGACTTAGCGCTTGTGTTCTTTTAATATTGTGCACAGGGTTGACGGGAAACACACACACAGCGTGCAGAACCATTCCACGAGGCTGTGTGTCCGGAACTGGTTCCCTCTGATGGGTTCCTGGTCCCGCTGACTTCAAGAATGAAGCCGCGGACCCTCGCAGTGTTACACTTTTTAAAGATGGTGTGTCCGGAGTTTGTTCCTTCAGATGTTCAGATGCGTCTGGAGTTTTTTCCTTCTACTGGGTTCCTGATCTATGCACGACTTCATGAGTGAAGCCGCAGACCTTTGCAGTGAGTGTTACAGCTCTTAAAGGTGGCGGCTCCAGAGTTGTTTGTTTCTTGTGGTGGGTTCCTGGTCTGGCTGGCTTCAGGAGTGAAGCTGCAGACCTTCACCATGAGTGTTACAGCTCATAAAGTGAGCAGCTAACAAGTGAGTTACACCTAAAAAGTGAGCAGCAGCAAAAAAAAAAAGTGTTACACCTAAAAAGTGAGCAGCAGCAAGATTTATTGCAAACGGCAAAAGAACAAAACTTCCACATGGTGGAAAAACACCCGAATAGGGTTGCAGCTGGCTCCAATGGCCAGTTTTCATTCCCTTATTGGCCCCGCCCACATCCTGCTGATTGGCCCATTTTACAGAGTGCTGATTGGTCCATTTTACAGAGTGCTGATTGGTCCATTTTACAGAGTGTTGATTGGTCCGTTTTTACAGAGGGTTGATTGGTGTGTTTACAAACCTTTAGCTAGACAGAAAAGTTCTCCAAGTCCCCACCAATTAGCTGGACACAGAGCACTGATTGGTGCATTTTTACAGAGTGCTGATTGGTGTCTTTACAAACCTTTAGCTAGACACAGAGTGCTGATTGATGCTTTTACAATCCTTTAGCTAGACAGAAAAGTTCTCCAAGTCCCCATCCGACCCAGAAACCCAACCGGCTTCACCTCTCAGTAGCTTACAGAAGAGGACCCTGCTGCCCCAGCAAAATACCACAAAGAAAGTCATGCGCTCCTCAGCAGGAAGCCCCCTTCTCTGGGACAGGGACTTTGTTTTCTTCTCAGCTCTATCGCCAGCACCTAGAACTGTGCCCACCTGTCAGATCTGTTATCAGATGGGAACATGGCAGATTTGTTGAATGAATGAAGGAATGAGTGAACTATGTGACATTCAAACTTAGCCACCAAACTTAAACTAGAAAAACTGGGTTGTGGTCCCTGATGGACCGTTGGTGCCTTCTTCCTTTGCTGGACGGTGATCCGTGGCTGTTTCTCCGGTGTGTTCGCAGTGGTTGCCTGGCTTGGTAACAAACACTCTTCGGAGCCACAGCCTGTGCTCAGAGTCCTCGCCGCCTCCCAGGCCCTGCGATCTCTTTGCATCCCAGGAGGTCCCGGTTGGTTGCAGTCCTTCTGGGTGACTCAGGAACCAGCCTCTCCTGAAGTACACAGATTAGGGAGTTCCCGGGGCCAGAGACATCTCCAAGGGAAGGTCAAGGGCCTGGAGGATGTGCGGACCTGACGACAGATGCCCCGCACGCTGGCCGGGACCGGGAAGGGCGGTCAAGGGTGGAAAGGGGCTGGCGGCTGCCAGGCCTGACCGAGTGGAGCGGGGCGGGGCGCGGCGGGGCGGGGCGGGACTGGAGCTGCACCTGCTTCTGGGTGGACGCACTTGGCTCGCGGCGCGGGCTGCAGACGGCTGCGAGACGCTGGGCACAGGTTAGACGTCCGTACCCGCAGGGGGCTCGAACCTGGAGGAGGGCTCGAAGGGAGAGGGAGCCCCGCCAAGGAGCGGGGCTGTGATGGAGAGGAGGTTCCGACTCGCATGGGACCTGCGGGAGAGGGGACGCGGACAGGGAGGGGATACCGATTGGGAGGGGCTCTGGGACAGGGATGGAGGCTCCGCTAGGGGAGGACGGGAGGGGATGGAGGGTCCTGGTGTCGCGGAAGCCCACCTGGGGCCCCCTCCAGGCTGCGGAACCAATGCGCACACTACTTCCACCGCCCCCGAGTGCCTATGTCCGGCTGGCCGCGGCCCTGGAATGAATATTGCTCAGTCCCCCGCAAGTCAGGTCTGCCGCGTTGCCGGGTGAGGGGAGGGTGTGAAGCCCCGGACCTCCGTCTGCCCCGTGAGTCCGGGGACGCGCGACCCGGGGATGCCATCTGGCCCCTGAGCTGTGTCCAGTCACAGCTCACATAGCTCTGGGCACTGGTACCCCGACTGCCTTTCCTTGTTAGCTGCGATACACAAATACACAAGCCAGATCCTTTCCTGAGTCCAGGAAGCCTGGAATCTAATAACACTGGGCGGTGGATAAAGTCCCCCGAGCCAGTGCTTAGCTTCCGTTAATGGAGCCATGAATGGAAGCGGATGTAAGCAGTGGGGGAGAAATTTGCGGGGGTGGCCCTGTCTAGGGCCAGAGAAACAACCTCTGAAGCTTAGATCCAGCCCTAGAGGGAAGAAAGATGTGAGTTTCAGCCAGGGAAACCTAGCACTTTAAGAAATAGAAACCCTTTCAAAATTTGAGGGCGGGTAGCTCTCCTAAAAGTTGCAGAAATGGCCACTTCTTTCACGTTCTCTTCAACCGCTTTTTGCGGTGTCTGCCGTTTTCCTCCTCCCGCAACTTTTTGTCTCCTAGGGTGGCATAGCCTTCCAAATAGACCTGCCTACAGCATTTTACCTGCAATTTTACACTCATTTTATAGAAAGGATGGCTTATTGTTCATGAGAAATGTGTACTGTTTTTAACCAGGTGTGTAATATCTTCAGTATAACCTGGGTGTTGTGCAGTTGGAAGTTACGGAAGAATCAGCACACATGGTTAGGTAGGGGCCCAGTGGCGTCAGACTTAGCTCTTCGTGACTGCGAGCTTCTTGGTTTAATAAGAATATTGGCTCCCTCTGTTCCTGGGGTTTCTGGGAAAAGATATGGAACTGAAATGAAGGTTTTATTGAATATGGCCCACTGATTTTACAAGCGGAGGTGCCTGAGATAAGCAGAAGGTGAGGCATGACCTCTGGCTGTGCATTATTTGTTCTGATATTACAGGAGCCAAGCATTCCATTTCCTTCTTTTTAAAGAGCTTTGATTTCCTCTCACATCTTCATGAAGATGGAAACAGTGCCCCCACTTACTTATCCTCAGGCCACACCTGTTCCCATTTATTCCGTGAGTTCCTCCCGCACCCTTCTGGTTGATGTTGGTTGTGATGGCCGAGGCGAAGTTATTGAATCTCACATTTGGCACCAGTTGTTTCTGTTTCTCATCTCCCCCCTACCTTCAGTGAAACATCAGCTGCTATACTTAGCTGTGCAAAGTACAGATGTTACCTGTGTTGGGTGTAATCAAAAGATTATCTCTTTTCCTCAAATGTAAAATGGGTGAGGACAGTTTCACCACACAGAGTCACTCCCCTAGCCAAAGTCCTTGCTATTGCAAAACACTTTATTGTAAGAGAATTAAAGTCACTAGTGTGTCATCAACTAATGGTACTTATAGACACATTCCATATTTGTTTCTATAGACAGATCATAAGACAAACACTAGATTGTTCCCAGTATGAGACCATACTGAATATGAACAATTAGAGGCCACAGGTGAGTGCTGTCCTCCTCACACTTTCTTTGAACTCTTAAGCTTCTACCCTTTTAACCAGCCAGCCCTCTCCCTGAAACCTTCACTGAGGCTAGAAACAAACACAAAGAGACTATTTGAATTTTAGCGAATTTTATCTCTCTTTTCTGTTCTCTTGTGTAAAAATTAAATGACCACAAACTACACCGCTGGAGGAAAAAGGAAAGCTAAAAGGTCTATCAGCCTTCTGTATGTGATGCAGAGTTCAACTGAATATATCAAGGTACACACCCGCATTCTCCTTGCCAGGACTTAGATATCAGAAGCCATTATCTTGCTGGTTGTTGAAATCATAATGGGGCTTTATAGAGCACAAGGCGATGTTTGTAAACAGCACTGTTCAGGTAAGATTAGAATCTGTATTTCAAAAATGAGGAGATGGAAACAGAGATACAGTGTATGTGGTCCAGGGTTAGCCAGTAATTAAATGGCAGAGCCAGAACTCAAACCAGCATTCCTTCCAGAATACCACAGCTGCCTCTGGAGTGGTTTTTGTTGTTCTTCTTGAATTTTGTGATGGAAGATTGTGATTTGTTTTTCCTGAACACTTAATATGTTTTCTGACTTGAACTGTCAGAATCTAAATTTAGAAACTCTCGTTTGGTATATTTCATGCCCATCTTTGTTCCATATAATTACAAAAATATCTTAGAGCTGGGTATAACCTTAAAGATTGTCAAGTCCAATCTTGTGGTTTTTCAAAGAAAAAACCAGATTTAAGAAAAATAAAGCAAGTACCTCATGTTGCTCCCCCAAATCTACTTCATTGGAGAATTACAGCTAAAAACAATGTTCAGATTATTGCTCATTCTGTCATGTGGTCCCTTGAGAATTTGCCAAATGTATAAATCCAGTGACTTATTTTGATGTACTCTTTTGGTTTGAGGTCTGTGACAGCAAACATAACCTCCCTGAATCCCAGCCTGAAATGCCTATGTACCTTCTGTTCTAACTGTAGCCGTTATTATAGTGGCTAAAGTTCTAACTTCTGTTCTAACTGTTCTCCTGGTTCCATGACAAACAGAGCTTTACTTGTCTTATTCCTAGCACAGTGCCCATAGCAGGCATACATAAAATGTGGTCAATATGTCAGATAAACATCTGAAAAAGTGTGAGATGTCATTAGAAGTTCATTCAGCTACAAGAACAGAAAACCCTACTACAGTGGCTTAAACAAGTAAGGAGTTTGTTTTTCTCAGAGAACAAGAAGTCTGGAGGTGAGAAGGCTGGGGCTGGGAAAGGGGTTCTGACATGAACTCATCTGAGACGGGCTCCTTGTGTCTTCCCACACCACCCTCCTTAGCATGGAGCTCTCATCCTCACTTCCCCAAGTTGCAGCAGAAAGATGGGCAGAGGCATGCTCCAGAAGAGTCTTGTCTTTTTTTTCTTTTCTTTTCTTTTCTCTCTTCTTTTCTTTTCTTTTCTCTCTCTGTCTGTCTCTCATCTCTTCCTTTCTTTTGAGATGGAGTCTCGCTCGGTGGCACGATCTCAGCTCACTGCAACCTCCGCTTCCTAGGTTCAAGTGATTATCTTGCCTCAGCCTCCGAGTAGCTGGGATTACTAGGCGTGCACCACCACACCCAGCTACTTTTTGTATTTTTAGTAGAGAACTCCTGACCTTGTGATCTGCCTGCCTCAGCCTCCCAAAGTGCTGGGATTACAGATGTGAGCCACCGCGCCTGGCCTGTCCTTCTTTATAATAAATAATAATAATAATAGCTTGTCTGGTAGCCCACCCCAAAAGACGTCTTACATGTCATTGGCCAGAACCATATCACATACACACTGTTAACGGTGAGGGAACCTGAGAGAATCTAGTGTTTTAGACAGACACGTTGCCAATACATCAAAATAAGAATTTTGGGCCAGGCACAGTGGCTCACGCCTGTAATTCTAGCACTTTGGGAGGTCAAGGCGGGTGGATCACCTGAGGTCAGGAGTTCAAGGCCAGCCTTGCCAACATGGTGAAACCCCATCTCTACTAAAAACACAAAAAATCAGCCAGGCGTGCTAGCAGGCGCCTATAGTCCCAGCTACTCAGGAGGCTGAGGCAGGAGAATCACTTGAACCCAGGAGGCAGAGGTTGCAGTGAGCCGAGATCATGCCACTTGCACTTCAGCCTGGACAACAAGAGCGAAACTCCATCTCAAAAAATAATAATAATAACAAAATACGAATTTTGTTAATAAGGCAGGGGGGAGAATGAACATTGGGTAGGCAGCTAGCAGCATCTGCCATAGTGTGTTTTATGAGTCGTAGATCCTGTCTCTAAATAGGTTGTTATTTGTTTTGGTTTTTTGTTTGTTTTACTAAAAAGCAATGGGTAATGCAGTGGGTCTAGAGGAACTTTTTTAAATGGTAGAGTGCAAGGACCACTCTGAGAACTGCTGATTATGTAGGTCTGGGCTGGGTCTATAAATCTCCATTATGGACTGGCACGCCAGGTCATCTGAGGGCAGGTGGTTGCGGGAATACATTTTGAGAAACACCGAATGTCGGGTAGTTTAGCAGAAGTGCCTTTATTTTATTTCCGTTAGCTTTTTGCCTCACTCCTCTTGAGGTTATTACTTTATTTTTTAATTTTCTACTTTGGTCAACATAAATCAATGTATAGTCTTAGAAGTCATTCGTTGTAGAAGGTTTTTATTGAGTTAATACTGAGTATAGAACCCTAGTGGCAATTACTTTCAATGCTTTGGGTTGTGTTTTTCTGATATTACCATATCCTAAATAGCATGCAAATACGGGCCATTTCTTCTTCTCTTTTCCGGTTCTGGATGACATCTATTGACATCCTACCAAGAAGGATGAGGGTTTCGCTCCTTTACACCCCTACCCTCCCTCTCACCTTCACATCCCTTTCTTTTAAGTTCCCAATATGGTTATATCCTAAATTTTTTATATGTCAATGTTTGGTACGTATATTATTCCCAACTAAGGCACATGATACACCATGATCTTTACATTTCCCTTCTTGACGAGTCTTTCCCCCCACCCCATGGAATGGGGTGGAATTGCTACATTTTCTTTAGTTGTTTGTTTCAGAACTCATCTCCAAGAAGTCATTTCCTGGAGCCAAGGAAACTCTTGGGGGCCCTCTGAGTGCTGCTAACTGCATAGAGCTGTTGAGTGGAGAGGAAAAGCCAGGCTGCCATCAAGAAGCATTTGGGGTAAATTTTCTAAGCACATCTGAAAAGACAGAGTCTAGAACCTCCACGGTCCCTGTCTGTTGTGATTTATTTTCTTATTCTAAATACATACATACATACACGCTTTTTTTTTTTTCTGTCTAGGCCATCTCTTGTGGAATACATATGTACTTTCATACCCAATTATGTACAATTTTTGTAATTTTACCCCTTTTTCTTAAGGCTCCCAAAAGTGTCTAAGATTCAGGCCCCATAAGACGCGGTTGCTTTTTGAGCTTGTGCCAATTTAAGATGTCACTTTTCTTCCTTCACACTTGATTGCTGGTTTGGCTGGGTATGGGATATTAATCAGAAATCATTTCCTGTCCGAACTTTGAAAACATTGCTCTATTTTATTCTACTTTCTTATGGTGCTGTTGAGAAGCTGATGCCATTCTAATTCCTGATCCCTTGTATTTTGTTTTAATCTCTGGGCATTTGTAGGGTTTTCTTTGTTGTTTATATTCTGATATTTTATGATTTTGTTATTTAATGTTGGGGTGGGGTTTTTTGGCGGGGAGATACAGGGAGGTATCAGTCACTGTCCTAGGTATTTTATAGGCCTTTTCAATCCAAAAATTACATTCTTCAGTTCTGAGTAGTTTTCTTCTGTTAATAATTTTGTCGTTCTTTCTTTCTGAAACTTACTTAGACTGAATCTGAAAATGGGATCTCTTGGATTTGTCTTGTAATTTTATCTTTTTTATTTTAAAAAAATCCCATGTTTTTTAGTTCTAATAAATCTTCCAACACTGCTATTAAATGTTTACATTCTACCATTGCATTTTTAATTATCAGGAGCTTTTATTGGCGAGAGGTGTGGTCTTCTAAATGGTTTTTACAGTATCCTGTTCTCATTTCATGAATGCAGTATCTTCTCTTATTTCTCTGAGAATATTAACTCAGTACTTTTTTTCACATTTTAAAGTTTCTTCTCTTATTTCTCTGAGAATATTAACTCAGTACTTTTTCTACATTTTAAAAGTTTTCTTCAGCTACCTACAATGTCTGTGTCTATTTTCAAAGTGACTTTTAATGTTGCTTTTGGCCTGCCTTTCACGTTGGAAGCTTTATACATGTTTAGGGATGGTGCGCGTCATCTGTGAGCATGGTTTGTAGGTTGGCTGGCTTCATTGTAGGGTGGTTAGGCAGAGAAAGCCTTTTTGATGGCTTATCATCGTCTGTCTCTAGTGCTTTCTAGTACATATAATGGATTTCTCTGTAGAAATATCTCATTTCTAGCCATTTATTCCTGTTTGAGAAAAGTCACATAATAACTTAGATGTATTTATTATGTCATCTGCTTAATAGCAGAGGTTCTTGTTGTAAGGTGGATAGGTGGAGGTCTAGGATTCAAAATGGGAAATGTGTCCTTGACTCTGCCTACACTTTGAAGTTGCTGATGTTCTCCATGTTTTCTTTTCTATTGAAAAAGCTCTGAGATACTAGGGAATGAAAACTCTTTGAATACATGTACAACTAATTTACTTTTTGATAACCATTTGCAAAATATGGATTATATTGGGAAAACATTTTGCTAATACCTCTAGAATTTGGGACAGAATTTCTGCCCTTGAAGGTCACCCTCCAAATCCATGCAATTTTTCTCTTGTACAGCCCCACAGTGATCATCAAAACTTGGAGCAGATTCATCTTTTTTTTTTTTTTTTTCCTGGGAAAGGTTTAGATCACGTGAAGGGAACAGATACTACGTTTGATAGGAATGGTTCCTGCTTTAGCTTCCTAAGGCCTCTCACTTGGAAAGCCTGCCCATTAGACCCTGGATTTTTTGCTGTTAGCTTTTCCTTCTTAGACGACTTCAAAAAAGCCTGCAAACTCCCTGACAGCACGGGCCCAGGCTTGTCACCTCTGCAACTCCATCACCCAGAATAGTGCCTTATGCATAATAAGCGCTTGATAAATGTTAGTTGACTTAAATTGACCCTATTATCTGTTTTAAACTGGCCCTTCCTACCTGTCCCCTTGCTATTTCCTCTGTTTCTCTCATGTCTTTTTATGTCACCACCTCTTGGATGATGCTACCTCATTCTCAAATCCGATGGAATAGCTATAAGAAAACAAACTTGAAAGATCTCTAACTACTAGGACTCTAAGTAGAAGTTCCAGGATTGAAAACTCCCATATCACCTTACTAAATATCTAATTATTTCTTAGGTTATCACCAATCACCCTGCATCGAGTCCCTCCTGAGCCACAGTTCAGTTTGGATTATTTTTTTCCTCATGTTCCATCCCTTGTCTGTAGTGCCCTTCCCTTCCTTCCAGTGTCTTTGATCAGCCTCCACTTTGATCCAGAGCTTCTCTTTGATCTGTTCTAATGGTCATTTTTCTGCCTCCTCCCCTACATTGATCTACAATCTGGCATATTTTATACATTATACAAAGCACATTGTTGTGCTAATTTCAGAATACCTACCTGTCAATCAGACAGACATCTTTTCAAACCTAACTCAGACCCATGATGAAGGTCTCTCTCTTCTGGCCATTACTGAGATAGCTCCTGCTTTGGTCTCACTGGGGCTGTTTATTTCCCTATGGGAGGCTTTAGAACAGTAACTAAACTACAGTGCAAAACAGTGATCTGTAGATTAGTGTTTCTCAATCATCAGCACTAACAATAGAATCTAAACTCCCAGGGACCTGGAGACTTGGCTGAGAACAGCCTGGCATAAGTGCAGTCTCTCTTAATACTAAAAAATTTATGCTACTCCAAAATATGTCTGTATCTGTTTTAAAATGAAAATCATTTTTCCAGAATCTTCAGGTGAAATTGATACTCCAGGATTATGTTCATCTTGTGATTTCAGATATCATCTGGGGGGAGAGGATTCGCACATATGCTAGTCTGTGAGACACAGTAGTAGAAATCAAAGGACTTACCTAGCTCTAAGAATTGTATGAAAGTAGTGATGGTACCAACAATTTTACCAATCGCTAGATTTAGGAGATGGTGTTCTCTTGATTCAAGATTAAGGCTAAGCTGCATCAGTTCAGTTCAGTTTAAGAACTATTATTATATATCAAGCTTGTGCTGGTTTATGATGGAGATGATAAGGTCTCTGCTCTTGAAGATTCTGTAGACTAATGGGCAAGACATATGTCACTATATAATTTTAATATAACATGGTAAGTGATAAAAATCATGGTATGTATAAGGTCCTTTGAAAACACAGAGGTGGGGCACTTAGCCCAGCCTGGAGACTCACAGAGGCTTCCTGGAGGAGATAAGGCCTAAAAACAGAAACCAGGTAAGAGGAATGAAAAGGACATGCAATTTAGAGGGGACGACATGAGCAAAGGGGACACTGTCAGGTTGACGGTGGGAAGAATTGGGAGGTGACGCTGGAGAGGAGCCATATTCAGGTATACACAATGCAAGGGGACGTGGACCCCTCCACAGGCTGCTGGTTAGCCAATGGAACATTTTCCGTCCTCCAGTAGGGTAGTCAGATGTACATGGAAGGTGGATGACTGGCTGCGGGGTGGAAGAAGAATTCATGGACAGCAGGACTAGAGGCCTCGCAGTGTTTAGGAAAAAGACAACAAGAGCCCAAATGAGATCATTGCTGCAGGCACAGAAGGGAAAGAGAAAATACCAGGATACTTGGGGAAGCAAATTTAGCAGAATTTTGGTGTCTTTGGGGGCAATGGTGAAGGGAGAAGAGTCCAGAATGACTCCCAGGATTCCGGCTTTCTGGGTGACTGCACGTTAAGCCATTACCCAAGTTTGGGATGTGAGAAGAGAAGCCAATTTGGTGGGGAAAAAAGATGGTGAATTCAGTCTTGGACATACTGACTTGAAATGTCTAAGAAACATCTGTATGTTTATGTGCATGTCTGTCTATTCAGCAGGTTGTTGGATCTATGAGTCTGAGACTTAGAGACAAGGTCAGAGCTAGAGATGAAGTTGTGGGAGTCACCAGTGTGCAAGTGGTGATTAATCCATGGGTGTGCATGAGAGTTCTTGCAAGGGGAAGAGGAAATGGAAGTAAGGGCTTATGCAAGGAGGATTGTTGAGTAAAGTGGAAGGCCCAGCCTCTGCCTGTTCACTAATGTCAGTGCTGAACAAGCCCACTGGCAGTGGATGCTGAGGGAAGGAAGGAAGGAGTCTGTCTGTAAGCTTGAGCAGTTTTTCTAAGAGGTGGAGAAGGCAGAGAGCCCAAGCCTTGAAGAAATGTTCCTTAGTGGCCTGGCATCTCAGAAATTTGACTCCATGACTTTGGAGAGATCTTTCCATTATTATTTTCCTTGAGCACCCAGAAAGAGAATTCTGAACTAAATGTATTCTTTCCCATGGCTGAGTTAAGGATAGTGTTAATTACTGAAATATATGTAAGGTGTTTTTTTTTTTTTTTTGGTTGTTTGAAAACTAAGCCCACCTTTGAAGTCCAGAGATGTCCTTTCACTCTAATGTATGCTGAGGTGGCAACAGGTAATTGCTTCTTTGTAGGTAATAGCCATAGCCTTAGTTTCATCCTCCCTTCTCCATGACTAAAACTTGCTCCAACTTCTGCATTTCGTTTTTGTGATGTATTAATGAGGAGCAAAGACATAAAGGGATTTCAGAATTTGGAAGAGCCATGGAAAGTCCCTCTTCCAAACTCCCTATTTAACAAATAAAGAGGCCGGGTACAGTGGCTCACGCCTGTAATCCCAGCACTTTGGGAGGCCGAGGCTGGCGGATCATGAGGTCAGGAGATCGAGACCATCCTGGCTAACACGGTGAAACCCCATCTCTACTAAAAATACAAAAAATTAGCTGGGTGTGGTGGCGGGCGTCTGTAGTCCCAGCTACTCAGGAGGCTGAGGCTGGAGAATGGTGTGAACCCGGGAGGTGGAGGTTGCAGTGAGCCGAGATCGTGCCACTGCACTCCAGCCTGGGGGACACGGCAAGACTCTGTCACAAAAAAAAAAAAGAAAAGAAAATTAGGACCCTGAGAGGCCGTGTCTTGCTCAAGGTCACAGAGTGAATTCCTAGCAGCATTCAGGCTAGGACCCAGGTATTCTGACTCAGTGGCCAGTGTTCTTGTTAGATAGTGAGAAAATAGAATTTAGTCCAATTTGTTTTTCAATCTCAAATTCAGGATCCAGCAAAACTGCCTAATTTTCATGACAGTTTGAAGAAAGGCCCAGATCAAATGCCTCCCCCTCTGTGAGGCCTACCCAGTTTCTCAGGTGAGAGTTACCCACTTTGTATGCTATGTGCTAGGACTGCTACCAGTACGTCCCAGGACAATCAATCTTTCACAAGTATTATCATGTGGCGCTTAACGACAGGGACATGTTCTGAGAAATGGGTCGTTAGGCGATTTTGTTGTGTGGACATCCTAGAGTGTACTTACACAAACCCAGATGGCATAGCCTACTACACATCTAGGCTATGCGGTGTATACTGTCAGTACTGAGCATCCACACTGTGAGCAGATGCTGAAGGGAGTCTGTAGGCGTGAGCACTTTTTCCAAGAATTGACTTCCAACCTGTACAGCACGTTACCGTACCACACACTGTAGGCAGTTATAGCACAGTGGTAAGTATGTGTGTATCTAAACATGGAAAACATGCATTAAACATACGGTATTGTGGCCAGGCGCAGTGGCTTACACCTGTAATCCCAGCACTTTGGGAGGCGGAGGTGGGCAGATCACGTGAGGTCGGGAGTTCGAGACCAGCCTGACCAACATGGAGAAACCCCACCTCTACTAAAATTACAAAATTAGCCAGGCGTGGTGGTGCATGCCTGTAATCCCAGCTACTCGGGAGGCTGAGACAGGAGAATAGCTTTAACCTGGGAGGCGGAGGTTGCCGTGAGCTGAGATCGCGCCATTGCACTCTAGCCTGGGCAACAAGAGCGAAACTCTGCTTCAAAAATAAAATAATTAGCCAAGCGTGGTGGTGCACACCTGTAGTCCCAGCTACTCAGGAAGCTGAGGCAGGAGGATCACTTGAACCCTGGGGATGGAGGTTGCAGTGAGTTGAGATCATGCCACTGCACTCCAGCCTGGGTGACAGAGTAAGACCTTATCTCAAAAAAAAAGAAAAAAAAAGGTATTATAATCATATGGGGCCACCATCATATATGCCGTCTGTTATTAACCAAAATGTCATTATGTAGCACCTGACTGTATACAGCTCTCTACTAGATTATAAACTCCTTGCAGATAAAACTATTCATTTTATCATTATCCATTATATTATTTCCTTAGCACCCAGAAGAATGCTATATTTAATTGGCTCATATGGAAAATTTTAGAAAGAGAGAGACAGCAGGGCTGAGACTATCTTCTGCTCAGGAACCAAAATGAGCTGGGAGGTAACAGAGTTCTTTTTCATAGTAATTGTGTTCCATATCATGGTGAAATCGTGCCAGAACAAGCTTCAGACTCTTTCTGGTCTTACTCCTTCTGACCGTGCTGTTCCAAAGAACCTGCCATATAGGAAATAACAATGATGGCAGTAGCTGTCAAATTCTAAAGACAGGGATAGACTCTGGACCTCCTCAGGCCCCTGAGCACACTGTAGAGCAGGGACGTGACTTAACTGAAGTTCAGGACTGTGGCCACAGTCACATCCACCTGTGAGCAATGGAGGACTTTCAACATGGAACCCTCTGCTTCCCCTGCATTGTTACTAAGCATCTAATAGAACGCGAAGAGGTATTAACCTTGTTATTTGCAGAGTTACAAAAAGCTGAGTCAGGTAGGTTTGGCTGTATTCCAAAGCAAACCCAGACCAGAAGCCACCTTGAGAGTTCGTGCCAGCAAGGACAGATTCAGAATGTACAAAAACAATGAAAATAATATTCTATGATCACCCTATAACCTACTTCCTTACTGACCAAACACACGTCTCATTCCCATTAAAAAGTTATGCTCAGCCACTGCCCTCTCTAGGATTATGTGATGTTAAACAGTAATTCTGCCCATTTAGGGTCAGCTACTCAAAAGCAAAGAACAGCAACTTTAGGTCAAAATATATTCTTCTAGGAGAGAAGCCCAAGTCTCTCCCCTATTATTGCGGGAATAGTGTACGAGCACCAGACTAGAGAGGAAGCTAACACTTATTAAACATGTATTCTAGTCAGCTGCTAGACATTTTCAGGTAAGCCTCACAGGATCCCTCCAAGGTGGTATTAATGTCCCTGTTTTAGAAGGAGGAGTACTGAGATTCAGAGACATTAGAGAACTTGTCCAAGGTCTTACCAGTAAAAGTGGCAAAACCAGGATTAAACTTAGGTCTGACACTACATAGTTCATATTCTATTACGTGACTATATTCCTCCTTAAAGGAAAATTTAGGAATTCGATTTCCTTTAGGAAGATGTAGGAAATAGAATGTACTGAAACTAAGATAACAGTTGACTTAAGTCTTTTCTAACTCAGCCTTCCTCAGGCCCATGTGTGAGCTGGTTTCTGTCCTTTCCCTGAGACTCTTGGGCACATAGGACCATAATGTCTGTTTGATTTTACTTTTAAGTATATTCTTTTGGTCAGTCCCAGTCTAACAAAATTTTAAGATTTAATGCATTCTATCCATGCAAGAGAATTATATGTGGTTTTGCTTGTTAAGGAAGGTGGAAATGATGTAGGGTAAAGAAAGTAAGTGACATTATCTAATTCACTCCCACCATATGGACGATTGGCTGCAACTGCTTCTCAGCCTTTGCATGTGTTATTTGCTCTGACTAGAACTCTGCCCACACTACCTGACTAACGCCTGTGTGTTTTTCCAGGAAACTTTCATGACACTACCCTCTATAATCTTTCTCCAATTTCCTCCAGGCTGAATAAGAATCCCCCCTTTGTTTTCACTGTTATGAGTGTTCTCTGTATACTCTAGTAAAGTATTTTTATATGAATCATTATAGTTTAATTAATCAGTCTTCTGATTCACAGTTTGAGCTGGTTATAGGCAAGGTCCTTCTGTAAAAAGTTGATGAAATCTACTTTTAAGAGTAGAAGGATAGACAAGATGCCAAGACAATTCAATAGGGAAAAAGAATAGTCTTATTAACAAATGGCTGGGACACTTGGATATTCACATGTGAAAGAATAAATTTGGATTCCTACCTCACACCATATACAAAAGTTAAGTCAAAATAGATCAGAGGTCAGGTGCAGTGGTTCACACCTGTAATCCCAGCACTTTGGGAAGCCAAGGCTCAATCACCTGAGGTTAGCAGTTCTAGACCAGCCTGGCCAACATGGTGAAACTTTGTCTCTATTAAAAATACAAAATTAGCCAGGTGTGGTGGCGCATGCCTGTAATCCCAGCTCCTCAGAAGGCTGAGGCGGGAGAATCGCTTGAACATAGGAGGCAGTGAGCTGAGATCACGCCATTGCACTCCAGCCTGGGAGAGAAGAGCAAAATTCAGTCTCAAAAAATAAATAGATCAGAAACATAAATATCAGAGCTAAAACTACAATTCTTAGAAGAAAACATAGAAGTGAGTTTTCTGACCTTCGGTTAAGCAGTGGTTTCTTGGATATAACATCAAAAGCACAAACAAAAGAAAAAAACAGATAAATTGGACTTCATCAAAATTACAAGCTTCTGTGCTTCAAGGACAGCATCAAGAAAAGACAACTCACAGAATGGGAGAAAATATTTGCAAATAATATATCTGATAAGAAACCTGTATCTAGAATAAAGAACTATTACAACTCAATAATAGACAAGTAATCCAATTAAAATGGGCAATGTATTTGAGTAGGCATTTCTCCATGTGCCCAATAAGCACATGAAAAGATGCTCAACATCACTAATCATTAGGGAAACAAAACAACAGAATGCCATTTCATACCCACTAGAATGGCTAAATGAAAAAAGACATAACAAGTATTGGCAAAGATATGAAGAAACTGGAACTCTAATACATTGCTGGTGGGATGGTGAAAGGGTCTAGCCACTTTTGAAAAGTCTGACAGTTTCTCAAACTGAGAAACTGACCAAGAGTTACCATCTGACCAAGTATTCCACTCCTAGGTATACAGTCATCACCCTTTATCTGCAGGGGATATGTTCCAAGACCCCCAGTGGATGCTAAAACCATGGATAGTTAGTTCCAAACCTTATATACACTATGTTTTTTCCTAGATGCATATACCTATGATAAAGCTTATATAAATTAGGTATAGTAAGAGATTAACAATAATAGTAGGACTATATTAGAACTATATGTGTACTAGAACAATTACAACAATATACTGCTCACAATTTCATGGATGAAGATTCATTTTTACTGTAGATCTTAGCAACCTCAGCATACTATTTTTTTCTTTCGTTATTAAGAACTTTCATGTTTCCACTTAAACAAAACACTTGACAACTTCTCTTTGGCATATTCAAACTGCCAGCATCACTACTTTTTCATTTTGGAGCCATTAGGTAAAATAAGGGTTACATGAACACAAGCACTATGATACCATGACAGTCAACCTGATAATCCAGACAGCTTACTAAGTAACTAATGGTTATGCTGGAGAAAGCGATGAGTCATATCCAGGGTGGGATGGCATGAAATTTCCTTATGCTACTCAGAATGGTGTGCAATTTAAAATTTCTAAATTATTTGTTTCTTGAAGTTTCGATTTAATGGTTTTGGACCACAGTTGACTGCAGGTAACTGAAACTGCAGAAAGCAAATCCATGGATAAGGGGAGACTACTGCATATCCAAGAGAAATGAAAACATCTGTACACACAAAAACATGCCGTTGTTCACAGCATCATTATTCATAACAATTCAAACGTCCATCTACTAACAAGTGAATAAACAAAATGTGACACATCCATACGATGGAATATTATTTGGCCATAAAAAGGAATGAAGTGGCCGGGTATGGTGGCCCACACCTGTAATCCGAGCACTTTGGGAGGTCAAGGCAGGTAGATCACGAGGTCACCAGTTCGAGATCAGCCTGGCCAATATGGTGAAACCCCATCTCTACTATAAATATAAAAATTAGCCAGGCATACTGGCGAGCACCTGTAATCCCAACTACTCGGGAGGCTGAGGCAGGAGAATCGCTTGAACCCGGGAGGTAGAGGTTGCAGTGAGCCAAGACCACACCATTGCACTCTAGCCTGGGCAACAGAGCCAGATTCTGTCTCAAAAATAAATAAATAAATAAATAAAGGAGCCAGGGGCGGTGGCTCACACCTGTAATCCCAGGTGTGATTATGAGATGAAATGCCGAGGTGGGTGGATCACGAGGTCAGGAAATCAAGACCTTCCTGGCTAACACGGTGAAACCCCATTTCTACTAAAAATACAAAAAATTAGCCGGGCATGGTGGCAGGTGCCTGTAGTCCCAGCTACTTGGGAGGCTGAGGCAGGAGAATGGCGTGAACTGCGAAGGTGGAGCTTGCAGTGAGCAGAGATCGCCCCACTGCACTCCAGCCTGGGTGACAGAGCGAGACTCTGTCTTAAATAAATAAATAAATAAATAAAGGAATGAAGTGCTGATACATGCTATACCATGAATGAATCTTGAAAACATTATGCTGAGGGAAAGAGGCTGCATCTTGTATGATTTAATTTATATAAACTGTCTAAATTAGGCAAATCCACAGAGACGGAAAGCATATTAGTGATTGCCAGGGGATGGGAGTGCTGGTGGGAAATGGGAATGACTATCAATGTGTATGAGATTTCTTTGGGGGTTGGTAAAAGCATTTTAAAATTGAATAGTTGTAATTTTATATAAAATTAGATAGCAATAATGGTTGCACAACTGTTTGTAAACCAAAAAATACCAAATTAAACACCTTAAAAGGATAAATTTTACGGTATGTAAATTATATGGTGGGTTTTTTTTTAAGTAGAAGAGTAATGGCAAGAAAGTACGGAGAACCATCTTAGGGTTCAGAGCCATCCGGAAAAACTGTCACAGAAATAAAAAGTAAAAAAACTTAGTAAGGTTGTTGAAATATTTGTAGCTTGTTATACACCTGAGAGTTATTTTTCATAGTGATTTAGTAATTAAATCTATAAAAGGAAATGTAAGTGTTAATTGTTCATGTTAATTGAACATGTTCATGTTCATGGCTCCCGTAATCCCAGCACTTTGGGAGGCCGAGGCAGGTGGATCACCTGAGCTCAGGAGTTCCAGACCAGCCTGGCCAACATGGTAAAACCCCGTCTCTACTAAAAATACAAAAAATTAGCCAGGCATGGTTGCGGACACCTGAAATCCCAGCTACTCAGGAGGCTGAAGCAGGAGAATCACTTGAACCCAGGAGGCAGAGGTTGCAGTGAGCCGAGATTGTGCCACTGCACTCCATCCT
Organism: Pongo pygmaeus; assembly: GCF_028885625.2. NCBI lineage: Eukaryota > Metazoa > Chordata > Mammalia > Primates > Hominidae > Pongo > Pongo pygmaeus. Next base: position 23,439,426 of record NC_072386.2, on the reverse strand, counting down.
GAGCAACAAGAGCGAACCTCTGTCGGAAAAAAAAAGGAACTTTAGACACAGACACACACAGAAAGAAGACTATCTGAAGACACAGGGCGAAGGCGGTCATCTGCAAGCCCAGGAGAGAGGCCTCAGAAGAAACCCATTCTGCCAACGCATTGGTCTCAGACTTCTAGCTTCCAGAACTGTTAGAAGATAAATGGCTGTGGTTTAAGTCCTCCAGTCTGTGGGCCTTTGTTACAGCAGCCCTGACAACCAGTACAGATTTGGGTACCAAGAAATAGGGTGCTGGTGAGCAGATGTGGCTTTGGAACTCAACAGTGAGTAAGGGCTGGAAGAGTTTGGAGGTGCATGTTGGAAAAGGCCTAAATTGCCTTAAAGAGACTGTTGATAGAAATGTGGACATTAGCTGGGCGCTGTGGCTCACGCCTGTAATCCCAGCGCTTTGGAAGTCTGAGGCAGGTGGATCATTTGAGGTCAGGAGTTCGAGACCAGCCTGGGCAACATGGTGACTCCCCATCTCCACTAAAAATACAAAAATTAGCCGGGCGTGATGGCGTGCACCTGTAATCCCAGCTACTCAGGAGGCTGAGGCAGAAGAATTGTTTGAACCTGAGAGGCAGAGGTTGCAGTGAGCTGAGATAGCACCACCTCAGCACTCCAGCCTGGGCAATAGAGCGAGACTCAAAGGAAAAAAAAAAAAAACAACAGAAATGTGGACTTTAAAGGTGATTCCAGTGAGGACTGAGAAAGAAAGAACAGAGCTGTAGAGAAAGCACCTATCAGCCAGGCACCGTGGCTCGCACCTGTAATCGCAGCACTTTGGGAGGCCAAGACAGGTGGATCACCTGAGGTCAGGAGTTTGAGACCAGCCTGGCCAACATGGTGAAACCCCATCTCTACTAAAATACAAAAATTAGTCAGGTGTGGTGGCATGCACCTGTAGTCCCAGCTACTCGGGGAACTGAGGCAGGATAATTGCTTGAGCCGGGGGGCAGAGGTTGCAGTGAGCCAAGATCATGCCACTGCACTCCAGCCTGGGCAACAGAGAGAGACTCCATCTCCACAAAAAAGAAAAAGAAAAAGAAAATGCATCTATCATCTTAGAGAATACATGTATCATCAGGAACAGCATGTTGGTTGAAATATGAATGTTAAAGGTACTTCTGGTGAGATCTTGGACAGAAATGAGGAACATGGTATTAGAAACTAGAAGAAAGATGGACCTTGTTATAAAGTGGCAAATAAATTTGTTGAATTTGATTTTCATGTTTCATGGAAAGCAGAACTTATAAATGATGAACTTGGATATTTAGCTGAGGAGATTTCTAAGCGAAGTACTGAAGGTGGCCTGATTTCTTCTTGCTGCTCATAGTAAAATATGAGAGGAGAGAGATAAACTAAAAAAGGAATTTTTAGAAAAAAAGGAACCAAAACTTTTGGAAAATTCTCAGTCTATCCATTCTACAAAAAATGAGAAAGCACATTCTGGAGGAAAGACCAAGGGTGTGGCTGAACCCCCATCTGAAAAGATGACCAATGTGACGCATGGATACAGTCAACCAACTCAGCAAGTCGGGAACAGAGATGTAGTTTTCCCAGGAACATCTGTGGAGGGCCCTCTTGTCAAATGGCCTCACCCCCTATGGATTGCATAGGAGGCCAACAAGGTCTTTGAGAATTTATAGCAGCAGACATTGCCAGTTTGGACCAAAGGAGACAGAAATAGGAAGAAATGAAGGAAGATTGTCAGACTTCTGGAATTCTGCAGGACCAGCCAGTACAGCGATATGGCTGTGATCATGAGTTATCCTTAAAGGAAAGAGAAGAATGACCCTGAAGCTAGTTCAGAGAACTGCCAGGTTGCTACTGCCACCTTGGGCCCAGGGCACACAGATTCAGGGGCAGGACTGGTGCCATTTCCTTGTTTTCAGCAGGCCAGGATGCCCCAGCCTAGGACCAAGGGGTGGGGCCACCATTTAGGGTAGAGGAATCAGGGTGATGGCCCTGGAAGGCAGGGCCACCCTGTGGACCCAGACAACAGAACACTGAGCCAAAGAGGATTATTCTCAAGCCTTGGAATTGGGCTGGTCATGGTGGCTCACGCCTGTAATCCCAACACTTTGGGAAGCTGAGGCAGGTGGATGACCTGAGATCAGGAGTTGGAGACCAGACTGGGCAACATGGTGAAATCCCGTCTCTACTAAAAATACAAAAAATTGCCTTGCATGGTGGCTCATGCCTGTAATCTCAGCTACTTGGGAGGCTGAGGCAGGAGAATCACTTGAACCCAGGAGGCAGAGGTTGAAGTGAGCCAAGATCGCGCCATTGCACTCCAGCCTGGGCGACAAGGGTGAAACTCCATCTCAAAAAAAAAAAAAATCGAATGAAATTTGCCCTACCAGGTTCCAGGACAGGAGATCCATGACCACTTTCTTCTTTCCAATGTCCCGCTTTTAAACTAGAAATGTCTGTGCTCTGCCTGTCCTATTTGGGAAGCAGATAATTTCTTGTCTGGTCGTAAAGGTTCACAGCTGGAGAAGAATTTTGCCTCAGGATGAACCGTACCTCAAATCTCACCCATACCTGCTTTAGACAATACTTACATGAGATTTTGGACTTACAGTTGATGCTGGTCTGGATTAAGACTTTTGGCACTGTTGGGATGGGGATGAGTGTATTTTGCATATGAGAAGGACATGGATTTTCAGGGAGCAGAGGACTGGGTGTTATGGGCTGAGTGTGCTCTCTCCAAATTCAAATGTTGAAGTCTTAACTCCCAGTACCTCAGGATGTGACTCTTTCGAGATAAGATCTTTAAAGAAGTAATTAAATTAAAATGAGATCATTAGGGTGGGGCCCAAATGCAGTATGAGTAATGTTGTCATAAGAACACAGACACACAAGAGGATGACCACGTGAGGACACTGAGAGAAGATGGCCATCTCCAAGCCAAGGACAGAGGCCTCCAGAACTGAGAATGTAAATGATTGTTTAATCTGCCCAGTCTGTGGTACTGTGTTACCAGCCCTAGCAACCAGTATATGTGGTCTACCCACACAACGAAATACCATTCAGCCACTAAAAGGACTCAGTGGTGATTCATGCTTACAACATGGAGAAACCTGGGAAATATCATGCCAACAGAAAGGGCCAGTCACAAAAGGCCACATATTATATAATTCAATTTATGAATTGAAAGGCAAACCTGTAGAAATATGAAATCGACTGGTGGCTGCCTGCTGGACACCCTGCAATGCACAGGACAGCCCCATAACCAAGACCCCTGTGGCCCAGAGTATCAGCAATGCCGAGGCTGTGAGATCCTGCTCTCACCCAGGCCTGCTTCCCAAAGCCCTTTAGTCCTGAAGAGAGAAGAGAACAAGCTGCCTTCTTTCTTTGTTATTGAAATCTCACTTACTTCCTCTTACAGCATGTTCTTCTCCCTTTAAGACCAGCCCTGGCTCGTCTCTACCACATGTAGATGGGGCTGGGGAAGGAGAAGACTGGTGAGAGTGAGGAGTTTCTTTTCCTTTTTTTTTTTTTTATGTTTTGAGACGGAGTCTTGCTCTGTCTCCCAGGCTGGAGTACAGTGGCACGATCTCAGCTCACTGCAATGTCTGCCTACTGGGTTCAAGAGATTCTCCTGCCTCAGCCTCCTGAGTAGCTGGGATTACAGGTGTCCACCACCACGCCCAGCTAATTTTTGTATTTTTAGTAACAGACAGGGTTTCACTATGTTGACCAGGCTGGTCTTGAACTCTTGACCTCAGGCAATCCGCCTGCCTCGGCCTCCCAAAGTGCTGGGATTACAGGCATGAGCCACTGTACTGGGTTTTTTTTGTTTGTTTGTTTTGTTTTGTTTTTTTGAGACAGGGTCTCTTCTGTTGCCCAGGCTGGAGTGCAGTGACATAATCATGGCTCACTGCAGCCTCAACCTCCCAAGTAGCTGGGACTACAGGCACGCACCACCACACCCAGCTAATTTTTTTTCTTTTCTTTTTTCCTTTTTTTTTTTTTTTTTTGGTAGAAATGGAGTTTCACCATGTTACCCAGGCTAGTTTCTTTCTTTCTTTCTTTCTTTCTTTCTTTTTTTTTGAGACTAAGTCTTGCTTTATCACCTAGGCTATAGTGCAGTGGCTCAATCTGAGCTCACTGTAACCTCTGCCTCCTGGGTTCAAGCTATTCTCATGCCCCAGCCTCCCGATTAGCTGGGACTACAGGTGCCCGCCACCATGCCCAGCTCATTTTTGCATTTTTAGTAGAGATGGGGTTTCACCATGTTGGCCAGCCTGGTCTCGAATTCCTGACCTCAGGTGATCCACTCACCTCAGCCTCCCAATGTGCTGGGATTACAGGCGTGAGCCACTGCGCGCAGCCCCCAGGCTAGTCTTAAAGGGAGAAGAACATGCTCTAAGAGGGAGTTAAGTGGGATTTAAATAACAGAAAGAAGGCAGCCTGCTGTCTTCTCCCTTCAGGACTTAAAGGGCTTTGGGAAGCAGGCCTGGGTGAGAGCAGGATCTCACAGCCTCAACATTGCTGATACTCTGGGCCACAAGAGTCTTGGCTGTGGGGCCATCCTGTGCTTTGGAGGATGTTCAGCAGTGTCCCTGGTCTCCACCCAGAGAAGCCAGAGTGCCACCACCAGTCCCCGTTGTGAGCCATTGGACTCAAGAATGACCTAATGGCTTAACCTTGTACTGTGACAGAGCCTGAGTTGCCTGAATTTTAATGATACAAAGAATTTTAATTACACTAATTTTATTTTATTTTAATTTTTTTGTGAGACGGAGTTTCGCACTTGTCGCTCTTCTTGCTTGTCTCAGCCAACATCTCATGAAAAACCTTCTAGGACAGCTGGCATACCTCCAATTCATTCTTTTTAATGGTTATATAGCATCTCATAGTAAAGATAAAATATAATTTATTCAGTCAAACACATGGTTGGAATTGAGTAGAGGCCCAAGCTTTCTGGGGTATTTGGGATCTATATATTTTGTGTCTGTCACCACAAACTGGGAGACATTTGCTTTAACTCTCCACCTGTGGGAGCAACATAATGTTAGAGAGTGCTGGTTGCCAAGCCTAGGCACTCGAGGAGAAAAACAAAATTCACCTTCCCCCTTTTTCTGATTCTTCCATTCATCTGGACATCTCTTCTTTTACCATTCCTGCTTTCCCCCCTCTAAAATAAGAGAAAATTACTGCTTTATTTTTTTAAAGCACCATATCAAGTTTTACTTTTAACTACAGCCAAATGGCATCAACCATAATTTCTCCTTTCCTTGGCACAATTTCCTCTCTCTTCTTCTGTGCCTCTGCTTCCCTCTGGTTTCCTTGCTCCTCACTCTCCCTTACTCTTGCTTCCATTTTCTCTTTCTGACTCCTTCTACCTTATCTTCTATTTCACTTATCTCAAATGAGAGAGAGAGAGAAGGAAGGAGAGAGAGAGAGAGAGAAGGAAGGAGAGAGGGAGGGAGGGAAGGATCCAGTGATCTCCCTAGATATGAAATAAAAAGGAACAGTTGCCCAAACCTCCAGTCTTCTTGGTTGCCAGCTTGGTTGCTATTTTTAATACTAGGCCATAGCAGCAGATCAGCCAGGGATTTAATAGGGAGATTCTGGAAATGAGAGTCATGGAAGTGTTGAGATGAGGTCTTCACACATCCCTGGCTGACTGAAAAAGCTATGCATCTATGGGGAAGACCTGAGACAGCCCAACAGAAAGTGAAAGGCAAAGTTACTACTTGTCCAAAACATTAAATCCTCCCCTCACACTCCCATCATATCTCATGTGAAATTTAAAAAAAAAGGAAATATATTGAAATAAGAAAGTTGGGGAATTTGCCTTTGTGAAAGCACTTATTTTTTTCCTTTGGAGACGGGGTCTCAGTCTGTCAACCAGCGGTGGAGTGACAAGGAGTGTCAGCGGTGCAATCACGGCTCACTGCAGCCTCAACCTCACAGGCTCAAGCAATCCTCCCATCAGCCTCCCGAGTAGCTTGGACTACAGGTGTGCCTTCCATGCCCAGCTAATTTATTTTTAGTAGAGACAGGGGTCTCACTATGTTGCCCAGGCTGATCTTGAACTCCTGGGCTCAAGCAGTCTTCCCGCCTCAGCCTTCCAAAGTGCTGGGATTGCAGGTGTGAGCCACTGCACCTGGCCTAAAAGCATTATCTGATATTTGTTTTCCTATTTGTAAGTTTGTCCTTAGATTGAAAGTTTTTATTGTATATTGCACACACCAGTTGTGTATATTAGGAAACATTCCTTAAGTATGTTTTTATTTAACATTCATTTTATTTAAATGTTTTTAATGTTAAACCACAGCAGGGGCTTAGCGTATATTTGGAAAATGGGTTATCCAAATTATTTAGAAGTCCAAATTTTTATTGTTCTACTTGAAGTTATTTATTACCTTGTTCCTCCTGTAACTAAAAGTGACTCATCCTCCATCTCCTCCATGTGTTCCATAATGTAGCTAATCTAATGAACTAATCCATTAATTTGTTAATGGAAGAAATATAGCCCATCCCCATCAAATCAAAGTACTCAGTCTTCTATGAATCATACATAAGTTTAAATAAATTTCTACAGACATGCTGCAGGCCCTGCTGTCCACTGGTGTGAATTTTAGACGAGGTAAAAGGGAAGGGTGGGTCTTGACAAGCCGGTATCAAGTACACAGAGGCAGACAAGGACTCTGTCTTTATTTCAGGTACTGCTTTTGAGAAAAATGAGGAAGGGCAGGGAGAAGGGAAGCTGGTTAGTCAGTGTGCAATTTTGACATGCATTTGCAAAGCTGGTTTTTCTGCACCTTTGCCTAGGAAAATGAAGTATAACAAGCTTGATATTGAAAGGGACCTGTGTTAAACATTAAACAAAAATGTAAATTTTTTATGTTCAAAGGAGGGTTTAAAAAGAAAGCGGGCTGGGCACAGTGGCTCACGCCTGTAATCCCAGCACTTTGGGAGGCCGAGGCAGGTGGATCACTTGAGGTCAGGAGTTCGAGATCAGCCTGACCAACATGGTGAAACGCTGACTCTACTAAAAATACAAAAAAATTAGCTGGGCGTGGTGGTGCACGCCTGTAATCCCAGCTACTTGGAAGGCTGAGGCAGGAGAATCGCTTGAATCTGGGAAGCAGAGGTTGCAGTGAGCCAAGATTGCACCATTGCACTCCAGCCTGAGCAACAAGAGCAAAACTCCATCTCAAAAAATAATAATAACGAGGAGAAGGCCTTCCAATATGGCAGCACAAAGAGGCAGGCAATTTCTTTCTGTAAAAAAAAAAAGCAACAAACAACCAAAAAATATATAAAACTAGACAAAATTGTTTATCAAAACCAACCATTTCAGGAAACTGGAAATTGACAAAATGCAGGCAAAAAATTGAGCAGCGTTTATTCTTGAAAAACTACTAGATCTTCAGGCAAGTAGGAGATTGTGGCTTTTTCTGCCTATGGCTGCTCCCGTCACCCCCCAGCTCAGCCAATGACTTTTAAGTAAGATGGGGCTGGCCATGAAAACTAGTAGCTTTGCTGCCACACAAACAGATTCAATTCAGAGCAGTGGCTGGGGGGTTGATAATCCTTGGCTTTGCTGGCTTAACATGGGAATGAACACTTGGAAATGAGCAGGGCAAATCCACAGCTTCACTAGCTTGAGGTTGCTGCCCCACTTGGGGCAAGCAGCAGGCCAACCAGGAATTTAACAGGTGGGTTCTGGAAATGAGAATCAGAGAAGTATTGAAGTGAGCTCTTCACGCATCCCTGGCTGACTGAAAAAACTATGCATATATGGAGAAGACCTGAGAGAGCCCAGCAAAAAGTGAAAGACAAGGGAGACTTGAAAACTGGCCTTCTCCATCCCCCACGCAGATCAACTGACAGGGGCTGGAAACGCAATGGGCTTGAAGTTTTGTTTTTTTTTTTGGAGGTGGAGTCTCACTCTGTCGCCCAGGCTGGAGTGCAGTGGCGCGATCTCAGTTCACTGCAACTTCCGCCTCCTGGGTTCAAGTGATTCTCCTGCTTCAGCCTCCCAAGTTGCTGAGATTATAGGTGCCCACTACCACGCCCTAATTTTTTGTATTTTTAGTAGAGACAGGGTTTCACCATGTTTGCCAGGCTAGTCTTGAACTCCTGACCTCAAGTGATCCACCCACCTCAGCCTCCCAGAGTGCTGGGATTACAGGCATGAGCCACTATGCCCAGTCTCAGAGAATTAAAGAAAACTGTTGAAGGAATTAAAAGAAAATATGATTTAAATGACTTGACAAATAGGGAATCTAAATAGAGAAATACAAACTATAAAAAGAATTAAATGGAAATTCTGGAGTTGGAAGGTAAAATTACCAAAATTAAGAATTCACTAGATGGGCTCAATAGCAGATTTTAAGATAGTGGAAGAACCAGTGAACATGAAAATAGACCAATAGAAATAATCCAATTTGAAAAACAGAGAGAAAAAAATGAAGACAAATGAACAGACCTTCAGACACACATAGGATGATGTTAAATGTCCCCACATACATGTAATGGGAGCCCCAAAAAGGGAGAGAAAAAAATAAAGATTGATGAAAAATATTGAATTGCAGATTTTTTTTTAAAAAAAAGCTCAACCAACACTGACTTTTAAAAACCGGAAAGAGAACCATATAGGAAGGACAAAGCCAGAAGCATCACACTTCCTGTGTTCAAATTCTATTATAAAGCTATAGCAATCAAAACAGTAGAGTACCGGTATAAAAACACACATAGAGCAATGGAACAGAATTGAAAGCACAGAAATAAACCCACTCATATAAGGTTAACTAATCTTCTACAAAGGTGTCAAGAACAAGAATGAGGAAAGAATAGTATCTTCAATAAATGGTGCTGGAAAAAAGGACTTCTTCAATCTAATAAAGGCACCTGAAAGGAACCAACAGCTTATGTCAGAAGAAGGATACAGAAACTTGATGTTATATCCATAAAAATTACAAAATCTAGAGAACAGGAGAAAAAAATATGAAAAAATTAATAGCCTGAGTGATCTTTAGAAAAATATCACAAGGTACAAAATGTGTGCAATTGGAGTAAGAGTGAAAGAAGAGGAGATATAAATATTAAAAAGCATGGATAAAAAACAATATTTTTAAAAAAGCCTAATTAAAAAGTATATTGAAAGACATAAAAAGAATTTCAGAAAAATAATCTGTAGAACACCTACCTAGGCACATCACAGTCAAATTGTCCAAAACTAGAAAAGAAGACAAAATCTTCAAACAGCCAGAGAAAAATCATACATACCAGGAACAACGACATGAATAATGATAATTTTTCCTTTTAAAAAAATGAATACCAGAAGAGAAGGGAACTGTAGCTTTAAAGTGCTACAAGAAATAGAAAATGTAAACCCAGAATTTGATATAAAATATTCAGCAAAAAATTAAAGTACCACAGTAAAGTTATCTGAATATAAATAAAAATTAAAATATTCATTGACAGTAGAACTACATGATAGTAAATGGCAATGGAATTCTCTTAGGTAAAAAAGAAATAATACCCGTTGGAAGCTTGGATTGTGAGGAAGAAATGAAGAGCACAAGAAGTAGTGAAATGTGGTCAGATAGTAAAGAGTCTTAGGTCGGGCGTGGTGGCTCAAGCCTGTAATCCCAGCACTTTGGGAGGCGGAAGCGGGCGGATCATGAGGTCAGAAGATCGAGACCATCCTGGCTAACACGGTGAAACCCCGTCTCTACTAAAAATACCAAAAAAAAAAAAAAAAATTAGCCGGGCGAGGTGGTGGGTATCTGCGGTCCCAGCTACTCTACTCGGGAGGCTGAGGCAGGAAAATGGCGTGAACCCAGGAGGCGGAGCTTGCAGTGAGCCGAGACCGCGCTACTGTACTCCAGCCTGGGCGACAGAGCAAGACTCCGTCTCAAAAAAAAAAAAAAAAAAAAAAAAAAAAAAGTCTTTAAAAATTCTATATAATATGTAAGACTAGTTAAAGTAAAAACTTCATCATTGTATTATAGGATATATAAAATATATATAATACAGAATGACACTAAAACTTAAAGGATGGGAGTAGGAAAAACAGATCTATTAGTTGCAAATTTCTTATATTTTAAGTAAACTTCTACAATACAGTAAGTGGACAAATAATTTTAAATGTATCATTCTTCATTTTCCAGAATAGCCCTGAAAATATTAAAGAGGTATAGCAAAAAGCCAACAAATAAAAATCAAAACAGAATCCAAAAATATTATTCAAATATTTAAATAGAGTCTATTCTAGGAGCAAGTTTGGTCTAACATTAAAAAATCAATCAATGTAATTCATCTTATTAACACATTTTAAAAAATCTATTTGATTTTACCTACAGATAGAAAAAATTTGGTAAAATCCCAAACTCATTTATGACAAAAACACTCAGAAAATTAGGTTGAAAAAAGGGACTTCTTCAATCTAATAAAGGCACCTGAAAGAAACCAACAGCTTATGTCACACTTAATGACAGAAATATTAAACGTCTTCCCATTTTTATTTCTTAAATACTAAACATGTTCAAGTTCATAAACAAGTCAATGATGTTCCATCTTAACCACTTCTATTCCATATTGTACTGATGCATAAAGACAAGAAAAATACTAAAAAGCTGAAGATCAAAAGATAAGGAAAACCTTTTTCAGAGATGAAAGGACTACTTACATTCAAATAGTAAAAGAAATCTATACATTAACTACTCAAATTAATAAGTGCATACATTAATTTATTACAACATATAAAAATTATATTTTGTATACTAATGGTAAACAATTGGATAATTCAATTTTAAAACCTAAATTTATATGAAAAAACATAAAATATTTAAATTTAGCAAAAGACATGCAAGACTTGTATACAGAAAAATAAAAATAGTTGCTAAAGGAAATGAAAGACAGTTTTAAAATATAGAAGTATAAATCATGTCCATGGATTGTTGCAGCCTCTGCCTCAGGAGTCCCCTGCAGCCTGGAACACCTAACAGAAGAAATGCAGGTGCAGTGCCAGGGATTGGAGGTGACTCCCCACAAGTCCTAGGAGCAAACGTTGTGAGGGGGCCATCTCTCTCCCCCACCCACCTCAGAGCATGCCTGTGAACAAGAAATTACAAGTGCCACACAAGCTGGGTGTTAGCCTAGCTACCGGCCATTACTCTTAAGCGCCATCTACTGGATCACAGCGCAAACTACCACACTAAAATTATCTTGCTAATATATGCAGGATGTGAAACCAGGTGCAAGAATTCACCCACATACGCGGATTCTGTACAGAGCCCTGGCCCTCTGAAAGCATCCAGAAATGAATCCAACAGACCATACTCAACTTACCCCACAGTTAAAGGAACACCAACCCTATCAGATGAGAAAGAATCAGCACAAGAACTCTGGCAATTCAAAAAACCACAGCATCCCCTTACATCCAAATGGATCACTAGCTCCCTAGAAATGGTTCTTAACCAGTCTGAAATAGCTGAAATGACAAACACAAAATTCAGAATCTGGATAGAAAAGAAGCTCATTGAGATTCAGAAGAAAGTTGAAACTCAATCCAAGGAATCCAAGTAACCCGGTAAAATGATCCAAGAACTGAAAGATGAAATAGCCATTTTGAGAATCAAAATAAACTTCTAGAGCTCAAAAATTTACTACAAGAATTTAATAATGCAATAAGAAGTATTAACAGCAGAACAGACCAAGCTGAGGAAAGAATCTCAGAGCTTGAAGATCAGTTCTTTGAATCAACTTAGATGAAAATAAAGACAAAAGAATTTTAAAAATGAACAAAACTGGCTGGGCACGGTGGCTCACGCCTGTAATCTCAGCAGCCTGGGAGGCCGAGGCTGGCAGATCACGAGTTCAGGAGATCGAGACCATCCTGGCTAACATGGTGAAACCCTGTCTCTACTAAAAATATAAAAAAACTAGCCGGGCATGGTTGCAGGTGCCTATAGTCCCAGCTACTCGGGAGGCTGAGGCAGGAGAATGGCGTGAACCCGGGAGGTGGAGCTTGCGGTGAGCCAAGATAGCGCCACTGCACTCCAGCCTGGGTGACAGAGCAAGACTCTGTCTAAAAAAATAAAAATAAAAAAAACCTCTAACAAATATAGGATTATGTAAAGATATAAAATCTATGACTCATTGGCATTCCTGAAATAGGAGGAGAAAGAGTAAGCAATTTCAAAAATGTATTTGAAAAACACCAAAAAAATTGCCTAATCTTGCTAGAGAGGTTGATATTCAATTCCAAGAAATACAGAGAACCCTGGCTAGTTACTATATAAGACAACTATCCCCAAGACACATAGTCGTCAGATTCACCAAGGTCAGGGTAAAAGAAAAAAAATTCTAAAGGCAGCTAGAGTGAAGGGTCAAGTCACATACAGAGGAAACCCCATCAGGCTAGCCACAGACTTCTCAGCAGAAAACTTATACGCCAGAAGAGATTGGGAGACTATTTTCAGCATCCTGAAAAAAATTTAACTAAAAATGTTATATCCTGTCAAATTAAACTTCATAAATGAAGGAGAAATAAAATCCTTTTTAGACAAGCAAATGCTGAGGAAATTTGTTTTAAGTAGACCATCCTTACAAAAGGTCCTTAAGGGAGTGCTAAATATGGAATCTAAAGAACCTGCTGCCATAAAACACTTGAGCACATAGCCCACAGGCACTATAAATCAACTATGCTGTCAAGTCTACATAACAACCAGCTAACAACATGGGTATGAAATCAAAATCACACCTATCAATACTAATCTTGAATATAAATGGGCTAAACACCTGCTTAAAAGACACTGAGTGGCAAACTGGATAAAAACACAAGACCCAACCATCACTGCCTTCAAGAGACCCATCTCACGTGTAACAACACCCACAGGCTCAAAACAAAGAGAGGGGAAAATATCTATCATGCAAATGAAAAACAAAAAAGGACAGGAGTTGCTATTCTTCTATCAGATAAAACAGATGTTAAATAATGAAGGGCATTACTATAATGATAAAGAGTACAATCCAACAAGAAGACCTAACAATCCTAAATATATATGCATCCAACACTGGAGCACCCATATCCAAAAAACAAGTTCTTCTTGGCCTATGAAAAGATTTACACAACCAAACAATAATAGTGGGAAATTTCAACACTCCACTGACAGTGTTAGATCATTGAGGCAGAAAACTAACAAAGAAATGCTGGACTTAAACTCAACACTTAACTGGTTGAAACTAATAGACAAATACAGAACACTCCACCCAAAAGGAATGCTTATACATTGTTGGTGGAAATGTAAATTAGTTCAGGCACTGAGGAAAGCAGTTTGGAGATTTCTCAAATAATTTAAAACAGAGCTACCATTCCACCTAGCAATCCCATTATTGATTATATATCCAAAGGAAACTAGATCATTATACCAAAATGCACTCATATGTTCATCACCATGCATTTCACAATAGCAAAGACATAGAATCAACCGAGGTGCCCCTCAATGATGGATTGGATGAAGAAAACATATATGCTATGGAATACTACACATATGCTATGGAATACTACACAGCCCTAAAAAAGAATGAAATCAAGTTGTTTGCAGCAACATAAATAGAGCTGAAGGCCATAGTCCTAAGTAAATTAATGCAGGAACAGAAAACCAAATACTATATGTTCTCACTTACAAGTGGGAACTAAACATTGAGCACACATGAACATAAACATGGGAATGACTGACACTGAGCACTACTTGAGGGGAAGAGAGAGGGAGGTTGACATGGGTTGAAAAACTACCTATTGGGTACTATGTTTGCTACCTGGGTGCAGTATACCCATGTAACAAACCTTCGTATGTACCCGCTGTATATAAAATAAAAGCGGGAATTTTAAAAAGACTAAATATATTAAAACTAGTACTCTCTAAATTTTATCTACAGTAATTAAAATCTCAATTGTTATCTCAACTGTTTTTGTTTTCTAAGAAACTAAAAAGCTGATTCTAGAAGGTATATGAACACACAAAGAATTTATGAGAAGTCCCGCTCCGGGTTAGAAGCCTATGTATGTTTCAGGCCAGAGGTAATTAATTACAAAGGCTTTACCTGGCAGGTTTACAGGGTGTGGAGAGGCTGTTCTGCCCACCCCAGACTTGGTACACAGCCAATGCATTGCAGTCTTTGAAGGGAGTTGCAGTCAAGGACCCCCTGGCTGGTCACGCCCTTGTGCATATTTATATTGCCAGCTCAGGATCCTCCATTCTTAGGTCTCTTTATCTGAGGCCTATGTAGAGGTCTTCTTCAGGTGCCTCTGTCATGGCCTCCTAATAGGAGAGGAAGAGACAGCCTTCAAGACACTTTTCTCCACTCTGAGTACCCAATGAGTTTCCACTTTCTCCTTGCAGGGCCCCCCAACAGTGAGACAAACCCATGTCTGCACTAATCCAACTAACCCTTGACCAGTGCCGTTTCCACAGGGAAAAATGGAACAGAGGGAGTCAGTAATTTCTCTGGTTTTAGACTCTTGCTTACACTATTGAAAGAGGTAATTAAAGACTTAACTCTTTCCTTTTGGGCTTGTTGCTTTAATTGACTCACTACCTGGGTGCAATATACCCATGTAACAAACCTGCATATGTACCCCCTGTATCTAAAATAAAAGTTGAAATTTTAAAAAGACTAAATATGTTAAATTGAGTACCTAAGTCCTCAGCACTCTTTTTCAGCTCTGCTGAGCTCCTGACACTCTAGAATAATCAAAACGTTATTTAGAAAGAACACACTTGGAGTCCTTTCACTATCTGACTTCAAGACTTACTATAAACCCACAATAATCAAAGGAATGTGGTACTGGCAAAAGGACAGACAAATAGAAAATACACATTAAAACCACAATGAGATACCACTAACCATCCACATGCCCACTCAAATTAAACCACCTGGCAACACCAAATGCTGGCAAAAATTTGGAGTCCCAGAACTCACATATATTGTTGGTGAAAGTGGATAATACAACCAATTTGGGAAAATAATAGTTTCTTATAAAACTAAACCCTATGATCATCTACCCCATGAGCCAGCAATTATACTCCTAAGTATTTACTTAAGAGAAATAAAAGCATACATCTACAAAAAAAGACTTAAAGCAGAATGTTTACAGAAAGTGAATTCATCATTGCCAAAACCTGGAGACATCTTGAACGTCCATCTACAGGAGAGTGGCTAAATGAACGGTAGTATATCCACATGGTAACATATTCCACTGCCACAAAAAGGAATGAAGTACTAATACACACAACTTGAACAAATCTTAAAAACATTATTCTGAGTGAAAGAAACTTTGCATAGAAGAGTGTATGATGTTATTCCATTTATATAAAATTCTAGAAAAGAATAATTTATAATGAAGAAATCAGAACTCTGGTTGCCTCTAAGGGGTTAGCAGTGGGGAAAACTAAAGGTGTGAGAAAACTTTGGAGATAATGGTAATATTCTATAATTTAGTAGGTTACACAGTGTATGCATTTGTCAAAACTTGTTTAACAGTGTTCAAGATTTGTGCATGGTGCTGTATGCAAATTTTACCTGAAAAACACCTTGAACTCCAGTTAATTATATATGTGCTGAACTGCTTAGAAGTGAAGTATGCCTTCAATTGACTTTTCAATGAATTAAAAAACTAGATGGATTGATGGATGAATAGAAGGATGGATAGATGGATAGTTATGTGGTAAAGCAGTAATAGTTTTATCCAGAACCTAGGTGGTGGGTACATGCATGTTCACTGTATAAAACTTTCAGCTTCTATAGATGTTTGAAAATTCTCATAATAAAATAGAAAATAATGGCACAATTCTGTGTATTTTTTAATAAAATCAACTTTGAAATACGCCGATAAGAACCACATTGCTAATTAAAGAAGTGAAGTACAGGAAGGTTTGGGCTGTGTGTTTCTGTGTAAAAGAAGGAGGAGTCAAAAGTTAGCCGGGCGTGGTGGTGGGTGCCTGTAGCCCCAGCTACTCGGGAGGCTGAGGCAGGAGAATGGCATGAACCTGGGAGGTGGAGCTTGCAGTGAGCCGAGATGGCGCCACTGCACTCCAGCCTGGGTGACAGAGCTAGACTCCGTCTCAAAAAAAAAAGAAGAAGGAGGAGTCACATTTACATAAACTTGAACAAGCAAGAACTGTTATTTCTAGAACATGTACCAAAGTACCAAAACACTTACAAGACTGTCTCTGGAGAGGCAACTTACTTTTTGTTCTCTGTTATAATTGAATCATTAACCATGTGCATGTATTAATTCAATAAATAAACACATTAAAATTAAATGAGAGTTTAGTATCCATAATGTTTCCTGAGAGAAAAATCTAGAGACTACTGCAGTTTGAAAGGCATGTAAAGGGAGGGGAATATGTTTGCAGTTTTGTTTTTTGTTTTGTTTTGTTTTTCCAAACAAAGAGAATACTGACGAAGAGGCAAAGATTTGGAATTTAGTAAAGAATAGGGATCATTTGTTAATTTTCAGAAGCTTTTAGGATAAATGAAATGAAAAAGATGCTGGGTTATTTTGGCAGGGAGTTTGATACACTTGACTAAAAGATTTAAAAATATACCTACATGTCAAGAAAAACTGAAATATTCTATACATTTTACTACTTCCACTTAGCAGAGTTTATCTTGAGCCACTGTCCATGGCATGTCCAATAGATGTAAAGGCTTCACACACACTCCTCATATGAACAAGTTACTGAAATATTGTCAAAGTGTCACATTTTCTGCATTATAAGGTAAATTGTTTTTCACAATTCTATTTTCTTTGAAATATGGGTAAGTCCTATAATCAATCTTCACCTTTAATGTGGTAGTACTAAACACTACCCAAAGTAACAATTAGGTATTTAACAGAACATCTTATAATAGAGAGAATCTCAGAATCAAATAAATAAGATAGGTGAGTTTTTGCAAGGCTGTCTTTCTAGAGTTCCCTAGTATTCTTTAGAGTGTTAGGCCTATCATTCTCAGTTATCCACCAGGTTGTACTTTACTAAGGCACAGGCAACTGTAAGAGTCAGACAATACTTGATAGTGTTGATATTAACACTTGAGATTTGTGATCACATAGGCATTGATTTGAGTCCTGACTCTGTTACTTACTCTTGGATTATATGAACTTGGATAGATTATTTAAGGTCTCTAGGTCTTATCTGTAAAATCTCCTAATCTGTAAAAATAGTGTGACAATAATAAATAGCCTAACCAAAAAATAGACTTAAATAAATGTATGAAAAGCAGAGTAAGTGCTCAAAAACTTAGCTCTGCTTTTATGCGAAAATGAACTATTTTAAGCAGTTACATGATAGAAGAAATCAGCTTGATAATGGAAAAAGATCACAGCATTGTGGTCAAGTTTTACACAGGCATGATCTGTTTCATGGCCTAGACTGAGTTGAATTAGAATAGCAGAAACCATATTACAAGTATTCAGGAATTAAGCAAAGACAAAAAAATAGTTATGACTGTGATAACTGAAACAAAGGAAAAGATTTAAGAGACAACGCATTTAATTTGTGAATTGACAAATAAGGTAGGTGAGGAAAAAAAGAGGCTTATGGAATTCTTGAGCCTAACGTGCAAGAAGAGCAAGGATGCCATTTGTTGGGAGAGGGGAATTGAGGAATAAGAGCCCATTTATTGGTGTGTGTATGTATGGGGGAGGAATGAGTTCAGTTTGGGACAACCATGAAGACCCAGCAGACAGTTGAAATACTGTTATGAAGTTCCCTTATATTCTAACATATTACCTTTAGTTCTTTGAAGTCAATTCTGCACCCCACTTTTTGCTCTACACCCAGACAGTAGCACAGACTGGTGTTCAGTAATGACAGATGGAAAAGTGATGGGAGAACGGTGGTAAGTGGCCGGTGCATGCTGCAAGGCTTGTGCATGAAGACTCATCCTGAGTGAAGAGCTACACAGTTCCACCAGGGGGAAGACTGATTTTTGCATATTCTGCAGAAACTCAACCACCTATTAGAGGAGGGAAACAGAGCGGGAAGGATCTACACTGTAGGAAGGAAAGATGAACTTGAGTTTCACTTCTTAGTGCCTTTTCTCAGGGGAGAGGCCATCACTTGAAGATGCTGTCTCCTGCTCCTTCTCCGGGGACTAGGTATGAGCCTTGACTTGTGAGGAGTCTGGGGTTAATGTTAATGCTGGGTGGAGAGGTGGAAAGACTTCCTCTCCAGAGAGTCTGAAGCCACCAGACAGAAGATGAAGGGGATATGTTAGATTAAAGGACCATAACAGAGTAATTGTCGGCATGATAAAAAGGAGACAGTGCCCTGGGGTCCTTTGGGAGCTGAGGTGGTATTGGAGAGATAAAGCGGAGAACTTCCTGCCTGGGGAGACGTCTGACCCCAAGCTTGTCGGCCCTCATGAGTATCTCTCTGGAACTAGGCTCTGTGTTCAGTGCTGTCGTCTCTCAAAAGCCAAGCAGGGATATCTGTCATCGTGGAACCTCCATGACGATCCAGTGTGAAGTCGATAACCAAGTCACCATGATGTTCTGGTACTGTCACCAACCTGGACAGCGCGTGACACTGATTGCAACTGCAAATCAGGGCTCTGAGGCCACATATGAGAGCGGATTTGTCATTGACAAGTTTCCCATCAGCCGCCCAAACCTAACATTCTCAACTCTGACTGTGAGCAACATGAGCCCTGAAGACAGCAGCATATACCTCTGCAGTGTTGAAGACACAGTGCAGGGCACAGATCAAAGATCTAAGCAAGAACCTCAGTTCCCTTCTACCCAGCTCCCCTCACATGAACCTGAGGGCCCTGTCAAGGTGGGGCAGAAGGAGGAAACCACAGCTCTTGGGTAGACACAGCTGTTTCTGTGCTTGTAGGTGGGCATGGGTATGAATGGATTGACTGGGGATGAGGAGAGCATCTGTAGGACTAGCTGGAGTGTTCTATCCACAGGCAGGAAGAGTGGCTCCTGGAAAGCTGAGGGTAAAATTTCTTCTAGAAGGGTGCTCAGAAATACCCAATAAAAACAATCAGATAGTTTCCTTCAAGTGTCAGGGTCAGTAATAGCCTTTAACTGTTTTATCTCAAGGCTCTATTTAGCTGGTTTTCTATCATAATATATTTTGGAAGAACTTTAGTCATCTTGAAACAAAGCTGGTACATTACATTAATGACATCTGGTTGTTCTCCGTGAATAGGAATTATAAAGCCCTCTAGATGCCTCAGTATGACAATATGACACACGCATCCCAGACCAATATAAAATCTGCAAAGTTCAGGAACCTTCTATACTGGTGAGTTTTGGAGTGGTCCAGAGGTTTGGGGCATGTTGAAATATCTCCTCGAATGTGAGAAGTAAGCTGCTGCACCTTAGATCATCTACCACGGAGAAAGAGATGCAATGCTTAGTCTTTGGACTTTGAATTAAACTTTGGATATACTGCATTTGATTGTGTTACTCTATTCCATTTACTATGTAATCTGTAAAGCTGGGGCCAAGGAAAGAGAGGGTTCTGTGGCAGAACAAGCCCATGATAAAAGCTTCCTGCTGCTTGGGGGCCCTAGACTAAGCAGACCCAGTTGTTCCTGAAGAGCCTATGGTAGATACAGATGCTCTGTGGAGCTCCTGACATTCCCCAATAAGAGAATCACAAGGCAGTGTGGAACAGGTTCACTGTGCCCTGATTTGCACTTCAGACCATTGCATCTTGGGCTATACTTTTGTTGCTTTCCAGACCCCAGAGAGAAAGAATGCTCTCACACACAAATTACATGAAGAGTGCTTATTACTTACATACAGGCAGCAAGGGAAAACAGAGGCCTAAGATTCAGGGAAAGCCAGTCCCACTAGGCTCAGGAAAGCTGCCCAGGGTGGATGAAATCTTGTCTGTGCCTTCCCTACTTGCACTGCCACTGAGGGACCTCAGAGAGCAGCCACCCTGGGTTTTATATCCCAGAGCAACTTGACATGCTTGGCAAAGCACTGAAGGTCATTCTATTTCTAGAAGGGACTGGAACAGAGCCCTGGCTATTCTGGCCAGTTCCTCCTTATCTCAGGATGTTACATTCCCAGAACATTGTACAGTTATTCTTGAGAACTACAAGCAAGAAACTGGGGAGTACTGAGTTTGTCCAAGGCCATCTGGAGAATTGCCCTGCAGACAGGTGCAGAATTTTGGTGTAAAGCCATACTCTTACCAGCCAACGACCCCCTCTTCTTCTTTTGAAAAGTTGTTCCTGGCTCTATAATGGATGCCTCATAATGGCATTCAGAACAAGGTGTTACCTGATCTGCAAAACTGAATTTGGCTGTGCCCAGAGCATTCTCTCTGTTATTAAATGTAAACTATATAATCAAGACCATACTTAAGCACAGCTGGAAAAAGGCACAATTCAATTTCAAGAGCACATCTGAATCTCATGGTACCCTACTCATACTTTTCTCCTCTTACCTTCAAACCACACCTAAGTTTCATGGAAATTCCATATTTCCAGTTGAGAAACATGAGCTCATTGTTTTAGATGGGTCTTCACATTATTCTGGAAGGATCATTACAGTCTAACCAAGTATGGTTCTGAAAGGCAGTGGTGAAGGGAAATCCTCTCGGGGCCAAAACTTAAATTGGTATACCTGATTGTTGTCCATATTTTATTGAAGAAGAGATGGCCAGAAGTATAGCTATATCTTATGTTCAATTTTCTTTCATACTATCATCTAGTCTCCTTACCTATTCAGTCGTATTTTTCTTCTTTTTGCTTCTCTATGCTACAATCTGGGTAATTTCTTTAAAACTACTGTTTAGTTTACTGATTCACACCTCAGCTCCAGTAAGCCTCTAATTTAACCTTTCAGCTGACTTTGTTCATCTAAATTATATTAATTTTTATTTCTAGAAAATCCACTTGGGTCATTTACAAATATGAGTGGCCATTTTTGAAAGCATGTTACTCCTTGTGTATTTTAAAACTATTTTCTTTTTATAAGTATATTAAGCATCTACTGGGAATTCTTATCTGACAACGCCAGCATTTGATACCTTTTTGCATCTGGTTTTCAGTAGTCTGCTGGCTCTCACTCAGGGTGGCCTATTTCCTTGTGCATTATTTAATTTGATGTCAATTCATCTTTCAGAATTCTTTAAATACTGGAGTAAAAGTGGGTTTTCTAGGACATATTCATGCTTGCCTCTGTCAAGAAATTGGGGTGCTACAGACCTAATATCACTTTTTTTATAATTCTCAGTATATATCTTCTTGGTCATAGAATGTCTATCTCAAACTCCAATGGGCTGACTGTTCAGCGACCATGAATATTCAGAGGAATTTTTTTTAAATCCTTCACCCAAAGCCAAGACCAAGATAAATAATATTCTTTGTTAACTGTTTCTAGGATTAGTTTTCTAGCTCATCCTTTCACTAACTGTGTATCTCTTTGTGTACCTCGCTTTATAAAGAAGTGATTCCTATCTAGTTTCTGGTCCATGTAAGGTGTCATGGGCCCTCTCCAGTTTCCACCTGTACTAATTCTCCAGGTCACAGGAATGCACATGTATACCCATTTTATCCCATGGGTTCAGTGCTAGCTTACCTTCCTGCCCGATGCTCCCATTACCATAAGAAGTTGACAAATTTACCTACAGTGAAGCCTTGGATTACGAAGCACCTTCCTATATTACAAAATTGCCTCTTTAAAAGCAGTAAAGCACTGTGCTTAGGAACTTGAACTTCATCAAGTGACAGACCTAAGTTTAAAACTTGGTTCTTCTGCTTTAACACTAGGTGTAACCTTAACAAGTTACACAATTTCTCCATGCCTTAATTTCTCCATAGAAAATAAGAATAATAGTGAGTTTTTAAATGTAGGTTTTTTTATAAGAAAGTGATGCAATTATCTGCATAAAAAGCACACAGAGACAAAATATGCAATTAGTGTGGTTGCTACCTAAACGTATTTCTCACTATAAAAACATATTTTACCACTAGCAATTCCTTCCTCAAGAATAAGTATGACCCACTCTCAGAAAATTTTATTATTACAATTGTTTCTCTTTTTGCTATTTTAATTACATAAAAAATTTGTGGTATTATAAAATATGCATATTATCAAAATAAAAAAGTCAAAATCACTCAGTTTAATACAATTAGATCATACAATATGTAGTTTTAGAATTTATTCCCTTAACCCAACAATATTTCATGAATATAATTTCATGTCAAAAATATTTTACATTAACTTTAATAAGAATAGTTCAATACACTGATGACCATCCTTCATACAATCAAAACCCATGACAAGGTATATATCCATAGGCTAGATGACAGGGTTATTTAATTTTAAATAGCAATTGGTTGTGTGTGTTGAATTATTTCTGCTACAGACTCAGAAGTAAACCATGAAAGCCCTCCTAACTCTACCTGCAGGTGGCTGGTCCTTTTTATTCAGGTGTTAACTTAAATGCCACCTCCCCAAAGAGACCCTTCCACTCTACATAACAGCACTTCAGCAGTCATCCCATATTATATTATCACTTTATCCTATTTTACAAATATGTACTCATCATTTACTGAAAGCGATGTATGTGCATCCCATTTCTATACCTCCTCACATGTGCATAAATGCATGCACATGTACTCATGAATGCACTGAAAACAAGAACCTTTTCTATCTTCTTCATTGCTGCTTCCAAATAGCCTAGAAGAACTCCTGGAATATCACTCCAGGAATTCAATAAATATTTGTGAGTAAATAAATATGATTTCAAAGAAAAGAGGAAAATTTATACAGCTGCAGTGGATTTCCCTGGAGGAAAACTCTACAAAGGCATTTGAGTTTAGATAATCTAAGCCCACAAGAAAATTAACTAGATTATTCTAACAGAGAAGGAATAAGCACTTCAAACTTTATATTTTTTATTCTTGTTTCAAATTTATGTTTTAGTTGCAGGGAGGAAAGGAAAAGATTAAAGGACACAAAATTACAGCTAGATAGGAGGAATAACTTCCAGTGTTTTACAGAACTGTAGGAGGACTACAGATAACAAGCTTTGTATTTGGATAGAAATGTACACATGTCATGTGCCAATCCCCTTCTGCTGCCTTACCCAAGACTGGGAAATGGAACAGATGATACGGGTTCTACAGAAAGGCAAAGTACAGAACCTGCTCAAACACAGTGGCTCTGGGGTGGAAGGTTCTCAATTGGAATTGTGCTGGTGCCTGTGTGGATGAAGCACTCAGTTCTGAGCCTTGGGAGCCTTTTGAAGGCCCTCCTGGCCAAGATGATCTTGAGGAAATGACTGACCCGTTGGCTGCCTTCCAAATGGATGACACAGTCTAGACTTTTATAAGCTAAATGAGTAGAAGGAACCCAGTTGACTGGATTTATCACCAAACCCAGCTTGTGAGCCTCAATCTAGAGCTAGTATAATTTAGAAAAATAAATACATACATCATATATTAAACTCTGAGTATCATGAAACAGATCCTAGATGTTACAATAATAAGAATCTATATGGGTGTTTCTCCTGCACTCTGTCCTGGCTTTCTTCTGCTTCCTCTCTAAGGGAGCCTGGACTCACTTAAGCAGCTCTAATAGGCCAAACAAGAGAGTGTTCAAGGTGTGGCTGAAATGTGAACAGAAAGACTCACCATTATATTACAGCAATCAATCTATCCTTAAAATAATTTAGGTTTAATCTCAAGTGCTAGAGGCTTCCCCATTTACCCATACCTAGAAGCCTGAAGAATAAACAGAACTATAAACTTCCCTCCGGGCATAAAACTTGCATGTCTTCCATGGCTTCAAGGTGGGGAGCAGCTGGGCAGGCAGGGAGGAATGGGCTACTCCATTTAGCTGATCAGCCTTGACCAGTTCATGCTCTGCGACTCCATATTACGAGTCAGACTTTTCTGGATCATACAGAGCATTCCCATCACTCTCCAGATTCAGTGATTCCTGGGATGAGATAGTAACAAAAACAATTCCTTATTGGATAAAGAGAAATTGTGCCGTGGGGGAGATAAGAAGCTTAGAAAATAAGAAAAATAATGGATGAGGAGAGGAGCTGGGAGTTTGGGGGGAAGACAGCCTAAAATCTGACAATCTGTTTGCAGAATGATAAAGGATACTGGAACCCAAGGAGGAGTTGACTAAGAGCTTAGGAGAAAGATCTGGTGGGATTTGGAGAAGAAAGTGTTAAAAAAAAAAAAAAAAGAATTTGGAATCTGACACTTTTCAGACTACTATGAGGTCTGAAAGACTTATGTAGCAACATGAAGAGGAACAAACTTTGTCTGAATAGGGAAGTTTATAGTATGATCTTTGCTTTCCTTAGACAAGTGACCCTGGAGAAGTCACTTGACCTCTGAGTTTTAGATTGTTGATTTGTATAAAGGAGAGAACAATATCTGCTGCCTACCACCTCAGTGAGGCTGCACCAAGGATCAGCTCAGAGGAGGCAAAGCAGAATGTCCCATGGCAGAGCATGGAGGCCCTAGAGTCAGACCACCATACTTACATCTCACCTTTAAAACCTACTGGCTGTGTGGCCTTGAGCAAGTCACTTTAGCTCCAGAAAGCTCATTTAATCATCTGGAAAATGGGCAATCGCATAAGTGGTTGTAATGTAAAATGAAAAAAAAACATTCTTAACTTATATGAGTTACATGCTGTATAGTAAGTTACATGGTATATAGTAAGCACACAGCAATGATTCACTGTTATCATAATTGAAGGACAGTGGTTTGATGTGCTAAGCACTCAATACAAGCCAGAAAGATATCTTAGAGAAGAAGACAAATCTATAGTTCAAAATGAAGAGTACCAAGAATGGCATGTCCTCCAAATTGAGCTTGGGCAGCTGGATCTGAACCTATCCTACACATCTGAGTCTACAGTATGAAGTAACAGTCTCCACGTATAGCTATCTTCTCTGCCTGTAAAGTCATTCCTTTTTGAAGAAAGCTGACCTCAGACTATATTATGATCGTTTAAGGAAGAGCGCAAAATACTGGAGAAGGCTAGTCTTCAAGCTCTAGATACAGAAAATCCTCATATTCTTGGGTGTTCCCTTTCAGAAAGAGAGTCAGAGCCACAAGCACTGATCCAAAAATCCCCTTCTCCAAAAAAAGTTTCCATCTTCTGCCAAGGTTCACCTCCCTCTTTAGTGCACACTGGTGTCTACAGTTGCTACAGCAAGAGTCTTTCCTTATCCTCTAAGGCAGGAGTTGTGTGAAGACCCCATGACAAGGGGACAAAATGAAACAACATGTTTAGGGGCAACACAGGAAAAGCCCATATTATCAGTGCTCCAAAACCTGGCTACCTCAGGCTTGGCCAGTTATTCGTGAGCAGAGAGGTGTGTCATCTACATGGCAGTCATGGCCTGGATGGGTCTGGAACTGTGGCAAGGTAAGGCTCTGAGACAAGGTGCCAGGAGAAAGATGAATTCAATCATCTATTTCTGCCAGGAAGAAAAGCAGCAGGAAGGAATCAGATGTACAGTTTGTCCTCTGGGGACTTCTGCCTTGATCCTCAATAAATCTCCTTTTAGATGTCACCTGCAGCAATTCCCACACTTCACAACGCTCTCCATGGCTTCCGTTGGCCTTATGGTGAGCTCTGCCAAGATCTGTATTCTTGAGCAAGACAGAATCCTTCTGAATCTCAGTCTCTTCCTCTATAAATGGAAATAATTTTGCTCTGCACAAATCACAATTAGCATGTTTGTGGGAAGTCAAACTGTGAAACTCAGCATAACTGAAAAGCAATGTACCACTGTTGCTTATGTGAAAACTCTTGTAAAGCTGTCAGGCACCATGCACCATCTAAGTACAGCAGTGTTAGGTATGAGCCCATCAGTGATTAGAGGGGATATGGGGTGAAGAGGGGGTCTCTGAGCAGTGGATCTCCTGACTGTGGGGAAGCTGGCTCAGTGCCCATGCCAGGAGCTGAACCTGAAGGTACTCTGTGTGTGCTCTCAACTCCACAGGCCCCACGTTCACATTTTTTCCAATTCCCTCTGGTTTCCATTTGCTTCCTCCCTCTAGACCCCTGGCCATGTCCAATCTCAACACCAAGTTTCTGAGCTTTTCTCATTTTGCTCACCGTCTCCAGAACATCCCTGTTTCTTTTACCTTTCAAAGAATTTAAACTTGAACTCTGCTCACTCCTGCCCATCACCAACCTGAGCTCAGAGTTGCTGAGAAGGGAAAGCACCCTCATAAGGAATCTCCTCCTTTCCTTACATCATTAGACTTGAGTGCAGACAGCATCTCCATCTCCACACTGCTCTGGCCAGGTTGTGCCTCAGTCAATTACACAACTGTGTCTTAGTAGCCTTGGTAGGGCCCAAATCAGGATATTCTCTGGGAAGATTCACTTGATACTGAGCCCAGCATAATCTCACTGCATCTAAAATAGAAAATTCTAGACCCACCCCTCCACATCTTCGTTATTGATCCTAATATGTGACCCATTTACCATGTGCTAAAATCTCTACTTACTGCTGATTCTCAGATCAGATGGTAACCCAGATTTACCATGGTCCAAACTCTGACATCTGATCAGGGGCAGGTCATTCCGGTTTAGGCTGTCAGCCCTGAGCAGGTGGGTCAGTTTGCATCACCCTGAGTGCAGGTTGCCAGGACAACCGTGAGGCTGCATAAAAAGAACCTATGACAGGATGCACATGAGAGAGACAAATGGCTTCACATTGAAGAAGGGGAGGAGTGCGCCATTGGTTTTGCATCCTCCAGATGCACTGAGTAAGCTCCTACCTAACCTGTGTCCCCTCCTTCTTTGAAACACTTCCCATCCTTAAGCCTTGGTAGGAAGGAGAGCCATCTGGAAGCCCAGAATCCTATGGAATGCTAAGTCTCCCTTCTCCTTACCCCTTAGTGTTGGAATTCTCGATACCCAAAGTCTTGGATTTGACCTCTGTGCACAGTGACTGCAGAGAAGCATATTCATATTCACAAGAATGAGCCTTAGATAAGACTTTCCTCCTCTATGGGGGCTCCAGGACACTGAAAAGCCAAGCTTGTTACCAATGCTTGCCCTTCCTTAAGTATATTAAATACATCCCCAATAGTTAAAAGGATTCCTAAACACCCAGGCCATTCTCCATCCTTCTAACCCTCATCTCCTCGGCCTACAAAAGCCCAGCTGTGTGATCCGGGGCTTGGTTTCCCCTGTCTTCCCCATCCCAGCATCCTTCCAGGAAACAGCTAGTCTCCCTCTCTGCTCTCAGAAGGCAAGTTTCCTTATCACCTGTGAATCACAAACCCACAGAGTGGCCAAACATAGCCGAGCTGATGCAAGACCCTCGGAAGGGGAAAGCTGCAGGTGTGTTTGTGCTGGGAAGAACTGTGACCCTCACCTCACAGACACCTCCTCTCCTGATTCTTGGGAGGGTATAAGGACAGGCCTTCCACCACCAGTCAGGCACACTCTACCACCATGAACCCACTCTTGATCCTTGCCTTTGTGGGAGCTGCTGGCAAGTTTCATGACCTGCCTCAGGGCCCACCCACCCCCTTTCCTGGCAGACACATGCCCTGCCATTCTTGCCACCTCTCCTCTTTTGACTGCGCTCTGATATTCTATTTCCTTCATCTGACATATCTCCTTCCCATCCTCCTTGGGCTCTCTTTAAGCCTCACCTGTTTCACCTTTTCCCTCATTTCACTCCCACCACTGTCATTCATCCATATCCGAGCTGTGGTTGGAGAAGCTGGGAAGGGAGACCAGGTGGGGCTGGCCCATGAAATGAAGTGGCAGGCTTCAGGCTTGGCTCCAACAGCACCAGTATAGCACCACTATAGCTGCTCTTAACCTCGAATGCACCTGGGGAGGTTCAAAAATTACTCATGCCGGAGACTCAACCCTAGAAGTTCTAACTTCATTTTTCTGGGGTGCAGCATGTGTACTGGGCTTTTAAGCTTCCCAGGTGATTTTCAACATTTCCAGGCATGCAACCAAAGTTAAGAATTGCTCTTCTATTGGCCAATAACAAAGTCTACCTTTGTTATGCCAAAGTGAGCCTGGGGCTGCCCTCAACTCTGCCCTCACTGCACAGATCTGAGCTATGGGGGAAGCTAGTCATGGTCAGGTCTACCCAGACAGGGGGTTTTCCTAGCTTGGCCAAAGTCTCCTGACAATCCAGGGCTCAAATAGCCAGGGCAAGTACACAGGTGATGAATAAAAGAGAGAAGCACTCAGTGGGTGAGACAACGACATACCAACTGCTATCCCACTGGAAGCATTTTGAGGACATTCCTTGCGTCCTCAGCCTGGTGATCCCAGGAGAGATCTGAGCCCCCATAGTGTACCTAGCTACGTGCCCTGCAGACACAGAGACTTGGGAGCCACACCCAGTGATGCTCACCAGGGGTGGCAGTACTCCCTCCCTTACCTGGCCTCACTGTGCTTGTTAAGGATTTCTAATTAGCAGGAAGCAACTGCAGGCTGGGAGCACCACCCCTAACATGCTACTGACTTGCCTTCTCCCTTCCTATTTCCACTCCAGTTGCTGTCCCCTTTGACGATGATGACAAGATCGTTGGGGGCTACACCTGTGAGGAGAATTCTCTCCCCTACCAGGTGTCCCTGAATTCTGGCTCCCACTTCTGCAGTGGCTCCCTCATCAATGAACAGTGGGTGCTGTCAGCAGCTCACTGCTATGAGACGTAAGCGTGGGGCCCCTGACTGCAAAGCTCCCCGCCAGGCTGCCTGGGAGAGCTTGGCTTCAGCCCAGGGAAGTACTGAGGTTGGGTAAGACGGATGGGAGAGGTGGTGGAGAAGAAAACTTGTTGACAGCAGCTGACTCTCCAGAGCAAGGCCAATCCATGAAACAGAAAGGGTTGTGGTCATAAAAGCAGGCAGGGATAATCTTGGGGTGGTCAGAGCTAGTGACAAAAGCAGGCAAGTACCTTTTGCTGGTTAGCTACACATTAAAGCGATCTAAGACAGAGTTTTTAAAAATACTGATGCCTGTATCCTATCCCAGGGCAATTAACTCAAACTTTTCAGGAAGATGGTGTGAATACCAGTGAGTATTTAACACTCTACCTCTGGTAACTGTAGAGTGTATAGACAGAGCTGAGAACCGCGCCTACACGAAGAACTCTCAAACCTGAGTATGCGTCAGAACCACCTGCAGGCTTGTTAAAGCACAAATCACTGGGTCCCATCCCCAAGGTTCTGATCAGTGGGTGGGGGTAAGGACCAAGAATTTACATTTCTAACAAGTTCCCAGGAGATGCTAATGCTATGGCTACCCTTGGATTAGATTACACAGAAGGGTGGTGCTCACTAGGCCAAGAAGGGAGGGAGGAACAGGCGCTGTGCGCAGTTAGCAAAGACCTGGGGTGAAGAATGCTGGGAAAACTACAAGGAGCTCTTTATGCCCACAGTGCTAGTGACTGTGGAGATTTGTGGGAAAGAGGCTGGGAAGGCAGGTTGAGGAGCAGCCTCCAGTGGGATCCCTTTGATTCTTCCCCACCCCACTACCACCAGCCTCTGAAGCAGAAAGGTCCTGGGTCTCACACCTGCACTGACCCACATCCTTCTCCTGCCCATGCAATATGGCCACACACCCCACCCCATGCCTCCAGAGCTGTCCATGAGCAGTGAGCTTGGAAGGTGGGATGGGTGCCTAGGCTGTGGGAGAAGGTCTTCACCATGCCTGCCCTGCCCATCAGCCACATCCAGGTGAGACTGGGAGAGCACAACATCAAAGTCCTGGAGGGGAATGAGCAGTTCATCAATGCGGCCAAGATCATCCGCCACCCCTAATACAACAGGGACACTCCGGACAATGACATCATGCTGATCAAACTCTCCTCACCTGCCGTCATCAATGCCCGCGTGTCCACCATCTCTCTGCCCACCGCCCCTCCAGCTGCTGGCACCGAGTGCCTCATCTCCGGCTGGGGCAACACTCTGAGCTTTGGTGGTGAGTGGGACCCTTTGTCCTTCTACTTCTCCCCATCCTCACAATTTCCAGAACGAAGCATGCCCCTTTATTTGAATCCTCTTGCCTCCCAGCTTAAGACACATTTCTAGCGCCCATTACACACAGTCTCTGCACTGAGCACCAGAGAGATGCAAAGTCTCAAGGACTTGGCTCCTAAAATCAAGAGATAGGACAAATGGAGAACTTGCTGTGATCATGTCTTGGGAGGGGTTCAACAATGATCACTCTGGGAACTAAAAGCCAGAGTCCCTTGCCAGAACTTACGTTTTGGAGTCCTCTCCAGGGGCAGTGTTCCTCTTCAATGTTCCATCCTAGATTATTGTCTCCTTCTCTGGCCTCACCCACATTTCTACTTTCTTTGATCTCTTCCTGATCCTCACAGCCGACTACCCAGACGAGCTGAAGTGCCTGGACGCTCCGGTGCTGACCCAGGCTGAGTGTAAAGCCTCCTACCCTGGAAAGATTACCAACAGCATGTTCTGTGTGGGCTTCCTTGAGGGAGGCAAGGATTCCTGCCAGGTGATTTGATCCTTTCCCATGCTGAGGCTCCCACCGATACCCAGGCCCCACCCGGGAAAAAGATTTGAACTCCCAAGGTGGCGGGGCTGAGGAGGCTCCCTGCAGTGTCCCCATGGAGAAATGAGGAAGGCTCCCTTGTGCTGCACGCTGCCTGCTTAGGAAGAACAGAGAATGGGCCACCGTGAGAAGGACGTGGAGCCACAGAGCTGGCTGGAAAGCGGTCTTTTAAGGTTCAGAGTAAATGTAGCTATATTCCTCCTCCATCTCTCTCTTTATACAACTTGTCCCTTCTTCTCCCCAGCATGACTCTGGTGGCCCTGTGGTCTGCAACGGACAGCTCCAAGGAGTTGTCTCCTGGGGCTATGGCTGTGCCCTGAAGAACAGACCTGGAGTCTACACCAAGGTCTACAACTATGTGGACTGGATTAAGGACACCATCGCTGCCAACAGCTAAAGCCCCCGGTCCCTCTGCAGCCTCTATACCAATAAAGTGGCCCTGCTCTCACTGCCTGTGTGTGTGCCGGCTCCCTCACACTCCTTCACACTGGAAAGCATCCTCCAATCTCAGGTCAGACAGGGCTGTCCCCCTGAAAGGTAAGCAGAGCCCCCAGCTCCCAAAATGTGTTCCATGATACACTAGAGTAGCACATACAAAGAGATGGAATCCAAAAATAATACGAAGCTTAGGACAAAAGGGGCACTGTTTTCTAGAGAAAAGTGTTTCAGAAAGGTGGTCTTTGGGCGGGCGGTATTGATTTTTATTTGGGCTTCTCACAGTGGTTAGAGCTATTCTGCCTTCAGAACAATCACAGCACAGAAAATGTGTCAGCATCTTCGAGGTGGCCCAAAAAATCTGACGAGCTGAATCTTATTGCTAAGATACAACAATCATGACAAATGCTGTTGGTGATGACGTGCCTCTCCCAAGAACGTGTCAGCACCAAGCCCTCCCTTCTCTTTCACCTGGAAAATCGGACTCAAGTAAATCTCCCTGGCCCCCTAACTCTTCCCTCAATTCCCTAGTTCCATCTCTGTGAGCAGGCTAGAGAGATGTTCCGCCTACCATAGCGGGAGCCAGACTGCGACTTGGGAATCAAGCCCAGCACTGCACGCTGCATTTTCATTTTCTTTGCCTTTGTGGTAGGACGCTGCAGTGAATCCCACAGCTAACACCAGCTCCCCACTCTGACCAGGGATAGAAACTAGAGAGGGTGAAGATTCACCCATTTGATCAATTAACTGAGGAAGGATTCATTTTCATAAAACCTGCTCACCTTTGAGACACCTCAAGTGAGTTATTTGCGACTCTTTTAAAAATGTGGAAGGAAGGACATCTGAGGGCTGTGACACCATCCAGCCACTCTGGCCGCACGTTGGCTGGCTTGCACCCACTGCACGCAGCAGAGGAGGGCAGGCCCCGTGACACCTGTGACACCTGCCAAAGCCTCCTCCTGGCAATTCTGAGAGGGTCCATATTGGGGATGTAGCTCATCCAAGCTTGTCACTGAAGAGCCAAGCAAGCTTCTCTTTGAAATTCCACCTTTACCTTCTGTCCCAAGTGGTTGTGGACACCTCTGGGAGCTGGTACCAAGGGCCAGGAGCAGCCAAGGGAGACAGACAAGTTCAAAGCACATTTCCAGTTACAGGGAACAGAGCACAGGCCTCCAAGTGTCCATGGAGCAGCGTGCAAATTGCAGTGAGGAGTAGAGGAAAACCTCTACATGGAGCACAGCATTCCTGGCAAACACAGGGGACTGCAGTCCACATGCTGTGGAATACACCCAAGTATGCATCAGACACTTGTTTGGTGAACAGTAAATGTGTAAGATCAATTACCTTGAGAGGGCCATCTGTGCTCCAGATGTGTGGTTCATGTGAGGAGACGGCTACCACTCACTATCTTCCGAGGAAAACAGGGCTCAGGGCTTGCACACAATGGACAGATACACACGGGTCACCCAGAGAGTCACTGCATACAAACATCACTTTGTTCAACATGGATTTTGTTTTTATGGAGTCCAAACGCAGACCCTAGTTCACCTTACAGCCTTGGGTTTGTCTGCTTTTGGAGATATATATCCAGTAGATAGATAGACAGACAAGACAGATACATTTTCTCCCTTTCTTACCATAATGTCAATGCCTCGTCTGAATCTCATCATCACTCAAGAGTCAAGGGAAGAACCAAACGCTTCATATAAACAGGGCTGGGTGGGGAGCGTTAGTTTCCACTGTTTTCTGTCTCCATTCAGATCATTCCTATCAAAGCCCAGCTGGTTATCTGAAGCCAAGAGACAGACATAAGGATCCCAATGGCCTTCCAGATGGCTGCTTCCACCTCCTACCTGGGCTACTCAGACTCTTTATACAGGAAAGTGAGTCACCCCACTCAGAAGGGTTGCCAGCAGAAACACGGCATGAAAATCACAGATAACCATGGGATTTGTTCCAAGTGATCAGTGTGAAATAAACCACCACCACCACCACCACCAAAAACACAAAACAAGCAAAAAAAAAAAAAAAAAAAAAAAAAAGGCTTATTCAAAATCCAAGACAAAATACTGTGTGAGAGCCAGGCCATGGCGTTGCCTTTTCTCAGGCCACACAGCTTTCCCAGTCCATTTGCTCACATGGAACCGTGAGATGTGAAGGTCTGCAGAGCATGTGCTCGGGATGGAGGCTGGTACTGTTCACCTGTGGGTCCAGACCAAAGGGCAAAGAGACAGAAAGCTGCAACTCTGTCCACCGCCATGGCTTAGGCCCTCCTGCTCACAGAGGCTCTGAAGAGCCCCCACCTCAGCCTTCACACAAAATATCTCCTTCTGGCTCAACTACAGCTAGGCTGGAATGCCGTGGCACGATCTCTGCTCACTACAACCTCAGCGTCCAGGGCTCAAGTGATTCAGCCTCCCAAGTAGCTGGGATTACAGGCATACACCACCATGCCCAGCTAATTTTGTGTGTGTGTGTTTTTAGTAGAGACAGGGTTTCACAATGTTGGCCAGGCTGGTTTTGAACTTCTGACCTCAAGTGATCCAAAGTGCTGGGATTACAGACATGAGCCACCGCTTCTGGCCCAGGCCCTGTGTTTTAAAAAAATAATTTCGACTTTTATTTTAGATTCAGGAGGTACATGTGTAGGTT
This sequence comes from Pongo pygmaeus, assembly GCF_028885625.2. Taxonomy (NCBI): domain Eukaryota; kingdom Metazoa; phylum Chordata; class Mammalia; order Primates; family Hominidae; genus Pongo; species Pongo pygmaeus. The sequence continues at coordinate 23,405,755 of NC_072386.2, read as the reverse complement.
TGTTACGTGGGTATATTGTGTGATGCTGAGGTTTGGGACACAAATGATCTCGTCACTCAGGCAGTAAGCACTGTACCCAATAGGTAGTTTTTCAGCCCTTTCCACCCTCCTTCTCTCTTCCCTCTAGTAGTTGCAGTGTCTACTGTTCCCATCTTACATCCATGTGTACCCAATGCTCAGCTCCCACTTATACATGAGAACATGATATTTGGTTTTCCATTCCTATGTTAATTTGCTTAGGATTATGGTCTCCAGCTCCATCCATGTTGCTGCAAGGGACATGATTTCATTCTTTTCATGGCTGCATAGTATTCCATGGTGTATATGTACCACATTTCCTTTATCCAGTCTACTGCTGATGGCCACCTAGGTTGATTCCATGGCTTTGCTACTGTGAATAGTGCTGTGATGGACGTGCAAGAGCATGTGTCTTTCTGAAAGAACAATTAGTTTCCTTTGGGTATATGCCCAGTAAAGGAATTGCTGGGTGGAATGGTAGTTCTGTTTTAAATTATTTCAGAAATCTCCAAACTGCTTTCTTTATAATTTTTCCATGAACTAATTTACACTCTCGCCAACAGTGTATAAGCGTTCCCTTTCCTCTGCAGCCTCACCAGCATTTTCTATTTTTTGGACATTTTAATAATAGCCACTCTGCAAACAACCTCTTTCAAGGCCAATGTGAGGAAGAGCCACAAACATCCCTTTTCCCGAAGAGAATTCTTGTCTGCCCACTGGTAGAATTCTTGTTTTCATCTGTCTTTCGTTGTTTGTTTTTCAAAGAAAAACCAAAGGTAAAGTGGTATGATCTTCCACACCTGAACCAGTTTGTAGCCACCAGAGCTTGCTGGGAAGGGGTCCCTCAAGGATGCATTGATCTTGTCACCTGGAATTTGAGAGCTCAAGAAGCCCCGTAGCAACCTGCCATACAACTGCCCACCAGCGCTCATTCTTTCATGGGATTAGCTCAATTCTGGCTCTGCAGACACTGGCAGCCACAGGTGATAAAATCCTGGGCCTCTGTGGGCTTCCCTCATCACCCAGGGCCACAACGGGCTGCCTGTCCTAGGCAGAGACACAACAACATTCTCTTAAACTGAAATTAAGCATAAATCCACTTCACTAATAATCATCTCAGGGCACAGTCCCTGCCTCCTTCCTCAGGGATTTTAAAACACACATCTCTGACCAAACAGGTAGGTGAGATCTGACTTTAAAGGGGGGGAAATTGGGATGAATTAGGGTATGAGGAATGAATCTCAAGTGTTTTTGTGTGGGGACAGGCATCCACATCCTGAACTGTACCTGAAGATGGAGAAAAATGCAGCAGAGGAGAAGAGAAACAAAGGCGGACAAAGCGGCTGAAAGTCATTGAAAGCTTCTCTCGTGGTTCTTTCTGGCTCTGGTTGCTTTGCCAAGGTCTTGGGTGCAGGCAGGGCTGACTCTGGCTGGGAGCTGCTGGCTCTGGGAGATGGAAGAGTCACTTCACCTCCAGAAACCTCATTTGATCATCTGGAAAATGGGCAATCTCAAGGTGGTTGTGATGATAAAATGAAAAAAACATTCTTAATTTGTATGAGTTACATGCTGTATACTAAGTTATGTGGTATATAGTAAGCACACAGAAATGATTCACTGTTATCATAACTGAAGGAAAGTGGTTTGTTGTCCTAAGCACTAAACACAAGCCAGAAAGATGTCTTGAGAAGCAGACAAAGAAATTTATAGTTCAAAATGAACAGTACCAAGAATGGCATGTCCTCCAAATTGAGCTTGGGCAGTTGGATCTCAACCTATCCTACACATCTGAGTCTACAGTATGAGGTAACAGTCTCCACCTATAGCTATCTTCTCTTCCTGTAAAGTCATTCCTTTTTGAAGAAAGCTGACCTCAGACTATATTATGATCGTTTAAGGAAGAGCGCAAAATACTGGAGAAGGCTAGTCTTCAAGCTCTAGATACAGAAAATCCTCATATTCTTGGGTGTTCCCTTTCAGAAAGAGAGTCAGAGCCACAAGCACTGATCCAAAAATCCCCTTCTCCAAAAAAAGTTTCCATCTTCTGCCAAGGTTCACCTCCCTCTTTAGTGCACACTGGTGTCTACAGTTGCTACAGCAAGAGTCTTTCCTTATCCTCTAAGGCAGGAGTTGTGTGAAGACCCCATGACAAGGGGACAAAATGAAACAACATGTTTAGGGGCAACACAGGAAAAGCCCATATTATCAATGCTCCAAAACCTGGCTACCTCAGGCTTGGCCAGTTATTCGTGAGCAGAGAGGTGTGTCATCTACATGGCAGTCATGGCCTGGATGGGTCTGGAACTGTGGCAAGGTAAGGCTCTGAGACAAGGTGCCAGGAGAAAGATGAATTCAATCATCTATTTCTGCCAGGAAGAAAAGCAGCAGGAAGGAATCAGATGTACAGTTTGTCCTCTGGGGACCTCTGCCTTGATCCTCAATAAATCTCCTTTTAGATGCCACCTGCAGCAATTCCCACACTTCACAGCACTCTCCATGGCTTCCGTTGGCCTTATGGTGAGCTCTGCCAAGATCTGTATTCTTGAGCAAGACAGAATCCTTCTGAATCTCAGTCTCTTCCTCTATAAATGGAAATAATTTTGCTCTGCACAAATCACAGTTAGCATGTTTGCCACCTCAGCCTGGTGACCCCAGGAGTTGAATTATGGATGTGTCTTGACATGGATTTGGGAGATTTATCCTGTTGGAATTCACTTAGCTCACTGAATTTGTAGGTTTATGTCTCTTGCCAAATCAAATTTGGAAAATTTTTGGTCATTATTTCTTCAAGTACTTATTTTGCCATGTCCTCCTTTTCTTCTCCTTCTGGGACAACAGTGTTCTGAATGTTAGATCCTTTGTTGGTCCTACAGGTTCCTGACACTCTGTTCCCTTTTTTTTTCCAGTCCACTTTCTCTCTGTTCTTCAGCTGGGGTAATTTCTATTGTTCTATCTTGAAGTTCACTAATTTATTTTCTCTATCCCTTCCATTCTGCTGTTGAACCCATATGCTGAGGTTTATATTGTTATTTATATTATTATTTTTCAGTTCTCAATCTCTTCTTTGTATCTTCTCTTTCTTTGCAAGCATGTTTGTATTGCTTGTTGGAGGCTTTTGTTTGTTTGTTTGTTTGTTTTGAGATGGAGTCTCACTCTGTCACCCAGGCTGGAGTGCAGTGGCATGATCTCAGCTCACTGCAACCTCCACCTCCCAGGTTCAAGTGATTCTCCTGCCTCAGCCTCCCGAGTAGCTGGGACTACAGGCGCGTGCCACTATGCCTGGCTAATTTTTGTACTTCTAGTAGAGACAGGGTTTCACCATGTTGGCCAGGCCGGTTTCGAACTCCTGACCTCAGATGATCCACCCCACTCGGCCTCCCAAAGTGCTGGGCTTACAGGCCTGAGCCACCGCACCCGGCCATTGGAGGCATTTTTATCATGACTGCTTTAAGACATCTATCAAATCATTTGAATTTCTTTGTCATCTTGGTGTTTGTATCTATTCATTATCTTTTTTAAAAACACTTTTTAACAGACTTTATTTACTAAAGCAGTTGTATGTTAAAAGCAAAAATGAGCCCAAAGTACTGAGAGGTCCTATGTACCCTTTACCCTTTCCCCAAATGCGCAGCCTCCCCGACTGTCAACATCCTATATTAAAGTGTTACATTGGTTCCCATCAATGCACCTACACTGACACATCATTATGACCCAGAGTGCATAGTTGATATTAGTGTTCACAGTTGATGTTGCATATTCTGTAAGTCTGGACAAATATATAATGACATGTATCCACTGTAACAGTATCATACAGAATTGTTTATTGACCCCCAAAATCCTCAGTGCTCTACCTGTTCATTCCTCACTCTCCCTAACTCCTGGCAATCACTGATCTTTTGACTGTTTACATAGTTTTGCCTCTTCTATAATGTGTAATTGGAATCATGCACTATGTCACCTTTTCAGATTGGTTTTTTTTCACTTAGTAATATGCATCCCAAGTTCCTGTTTCGCAGCCAGGCACAGTGACTCAATGCTGTAATCCCAGCACTTTGGGAGGCTGAGGTGGGCATATGGCTTGAGCCCAGGAGGTTGAGGCCAGCCAGGGCAACATGGCAAAACTCTGTCTCTACAAAAAATACCAAAAAAAAAAGTTTCTTCATGTCTCTTCATGGAGAGAGGGTCTCACTCTGTCACCCAGGCTGGAGTGCAATGCCACCATCATAGCTCACTGTAACCTCAAACTCCTGGCCTCAAGCAATTCTCCCACCTCAGCTGCCTAAGTAGCTGGGACTACAGTGTGCACCACTACACCCAACACTTTTTTTTTAATTATTTATTTTTTTGTAGAGATGAGGTCTGGCTATGTTGCCAGACTAGTCTCTAACTCCTGGCCTCAAGCCATCCTCCTGCCTCAGCCTCATTTCTTTTTAGTGCTGAATATCCCATTGTCTGTATGTACCACAGTTTATTTACTCATTCATCTACTGAAAGTCATCTTAGTTGCTTCTAAGTTTTAGCACTTAATGAATAAAGCTGCTATAAGCATTTATGTTTAAGTCTTTGTGTGGACATAAATTTTGAACTCATTTGGGAGTTATTTTTAATAGATACAAAGTCTCAGCTTTGCAAGATGAAAAGAGTGTGAGGGTGGGCGGTGGTAATGGTAACAGAGCAACATAAATGTCTAATACCACTAAACTGCATTCTTCAGTGTATTTTGCTGCAATTTTTAAAAAATAAAAAACATGGCCCTCATACAAAAATGTACCACCTCACTTTCTCCGTAAAATTATTTTAGCAAGGTTCTAGTGGTAACAGAAATCAAAACCTTAAAAACATGCATATTCTTCAAATCAGTAATTCCATTTCTAGAAATGTATTCTAGAAAATCTGGCAAGGGAATAATATTGTAAAGGGAATAATATTGTAAATACATTTGGCATGAATTTTTTCAAACAATGACAAGCGGAAAACCACCTCAATGTTTCAGAATAGGGGATTGATTAAATATCACTCTGCGTATCATCACACAATTAGCTATTTACAATTATGATCTAGATGAAGAATTGAAACATGAAATTTTGTTCCAGTATTTTGTTTTGTTGAAAAAAGCAGATCACAAAACTGTGTGTGTGTGTGTGTGTGTGTGTGTGTGTAATGCTTTTCAAGTGATTAATCTAGACAATTATCTGACAAGCATCCAGAGATCATGTTAAAACTTTACGCAGATGAAGCTTGGGGAAACTGTCTGAACATTTTATTCGCACAAAAAACTACATCCACCATCCCTGAGTGCTCGTTCTGGGCCAGGCCTTTTATGTATACAGCTCATTTAGTCCTCACAGCATCCCTTCATGGTAGACACTTTCATTATTTCTGTTGTGTAAATAATGACTCAGGAAAATTGAGTGCCAGGCCCAGGCTCACAGCCAGGCCTGGACTGGGCTTGGCTTACCTGGTGGGAGATGCAAGGGCTCAGGGTGATCTCCAGAGCAGGAGATACTACACAGATGTGGAAACCTACCATCATTTCTCCAGAGGAAGGAATGCACGGTACAGCCCATGCTGTCTGACAGTGGGAGGGAGAGGAAAAAAAAGGAATGAGTCCCAACCCCCTTTTGTTTCTTTATATGGCTCCCAGGAGCTTGTTTTTCACCAAGATTGTAGGATGTTGGTTTTCAAGGCTACCATGTAGCTGGGAGGATGTGATGAGCATAGAGCAAATAAATTACAAAGCTCACTATTCTAACCAAAATTCAGCCTATGTTCTTGAATAAATGCTCCAAGATTACAGCAAACCTTTAGATATTTTCCAGAGTTCTGAAAAAGTTACTTCTATTTTTCTGAGTTTGCTTTTATGAAGATAGGAATTTTAGAAGGTTCCTAGCTTGCCATTTTTACTGACATCACTTCCAAAGACACTTTTTATTTATTTATTTTTTTTGAGATAGAGTCTTGCTCTGTTGCCCAGGCTGGAGTGCAATGGCGTGGTCTCGGCTCACTGCAACCTCCACCTCCCAAGTTCAAGCGATTCTCCTGCTTCAGTCTCTCTAGTAGCTGGGATTAGAGGTCCATGCCACCATGCCCGGCTAACTTTTGTATTTTTAGTAGAGATGGGGTTTTGCCATATTGGCCAGAAAAGTCTCAAACTCCTGAACTCAGGTGATCCTCCCGCATCAGCCTCCCAAAGTGCTGGGATTACAGGTGTGAGCCACTGTGCCTGACCCCAAATATACTTTTAAATACATTTCTGAACTCACAAAAATGTAGAGGAAGTACAAAATGATCACACACACACATGCACGCATGCACGCAAACAATCTAGAGGTGAAACTAAAGTCATCAGTCAACACAGAAGCCAGAGATGCCCTGGAAGTGTGCCCAAACCAAAAACCTAGAGCTTTGTTAGTTAATATTGTGGCTGCCTGAGGTAGTACATAGGAATTGGGGCAATCAATAGGAAAATAAAAATACTTTCTTTTTTAAAAAGCTGGGAATGAGATGTCAATAGGGGACACTGAAGTGCTCTGACACATTCCTGGGAATCTAGAATTTTTCTGGTTAACTAACAGGATTTGAACCTGACAAAGTAGGAAACTGAATCTGAGACCTCCACATAAATCCAGGCACCAAAATGCGCTATATATTTAGTGGAAAAGACAAAGCTGGAAGGATATGACAAGTGAACCAATAAGCAAATCAGTCTCTGCAGGCGGTGGATTGTAAAACATTAATAATTTTAATAGTCTTCCCTAATATTTCTAACCAGCTTTACTTTTATGCTGGAATTTGAATTTACACCATACTCATAGTCCAAGAAAACTCAAACCAATAAATCTAACTAGAATGGTTCCTGATTGGTCCTGCTTCCAGAGCCAAGCAGAAACCAAGCAAATCATCTCAATTTTGGTCTCTCAGGAAACCCAAAGTTAAAGTTTAGACAAATATGAGCAATTTATAAAATTTAACAAAGAGTTTAAGGGTCAAACTACCATAAGCAGGAGTCAACAGAAACCATAAAGAGAAGAACAAGACATAGAAAAATACAAATATTAAAATTATAACAAACTTTATACTCAGGAAGTAGGTTTAAAAGCATGTTTAAAGTGAAAAGATAGAGATCAACACAATGACTATGGGGAGCATTAAAGGGGCCATTGGTCCACGCTGGAACTTCAAAGTAGGTTTTCTGAAAAAGATGATGCTTGAGCTTAGGCTTGAAGGACAGTAAATAATTAACCAGGAGGAAAAGTGGTGAGGGAGTTTCAGAGAAAAAGATCATAATGAACAAATACATGGAAGCACTGAATAGCAGAGGGACTTCAGGGGAAATTATAAACATTTACCTATTACTACAGTAACAAATGTAGAGCAGAGAGGAACAGGAGATGCCTGTACATTACATTAAGAAGTATAGACATCATTTAATAGGAAATAGAGAGTCAAAAAAGGATTTTAAGAAGGGAAGTCTCATGATAATTATGTTTTAGGTAGTCTGCGTTTCAGTGGTGAGGGCAGAGGGGCAACACTGAGATGTCAGGGATCAGTTAGGAGGCTACTACACAGCTTAGGTGAGAGATGTTGATGGTCTGAAAACCAGGGTGATAGTAAGAATTGAGAGGACAGACAGGTTTGAGAAACAGCAGAAAAAATTAGCACAACTTGTGATGGACTAGCTATGTGGAAGATAGCCAAAGCAATCCTACGCAAAAAGAATGAAGCTGATGGCGTCACACTACCCTACTTAAACCATCTACAAGGCTACAGTGACCAAAGCAGCATGGCCCTGGTATGAAAACAGACACACAGGCCAATGGAACAGGTCAGAGAACCCAGAAGTAAAGCTGCACAGCTACAACCATCTGATCTTCAACAAAGCAGAGGTAGTTCAACATACACAAATCAACAAAGATGACACATCACATCAACAGAAAGAAGGACAAAAACCATAAAATCATTTCAAGAGATGTAGAAAAAGCATTTGATACAATTCAAAATCTCTTCATGATAAAAACTCTCAAACTAGGCATTGAAGGAGTGTATAATACCTCGACATAATAAAGCCTACATATGACAAACCCACAGTTAACATCATACTATCATAGCTTTCAGCTTTTCCTCTAGGAACTGGAACAAGACAAGGATGTCTATTTTCCCCACTCATATTCAACACAGTACTGGACGTCTTAGCCAGAGCAATCAGGCAATAGAAACAAGTAAAAGACATCCAAATTGGAAAAGAGAAAGTAAAATTGTCCCTCTATGCAGATGACACGATCTTGTATCTATAAAAACCTAACAACTCCAGCAAAAGCTCTTAGATCTGATAAATAAGTTCAGTACAGTTGTAGGATATGGCCAGGCGTGGTGGCTCATGCCTGTAATCCCAGCACTTAGGGAGGCCAAGACGGGAGGATCACCTAAGGTCAGGAGTTCAAGACCAGCCTGACCAATACAGTGAAACCCCGTCTCAACTAAAAACACAAAAATTAGCCAGGCATGGTGGCATGCACTTATAGTCCCAGCTACTCAGGGGGCTGAGACAGGAGAAGCGCTTGAACCCAGCAGGCAGAGGTTGCAGTGAGCCAAGACTGCTCCACTGCACTCCAGCCTGGGCTACAGAGCAAGACTCTGTCTCAAAAAAAAAAAAAGTTGTGGGATAAAAAAATCAACATACAAAAATTAGTAGCATTTCTATACACCAATAATAACTAGCTGAGAAAGAATTCAAGAAGGAAATCCCATTTATAATAGCTACAAGAAAATAAAATACTTAGGAAAAAAATTTAACCATGTTGAAAAAAGTTTTACCATGTTGACCAGGCTGATCTCGAACTCCTGACCTCAAATGATCTGCCTGCCTCAGCCTCCCAAAGTGCTGGGATTACAGGCGTGAGCCACTGCACCTGGCCAGCTTTTTAAAATTTAATATGTTAACATATATGTAAAACTTGGACACTACTCTTAAGGAGCCACAGTCTTCCTCTAAAATTAGTAGTGGGCCTGCCGTGGTGGCTCACGCCTGTAATCTCAGCACTTTGAGAGTTTGAGGTGGGCGGATTGCTTGAGCTCAGGAGTTCAAGACCAGCCTGGGCAACATAATGAAACCTTGTCTTTACTAAAAATACAAAAATTAGTCGGGCGTGGTGGCACTGTGCCTGTAGTCCCAGCTACTCCGGGGGCTGAGGTGGGAGGATTGCTGGAACCCAGGAGGCGGAGGTTGCAGCGAGCCAAGATCATGCTACCGCACTCCAGCCTGGGTGACAGAGCAAGACTCTGTCTCAGTTTAAAAAAAAGAAGAAGAAGAAGAAGAAGAAAAAGAAGTACCCTGGTTGGAAAGTACCAGGTGATGCCTGACACTAAGCGTTAAGTGCTCTGTTTTCTTTTTAAAAAAAAAAAAATTATTATTTTTTAAATTTTAATTTTGAGTGCTGTTTTTCTTTACCACCAGAGGGCACCAATCAGGCAAGTCAATCTACATGCCATTATGAAACAATATGAGAAAGCTCTAGGAAGCTGTTTCTAGCATTCATTCTTTTTAACAAATATGTTTTGAGCACTTAATATGTGCCAAACATTGGAGTAGCTGGTGTAGAGTTTTGGAATTTATAGTCTTGAGCACCTACTATGTGCTTGAGAGAACAGATAGGCATGGGGATAGAGGGTAGGGTTCAATTTGTGATTTTGTGATTACTCATTGTCTTCCTGTCCTTGGCCATGAGTCTCTTGAGAACAATTACTTAGTGTCTACTTTGTGTCAGATGGTGTGCCTGTTGCTGAGGATTCAGGCATGAATAAGACACAGTGGCAGTCTACTAATAAACAATGTCTTACTGGCTAGAATAAAAACACATGAGCTAGTTCTATGGAATTCCAGTTCCTGTGACCTGAGAATAAACAGCCTTGATTATAAAACTCATTAACACATTGAGCTTCCAACCTCCCAGCATAGAGGCATGCCCACAGTGGATGCTTAGTGAGTTTGTGAGTTGACATAAGCCCAGGGGGCTGCTTCTGGTCTGGATGCCAGGTGTATGTTCCAGTGGGTTAGACTAGGGCTTCATCATCCTCCAGGTCAGGGTGGGGCTGTGATGAGTTTTTGTGGGTGAAATGCTTTGAAGATGACCTTTCTACCGATTTATCTGCTCACCGCCTTGCTATTAAAGGTGGCAACATCATCTTTCACATTTCTGGGTCAGCAATCCTCTTGTCCCTAAATTGACTGGTACTGGAGGGAAAGACAGAATGGGACATAAACCATCATTTTGATAAGAAGGGCTACATTCACTAGGATACTCCCTCTTCTCCGAGGGGAGCTCTAATTCCAGTAGAGTTCGGTCTCAAGACCTGGACAGTAGCGTTGGCAGCTAGAAAAGGATGTTTTAAAACACTGAGACCTCATCTTTTAGGGGGAAAAAAGGCCAAAAAAAAGGAGGGGGGCTGCTTAAGTGTGGATTGTGTAGAATGACTCCATTCCAAAGGGTACAGTATAGAAAAGGGGAGGAAGGGGCAGAGTAACTTTACAGTAGAAAGACTTGACACACTTCCTCAGCCAGACAATCAAGGTCAACATCAACATTGCTAAGTCATGTTGCTATTTGTGCCCTTAATATGATGTGATGAAATGGCATTTCACCTCTGTGATCTTACCCTCAAAAACTCATAATCCCAGTCTAATCATGAGAAAAGCATCACAATCCCAATTGAGGGACAGTCTACAAAATACTTGACCAGTATTCTTCAAAACTGTTAAGGTCATCAGAACAAAGTCTAAGAAACTGCCACAGTCGAGAGGAATCTAAGGAAACAGGAAAATTGAATGTAGTCTGGTATCCCGGATGAGATTCTGGAACAGCAAAAGGTCACTAGGTAAAAATTAGGGAAGTATGAGCTTCAGTTAATAGTGATGTATCAATATTAGCTCATTAATTGTAATACATGTACTCTACTAATGTAATATGTTAATAAAAGGGGGAACTGGGCGCCGGGTGTAGGGGAACTCAACTATCTTTTCAATTTTTCTATAAATCTAAAACTGTCCTTGGCTGGGCACAGTGGCTCATGCCAGTAATCCCAGCACTTTGGGAGGCTGAGGTGGATGGATCACCTGAGGTCAAGAGTTGGAGACCAGCCTGGCCAACATGGTGAAATCCCGTCTCTACTAAAAATACAAAAATTAGCTGGGCATGGCGGTACGCACCTGTGGTCCTGCTACTTGGGAGACTGAGGTTAGAGGATTGCTTAAGCCCAGGAGATTACTGCTAGAGTGAGCTATAATCACTCTACTGTACTCCAGCCTGGGCAACAGAGTGAGACCCTGTCTCAATAAAAGGGGTGGGTAGTGGTGGTATCCAGAATACAGCTATGCCTTAAATTTTTTTCTTTCAAGTTCCTATGAATCATTTACTATGTGCCAGTCACTACGCTAAATGCTGTACATACATCTAATCATTACAATTGCTTGTGTTGGGTATAATTAATCCCCTTTTACAGAAGCTGATTAAACAGCCGGGTGTGGAGGCATGCACCTGTAGTCCTAGCTACTTGGGAGGCTGAGGTGGGAGAATCGCTTGAACCTGGTAGGCGGAGATTGCGGTGGGCCGTGATCGCGCCACTGTGCTACGGCCTGGGTGATAGAGCAAGACCCTGTCTCAAACAAAACAAAACCAAAAAACAAAAAACTGATGATACAGGGAGAAGTAATGTGTGGAACTAGGGTTGGAACCAAGATCTGTCTAGTTCCGAAATTGTGTGTGTAGAACTCTCACAGTATTCTGGCTTTTCTAGGAAATGCTTTTTAGGCCGTTATCCTAGGACATGCCTTCCTAAGAGAAAGGAGTACTGTATTCTGAACCACGGGGACCAAAGACTGTCCCCACATCTCACTTCGGTTATGATTATCTCGAAAGTCCCTCAGTTCCAGGGTGGACATTCAAGCCAAAAGCACCTATAAGGGGTCAAAGTTCAACCAGTAGTTTATTTTACAAATGGCGAAGGCGAAGGGAGCACTTGCCCCAAATCACAATGAGAAGGGCTAGAGACCCAGTTTGTTATTGTCTCTTTATCCTCACAACTTCCTCTTTGTAGTTAAGAAGGGAAGCAGAAGCTGACCTTTCTGTCTCACCCCGTTTCTCACGTGGAACTGCCGCACCCAGGGTGGGTAACGTGCCAAAGGGCACACTTGCCTGTGGGCTGGCCTACGGGAAGGTCTGTTCCCACCGAAAAGACCCACATTGTCAGCACATCCTAATCAAGTAGCTACTAAGTGGAAGGACCGCAGACTGGGTGTCACGGGGAGGGGCCTGCAGCGACCAGGCCCGTCCCAGGATGGCTGCTGAGGCCTCTGGATCCACAGTGGGGAGGGCCCCGAGAGCCGGGGGACCTGGGTTCCCTTCCCGGGCACGCCTTTGGAACTGCGGCGTCCAGCCGTACAACCGTCACTCCGGGGCCACGGCAATCCTTGCGCCCACCCTCGGTCCCCGCTGCTTCTGGGATCTTTATGGGCGGGGGACACGCGCCGGCGTCACAAAGCGCCGCGACCGCGCGGGAGGCCGCGAGGAGGCGTGGAAGCGGGAGGAGGAGGAGGTGGTAGTGGAGGAGAGCCAGGCACGGTGGGGGGAAGGGAGGGAGGGGCACGCGCACGCGCGTCGGGCCGCCAGCCGCTGAGAGCCGCCCAGCACCCGGCGTGCGCCCCTCCTCCCTCTCTCCCTCCCTCCCTCCCTCCCTCCCTGCTTCTCGGCTTCGTCGCTCCCGCGGCGCGAGGCGCTCTCGCTCTCCTCCTCCTCCTGCGCCGTCACCCCTCCCCCCGCGCAGCCCCCGCCGCCACCGCCGCGAGACCCCCGCACGCCGCTCTCCCCCCACCCTCTCCAGCCCCGCGCGCCCTCCGGCCCCTGCGGCCCCCGAAGAGAACGAGAGGGCGAGCGAGCGCGGCATTCCCGGGCTGGCCCGGCCCCCTCCCTTCACCATCGCCGGCCCTCCGCCGCCTTCCTCCGCTTCCACCTCCTCTCCCCCCCCCCAAGTTGAGGCCCCCTCCGGGGGGGGGAGGCCCGGGACCGGGACCCGGAGCGAATTCTCCTAACTCCCTCGACCTCTCCTCTCGCCCGGCCCGAGTGTGAGGAGAAGGGCCCGGCCCGGCCTGCGTCGTGTGTGAGGAGGACCCCGGGCGGGCCCACGGGCCGTGTGGGGCCTGGTCCGGCCCGCCGGGTGTGTGAAGACCGGGGCCCGGTGCGGCCCGGCCGGAGGGCGAGCGGAGGGGAGGGGCCTGGTCCGGCCCGGCCGGTGCGTGAGGACTGGGGCCCGGGCCCGGCGCCGCCGCCGCCGCCGCCGCGATGGCCCAGCAGCAGATGACCAGCTCGCAGAAGGCCCTGATGCTCGAGCTGAAATCCCTGCAGGAGGAACCGGTGGAGGGCTTCCGGATCACCCTGGTGGACGAGTCCGACCTCTACAACTGGGAGGTGGCCATCTTCGGGCCCCCCAACACCCTCTACGAAGGCGGCTACTTCAAGGTACCCTCACCCTCCTCCCGGACCCTGCCTTCGCGGCCGAGGCCTCCGGCTCCCCGCCGCTTTCTGCAGTTCCTGGGACCAGGAGTATGAGCACGGGCGAGTGGAGAGGGCTTCTCACCCGTGCAGCCCCCTCCCCCATCCGTGGAGGCAGGAAGGCCTTGCTTGCCGAGTGCCTTTTCTTTGTCATGGGGGCGGGGGCTCGGGCGGGGGCGGGAGGGCAGGCTGCACCGGGAAATCGGAGAGCCTCTCTGGTTAGGGTAGTGTCTACGGGCGGAGGAGGCCGTCTTTGTTTCCCCCGCTGAGGGTGGGTGGAAAGAGCGGTGGTCTATCTGTGCTTTCTTGTCCTCCCGTCGGAACCCCTCCCTGCGCAGGCTGGAACTGCCCCAGAGGGCAGGGTGACCTGCACCGACTGGATTGGACTTTTCTTTTTTGGGGGGTGGGGGTGGGGTTGGGGTGGGGGAGGGGCACCAGCTTGTCATTTCAGAAGCTGCCGAGTGCCCTGACATTTTGAGGATTTGTTGGGCTTCTTGGGTAGTGGTAGTGCCAACTTTGCATTCCAATGGGTGGTGGTGAAGAATGGGACCCTAGGGGTGGTAAAAAAAAAAAAAAAAAGGGTGCCCGCGTCGTCTTGTCATTATCCATTTGGGGGAACTTTAACCCTCTTTCCGTTCACATTCTCTGCTTACCTCAGTCACTGGTTTTTTCAAAATGCCCTTTGTCCTCACCATGCCACCAAGTTTGCCAGCCTTTTTTTCTACAGGTAGAAGTATCCACAAAGGGTGGAACGAGTCATGTAGGGAGGGAGATTGATAGCTTCCCACTTTCAGATACAAAACTGAAACCTGCTCAAGTGGTTAACTCTAGCTAAAGGGGTGGTCTCACAGATGACAAATATCATCTGAGGCGAGATCGTTTCTCTGGGTGGGATGTATGGTTCCTTAGCGACCACAGACATTGTTTCTGTTGTTTTATATGGTTTTAGAACAGTGGTTATCATTCCAGAATCTAATGATTTTTTTTTAACTCCGAGGTAGTTAACTTGGAGATAATGAATGTTTGTTTTGTTTTGTTTTTACTTGAGTGTTTTTGCAGGGAGGAATCACAGATTGAAAGTTTGAATGTTTTAAATGATGGGGGCAGAGAGAGGAAATGAGTGCTTAGGAATCCATTTAGTTTTATTTTTTTATTTTCAAAATTAAGTAAAATAGGCCAGTGAGTCAATTTTAGTTTGGAAGGGAGGGGTTATCTTGGCACAAGTTTTAAATGAGTATCTTAGTCATGTAGTTGTGATGTGTATTTTTAGGACTACCCAATTACTTAACTCTTGTTTTCTACCCTTCTAAAGGTGGAAACCTCAGTTTTATGCTTGAAATTAGGTCAACTTTGTAGGAAATGGGATTGATACAGGAATGTTTAATATTCACTACTGTATAGTCACTGAGTACCTAGGAAAAGCACGTTTTTAGAATATTATGTAAGCGCGGTACCCCTACCAACTGTTAGGCTTCATCTTTTGTGGTCAGCCTACCCTATACTTTTCAGATGGAGATATTTAAAATTACTAAGAAAACATGCAAGTTATTAGTAACAAAGTGGAAAAGGTATTGCTGTGTTTATGTTGAAGCATATTCTGTTGTCAAATATAAATTTTTATGCATACTGGAAAAATTAGTTGTACAAAATTGAATGTATGTGATGCTTTTCTTTTTTTTTTTGAGACGGAGTCTCGCTCTGTCACCCTGACTGGAGTGCAGTTGCGCGATCTTGCCTCACTGCAACCTCCGCCTCCCAGGTTCAAGCTATTCTCCTGCCTCAGCGTCCCAAGCAGCTGGGACTGCAGGCGCACGCCACCACGCCCAGCTAATTTTTGTATTTTTAGTAGAGATGGGGTTTCACCATATTGGCCAGGCTGGTCTCGAACCCCTGACCCTGTGATCAACCCGCCTCGGCCTCCCAAAGTGCTGGGATTACAGGCGTGAGCCACTGCGCCCGGCCATGATGCCTTTTCTGACAAGAAATTGTTTAGCAAAATCTGCTGGCTAATGTTAGTGGAATAAAGTTTGATTTCCAAAAAGTGTCATTGTTTGGTACAACCGATATTTAAAATAAATAAATGGGTACTAGTTAGAATAATCTCACTCCAATAAAGTTAAAAACAACAGCAAAAAAAAACAAAACAAAACTTGTACATGAGATAAGATAATGGGTTGCAAATTGTAATATTTGTGCATAAGTCTGGGAAAGGAGTGTGGAGAACCCTCTCTGAAATAGGTAGTATGGAAGGATTCCTTGTGTTAATACACTGATTTAAATTAAATGCTTCTGAACTTCAGTCCTTGTTTAAAAAGAATGATTTAATCTCCTGCTTTGTGATGTTAGATTTCTTAAGCTTTGAGTGTTTTTACCTTTAATTCTGACATGTATGAAAATTTGTAAACAGGTTTTATGGTTTAGTCTTGTGTGAGAAGTTTGTTAGATTTTATTTTCGACTACTTTTTCCCTTATATGGCCTTTTATCCCATTAGTCGTTCATTAGAAAAAGGCAAATTTATGGTCATGAGCAGTTAACCCTGGGGATATGTTTAAAACCATTGTTTTTATTTTACTGCTTTTGTCTTAAGACAAGGCTTTTAGTGTATTTCACTACAGCTGCAGTTAAAAGTTGGCACAAAGCTTTCCCTACCATATCACTCTTCTCCCTTATTAAATGTTAGTCCTTGAACATTTAGTATAATTTATTTTCAAGTTAAACTCTTTTCCCTTTTTGGCATAGTCATTCGTGAAGGCAGTGGGACTGCCAGTCATTCTTTACATTTTTCATACTGTAATTCCTTTAACTTTTATATATTAATAGGTTTCTAACTGATCTTTTTCACCCTGAAATAGTTGGCTCTTGTCTCTTAACCACAGGATCTGCATTGGAGATTTGTGAGACCTGTATTTCACAGAATTTTTTTATTCATCCTGCTTTTGCTTATTTAATATCTCCAATCCATGTGATTCTTAGTTTTGGGCCATATAGATGTAGGATGGGCAAAGATAGTTTCTTCTGTCCATTCTGAATACTATACAATCTTTTTTGGCCTTACTATCTTTTTGTGTAGTTTCTTATTTTGCTACCGAAGCAAGTTGGAATTTTATTGTTACTAGAAAAATAAATTGTGGATCAAGTCAGTAGCTAATGAAGACTTTTAACAAGTTCACCCCCTTTCTTTTGAAAGGAACTTTTTCAGGTTCTTTCTCTGTCACTTAGTTTGGGGTACAGTGGTGTGATCATGGCTCACTGCAGCTTCTACATGCTAGGCTCAAGCAGTCTTCCCACCTCAGCCCCCTGAGTAGCTGGGACTACAGGTATGACTACGCCTGGCTAATTTTTTTTTCTTCAGTATTGTTAAGTGAGGTAGGATCTCACTGTTTTGTCCAGGCTGGTCTCAAACTCCTGGGTTCAAGGGATCCTCCTTTCTCAGCCACCCAAAGTGCTGGTTTTACAGGCGTGAGCCACCATGCCGGGCTGGAACTATCTTTTCAAATAACTCCTGCTAAGGATTGTAGCTTAGTGTGGGTGCTTTAGTACTGAACCTCCTTGGAACTTTTGCATTATTTATCTAAAGCATTATAGCAGTGAGTCTAGAGCCAGAAAGAGTGCCTCTTTTATGATATGCATAACAAAAAAAATTTTTTTTTTTTTTTTTTTGAGATGGAGTCTCACTCTTTTGCCAGGCTGGAGTGCAGTGGCACGATCTCGGCTCACTGCAACCTCTGCCTCCTGGGTTCAGGCGATTCTCCTGCCTCAGCCTCCCATGCAGTTAACTTTTTATAGTTTTTTTGTTTTTGTTTTTTGAGATGTGTCACTCTGTCGCCCAGGCTGGAGTACCGTGGCGCCATCTCAGCTCACCGCAGCCTCTGCTTCCTGGGTCCAAGTGATTCTCCTGCCTCAGCCTCCCAAGTAGCTGGGATTACAGGCGTGCGCCATGAAACCTGGCTAATTCTTTTTGTATTTTTAGTAGAGGCAGGGTTTCGCCATGTTGGCCAGGCTGGTCTTGAACCCCTGACCTTAAGTGATCTGCCCATCTCAGCCTCCCAAAATGTAATCCCAATTAGAGGCCTGAGCCACCACTCCTGGCCAACCTTTTATAGTTTTGATTTTATTAAATAATTTGATTGAGATAATGAAATACAGATGTGTTCCATTTTTAGAAAACTCCAATCTGACAATTTAGAAAGTATTTGTTGTATACTTAAAGTTTTCCTTATTAGGAACATCTTTATTAGACTCAACAGACATACATATATATATATATATGTGTGTGTGTGTGTATGTCAGTGTTGAGTCTAATTATATATATATATATATATATATTTTTTTTTTTTTCAGACAGAATTTTGTTCTTATTGCCCATGCTAGAGTGCAGTGGAGCGATCTCAGCTCACTGCAACCTCCGCCTCCTGGGTTCAAGTGATTCTTCTGCTTCAGCCTCCTGAGTAGCTGGGATTACAGGCATGCACCACCATGCCCAGCTAATTTTGCATTTTTGGTAGAGATGAGGTTTCTCCATGTTGGTTAGGCTGGTCTTGAACTCCCGACCTCAGGTGATCCCGCTCACCTCAGCCTCCCAAAGTGCTGGGATTACAGGCCTGAGCCACCACACCCGGCCTACACTGACTTATATTAAAGAAACTCTTCAAAACTTTTTTTTTTTTTAAGAGATAGGGTCTCATTCTGTTGCCCAGGCTGGAGTGCAGTGGTGTGATCATAGCTCACTGCAGCCTGAAACACTTGGGCTCAAGGGATCCTCTTGCCTCACCCTCATGAGTAGCTGGGACTGCAGGTGCGTACCACACTTGTTTTAATTTAAAAAAATTTTTTTTGTGCAGAAAGGGTCTCATAGGCCAGGCTGGTCTCAAACTCCTGGCTTCCAACAATCCTCCCACCTTGGCCTCCCAAAGTGCTGGTGTTACAGATGTGAGCTACCACACCCAGCCAAATAATTTTTTTTAAATAAGAGAATATGCATTATTTCCTATGCTTCGTTTGTTTTGCAATGAATGAATCTGTTTTCTGCCTTCCCTCTTCCCCCTAAAAAAAAAACCAGATTTAGCCTAGATCTGGCAATGTCATTTAGATATTTTATTTCTTTTTTTCTTTTTCTTCTTCTTATTAATTTTTTTTTTTTTTTTTTTTTTTTTTTTAGCTGAGTGTTGCTCTGTTGCTCAGGCTGGGGTGCAGTGGTGTGATTTTGGCTCAGTGCAACCTCTACTTCCTGTGTTGAAGCAATTCTCATGCCTCAGCCTCCCAAGTAGCTGGGATTACAGGCGTGCGCCACCATGCCTGGCTAATTTTTGTAATTTTTAGTAGAGATGGGGTTTTGCCCTGTTGGCCAGGCTGGTCTTGAACTCCTGGCCTCAAGTGATCTGCCCACCTTGGCCTCCCAAAGTGCTGGGATTACAGATGTGAGCCAGTGTGCCCAGCCTATTATTATTATTTTAGAGACAGAGTCTCGCTATGTTGTCCAGGCTTGTCTTGAACTCCTGGGCTCAAGTAATCCTCCCGCCTCAGCCTCCCAAAGCACTGCGATTATAGGTCTGAGCCATTGCACCCAGCCTATTTTATGACTCTTTAATTGGTAAAATATAGTTGAAAAAAAATTTTTTTTTCCCTAGATGGAGTCTTGCTCTGTTGCGCAGGCTGAAGTGCAGTGGCGCGATCTTGGCTCACTGCAACCTCTGCCTCCCGGGTTCAAGCAGTTCTTCTGCCTTAGCCTCCCAAGTAGGTGGGATTACAGGTGCGTGCCAGCACACCCGGTTAATTTTTGTATTTTTAGTGGAAACGGGGTTTCACCATGTTGTCCAGGCTGGTCTCAAACTCCTGACCTCAGGTGATCCACCTGCCTTGGCCTCCCAAAGTGCTGGGATTACAGGCGTGAGCCACTGCGCCTGGCTGAAAAAATTTTTTTAGGAAAATGATTGTTTGCCTTTTTGAGACGGATTCTTTTGAGAAACTGAAGAATTTTCTCAGAGAAAATGGGTACACATAAACTAATTTTATGTATCTTTTTCAGAGGGTTTACTGCCGATGAGCTAAGAATCCTCCTGTAAGGTATTTGGATAGGCAACTTAAAGACAATTTTAAACAGTTCTTTTAAAATTATAAAATGAATGCTCTTTTATTCCCCCATTTCTCTCAGTTAACTTTGAAGCTACCTCTTAGGGCATTTAGCTGACTCTTTCTGGAAGATGAAGTTGTCTTGAGTACTGAGTGAACTAAGGCAACATTATAAATGGAAACACAGTTAAGGTCTAAGGGTTTTGGAAACTAAATGAAGTTTCACTTTTTGTTGTTTCTCAGAACATTTTTCAAACCAAATATGATACCTTAGTTTTTCATAGAATATGCTTTTATCCTGTTTAGTTGATTACAAGATGCATATTTTTCTACCTTTTAACTTCTTTTTGATTAAGAAATTTCTTAGATGGCCAGGTGTGGTGGCTCATGCCTGTAATCCCAGCACTTTGGGAGGCCGAGGCGGGTGGATCACCTGATGTCAGGAGTTCAAGACCAGCCTGGCCAACATGGTGAAACCCCGTCTCTACTAAAAATACACAAATTAGCTGGTGTGGGCTGGGTGCGGTGGCTCACGCCTGTAATCCTAGCGCTTTGGGAGGCCGAGGCGGGCGGATCACGAGGTCAGGAGATGGAGACCATCCTGGCTAACACGGTGAAACCCCATTTCTACTAAAAAAATACAAAAAAATTAGCCGGGCATGGTGGTGGGCACCTGTAGTCCCAGCTACTCGGGAGGCTGAGGCAAGAGAATGGCGTGAACCCGGCAGGCAGAGCTTGCAGTGAACCGATATCGAGGCACTGCACTCTAGCCTGGGCGACAGAGCGAGGCTCCGTCTCAAAAAAAAAAAAAATTAGCGGGTGTGATGGTCCGCACCTGCAGTCCCAGCTACTTGGGAGGCTGAGGCAGGAGAATCGCTTGAACCCAAGAAGTGGAGGCTGCAGTGAGCCTAGATCATGCCAGTGCACTCCAGCCTGGGCAACAGAGCGAAGCTCTGTCTCAAAAAAAAAAAAAAAAAAAATTCTTGGAATCCATGAAGTCTTGTAATTGCCATCAGCCAAGTGGTACTTATAACCTAGTTGTGAGAGACCATTTCATTGAAATCTTTTGGTAATTTTTTTTTTAAATACCAGTTTCAATGTCTTAGATTTGCTAAAATAAGGATTATTTCTTCCTGGAATGAAGGATTTAGGTCCTAATTAATACTCTGCATTGATTCTCCTTTTTTCACCTTTTGTGTCAGGAAAAGTTTTTATTGAGGACTCATTAAAGGAAAAGCAAATTGTAGGAAAAGTCACTTCCTTAAAGATAGTAAGTGAAAGCATTAGGACAATGATAACCTTAGAGCTTTTAAGAATGATCGACCAGGCGGACGCCTGTAATCCCAGCACTTTGGGAGGCAAGCAAAAACAAAAAGAATGATCTTTATAAAAGCAAAGCTTTTTATTTTTATTTTTTATTTTTGAGACGGAGTCTGTGTCACCCAAGCTGGAGTGCAATGGTGCAATCTTGGCTCACCGCAACCTCCATCTCTCGGGTTCAAGCGATTCTCCTCCTCAGCTTTCCAAGTAGCTGGGACTACAGGCGTGTGCCACCATGCCCGGCTAATTTTTGTATTTTTAGTAGAGGTGGGGTTTCACCATGTTGGTCAGGCTGGTCTCAAACTCCTGACCTCAGGTAATCCACCTGCCTCAGCCTCCCAAAGTGCTGGGATTACAGGTATGAGCCACCACGCCTGTCCAAAAGCAAAGCTTTTAAAGCTTTAAGGCTAGTTAGACCATTTTTCAACATAATGATAAAATGTTCTGTTCCATCTTTCCAACTTAATGGTCAGTTGGAGACAGGTGAGAGAAAGGAGACCATCCAGCAAATTAGTCTACCTCTGATAATCTAGTTATGGAAAAATAACAGTGAGGAAAAGGTATAAATTCAGAGTTTAGGACTATAGATTTCCATCTTGCTTAAAGATTATATTGAAAAGGTTTAATTCTTTTATGTTTCTGAACTTCTTTTGAACTGCTTCACATACGACTACAGAGATATCTGAGTTGGTTGGGTGCAATGGCTCACACCTGCTCACGCCTGTAATCCCAGCACTTTTGGGAGGCTGAGATGGGCAGATCACTTGAGGTCAGGGGTTCAAGACCAGCATAGCCAATATGGTGAAACCCTGTCTCTACTAAAAATACAAAAAGTAGCCAGGTGTGGTGGCATGTGCCTGTAGTCCCAGCTACTTGGGAGGCTGAGGCAGGAGAATCGCTTGAACCCAGGAGGTGCAGGTTTGCAGTGAGCCAAAATCTTGTGCCACTGCATTCCAGCCTGAGCAACAGAACTGTCTCAAAAAAAAAAAAAAAAAAAAATTCCTACAGAGATGCCTGAGTAAAATTGAACCTCTTTGATTGTGTTAATATCAACTTTATTCAGCAAGAAATTGTTATTCAGAGATTATGCTTATATACCTCAAAATGAGTTGACTCTGAAGTGAATGGAATGATAGATACTAAGTTGAAGAGCTAAATTTAGTTCACATCACCAAGGTTTGATGTTACTTAAATGATCTTCCACATGATAATTGGAAAATTCAGGTGTTGGAATATGTATTTAAGATGCAAAGCGGCTAGGCGTGGTGGCTCACGCCTGTAATCCCAGCACCTTGGGAGGCAGAGGCAGGCGAATCACGAGGCCAGGAAATTGAGACCATTCTGGCTAACACGGTCAAACCCCATCTCTACTAAAACTACAAAAAATTAGCAGGGCATGGTGGCACGTGCCTGTAGTTCCAGCTACCCAGGAGGCTGAGGCAGGAGAATGGCTTGAATCCAGAGGTGGAGGTTGCAGTGAGCTGAGATCATGTCATTGCACTCCAGTCTGGGCAACAGAATGAGACTCTGTCCCCTGCCGCCCCCCCCCCCCCCAAAAAAGAAAAGTGAATAGTCTACTTTAAACACCTTTATTTGATTTAGTAACAAATACATATAAAAATGTTTTGGTTATTGGGTGGGTTGCAGTGGCTCACGCTTATAATTTTTACCCAGCACTTTGGGAGGCAGAGGTGGGCAGATCACCTGAGCTCGGAAGTTCGAGACCGGCCTGGACAGCATGGTGAAACCCTATATCTACTAAAAATCCAAAAATTAGCCAGGCATGGTGTCGTGAACCTGTAGTCCCAGCTATCCGAGAGGTTGAGGCAGGAGAATCTCTTGAACCCAGGCGAATCGCTTGAACCCAGGAAGCGGAGGCTGCAGTGAGCCGAGATCGCGCCACCGCACTCCAGCCTGGGCGACAGTGAGACTCTGCCTCAAAAAAAAAAAAATAAAGTTTTGGTTATTGTCTTATTATTATTATTTTCAGTGAGACTCTGCCTCAAAAAAAAATAGAGTTTTGGTTATTGTCTTATTATTTTTTTTGACGCTGTTTGAATAAAAAAAAATTAGTCAAGCATGGTAGTTTGTATCTTTGGTCCCAGCTACTTAGAAGGTTGAGTTGAGGTGGGAGGATCACTTGAGCCTGGGAGGTCGAGGCTGCAGTGAGCCATGAGCATGCCACTGTACTCTAGCTGTGTGACAGAGCAAGACTCAGTCCCAAAAATAAATAAGTTAAATTAAAAATAAATAGGCTGGGCGCCGTGGCTCACGCCTGTAATCCCAGCACTTTGGGAGGCCAAGACGGGCGAGTCACCTGAGATTAGGAGTTCGGCACCACCCTGGTCAACATGGCGAAACACTGTCTCAACTAAAAATACAAAAATTAGCCTGGTGTGGTGGCGCGCGCCTGAAATCCCAGCTACTTGGGAGGCTCAGGCAGGAGAATTGTTTGAATGCGGGAGGTGGAAGTTGCAGTGAGCTGAGATTGCGCCATTGCACTCCAGCCTGGGCAACAAGAGTGAAATTCCATCTAAAAAAAAATTAATTAATTAATAAAATTAAATTAAAAATTAAATCGGGCTCGGCGTGGTGACCCATGCCTGTAATCCCAGCACTTTGGGAGGCTGAGGTGGGCAGATTACCTGAGATCAGGAGTTCAAGACCAGCCTGACCAACATGATGAAACCCTGTCTCTACTAAAAATACAAAAATTAGCTGGGCATGGTGGCACATGCCTGTAATCTCAGCTACTCAAGAGGCTGAGGCAGGTGAATTGCTTGAACCCGGGAGGCAGAGGTTGCAGTGAGCCCAGATTGTGCCACTGCAATCCAGCCTGGGCGACATAGCAAGACTCCCTCTCAAAAAAATAAATAAATAAATACAAATAAACAAAATAAATTAATAAAATTAAAAATTAAATTAGGCTGGGCGCAGTGGCTCACTGTAGTCCCAGGACTTTGGGAGGCTGAGGCTGGCGGATCACCTGAGGTCAGGAGTTCAAGACCAGCCTGACCAACATGGTAAAACCCCATCTCTACTGAAAATACAAAATTAGCTGGTTGTGGTGGCAAGCACGTATAATCCCAGCTACTCGGGAGGCTGAGGCAGAAGAATCGCTTGAACCTGGGAGGTTGAGGTTGCAGTGAGCCGAGATCCAACCATTGCACAACAGCCAGGGCAACAGAGCGAGACTCTTTCTCAAAAAAAAAAAAAAATTAAAATCAGACTTATGGAGTGTTTTACAAGGAACTGTTTTAAATTTTGATGACTTCAGTTTTTGTGTGTTAAAACTTTTATTTTTATTTTTATTTTTTTTGCAGACACAGTCTCACTGTCGTCCAGGCTGGAGTGCAGTGGAGTGATCTTGGCTCACTGCAACCTCCGCCTCCTGGGTTCAATCAGTTCTCCTGCCTCAGCCTCCAAGTAGCTGGGAGTACAGGGATGTGCCACCACCAGGCTAATTTTTGTTATTTATTTATTTATTTTTGAGATCAAGTCTCGCTCTGTTCCCCATCCTGGAGTGCAGTGGTGCGAGCTCGGCTCACTGCAACCTCCGCCTCCCTGGTTTAAGCAATTCTCCTGGCTCAGCCTCCCGAGTAGCTGGGATTACAGGCATGTGCCACCATGCCCAGCTAATTTTTTTTTTTTTTTTTTTTGAGATGGAGTTTTGCTCTTGTTGCCCTGGCTAGAGTGCATTGGCACAATCTCGGCTCACTGCAGCCTGTGCCTCCCGGGTTCAAGTGATTATCCTGTCTCAGCCTCCTGAGTAGCTGGGATTACAGGCGCACACTGCCATGCCTGGATAATTTTTTGTATTTTCAGTAGAGATGGGGTTTCACCCTGTTGGCCAGACTCGTCTTGAATTCCTGACCTCAGGTGATTCTGCCTGCCTCAGCCTCCCAAAGTTCCGGGATTACAGGCGTGAGCCACCATGCCCTGCCTGATTTTTGTATTTTTAGTGGAGACAGGGTTTTACCGTGTTGGCCAGGCTGGGATTGAATTTACTTCAAGTGATCTGCCCACCTTGGCTTCCCACAGTGCTGGGATTATAGGTGTGAGCCACCGCGCCTGGCCTTTTGTCTGTTGAATCCACAGGAAAAAATAGATTTTTAAAAAATTCTGGACTACTTGAATAAGAGAATGATAAATCATATTTCAGAAAGGCTTTTTATTAGCAAATTGATTTATTTAATAGCAACTTTAACATTACTTTAAGGGGAGGGTGGGAATGGTGCCAATATTGAGAAAAATATAAGTCTAAGAATTTGGTTTTGGAGACATTGGATACTCAGAAAGGTAGAAGAATGGAGGCAGCTTAAGTGATGAGAGATTACCTAATGGGTACAATGTATACTCTGGATAATGGGTACACTGAATGCCTAGACTTCACCTCTATGCAAAACATCCATGTAACAAAACTGCATGGGTACCCCCGAAATCTGTTTTTATAAAAAGTTGGTTTTGGGATGAGAAATGATGATATAGTACCTCTGAAAGTGAGAGATGATGAAGTTAAATTTCTCAATACAATATTGGTTTATGCTTTTAAAATAATAATGCCTTGATATTTTCCAAGTATATTTAAGCATCATAGGGGAAACCTAAGCTTAGGGAAACATTCTTTGCAGTTTCCTCATTTGAGTCTAGTGAGTGGTATTTTTTAACCTCTATTACAGCATCTTTAGATTAGTGCAATAGTTTTTTTTTTTTTGAAAAAGTTTCGCTCTAGTTGCCCAGGCTGGAGTGCACTGGCACAATCTCGGCTCACCGCAACCTCCGCCTCTTGGGTTTTCAAGTGATTGTCCTGCCTCAGCCTCCCGAGTAGCAAGGACTATAGGCATGTGCCACCACGCCCCACTAATTTTGTATTTTTGGTAGAGACAGGGTTTCTCCATGTTGGTTAAGCTGGTCTCGCACTCCCGGCCTCTGGTGATCCGCCCGCCTCAGCCTCCCAAAGTGCTAGGATTACAGGCGTGAGCCACCGCGCCCAGCCTAATCAGTGCAGTAGTTTTAATTGGTTAATTTATTCTGTGTTTGGATTTCCAAGTTTCATAATTTTTTTTTTTTTTGAGACAGAGTCTTGCCCTGTCACCCATGCTGGAGTGCAGTCGCGTGACCTCAGCTTACTGCACCTTCCACCTTTTGGATTCAAACGATTCTCCTGCCTCAGCCTCCCGAGTAGCTGGGACTACAGGCGCATGCCACCATGCCCAGCTAATTTTTGTATTTTGGTAGAGACGGGGTTTCACCATGTTGGCCAGGCTGGTCTCGAACTCCTGACCTCAGGTGATACGCCCGCCTCGGCCTCCCAAAGTGCTGGGATTACAGGCATGAGCCACTGTGCCCAGCCTCATAATTCTTTAGATATCTGCTTTGCTGGTTGGACGCGTTGGCTCATGCCTGTAATCCCAGCACTTTGGGAGGTCAAGGCAGGCAGATCACCTGAGGTCAGGAGTTCGAGACCAGCCTGACCAACATCGTGAAACCCCCGTCTCTACTGAAAATACAAAAATTAGCTTGTTGTGGTGCTGTGCGCCTCTCATCCCAGCCACTTGGGAGGCTGAGGCAGGAGAATCTCTTGAACCCGGGAGGCAAAGGTTGCAGTGAGCCAAGATCGGCCACTGCAATCCAGCCTGGGGGACACAGCGAGAATCCCTCTCAAAGGAAGTAAAAAAAAAAGATATCTGCTTTGCTTATTTGTTGCATGGGCAGCTGGTATTTAATTTGAAGGATAAGTCCCATAAAATAATTCGGATTGTGTGGCTCATTTAGTAGCAAACATAGTAATTTGGGTTTTAAACATTGAATGATTTCTACCTTGTTGAAATAACTGTGGTTCCATTTATAAGATAATATTAAGAATGAGTAGAGTAGCCTGGTCCAAGTGCAGTGGTGTTTACAACCTATTGATCACAACCAGTTACAGATTGCTTAGTTTCTTCATCATTCCCTCTGTTTCACTGAACTAGCAAAAAAAAAAAAAAAAAAAAAAAGAATAGGCAAAGTTATAAAACCTTGGAAAATATGTAGTAGTTCTTCACAGAAACAGACTGGTGGCTGGGCGTTGTGCCTCACACCTGTAATCCTAGCACTTTGGGAGGTTGAGGCTGGTGGATCTCTTGAGCCCAGAGTTCAAGACTGGCTGAGCAACGTGGTGAGACCCCTATCTCTACAAAGAAAAAAGAAACAATGGCTTGAATCTTAAAAAACAGATTTTTAAGTTTACTTGTAATCATACCTGATATATGTAATAAGGCAAAACAAAAAAAACCAGTTTTGTTATTCAGAAGAGTATTTTCCTTCGTATGACTTAATACTTTTTGTTTGTTTGTTTGAGACGGAGTCTTGCTCTGTCTCCCAGGCTGGAGTGCAGTGGCGCCATCTCGGCTCACTGCAACCTCCACCTCCCAAGTTCAAGCTGTTCTCTTGCCTCAGCCTCTGGAGTAGCTGGGATTACAGGCATGCACCACCACACCTGGCTAATTTTTGTATTTTTAGTAGAGATGGGGTTTCACCATGTTGGCCAGGCAGGTCTCGAACTCTGTTTTATTTATTTTATTTTATTTGTTTGTTTTTGAGACGGAGTCTCACTATGTCGCCCGGGCTGAAGTGCAGAGGCGCGATCTCGGCTCACTGCAAGTTTCGCCTCCCAGGTTCACACCATTCTCCTGCCTCAGCCTCCCTAGTAGTTGGGATTATAGGTGCCTGCCAACACGCCCGGTTAGTCTTTTGTATTTTTAGTAGAGATGGGGTTTTTCCATGTTGGTCAGGCTGGTCTCAAACTCCCGAACTCAGGTGATCTGCCCGCTTCAGCCTCCCAAAGTGCTGGGATTACAGGCGTGTGCCACCACGCCCGACCTGCGACCCAGGTATTCTTAAGCTTGATTCATTGAATCAGTGATAGCATTCACTAATAAATTATTTAGGCTGGGTGCGGCGCCTCACGCTTGTAATCCCAGCACTTTGGGAGGCCGAGGTAGGCAGATCACCTGAGGTTGGGAGTTCGAGACCAGCCTGACCAATATGGAGAAAACCCCATCTCTACTAAAAATACAAAATTAGGCAGGCGTGGTGGTGCGTGCCTGTAATCCCAGCTACTTTGGAGGCTGAGGCAGGAGAATCGCTTGAACCCAGGAAGCAGAGGTTGCGGTGAGCTGAGATTGCGCCATTGCACTCCAGCCTGGGCAACAAGAGCAAAAATCTATCTCAAAAAATATATATATATATTTAATACCCTTTGGTTGAACTTTAATTAAATTTTTTCAGCCGGGCGCGGTGGCTCACGCCTGTAATCCCAGCACTTTGGGAGGCCGAGGCAGGTGGATCACAAGGTCAGGAGATCGAGACCATCCTGGCTAACAGGGTGAAACCCCATCTCTACTAAAAATACAAAAAAATTAGCCGCGCTTGGCGGCCAGCACCTGTATAGTTCCAGCTACTTGGGAGGCTGAGGCAGGGGAATGACGTCAACCTGGGAGGCAGAGGTTGCGGTGAGAGCCAAGATCGTGCCACTGCACTCCAGCCTGGGCAACAAGAGTGAGACTCCGTCTTAAAAAAAAAAAAGACAGAAAGAAAGAAAGAAATTATTTAATACTCTTTGGTTGAACTTTAATTAAATTTTTTCAAGGTTTTTTTTAATGCTCTCAGAATCAAAACTTTAATTAAATTCTATTATAGTTTTAAGTAGTCAGGTTTATGGAGGTATAATTTATACATTAAAATTCATCTTTTTAGTTACATAGTTCTATGAATTTTGATAAATGTATAGTCATATTCGGTTTTTTAAAGAAAAAGATGACCACAGCAGGGCAGTTTTTATATCAAATTTGTGTGAGAACAAAATGAAGTTACTCTTTTTTCTTAAAATATGAGGGAAATGGCCCTGAGGACTAAGAGTTATTATTTGTGTGGTACAGCGAGTCCTCACTAATTTGGATTCTACTAACTTGAAAATTATGAGGTTTTTCTTTTTTGAGACAGGATTTTGCTGTATTGCCCAGGCTCGAGTGCAGTGGCACGATCTCAGCTCAGTGAAACCTCCGCCTCCTGGGTTCAAGTGATTCTCCTGCCTCAGCCTCCCGAGTAGCTGGGATTACAAACGTGTGCCACCATGCCTGGCCAATTTTTTTTTATTTTTAGTACAGACGGAGTTTCACCGTGTTAGCCAGGTTGGTCTTGATCTCCTGACCTCATGATCCGCCTGCCTTGGCCTCCCAAAGTGCTGGGATTACAGGCGTGAGCCACCGCGCCTGGCTAATTTTTGTGTTTTTAGTAGAGACGTGGTTTCACCATGTTGGCCAGGTTGGTCTCCTGACCTCAGGTGATCCGCCTGCCTCAGCCTCCCACAGTGCTGGGATTACAGACATGAACCACTGTGCCCGGCTGATATGGTCGTTTCTTATAAGAGCTTCAGCATTACTTAACAAAAAAAAATATTCTAAGTAATGGAAGATTATATGAAAAGAAGGATTTAAACTACATCTGTCACTTCTCAGTTACATTTTATGACATCGCATTTTATTTTGATTGTGGTGAATCATATAATTACCATTTTAACCATTTTTAAGAGTACAGTTCAGTGACATTAAGTATATTGACTGTGAAGTGTAACCAGCATCATGACCTATTTTCTAAACTTTTTCTTCATTCCACACTGAAACTTTGAAGCCGTTAAATAGTAACTAATTTTTCCCCCTTGCCTTCATTCTCTGGTAATCTCAATTCTCCTTTCTGTCTTCATGAATTTGTTTATTCTGGGCACCTTGTAGAAATGGAGTCATAAAATATTTGTCCTTTTGTGTCTGTTTTATTTCACTTAGTATAATTATCTCAAGATTCATCCATGTTGTAGCATGTCTCTGAATTTCATCCCTTTTAATGGCTGAATAACATTCCATTGTTTGTATAATTCATCTGTTGATGGATGCTTGGGTTGTTCCCACCTTTGGGTTATTGTGAATCATGCTGTTCTCTCTTGGATGCTGTAAATGTTTGATAGACTCTAGAGTCCCACAGTAGTTAACTTTAGACAGTTTCTACCAGCTCAGTGGTTGTTTAGGTGTAGTGACAGATTCTTGGAGTTTCTTTTTTTTTTTTTTCTTTTTTTTTTTTTTTTGGAGACAGGGTGTCGCTCTGTTGCCCAGGCTGGAGTGTGATGGCTCAGTCTCGGCTCACTGCAACCTCCGTCTCCCGGGTTCAAGCGATTCTCCTGCCTCAGCCTCCCAAGTAGCTGTAGAGTAGCTGGGATTACAGGCACAAACTACCACACCCAGCTGATTTTTTGTATTTTTAGTAGAGACGGGTTTCACCATGTTGGTCAGGCTGGTCTCGCACTCCTGACCTTAGGTGATCTGCCCACCTTGGCCTCCCAAAGTGTTGGGATTACAGGCGTGAGCCACACGCCCGGCCTTCCTGGAGCTCCTTAGTCCACCATCTTCCATGACCTTGTCACGATATTAGCTGTTAAATAGCTACTATTTAATTATATTTATAAAACCTATTCATTATATAAAAATTAGAAAATATAGACCTGGCGTGGTGGCTCACACCTGTAATCCCAGCACTTTGGGAGGCTGAAGCAGGTGGATCACCTGAGGTCAGGAGTTCGAGACCAGGCTGGCCAACGTGGAGAAACCCCGTCTCTACTAAAAATACAAAATTAGCCGGATGTGGTGACACATGCCTGTAATCCCAGCTACTCAGGAGGCTGAAGCAGGAGAATCCCTTGTTCCCGGGAGGTGGAGGTTGCAGTGAGCCGAGATCATGCCATTGCACTCCAGCCTGGGCAACAAGAGCGAAACTCTGTCTCAGGGAAAAAAAAAAAAAAGAAAAGAAAATATTGATAAACAAATGGAAAAAGAGAGAAATTACCCACGATCACATTTCCCAGAGTAATGAATATTTCCTTTTTGTCTGTCTTTCCAGATATGCATGTTGGGAACATATTACATAAACTGTTTTGTAATATGTTTTGAAACTTAATATGAATATGTTTTAGCTATCTTTTCATGAGAGAACATGTATGTCTTAAGTGTAGGTTTTTTTTTTTTTTTTGAGACCCAAT
The DNA here is from genome assembly GCF_028885625.2 of Pongo pygmaeus. Classification (NCBI taxonomy): domain Eukaryota; kingdom Metazoa; phylum Chordata; class Mammalia; order Primates; family Hominidae; genus Pongo; species Pongo pygmaeus. The sequence goes on along the minus strand of NC_072386.2, from coordinate 23,374,740 downwards.
CTCTTTCTCTTGCCTAGGCTGGAGTTCAATGCCACGATCTTGGCTCACTGCAACCTCTGTCTCCCAGGTTCAAGTGATTCTCCTGTCTCAGCCTCCTGAGTAGTTGGGACTACAGGCACCCACCACCATGCCTGGCTAATTTTTGTATTTTTAGTAGATATAGGGTTTCATCATATTGGTCAGGCTGGTCTTCCGCTTGTGACCTCAGGTGATCCACCCGCCTCAGCCTCCCAAAGTGCTGAGATTATAGGCGTGAGCCACCGAGCCCGGCCTAAGTATACTTTTTAAATGCCGTGTAGTGTATATGCTGTACTTCATTCCTATTGCTGGACACTTAAGTTGTTTCAGCCTTTTCCTTAATACAAAAAATGTTGCAGGAAACTTTATATGTCCTTACAATTTTTGTTTGTTTTTGAGACAGAGTTGGCCAGGCACAGTGGCTTACACTTGTAATCTGAGCACTTTGGGAGGCTGAGGTGTGTGGATCACTTGAGCCCACGAGTTCAAGACCAGCCTGGGTGACATAGGGAGATCCCGTTTGTACAAAAAAAAAAAAAAAAAAAACCAGCCAGGCCTGGTGGCACGCACCTGTAGTCCCAACTACTCAGGAGGCTGAAGTGGGAGGATCATTTGAGCCTGGGAATTCAAGGTTACAGTGAGCTATATGATTGCACTACTGCACTCCAGCCTGGGCAACAGAGTGAGACCCTTTCTCTAAAAAAGGCTTGTAGAAGAAAGTAAAGATATGACTTATTTTTGTACAGCTGTATAGTGTGATTTCGTTTTAAGCTAAGAAGCTAAGTGTTGTTTCGAAGGTCAAAAAGTTTAAAAGTTTGTATAGTATAAGAATTGTGGGCAGGGCACAGTGGCTCACGCCTGTTATCTCAGCACTTTCGGGAGGGTGAGGCAGGTGGATCACCTGAGGTCAGGAGTTTGAGACCAGCCCGGCCAACATGGTGAAACCCCATCTCTACTAAAAATATAGAAGAATTAGCTGGGCGTGATGGGAGGCACCTCTAATCCCAGTTACTCACCTACAATATTCAGTATAGTAACATGCTGTACAGGTTTGAAGCCTAGGAGCAATAGGCTATACCATATAGCCTAGATGTGTAGGAGCCTATACCATCTAGGTACAAGTATACCATTTTTGTGTAAGCATGCTGTATGATGTTCACACAATGATGAAATTGCCTAATGATGCATTTCTCAGAACATATTCCTGTCATTAGGCAACATATGACTGTAATTCAGTGGTTTTTAGTCAGAGTTGTGCAATCATCACCACAGTCAATTTTAGAATATTTTGCTGGGCTTGGTGGCGCATGCCTATGATCCCAGTACTTTGGGAGGCAGAGGCACGCAGATCATTTGAGGTCAGGAGTTTGAGAGCATCCTGGCCAACATGGCAAAGCCCCGTCTCTACTAAAAATACAAAAAATTAGCCGGACATGGTGGCGCGTGCCTGTAGTCCCAGCTACTCAGGAGGTGGAGGCAGGAGAATCACTTCAACCTGGGAGACAGAGGATACAGTGAGCCAAGATCGTGCCATTGCACTCCAGCCTGGGCAACAGAGCAAGACTCTTGTCTCAAAAAAAAAAAAAAAAATGATATTCTTGAGGAAGTGTGCCTAGCAGGTAAACTTTTTGAAGCTTTATTCTAACTTTATACTTGAAATTACTTGGCTGGGTATAGAATTCTAGATTGGAAATCCTGTAGCTTTAGAATTTCGAGGACATTACTGTATTGGGTTCTTAGTTCCAAAGGTGATGTTTGAAATTCAGGAATGTTCTAAATCCTGTGCATGGTATGTGAAGAGTTTTTTCTTCTGGAAGTTTGCAGGACTCTCTTTGTATCCCTGATTTCTTAAATTTCACATTGCTGTAGGTACTTTTAAACTCATGTTTTTCAGCATTGGGAAATTTTCTTGAATTATTTCAAGATATTTTCTCCTCTATGTTTTTCTTCATCTTTTTTTGGGAGCACCCATTATCTGGATATAGAACAGTCTGAATTAATTCTTCTAGTTAACGTATCTTTTCCTCTTTTTTTTCCTTTATTTGTTTTTGAGACAGAATCTTGCTTCGTTGCTTAGGCTGGAGTGCAGGGGTGCAATCAAGGCTCACTGCAGCCTCAACCTCCTGGGCTCAAACGATATTCTTGCCTCAGCCCCCCCACCATGCACAGTGCTGTGATTACAGGTGTGAGCCACTGTGCCCAGCCTCTTATTTTCAGTTTAGGCAGCTGCTTCTTTTTTTTTTTTTTTTTTTTTTTTGAGACAGGGTCTGCTCTTGCTCTGCTGCCTAAGCTGGAGTGCAGTGGCGCGATCATAGCTTACTGCAACCTCTGCCTGCTGGGCTCAAGAGATTCTCCCACCTCAGCCTCCTAAGTAGCTGAGACTGTAGGCACCTGCTACCACACCCAGCTAATTTTTATATTTTTAGTAGAGATGGGTTTTGCTGTGTTGCCCAGGCTGTTCTTGAACTCCTGAGCTCAATTGATCTACCTGCCTTAGCCTCTCATTGTGCTAGGATTACAGAGCCACCACACCTGGCCTGTTCTTTTTTTTTTAAATAGAGACGGTGTCTCAATATGTTGCCCAGGCTGGTCTCAAACTCTGGGCTGAAGCATTCCTCCTACAGTGTTAAGATTGCAGGTGTGATCCACTGGGCTTAGCCAACATTCTGTTTTTGATGTCTTGGTTTTGATGTCTTGATCATGGTTGTCGTTTCTTCTATTAACTCTCTGAAGACATCATGTATATACAGATATATAGGTAAATATATATAGCTTATATAGAAGTATACATAGTTTTATGTATGTGTAATTATGTGTTTCATATATAAGCCATTATTTACAGTTGTCCTTCAGTATCCATAGGGGGAGTTCCAGGGACCCCCACTGATACCAAAATCTTGAATGGTCAAGTCCCTTATATAAAATGGTGTAATATTTACATTTAACCTATGCACATTCTCCCATATGCTTTTTTTTTTTTAATTTTTTTTTTTGAGATGGAGTTTTGCTCTGTTGCCCAGGCTGGAGTGCAGTGGCAGTCTAGCTGTATTTTTTAGTTTGTATTATTTTTTATTGCTTTTTTTACTGTTTTTTTGTTTTTTTTTTTTCGCTTGAATATTTTTGATCCACTGATGGTAGAACCCAGGGATATGGAGGGCCTACTGTGTATATGTATATAATGTTTATATATATGTATGTACATATATATATATACATTTTTAATACATTTTACTTTTCCTGCATGGACTGTTTTCTTCACGTTGAGTTGTTTTTTAAGTGTTTCATGGTAAACTTTCCCGAGATGTTTGCTAATGTTAATCTGCTTAGTAGTTTTTTTTAAATTGAGGTGTATGTACATACAATAAAATGTGTATATCTTGGCTGGGCGTGGTGACTCACGCCTGTGATCCCAGAACTTTGGGAGGTTGAGACAGGTGGATTATGGATTCTTAATTTACTACAGTTTAGTTTATGTTAGTGGTTTTATTACTTCCCAGGAAATGCAAGAACCATACATTTAGCTTTTTACCTCCTTCTTGTCCTTTGCCCTATTGATGGTATATTTTCTTATAAACCTCTAAAGCAACAGTATTATTGTTTTACATAGTTGCTGTGGTCTGGCCAGTTGTGGTGGTTCACGCCTGTAATCCCAGCACTTTGGGAGGCCGAGGTGGGTAGATCACCTGAGATGAAGAGTTCGAGACCAGCTGGCCAACATGGAGAAACCTGGTCTATACTAAAAATACAAAAACTAGCCGAGCATGGTGGAGCGCACCTGTAATCCCAGCTACTCGGGAGGATAAGGCAGGAGAATTGCTTGAACCTGGGAGATGGAGGTTGCAGTGAGCTTATATAAAGGCACTGTACTCCAACCTAGGCAACAGAGCGAGGCACTGTCTCAAAAAAAAAAAAGTTGCTGTGGTCTGAATGTGTATCCCCAAAAGACATGTTGAAACATAATCCCCAATGTGATAGTATAAGGAGGTCTGGCTTTTGGGAGGTGATTACGTCATGAGGGCTCTGGCTTCATTAATGAAATTAGTGTTTGTGTTTTTGTTTTTGTTTTGAGACGGAGTTTCACTCTTGTTGCCCAGACTGGACTGCAATGGCAGGGTCTCTGCTCACTGCACCCTCTGCCTCCCGGGTTCGAGCAGTTCTCCTGCCTCAGCCTCCCAGGTAGCTGAGATAACAGGCTCCTGCCACCACACCTGGCTAATTTTTGTATTTTTAGTAGAGACGGAGTTTCGCCATGATGGCCAGGCTGGTCTCGAACTCCTGACCTCAGGTGATCCACCCGCCTCAGCCTTCCAAAGTTCTGAGATTACAGGTGTGAGCCACCGTGCTGGGCCGGAGATTAGTGTTCTTATGACAGAGGCCCCAGAGAGCTAGCTAGTCCTTTTCACTACTTGAGAATGCAGCAAGAAGGCATCGTATATGAAGAATGGGCCCTCACTAGACTCCAGATGTGTTGGTGTCTTGGTCTTCCCAGTCTCCAGAACTGTGAGAAATAAATTACTGTTGTTTAAGCTAGGAGTGGTGGCTCATGCCTATAATCCTAGCACTTTGGGAGGCTGAGGTGGGAAGGTTGCTTGCCATCAGGAGTTGAAGACCAGCCTGGGCAACATAGCAAGATTCTGTCTCTACAAAAAAATTTAATAAGTTAGCCAAGTGTGGTGGTCCACCTGTAATCTTAGCTACTTGGGAGGCTGAGGTTGGAGGATTGCTTGAGCACAGGAGTTTGAGGCTGCAGTGAGCTATGATTGTGCCATTGTACTTCAATCTGGGTAACAGAGTGAGACCCTGACTCTTAAAAAAAAAAATTCTGTTGTTTATAAGCCACCCAGTTTATGACTTTTGGTGTAGCAGCTTGAATGAACTAAGTAGGTATGTTTTCTAAGTTACTTTTAATATTTGTATGTAAAATTAGCAGAAAATGTCTCTTTCACAAACATACAGATAGCGCGTTTTCCCTCTTTTTTCTTTTTTTAAAAAATAAGGCAAATATTCATATCCCCAGTTCAAGAAACAGAACTTTTCAGCCATCCAGGAGCCATCCGTGTGTTCCATTTCAGTTGTAACTCACCTCCCAAAAAAGAAAAATAACCACTACTTCACTCTCTCTCAGTCATTTCCTTTTCTTTTATAGTTTTATCACCAAGTGAACATTCTTAGACATTATATTTTATTTAGTGTTATGATGTCTTTTAAACCACAGTTTATGCATCTGTCCCTTTTTTTCCTTAGTTTTTATGTTGAAGAACCCAGGGAGAGTTAACCAAAGTATGAATTTTACTGATTGTACACTCATGTTGCATCTTTCTTCATTCCTTGTGTATTTTGCAAATTGGTTACTGAACTCAGAGACTTGGTCACACTCTGGTTCGGTCTCTTTGGCAATACTGTAGGCAGTGTTATGTTCTTTGATGGGGAGGCAGAAATCTGGTTTTCTCTTTTTTTTAATCATGTCAGCAGTTGTTGGGCTCAGTGCCCAGATCCATTCGTTTATCAATGGTTTAAAAATAGTGACATTCTAATTGTGTGGGTTTTTAAAAAATTTTTTGTTGGAATACTTTTAAGAGATGCTTCTGCTTACCTACTGTTCAGTTATCCAGTGGCACAGTTATATAGGAAAGGTAGGATATATACTTGATTCTTTGCCTTTATTTATTCTTTTTCAAAAATAGTGACTTAGTTCCCTATTATTCTCTAAGAGAACCAGCTATTTTATTTAATTTAATTAATTGATTTTTTTGAGATGGAGTTTCAGTCTTTCGCCCAGGCTGGAGTGAAGTGGGGCCATCTCAGCTCACTGCAACCTCTTCCCCCTTGGGTTCAAGCAATTCTCCTGCCTCAGCCTCTCGAGTAGCTGGTATTATAGGCACCTGCCACCACGCCTAATTTTTTTTTTTTTTTTGAGACGAAGTCTTGCTTTATCCCCCAGGCTGGTGTGCAGTGGCGCGATCTCGGCTCTTTGCAACCTCCGCCTTCCGGGTTCAAGCAGTTCTCTGCCCCAGCCTCCCGAGTAGCTGGAATTACAGGCGCCTACCACCACGACTGGCTAATTTTTGTATTTTTAGTAAAGACGAGGTTTCACCATCTTGGCCAGGCTGGTCTTGAACTCCTGACCTCGTGATCCTCCTGCCTCAGCCTCCCAAAGCGCTGGGATTACAGGCGTGAGCCACCGCGCCCAGCCACACCTGACTAATTTTTGTACTTTTAGTAGAGACAGGGTTTCGCCATGTTGGCCAAGCTGGTCTCAAACTCCTGACCTCAGGTGATCCACCAGCTTAGACCTCCCGAAGTGTTAGGATTACAGGCATGAGCTACCATGCCCAGCCAGAAACAGCTATTTAGAAAAATCATTATCACACCTGTAATCCTAGCACTTCAGGAGGCCGAGGTGGGCAGATCACCTGACGTCAGTAGTTTGAGACCAGCCTGGCCAACGTGGTGAAACTCCAACTCTACTCAAAATAAAAAAATTAGCCAGGCATGGTGGCGCATGCCTGTAATCCCAGCTACTCAGGAGGCTGAGGCAGGAGAATCGCTTGAACCTAGGATGCGGAGGTTGCAGTGAGCTGAGATCGTGCCAGTGCACTCTAGCCTGGGTGACAGAGTGAAACTCCATCTCAAAAAAAAAAAATCATTATAAACTAGTGGATTTAAACATAAGGGTTGGGCTTTAATCAATGGCAGTTAATATTGTTGACTCTTTTTAAAAAAAATTTGTTTTGTTTTGGAGACGGAGTTTCACTCTTGTCACCCAGGCTAGAGTGCAATGGCACGATCTCGGCTCACTGCAACCTCTGCCTCCCGGGTTCAAGCTATTTTGATTCAGCCTCCCAAGTAGCTGGGATTACAGGCATGTGCCACCATGCCTGGCTAATTTTTGTATTATTAGTAGAGACGGAGTTTCACCATGTTGGCCAGGCTGGTCTCGAACTCCTGACCTCAGGTGATCCACCTGCCTCGGGCACCCAAAGTGCTGGGATTACGGGCGTGAGCCACTGCACCCAGCCTTATGTCTTTGGCCAGTTGGAGCCTCTTCAAGTTGACTCCTGAATGACTTGGTCTACTACTTGTAGTTTTTGTAGGATCTTTGCTATCTGGTATGACTAGGTGTTGCAGGCTTATCTTTTACAGTTTCTACCCCAGATTTATAACCTATTATTTCTCCAAGAAGCCCTGGTTTTAGTGGCAGAGGTATTTAGGGAGCCTAATATGGACCTTAGAGATTATTGCTGCTGTGAGTTGTCATTGTTTCTAGGACAGAGTTATGGGTAATATATATGTATATGTGTGTATCTGTACACATGCTTTTTAATAAAAGTTAGCCACTTCTGTATTACAATACGTTGGTGTATATTTTTCCATGTTAAAAATTCTGGTTCTCAAGGATAGGGAATAATGAATTAGAATATCCTCACTATTAATTACTCGCTTGTTTTCTCCTACATTACACAGTAGTCTCAGAATAGCAATACTAATAATACCATAAGCAATGTGATTGCTGAGAATAGTTGCATAAATTGTTTCATGTATGCTGTCCTCATCACCCCCCCACATCATCATATCTGTATTATATCTGTCTTGTCAGATTATTCATTACATACAATATTCTCTTTCAACCTTAATTTGTTTTTATTCTGTAAGTAATTATATAGTTCAGTGGCTGGCATTCTTTTTCTGTAAAAGGCCAGGTAGCAGATGTTTTAATTTTTGCAGGCCCGGAGGCAAAATTAAAGATACTATATTTAGGCTGGGCAAAGTGGCTCATACTTGTAATCCCAGCACTTTGGAAGGCCGAGGTCAGAGGATCACTTGAGCCCAGGAATTCTCCACCAGCCTGAATGACATAGTGAGACCTTGTTTCCACAAAAATAAAAAAAAAAAATAGCTGGGCATGGTGGTGCACGCCTGTAGTCCCAGATACCCGAAAGGCTGAGGTGGGAGGATCACCTGAGCCTGGGAGGTTGCGGCTGCAGTGAGCCTTATGGCACTGCACTCCAGCCTGGGTGACAGATTTATATTACAAGAGAGAAGATAAATTTCCACCAATTTGTATTGACAAAATTCAAAATAAAAATAATCGAAATTTTTTTTGGTAATGCAGGTCTCATTAAGAATTGAATTAATTTTGGAGGGATGGATAATTGCATCACTTAATAAGGTTATTGTTTTCATTAAAATGGATTGCTCATGTTGATCTCGAATGAGATTTCCTCTTTGAAAATGTCTTTTCATACAGATTGGTACTGCTAAATGCAGATACTAGTACATGGGCATATGATTTTCATTGTGATATTTATTGCTTGGGAGGCAGTATATAGAATTCTGTTAGATTCTTCTCTTGATATTTGCTTTTTAGCATGCCATTATAGTGTAGATTAATCACTTTCAATTAAAGAGTACGTGGAAGCGCTACAATTGCACAGTTAACTGGATTTTGATGTATATAAATTTCGTTTTGTACTTGGCTGAAGGTCTGAAAAACACTGCTGAAGCTGCAATTTGAGCTCAGGAAATATATTCTAGCCACGTGCCATGACACATGCCTGTAGTTCCAGCTACTTGGAAGGCTGAGGTGGGAGGATGGCTTGAGCCCAGGCTGTGATCGTGCTACTGCATGGCAGCCTGAGTGACAGTTGTGAGACCATGTTTACAAAAAAAAAAACAAAAAACCAGACCCGATTTTTTTTTTTTTTTTTTTTTTTTTGTTAGACGGAGTCTTGCTCTGTTGCCCAGGCTGGAGTGCAGTGGCACGATCTTGGCTTACTGCAACCTCCACCTCCTGGGGGTGAAGCGATTCTTCTGCCTCAGCCTCCCGAATAGCTGGGATTACAGACATGCGCCATCCCGCCCAGCTAATTTTTGTATTTTTAGTAGAGATGGGGTTTCACCATGTTGGCCAGGCTGGTCTCAAACTCCTAACCTCAGGTGGTTTGCCCACCTTGGCCTCGCAAAGTGCTGGGATTACAGGTGTGAGCCACCATGCCCAGGCAAGCAGACCTCTTTTAAAAAAAAAATCACTCAACTTACTTCATTAGCAGTAATGCAGCAAGTAGAAGAAAAGGAAAATATATTCATAGCAAATTTGTCTGGAAATGGAGGTTTTACTTCTTGTTTTAACTTTTTTGTTTTTTTTTTTTGAGATGGAGTCTGGCTGTGTCTCCCAGGGCTAGAGGGAAGTGGCATGATCTCAGCTCACTGCAACCTCCGCCTCCTGGGTTCGAGCGATCCTCCTGCCTCAGTCCCCCTAGTAGCTGGGATTATAGGCTCGCGCCACCACACCTGGCTAATATTAGTATTTTTGGTAGAGATGGGGTTTCACCATGTTGTCCAGGCTGATATTGAACTCCTGACCTCAAATTATCTGCCTTGGCCTCCCAGAGTGCTGGGATTACAGGCGTGAGCCACTGCGCCCAGCCTACTTCTTGTTTTAACTTTTGTTTAAGGCAGGAAGTTTATAGAGATGTTTGACATTACTTATAATTCAGACAACCTTTGTTTTCATCCAAATATTTTGGGTTTTACCACTGCATAAGTTTTGTACATAAGTGCTATTTGTCATATAATTTTAGTTTAAACATCTATTAAGAGGCATTATCAAGCTTGCAGTAAAAAAGCTGATTTCCAAGGCCATTTAATATTCTATAATGATAGTTGAGGTTACTTCTTCAGAAAAATTTGTCTTGATCCCAAGCTCAAAAAATTGCAGTTAAAACATCACTGCCATCAGTACCTGCTGATGAATAATACAGTGAGTAACCATAAGCTTGAAACACTTTATTATGTTTTATATTGTCATAAGTTTTATTAATTTGTCCAATTAATAAGCCTTTTTCTGTTCCACACACACATATATATAAGTGTTTTTGAGAGAGTTTCACTCTTGTCACCCAGGCTGGAGTGCAGTGGCGCAATCTCCGCTGACTGCAACCTTCGCCTCCCGGGTTCAAGCGATTCTTCTGCCTCAGCCTCCCCAGTAGCTGGGATTACAGCTGTGCGCCACCATGCCCGGCTGATTTTGTATTTTCAGTAGAGACAGGTCTTCACCATGTTGGTCAGGCTGGTTTCGAACTCCTGACTTAAGATGATCCGCCCGACTCGGTCTCCCAAAGTGCTGGGATTACAGGCGTGAGCCACCACGCCCGGCTGTCCCACACCTGTTTTTTTTTTACTATCAGTTGTAATGTTTCTTTAGCAGATTCCATTTCAGGTTGAACTGAATTAGTGTTTATTCAAGTTTGAAAATATTCTTGGTGGTGGTGTTCCAAACATTCATTAGAGAGGCTAATTATTCAGTCACTTCGAAGTCTGTATTGACTGCTCAGATAAACAACTGAGCAGTATCAGTAACATATGTTGACTCCTCTAGAGCCAAGGAAAACCACTCGAAGTCATTTGCCTTTTTTTTTCTTTTTCTGAGACAGAGTCTTGCTCTGTGGCCCAGGCTGGAGTGTAGTGGTGTGATCTTGGCTCACTGCAACTTCCACCTCCTGGGTTCAAGCGATTCTCTTGCCTCACCCTCCGGAGTAGCTGGGATTACAGGCATGTGCCACCACGCCTGGATAATTTTTTTGTATTGTTAGTAGAGACGGGATTTCACCATATTGGTCAGGCTGGTCTTGAACTCCTGACCTCAAATGATCCGCCTGCCTCTGCGTTCCAAAGTGCTGAGATTATAGGTGTGAGCCACCAAGCCCTGCCTTCATTGCCTTGTTTTTTAATCAACTGTTGATGTTGCTTACAGTATTCTCAGCTTACTGAGCAACTGTTCTCACCAAAAAGCTAATAATCTTATTTCCTCTGGACACATTCCTTTTTTTCTTTTTTGTTTTTGAGACGGAGTTTCACTCTTGTCGCCCAGGCTGGAGTGCAGTGGCACAATCTTTTTTTATTTATTTATTTTTTTAGACAGAGTCTTGCTCTATCACCCAGGCTGGAGTGCAGTGGCACGATCTTGGCTCACTGCAAGCTCCGCCTCTTGGGTTCACGCCATTCTCCTGCCTCAGCCTCCCGAGTAGCTGTGACTACAGGCGCCTGCCACCACACCCGGCTCATTTTTCTATTTTTTTAGTAGAGACGGGGTTTCACTGTGTTAGCCAGAATGATCTTGATCTCCTGACCTTGTGATCTGCCCACCTCGGCCTCCCAAAGTGCTGAGGTTATAGGCTTGAGCCACCGCGCCCGGCCTGGCCTGGATACATTTCTTTGACTGGTATAATCAAACATGTTTTAATGAACTAATCATTAGTAAGTAGTTCTTGATAGGCTAACAAATGAGCCATTCACCTAATTTAGTTGCTGTTTTATTTTCATTATTTTATGAAGAAATTCTACTGTAATAAGATACTCCATTTAGAATTTTCTAGGCCAGGTACAGTGGCTCAAGCCTGTAATCCCAGCACTTTGGGAGGCTGAGTCGGGCAGATATCTGAGGTCAGGAGTTCGAGACCAGCCTGGCCAACATGGCGAAACTCTGTCTCTACTAAAAATACAAAAATTGGCCGGGCCTGGTGGCTCATGCCTGTAATTCCAGCACTTTGGGAGGCCGAGGTGGGCGGATCACGAGGTCAGGAGATCGAGACCATGGTGAAACCCCGTCTCTACTAAAAATACAAAAAATTAGCCAGGTGAGGTGGTGGGTACCTGTAGTTCCAGCTACTCGGGAGGCTGAGGCAGGAAAATGGCGTGAACTCGGGAGGTGGAGCTTGCGGTAAGCCAAAATTGCGCCACTGCACTCCAGCCTGGGTGACAGAGCAAGACTCCGTCTCGAAAAAAAAAATACAAAAATTAGCCAGGTGTGGTGGCACGAGCCTGTAATCCCACCTTCTCGGGAGGCTCAGGCAGGGGAAGAATCACGTGAACCCAGGAAGCAGAGGTTGCAGTGAGCCGAGATTGCACCACTGTACTCTAGCCTAGGTAACAGCGAAACTCCATCTCTAAAATAAAATATTCTAATTTTTTGCTACTATTTTCCCGTGAGTTAGGTACTGTTGTGTGATAAGTGTAATTTGGTAATGTCTATGAATAGTGTATATTTTTAGGATAGTTACATTGTCATTGCATAATAAAGACAATGCTTTGTCATCTAATTTGACAAAACATTCCTTGCGCCTAAAAGTATGACATTTCAAGTCCACTTTTCTCTCTCTCTCTCTTTTTTGGTTTTGATATGATGGGTTAAGCAATGACAATAAAAAATAAAATATCCCAGTACAGCATTATGTGTGGCTCTCAAAACATTGTCAAATATAGCTACTATATCACTGTAATTTTGTAGTATATCATGCAGCAGTGTGAAGTGATGAGAACACCACATATGGTCTCTTGCAACTGCTAAACTCTGCCATTGTAGCATTAAAGTAGCCACAGATAAGTTATAAATGAATGAGTATGGTTGTTTTCCAATAAAACTTCATTTATCGAGTTTTGTATAGTTTTTATGTGTCACAAATATTATTCTTTTGATTTTAACCACATATTTTCCTTAACAGTGTTTCTCATTTCTTCCTGAAGTGGTACTTTTATCTGAGAGATTTTCCTTCAGCTTAGTGAACTTTTAATAATTTTTATAGTGCAGATCTGCTGTCAACAACCCGTCTCAGTTTTTATTTGCCTGAAAACATCTTTATTTTGCTTTTTTTTTTTTTTTGAAGGTTTTTGTTTTTTTTTTTTTCTGGATATAGAATTATAGGCTGGGTTTTTTTCCCCTTTTCAGTACTATGAAGTTTTCATTTTATTGTTTTCTGGCTTTATTTATTTATTTGAGACAGAGTATCATTCTGTTGCCCAGTCTGAAGTGCAGTGGCATGATCTTGGCTCACTGCAACCCCTGCCACCCGAGTTCAGGCGATTTTCCTTCTCTGCCTCCCGAGTAGCTGGGATTACAGGCATGTGCCACCATGCCCAGCTAATTTTTGTATGTTTAGTGGAGATGGGGTTTCAGCATGTTGGCCAGGCTGGTCTTGAACTCTGGCCTCAAGTGATCTCCTGCTTCAGCCTCCCAAAGTGCTGGGATTAGAGGCGTGTTCCACTGCATCCGGCCCTGGCTTTCTTAATTTCTTTTAGTAATGCTATTATTGCTGCATTTAAAGTAATGTCTTTTTTCCTCTGGCTGCTTTTAATATTTACTCTTTGTGTTTTCAACAGTTTAACTTTGATGTGCATGGGTGTGGTTTTCTTTCCTGTCTTTGGTTCACTGAGCTTCTTTATCTTTCATTAGTTTTAGAAAATTCATAACAATTATCTCTTCAAATATTGCTGCTTCATTCTCTCTCTCCTCTTCATTAACCTATGTATAGTAGAATTTTTGACTATGTTCTGTGTGTCTCCAACACTGTGTTCTGTCCTTTTTGCCCTTGTTTTCTGTGCTTCGGTTTGGATTTGACCTGAAATTTTTTTTTTTTTTTTTTTGAGACAGAGTTTCGCTCTTGTTGCCCAGGCTGGAGTGCGATGACGTGATCTTGGCTCACTGCAACTCTGCCTCCTGTGTTTAGTCCATTCTCCTACTGCAGCCTCCCACGTAGCTGGGATTACAGGCATGTGCCACCACACTCGGCTAGTTTTTTTTGTATTTTTAGTAGAGACAGGGTTTCACCATGTTGGTCAGGCTGTTCTCAAACTCCTGACCTCAGGTGATCCACCCGCCTCTGACTCCCAAAGTGCTGGGATTGCATGCAGGAGCCACTGCGCCTGGCCCGTTGACCTGAATTTAAGTTAACTAATTCTGTTTTATACTGTCTATCCAATGAGTTACAGATTCTAGTTACTGTATTTCAGGTTTAAATTTTTAAAATAGTTTCCAGTATTCTGTTAAAATTCATTCCAAAAAGTCATTTCATAAATTCATTTTGTGCAATTTTTTCTTCTATTTTAACATACTAATCATAGTCATTTTAAAGTCCACGTCTGCCAGCTCCAATATCTGAATCGTCTGTGGATTTGTTTGTACTTTTTTCTCCTCTTATCAGTCATTCTCCCTCTTTCCATACTTCTTAATTTTTTTAATTGTATACAGACTTTGCATACAAAAGAATCCTAGAGACTAAGATGATATCTTTCTCCCTCTTTCCTTTGCTAGGTAGATAGGATGTGGGGCTGTTCACTTCAAATCAGTCAAGGATTGATTTAGGTTGGGGCTGGGTTACAGTTTTCAAAAGACTTAATATATCACCTCAGTTTCAAAAGACTACAGAAGATTGAATTCTGTCCTTTAGCTCTGAACACCATACAGCTATAAAATCTTTTTTTTTTTTTTTTTTTTTTGTGGAGTCTTGCTATTGTAGCCTGGGCTGGAGTGCAATGGCGTGATCTCGGCTCACCGTAACCTCCACCTCCCAGGTTCTAGCAATTCTCCTGCCTCAGCCTCCCGAATAGCTGAGGTTGTTATAGGCGCCCGCCACCACGCCCGGCAAATTTTTGTATTTTTAGTAGAGACAGGTTTCACCAGGTTGGCCAGGCTGGTCTCGAGCTCTTGACCTCAGGTGATCCAACCACCTTGGCCTCCCAAAGTGCTGGGATTACATGCATGAGCTACCACACCCGCCGAGTCTAATCTTAAAATGAGAAAGTTGTTTAATTTATCAGAGAACTACAAAGATAATAATAACTCTTGTTTAGGCCGGGTGCCATGGCTCACACCTGTAATCCCAGTACTTTGGGAGGTCGAGGAGGGCAGATCACCTGAGGTTGGGGGTTCGAGACCAGCCTGACCAACATGGAGAAACCTTGTCTCTACCAAAAATACAAAAATTAGCCGGGCGTGGTGGCTTATGCCTGGAATCTCAGCTACTTGGGAGGCTGAGACAGGAGAATCTCTTGAACCTGGGAGGCGGAGGTTGCGGTGAGCCGAGATCTCGCCATTGCACTCCAGCCTGGGCAACAAGAGCAAAACTTCGTCTCAAAAAAATAAATAAATAAACTCTTGTTTATTGAGTGATTAATATGTGCACTGCTCTGTGCTGAGTAGGGAAATATCCTTTCTTTTTGTGTGTGTAGGTGTGTATATACACAAACATATATATATATACCAAATATTTAAAGAAATATCTGTTATATATAGGTATATATAAAGAGATATGTAAGTAATATCAACCAACCATTAGTTACTTAGCTGTGTGACCCTGTGTAAGTTTCTTAAATCCTTTGTATTCATTTTCCTTATTTGTAATACAGGTTTGATGATAATAACTGCCTCATAGGGTTGTTTTAAGAATCAAGAGTATGGATGGACGCCTGTAATCCCAGCATTTTGGGAGGCTGAGGCAGGCAGGGTGCTTGAGCTCAGGAGTTCAAGACCAGCCTGGACAACATGGTGAAACCTCATCTCTACTTAAAAAAAGCCGGGTGGCGTGGCGGCATGTGCTGCTAGTTCCAGCTGCCTAGGAGGCTGACATGGGAGGGTGACTTGAGCCCAAGAGGTGGAGGTTGCAGTGAGCTGAGCCACGATCTTACTACTGCGCTCCAGCCTGGGCAACAGAACCAGACCCCCTCTTTGTATTTCTTACACCAACCCAATGAGACAAGTACCACTGACACAATTCTATATGTATAGGAAACTAAGGTTCACAGGGAGTTGTCCAAGGTTTCAGTGATTAGTTTGCATTCCTGGTTCTGCAGCCTATACAAGTTTGTCTGCCTATATCTATATTTTTTCCTGCCTCCAAAGCAGGTGACACTTGGATATTTACACAGAAATTTGTCAGGCAGTTGTTTGGTAAGAGGACCAGAGAAACGCTTGCACTGGGCTGGAGTCTGTGACAGAGTACAGCCTTGAGAGAAGTACACGGGACATGGCAAGCAGAAACTAAATATGCTATTAGAACAAGAATTTTGGAATTAGAGCACACAGTGGTATTCAGCTTGGCATCCAGTAATTAGACCATTAAGGATTGGATTGAGGCTGAGGATCTAGAGCTCTAAAAATCAAGTCAGAATTTCTCTTAGGAGTTAGGGATGCCCAGATTCTGTGGACGTGTTTAAAGTGGCAGTAACTGCAAAGAGGATTGCTGCAGAGACTGGGAATGAGGCTGCCATTAATTGCTTCATTTCTCAGTCACCTGTAACCATTCTTCATTCCATGATACTAGATCTACTATTCCCTGATAAATCAGCTGAACAGACAAGCCTACCAAACTCATGGTTTGATGCCCTCTGCAATACCACATTTCATCCATGTCCTTATGGCTGATAACTGACCTGCATATCTAGCTTCCCGACTTCTGGCTTAATTTTAACCTCTTAAATTTGCCTGCCCCTACAAATCCTGCCAATCTGGATTCCTTTTTGCCTTCATATTACTGATTTCAAACTTGTTTTGTTCCTTTCTATTACATTTAATTGTTTATTTATAAAAATAGTTCACATATATAGTTTTAAGAGTAACATGTGGTGTAAGACTTAAAATAAGGAACAATCAGTTCCCTACTCTTCCCTATTATTCACTAGCAACCCCTTTCAGCTCTTATAAAAATGGAGAGAAAGTTGAGTCTTTTGTTTACTTCCTGTGGTCACCTCCAGCATAAAGCCACACTTCAGGTGAGCCCTGCCCCCAGATGCAGTCACTTAGGCCAGTATTTACTTAAACCAAATTTTTTGGTTATTGTTCTAGAGTTCAGTTCATAGTCATACTTCTCATTAATACTTCTTAAGCATTTTGGCCTTCCAGGCCTTTTCTTGCTTGTTGGTATGCATATGTGTATTAATTTCTTTTTATTTCCATTCCCACTTCTATTCCCCTCTGAATCCTTAGGCAAACATTGTAGTATGTTTGTTCATATCCTTTGGTAGGCATTCTTTTTAAAAACAATTAAAGTAAAAATTTTTAAACAACCACAAACTTACAGACAAGTTCAAAGAATTATTTTCCTGATCCATTTGAGGGTGAGTTGCCAACCTCTGATAGTTTCACCATTCCTCTGAATATTTTAAAGTGTATTTCCTACAGACAAGTGCATTCCACATCATTATAACTATTATCAACAATTATGAAGTTAATAATTCTCAGCACCCATTTAGTTTTGTCAGTTATAATAATGTTCTTCATAGCAGAAGGATCTGGTTCAGAGCCATGTATTTGCTTTTAGTTTTTCTGTTTCTGTAGTTTCTTTCAGCCTGTAATTGTTCCTTAGTCATGTCCTAGACTTTCATGACCTTTATAGTTACGGCAGTACAGGTCACTTACTTTGTGGAATCTCCTTCAATTTGGGTAAATTTTCCTTATGTTCTTTATATTCTTTTTAGGTGATACATGATTTTGATTTGTCTCATTTCTGGTGATGTCCACTTGGGTCACTTAGAAGATGTTTGCCAGGCTTCTCCACTATCAAGTTACTTTTTCCTTGTAATTCATGAGTATTTTGTGAGGAGGTGCTTTGAAACTACATAAACATCCTATCGCTATTGAACTTCTAATTTATTCATTTATTTATATCTCAATGGACTCATCTCCTATTTCATTAAATGGGTAATAATGGTATACATTCACATAAAGTGTGTTTTACATGCATGCATATTACATTGGCATAGATAGTATTATTTTAATATATAACTATATATATTAAAGTATTAAAATATTATCTACATCCAGAAAGTCATATTCTAGAAGGTTCAGGATAATTATCTGATTGGTAGTAAGACTCTACCATAATGAGATAGGTGGGGTTCAACATATTTAATCAGGCCGGGTGCAGTGGCTCAGGCCTGTAATCCCAGCACTTTGGGAGGGTGAGGGTGAAGACTGCTGAGACCAGGAGTTCGACATCAGCCTAGGCAACATAGTGAGACCCTGTCTCTACAAAAAATAAAAAACATTAGCCAGGTGGGGTGGCATGTGCCTGTAGTCCCAGCCACTTGGGAGGTTGAGGCAGGAGGATCGCTTGAGTCCGCGAGGTTGAGAATGCATTGAGCTATGATTGCACCAGTGCATTCCAGCCTGTGTGATAGAGCAGACCCCATCTCAGAAACAAAATTTGATCACACTAGTGTTATTTCTAGCTGGCCTGGAGTTAAAGGAATCCAGCTGCATGATCCAAATCTGACCTAGTCCTAGCTGTGGTTTGCTGCCACCTGGTGACAGTTGTCCACTTGAGTATAAATATAAATGGTGACAAATCTGGCTAAGACTTCCACACATTGGCAGCAATTTCAGGTGTGGTTAGTTGATGTCAAGTTCTTTGGCACAATCCTGGAAGATTGGGCGAGGAGAATGCTGTGAATGAGAAAGACCCATTCTTTGCTTCCTTGCTTTCTAAGACAGGTGGCCTATTTTCTTCTTCTAGGCCTTGCCTTTGCCTCTGTCAGGGCCATACTGAATGGTAGGTAACTGCGTTTACTGTTCTATTGATGATTTTAATTTTATCTCAAATTTTCTTCAAATTAACAAGTATGGGGCCGGGTGCAGTGGCTCAGGCACTTTGGGAAGCCGAGGCAGGTGGATCAGTTGAGGTCAGGAGTTCAAGACCAGCCTGGCCAATATGGTGTAACCCTGTCTCTACTAAAAGTACAAGAATTAGCTGAATATAGTGGCACACACCTGTAATCCCAGCTACTTGGGTGACTGAGGCATGAGAATTGCTTGAACCCAGGAGGCGGAGGTTGCAGTGAGCCGAGATTGCACTGCTGCACTCCAGCCTAGGCAACAGAGCAAGACTCTGTCTCAAAAATAAATAAATAAATAAATAAATAAATAAAAATTATAATTAATTTTTAACAAAGGAAAAAAAAGCAGTTAAGATGGAAGGCCCAACTGTTTTAGCAGTAAGAGAAACCGTGTGGATGATTTGTGTAGGAACTATTTTCCCGTACTTCAGAAATTTTTTTCAAGTATTTATTTAAGGCCTACTATCTGTACTTGGTTCTGAGTATGTAAAAATATTCTCTCTCCCTCTGTCTCAAAAAAAAAAAAAAGATTCTTCTAAAGCAAGACTTACCTGGCTTTACCTTTTCTCTCACACTCTCTTTTTTTTTTTTTTTTTTTTTTTTGAGATGGAGTTTTGCTCTTGTTGCCTAGGCTGGAGTGCAGTGGTGCAACCTTGACTCACTGCAACCTCCGCCTCCTGGGTTCAAGCAGTTCTGCCTCAACCTCCCGAATAGCTGGGATTATGGCATGCACCACCATGCCCGGCTAATTTTGTAGTTTTAGTAGAGACGGGGTTTCTCTTTGTTGGTCAGGCTGGTCTCGAACTCCCAACCTCAGGTGATGCGCCCGCCTTGGCCTCCCAAAGTGCTGAGATTACAGGTGTGAGCCACCGTGCCCGGCCTACCTTTTCTATTTTAATTCTATTACATATTCTCACCATTTTCAAATTTCTGCTGATTCATTTATCCACCCACAACATCTCAATTCTTTCTAGATGTCAGGCACAGATGATTAATCACAGTCCTCAGTTTTATGGCCCATGTTGTCATTGGTCTGTGCAAGCAACCTTATTTTTGTTACTTCCTCCCTATCTTTTTTTTTTTTTTTGAGACAGGGTCTCTCTCTGTCACCCAGCTGGGAATATTGGCACATGCCACCACACCTAGCTAATTAAAAAAAATATTTTGTGGAGTCCAGATCTTGCTGTGTTTCTCAGACTGGTCTCAAGCTCTTGGGCTCAAGCCATCCTAGCACCTTGGCCTCCCAAAGTGCTGGGATTACAGGCATGAGCCACTGCACCCGTCCCCTCATGGTGTAACTTTTTTATGAATTGTTTTAACTGTGTCCCACAAAATGTAGTGTTTTGACAAAGTTTCTTAGTTTCCTTTATTTTTCTTTTCAACACAAGTCACTTAGTATGTTTTAGTTTCTAAATATATTGGTTTTTAAACAAAACTCTACTTTTGATATTAATATCTATTTTCATTATATCATAGTTAATGTGATCTCTGTGATACTGGTTATTTGGATGTTATTGAGGCTTGCTTTATGGCTGTAAACGTGTGCTTGAAAAGACTTCCTTCTTTATCTTTGCTGTGTGCAGAGTTCTATATATTGTCTAATTGTTGAGTTTTTTTTTTTTTTTTTTTCAAGACGACATTTCGCTCTTGTCGTCCAGGCTGGAATGCAGTGGTACAATCTCAGCTCACTGCAACTTCCACTTCCTGGATTCAAGTGATTCTCCTGCCTCAGCCTCCCAAGTAGCTGGGGTTACAGGTGCCCGCCACCACGCCCGGCTAGTTTTTGTATTTTTTGTAGAGATGGGGTTTCACCATGTTCACTTTGGTCTTGAACTCCTGACTTTACGTGATCTGCCTCCCAAGGTGCTGGGATTACAGGTGTGAGCCACTGTGCCCAGCCCAGAATTGTTAATTATATTGTTCAGATCTTCAGTACTTTTATTTTTTTCTATATGATTAGTTTCTGAGAAGGGAGTATTAAAATCTGCAAGTGCAATTTTTTTTTTTTTCGAGACAGGGTCTCACTCTGTCACCCAGACTGGAGTGCAGTGGCGTGATCACAGCCCACTGCAGCCTCGACCTCCCAGGATCAGGTGATCCTCCCGCCTCAGCCTCCTGGGTAGCTGGGACTACAGGCAGGCGCCCACCTCCACATTTTTTTATTTTTTGTAGAAACAGAGTTTCACTATGTTGTCCAGGTTGGTCTTGAACTCCTGGGCTCAAGTGATCCACCCACCTTAGCCTCCCAAAATGCTAGGATTATCACCATCAATGATGGGTATAAGCCACCATTCCTGGCCACGATAGTTAATTCATATATTTTTCTCTGCATTCTCTCATTTGTTACTTGACATATTTTGTTACTGTAATTTCTAGGTCACAAACATGCAGGCTTCTTTGTTATGGTTGTATCTTCTTGTTTTATTATTCCTTTTAGCAGTACATACTGCCCCTCATGGCATTTTTTTGTCTTGAATTTCATTTTATCAGATTGTTTCTTCAGCTTTCCTTCAGTTTATTTTTTTCCTGTGACATTTTTCTCTCCTTTTTTGTGTCTTGTAGATAGCGTTGTTGGATTTTGGAACAGATGGACCAAGAACTTAAAATAAGCATGATAATATATTTAAGAAACTTAGGAATTCAGAATGGTATATTTTATCTGGTTTTTGTCCATCTGTTGGTACAGTTGTATGTACTCTTTGGGTGATTAATTATTTTGATTCATGAGTTTCTTTTTCCTGGGGTTTTCAGCTACTATGTTTGGTTATGTATATTGGGGAAATAATGGAAATCCAAGTTCAATTCAAGTTCTTGTCTGCTTCTGAGAGGAGGATGATCCCCAGGCAACACAAAATCAGCATTGATCATTCCTGATTGCTGTCATTTTACCATGTAACAACACTGGACACAGTTGTACTTTGAAACTCCTAGACAGTAGTGGAAGGAGACCTTCTTTTAAAATTATAATCTACCAGCCAGGAAATTTGTAAGAGGAAAGGCTGGAACAGTGAATGCTGAGGATGGCCAGTCAGCCTGCATCTGTTTTCATTGAAACCTTACAGCTAGGCAAGGTGCCTCATGCCTGTAATCCCAGCACTTTGGGAGGCTGAGGTGGGCGGATCACTTGAGCCCAGGAGTTCGAAATCAGCCTGGGCAACATGGCAAAACAAAAAATAGCTGGGCATGGTGGCACGTGCCTGCAGTCCTAGCTACTTGGGAGGCTGAGGTGGGAGGATTGCTTGAGCCTGGGAGGTTGAAGCTGCTGTGAGCCGAGATTGTGCCACTGTACTCCAGCCTGGGTGATAGAACCTCCCTCAAAAAACCAAACAAAACCTTATACTAGCAGGGCTCTTACCCTGTCCTGGTTTTACTGTGTATACACTTGGCAAGCAAAGGACAGGGAATGATTTTCCCAAAGTGTAAATGGGTGAGAACCAAGGACAAAATGTAAATGCTTTTTTTCACCCTTCCCCAGGTAGCCCTCCTACTCCCAGTCAGTCCTCAGCAAAGCATTATTTTCTGAAGTTTTTTGTTTACTTGTATCAATGTAATACTGTATGTATATATAATTTTAAAAATTAAAAAACTATCAATACTAGGCTTATGATGTGAAACAGTAGTTTCTTGCTTTACCTATTCCCTCCCACATTTCCTCTCTCTAGTCTTGTTTGTTTTCCGGTACATTACTTACCACTAGATTTCTAAATAGTGTGCTTATATTGCTAATTAATGATTTTTAAATTTTTAGCATTTTCTATTGATTTACTATTGTGGAACATGAGTTTAGCTCTTTTATACCACTCAGCCTTACCTTTACCACCATTTTCCCTTCCTTTATCTTTTCCATTATAGCGATAGCAATATCAAGTGTTTATGTTATTTTAACTATGTATAAATACTATGTTGACTCTTCTCAGTTGTGTATGATGACATTACCTTTCTTGGAAAATCTTTTGTTTTTCCTCAAGTTTTCTTGTTTTTTTTTGTTTGTTTGTTTTTTTCATTTTATGTTGTTTCCTTTGTCATTCTCATCTGTAATTCCAGATTTTCTATTAGAACTGTAAAACCCCTTTACTTCTGTGCTTCCGTCCTTCCATCCATCCATGCGTCTGTCCTTCCTTCTTTCCTTTCAGTTTTTGTTTTTTTTTTTTAAGACAGAGTCTCGTTCTGTCACCCAGGCTGGAGTGCAGTGGCTCAATCTCGGCTCACTGCAACCTCCACCTCCCGGGTTCAAGTGATTCTCCTGCCTTAGCCTCCCGAGTAGCTGGGATTACAGGCGCGTGCCACCAGGCCAGGCTAATTTTTGTATTGTTAGTAGAGACTAGATTTTGCTGTGTTGGCAGGCTGGTCTCTAACTCTTGACCTCAGGTGATACGCCCGTCTGAGCCTCCCAAAGTGCTGGGATTGCAGGCATGAGCCACCCTGCCTGGCCCCTTATGAGTTTATATGGTTTTTTTTTTATTCCCCTTACTGTCACTTTAGTAGGGTTTCAGAAGACAGTAGAGATGAGTACTTATGTTCATTCTAATGTGGTTAAACTGAAATTAGTGTTGACTTTTATTTATTTATTTATTTTGAGATGGAGTCTCACTCTGTTGCCCAGGCTGGAGTGCGATGGCACTGTCTCAGCTCACTACAACCTCCACCTCCCAGGTTCAGGCTATTCTCCTGCCTCAACTTCCCAAGTAGCTGGAATTAGAGGTGTGCGCCACCACACCTGGCTAGTTTTGTATTTTTAGTTGGTGGGGTTTCACCATGTTGGCCAGGCTGGTCTGGAACTTGTGACCTCAGGTGGTCCACCCACCTTGGCCTTCCAAAGTGCTGGGATTACAGGCGTGAGCCACCGTGACCAAGTGTTGACTTTTAAATTTTAAATTAGAAAGTGTTACTATGATAAACTATACTTGAAAGTCGTATGTAGTTATTTGTAGGGTAATAATGTTACTGTGGAATAATGTAGCTGTGTGTATGAAAGAGTGGCTGATTAGACTGGCATGGTTAACCTTTATGCTTTTAAGTATATAGAAATTGACAGATTGTTGAATGGCATGTGAACGTTTTGCCTATAGTTCTTTGAGAGTTTATTGTTCATTTGTCCTTTTTTCCCCCCTATTTCTTTTTTCAGCTAAGCTTCTTAAGATGGAAATTTTTCCTTAATAATGGCTAAAGCCCTATGGGAATATGTTCTTTCATTTATTACATATAAGTTAGAAAGTCCTTATTACTGTAAGGCCAAGATGCTAAGTTTATGAGGCACCAGTTTCTCCTAATTGAGAGTTTTTTCCCTCACCTCACAGAATAATCGCATATAATAAAAGCTAATTTACCCACTCCTGAAGGTAAAATACTTACTCACTTTCATATCTCTCTATATAGTACATTACCGGATGATGTAAATAACAATTCTCTTTTGTTGTATCCTGAAGTACCCTAGAATCTTCTCAGGAAGACTAAGTTAGATTCCGAAAGGTAGCTTGCCATTATCAAAAGATAGTACTCCATACTCTACTGTCTCAGGAGAGACAGGAGACACCTTCTGTCTCATCTTTACATTCTAATCAGAAATTAAAGAAAATAGGAAGGTAGAGAACAGGTGAGAACAATAAGTGTATTTTGTTAAGCACTTGGTTCTTTGAATATTTGTAATCTATAATAGAGTATAGATGTTAATTTTTTTTTTCCTCAGATGGTGTCTCATTTTGTCAGCCAGGCTGGAATACAGTGGCATGATCTTGGCTAGCCGCAGCCACGACCTCCCAGGCTCAAGCAATCTTCCTGTCTCAACTCATCAAGTAGCTGGGATGCACCACCACACCTGGCTTTTTGTATTTTGCTAGAGATGGGGTTTCGCCATGTTGCCCAGGCTGGTCTTGAACTCCTGATAGAGCTCAAGCACTCCACCCACCCCAGCATCCCAGAGTTCTGGGATTACAGGCATGAGTCACCATTGCCAGGCCAATATTAAATATTTTAATTGGAATCGGTGCTAAATCATTGCATTCTACTCTAGGACTATGCCAGGTAATAGTGTATTCTCTTTACATTTCAGTTTATGGAGGAGTTTTTATTGTTTTTTGTTTTTTGAGATGGAGTCTCACTCTGTCGCCCAGGGTGGAGTGCAGTGGTGCAATCTCAGCTCACTGCAACCTCCGCCCCCCTGGGTTCAAGCAATTCTCCTTCCTCAGCCTCCCGAGTAGCTGGGATTACAGGTGCCTGCCACCACACTTGGCTAATTTTTGTGTTTTTAGTAGAGACAGGGTTTCACCATGTTGGCCAGGCTGGTCTTGAACTCCTGACCTCATGATCCACCTGCCTTGGCCACCCAAAGTGCTGGGATTACAGACATGAGCCACCACGCCCGGCCGGAAGAGTTCATTTTAATATTAAAAAATATATGCTATGAAATGTGGTTTCTGAGCAGTAATGCATATACTTTGAAATCATTAAACCTTTATAAAATTTTTGTTTTCAAAATGTAATTGCTGTTATACTCTGTGTATTTTATCTTTGGTAGATTAAAAATACTCTGATATCTGCTCAAAGCTGGCATATTCAGAAATTTATGAAAACTAAGCTAAGCTGGGAAACATAGTTTATATTGAAATTTGCTTAGGCTCATTGCCCAAGTTTAGTTTGGAATCCCTAACCTGCCTGATAGTTTTAGATCCTTGAGAATATCCCTGTTTTAACATAGTAGGTCATATTTTCAAAATGCCCACAAGAGTGGTTTATGTAGAGTATTAAAATCTTAAGACTGGGATGGACTCTGAGATACTATTTTTCCTTACATCTTTATTTTGGAAAACTTACTAGAACTAGTATTTCCCCCCTAAATAGCTGAAAATAAAATTTTACAGAAGCATTTTTGTGACATTAGGAGCCTTGAGACTTTAAATTTCTTTGTTTTGTTTTTCAGAATAATTTTGGATTCAAGAAAATATGATTTGGTTATTTAAATGTAGGTTTAATGTTTAACATACAATCCTTGTGGTTATCTAAGCCTTTTGTGTGTGTGTGTGTGTGTGTGTGTGTGTGAGAGACAGGATCTCTCTCTATGACCAGGCTGGAGTGCAGTGGCAGTGGTACAATCAGGGCTCACTACAGCTTCAACCTCCTGGGCTCCAGCAATCTTTCTACCTCACCTTCCCAAGTAGCTGAGACCACAGGCATGAACCACCATGTCCACCTAATTTTTAAAATTTTTATAGAGACGAGGTCTCCCTGTGTTGCCCAGATTGGTCTTGAACTCCTGGCCTCAAGCAGTCCTCCTGCCTCGGCCTCCCAATGTGCTAAGATTACAGGTGTGAGCCACCTTGCCTGCCCTTTTTTTTTTTTTAATAGCATTTTAGGAAGGCACGTTTCTCAAGTAATTATGTAAAAGGAAGTTCTTTTGATTGGGAAGAAAACCTTCCTGACAGGCAAAATATTGATACACAAGGCTCTTCCTCCTGACATTTTAGCCTTTTGTGTAAGTTTATGTTTTTATTACCATCCCCTTTCCTCTGATTCCTAGTTGCTTTCCCCTGACCTTTTCTGTCATTAATTAGGTTGTAAGTGGCAGATACATTTTTGGAAGAGAATCCAGCATCCTGTGGTAGTGACCTGTAAATATGCCCTACCACTCTTTGGTTGTGTAAAAACATTGCTGTCAATACCTTTTCCTTTGTTCATTCTTTGAATTCTTGTGTGCTTGAAATCAGAATTTTCACAGATTGATGGTTGTGTAACATCAGATTTTCATTTTTTATTTGTTTGACCTTATTTGTTTTATTTGTTTGGATTTTCTTCTTTCTAGGGGTGGTGTGGTAAAATAGAATATGAGTTAACTCAAGGCCTGGCATGTTGGTTCACACCTGTAATCCCACCAATTTTGGGAGGCTGAGGCAGGAAGATCACTTGAGTATAGGAGTTTGAAGCCAGCCTGGGCAACATAGTGAGATCTCATCTCTACAAAAAAATTAAATAAATATTGTGGGTGTGGTGGCCTGTAGCCCTAGCTACTTGGAAGGCTGAGGTGGGATGATCTCTTGAGCCCAGGAGTTTAAGGCTGCAGTGAACTATGATCATTCCACTGTACTGCAGCCTGGGTGACAGACTGAGACACCCCACCCTCCCACCCCCTCCCCACAATCGTTAACCCTGTGTTAAGTTTTTTTTTTTTTTTTGAGACGGAGTCTCGCTCTGTCCGCCAGGCTAGAGTGCAGTGGCGTTATCTCGGCTCACTGCAAGCTCCGCCTCCCGGGTTCACGCCATTCTCCTGCCTCAGCCTCCAGAGTAGCTGGGACTACAGGCACCCGCCACCACGCCCGGCTAATTTTTTCTTTTTTTTTTAGTAGAGACGGGGTTTCACCGTGTTAGCCAGGATGGTCCCGATCTCCTGACCTCGTGATCCGCCCGCCTCGGCTTCCCAAAGTGCTGGGATTACAGGCGTGAGCCACTGCGCCCGGCCAACCCTGTGTTAAATTTTAAAAAGCAGGCCGGGGTTGGTGGCTTATGCCTCTAATCACAGCACTTTGGGAGGCCGAGGTGGGTGGATTGCCTAAGGTCAGGAGTTTGAGATTAGCCTGGCCGACATCTCTACAAACCCCATCTCTACAAAAAATAGAAAATACAAAAATTAGCCAGGCATAGCCTATAATCCCAGCTACTTAGGAGGCTGAGGCACACGAATCTCTTGAACCTGGGAGGTGGAGGTTGCAGTAGGTGGAGGTTGCAGTGAGCTGAGATCATGCCACTGCACTCTAGCCTAGGCGACAGAGTGAGACCCTGTCTCAAAAAAAAAAAATTTGAACAAGCTAGTCTTCATTAATTAGATAATGGGAAACAACAGTATCTGACAGTCTTCTGCAATTTTAATTTTAAAGGGTTTATTTTGTGTACTTTTTCAAAAGCGATAACATATTTAAGGTAAACTTGAATGTTTTTTGGTGGAATAAAATATGGATTGATGAAAGGGTTTTAAATCTTTTCAGTCTGTTGTTTCTTTTACAAATGACTGCCCCCAGAGATACCATTTGTTGATGCACTTTCTTTTTTTTTTTTTAAGACGGAGTCTCACACTGTCACCTGGGCTGGAGTGCAGTGGCACGATCTTGGCTCAGTGCAGCCTCCGCCTTCCAGGTTCAAGCGATTCTCCTGCCTCAGCCTCCCACGTAGCTGGGATTATAGGCACCTGCCACCACGCCTGGCTAATTTTTTGTATTTTTAGTAGAGACAGGGTTTCACTATGTTGGCCAGGCTGGTCTCGAACGCCTGACCTCGTGATCCACCTGCCTCGGCCTCCCAAAGTGCTGGGATTACAGGCATGAGCCACCGTGCCCGGCCTGTTGATCCACTTTCATAGTTGGTAATAAAACTTTATTGCTTATCATTTGGTATGATAAACAACCAAAAGTTAGTGATTTCGATGTCTTCCTTATTCTCTTTTGCCTTTGCCATCAGTATAACCTAGACTTTTGCTCCTTCATATCTGGTAGTTTAACCCCATTCGGTTGTCATGCACACCTCACATCCAGAACTTCTTTCGTTACGTTAGTCGCCTGCCCAAGAATTTGGGAGTGTCTTTTCCTGGTGGCTAAATTAGACAGAACTGCCAAAGATAGTATATAGGCAAACTGCTCATTTCTTTTCTTGTCAATAAGCTTGATGTTTGACATATATTTCTCCTTTTGGCTGAATTACATGCTGTGTGCTCTCATTTTTTCCCACTAGTATACCAAAAAAAAAAAAATGCTATCCTATATTTTTTAAAAGTTGCTGACGCACTTTGCTTATAGGAGTGGTTTTCTAGCTAAGCTTCTCAGAATCCTCAAAAAATCTATGAATAGTCTGGTAAGTAGTAGAGTATGTTTCTTCTTTTTGGCTTGTGTCTTTTGCCTGTTTTACTGTAGAAGGGTTTGTCTTTATGTCTTGATTTAGAAACACTCATATAATCCTTTGAAAAAAGTTTTAAACATTTCCCCCATTTTGTGGTTTTGCCTTTAACATATAAACAGTATGTTTTGTTATATAGAATTGTTTAACTTTTATTTTATAAAATTCATCTATTACTTTCTTTAAGGTTTTTAATCTTTGGTGTCATGCCTAAAGAAAGTATACCACCGTGGTGGCTCACACCTGCTTTGGGAGGCCTAGGTGGGCGGATCATGAGGTCAGGAGATTGAGACCATCCTGGCTAACATGGTGAAACCACATCTCTACTAAAAATACAAAAAATTAGCCAGGCATGGTGGCGCGCACCTGTAATCCCAGCTACTCGGGAGGTTGAGGCAGGAGAATCGCTTGAACCCGGGAGGCAGAGGTTGCAGTGAGCCAAAATCGTGCCACTGCACTCCTGCAGCCTGTGCGACAGAGCGAGACTCCCTCAAAAAAAAAAAAAAGAAGAAGAAGAAGAAAAGAAAGAAAGTACATGGTAAGCCGGGCATGGTGGCTCACACCTGTAATCCCAGCACTTTTGGAGCCCAGGGCAGGTTCATCACCTGAGGTCCCAGCCTGGTCAATATGGTGAAACCCTGTCTCTACTAAAAATACAAAAATTAGCAGGGCATGGTGGTGCATGCCTGTAATCCTAGCTATTTGGGAGGCTCAGGCAGGAGAATCGCCTGAACCCAGGAGGCAGAGGTTGCAGTGAGCCGAGATCAAGATTGCATTGCTAGTATACTTCAGCCTAGGGGAAGAGAGAGACTCCATCTCCAAAAAAAAAAAAAAAGTGCATGGTAGATTTAGTGTTTTTCATGAAAAATTTAGAAAGAATATAATTGATGTTTATTTTGTACGTTTTGGAATTGATTATTCATTATCATTTTAAACTTATATTAAGGACACTCTTCTAATATGGGGCAAAACTGATTACTAATTTTATTGGGTTTTGTTTGTTTTTTGAGACAGAGTCTCGTTGTGTCATTCACTCTGCTGGAGTGCAGTGGCATGATCTCGGTTCACTGCATCCTCCGCCTCTCAGATTCAATGGATTCTTCTGCCTCAGCCTCCTGAGTAGCTGGAACTACTGGCATGTACCACCATGCCTGGCCAATTTTTGTATTTTTAGTAGAGATGGGATTTCATCATGGCTCACTGCAACCTCTGCCTCCTAGGTTCAAGCTATTCTCGTGCCTCAGCCTGCTGAGTAGCTGGGATTACAGGCATGTACCACCATGGCCCCGTTTAATTTTTGTGTTCTTAGTAAAGATGGGGTTTCACCATGTTGGCCAGGCTGGCCTTGAACTCCTGATCTCAAGCAATCCTCTTGCCTCAGCCTCCCAAAGTGCTGGGATTACAGGCGTGAGCCACCGCGCCCAGCCAACTTTTAAAATGTTTTTGTAGAGATGGTGTCTTGACTTGTTGCCCAGGCTGGTCTTGAACTCCTGGGTTCAAGTGATCCTCCCACCTTGACCTCCCAAAGTGCTGGGATTGCAGGTGTGAGCCACTGCGCCCAACTTACTTTGTTTCTATCTATCTATCTATCTATCTATCTATCTATCTATCTATCTATCTGTCTGTCTATCTATCTATCTATCTGTCTGTCTGTCTGTTTTTTAAGACAGAGTCTTGCTCTGTCGCCCAGGCTGGAGTGCAGTGGTGCGATCTCGGCTCACTCACTGCAACCTCCACCTCCTGGGTTCAGCGATTCTCCTGCCTCAGCCTGCCGAGTAGCTGGGAGTGCACCACCATGCCCGGCTAATTTTTGTATTTTTTGGTAGAGACGGGGTTTCACCATATTGGCCAGGCTGGTCTTGAACTCCTGACCTCGTGATCTGCCTGCCTTGGCCTCCCAAAGTGCTGGGATTACAGGCGTGAGCCACCACGCCTGGCCTTCTAAATATTTTTAATGCCGTTTTTCGGTTTTAAAATTTCTAGTTTTTTGTTAACTATCATGCTTCTACTGTGGAAGATGAGGATTTCTCTCATTACAGTAACACCCCATCCCATAAACATACTCATTAGCTCCCCATATTTCCAGTAGTTATAGTTTTAATTTAGACTAATTTTCAATGTTTACATTAATATGACTATGTAAATAATAGTTCCGGTTGAACCATGTCATACACCATTATTACCTTTTCTTTCACGTGTAGTGTAGTGTTTTGTTTTTTGTTTTTGCTGGAATTCTTCTTCATCTCTCCACATTTAGTTTTTTTGTTTGTGTTTTTGTTTTTGTTTTTGTTTTTTTTTTTTGAGATGGAGTCTCACTCTTGTTGCCCAAGCTAGAGTGCAGTGGAGCAATGTCGGCTCACTGTAACTTCCACATCCCAGGTTCTAGTGATTGTCCTGCCTCAGCCTCCCGAGTAGCTAGGATTACAGGTGCCCACCACCACACTCAGCTAATTTTTGTATTTTTAGTACAGATGGGGCTTCACCATGTTGGCCAGGCTAGTCTCGAACTCCTGACCTCAGGTGATCCGCCCACCTCAGCCTCCCAAAGTGCTGAGATTACAGGCGTGAGTCACTGGTGCCCGGCTCACATTTAGTTTTCTAATGTGCTTATCAGTAATTCATCCCTGAACTCTGACAGAGTATAAAATCTCTTTAAATACACATGGTTATCGTACTTAACTGAAATGTAATTAACTTTTTTTTTTTTTTTTTTTTTTTTTGAGGCACTCACCCAGGCTGGAGTGCAGTGGCGCGATCTCAGCTCACTGCAACCTCCGCCTCCCGGGTTCAAGCAATTCTCCTATCTCAGCCTCCCAAGTAGCTGAGACTACAGGTGCCTGCCACCACACCTGGCTAATTTTTGTATTTTTAGTAGAGACGGGGTTTCACCTTGTTGGTCAGGCTGATCTCAAACTCCTGACTTCAGGCGATCCACCCGCCTAGGCCTCCCAAAGTACTGGGATTACAGGCATGAGTCACCGCACCCAGCCAACATTTTTAATTTGATCAAAACATGTGAAGGTAGAAAGGTGTATGTGTCATAAATATACCAATTCGTGGATTTTCACACACTGGGGCATCTGTATATTTAGTCTTCAGATCATGAAAAAAGAAAATTGCCAATACTACAAGAAGCCCTTTCTTGTGTTCTCTTACAGAACCATCTTCCCACCTCCCAGGATAATCCCTATCCTAATTTCTAACAGTATGAATTAATTTTGCTTATTCTTGAATTTCATAATAAATAGAGTCATACTCTTTATTCATAGGAGTTCTTTATATACTGTGCATATTAAATCATTTGTTGGATTGTGTATGTGAGTCCACATAAATGTATTGAGAATAACTTCTTCCACTCTGTGGCTTGCTTGTTCCCTGTTTTAATGATTTTTTTGATGAAACAGAAGTTCTTGGTTTTAATAAAATCAGAATTATCAATGTTTTCTTTTATGGATATTACTTTTTGTGTCCTATTTTAAAACTTTTGTCCCCTCCAATGTCCTAAATATTCCTGCTTTTTTTGGTGGTAAAATATATATAACATAAAATTCACCATTTCAGTCTCGATCTGCTGACCTTGTGATCTGCCCGCCTTGGCCTCCAAAAGTGCTGGGATTACAAGCGTGAACCACCGTGCCCGGCCATAATTTTTTTTCTTTTTTGAATCTCTTTTGTGTCGGGCTTCTTTGTCATATATGTTGATGTGATTTATCCACATTATGTGTAGTTGTAGATCATTTGTTCTCATGCTAGGTAGTAATCTATAAATGACTCTTCCACTTCATCCATTCTCCTATTGTGGGTCATTTGGGTAGTTTCAGATTTTGTCTGTATGTATATTCCTATTTATGAACATTCCAGTTTTTGTATTTTGGTGAAAATATTTATTAAGGAGTGAACTTTTTGAACCTTAGGATACATATATGTACAAGTGTAGTAAGATTGCCAGTTTTCTAAGCTGGTTGTACCTGTTCTACATTCCTGTAAGCACTATATGAGAGTTATGGTAGTTTTGCATCTCTGCCAGTCTTTTTCATTTTAGGTATTTTGCTTTTAATTTGCATTTCCTTGATGACTAATGATGTTGAACACCATATTAACTGAATTTATTTACTGGCATGTAGATATCCTCTTTTGTGAAATGCCTGTTCAAGTTTTTTGCTCACTGCAAGCTCTGCTTCCTGGGTACATGCCATTCTCCTTCCTCAGCCTCCTGAATACAAAATTAGCTGGGCGTGGTGGTATGCGCCTGTACTTCCAGCTACTTGGGAGGCTGAGGCAGGAGAATTGCTTGAACCTGGGAGGTAGAGGCTACAGCGAGCTGAGATCATGCCACGATATTCCATTCTGAGTAACAGAGCAAGACAGGGCCTGCCAAGTACCAGCCACCTCAGTGGAGGGTCAGTCAGGATGGTGGCCCCTGTCCTCTCGGCACCCTGTTCTTGTTCGGTGTCCAGGAAGAATCAGCTCACACGAACTGTTTGAAAGGTGGTGAATGCAGAAGACTTTATTGAGCAGTGGGTGGCCCTTGGTGGAAAGGGAGGCTGGAAAGGGGATGGGAAGGTGATCTTTCCCTGAAGCTGGGCTGTCTCTGGCAGGCCCCTCTCCGAAGCTGCACTGTCTGAAGATAGCCGAATTTTCCTGTGCTCAGCTGCTTGTATCCTTGACACTCAGCCGCTTGTGTTGCTCTGCCAGCTGAAGTCTTTTTATGGGCACAGGATAGGGGCAGGGCAGGCCAGAAAGGCAACATTTGGGCTGAAAAATAGGGTCAGCTGTTTTCACTTAGGGCAAACCTAAGGGTGGGGCTTAGCCAGGATCCCAGCCCTTCTGTCAGTTTGACCTTAAAACCTGCAGCACATTATATAGCCTTACTAGGGGGGATGTGTGTGTGTACACACACTTTTTTTCCCACATACTATTATTGAACAATTTAAAGATTTGTAGTTGGCAGACTTGACACTTTCAGCAAGTTAATAAGAAAGCATGTTTTAACCACCCTTTTTTTGGGGTTGCGCTGCTGTCCAAGGAGTGCATAGCGAGGGCAGCACTGCTAATGCCTACACAACACTCCTGCCTCAGCTAGAGCTTTGCTTTACCTTGGTGCAATTTTTGGAAAAATGAAAACCTGCTCTACCCTCCCCCCAAAAAATATGTCTTGATTGCTTTTGCTGATGTTATATTGGAAACATATCCTATGGCAGATGTGATCTGATGACATAGCAGAAAAACTCAGCAGCGGGAATATCCTTATTTCACACTAAATCCAGGCACAAATCCAAATACAACAGTAAACACTACATTTGCCATCAACTGAGCTATTACCAAGTACAATTGTATTTAGGACTAGGAAACTTTTTCACCTATTTAATAGTATATTAATAAATAGGTAGCAGGAATAATTGGGATATATTTCATTATTCATATGTAATTGTTTTTTGGCCAGGCACGGTGGCTCACGCCTATAATCTCAGCACTTTGGGAGACTGCGGTAGGTGGATTGCTTGAGCTTGGGAGCTCAAGACCAGCCTGGGCAATATGGCAGAATCCTGTCTCTACTAAAAATGAAAAAAACTAGTTGGGTGTGGTGGTGCAGGCCTCTAGTCCTAGCTACTTGGGAGGCTGAGGTGGGAGGATTGCTTGAGCCCGGGAGGTTGAGGCTGCAATGAGCTCAGATTGTGCCACTGTACTCCCGCCAGGGCAAGAGACCCTGTCTCAAAACAAACAAAAACATGTAATTTTTTTTGTCATTGCTGAAATTCCATCTGAAAATAATTAGTAGGATAACAAAATTTATTTAATACTGCACGTTGGGGGTTACCTAAATTTTGCTCCAAGTCAGTTTATACTTGGTTTTACATATTTACATACACAATGTTTTATTTATTTATTTATTTTGAGACAGAGTTTCGCTCTTGTTGCCCAGGCTGGAGTGTAATGGTGCAGTCTCGGCTCACTGCAATCTCTGAGGCCTCCCGGGTTCAAGTGATTCTCCTGTTTCAGCCTCCCTAGTAGCTGGAATTACAGGCGCCCACCACCACACCTGGCTAATTTTGTATATTTAGTAGAGACGGGGTTTTCACCATGTTGGCCAGGCTCATCTGGAACTCCTGACGTCAGGTGATCTGCCCACCTCGGCCTCCCAAAGTGCTGGGATTACAGGCGTGAGCCACCATGCCTGGCCGGCACATAATGTTTTTTAATGACTTCTTGCTTATGCATTTTAGGGTATATCTTTCTTTGCCTAGATATTTTTTATTTTTAAATTATTTTTTGTTTTGTTTTTTTATTTTTTTGAGATGGAGTTTCGCTCTTGTTGCCCAGGCTAGAGTGCAATGGCGTGATCTCGGCTCACCGAAACCTCCGCCTCCTGGGTTCAAGCAATCCTCCTGCTTCAGTCTCCTGAGTAGCTGGGATTACAGGCATGTGCTACCACACCCAGCTAATTTTTGTATTTTTAGTAGAGACTAGGTTTCACCGTATTGGTCAGGATGGTCTTGAAGTCCTGACCTCGTGATCCGCCCGCCTTGGCCTTCCAAAGTGCTGAGATTACAGGCGTGAGCCACTGTGCCCAGCCTTATTTTTATTTTTTTGAGATCGAATCTCGCTTTGTCACCTAGGCTGGAGTGCAGTGGCACAGTCTCGGCTCATTGCCACCTGTGCCTCCTGGGTTCAAGTGATTCTCCTGCCTCAGACTCCTCAGTAGCTGGAATTACAGGCTCATGCCACCATTCCCAGCTAATTTTTGTATTTTTAGTAGAGATGGGGTTTCACCAGGTTGGCCAGGCTGGTCTCGAACTCCTGACCTCAGGTGATCTGCCCACCTCGGCCTCCCAAAATGGTGAGATTACAGGCATGAGTTACCATGCCCGGCTTTTATTTTTGTAATGTGCTACGTTTGGGGAGAATAGGAAACCAAGGAAAGTTATGATGAGGGTACATTAAAAAGAGGATCTTGGGAGGAGCCAAGAAGTATGAGAAAGAGTGAGTAGAAAAGTTAGAGCATTAGGAGACAGTGAAATTGGAGAAACCCAGGAAATAAACTGGTTCAAGAAGACAAAATGATAAATGGGAAAATGCTTTTTGGTAGTCATAGATGACTAGAAAATTATCTATTCCTCAATAAATAGGTCATATGCATTTATGTCTATATCTTCTTAACTGTTAATTTCACAACTGAGTGATGAAGTGATACAGTTAGTTCAATGGCTGACATATAGTAAGCACTTAATGAGTATTATTTATCACTACTTGCATCGTCGTTGTTCACTTATTCCCTCAATATAGAAAACTGAGAGTTGTCCTTGAATTTTTCTTTCTCCTCAATCCCAATATTAAATCAGTTACTGAGTCTCAGTGACTGTACTTCCTATATGTCTCAAAAATACGTTTTCTTGTGTTTATTCCAGCTGCCTCTGTCTTTGCTCACATGTGTTTCTGCATTATTTTTCCCTTTGCCTGTAAGGTCCCTTTCACTTTGGCCTCAATACTTGGCTCAAGTAGCACCCTTTTGTAAATTTTACCTGAATGTCTCAGCCAGAATTAGGCATTTATTTCACAGTGCTCTTTTAGCAACTAGTAGAGATTTCATTTGAGGCACTTAATTTGTAATCATTTATTTGCATGCCTGTCTTTTAATTAAAAGATAGCCATTCAGGCATAGTGTTCTAAATATGTTTATTTCCTACCTCCCATGTTGGTACATGGTAACATGTTTGGTTTTCGGTTAACAATATGTTGAGAAATTGAATAAGTGAAAATAGTCACATAAATAGTGTTTGTATAACTAAAAATAGGTGTCTGATGAGTTTGGTGATTTCATTGAGGGTACACTTAGTCCATTGTCAGGGTGAGTTGAAACTTTAAAAATTAAATAGGATATGCTTGTGAGTGGTTCAGGCATTTTAGGGAGGACATATGTGGTAATGGTACAGAAGTGTATTTTGGAGGTACTTGTTCTTTTTATATATTTATTTTTAATTGTATTTGCGATGGACTAGGGGAAGTACTTGTTCTTATGAGTTTGCATATTAGTCAAAAAAGATGTAAGGAGTTGCCCAAAAAAGAGCCTCTCAAGATTGTAATTAACTTCTGTAACAATTGCGTCTATTAAGTAACGTCTCAGATTCATTTCCGTATTTATTTTTTTTGAGACGGAGTCTTGCTCTGTCGCCCAGGCTGGAATACAGTGGTGTGATCTTGGCTTACTGCAACCTCCACCTCCCGGGTTCGAGCAATTCTCCAGCCTCAGCCTCCTGAGTAGCTGGGACTACAGGCGCATGCCACCATGCGTGGCTAATTTTTTGTATTTTTTTAGTGGAGACGTGTTTTCACCATGTTAGCCAGGATGGTCTCCATTTCTTGACCTCGTGATCCACCTGCCTCGGCTTCCCAAAGTGCTGGCATTACAGGTGTGAGCCACTGCGCCCGGCCTATTTCCTGTATTTCTTGAGACAGCTGATATATAGGTCAAATTCAAAACTTTACCTCATTAATAATTTTTTTTTTTAATTAAAGACTATTTTTTAGCTGGGCATGGTGGCTCAAGCTGGGATTACAAGCATGAGGCACCATGGGAGACTGAGGCAGGAGGATCTCTTGAGTCCAGGAGTTCGAGACCAGCCTGGGGAACATGGGGAACTATCTCTACCAAAAAAAAAAAAAAAAAAAGTTATCCAGGCATGGTGGTGTTATACCTGTAGTTCCAGCTAT
Source organism: Pongo pygmaeus (assembly GCF_028885625.2). Classification (NCBI taxonomy): domain Eukaryota; kingdom Metazoa; phylum Chordata; class Mammalia; order Primates; family Hominidae; genus Pongo; species Pongo pygmaeus. The sequence goes on along the minus strand of NC_072386.2, from coordinate 23,337,756 downwards.
TTGGGAGGCTGAGGCAGGAGGTTCACTTGAGCCCAGAAGATTGAGGCTGCAGTGAGCTGTGATCATGCCATGGCACTGGTCTTGGTGACAGAGTGAGACCTTGTTTCAAAAGAAGAAAAAGACCCTCTTTCAGAGCAGTTTTTAGGTTAACAGCAAAATTGAGAGGAAGTTACAGAGGATAATTTTTTTTAATGGTAAACTTCAATATTTAAAAATTGAGGCGCCAGGCACGGTGGCTCACGCCTATAATCCTGGCACTTCGGGAGGCCGAGGTGGGTGGATCACCTGAGATCAGGAGGTCAAGACCAACCTGACCAACATGGAGAAACCCCGTCTCTACTAAAAATACAAGATTAGCAGGGCATGGTGGCACGTGCCTGTAATTCCAGATACTCAGGAGTCTGAGGCAGGAGAATCGCTTGAACCTGGGAGGTGGAGGTTGCAGTGAGCCAAGACCGCACCATTGCACTCCAGCCTGGGCAACAAGAGCGAAACTCCATCTCAAAAAAAAAAAAGATTTGGTGTGTGTATGAATTTGGTTAGCAGATACGCTTTAGTACACTTACTTAACAGTTTCGGAAATAAATGGTTAAGATTTCATATCAGGCCGGGCTCTGTGGCTCTCACCTGTAATCCCAGCATTTTAGGAGGCTGAGGCAGGTGGATCACTTGGGGTCAGGAGTTTGAGACCAGCCTGGCCAACATGGTGAAACCTCATCTCTACTACAAATAGAAAAATTAGCTGGACGTGGTGGCAGGCACCGGTAATCCCAGCTACTTGGAAGGGTGAGACAGGAGAATTGCTTGAGCCTGGGAGGTGGAGGTTGGAGTTAGCGGAGATCGCGCCACTGCACTCCTGCCTGAGCGACAGAGCAAGACTCCGTCTTAAAAAAAAAAAGATCTAATATCATAGATACTACTTTAACTTAATGGACCTGTAGGTAAATGAAAGTAATTTTTCTCTTTAATTTTGTGCTGCTGTTTTTTTCCCCCACTCCTTAGCACAGCAATGGTAAAATGTCTCCTAGGTCGTTTAGGGCTGGACAACCAACTGTGACTTCTAGATATAATTGAACTATTACTAAGTTATTATTTTTACAGTTTAACAGATAGCGTGATTAAGCAAAAGTTTATTGATAACTTGAATAAAAGTTTACTGCAGAAAGAATCAGTGCTTATGTATATGCACTGTATAACTGCAAAGTAAAGATGATAATTCCACATGTGACCTAAACATAAGACTCCCTAAGGCTATCAAACTTCCTAAGGAAGTGCAGTTATAACTCATAGATTTCATATGTACACAATTTCGAATGAAAAATATCCTGTAATTTATATTAAAACTTTTTTGGGGAGGGGCCAGGTCTCGCTCTGTCACGCAGGCTGGAATGCAGTGGTACCATCACGGCTCACTGCATACTTGACCTCCCAGGCTCAAGCGGATACTGCCACCTGAGCATCCTGAGTGGTTGGGACTATAGGCTCAAGCCATCATGCCTGCCTAAGTTAAAAAAATTACGGTGTGTGTGGAGACGGGGTTTCACCATGTTGTCCAGGCTGAACTTGAACTTCTGGGCTCAAGCGATCTGCCTGCCTTGGCCTCCCAAAGTGCTAGGGTTTCAGACATGAGCCAGCCACTGTGCCTGGCCTAAATTTTTTTTTTTTTTTTTTTTTTTTGACGGAATTTCGTTCTGTCACCCAGGCTGAAGTGCTGTGGCACGTTCTCCGCTCACTGTAACCTCTGCTTCCCGGGTTCAAGCGATTCTCCTGTCTCAGCCTCCCAAGTAGCTGGGAATACAGGTGCCTGCTGCCATGCCCGGCTAATTTTTGTATTTTTAGTAGAGATGGGGTTTCGCCATGTTGGCCAGGCTGGTGTTGAACTCCTGACTTCAAGTGATCTGCCTACCTCGGCCTCCCAAAGTGCTGGGATTACAGGCATGAACCACCGCACCCAGCCTTAACTTAGTTTTTATATTTTCAAACTTAATTGAGTGTATCATTCCAGATGTCAATTTTCAGTGCAAAGTAGGTATAGACCATTGTATAGAAGATTCACAAGTGAAAAATCTTCTTTTTTCAGTTTATAAAAATAATAACATGTTCATTATATCAGTCATAAAGAAGTTACAAAGTTCTTTAAATGCCCCATTCTTCCTCCGTTGCCCTCTGTTCTGAGCTAATCATTGTTAATGGTTAGGAATGTGTCTTTTCAGTCTTTTTAAATATATACATAATGCATATGAGGAAATATATATGCACACATGGTTTTTATATATGTATATATATATATTATTATTATTATTATCTTTATCCTACCCGCCCCCTCCTCCATTTTATTTTGTAATTAATTTCTACTTTTCATTTGTGAAAATTTCAGAATAGTTTTTGTTTGTTTGTTTTAAGACAGGGTCTCGACTTGTCTCCCAGGCTGGGGTGCAATGTCAGGATTATAGCTCACTGCAGCCTGGGTTCAAGCGATCTTCCCACCTCAGCCTCTTGAGTAGCCGGGACTACAAGTGCACACCACCATGGCTGGCTGATTTTAAAGAATTTTTTTGTAGAGTTGGGGGTCTCGCTATGTTGCTGAGGCTGGTCTTGAACTCCTGGGCTCAAGTTGATCCTCCCACCTCAGCCTCGCAAAGTGCTGGGATTATAGGCGTGAGCCACTGTACCCGGCCTCAAAATGTATTTTTAAAATATGTTTTGTTTTACCTTTTTTTTTTTTTTTAATTGGCCAGGCTGGTCTCGAACTCCTGACCTTGTGATCCACCTGCCTCGACCTCCCAAAGTGCTGGGATTACAGGCATTAGCCACTGCGCCTGGCCAAGTTTTGTTTTACTTTTTAAAAAACTTCAAATGAAAATTACTACAGCACCAACTAAATAACATGTATTTTTGAGACCTAACTGTAATACTATTATCACAACTAAAAAAGCTCATAATTCCTTAATATCCAGTCAATGTTTACATTTCCCTTGTTCTCATAAATTTAGTTTGTTCAAATCATACCGTGCAATTACTAAGATCTATAATGGGTAAGAGCAAATTTTCTAATATATTGAACTTTATTTTCCATTTTACTTCTTGTGGAAAATACTTTAATATTTATTAATGCTCGTGAATACAATGATAATGATTTAACCTTTGGTTTGATGATTTAAGATTATCTTGGACCCAGACGTGGTGCCACACCCCTGTAGTCCCAGCTACTCGGTAGGCTGAGGTGGGAAAATCACTTGAGGTCTTGAGTTTGGGCAACATAGTGAGACCCTGTCTCTAAAAAATAAAAAATAATTGTGTCTTGGGATCCATTTTTGAAGGTTCTCTTAAAATTTGTATATGATCCTCATGATAACTCCCTAGGGTCAGTGTTTTTCGCCATGTTACATAAAGAGGAACTTCAAATCTAGAGATTTAAATGAGTTGACCTAAGGTCAGAGGCCTAGCAAAGACAATGCCTAGAATTGTGCCTGACAAATAAAAGATAGAAAAATGTAAATTAAATAGTCAAGAATCATGCCAGGGCTACAACACAGGGCTACTGATTCTAGTACCTTCCCTTCTTCTTTTAAAATCGTTACATTGTTCTGTGAATATAACTGAAATGGCATGAGATCTCATATTCATACGTTTACAGCAAGTTATATCTTATTTCATAAAATTTCAAAAAGGAAATAAATTTCAGTGACAAGTTGGCTGAAGTAGGAGTATTAAATATGTGTATGAGGTAATACATAGATAACTATAGGTCACCATATACATGTGAAATAGTATGTTTAAATTGTTAATAAGGGCTGGGCATGGTGGCTCACACCTGTAATCCCAGCACTTTGGGAGAGGCCAAGGCAGGTGGATCACCTGAGGTCAGAAGTTCGAGACCAGCCTGACCAACATGGTGAAACCCTGTCTCTACTAAAAATACAAAAATTAGCCAGGTGTGGTGGCACGCACCTGTAGCTACTCGGGAGACTGAAACAGGAGAATTGCTTGAACCTGGGAGGCGGAGGTTGCAGTGAGCCAAGATTGCGCCACTGCACTCTAGCCTGGGTGACAGAGCAAGACTCTGTCTCAAAAATAAATAAGTAAATAAATAAACAGTTAATAAGGTTCTGAAAAATAAGTAAAATAATAGAGATAGAGATAAAATTGTATAATTGCTCAGGGAGGCATTACAGCAGGATATTCCCCCTGAATGTTAACTTCAGCTGAATAGTTGAGGATTGTAAACTCCGCTGAAGGAGTTCTTAGTACAATTTAAATGGCCTTACCAGAAGCACACCAACCAATGTTACCTCTTCTAGTGGTAATGTAAGCATACTTTAGGCATGATGCTTTAAAAAAATCAATCATAAGGCTGGGGGCGGTGGCTCACGCCTGTAATCCCAGCACTTTGAGAGGCCGAGGCGGGAGGATCACGAGGTCAGGAGATCGAGACCATCCTGGCTAACATGGTGAAACGCACGCATCTCTACTAAAAATACAAAAAATGTAGCCGGGCATGGTGGAGGGCACCTGTAGTCCCAGCTACTCGGGAGGCTGAGGCAGGAGAATGGCGTGAACTCAGGAGGTGGAGCTTGCAGTGAGCCGAGATTGTGCCACTGCACTCCAGCCTGGGCAATAGAGCGAGACTCCATCTCAAAAACAAATAAATAAAATAAAGAGTTCGAGACCAGCCTGGCCAACATGGTGAAACCCCAACTGTACTAAAAATACAAAAATTAGCCAGGCGTGTTGGCACATGCCTGTAATCCCAGCTACTCCAGAGGCTGAGGCAAGAGAACAGCTTGAATTTGGGAAGTGGAGGTTGCAGTGAGCTGGGCGACAGAGCGAAACTCCATCTTAAAAAAAAAAAAAATACTTCTAGAATAAAGTCAAAAGGGTCATGTTAAAACTACTTATGATTGATTTTTTTTTTTTTTTTTTTTTTTTTGAGACAGAGTCTCACTCTGTTGCCCAGGCTAGAGTGCAGTGGTGTGATCTCGGCTCACTGCAAGCTCCGCCTCCCAGGTTCATGCCATTCTCCTGCCTCAGCCTCCCGAGTAGCTGGGACTACTGGTGCCTGCCACCCATGCCCGGCTAATTTTTTGTGTTTTTAGTAGAGATGGGGTTACTCCTTGTTAGCCAGGATGGTCTCGATCTCCTGACCTCGTGATCCACCCGCCTCGGCCTCCCAAAGTGCTGGCATTACAAGCGTGATGGAGGTAGTATTTTTAAAAGATTATATAGTAGATAATGGTCAAAAAGCTGAAAGTTCAAGAATAATTCAAAATATTAGTAGATGCTTAGAGAAAATACAGAAACCCCATTAATACTACTAACCAATATTTATTAAGATTTAAGTAGAATATAATTAGGTTTGCTAAGGCTCTAAGAAAACTAATTCCATAATCATCAAAGTCTTAAGGTTGGTATTAATCTTTCCAGTTGTCTTAGCTAAAGCTGGTAGTATTATAATCTAAGGGCGAGTAGGTAAAAGAGATAAAACAGTGAAAATTAGCAATATATAAAACAGCCTTCATGATTTTTGCCTCTCTCTCTCCGTCTTTCCTCAGCCTCGTGAATAGCTGGGATTACAGGCAACTGCCATCACGCCCAGCTAATTTTTGTATTTTTAGTAAGTGATGGGGTTTCACCATGTTGGCCAGGCTGGTCTTGAACTCCTGACCTCAGGTGATCCGCCCACCTCAGCCTCCCAAAGTGCTGAGATTACAGGCGTGAGCCACTGCACCCATCCACCCATTTATATTTTTATATCTTTTATTTGTCAGGCACAGTTCTAAACATTGTTCAAGCATTACCTCATTTAATCCTCATACAAACACATTAAATAAGTACTATTATCCCCTTTTTACTGGTGAGGAAACTGAGATATAAATTAAGTAATTGAGCAATACGCAGCGGCTCACGTCTGTAATCTGTCCAGGAGAACGATGGCTGTTCGGACCAGTGGCCCAGGTCCAAACTTACTGAGTAAAGTAATTTACTGAGGCAGTTGTAAGTAAAGGAAGGCAGGCCAGGTGCAGTGGCTCACGCCTGTAATCCCGGCATTTAGAGAGGCTGAGGCAGGAGGATCATTGAGCCCAGGAGTTCGAGACCAGTCTTGGAAACATGATGAAACCCTGTCCCTACAAAAATTAATGAAAAATTAGCCAGGCCTGGTGGTGCGCATCTGTAGTCCCAGTTACTCTGGAGACTGAGATGGGAGGATCGCTTGAATCTTGGAGATGTAGGTTGCCATGAGCCAAGATTGCACCACTGCACTCCAGCCTGGTTGACAGAGTGAGACCCCGTCTCAGATTTACCAAAAAAAGGCAGGTTTATTAGAGAACATAGGAAAATACATTGCGAGGGATGCCAGCAGCCTGCCAGAGAGAAGCCAACTGCAGAGAAACAAAAGCTTGCTAGAGATTTTATAGGATAGTGTTTATGCTGTATGCTGAAGAGGGATTTGTGGAGTACTGAAAACGCCAAGGTTGCAGTGAGCTAACTTGCAGGTGTGTGGTGATAGTTGGGCACAGGAAGATTGTGAGTTATTTGCACAGGAGGACTTATGTGTCCTGGACAATGAAGAAAGGCTGACTTGTGGCTTATCTGCTTTCTTTTATTGCTTTTCCCTCGGTCCCACTAGCCTGACTCCTTTTCCCTAATTAGGACTACACAGAGTCCCAGCATTTTAGGAGGCCAAAGTGGGAGGATTGCTTGAGCCCAGAAGTTTGAGACCAGCCTGGGCAAAATGGTGAAATCTTTACAAAAAATCAAATATTTAGCTGGGCATGGTGGCATGGCCTGTGGTCTCAGCTGCTCAGGAGGCTGGGACTTGATCCTGGGAGGTGAAGGCTGGCAGTGATCCATATTTGTGCCACTGTACTCTAGCCTGGGTGACAGCATAACCCTGTCTTGATCAGTCAATCAATCAGTCGATCAATATAAATTAAGTAAGGGTCGCTTAAGATAACAGCTGAGTTGTAGAGTCAGGATTCAAACCCAGATAGTCCTGGCTTCTTGAGTCGGTGTTCTTTACTGCTGTCCTGTACTACCTTTTATTATATTGGTGCATATCATCTATTCTACATAAATTTTCATGCATCACTGCAAAGATTTCTCTTAGTATCCTAAGTAATCTTAACAAGACTTTTTTCTGAGACAGGGTCTCGCTCTGTCACCCAGGCTGGAGTGCAGTGGCATGATCACAGCTTACTGCAGACTCGACCTCCTGGGCTCAGGTGATTTTCCCACCTCAGCCTCCTGAGTAGCTGGGATTACAGGCACGTCCACCATGCCTGGCAAATTTTTGTATTTTTTGTAGAAATGGGGTTTCACCATGTTGCCCAGACTAGTCTTGAACTCAAGCACCCTGCCCACCTAGGCCTCCCAAAGTGCTGGAATTACAGGCACAAGCCATGGCGCCTGGTCACAAGACCTTTTTTTTTTTTGTGAGACGGTGTTTTGTTTAATTGATTTCTGCTTTTATGTCAGTTCTCTTTCTTCTGCTTGCTTCTAGTTTAATTTCATAGTCTGTCTGTCTTTCTTCTTTCCTCTTTTTTTATTTTGTTTGTTTTGTTTTGTTTTTTTGAGACAAGGTCTCACTCTGTCACCCAGGCTGGAGTGCAGTGGCAAGATTATGATTCACTGCAGCCTCAACCTCCCAAACTTAAGTAGTGATCCTTCTACCTCAGCTTCCCAAGTAGCTGGGACCTCAGGGGTGCACCATCATGCCTGGCAACTTTTTGTATTTTTTGTAAAGATGAGGTCTTACCATGTTGCTCAGGCTGCTCTCCAACTCCTGTGCTCAAGCAATCCACCCGCCTCGGCCTCCCTAAGTGCTGGGATTATAGGTGTGAGCCACTGCACCTGGCCTAATTTTGTATTTTTCTCATTTCTTAAGTAGAAGCTTATATTATTGAAATAAGACCTACATCTTTTCCAGTGTAAGCAATACTAAAAATTTCTATTTGAGTATTGCTTTCGGTGCATGTTACAGATTTTCATTGTCATTTTTTTCATGTTCAATTAAACAATTTTCTAAGTAACTTTGTGGCTTCCTCTTTATACTGTGATTTGTACAGTTATGTAATTTCCAAATATTTGGGGATTTACTAAATATCTTTGAATTTAGAAAATCAAAATTTCTAGCTTAATTCATTGTGGTCAAAGAATATGCTATGTATTATGTCATTTCTTTAAACTTTGTAGATAGATGTTGTACGTTCCAGAATATGGTATGTCTTGGTGCGTGTTCTGTGTGTCCACAAAAATAATTTGTATGCTGCTGCTGTTTGGTGGCATATTGTCTTCTATATCCTTACTGAGTTTTTGTCTCCTTGTACTTTAAACCAAGGGTCCCTACCCGATACTGATCTGATACCACTCTGTGGCCTGTTAGGAAGTAGGCCGCACAGCAGGAGGTGAGCTCAGCCTCCAGTCAGATCAGCTCGGGCATTAGATTCTCGAGGAGTACGAACCCTGTTGTGAACTGGGCATGTAAGGGATCTAGATTGAGTGTTCCCTATGAGAATCTGACTAATGCCTGATGATTTGAGGTGGAACAGTTTCATCCCGAAACACCCACCTCACTACCCTTCCCACTCCTCCGCCCTCTTGTCTTGTCTTCAATGAAATCAGTCCCTGGTGCCAAAAGAGTTGGGAACCGCTGCTTTAGACTGTTGAGAGAGAAGTGATGATATCTTCAACTGTAATTGTGCATTTTTCTATTTTTCCATTTGGTGATAAAAGTTTTTAGTTACATCATTTTGTGTTCTAAAGCTCTGTTGTTACTAAGTGCACACACAGTTAATATTATGTCTTTGTGAATCGATCCCCTTATGAAATTACCCTCTTTATCTGTGATAATATTTTTTGTTCTAAAGTATACTTTCTCTGTTATTCAGATAGCCACTCCAGCTTTATTAACTAATCTCCAGTTAGTTTAGTTTAGATTTCACCAGTTTCTGCACTAATGTATTAATTAAGGTATAATTCATATACCATAAAATTCACCCTTTTAAAGTATATAGTTCAGTGGTTTTTAGTATATTCAGATGGTTGTACAGCCATCACCACCATCTAACTCCAGAATATTTCATCATCTCAAAAAGAATCCCCATACTCATTAGCACTCACTCTGTATTCTCCTATGCCTCCATATCATCATCTTATTTCAGAGTCCAGTTCAGGATATCACACTATATTTAGTTATCTCGTCTTTTTAGTCTCCTCCAGTCTTTGATGATTTCTCTGTCTTTCCTTATTTTTTGTGACCTTGACAATTTTTGAAGAGGATGGGTCAGATTTGGTAGAATATTCCTCCATTTGGGTTATCTGATGTTTTTCTCATGACTAGAATGGGGTTATAGATTTTGGGGGAAGAATACCACAAAGACGAAGTGCCTTTCTTACCACATCATATCAGGATACCAATATGATTTATCGCTAGTGATGTTAACCTTGATCACTTGGTTAACATGTCTGCCAGATTTCTCTACAGTAGAGCTACTATTTCTTTCCATACTCTATTGTTAGAAAGTGAGTCATTAAATCCAGCCCACACTCTAGGAAAGGGGAATTCAACTTCACCACCTGAATGTGGATTATGATTATTTGTAGTACTACTGTAAGGAAGATTTGACCCTTCTCCACCAGTATTTTTCCATTCAGTAATACTTATCAGTATGTACTCATTTATATTTATTTCATATTTTGGGTAACAGTATTACATTATGTATTCTATAGCTTAGATTGTTCTAGTTTTGGCCATTAGAAGCTCTTGCAGGTTGGCTCCTATGCTGTTTTGAAATACTCCAATTTGTTTTCTTTAGCACTTACTTTTTGGCATTATAAGATGCTCTAGGCTTGTCTTTTATTTTTCCTGCCACAGATCTAGAATCAGTTGTTTCACCAAAGGGCCCCGGTTCCTTTTATTGAATAATGATATTTTATATTATTTTATTTATCTTTTGAGATGGAGTCTCATTCTGTCGCCCAGGCTGGAGTGCAGTGGTGCGATCTCCGCTCACTGCAACGTCTCCTGCCAGGTTCAAGCAATTCTCCTGCCTCAGCCTCCCGAGTAGCTGGGATTACAGGCACCTGCCACTGCGCCTGGCTAATTTTTAGTTTTACTAGAGATGGGGTTTCACCATCTTGGCCAGGCTGGTCTTGAACTCCTGACCTCGTGATCCACCCGCCTAGGGCTCCAAAAGTGCTGGGATTACAGGCATGAGCCACCATGCCAGCCAAATAATGATATTTTAGAAATCGAGATCTCTGAGGGACCTGAGTGTTTGGGCTCCAGCCTTTTTTCCCCCTAATCAGCTTTATTGTGATTTTAATGCATATGTCATACAGTTCACCCATTTATTAAAGTATATAGTTTAGTGGTTTCTAGCATATTCACAAAGTTGTGTAACCATCACCAAAATCAATTTTAGAATACATTTTGTCATCTGAAAAAGAAACCTTGGGCCAAGGATAGTGGCTCATACCTGTAATCCTAGCACTTTGGGAGTCTGAGGCGGACGGGTCACCTGAGGTCAAGAGTTTGAGACCATCCTGGCCAACATGGCGAAACCCCGTCTCTACTAAAAATACAAAAATTAGCCAGGAGTGGTGGTGGCACATGCCTGTAATCCCAGCTACTCGAGAGGCTGAGGCAGGAGAATCGCTTGAACCCAGAAAGTGGAAGTTGCAGTGAGCTGAGATCATGCCACTGCACTTCAGCCTGGGCAACAGAGCAAGACTCCATCTCAAAATAATAATAATAATAATTTTAATTGTGTCCCATTTCTTTTTACTTTTGTTCCTTGTGTTTTTGGTGTCACATCTACAAAACTTAGTGAATGCAAGGTTATGAAGATTTACATCTATGTTTTCTTTTAGGAATTTTGTAGTTTCTCTCTTATCTTAGTCCTCCAATTCAATTCATTGTTGACGCTGTCTACCTGGAGATAGCATCAGATTCTATAGGTTAAGGACTCAGTCCCACAAGAAAGACTGCCTCCATTTCGGATGCCTATGGCAGACCTATACTCCTGATGAATCAGCTATACATTGGGATTTCCCCTACTCCCCCTTAAAAGAATAAGATCAATAAGGCGGAGTGCGGTGGCTCATGTCTGTAATCCCAGCACTTTGGGAGGCTGAGGCAGGCAGATCACGAGGTCAAGAGATCGACACCATCCTGGCCAACATGGTGAAACCCCATCTCTACTAAAAAATACAAAAAATTAGCTGGGCGTGGTGGCATGCCCCTGTGGTCCCAGCTACTCAGGAGGCTGAGGCAGGAGGATCACTTGAACCTGGGAGGTGGAGGTTGCAGTGAGCCGAGATCGCACCACTGCACTCCAGTCTGGTGCCAGAGCAAGACTCTGTCTCAAAAAAAAAAAGAAAAGAAAAAGAATAAGGTCAATAAATTGAACTTTCTTCAAATTCACTATTTTTTCTACCTGCTCAAATCTGTTGCTCAGCACCTAATTTTTTTTTTAATTTCAGTTTTTGTACTTCTTAAATTTAGTCATCAAAAGGAATGAACAGGCCAGCTGTGGTGGCTCACATCTGTAAATCCCAGCACTTTGGGAGGCCGAGGCGTTGGGGATTGCTTGAGCCCAGGAGTTCGAGACCCAGCCTGGGCAACGTGATGAAACCTCCAGCCCCACAAAAAAATTAGCTGGGCTTGGAGGTGCATGCTTGTAGTCCCATCTACTCAGGTGGCTGAGGTGGGTGAATCACTTGAGCCCAGAATGTCAGGGTTGCAGTGAGCTGTAACCCAGTGCACTCTGTCTAGCCTGAGTGACAGAGCAAGACCCTGTCTCAAAGAATCAACAGTTTTTGTACTTAACAACTTAAGAATCTCTCTCTCTTCCCCCTCCCACCCCCAACCCCTTTATTTTCTCTTTTTTTTTTTTTTTTTTTTTTTTTTTTTGAGACAGGCTGTTCCTCTGTTGCCCAGCCCTGAGTGCAGTGGTATGATCATAGCCCACTGCAGCCCCCCACCTCCTGGGCTCAAGTGATCCTCCCACCTCAGCCTCCTATGTAGCTGGGACCACAGACACCACTGTACCCGACTGATTTTTAAATTTTTTGTAGAGATAGGGTCTCACTACCTTGCCTAGGCTTGTCTGAAATTCTGGGCTCAAGGGATCCACCTGCCTCAGCCTTCCAAAGTGTTGGGATTACAGGCATGAGCCACCACTTTTTGTGGATTTTTAAAAATAACTTATCTCATTATTGATATTCATTATTTATGGGTGAGACACCATTCTCGTGCTTTCCTTTAAGTTCTTTAGCCATGATTTTCTTTAGTCCTTTGAAATGTTTAAAGGTTTAAAGATAAGCTGATTTAGTCTTTGCCTAGTAACTTTAATACTTAGGTTTCCAGTTTCTATTGATTCTTTTTTTTCTCTCCTGTTGTATGGACCATACTTTGTTCATACCTTGTAATATTTTGCTGAAAACTAGAAATTTCTGCAGTGGCACCTGCAGAAATCCAATTCTCCTCTTCCCCAGGGTTTTTGTTGTTGCCATTGCTGCTGCTGTTGTAATTACTGTTGACTTCTCTTACCTAATTATATAATGTCGATATTATTTGTTGTGTGTGGCCAGTGAATTCTCCACTCAGCTTAGTGGTCAGGTAATGATTGAACAGAGATTTCCTTGGTTTTCTAGAACCAGTTAGTTAGCTGGAATTTGTGGAGAGGCTCTGCGTATGTGTCATTGCATGTCTTCAACTTAATTCAGACAGGCATTTGCAAACTCTTTACTTTCTTGTTGCATACATTATCAAGTTAAGCCAGAGGTATAAAGTTAGGGCCTTCTTAGGGCTTTCCTGAGCATGTGCATAGTGCTGGGCATGTGCATAGCTCTACACATTGTCATGGTATTATAGACTCACAATAATTTGTCAGAGCTTTTCAGAACCATAATGGACAACTCTTAGCCCACCAGCCCAGCTTTTCCTTAACGTTTTTTGGTTAGTCTGTTTTGTATTTTCCACTGCCTCAGGTACCTTTAAGATTAAATAGTTGCCTGCCATTGTTTTCAACAAAGCTGCCAGGGAAAATGTTTTCATATTGGCCAAGCTCCAAATCCAATCACACGTAGACAGCCTTGCAAGTGGAGTTTTCTAGGGAACCATTAGAAAGGTAAACTTAATGACAATTCTCTGGGAGTAAGGCTTTGGCGAAATGCCAGCCCATTCTATCCTCTCCAGGGCCTGTCAGCTTCCTTGGTTTTTACTTTGAATGTGTTTTAAGGCTGCTGCACAGCTAGAGTATAGGAGATTGGATTAGGGTAAGTTAAAATCACATAGCTTGATGTTCTTACTGAATGTCAGCCATTTTCTTTAAGTATCTACTCCTTGAATTGTTGCAAGCCTCTGGTTATTTTCTGGAATTCTGAAAATGTTGATGCCTATAATTTTTGGCAATTTTCCCATTGCTTTTATGGAAGAGAGAACTTTTCAGGTTTTCTGGATTTCTTCATATATAAAATACACGGATACTGCAAAGGACATTCACTGCAGCAGGATTTGTAACAGCAAAGGTGTGAGAAACAACCCAAATGCCCAAAATAAGGAAATAGTTTTATAAGATGGTTCATGTAGGTATAGATTTGATGGAGTATAATGCAGATACTGTCAGTCACCCATGTAAAGAGAATATTTTATGGTGAAAAAAATGTTTACAATGTGATACAGGTGAAAAAAGCAGAATACAAAATACAGTATGTTGAAGTTTTTAAAAATAAGTTTTGTAAGGGAAATCAGCAATGTCAGCATTTATTATTTCTGGGTGATAGAATGACAGTTAAATTATGTGAGTAAAAAGAAAAATACCATTGTTCCATATTGTGTACCCTAAAATTAGATTATTTTGTTATAAAAATAAAATGTACAGAGTACTGTTTTTCACTCGTGAGCCAAGTTAAAATTATATTTATGTATGTTTGTGTATGTGAGTGAGTGTGTGAGTTTTGGTGACTTAAAATAGCCTTTTATAGGGGCAGGGCACAGTGGCTCACGCCTGTAATCCCAGCACTTTGGGAGGCCGAGGCAGGTGGATCACAAGGTCAAGAGATTGAGACCATCCTGGCCAACATGGTGAAACCCCGTCTCTACTAAAAATACAAAAATTAGCTGGACGTGGTGGTGTGCACCTGTAGTCCCAGCTACTCGAGAGGCTGAGGCAGGAGAATCGCTTGAACCCGGGAGGTGGAGGTTGCAGTGAGCTGAGGTCACGTCACTGCACTCCAGCCTGCTGACAGAGTGAGACTCCGTCTTAAAAAAAAAAAAAAAAAAAAGGCTTTTATAAATATTTGAAGGAGTGCTGTAAGAACATACTAATGACCCTGGCACTTGGGATAACAAAGTATATCTGAGCTACTTTAATCTCAAGAGTTTACTCTATGAAAGGAGCTTTGTTTCTGTGGGGTGTAGTAGGGTGAATTATTAGGCAGATGAATAAGTTATAGTCTCATTTATTAGCATTTCATTTTTTTTCTTTTCAGGCGCATATTAAATTTCCTATTGACTACCCCTATTCACCACCTACCTTCAGATTCTTGACCAAAATGTGGCACCCCAACATTTATGAGGTAAGAGACATCCATCATAAATTTCTCTGAAGATTTTTTTTTTTTAAATCAGTACTTTAAAATAGCCTATCTCAGCACACTTTGATAGTTAGGCTTTTGTAGCCATAGAGAAATATTAATGATTTTGCACTTCAGTTAACAGTTTCTGGATTAATTATTTAACATTAGTGTAGTTTTATAATATCCTGTGTATATTCTACAGGATAAAGGATAAAGTAAAGGATTTGGGCTTTAGACTTTTGCTGTTCATTGCTAGGGTTATAATACACATGTGTTTAACATGTGCACTTAAAAATTTAGTAGATAATGTAATATAAATTTATTTGTGTGCCTATCCTCTAACTTCACAGCAAGGGTCACCTGTTCCTATGATGAAAGATTCAGCTTTTGGTGGGGGGAGCGGGATTTATCCCATTACATTTGGACTGGCCTCCTTTTAGGAATTGCTGCTGAACATTTGAGAGGCTCTTTTGGAATAAATTCAAGGTGAGGTTCTTCTACTAGACAAGTGCACATGCCTGGGGGAAGCATTTCTAGCTTTGCTGATGAAACGTACTTAGCTTTGGACTAATCCATAAGGATACTAGAATAATGCATTCTGTTTCTCAGGATGATATATCAGGGCCCGCTAGTTTTTTTCTTTTGAGGCTACTCTTCACTATTCTATAAGTGTGCTTTTTTGTTTGTTTGTTTGTTTGTTTTTGAGACAGTCTCACTCTGTAGCCCAGGCTGGAGTGCAGTGGTGCAATCTCGCTCACTGCTACCTCTGCCTCCCGGCTCCCAGTTCAAGCAGTTCTCCTGCTTCAGCCTCCCGAGTAGCTGGGATTACAGGCATGCGCCACCATGCCCAGCTAATTTTTGTATTTTTAGTAGAGAATGGGGTTTCACCATGTTGGCCAGGCTGTTCTTGAACTCCTGACCTTGTGATCCACCCACCTCGGCCTCCCAAAGTGCTGGGATTATAGGCGTGAGCCACTGCGCCTGGCCTACTATTCTAAAAGTGTGTTTTTAAATCTCCAAATGTTTTGGGGATTTTGCAGGTATCTTTCTGTTAGGAACTTCCAGTTAAATTCCATTGTGATCTGAAAGCAGATATTATATGATTTCTATTTTTAAAAATTTGTCAATATGTGCCTTATGGCCCAGAATGTGGTATATCTTCATGAAAGTTGCATGTGAACTCAAGAACAATGTGTAATCTGCAGTTACGAGTGTAGTAGTCTATAATGCTCATTATATACACTTGAAGAATGGTGTTGCTGAGTCCAGCTATGTCTTTACTTATTTTCTGCCTGCCAGCTCTGTCCATTTCAAAAAACAAAAAAACCAAAAAACCATTCTGTAATCTTTTTCGTTGCAATATGGTTTTGCAGTGGTCTCATTTTTTCATAGCAGCATCCCAAGCATTGAAATTGCTTTAGATTCTTGCCATCTTAGTCATGCATCAATTCTTTTTTTTGGCCCTGTGGATGTTGGAAGTACCTTTGCTCCAGAAACTGAGCTAACATCACCTTTAAATTGCTTTTATTTTATTTATTTATTTGTTATTTGAGACGGAATCTCTGTCACCCAGGCTGGAGTGCAGTGGTGCAATTTCAGCCAACTGAAACCTCCACCTCCTGGGTTCAAGCGATTCTCCTGTCTCCACTTCTTGGGTAGCTGGGACTACAGGTGTGCACCACCACACCTGGCTAATTTTTGTATTTTTAGCAGAGACAGTGTTTTACTGTGTCAGCCAGAGTGGCCTCGAACTTCTGACCCCAAGTGATCCGCCTGCCTTGGCCTCCCAAAGTGCTGGGATTACAGGGTAGGCCGCCATGCCTGGCCACCTTTAAATTGCTTTTAGGCAAGAAATGGAGAACCCGCTCTAGGGTCTTGAATTTGGAGTTCATTCTGTATAAATGAGCACATTGGGGCAGCTGTGTCATTTTCCACAGTCTGTTTCTTATGTAAGACATCTTAATTTTTCTTTTTCAGACAGAACAGACTGGTACTGAAATGATATATAGTTTTCTTTTTAGAAATAAGCTTTCTAAATATTGTTTAATATTTGACATAATATAAATAAACAATAGTGAATACACTGTTCTGTGTAACAACGTTATCTTCCTTTTGTTGGAAAGAGTCTGTAGAAATAATTCATTGTTTCCTAAGTTCAAACTGAGTTCAGTACGCACAGCAGTATTTTGGTATCTGTCTTAGTACATTTGCTTAGACTGGATAATATATTAACAACAGAAATTTATTGCTCACAATTCTGGAGGCTGGGAAGTCCAAGACCAAGCCACCAACACATTTGGTCTGTTGAGGGCTTGTTTTTCATAGATGGCACCTGTTTTGTTGCATCTTTATGGGAGAAGAGGCAAGGCAGTTCTCTCTTGCCTCTTTCTTTTTTTTTTTTTATTTTTTTATTTTTAGTAGAGACGGGGTTTCACCATGTTAGCCAGGATGGCCTCGATTGCCTGGCCTCATGATCCGCCTACCTTGACCTCTCAAAGTGCTGGGATTATAGGCGTGAGCCACCGCGCCCAGCCCTCTCTTGCCTCTTTCATAAGGGTGCTAATCCCATTCGTGGGTGACACCAAAATTCAGACCATAACAATGTCCCTGTCTAATAATTAAAGGTTTTTGCCTTTACAGTTATGTGGTGTATATATAGATTTTAGATAGCAAGAGAGAAGTGAGAAGGAGCAAACTTTTGTCTTGCAATTGAGAGCTAATTACTTTTCTTTTTTTGAGATGGAGTCTCGTTTTGTCACCCAGGCTGGAGGGTGGTGGCGTGATTTTGGCTCATTGCAACCTCTGCCTCCCTTCAAGGATTCTTCTGCCCCAGCCTCCTGAGTAGCTGGGATTACAGGTGTGTGCCACCACGCCCAACTAAGTTTTGTATTTTTAGTAGAGACGGGGTTTCACCATGTTGGTCAGGCTGGTCTCTTAACTCCTGATTGTGATCCTCCCACCTTGGCCTCCCAAAGTGCTGGGGTTACAGGCGTGAGCCACTGCACCACCCAGCGGAGAGTTAATTGCTCTTAAAGCCATATACGTACTGTTTCCATCTCAGTTATCTAATTCCCAAACACCTCTCAAAAAAGAAACAGAAAAATAGGATAAAGGAGTCAAAGCTCTACAGGAACGAGAAGTGTAGGTAGGTAATTACACTCCCCTTTCCACTTTTTTTTCAGTACGTAGGCTACTTAGTTCTTTCAAGAGATACCATTAGATCATGATATAAAATTTTTTCCATATTCATAATGAATTTTTCTACAATAAAATGCATGCATATCCCATAAATGTGTAGATATTTTTTACACACAAATGTTTTGTTTTTAAAGAAGTGATAGGCCAGGTGCAGTGGCTCATCCTGTAATCCCAGCACTTTGGGAGGCTGAGTTGAGGAGTTCAAGACCAGCCTGGTCAACATGGTGAAACCCCGTCTTTACTAAAAGTACAAACATCAGCCAGGTGTGGTGGCACGCGCCTGTAATCCCAGCTACTCAGTAGGATAAGGCAGGAGAAGAATCGGCTTGAACCCGGGAGGGTTGCAGTGAGCTGAGATTGAGCTAAGGCCGGGCTCGGTGGCTCACGCCTTTAATCCCAGCACTTTGGAAGGCCGAGGCAGGCAGATCATGAGGTCAGGAGTTTGAGACCAGCCTGGCCAACATGGTGGAACTCCGTCTCTACTAAAAATACAAAAGTTAGCCAGGCACAGTGGCAGGTGCCTGTAATCCCAGCTACTCAGGAGGCTGAGGCAAGAGAATTGCTTGAACCCAGGAGGCGGAGGTTGCAGTGAGCTGAGATCGTGCCACTGTACTCCAGCCTGGGCGACAGAGCAAGACTCCGTCTTGCGGGGAGGGGGTGGGTGGGGGAAGAAGTGACAAATCATATTTAGGAATTAAATTTGATGTTGTCAAAGGAATCATAAGAAACTCTTCTCACGTGACTATTAACCTTCATAGCAGTATGGAAATGGTATCAGAATTGAAATTTTTGAGGGCCAGTGTTGGTATTTGTGGTAATAGAGATCTAGAGACCCCATCTGGCCAAAAATAGTTTCTTATGTCATGTTTTTTGTTGTTGTGGTTTTGTTTTTTTTTTTGTTTTTTGTTTTTTTGTTTTTTTGTTTTTTTGAGATGGAGTCTTGCTCTGTCACCCAGGCTAGAGTGCAATGGCGCAGTCTTGGCTCACTGCAACCTCCACCTCCCAGGTTTAAGCGATTCTCCTGCCTCAGCCTTCTGAGTAGCTGGGATTACAGGTGCCCGCCCGGCTAATTTTTGTATTTTTAGTAGAGACGCGGTTTTACCATCTTGGCCAGGCTGGTCTCGAACTTCTGACTTCATGATCCACCTGCCTCGGCCTCCCAAAGTGCTGGGATTACAGGAGTGAGCCACCACGCCCGGCTCTTATGTTTTTAAAAAGACAGGTGTGGTCAGGTGTGGTGGCTAACGCCTGTAATCCTAGCACTTTGGGAGGCCGAGGTAGGCGGACCAGTTGAGGCCAGGAGTTCAAGACTGGCCTGGCCAACACGGTGAAATCCCACCTGTACTAAAAATAGAAAGAATTAGCTGGGCATGGTGGTGCACACCTGTAATCCCAGTTGCTCGGGAGGCTGAGGCATGAGAATCGCTTGAACCCAGGAGGTGGAGGTTGCAGTGAGCCAAGATTGCGCCATTGCACTCTAGCCTGGGCGACAGAGTGAGACTCCTGTCTCAAAATGTAAATAAATAAATAAATCAAAAGACAAGTGCTTTGGTCACAGTTTATTAAATAAATGTATAGATATATTACTGCAGCCCCCAAAAGTTGTAAATAACTGTTGTGTTACATGAGTGGATTTATTTTAAAATTGTCTTCTTGAGTTAAAGCTGCAAAACTTTTTGTTGTTGTTGGCGGGGCACAGTGGGTTATGCCTATAATCCCAGCACTTTGGGAGGCTGAGGCAAGTTCACCAGGCATAGTGGCACATGCCTGTAGTCTCAGCTACTTGGAAGGCTGAGGTGGGAGGGTCACTTGAGCCTAGAAGGTCGAGGCTGCAGTGAACTGTGTATGTGTGTGTATATATATGTTTATATTTTCATCATTACCATATTTGTGAAATTCATTAGTATCAATGGAGAACTAGGAAAACTAAGGAAATTTGATAGGAATTTGTCATCAGTGATTGTACTGCACAATCTATTTTCTTTCTGTTTTGCACTGTGTTTAGTGAGCCTTAATATATATGTTACTGGTTACATTCTGGTCATATTGTTAAAAAGTAGACAACTAATGAGCACCATATTTTTCACAAACTGTATTACAATGAGAGTTCATATAACACTTTCTTTACTATAGAATTCACAGATATGGCAACACATAGAATTTCACTGTTCATTAGTACCTAAACATTTTTTATAATAGACATTAATTTTTAGAGCAGTTTTGGGTTCATTACAAAATTGAGGGGAAAGTTCAGAGAAAAAAATTGCTGATTATTTTATTAATAGTTACTAGTGTGTTGTAGAACACAGTATGGAGCTTTTTATAAGTTGCTCTATGGGGATATACATTATAGGTTTATCTGTATGGTACATTAGCCATCATTTAGAATATGTTAGTATTTAGGCCACTAAATTTGTACTTTTCACAAGTACAAAGTTATTTGTAAATAACTTGTCACAAGCAGGATTTTATGCATATTTATGTAATTCTTGGATTTACAGATCTTATCCATTTTCTCTTAACATTTTAAGGTATAGGGAAAAGGTTTCCTAAGTATTGACATGCCCAAATTTGGCCATATATCAGAATCATGTGGAGAAGTTATTAAAAAGAATCCTGGAAATTTTATTTAATTGGATTTGGATGGGCTGTAGGCTAGATAATTCTTCATTTTATCTTTTAGAATCCCCATTCTAGAGTCCAATAACTTCCTCATTAAAAAAAAAAAGAATTTATTGAGATGAAATTCACATACATAAAATTAACCATTTAAAGTAAACAATTTGCAGGGAGATCCCTTGAGCCCAAGAGTTCGAAGTTGCAGTGAGCTATAATCATGCTACTGCACCAGCCTGGGTGACAGAGCAAGACTATATCCTTCATTCATAAATAAATAAATAAATAATCAATTCAATAGCATTTAGTATGTTCATAATGTTGTACAACTATTAATACCTCTATGTAGTGGTAAAGTGTTTCCAACACTCCAACTTAAAATACACTATATATGAAGTAATTTCTCTCCGTTCCCATGTTCCCTCAATCTCTGGCAACCACTCATCTGCTTTCTGTCTCTATAGATTTACATATTGCAGATATTTAGTATAAATAGCATCTATAGTATGTGACATTTTGTGTCTGGCTTGTTTCACTCAGCACAATATTTTGGAGATTCATCCACCTTGTAGTATGTATCAGTACTTCATTCCTCTTCATGGCTGAAGAATATTGCATTATATAGATATACCACAATTTGTTTCTACATTCATCTTTTGATGGACACATTTGGATTGTTTCTCCCTTTTGTATATGTGAATAGTGCTGCTCTGAACATGCATGTGCATGTAGTTTTTGAGTACCTGTTTTCAGTTCTCTGGGTTACATACCTAGGAGTGGAATTGTGGGGTTAAATGGGAATTCTGTGTTTAACTTTTTATTTATTTATTTATTTTTTTTTTTGAGACAGAGTCCACTCTGTTGCCCAGGCTGGGATGCAGTGTCAGGATCTCAGTTCACTGCAACCTCTGCTCCTGGCCCCAAGCTATTCTCATGCCTCAGCCACCCAAGTAGCTGGGATTACAGGTGTGCACCACCACGCTCAGCTATTTTTTGTATTTTTAGTAGAGACGGGATTTTGCCATGTTGGCCAGGCTGATCTAGAACTCCTGGCATCAAGTGATTCACCTGCCTTGGCCTCCCAAAGTGCTGGGATTACAGGTGTGAGCCACTGCGCCCAGCTGACTTTTTCTTCGTTCTTTTTTCTTTTTTTTTAAACCCATTTTCCTATTAGTGCTGGGATTACAGGCATGTGAGCCACTGTGTCCAGCCATCTTTTAAATGGACTGCCAAATTTTTTCCCATAGCAGCTGAACTGTTTACATTCCTACCAGCAGCGTGTGTGTGTTCCAGTTTCTTTACATCCTTACCAACACTTGTTATTTTCCTTTTTTAAAAAAAAGGCTAGGTGCAGTGGCTCACATCTGTAATTTCAGCACTTTTAAAGGCCAAGGCAGGAGGATTGCTTGAGGCTAGGAGTTTGAGACCAGCCTGGGCAACATAGCAAGATCCCCATCTCTATATTTAAAAAAAAAAGGACAAAATATAGCTATCCTAAGTGGGCGTAAAGTGGTAGCTCATTGTGGTTTTGCTTTGCATTACCCACATGGCTTATGTTGAGCATCTTTTCATGTGCTTATTGGCCATTTGTATACCTTCTTTGGAGAAATGTCTGTCCTAGCTCATTTTTTATTTTTCATTCATTTTTGGGGAATGGCGTCTTGCTCTGTTGCCCAGGCTGGAGTGGCCCAATCATGGCTCACTGCAGCCTCAAACTCCTGGGCCCAAGAAGTCCTCCCACATCCGCCTCCCAAGTAGCTGGGACTACAAGTGTGTGCCACCACACCTGACTAGTAAAATTTTTGGGGTGGGGGGGCCAGGTGTGGTGGCTCACACCTGTAATCTCAGCAGTTTGTGTGGCCAAGGTGGAAGGATTGCTTGAGCTCAGGAGTCAGGACAGTCCTGAGTAACAGCGCAACTCCATCACTATAAAAAAAATTTAAAAATTATCCAGGTTTGCTGGCTCTCATCTGTGGTCCCAGCTACTTGGGAGGCTGAAGTGGAAGGATCACTTGAGCCCAGGAGGTAGAAGCTGCAGTGAGCTGAGATTGTACCACTGCACTCCAGCCTGAGAGACAAAGTGAGACCTTGTCTCTTTATGTCACCCCGGCTGGTCTTGAACTCCTGGCCTCAAGCAGTCCTCCCCGTTCAGCCTCCCACAGTGGTGGAATTACAGGCATGAGCCACTGCACCTGGCCTTCCCTATTATTGAAATGGATATCTTTTTGTTACTGAGTTTTAGGAATTCCTTATGTATTATACATATTAAACCCTTATCAGATATATGATTTGCAAATGTTTTCTCCCATTCTATAGGTTGTCTTTTCACTTTCTTGATAATGTCCTTTAGATGCATAAAAGTTTTCCATTTTAATGAAGTGCAGTTATTTCCAAGTCTTTGATCTATTTTCAGTTAATTTTTGTATATGACATGAGGTAGGAGTTCAGTTGCACTTTTTTGTTTGTAGAAATCCAGTGGTCCCACCACCATTTATTGAAGAGTCTGTTTTTTCCCCATTGAATGGACTTGGCATCCTTGTCAAAATCAATTGGCCATCAATGTATTGGATTATTTCTGGACTCTGAATTCTAAATTATATTCCATTGGTTTATATGTCTGTCATTATGCCAGTACTGAACAACATGGTTGTCTTTGTAGTAATTTTTAAAATTAGGAAGTGTGAATCCTCCAACTTTTTCTTTTTCCAAATTGTTTTGGCTCTTTGGGTCCCTTAAATTGCTATATAAATTTTAGGATTACCTTGTCAATAACTGTAAAACGGGAAGGTAGGATTTGATAAGGATTGTGTTGAATGAATCTGTAAATCAAACTGGGGAATAGAACCATCTTAACATCATAGCTCTACATTTTTTCAGGTCTTTTAAAATTTCTTTGAGCACTGTTTTGTAGTTTTCAACGTACAAGTCTTTTCCCTTCCATGACTAGATTTATTCTCTCTCTTTTTTTTTTTTTGAGATGGAGTCTCACTCTGTTGCCCAGGCTGGAGTGCAGTGGCTCGTACTCAGCTCACTGTAACCTTTGCCTCCCGGGTTCAAGCGATTCTCCTGCCTCAGCCTGCTGAGCAGCTGGGATTACAGGCATGCGCCACCATGTCTGGCGAATTTTTTGTATTTTTGCGGAGACGAGGTTTCACCATGTTGGCCAGGATGGTCTTGAACTCCTGGCCTCAAGTGATCTGCCAGCCCCGGCCCCCCAAAGTGCTGGGATTACAGGTATGAGCCACCCCACCTGGCCAGATCTATTCTTTTAAATGACAATTATCAATGGAATTGTTTTCATAATATCCTATTAGGTTATTTTTGCTAGTTTATAAAAATAAAAGTGACTGAGTTTTGATTATGTATCCTATAACTTTCCTGAATTTATTAGCTTTTGTAGCTTTCTTATATAGGATCATGTCATCTGTGTATAAAGATGCTTTTCTCCCCTTCAACTCAGTTTCCTTTTTTTCTTTTCCTTGTCTAAATACTCTGGTTAGAAATTTCCAGTACAATGTTAAATAGCAGTGGTGAAAGCAGGCATCCTTGTCAAGCTCCTGATCTCAGGAGTAAAGCTTTTAGTCTTTCACCATTGTCACCACTGAGTATGATGTTAGCTGTGGGTTTTTTTGGTTTTTTTTTTTTAGACGGAGTCTTACTCTGTTGCCCAGGCTGGAGTGCAGTAGTACGATCTCGGCTCACTGCAACCTCCGCCTCCCGGGTTCAAGAGATTCTCCTGCCTCAGCCTTCTGAGTAGCTGGGACTACTGGCGCGGTGCCATGCCTGGCTTTTTTTTTTTTTTTTTTTTTTGTATTTTTAGTAGAGACAGGGTTTCACTGTGTTAGCCAGGATGGTCTTGATCTCCTGACCTGGTGATCTGCCCGCCTTGGCCTTCCAAAGTCCTGGGGTTACAGGCGTGAGCCACCGTGCCTGGCAACGGTGGTTTTTAATAAATGCCCTTTATCATGTTAAGATAATTCCCATCTATTCATAGCTTTCTGATTGTTTTTATTATGAGTGTTAGATTTTGTCAAATCCATTGTCTGTGTCAATTTGGATGCCTATTTTCTAATAAGTCATTTTGAAATGCAAATCTGTTCAGTTCATTCCACTACTAAGAAGGTTGTGTTTTTTGTGTTTTGTTTGTTTGTTTGTTTAATATATATTATGCTCTGAACCAAGTAGCATACTTCTGTGGCCTAATTTTTTTTTTTTTTTTTTTTTTTTTTGAGACGGAGTCTCGCTCTGTCGCCCAGGCTGGAGTGCAGTGGCGCGATCTCAGCTCACTGCAAGCTCTGCCTCCTGGGTTCATGCCATTCTCCTGCCTCAGACCCCTGAGTAGCTGGGACTACAGGCGTCTGCCACCACGCCCGGCTAATTTTTTGTATTTTTAGTAGAGACGGGGTTTCACTGTGTTAGCCAGGATGGTCTCAATCTCCTGACCTCGTGATCCGCTGGCCTCGGCCTCCCAAAGTGCTGGGATTCAGAAAAACTCTTTTTTTTTTTTTTTTTTTTAAGACAGAGTTTCGCTTTTGTTGCCCAGGCTGGAGTACAATGGTGTGATCTCGGCTCACCGCAACCTCCACCTCCCGGGTTCAAGCGATTCTCCTGTCTCAGCCTCCCGAGTAGCTGGGATTACAGGTGCATGCCACCACGCCCGGCTAATTTTTGTATTTTTAGTAGAGATGGGGTTTCTCCATATTGGTCAGGCTGGTCTCAAACTCCTGACCTCAGATGATCTGCCCGCCTTGGCTTCCCAAAGTGCTGAGATTACAGGCGTGAGCCACCACGCCCGGCTCTCTTTTTGTTTTTTTGTTTTTGTTTTGAGATGGAGTCTTGCTCTGCCGCCCAGGCTGGAGTGCAGTGGCGTGATCTCGGCTCACTGTAACCTCTGCCTCCCAGGTTCAAGGGATTCTCCTGCCTCAGCCTCCTGAATAGCTGGGATTACAGGTGCCACCAAGCCCAGCTAATTTTTGTGTTTTTAGTAGAGATGGGGTTTCATCATATTGGCCAGGCTGGTCTCGAACTCCTGACCTTGTGATCTGCCTGCCTCAGCCTCCCAAAGTGCTGGGATTACAGGTGTGAGCCACCGTGCCTGGCCTCTCTCTTCTTTTTTCTGTAGTAACTTTTTACATGCCTTATGGTATCTAACCATAAGGCAGTGTTTTAGAATATAATATTTTGTATTAATTTTATTTTAAAAATATTTTATATTGATAATGTTTACATATATATTCATATAGTTTCTATGTGTCTAAATTTGGGGTGTATATGTAAGATTTTTGTACTTTATATAGTTATACCTCCAGTTTTTTTAAAATATAAATCTTAAGTCGTGTGTGGTAGCACCCTAGAGTCCCAGCTATGGGACTACTGAGGTATGAGGATCACTTGAGGCCAGGAGTTAGTGGCGGCAGTGCACCATGGTTGTCTTATGCATAATCACTGCACTACAGCCTAGGTAACATAGTGAGACTCCCATCTCTAAAGACAGAAAGAAATTAAATAAATAAATAAATCTTACCTTCCATGTTAGGCTAAGTCCCAAGAGATAAGTCACTGTATTTTACCTAACTTTATCTTTTCTATTGAATTGTGTTCTGTATTGCATATGGTAGGCAATCCATATGTGTATGAATTAACCTAAATGTACTTGTGGATTAAGTTGTGTAAGTTTATGAAGCAAAATATAATAGCCATAGTGGGAAGTCATTCTAACCATATCTTGAGGATGTTAACATTTGCTGCGAGGCATATTTTTGGTTTATATAAGCCATGGTTATTGACATAGCATCTCCCTGAGTAGATATTAAGCAAGGTTAGATATTTTTCTTCCTTTTTATGTACTCTAGGTACACAGATATATCTGAAAACAAAGGGATATATATTTGGCTGCTTCTAAGACAATTGAATCTTGATTTATTATGTTTGTCTTTTTTTTTTTAAGATGGAGTCTCATTGTGTTGCCCAGGCCGGAGCACTATCTTGGCTCACTGCAACCTCCGCCTCCCAGGTTCAAGCGATTCTCCTGCCTCAGCCTCCTGAGTAGCTGGGATTACAGGCGCACGCCACCACGCCCGGCTAATTTTTGTCTTTTGTTTTTGTTTTTTTGAGACGGAGTCTCCCTCTGTTGCCCAGGATGGAGTGCATTGGTGTGATCTTGGCTCCCTGCAACCCCCACCTCCCAGGTTCAAGCGATTCTCCTGCCCCAGCCTCCTGAGTAGCTGGGATTACAGGGGCGTGCTACCACGCCCGGCTAATTTTTGTATTTTTAGTAGAGACGGGGTTTCACCATGTTGGTCAGGCTGGTCTCGAACTCCTGACCTTGTGATCCACCCACCTTGGTCTCCCAAAGTGCTGGGATTACAGGCGTGAGCCACCACGCCCAGCCAATTTTTGTATTTTTAGTAGAGATGGGGTTTCGCCATGCTGGTCTCAAACTCCTGACTTCAGGTGATCCACCCGCCTTGGTCTCCCAAAGTGCTAGGATTATAGGCGTGAGACACCGCGCCCAGCCCCAGTCAATTTTTTATCAGGATCGTACTATAGGAATAGTAAGTCTTCTCACTAGAAAATATACCTTGGAGATTGGTCAAATTAAATATTATATTTTAATGTTCCTAAGTGAACATAGGGATCATTTGTTTCATCAGGATTGTTCTATAGGAATAGTAAGTCTTCTCACTAGAAAATATTATTTGGAGATTGGTCAAAATAAATATTTTTAAAATGCTTAATTATTATTTATCTTTGATGTTGAACATAAAAAGCAGAATTGTTTTCTTCTTTGATGAAAAAACAGTTTCTAGGAATAAAGGAAACTTTAGAACCGATGTCCCTTTTTGTACATCACTTTTTGAGTATTTACTGAATGTAATGTTTGTGTCTCGTAGAATGGAGATGTATGCATTTCGATTCTTCATCCGCCTGTAGATGACCCACAGAGTGGAGAACTGCCTTCTGAAAGGTGGAATCCTACTCAGAATGTGAGGTAAGGAGGAATCTGGTTTTGGAGTTATTCTTAATCTCCTTATTGTCTTTGCCCCTAGTAAAATAAAATTACGTATTGTCTTTTAACATGTAAAAAATCATCTTTCTCATATTCAGTTTCTTTGTCTTCAGCTAGAGCTTTAAGAAATATGTTTGCGTCATTTTGAAGAGCTGTATTTACTAAACAATAATGTATATGATTCTCATTTCCCTGTGTTCACTTAGGAATAGATTTTCAAGCCTGAATCCCTACTCTTACCTTATCCTAGTTCTACTCTGGTTCTTTATTACCATCTAACATTAGTGTCATTCATTGGTTACAGTTAATAAACAATGTTAATTCATTATAACTAACTGAGGTCCATATGCTTTCACATTTCCTTTGTTTTTACCTGTCGTTGTTTTGCTCCAAAATATTTCATACGTATAAATATATATCTATATATGTAGATGTATACGTATGTGTAATTAAATTTTTTGTAGAGATGGGGTCTCACTAAGTTGCCCAGCTGGTCTCAAACTCCTGGCCTCAAGCAGTCCTCCCCACTTGGCCTCCCAAAGCACTGGGATTATAGGCATGAGCCACTGTGCCCTGCTCATCACAAAATATAGTCATGTCTTCATGGGCAACTCCTCTCTCTGTCTGTCTCTCTCTTTCTCTCTGTCTCTGTCTGTCTCTCTGTCTCTCATCTTTGAGATAGTGTCTTCCCGTCACCCAGACTGGTGTGCAGCCTCAACCTCCTGGGCTCAAGTGAGCCCTTCACCTCAGCCTCCCAAGTAGCTGTGACTATAGGTATATGCCACCATACCTAGCTATTAAGCAACTCTTGATTATAAATTTTCTTGTTTTTGATGACAATTTTGGGAGGTACTGATTAGGTATTTTGTACAATGTCCCCCAGTTGAGATTTTTCTTAAGTGTTTTCTCATGATTAGTCTAGGGTTATAGGTTTGGGGAAGAAAGACCAGAGAAGTAATGTGCCATTTTCATTATGTCATATCTGAAGTATTTACTATCAGTGTGGCTTATCCCTGTTGATGGGATACCTTTCATCACCTGCCTGAGATAATATTTTTAGCTTTTCTGCACTGTAAAGTTGCTCTTTCCCGAACTTTTCATTCTGTACTCCTTGAAAGGAATATGCATAGCCCACAACTAAGGAGAGGGTGGCTATACCTCCTTGAAGCCAGGGTATCTATATAAATTATTTTGAATTCTTCTACATGGATTGATCTATTCTTCCCCCTTTATTTGTTTATTCAATCATTTGTTAAACATATTTACTGATACAAAAACTAGCAACTTGATTAGAATCTCCAGGTTTATCAAAAGTGAAGAATTGGAAGCTTCCTGACTTGTAATAGAAGCTCTTCAAGATGTATCAAATGACTGTTGATTATGTTTGTTACTCATTCCTTTGGGTACCTTGTTCCATCCAATTTATTTAGAAAGAGTTGAGAAAATAGATATATTAAAGATTTCAGCATATCTTACCAATATATTTTTTAAGACAGAAAAAATGTTACTTTCTTTTTAAATTCAAATAAATGTGTTTTTACACCTCACCTTGACAACCATCATCCCTCTGAATGTTTTTTTCTTATATTTCTTTTTTTTTTTTTAAGAGAGGATCTTGCTCTGTCGCCCAGGCTGGAATGAAGCAGCGCGGTCACGGCTCAGCGCAGCCTCAACCTCCTGGGCTTGAGCAGTCCTTCCACCTTAGTCTCTCGGGTAGCTGGGACCACAGGCGTGCATCACGGTGTCTGGTCAAGATTTTATATTTTTTTTGTAGAGAGATGGGGTTTTGCTTTGTTTCCCAGGCCGGTCTCAAACTACCGGGCTCAAGTGATCCACTTGGCCTCCCAAAATGCTCAGATTATAGGTGTGCCCCAAAGCACCTGGACTAATTTTTAAATTTTTTGTAAAGATGGGGTCTCACCATGTTGCCCAGGCTGGTCTCAAACTCATGGGCTCAAGTGATGCCCCTGCCTCAGCCTCCCAAAGTGTTGGGATTACAGGTGCTCACACTACACCCGCCTTCTGAATCTCTTATCTATACAAGAATAATACCTACCTCAGTAGGTTGTTGATAGAATTTAAGTGAATAATGCATGTAAACGTACTAGAATGGTGGATATTACCTGGCTGGCTTGGGTTGCAGCTATTATTTTCAAGGAATTTTTTGGGTCTAATATGAAGCAGTCATTTGCTATCTATTAGAAGAGAAACACATTTCTTAGTTCCTCATATTTGTTTCATTTTGCTACAGGGAGACATAATTGCTAGATGCCTGTATCATAACCAATTCAAGTAGTACATAATTTATCTTGGGTTCTAAATACATGAAAATAAAATAATTGTTTTGAGCTGTTTTTGAGATACTCTGTAATTGAGAATACGCTTTCTTTTTTTGAGGGGAAAAGTGTCCTACGTAGCAAATTATGTATACATGAATTATCTTGATAGACTCAATTTTAAATTAGTATTAAAAATTCTGAGTTTTAGGCCGGGCGCAGTGGCTCACGCCTGTAATCCCAGCACTTTGGGAGGCCAAGGTGGGCAGATCACCTGAGGTCGGGAGTTCAAGACTAGCCTGACCAACATGAAGAAACCCTGTCTCTACTAAAAATACAAAAGTAGCTGGGCATGGTGGCACATGCCTGTAATCCCAGCTACTCGGGAGGCTGAGGCAGGAGAATTGCTTGAACCTGGGAGGCGGAGGTTGCGGTGAGCCAGGATCATGCCACTGCACGCCAGCGTGGGCAACAAGAGTGAAATGCTGTCTCAAAAAAAAAAAAAGTCTGAGTTTTATGTATTCTATATTACTCAAGAGTATGTTTGAGGGTGCTATGTCTTCAGAAGTAATTGTAGCACATTATTTTGACATTATAATTAGACAATGTGTATAAAAGTTTTTAAAAAATATTTTGGATGATTTGTTGAAAAAATTGCATCCAAAAAAATCCCCAGTTGTCCTTTAATAATGATTCTGGTGCATGGATTTTCAGGACGAGTAGTAACCCTAGATTAGAGGAAGTGGTAGCTATGATACTGGTGATTCTTGGTTTTGATGGTTGAATGTTGAATCAAATGCTTACACCCCCTCCCTATTTGAGAAAATAAGCTTCCCCTTTCCTCAAATACAAAGGCCCAAACAAGATTTTCCTCATTGCATTTTTATGCTGCCTGGCTGGATAATGTATTGCCACCACCCACGGGAATTCAGGCTTTTTATCCTTTACTTCTCTTGCATTTACACGCAAATGATGTCATTTGCCTTATCTCAGCTGAAAATATTATGAACATTTTTTCTTTTAAAATAGGCCTACTTCTCATGTAATCCAGTCTTTTGGAGGCAGAGGATTCCTTTTATACTTATCTGCCCATCTGAAACTGCCTTTGTTACTTTGGGTACTAGCATCATTTTGTTTCCTCACACTTGAGTCCCCAGGCCACCTGAGCCACAATTTAGGGACATTCCCCAAACTCAAATCAAGATTGTTTTCCCTGCTTTTATACTGCTTTGTTTAGAAGCTTCCCAACTACAACTAGTTATGTGGAGTTACACCTAACATCTTCACACAGCTCTACAAGGTATTTGCGTTGGAAATTGTTTACTTTCTTAGACTTTTTATCACTTAGTTCTATGTAATCATTGGGTAGTCCTTCAACATTTTGATCTTATTGGTGTTTTCGGGGGCTGTGGGATGTTTTGTACACTTTTTGGAACCTCACCTGTCTGGAATACCTGGTGGTGCTCAGAACTCTGAGTGGAAGTCAGGAAAGCACTACCTAATGAGCAGATGTGGAATACTTTCCCTTATCCCTTTTGTTTCTGTGTTCACTTGGTTGTGAGACAAGGGAGGTTTTAAAGTAGTAAACTGTTATATTTTCTAACGGGTCATTTATGGCACTGAAATATTAAGAGGGAAGGTACAAGATGTAGTGAAAATGGGCAACTATTTTCCTTCTTGTACCTCTCTGCTGCTAAATTATCTAGGGCCAGCAACTGTCTAAGGGTTCTGGGCTCCATGTCCAGTTTATGGGTGGCTGTAGTAAGACAGCAATGGAGATGGCATAGGGTTCATCTCGTCCTGTTTTGGAGTCTTGTCTGCTGCCTCTCACTGGCATCTGAAAGTGATTCCATATTCACATATTTGGTTTTCTTCTCCATAACCACGTGTACTCAAGACTATTGTTCAGCACCTCAGTGGACATATTTATAACATAAAGTGGCAAATGGAGCACTTTTGTAACTTGAAGAAGAATAAGGCACTCCAGCTACCTTCACGAGTCTAAGTCAGTCTGTATTATCAGATCTGGTGAGTAGTGAGAGTTAGCCAACCTGAAAAGGAAGAATTTTAGGGATGCAGAGAATCAGCCAACTGGTGTTCACTAAAGGCTCAGTAGCTTGCTGCCTCTTGGGAAAACCAGCATACTTCTTTTGAAAGAAAACATCCACAGGCCTCCTCCTCCCAGAGGGCCAGGATTAAATTGGTGGGGCTGGAGGTGGTGGGGAGGGTTTCTTCCTGAATTGGAGAGTTTTAAGGAGTAGGCATTTGTCAGCAAGAATGGAGTTGGGAGTTGCCACACGTCTTTGATTAGAAGTTCACAGCATCATGCCTCTTCCTGATGGAGGAAACAAAATGTACCTTAATACATGACTTGTCTAGAATGATGCGGGAGCTTTGGGGATAGGGTAGGGTGGGAGTGGGAGTAGCAAAGCCCTCAGACTTTGCTATAGAGTTCACAGCTGCTCTCTGTGAGACACCATCCCCAGAACTACTATCTGCTATAGGCTCTGGGATAGTGAAGTGGTCTTGGTGTGGATTTGCTTTATGTTGAAAGAGGCATACATAATGTTTTCTTTTTCAATTTCAAAAATAAAGCGTGAAACCAAATTTATTAACCCAATCAAGAGAGGCTGTTGTTTGGTATGAAAGAGTCTGTCTCAAAAGTGGGGTAGGATATTTTTCTGTCTAGTCTTAAGAACAGAGAGCCAGAGACATCACCCCTAGCATTGGGTGCCAAGGTAAGCAGGGTCAGGGGAAACAGGCATAACCATGCTGTTCCTAAAGCTCTTTTAAACCCAATTCTGGAACACTGTGGTTTTATTTATTTGCTTCCTTGGTTTTTGTGCATGGGGTCCCACTGCCCTCAACCTGCCAATTCCATTCTCTGCAAATGATACATAATTTGGGCATTTAAAAACTGTACTTGTATTCCTACCTTGCATTCTCAGGGATACATCAGTCAGCAGCAGATCCAGCACTGCACAGAAGGAGGTGTTATATTTGTTGGTTGCTTTAGCAGCCTAAAGAGAAACTTTATAATAATGTAAGCCCATTAAGCTACTATATTTTACCATCAGTTGCCCTGTTTTCCCTGTCATAACAGGCTTCTTTGTTCTTTGTCATGATGTCCTCTTTAAATCCCTCCCCCACATTGAAACATGTAATGAGGACTGAGCTTTAACTAGTCATCTGCAGTTAGTGGCCCATCCTTTGATAGAGTGGAAATGAGAGATTTTAAGGACCCAGGACAACTAGAAAGGTCAGGGTAGAACCCAGAGTCAGTAAGGGTGGTAGTAACAGTATGCAGGATTTAGGTTTGGCTCCAGAGAACTGGACTTAACACATCAACTGTCATCACATTACGCTGGGTCTATAATACTCAATATCTAAATCAATCTGTGTGTGTGTTTGTGTGTGTGCACATGTGCATACATGCATGCTTGCCCATGATTATGGAGTGAAGTAAGTTCAGGTTTGTTTTTTGTTGTTGTTTTTTGTTTTTTGTTTTTGTTTTTTTGAGATGGAGTTTTGCTCTTGTTGCCCAGGCTGGAGTGCAATGGTGCGATCTCAGCTCACTGCAAGCTCCGTCTCCTGGGTTCAAGCAATTCTCCTGCCTCAGCCTCCCAAGTAGCTGGGATTACAGGCATGCGCCAGCATGCCCAGCTGATTTTGTATTTTTAGTAGAGACAGGGTTTTTCCGTGTTAGTCGGGCTGATCTTGAACTCCCAACCTCAGGTGATCCGCCCACCTCGGCCTCCCAAAGTGCTGGGATTACAGTTGTGAGCCACCACACTTGGCATAAGCTTAGATTTTTTGGTTTTTAGGAATAAGCCCTTTCTACTCTCCCATGCTGTCTGGAGGGATATATACATGGGAGGTGGGGGCAGGGGAAGGTGCCAGTCTGTAATCCTTCAAAATTCTGAACTTCTCTTGCTTGGTTTCCAGGCAGACCCTCGAGCCAGGTCTTATTTGTGATGCTAGGGCTATCACAACCCTGTTAAAGTTGTGCTTATGGTGACATAGTAGCTAACAGAGAAAGGGTTATTGACATGTTGAAAATGGGCAAATGGAGTATTACTCATTGGGTCATACAATCCTAATTTCCAGTTTCCCTTAAATACTTCTTTAGGCCAGGCGCAGTGGCTCATGTCCTTAATCCTAGCAACTTGGGAGGCCAAGGCAGGTGGATTGCTTGAGCCCAGGAGTTCAAAACCAGCCTGGGCAACATGACGAGATTCCATCTCTACCAAAAAAATTAGCCAGGCATGGTGGTGTGCACCTGTAGTCCCAGCTACTCAGGAGGCTGAGGTGCAAAGATCAATTGAGCCCAAGTGGTCAAGGCTTCAGTGAGCTGTAATTCTGCCACTGCACTGGAGCCTGGGGGCCGGGTGAGACCCAAGTTTGCTTTGTCTTTTAAACACATATGAGCTCTGCAGAACTTCACAGCTTGATTTGCTGTTGGCTAGTCTGTAATATATATTATATATGATGTGTTGGTCTTCATTTTCTTTGAGGGTTTTTATTGTTTACAAACTTATTTTTTATTCAAAACAAGATAGCTAAATAACGTCTGACCAAAGATTACTGAAGCAGGCAAAAGGATCTGAAATATGAACCCGAAGACTGTGAAGTGAGGTGCTTTTGCCTGTCCTTTTTTTCTGTGTTTCCTTTCTCTTCTTAGCATTTTTCTCTTTTGGCCTAGATCCTCTATCCTGAAAAGACCTATCTTATTCCCTGGCTGTGGCATAAAGAGGGGCAGAAGGAGCACATTTATTTCTGGGAGTATCCCTAACTCTTTGAATGGTGGCGGTGGGAATTGTGTAATGAACCACAGAGACTAAGAACTCTCTGGCCCTCATTCTTATCCCAAATTCCCTCTAGGTCTATTCTTTGTTGTAATAAATGTTAAACATGTATTCTGCTGGATTGAGATAGATCAGATCTGTTCCTCTAGACGTGGAGTAGAGAAGGGTGGTGCACCAGTGTGTTCTTGTGGAGGGGCGGGGAAAGCAAAGGGAAGTACAGTTATTCTTTATAGGAACCGAGAGTCTGGGGATGATGAGCCCTCAGGGTCTATTTTGCTAGCCCAACCTCTTGTTTCTCCTGAGAAAATACAGTAAATGAATAAGGATTTTAAACACTTAAACTCATTTTTTAAACAAAAAAATGAGCCGGCAGTTGAAATAGTTTTTTGTTTTGTTTTGTTGTTTGTTTTTAAGACAGAGTTTCGCTCTTGTTGCCCAGGCTGGAGTGCAATGGCACGATCTCGGCTCACTGCAACCTCCGCCTCCCGGGTTCAAACGATTCTCCTGCCTCAGCCTCCCGAGTAGCTGGGATTATAGGCATGTGCCACTACACCTGGCTAATTTTTAGTAGAGATGGGGTTTCACCACATTGGTTGATCAGGCTGGTCTTGAACTCCCGACCTCAGGTGATCCGCCTGCCTCGGCCTCTCAAAGTACTGGGGTTACAGGTGTGAGCCACCGCGCCTGGCCTGAAATAGTTCTTAAATTCAAATTCAGTTTTGTGTATTCCAACAGTATTATCTCAGCAGTTTAGTTTTTTTTCAGTTCACATCCATCCATCTGCCTGAGGAGACCAATTCTGTCAGCTTTTTCCCTTATTCTCACAGTTGTCCATCTAATCAAGAATAGTTCCCACCAGGCTCCTGATTGGCCCAGGTTAGGTCACATGCATATCTTCAAATGCATCGCCGTAACAAGAGGGATGGAATCCTTTCAGCACTTGCTTGGTTTTATGTCTTACTGCTGTGGGTAGGTAGGTTGTTTGTATAGGAGGTGTGGCACAATGGTAGGAGAAGGAGATTATTCCCCATACAAAAAAGAAAAAGAAAAATTCTGCTCTTCAGACAGAAGAAAGATCCTGCTCTTCAGACAGAAGAAAACTTACTGGGTTGACAGTTACCACTATATTAGTCTGCTATATTACTCAGTGCCTCTTAAAACATCCTGGATTTTTAACTTAGGAGGACATGGAATTAGAACTTCTCATTTTGTTAGATATGGATGATTTACCATTTAAAAATTTGTTTCGCAATATACACATCATCTTAATACACAAGATGTAAGAAAACCAACTTGGTGAAACTACTTGTGGGAATTTTGTCTTAATTCAAGTAATAGGATTCATCTAGATCTGTGTTGTCCAATGTGGTAGCCACTAACTGCATGAGGCTCTTTACATTTGAATTAAAATTAAATACTAGCTTGGCACAGTGGCACGCACCTGTAGTCCCAGCTACTTGGGAGGCTGAGGCAGGAGTATCACTTCAGCCCAGGAGTTTGAGGCTGTAGTGTGCTATGATCACGCCTATAAATAGCCTCTGTATGCCAGCCGGGGTTAACATAGTGAGACCCTGTCTTTAAATAAATAAATAAATAAATATTAAAATTCACTTCCTCATTTGTGCAGGATACATTTCAAAGTGCTCAGTAGCTGCATGTGGCTAGTGGTTACTGTATTGCACAGCATAGGTTACACATTATCATCATCATCATCATCATCATCATCATCATCGTTGTCATTGAAAGTTGTTAGTACACAGTACTGATCTAGACAATTAAACCTATTTTTCTGGCCGGGCAAGGTGGCTCATGCCTGTAGTCCCACAATTTGGGAGGCTGAGGTGGGTGAATAACCTAAGGTCAGGAGTTTGAGACCACCCTGGCCAACATGGTGAAACCCCATCTCTACTAAAGATACAAAAAATTAGCCAACTGTGGTGGTGCGCGCCTGTAATCCTAGCTACTTGGGAGGCTGAGGCAGGGGAATCGCTTGAACCCGGGAGGCAGAGGTTGCAGTGAGCCAAGATCACACCATTGCACTCCAGCCTGGGCAACGAGTGAAACCCCATCTCAACAATAAATAAATAAAAATTTAAAAGCACTGTTTTTCCGGCTAGGAGCAGTGGCTCACACCTGAAATCCCAGTACTTAAGGAGTCCAAGGCAGGACTATTACTTGACCCCAGGAGTAGAGACGGGGTTTCACCATGTTAGCCAGGATGGTCTCGATCTCCTTACCTTGCGATCTGCCCGCCTCGGCCTCCCAAAGTGCTGGCATTACAGGCGTGAGCCACCACGCCTGGCCTTCTTTGATTCTTTTTAATGTAATTACTGAAGAAATCCAGAAAGCTCTTAAGGGAGGAAGGCCAAGGAGTTATCCTTAACCTAATAGGAGCATGTGCGATCAATGGATTTTAATTAGGTAGAAATGTTTTCTTTGAAAATGCCTTTGTCATAATCTTGTATAAATCATGTAACAGAAATTCTTCACCTTTTTAAGGAAAAGTTTTCAACAAATCAAACATCTAATTGCCTGGTTTCCTCCCTTTATTTTTGACCTGGGGCCCGGAGCAAAAGGGTATTTTGCAACAACACAATCTCTAACCTTTCATCAATGAGAAAAGATAGAGAAATTTCATTTTTCCTCCCATTTTCTCCTAATGCACATAATTTTTAGGGGGAAAAGGCCTAGGAATAATTTGGAACAGTTTTGGAGCCTATTACGCTTTTATTTATTTATTTATTTTCGAGATGGAGTCTTGCTCTGTTGCCCATGCTGGAGTACGGTGGCGCGATCTCAGCTCACTGCAGCCTCCGCCTCCCGTGTCCAAGCGATTCTCTTGCCTGTCTCAACCACCCGAGTAGCTGGGATTACAGGCGCCTGCCACCACGCCCGGCTAATTTTTGTATTTTTAGTAGAGACGGGATTTCACCGTGTTGGCCAGGATGGTCTCGAACTCCTGACCTCATGATCTGCCTGCCTCAGCCTCCCAAAGTGCTGGGATTACAGGTGTGAGCCACTGCACCCGGCCCCTATTATGCTTTCTAACATAAACTTTATTCCCTGATTATTTGGAATGTCTAATTTTTATCTGTGGATGAAAATTGGCCGTTTGTAACATCCACTAGATTTGTAAGCCATGGGAGACTAGGGATGGCATCTAACTTGCTCACCATTGTACATCCAGCATCTCACTTGGTGCCTCTGGCACACAGTAGGTACATAGTAAATACTTTTGAATAAAGATTTCTATTATTCAGAGACTCTAGTTCTTCTGTTTGAAGGATTCTACTTTTCCTCCATTCTCCTGCATTACTCTTGTCTTCCTTCAAGTATGGAAAAAATACATTTGGATGTAGCACTGTTTTTCAGGTTAAGAGGCCACAATAAAAACTGGTTATATAGGGCCAGGTGCGGTGGCTCATGCCTGTAATCCCAGCACTTTGGGAGGCCAAGGCGGGCAGTTCACTTAAGGCCAAGAGTTCGTGACCA
This sequence comes from Pongo pygmaeus, assembly GCF_028885625.2. Classification (NCBI taxonomy): domain Eukaryota; kingdom Metazoa; phylum Chordata; class Mammalia; order Primates; family Hominidae; genus Pongo; species Pongo pygmaeus. The sequence continues at coordinate 23,299,777 of NC_072386.2, read as the reverse complement.
GCCTGGCCAACATGGTGAAACCCTGTCCCTACTAAAAATACAAAAATTAGCCAGGTGTGGTAGTACAATGCCTGTAATCCCAGCTACTCAGGAGGCTGAGACAGGAGAATCACTTGAACCCAGGAGGCAGAGGTTACAGTGAGCTGAGATGGCACCACTGCACTCCAGCCTGGGTGATAGAGCGAGACCCTGTCAAAAAAAAAAAAAAAAAAAAAAACTGCTGGGCGTGGTGGCTCATGCCTGTAATCTCAGCACTTTGGGAGGCTGAGGAGGGCGGATCACCTGAGGTCAGGAGTTCAAGACCAGTCTGACCAACATGGAGAAACCCCATCTCTACTAAAAATACAAAATTAGCAGGGCGTGGTGGCAGGCACCTGTAATCCCAGCTACTCGGGAGGCTGAGGCAGGCAGGAGAATCGCTTGAACCTGGGATGCAGAGGTTGCGGTGAGCCGAGATCACACCATTGCACTTCAGCCTGGGGAACAAGAGTGAAACTCCATCTCAAAAAAAAAAAAAACCTGGTTATATAGAATAGCATCATTTTTACCCTCTCCCACATCAAGATTGCCTTGAAACTAAATATTTTAAGCTTTTTCCCCCATGCCATTTAATTTGTAATTTTTAAAATAAACAGTACTTGAAAGCTTCTAAGACATCTGCTTTCTGTAGGTTGGAACATGTGACCAGTTGAAACAGGGCCTTCTATCAAGTTCATTTTTATGCCTTGTGCATCACCTTAGACTTAGAATCACAGATTTCCTCTGCTTTGCCTACAAGTTAGCAGCTTGTTTCTTAGTACTGAAAAAAAAAATTTTTTTTATTTTTCTTAAATGCCTTTTATGAAAACTATCAATAAAAAATTTATATCTCTATTCCCACAAGGTCTTAAATTTAATTGTATCAGAAAAATTTTAAGGGAGGGAGAATTTGAAATCTGATTGTACTATCTTAAAAAGCAGAATACTTTTAAATACTGTAAATATGGGTATTCATAGCTGATCCTTTTTTCCTGTTTCTAGGACTATCCTATTAAGTGTAATCTCACTGCTTAATGAGCCCAACACCTTCTCCCCAGCCAATGTCGATGCTTCAGTTATGTTCAGGAAATGGAGAGACAGTAAAGGAAAAGACAAAGAATATGCTGAAATTATTAGGTAAGGTTTTTTTTTTTTATTACCTCAAGTTATACAAAACCAAAATATATTCTGGAACCAAGGGTTTAAATCAAACTTAAATATCCTGTCCATTCCAGGATAATTTTCCTCTATTAGATTTATAGTGTGGGAAGAGAAGATTTCTGCCTGAGCCTAAAGAACTTTGCTATTTACTGAGAGAACAGCCACTAGAAGGTAAGGCAGTAGCAGACCTGATTTTCTAGGAACCAGAACTTCTAGGTTCTGGCCGGGCGCGGTGGCTCATGCCTGTAATCCCAGCACTTTGGGAGGCTAAGGCAGGCGGATCACCTGAGGTCAGGAGTTCGAGACCAGCCTGGCCAACATGGTGAAACCCTGTCTCTACTAAAAATACAAAAATTAGCCAGGTGTGGTGGTGCACACCTGTCATCCCAGCTACTCAGAAGGCTGAGGCAGGAGAATTGCTTGAACCCAAGAGTTGAATGTTGCAGTGAGCTGAGATCGCACCACTGCACTCCAGCCTGAGCGACAGTGCGAGACTCCATCTCAAAAAAAAAAAAAAAAATGGAATAAATAAAGCCTTCCAGTTTATTGGCATTCCTGACCATAGCAGCAAGGATCTTTTGGAAATCCTCATTATCAGCAACACTAATGTATGGTATAACAGAGCCCTAGAATAAGATTCAGGGGACTTGGAATCTACTCATGGGACCATTTATCAGATAATTTTTGGGGTCTTTTACTTTCTCCTCTGTATAAAATGGAAAAAAGCTTAACCTTTAATCTCTTAGGACATCAGGTTCTTATAATAGTACCCAAGAAATTTGCAATAAATACAAACCCTACACTTCCCCTACCCTCCACCTCTTTTTTTTTGTTTCTGATTAATTTTTTTTTTTCTTTTTGAGATGGAGTCTTACTCTGTCATCCAGGCTGGAGTACAGTGGCGTGATCTCGGCTCACTGCAACCTCCACCTCCTGGGTTCAAGCAATTCTCCTGCCTCAGCCTCCCGAGTAGCTGGGATTATAGGCGCCTACCACCATGCCCAGCTAATTTTTGTATTTTTAGTAGCGACAGGGTTCCACCATGTTGGCCAAGCTAGTCTCGAACTCCTGACCTCATGATCCACCCGCCTTGGCCTCCCAAAGTGCTGGAATTACAGGCATGAGCCACTGCGCTCAGCCTCCTCCACCTCTTTTTAAAGAGACAGACATGGTCTTACTCTGTTGCCCAGGCTGGAGTGCAATGGTGTGATTACATGGTAACTTCAAATTCCTGGGCTCAGGCAGTCCTCCCACCTGAACCTCCCAAGTAACTAAGACTATAGGCATGCACCACCACACCCAGCTAATTTCTATTATTATTTTTGTAGAGATGAGGTCTTGCTGTGTTGCCCAGCCTGGTCTTGAACTCTTGGCCTCAAGTGATCCTCCTGCCTCAGCCTCCTAAAGCTCTGGGATTATAGGTGTGAGCCACCATGCCTGGCCTCAACCCCCCTTGATATTACATTTTTATTTCTTAAAATAGAGACCCCAAATACAGTTACAGCTTCCTCTGTGCATAGGAGTTTACTAAGCATTGGCATTTATACAAATAAGAATAAAATCTTGTTGGCTTGAGACCATGTGATATGAAGAAAGTTAAAACAATGCTGGGAAAGCACATGAGGTGACTGCTGAGTAATATAAAATCAGCAGTTCTAAGTTTTCTGCCCATTGGGATCACTTTTAAACTGTCCCTAAACAATAGCTGTCTTTTATGGGATTACAAGGACAGAGTTTGGGCATCTTTGTGTGTATATATATCTCACCTAGGTGACTGATGTGTACCAAACATTGAAGATAATTAGTAGAAACAGTAAGATCCTACAGAAATTTAGAGGAGTGGGAGTGTACTAAGGATTGAAAGATCGGAAAGCTTAGGTATACATATTCCCAAGGTACTTCTATATATTTCTTAATTTGTTTAAGGGTCCGTTTATCTCATTCTATCTATTCCTTAATGACCTAGTGCAGTACCTGACACTAAGCAACAGCTTTGTGTCAGGTACTCATTAAGGCATAGCCTGTCTCCTTAGGGAGCTCACTTTATTAGCATTTGAAAACAAATGACCATGTAGTATTATACGTATAGAAGCCTAAACAAGATACACTGGGAAAAATATATAAGTAATAGATTTCCTAGCAGAGATAATTCCTTATAACCAATACTTTTTCAGGTGAAAAAAGGGAAAACACCCATGTTTGCTAAAATACAGGAGTATAATAGCATGACATGTTAAGGGAATTTCAAATGCTTGAGTGTAAATTCTGATGTGGGAAATATTAGAAAATTAAGCAAGAGAGGCACCAGGGTCTTCAAAGACATTGAAGTCATGATAAGAATATGGTTCTTAATCTAAGAAGTGATGGGGTACCACTTAAGTATTTTTGGGAGGGAAGAGGTGATGCTATTTGAGTTCTGATAAAAGAATTGGCTGCCTGGTGTGATAGCTCACACCTGTAATCCCAACACTTTGAGGTGGGTGGATCACCTGAGGTCAAGAGTTCGAGACCAACCTGGCCAACATGGTGAAATCCCGTCTCTACCAAAAAATACAAAAGTTAGTCGGGCATAGTGGCACACACCTGTAATCCCAGCTACTCGGGAGGCTGAAGGCAAGAGAATCGCTTGAACCCAGGAGGCAGAGGTTGCAGTGAGCTGAGATCGCGCCACTGCACTCCAGTCTGGGGAACAGAGCAAGACACCGTCTCAAAAAAAAAAAAAAAAAAAAAAGTCAGCTGGTCACAGTGGCTCACGCCTGTAATCCCAGGACTTTGGGAGGTCGAGGCGGGCAGATCGCTTGAGCCCAGGAGTTCGAGATAAGCCTGGGCAACATGGCAAAATCCCATCTCTACAGAAAAATTAGCCAGGAGAGGTGGCTTATTTATACCTGTAATCCCAGCTACTTGGGAATCTGAGGTGGGAGGATTGCTTGAGCCCTGGAGCCAGAGGTTGCAATGAGCTGAGATTGCATCACTGTACTCTAACCTGGGTGACAGTGGGAGACCTTGTCTCAAAAAAAAAAAAATCAAACAGTTGGCCAGGGGACCAACATGGACTAAACTGAGGTAGTAGTAATGGGGATGAGGGGACAGATATAAAAATATTTAAGCTGTAAAGCAATAGGTCTTTGGAGTGAGATTTATTATTTTAAGAAGCAATGCTCATTTATTCAGAGAAGTAAAATGGGAGAAACTGTCCATAGTGGTAGAAAATGCATATGTAGTCTACCTCTGCATATGGAACATCAGGACAGAGGCTTCCGAAAGGCATTTGTTTATATAAGCCAAGAGCTGTCAGCATAAAGGGAGTGGTGGTTAAAATTATGGGAACAGAGATGATGTCCCAGGGAGAGTGCTGAGAGTGTGGAGATTGAAGCCCAGAAGCCTCAGGACCATTAATATTCAAAGCAAGGTAACAGAAGAAAAGCTTCAAGCACAACTAAGAGATTGACATTAGGAAGACCAGGAAGAGTGGTCTAGTCTTGATGACTCAAATTTTTATGATTGTTGAAGGAAACAATTTATTGCTCTGTTCATTCATACAATCAGTATTTATTGCACACCTCTTATGTGCCAGGCTATGTGCTAGGCACTGACTGGGGAAATGGGACTAAGAAAGACGTTTACGCTCACATTCAAATATGTGGAGACAGAAGAGTGAGCAAGCAAAAAATACTAGATAGTGCTAAGTAGGATAATGTGAAAGAATGACTAGATGGCTGCTTTAAATTGGGTTGTCAGGCCAGGCCTTCTCTAAGGTGATATTTAAGCCTTAATATCTGAGGCCTTGATTCTGAGTGACAAGAAGGAGCCAGGCATGTGTGGGGCAGGGGAAGAGCAACTGGTCCAGACAGAAAAATCAACAAGGTGGGTCCGAGATTCCAAAAAAAGACCAGGGTGAACGTGTTGAAGGGCTGGAGAAAATGTAAGAGTGGGTCATGTGGTCGAGTGCAGTGGCTCACGCCTGTAATCCCAGTACTTTGGGAAGCCTAGGTGGGCAGATCATGAGGTCAGGAGTTCGAGACCAGCCTGGCCAACATGGTGAAACCCCATCTCTACTAAAAATATAAAATTTAGCCAGGTGGGGTGGCGGGAGCCTGTAATCTCAGCTATTTGGGAGGCTGAGGCAGGTGAATTGCTTGAACCTGGGAGATCGAGGTTGCAGTGAGCCAAGATCGCGCCACTACACTCCAGCCTGGGTGACAGAGCAAGACTCCGTCTTGGGTGGGGAAGAGTGGGTCGTGCAAGACACTGGAATCTGGCATAGGCATTTGAATTTTACTATCAGTGAAAATTAAGAGGATAATTAAATTAACAATTGTTGGGGCACTTGAGTTTGGTGGTGAGGTGACTAGGCCAAAACTCTTATACCCTAGCCAATCCCCTAAGCACCCCACCCCACATTAAACCAGAGTGGCATGTTTTATTCACATATGCAATCTTTATGATCTAGCCCCAGGAAACTAGGAGGTGTATTAGCCCTTCTATTATCTATTCTTATTCTGGCAGTTATCCCTGTGCTTCACACATGCAAACAACAAAGCATGACATTCCGCCCACTAAGTCAATACCTGTTCTGATTCTTAAGTTGCCGACCTATTGGCCCTTACATGAATCGGAGGACAGCCAGTTGACGAGGTGATTCTGGCTATAACTGATCCACTGCTTTAAACTCCCTTGATATTAACAGTCTATTTCCCCCCCTAAAAAGTCAAAGTTTACTTCAAAATTGTACCCAATGGGTTGAAAGCATTTGGTGTAGTACAGGGTATCTGTCAGATGCTTTCAGGCAGGTACTGAAGTTTGGAGAGCTGAGTCATAAGTAATATTGATTATTTAAGGCCAATTATAAATCTGTCTTAAGACTTACGATAAACAATTTCTGTGTCACCCTCCCTTCAGGAAACAAGTTTCAGCCACTAAGGCCGAAGCAGAAAAGGATGGAGTGAAGGTCCCCACAACCCTGGCGGAATACTGCATCAAAACTAAAGTGCCTTCCAATGACAACAGCTCAGATTTGCTTTACGACGACTTGTATGATGACGACATTGATGATGAAGATGAGGAGGAGGAAGATGCCGACTGTTACGATGATGATGATTCTGGGAATGAGGAGTCGTGACGCGCTCCTTCAGTGCCCCTGTACTGCCCTGCCGTCTCAGGCCAAAGGGAGGGGAGCAAGTGGGGACCTGGCCATGGCCCCTCAGCAAAAACCTATTCACAGCGGGTGGGGAAACACACACAGCTCCTGCTGACTCCCCTTATGGATCTCAGTTTGGTTTTTATGGACCTTTAATGGAGAGAGAGTAACCCTCCACAGAATGTCTGAATTCTTGCATTCTTTACCCTTCCATCACTATATTGATTCTTTTTTAAAAAAACAAACATCAACCCAAACTCCCGCCTCACTTCGTCTCTACAGAATGTTCACAGCAAAACACGTTTGGTCTGTTTTTAGATTCTTGAAGAATTCAATAGTCTTTCAAGATGTTTAATGTGTTTAAAGCTGGGAACCTGTTGGGAGTTCACAAGTGCTGCATATACTGGGTAGCAAAAGAAAATGGAAAAAACCCACAAAACAAACTTTTTAAAAAAAAAAAAAAAAAAGCAAATTTGCCAAGGTTTAGCTGCTCATTTACGTTAGTGTGTGTGCATTCGTTCAGCCCCATGGTGGTGAATTCTGTTTCTTTCCCTTCCTAAGGCTGGGACATGGTGGGCGTCAGGGACTTTGTGCTAAGCCTGATGAAATGTGCTCCTTCAATCTCCATGAAACCATCGTAACATGGAGGCCTCAGCTGCTCTGAGGAGAGAAATCAGACTTTGTTTTTTGAAATCGATTGGGATCGAAAGCCTAAAATAAATATTCATACTTTACATAGAACTGAGCACTTGGTTGCTATTTATTTTAAAGGCAGGGTTATTTTTCCCCCCAGGGAGTGGGGCAAGTGGGGAAGTTGGGATGAGTGTGTGTGGGAGCAGACTTAAAAATCACTATGCTAAGTTGATGCTACTGGGGGGAAAAAGTTGAAACTACTGGTGACCACTGTTGGGAGAGGAAACATCTGTTTTACAGATTTAGCATGGCCTTCCCATCAAAAATACACTCTTACCATGACGTTTTGTTTTTGTTTTTTAAGTAGCCACTTTTAATTACTCAGTATTAATCCTAGGTGCATGTGTTAAGATTTCGGTTTTCATCGAGCTGCTTATACTGATAGTGAAAAACTTGGATGTGTGTGAGATGAGTTACCGCTTTCTTCATTGGACGTGATCTGGACTTTTTTTCTCCTTTCAACATACTTAGGCTGTGGAGCGCAAGCAGAATTGTGCATAGAAATTGTGGCAGGGCTGAGGGAGTTGACTGCAGGCAGTTTTTAGGCCAGATAAGGCTAGATCTTCCTGTGATGCACTCGCTGCAGCTTTTGATTTTCCAGATCTCAATTGTGTTGCTTCAATCAATATTGAGATCCAGCAGCCTTCACCATCCAGGGGACTTCAGAACTTGAAGGTAATTTTTGGTTGTTACGGGGGTGCACCAGATCATAGGAGGGCATTATTTGGAGGAAACCGCTATAACGTAAAATCAGATTTCAGAAGGAAAATGCAGCAAGGACTGACTGTAGTCCTATTTCAGACCCCTGGGCACTAGTGTCAACTCCTCCTTTGGCTCGTAACTCAGAAAGAACCAAAGGGCAGATGAGGGACAGGGGCAGGAGGGATCCTAGGACGGCCAGAGTAGGTGACGATTACTTCCTTAGCTCCTCCTTCCATTCTGATCTCAGGGTTTTCACTCTTCAAACTCCCAAACACATGACTTCTTCCCAGCAGCCCTTCCCGGCCTCTAGTTTGGTCTGGTATGAAATGGGACTGTTTAACAAGCAAGGCTCTTAGGGGACACTGTTGAGCCTGGTCCCAGAATCTCTGTGATCTCCACAGGGCCAGGGTTGCTACTTGCGCCCAGAATCTAGTGGTTTTAGTCAGATCCATGGAACAGAACAGCTTTGTAATACATTGTCAAGTTACCTGATTACAAACTCTCATAAAAAGATGTTGGAACTACCTTTTTACTCCCCATACTTTGTAAGTAATGCTTCCAGATTAACCTGCAAATCTTGTGGAGCCAAAGCCTCTCACAGTGCTCTGATTTACCTCCCCAAAAATGCCCCCAAACCTCCATGCAAGTTTACAGCCAGTAGCTTGGTCTTTCTTATTCTCTTGGAGCCCTAAACTTAAGCCTTTCATTCCCCTTTGCTAAAGCATCTCACCCCCAGGGCAGCCCCAGCACCCTGGCATTGCGGGAGGTGCTGTGCTGCACAGCTCTGTTCCATCAGGCCCTGTTGGCCTGTTACACATTGACTCAGGGAGCCAGAGCGCCAAGTGGAGGTTGTACCTTTCAGCCCTTTGAGGTGTTAAGTGTCAAGGGCTGGGTTTGCCTCTGATGAGTACAATCAGTTCCAGAAGACTGGGTAAGTCTCTTGCTAGCAGGTGGACATTCTGGTATTTTAGACTGACTTAATGAAACCCAGAGGCTGGTTCCAGAGCTCTGTCCCTGAGAACACATCCCTGTGGAAAATACTTGAGTTTGTAATTTCTTTTTTTTTTTCCCTTTCTGGGAGTGGAGGTCTCAGGCTCAATCCGGAACCATGTACGTACAATTTTGCTTATTATTTGGTGTGACATGAACTCAAAATCCTGCATTTTTAGATTCCTTTTCATTCTAATTGAGGCCTCACCAGATGCTCTTCAGTTCTGTGTATTTTGAGGCTGGGTGGAGAAAGTATATGATTCCGCTGTTGATTCTTTCAGTCTTCCCCCCTTCTCCTTTTATCATTCCAGAGTTATTTTCTATTAATTATTAGTCAAACTTTTTTGTAGAACCTTCTTTCCCTTACCCTGGCAAATTGCTTCTTAACTTGCTGGTTTCCTTACGTTTGGGGCACATATTGTAAGAAACTGATTGGAAGGGGAAATGTGCAGCTCTCCACTGAAAAGGAACTCTCCACCCCTCCCATCCTGATAAACAAGGTTTACATTTACAACTAAAAGGATTCAGATGCAATTTTCAACTATTCTGAAACCAGCAGGACACACCTGACTTTAATAGTTTTAGCTGAAATTGTAGATGTTTTTCTTCAGTTTAACTTATGAGCAAAGATTATCTGATGGATTTTGTGTTGACTTCCCCTTTAGTGGTTTATTTTGTCTTTTTCTGCCCATCATCTGTCTACTAATAAAATGTGAAATAAAATACCTGTATTGCTACTTCCCCATGAAATGACCCTCTTCTTTTTTTACCTTGTGTTAAAGAAAACTAAAAAGTGGTCTCATTATCACTGTTACGCTTGCAGATTACGCTAGGGCTCAGCTGAAAAATTAGACGAAAACCAAAACTGGGGAGTCTGCCTTTCTAACTCACCTCCCTGGTGTATCCCCAATCCCTTCAAGCTCCTTATAGACGTAGCCATTTGTTAAACTTGATTCTGAAAACGGGAGCTGATACGAGTAGGTCAGTGAGGGATTGAGGGGTGCTCTGCTGCTTTCCTTAGGCAAACATTTTCACTGTCATTTGTTTTCCTAACTTCTGCTAATAGTAGGGATCAGGCAGATCACCCTGTTTAATAAAAGTCCTAATTTTACTTGTAGACACTTACCTTTTTTCTAGATAAGGTCCCAAGCTGTGGGTTAATAGGAGTATCGGTCCCATCTTATGACAGGACTATCGCTCTCAATTGTAGAGGCCAAAAGCAGAAAAAGTAGATTGTGACCCTAGGCTGGTTCTGACACAATGACCTGACTAGCCATTTTATTTCCTTATTTAACTGATCTGAAGCAGCGATTTAGGAGTGAAAAGAGAGGCTGTAGTACCTTGGGCAACACTTCTAGGCCCTGAGCTTCCTGCCTGCTGGATTGGAGCACAGTTGTGGTTGGCCAACAGGAGATCTGCCTCCTTCCTATGGCCCTTGGCTAGTCCCTGGCTTCTGACCTGACACAAGGTGAATGGTTGGTTGGGCTTTTCTGGAGCAGATGCGTAGCCCTGGATCCACCAGCCTACCTCATGACACCCCAAAACTCACTAGTCACATGTTCTACCATAGCTTTTGACTGCCAATCAAGATTATGTTCAGTTGATGACAAGCAAAAGACAGGTATACCTGTTCATACTTACTTACTCTCCCTTAAGGCCTAGAACCCTGCTCTCAGTTCTTGGCTTTGCTTCAGATTGTTAAAAGTCCACTGAGATTTGGAAAAGAAATTACCCTGCCCTGGTGTCCAGTGGCCAGGGCTCTGTGGGACACTGCCCTATCCCTAAGTCTCTTAAGGAGCTATAAGAAAAGCCAGGTTAACTTTGATCAACATGGCCTGGGCCCTGTAAGGAGGTTTAGCTGTCCTTACAGCCATTTGACTTGGGCCAAGAGGGTCCAGTAAAAAGGAAAACCATTTCTAGCCTTTAGCCTGTGTCAGAAGACTATGACCATGTGGGGTCTCCTTTAGCCCTGTGAAGTCCAGAGCTTCTGCCCTGAGCTGCCCTTCAGTCACACCACACACAGAGACCGTGCATGCTCTCAGAACTTTATTAGGTGGGGATTGGGCAAGAGAAAACCCCTGAAACAGTTGCCCATGTGGTTCAAGACAACTACAATGGAGATGTGTTGCTTGGAGATACCTTTGATTTTTAAAGGGGAGCTGACTGGCTGAACAACTCAGATTTTTTTTTTTCATGGTCAGCTAGTCTCTAATAAGTCTCTAGGGACATTACCAGACCAGAAGCCTGTGTTCTATATGAAGACAAACAGGTGCCCATACTTGTGTTGGGTGGAGGGCTATCGCTGCTATTCCCAGATCAAGATTTGGTGGAAGGAGCCCATGACAGATGACAAAAGGAACAGTTTCTCAAAAACAGAGGTATAAAGTAATTACACAGGAAAGAAAACAATTTCCAAAGGAGTGAGACAAGTCGTGATTCTTCATTGGTACCTGACCCCTACACCCAAACAGCCTTGAACCAGCCCTTCCAGAGACTGCCCCTAATGGCCCACTGGGCAGTGCAGGCTGTGAAGAAGACCTGAAGGCAGGTGGGGTGGGGGTGCTTATTTTGCTACAGTGGAGAAGGGGCTTGAATGGGGAGGGCAGACCTGGCTAACATCTGCCGCCATCCCCCAACTCCCCCCCAGACTTCTATCACATTTACAAATACATACATAAATACATTACATACAATAGCCAGTCTGGGAGGCAGATTCCCCACAGAGGCATGGCTGACACGTGTCTCGGGAATTCTAGGAAAGGGCACTGGGCTCCCAAATATGTGCTCGTGTGTTCTCTCCTGCCCAGGATAAGCCTTGCCCCAGCCCACCCCTCTCTTCCGGGTTTAGTTTGTCCAGTATGGAGAGTTGCCGTAGGCAGGTTTGGAGGCTTGAGACTTAGGCTGCAGGGAGCTGGGCTGGCTGCGCTGACCCGAGCCACTCTGAGGAAGAGGAGAAGGGAAGGCTGTCAAGGCTGGAGCAGAACCCCTGGCCCAGAGCAGGGTGGCTGCCTCCATCACTGTGCTCACCTGGGCATCCTGCGGAAGGTGGTGGTGCAGCAGCTGTGAGTGGGGCTGCTGGTGGGCTGGCAAGATGTGCAGGAATGGTGGGGGCGCATAGCCAGGGGCCGCTCCCGGGGCCAGGGGCCCAGTGGAGCCCAAGGCCGAGGGCAGGCTGAAAGGTGGAGGGGTCCCTGCATGAAATCCCTGCTTGTCAAAAGTCTACAGGGCAAAGAAGACAATGGTGAAAGTCAGGTTGGGCTGTAACTTCCCAAAAACATACACCCAACCCACCTTTGTCCCTCACCTGTGTCTTATTGTAGACAGAACCAGTCATATCAGGTAGACCAGTGGTGCTTGAAGACACTGATACTCCTAGGAGGAAAAGCAGTTGTTCCCCACAGCAGTTGTTCCCAGCTCCAGGCTCCCCACCTCCAGGGTCACCCAGGGGTTGCCCTGCCTGAGAGGGGATCAGGCAGGAGCCCACCACTCCAGGCCTTATCCTGGAAAGGAGAGGTAAACACTACCTTTGCCAGGCCCAGAACCTGCAGACTTGTTTGGTGCCTGCGATGATCCAGCATAGCCACCTTTGGAGTAGTCTCCTGCTGCTGTCCCCTGGGTCAGGTCGTCATAACCTAGCGTGGCAGGGTACAAGAGGCACGTGTGAGCCAGGCAAGCCTGTCTGACCCCGTGTGTCTCTGTCTGGGGAGTACCCCTCACCTGTACTGTAGCCGTGCTGGCCATAACCACCAGCCTGCTGGAAGGGAGGTGTGGGAGTGCTGAGGTTCACCCCATGTTGCTTGGCTGAGGCTGGAGAGACCTAGCGGGGGCAGGCAGATGAGCTATTAGTATAGGAAGAGGCAAGCTGAGGCTGGTCAGGTACCCCTGCCAGAGCCTAAGGCAGCAGGTGACATACCCACAACCACAGGGGACCTGTGTTTTCATTAGTGCAACACATGCTGGACCTAAACACAGCAGGGGAAAAGTGACCTTGTCCCCAGCCTGAACAGTTTCTGAAGACCAGATAAGATGGACTGGAATCACGACCCTCCCTCCCTGCTGGAAGACAGGTCCCAGGTTTCCACCTGCCAGCAACCCAAGGCCAGGAGACACAGTCACACCCGCTGAAATACTCACAAACATGGTGGGGCCATACTGGAAGGCACTGGGCATGCCTGTGTAGTAGGGAAGACCAGTGTAGCTATAGCCAGGTGGCAGTGCAGGGTTCAGGAAGGGCTGCTGGGCTGTGTGGTGGGTCTGTGATTGGCTCTGCTGTGGCTGAGCTGGTGTGGTAGGGGGTGCAGGGGATGCAGAGTCCCCACGGCCAAACTTCGTGACATCACCTAGGAAAGAGCACTGACTCCAGCCACTGCCCTTCCTCCAACCAGAGAAAGGCCAAGCTGGCTTCTGCAAACAGAACAGGTCTGGCTGCCAGCTCAGCACAGGCTGCTAAGAGGCCTCTCTCAGCTTTGCTGTTGCTGCTTCCCAGCTCCTGGAGTTCGCGCTAAGCCGGCCCCGGGCTACTCCTCACATCCATTGAGCAAACTCACCTGGATATGGATTATTAGCTAGGCTCCCATCTCGGCTGGCAAGTGCTGTGGGTGCAGCAAAGGGAATTCCATAGTAGTCCTAGGAGAGACCAGGCAGGCTCGATGAGCGACTGGCCCTGCTTGACTCCCAGGAGAGCAGAACCAGCACATGGAAGTGGTGACGCCACGCTCCTGAAATAGACTGCACGCCTGAAAGCCAGCAGTCCCAGGGAACGCCAAGTAAATGGTGCCCCCTCGGAAGAGTGCAACTAGGCGGCCTGCCTAACACATGAGCACACAGACCAGCCAACCCTGCAGCTTCACCAGGCAGCGCTGCTGGAGACCAAGCCTCACACATCCATTTGACACCACAGGCAGATGCCTGTGTGAATGCCTCGGGCTGAACCAACTTCGCTGGCTTTTCTGTGTGAGAGACTACAGGGCAGCTAGGAAAGCTGACTAAACAGAACAGACCCGAAAAAGGAGGCAACAGAAGTGCAGGGGCCTGAAAGGTTTAAGGGGAGACGGGGCAGTGCCAGGTAGGCACAGGAATAAGCAGGACTCCAGGTGAAGCCTAGAACTGGCCTGTCACCACCTACACTGCTCTCGAAACACTGACATGGCCCAGGACAAGCTTGTCCAACCCACGGCCCACGACAGCTTTGAATGTGGCCCAACACAAATTCATCTTTCTTAAAACATGAAATTTGTTTGCAATTTTTTTAAGCTCATCAGCTGTCTTTAATGTTAGTGTATTTTATGTGTGGCCCAAGACAATTATTCTTTCAATGTGGCCCAAGGAAGCCAAAACATTGGACACCCCTGGCCCAGGACTTGGGGGAAGTATGGCAGATACAACAAAGTGTGGAGACAGAGACGGCAAAACACAGTGGAGCTTCGTGGAGGAGGGGAGGTCTGACCTGACCCTCACTCACCATCCAGGGCCTCGCACTCCTGGACACACCTGGCTCCTGGGGAAAGGCAAAGCCCTTGGGCTGTGCCCGATCCCAGAAAGGAGCCATCCTGGCTGGGAATGGCACTCACACCCTCCAGGAAACCTCCCGGAAACCCATAGCATCCTAGAACCCCCGGGAGAGGCAGGCAGAGCTGGGAACACACAGAGCTGCACAACTGAGGACGGGAGCAGAGAAAGCCCAGAAGGGGGAGCACTTTCACAGAACACGAGAAATCTCCAGGAGGGAACTAGGCTCACAAGCAGCAGAGGTGAACAAACAACCCGAGGGATAGAAAGAGCAACATATCTCAAAAGGTGGGCTCCAGAGGGTGTTTTCTCTAAGGCACAAAGTGATAAAAGCCAAAAGAGTGCTGTGAATAAATGTGGAGACCACGGAGAGCCCCTGAAGCAGAATGAATCCCGGGGCTCAGCACCACCTCTTGCACTTTGGGCCTTTGGCCAGCAGATTAAAGGGCTGCTGGTTTGCACAGTGGGGAGAAGCCGCTCGGCTCCCAGGCTAGGTCTCTGCTTCTGGAAATACGGCCAGCCAGTGGAAAGGGCTACTCTTCTGAAACAAGAGCAGCTCCATCAGCTCTTTGTGGTGCGGCAGAGAAGGGGGCAACACCAACGGGGAAGAAGGCATCACTGCACAAGGGAGAAAGCCTCTTCCTCCAGGAACAGGAAAGACTCCAGCAGAGGCGGTGTCCAAACTGCTTGCAACTCTCTGACAAGTGCCCTGGGAAATGGCAGAGCAAGAAGACAGTGGCTCCCAGGAGGAAGTCCTACCCATGGGCAGGGCAAGGAGCGGGCCTATTCCCCTCTGTCCCCACAGTTCTGTTCATGTGGCTATCCCAGGAAAGGCCCACACTGCATTCTGGCACCAACGGTCAGAAGAAAGAGGCAACCCTGGTCTCAGAGTAAGGCTGCAACCACCAGGGACGTCCCAGGGCAGGCATTCTCACAAATCTAGATGGGAGGCCAGACCCAGAAGAGACCTTAAAGACCATCAGCTCAAGCCACTCACTCAGCTGACTGCAGAAGAGCAGTCACTGGCCACCTCAGACCAAAGACACTATATGGTACTCTGAGGAAGAGGAAGACAGTATAAAACTCCAGGGCCAAGTAAGCAACCTCCATGTCTTGTGTCATATGGTTTTTCTTTTTAAAAAAGAGAGAGAAAACAAGATGGAGGAGGGAAGATAAGGACCCACATTTAACAGGGGGCATGGCCTACCAGGGCCCCAGGGCCCAAAGGCCTTCACATTTCCCAGGGATGAGCACTGGACACTCTGTGCCAAAGCTATGGTCACACCTGGCACAACCGCCAGATGAAAACAGCTTTCTCAGTAGTGGTGCTGAGAGGTTCCTCAGGCAGAGGATCCTAAGGGCCAGAGAGTGTGGCAGCCAAGACCATAAGAGGGGGGACATGTAAAAGATTCTGAACCCTCTGCTCCAACCAGTCCATACCCCACTCACCACTGGCAGCCGTGACTGCAGCATCTGGAGCTCGTCATAGCCATAGATCTGTGTGAGAACCAGAAAGTGTATTTTAGGAACCACATACCATCCCCTGGGAAGCCCAGGTCCTTCTAGGAGTCAAAACAAGGTTGGGGGACTGTAACACACCCGGGAATGGGATCTGGATCAGCTGTTACGGGAACAGATCCTGCCTTCATGGAGTCTAGATGGAAGAAGACCACCAGGGCTCAGCGGGGCGGAGACGGGGGGGCTCAGGGATGGAAGGGCAGCTCAAGGCGGGCAACCTGGGCCCAACGCCAGGTTCCTGCCAGGTGCCAGCCCCCGGGGCCAGGGGAGCTGGGCAGGCCAGGAGTTCCGCCATACACTCACCGGGTAGGCAGGAAGCAGTCCTCCGGGACCTACGAGGTACTGGTTGTGCAGCAGGGGAGGCACCCCCTGAGGCAAGTTTGGGGGTGCTTTGCCTATATAGACGGAAAAATCAAATGGAGTGAAGTGGTCACCACAAAGAGTGAGAGTCCTCGGCTGCTTCAGTCACTGAGCTACCCCAGATGGGTTCAAAGAAGGGCGTGGCCAAATGAGGCAGAGGGTCATTCTACAAAGCAGTGAAGGGGAGACAGAAAGCCCAGCCACCACACTGAGGTTGTTTCAACGTCAGAGAGTTCTGGGCCCAGACAAAAGCAGCCCCTTTCCCCCAATCCCTAAGGTCCCACTGCACTGAGCAAAGAGAAATATAAAGAGAATCTGCCTCCTCCAAAGAGGGCAAGGAAGCCATGCAGTGTCAGGAGAGGGACAGGCTGAGTTCGAAGTCGGTTTTAACAGCAACCATCAAATCATAGTCTGCTGGGCCCACAGACAGCCTAGGTCTGCAGTCGTGGAGCCCACAATAAGTCGTCCCCAGCCCCTCCAAGTCACAATGTCAACTCGGCTCCAGGAAAGAACAAAGAGGAAAGATTGAAAAGCTAGAAGCACGCAGAGGCCAGGAATCCTGCCAGGAAGAATTCATCCCCATCGGGGTGGGGAGACCGGGCCTCAAGGTCAATGGAGCACACAGCACACTTGGCGGGCCTGAGACTCTCCTGACACCTGCACTGCCTTCCTGGGACGCCAAGCAGGCACCTTTGAGGGGCTCAGGGGTGGGCAGGAAAGGCCTCTGGAGCAAATACCTGAGGTCACCAAGGGCGCGGCCCTGCTACTGCTGCTGGATGCACTCGCGGGGGTCCCACCCAGACAGAGGCTGTTCGCGGTGTTCATGCTACTGGACAGGCTGACGCCTGAGGATACGGAACTTGAGACGGAGGTCGCTGCCGTGGAGAAGGTGGCTGAGGACTGGTGGGAAGAGGTGCTCTCCACACTGGCATGCTGGCAAAAGAAAAGCCAGGACACATGGATCTGGAGGCAGAGGAGGAGGGTGCTGGGGAGAGCCTGGCCTGGCGCTTGGGTCCACAGTCTCAAGGCTGAGCAGGCAGGCAATGATGTAACAACCCAGGCTCCCTTAAGGTGAGAGGCTCTGTGCTCAGTGCTCACTGCGGCCCCTCACATAGCAGCTGATTCCAGCCATCAGGATACAATACATAAACTGAACATCAAAACTATTAACATTAAGCTTTAATGACCACAACTCTCTGTAAAAATCCTTCAAGTTGCTCATGCATTGGCATCCAAAATGAGGGCATAGAAATCCCAAGATAACTTCAGATCATAAATGAACACAGACTCTCTGAATACGGGACGAGTACCTACCTCAAAGCAAAGCAAACAGTCTGAGAAGAGGCGAGCACAGGCCACAGGAAGCCCAGCGCAAGTCTCAATCTTTTGGAGATTTCCCTTCTATTGGGATTCTCAGCCACTGTGGTCTGGAAACAACAGGAGGCTGAGAGAGGCCTTTGCTCCAAAACCTGGTGACACCTTTCAGTCCACCAATGCCTCACCAGTGCCCACATAAGAGGGTATGGCCTGCCACTATGCCTGTTTGACAAGGTACCCCTGGGAAGAAAGAGTGAACCAGCGGATGCTCCATCAGCCCCAAGTCCCAGAAGCCCTGCCCAGCTGCCCAAGCCTAGCAACAGGGTCCTATGAAGAACTTCAAGCTCTGAGCAGGTAGGTGGGAGAGGCACACCTAGGTGGACAAAGCAAGTCCCAAAAAAGGGAAGAAAAGCTCTGTAAGAGGGAGACTAGTCTCCAAACCAGGGCATAGAAAGCAGCATATAAACTTGTAGAAGAAAAGCCAAAGAACAGGAAGGGCCCAGGAGAAGGACCCAACCTGCCTCCGCAGACTAACTCTCCGCCGCCATCCCATGCCCACAGGTCACTACCCGCCTGGGCACTGGCTTTAAGGAAGTAACATCCAGAACAGATTCACCAAGGTAAAGACAGCCAAAAACATGGTTTCCTGGGGCTCCAAGGCGTCTTGTTCCTTCAGCACAGATGGGCAGGACCAGACTGGAGAGAGCCCCACCCGGAGCAGGGCAAAGGATGCACTGGCCTGCCCACCATCTAGGTTCTCGCTAAGGAGCCAGACTCTCCACCAACTGCCACAGAAATCTGGAACAGCTCTGACCAGTGCTCGCAAGTGTACTTGGATATATACAACCTTTTAATCTCGGAAGGAAAAATACACATTCCCCATCGCTAAGAGATGCTCACTAGGGAACTAGGTCCTGACTTGCTGAAAGGGACTCAAGAGTCATCTGGCAAGTCTCTTCTCCCTTAGCTGCCCGATGGGGTTCCTGTCTCTGGCCCTCATCTTCCAGAACTGGGAGGACATCAACCTGCTGGATTAAAAGGTCAACACTAATTTTCAAGGCCTCGCTCAGTCCATCCAATGGGGCCTATGCAGTCAACTCCCCAGGATGGGCCCAGAGAAATAAAGGCAGGAGAAGATGCTGAGATTTCCTTTATGTATTGATGGAGAGTAGTAAAGATCTAACTACAAAAAAATGGAAGAAAATACACAGATCTATGTAAAAAAAAAATCATCAACAGCAAACTTAGGGAAAAATACCTGTACTTCCCATCACGAAGGGCTCCCTAATATAGAAATAGAGACCAAAGACCTGACAAAAAAAGGAACCAAGAATATAAATAGCTCACATAGGCCGGGCACGGTGGCTCACGCCTGTAATCCCAGCACTTTGGGAGGCCGAGGCAGGTAGATTACGAGGTCAGGAGTTTGAGACCAGCCTGACCAACACAGTGAAATCCCGTCTCTACTAAAAATACAAAAATTATCCAGGCGTGGTGGTATGATCCTGTAACCCCCGCTACTCAGGAGACTGAGGCAGGAGGATCACTTGAACCCAGGAAGTGGAGGTTGCAGTGAGCTAAGATTGTGCCACTGCACTCCAGCCTAGGCGACAGAGTGAGACTGCATCTCAAAAAAAAAAAAAGCAGATGATAATGGGGAAATGACTATGTGTATGCACTGCGTGTTTTGACTTTTATTTATTAAAAGGATGGAGAAAATGTAAGGGTAGAGCCAAGTAGATGAGAGACAGAAAAACTTTTCATTGTCTATCTTTCCGTAACTTTTCAGATGAAATATTATGAACAAACAGTTGACCCCTGAACAACACAGGCTTGAAATGCATGGGTCCACTTACAGGCAGATTTCTTTTTCAACCCGATGCACGCATGCATAATTTGAAAACACCCGTATTTGGAAGACTGACTTTTCCTATAGGCGGGTTCCACAGGGGCAACTGCGGGACTTGAGAATGTGCAGATTTTGGTGTATGCAGTGGTCCTGGAATGAATCCCCTGCATATATGGAGGGACAACTGTATTAGCAATGTCACAGTTCTGTCATGCTGACAAAGTATGGGACCCACTGGATGAGACGATTCTGGCTGTGGCAGGTTGGAATACATGATCTGGAGTTTTTTTTGGGGAGATGGAGAGTGCAGCTCCCCATGAGTGCAGGAGCACTGGGCTCCCAGGCAGCAGTGGCACGGACATAGAGGACAGCTCCACGGCACTCCTGCTGAGGTCAGCCCACCGCTCCCATGAGCCACAGAGGGCAGAGGCAGGGGGACAGGCAGAGGTGTCCACACTATGCTCTACTTTGAAAGTGGCAGTTTGTGTGTTTTATGATAAAAGATTCTGTGTAAGGTTTGACTTGGAACACTAGAGTGTGAAAGCCACAGCATCAGCCAGATCCAGAGGAAAGGACAGGACGTCCCTTTTCCACCACCTCACTCTGCTGGTGAGCTACTGCCTTCTTCAGAGGACACCAAGTTCATCAGTTTCCTGCCTCCTCCATTCGTCTGCACCCTAATCCTTCCTCCCAGCCTGTGGACCTGCCTACTCCAACCTCACCCGACACCTCCTGTTGTCCAGGAGCATGCACATTTTGTTAATCCAGGCACCTTTCTATCCTCCCAATAGAGGCGCCAGCCTCTCCTAAGTTTTCATTGCATGCCTTCTACAATCCGCCTCCTCCTCTCCATCTCACTACCATTCACTCCGCAACCCACCACAATCTGGCTGACTCCTACCACTTAAAACCATGCTCATGGTTCCAGGACCCACTGAACCACACCTCAATAACCATAATCTAGGGCTACTCTTCGGCATATGAGGACACTTCCCAGCTGGCGCGCCCACTCCAGCCCTCCTGCCTGGCTTCTCGACAGTGCATGTTGGCTTCCACTCCTGTCCTCCACCCTCTAAGACTCCCTTCTCCAACATCGACCTCCTCACAGTCTCTGCCTGAGTCAGGAAAGAAGGCACGAGGAAGGATCAAACAGCAAATTCCTGGGAGCAAGGTCACCACCTGACACTCCTGCCAATAACAGATAAGGTCTGGAGCAACGATTCTTCCCAGGCGCTACAAACTTAGAAAGCAAGATGTCCCCAGATGGTGCCCAGGAAATCAGAAGCTCAAACCAGATCACGTCATCAAGACATTTCAGCCAAGCAACTCTAGATTATCAGATACTAAAAATCAGACTGAAGCCCCAACTGCATGTGACTAAGCTCCAGGCTCCCCAAGCATGGTGGAGGAAGAGGAAGCCGCGCAGACACTTACTGTGTGTGATGTGCTCGAGGAGAGGGCTGCATGTGCAGAGGAGAGGCTGCTCTGCTGGCTGGAGAGGGAACTAGAAGACAAAACAGAGCGCCGTATGTCCACCTGAACAAGTGACTCCAGATGAACAAGACCCATGTGGGTCAGTGAGCTAGATTCAAACTTGTCCCTAGTTCCTAGCAAAGGACCAGCTTCAGACCCATCCTCATTCTTATCCCCACAGAGCCCAGTGATGGGGTCCTGGTGGACAGGAATGACTCGCCATGAGGTCTGGAAAACTCCAGAGCCAGCTTCCCTCAACGACATCCATTTGCTCCTCAGATGCGAAAAGTGAAGACAGAGTTGCACTAAGAACACGGTCATCCTTGACAACCCCATTCAATCTGTGAATGAGGGATCAAAGTTCCTATGCTCAACTCCACATGCCAATTCCCATCAAATCCACTTTTGCTCCTAGCTAAAGAGTGATGGAGAACACTCCTCAGAAGACACAGGTAGCAACGCCACCCATTTTCCTACACCTTGTTCTAATAACATCGTTTCTTCAGCCATGGAAAGTTCAAGTCAGACACCTGCTCAGAAATCCATCATTCTCATTCCACCTCAGTGGCATGGGCCCAGCGATGCCCAGAAAGGCTAGGCTCAGGTACCCTCTGGAGGGTGAAGACAGGTAGGAGGGAGCTGCTGGCCTCACCCTACTCCCAGGGGACCCAGTGCTCTGTGCCAGCAGAGGCGGTACAAGCAGGCAAGGTTTCCATATCTGGTGGTTTTAAGGCACAACCTGGCCAAAACCTAAGCTACAGTCACAATGCAAAAGCCCAGGATATCACGTCAGAGACAACAAGTGTGCTCTGTTCATGGAAGCAACCTTCTACAGGAGCTCCAGGACTTTGCCCCAAGGTACTTCTCACTTTGGGCCCACACCTTCCGCATACCTGCTAAGCTGAGAGAGAGGGCTGCTGGTCAGGTCGCTAGTGTGCTGGGATGTGGACGGCAGAAGTGCAGTGCAGGAGGTGGTGCTGGGCAGGGAGCTCACAGACGGGAGGGCAGAGGGAGGGCCTGTTGTCTTTGGAGCCGGAACAGATGAAGTAGCTGTAAGAAGCATATCTGTTTATTTCTAAAACCAATCCTAAGTACCTGAAAATATGCTGAATATCTTGTGACATGTCAGCCTCAGTTGAGACGTCCATAAAGTTACATTCCCCGGGAAAATGTCAAGCATGTCGCCAGATAGCCCCTTGTCTGTCAAACAACACTATCAAAGGACACACCATGGTCACCTGTTCAAGATGCAGCAAAGAATAGGAAATGACACCTTTATAACCCAATCTATCCTATATGGGGACATACTTTTCCCACCTAAAGGAACCTAAGCTGTAGATGCAACCAGAAAGAAAAACAGGTGCTGATCCTAATATGTAGAATTATAACGTGAGGCAAACTCCTCAAAGGGCACAGCAAGGGGGAGTAAGAAGCTGACAGGCGAGACCACCTACACGTGCTTCCACCAAGTCAGGCTGACTCTACCAATGCTCACGGCCAACGTAAGGTAGATTGGGGTTGATGCATATGTTGTGGAGAGACACAGACACCTAATATCTGCAGTCCAACTGTCCAACACCTACTTCCAAATGCACAGTGAGCATTTCCTTGGTATGTGATTGAATAGATGAATCTCAGAGCACATAAATGAGCTTCAAAGGCTTCAGAAAGGACGTGGAGACACTCAGTCCTAGCTGTGGAAAGACTCAGTCTCAGTGCTGTCCACACATACAATTCAGATATGTGCTTGGAAAAAAAACATCATTGTCTTTTCCAGTTAGGAAAGAGGAGCAACCTTGACCCTTCTAAAACCCAGGGAAAGCACTTGAGTCTCTAAAGGAAGGGCAGGTCAAAAACAAACACAAGCAATGAAAGGGTCAACTTACACCGAGGTCAGTTCTTACAGAGGGCTTCTTTTTATTGGCAGTCTATTCCATATATAAACCTTGTTCATAGATAAACTGTATAAAGACACCACAGATATACCTCACCTAAAACTAAGACCCCAAAACGTACCGCCCTGGGCCTTGTATTATGATGCTAACAGCTTCACAGGAAGCCTCTCTCAAACAAACAAACAAAATGGGGAGGGAAGGGGAGGAGGAAGTGAGGGAGAAGAGAGTATGGGAAATGAAAAGTAGGTTAATGTACACTGCTTCCCAGATACTTTAGTTCTCGACCAATGCCTAGACAAAAGAAACCTGCCACTACCACTGCTAGAGTAAAAAGTTCCTCTGTCATCCAACAAGCTCAGAACGACCAACGAATCTCCAAACAGCCTTGGCAGCCCAACAGTACCAGCAAATGTCAAACCAAAATCCTGGGGCTCCAAATCTGTCATTACAGTTTCAACTGAGGCTCACCTCGGTCTACTTAAGTTCAATATCCGCACTCCCAGAAAATCCTATTTAAAGAGAGTCTTTCTGGCTTCCCCACCCATTTGCCTTCCTGAATAAAGAAAGAAAACTACTATAAACAATCACAGACAAGCTGGCCAACTACAGAAAAGAAGCAATTAACGGATTTGCCTGCACTATCTTTGGTAATCACTGAGCTATTGGAAAGGGGGTCTCATTTTCTCCCAAATGTCCACAGTGAACATATATCTCTCTTTCTAAGCAACAGTCCTTCAGGTCCTAAAGACAATGAGCCTATCTTTCCTGAACAAGAACAGTAAATTTTTGCTTTAGAATTTTTTTTTTTTTTTTTTTTTTTGAGACGGAGTCTCACTTTGTAGCCCAAGCTGGCTCAAGCGATTCTTGTGCCTCAGCCTCCCAAGTAGCTGGGATTACAGGCATGCGCCACCACACCTGGCTAATTTTTCATATTTTAGTAGAGACAGAGTTTCACCATGTTGCCCAGGGTGGTCTCAAACTCCTGAGCTTGGGCAATCTGCCCGCCTTGGCCTCCCAAAGCACTGGGATTATGGGCATAAGCCACCCCGCCTGGCCCAAGCATCTTTAAAATGCATACTGTATGCTGCGCTTGTGGTGCAGTCTGATTAGGGCACAAGAATATGAGACCATCACCTCTTTCTTGTGTGGCTAAGACATTTCTAATAACACCACAGCCAACACCTGGTCCAAAAAAAAAAAAAAGCAAAAGGGCTGCTTTTTAACGAACGAGCCATTGACCAACTGGTGTTTTCCACATCACGTGAGCTATCCTCTTCCTCTGTTTGGTTGGCACCAGCCATGACAAGAGTAAGCTTGCTGCTATACTTACTGTCTAGTGTCTGCTGACTTCGACCCCCACCATGTCCATTCTATAAGGAAAAGAAGAGAACATAAACTTACAAAATGAAATCATTACCTGAGTGGCTTTTTATACTTTCTATAACATATAGCTTAATCAAGAAACAATGATCTCTTTTATTCTATTTTTTAATAAAGAGAAGGTAAACAACAAACTCTCATGCAAGAACAAAAATGTTTAAAAAATTTTTTCACCTCCCCAGGTTCAGGTGATCCGCCCCCTTAGCCTGCCTAGGAGCTGGGTCTACAGGTGCATCCTACCATGCCTAGCTAATTCTTGTATTTTTTGTAGAGATGGGGTTTTGCCATGTTGACCAGGCTGGTCTCCAACTCCTGGGCTCAAGCAATCCTCCTGCCTTGGCCTCCAAAAGCACAGGATTAAAGGCATGAGCTACCACACCCAGACCCAAATAATTTTTTTTTAAAGGTAACTTTTTGAGATGGTGTCCTGCTCTGTCACCCAGGCTGGAGTGCAATGGCGCATCTTAGATCACTGCAAACTCCGTCTCCCAGGTTCAAGTGATTCTCCTGCCTCAGCCTCCCAAGTAGCTGGGATTACAGGCGCGCACCACTACACCAGGCTAATTTTTGTATTTTTAGTAGAGATGTGGTTTCACCATGTTGGCCAGGCTGGTCTCAAACTCCTGACCTCAAGTGATCCGCCCGCCTCGGCCTCCCAGAGTCCTAGGATTACAGGTGTGGGCCGCCATGTGAGCTCCAGCATGGGCAACAGTGACACTCCATCTCAGAAAACAAAACAGAACAAAACTAACAAAGAAAGAAAGAAAGGAAGGAGACAATACCACTATAGATCTCAGAAACATTAAAAGAACAGGAAAGAAATACATTGAAGTTTTATACCAGTAAATTAACAACTTAGATGAAATGGACAAATTCCTTGACATACACAAATAACAAAAGAAACTGAAGCATAGTGGTTCCTAACTGTAATCCCAGCTACTCAGAACGCTGAAACAGGAGAATTGCTTGAGCCCAGGAGTTCATGACCACCCTGGGCACTGTAGCAAAACTCCAGCGCGGAAAAAAAAAAAAAAAAGTCTGAATAGCCCTCTACCAATTGAGGGAATTGAATTTACAATTACAAAACTCCTTGCAAAGAAAACTTCTGGCCCAGACAGCTATACTGGTGAATGCTACTAAATATTTAAGGTAGGAAGGAGAACAATTCAACACAAACTCTTTCTAAAAAATAAAGTGAGACTGGTGGTGATTCAAAAAAAAAAAAAGTGAAAATTATATTGCATGGTAGCACATCAAGAACTAATGTCTAAAACCAGGATGGAAAATCAACAAGTAGCAATATACAGAGGGAAAAGTCTAACAAAGGTTCAATTTAACTGTGTCTGGGGTGTAAATAAGTAAAATTATCTAGCATGCAGTTGAGAATACACAGCATCAAGTTGACAGCCGATGCAGTGGCTCACACCTGTAGTCCCAGCACTTTGGGAAGCCAAGGCGGACATAGCACTTGAGGTCAGGAGATCGAGACCAGCCTAGCCAACATCATGAAACCCCACCTATACTAAAAATACAAAACTTAGCTAGGTGGGGTGACACACACCTGTAGTTCTAGCTACTCGGGAGGCTGAGGAAAGAGAATCATTTGAACCTGGGAGGAAGAGGTAGCAGTGAGTCAAGATCGCACCACTGCACTGGGCAACAGAGCCAGACTCTGTCTCAAAAAAAAAAAAAAAAAATTAAGCTGGGCACAATGGCTCATGCCTATAATCCTGGCACGTTGGGCAGCTGTGGTGGGTTGATCACCTGAGGTCAGGAGTTCAAGACCAGCCTGGCAAACATGGTGAAACCCCATCTCTATTAAAAAAAAATACAAAAAAAAAAAAAATTAGCCAGGTGTGGTGGTGGGCGGCTGTAATCCCAGCTACTCAGGAGGCTGAGGCAGGAGAATCACGTGAACCCAGGAGGCAGAAGTTGCAGTGAGCCGGGACCATGGCACTCCAGCCTGGGCAGCAACAGCAAACCTCCCTCTCAAAAAATAGATACATATATTTACACACACTATATTATCAGATGTATAGTTGTTTTGGGAGGTTTCTTTTGTTTTTGTTTTGAGACAGTGTCTGGCTCTGTCACCCAGGCAGGTGTGCAGTGGTGTGATCTTGGCTCACTGCAACCTCCGCTTCCTGGTTCAAGCCATCCTCCCACCTCAGCCTCCCGAGTAGCTGGGACTACAGGTGTGTACCATCACACCTAATTATTATTATTATTTGTAGAGGCAGGGTCTCATCATGTTGTCCAGTCTGGTTGTGAACTCCTGGGCTCAAGTGATCCACCTGCCTCAGTCTCCCAAATTGCCAGGACCACAGGCTCGCACCACCACGCCCAGCCACTTTTTGTATTTTTTGTAGAGATAGAGTTTTTTGTCATGTTGCTGAGGCTGGTCTCGAACTCCTGACCTCAAGCAATCCACCTGCCTCCACCTCTCAACGTGCTGGGATTCCAGGCATAAGCCACCATGCCCAGCCCAACATGGTTGTTTAGATTATGTAAGAAATGTTACACGATGAGCTTCTCAAAAATTTATGTTGAAACAAAAACAGCTTGTCATTGGCCGGGCGTGGTGGCTCATGCCTGTAATCCCAGCACTTTGGGAGGCCAAGGCAGGCAGATCACCTGAGGTCAGGAGTTCGAGACCAGCCTGGGCAACATGGTGAAACCCTGTCTCTACTAAAAATACAAAACTTAGCCAGCATGGTGATGGGTGCCTGTAATCCCAGCTACTCGGGAGGCTGAGGCAGGAGAATTGCTTGAACCCGGGAGGCGGAGGTTGGAGTGAGCCAAGATCATGCCATTGCACTCCAGCCTGGGCAACAAAGCAAGACTCCATCTCAAAAAAAAAAAAAAAAAAAAAAAAAAACAAGCTTGTCATTGAAATTTCCATAGTTCACATGGTTTTTCTTGTTTTAGTGCCCATCTGTCAGGATATAGACTCTAACTTATTTCTGTCAAAGCGTCTCTGAGAATGTAATTTTAATCTGTGGATATTCCAGGCTGTGGAAGGGGAAGAGAAGAAGGAAGGGAGGATGATCCATCCAAGACGGACAAGGCACACAAATATTTTTCTAAATGTTTAGTTGAAGGGAATGATGAAAAAGACAAAACATGGAAAGCTCCATTTTACTCAGCTAATATGTTCCAAGATTCTATTCCTGTTTGTGATTTTATGTCTCATTAGAGGTAGAGTGGCATAATCTCAGAAAACGTAGCTTAAAAACATTATTTGATTTCCTATGTCTTTTTTTTTTTTTTTTTTTTTTTGAGATGGAGTCTTGCTCTGTCACCCAGGCTGGAGTGCAACGGTGTGATCTCCGCTCACTGCAACCTCCTCCGCCTCCCGGGTTCAAGCGATTCTCCCACTTCAGCCTCCCAAGTAGTAGCTGGGACTACAGGCACGCACTACCACATCAGGCTAATTTTTGTATTTTAGTAGAGACAGGGTTTCACCATGTTGCCCAGGCTGGTCTCGAACTCCTGATCTCAGGTGATCTGCCCGCCTCAGCCTCCAAAAGTGCTGGGATTACAGGAGTGAGCCACTGAGCCCAGATTCCTATGTGTTTTTAATGCTCTCAGCCATTTGTGTGCTTTATAAGACAAGATTCCTTGAGACTAGTCTGGGTAACATGATGAAACCCTAT
Source organism: Pongo pygmaeus (assembly GCF_028885625.2). Lineage (NCBI taxonomy): Eukaryota > Metazoa > Chordata > Mammalia > Primates > Hominidae > Pongo > Pongo pygmaeus. Next base: position 23,272,117 of record NC_072386.2, on the reverse strand, counting down.
CTCTACAAAAAAATTAGCCAGGTATGGTGGCATGTGTCTGCAGTCCCCACTACTCGGGAGGCTGAGGCTGCAGGCAGTTGTGATCGCACCACTGCACTTCAGTGGGTGACAGAGCCAGACCCTGTATCAAAATGAAGAAGAGAAGGAGAGGTAGGGAAAAGGGGGAGGGGGAGGAGGATGGGGAGGACGAGAAGAAGAGGAGGAGGAAGAAGAAGAAAGGGAAGGAAGGAAGAAGAAGAAAAAAGAAGGGAGGAGGGAGGAGGGTGAGGAGGAGGGGAAGGAGGAGAGGAGGAGGAGGAGGAGGGAGAGGAGGGAGAGGAGGGAGAGGGGGAAGAAGAAAAGAAAAAGAAGAAGAAAAGGAGGAGGAGGAAGAAGGCCACGACGACAAGATTCCTTAATTCAAATGCAGTTAAGACATCGGATGCATGCACGCAGATTTAATATAGGAACAACCACAGTGTAGTTGTTTCTTTGGCTCTAGAAAGGCTTCTTCCTAAACTGGAAGCATATCTATACTTTTCTCAGCTGCCTACACCAAGTAAGATGCTGCAAATGTATGTGTGAGGGTGTATACATCGTAGGAGGGGTTCTTGTGGGGCAAGGGCTTGGATTTACTCATAGGATTATCAAGTTCCAGCACTGTTAATAAAAATTGTTGGCTTAAAAATTTACTCAGAAACCTTGGATATATAGAGTTGTCAAGCTGAAATCCTAAGCTATCATGTCATATTTACAAAATAATGTCAAGTGATAAAAGGAACAAAGAGCCCAGTGTAGTGGCTCACCCTATAATCCCAGCACTTTGGAAGAAGGCCAAGATGTGGATTATGTGAACCTGGCAGTTCAAGATCAGACTGGGCAACATGGTGATACCCTGTCTCTAAATAAAATACAGAAGTCAGCCAGACATGGCAATGCATGTCTGTAGTCCCAGCTCTTTGGGAGGCTAGGGTGGGAGGACTGACTGAGCCCGGGAGGTCAAGGCTGTGGTGTGCTGTGATCGCGCCACTGGACTCTAACCTGGGTGACAAAGCAAGAACCTGTACTCCCCCAAAAAACAAACAACCAACCCACAGAATTGCTCACACTGAATGCTCACATATTAATTTTTAGCATTTCTTATCAATAAAGTATCTTTAATTAAGATATCCACATTGTAACTTTTATACACACTAGGAAACCAAAAAATTAGCGCAACTTTCTTTATTGCAGTGGTCTAAAACAACCTGCAGTATCTCCAAGGTATGCCTGTAGTGTCATCTATATTATTTTAATTTCCTGGGAGAGAATGATGTTCAAGTATTACTAGTGTGACATGAAATGTGTATACTTACTTGTTCTTTTTTAAGTTTCTTTCTAAGATTCTCAGGAGATATTGGTAGATCTCAATTTAACAGAAAGCAATACAACTGGCAATGACCATCAGATATGCAGCTAGCAAGAATCTAGAAGGGTAAAACTTTAAAACTATATCAAAAATAGATCTGGTTCCTTTATCTATAGTCCAGTATTATTAACAAAAACTAGGTAGAAAATACACAATTTTAACACAAAAATACCTAACAGTGATGAAGAAGCAAATACATTCAAAGCAAATTGGGCAATCAGAGAGAAAGCAGTACATGAAATATTCAGAGATATTTCAGACAATGTAGAAGTACCCAGTACTACAGCCAAAGTGCTCATACTACATGCATGCTTGGTTTTCTCCACAAAGTGTATGAACCTGCGGATCTATCCACACACTCAAGAGCATGGGTGCTAGAGATGCCCACTGTAAACAAACTCAATGAACTATAAGGATTCTACTCAAAAGGTAGTCAATTTGTAAAATAAAATCATATCCAAGAAGCATAATTTAACCAAACATTAATTTCCAAATAAGACAGACATCTTATGAGAAAAAAACTAAAATACCACTTACCATGATGGTTCCTGGAGCTGACTCTGATGAACTCACAGGGCTTTGGTATGGGATCCTGTTATGCACAGAACTCTGGTCGTAAGAGGAAGACATTGCTACTGGACTAGCAGAACTCAGTGATGAGCTTGTCAGACTGCAGGAGGTAATGACGGAAGTTGTATATGTGGAGTTCTGTACTGCACTGGTCATTGGTAAAGATGTACTCAAAGGCTCACTGAAAAGAGTCAAAGATATTCAACATAATTTTGTTACTTTAAATAGCTTCATAAAAAGAAACATAAACAGCTTCACGAAATGCAACTACTGCATCAATTTATTATCCCAAATGAGACCCACCTAATTTAACTGAGAGATAGGGGGACATCTTTAAGAATACTTTAAGAATACTTTAAGAATACAGGCTGCGTGCGGTGGCTCACGCCTGTCATCCCAGCACTTTGGGAGGCAGAGGTGGGCAGATCCAGAGGTCAGGAGATCGAGACCATCCTTGCCAACATGATGAAACCCCGTCTCTACTAAAAATACAAAAATTAGCAGGGCGTGGCGGTGGGCACCTGTAATCCCAGCCACTCTGGAGGCTGAGAAAGGAGACTCACTTGAACTCGGGAGGCAGAGGTTGCAGTGAACCGAGATCGCGCCACTGCACTCCAGCCTGGCGACAGAGCAAGACTCTGTCTAGAAAAAAAGAAAAAAAATAAGAAGATTCTTTAAGGAATCCAGGTGTTTGAGACCATCTTTAAAAAGGAAACTTAAACAAATATCAGGTTTTGCGCCTCTGGAATGTGGAAAAACTAAAACAACAACAACAACAAAGTCAGCCAGGCACGGTGGCTCATGCCTGTAATTCCAGCACTATGGGAGGCTGATGCAGGCAGATTCATTGAGCTCCAGAGTTTGAGGCCGGTGTGGGCAACATGACGAAACCCTGTCTCTACAAAACATATTAAAAAATTAGCTGGGCATGGTGGTGCATGCCTGTAATCCCAGATACTCAGGAATCTGAGGCAGGAGGATCATTTGAGCCTGGGAGGCAGAGGTTGCAGCGAGCCAAGCATTCTGCTGCACTCCAGCCTAGACAACAGAGCAAGACCCTATCTCAAAAAAAAAAAGAAAAGAAAAGAAAAGAAAACTAAAATCTGAGATTTTGTATTTATAAAATATTCCACTGAAGGAAAACGACTGCTGCAAAGATGTGGAGAAATCAGATCCCTCATAGACTACTGGTAGGAATGTAAAATGCTACAGCCACAGTGGAAACAGTATGGGAGTTTCCTAAATGGTTAAGTTACCATATGACCCAGCAATTCTACTCCTGGGATATACATCCCAAAGAACTGAAAGCATGCAAAACTCGAAACCAAATGTCCATAGCAGCATGATTCACTAGTCAAAAAGAGCAAACAACCCAAATGTCTGCCAACTAATGAATGAATAAAATGTGGTATATCAACACAATGAAATATTTGGCACTAGAAATGATACATTAAACATGGGTGTACCTTGAAAACTTTAAGTGAAAGATCAGACATAAAAGGCCACATATTCCAAGATTCCAGTTATATGAAATGTCCAGGTAGGCAAATCCAGAGACAGATTATTGGTTGCTAAGGGGCAGGGCAATGAAGAAACTGAGACTGTCTGCTACAGGTATGGGGTTTCTCATGGAGATGATGGAAGGTCTGGATAAACACTGAGGATAGCTGCACAATGTTATTACCACAGGATGTATTCTTTCCACCAGGTGATCTCTTAGGGTCTATTTTGCTTCATAACAAAGGACTAAATTCAGTACCTTAAAGACTTCGAATACAAGCTGATGGGAATCTGATTACTATTTTCACTGCTTGGAGCTGATCCAAATTCAGAGAGAGAAGATTCTGACCCAAATTCCAGAGCCCCAAACTGCACATTTAATCCTGTGACATCTGCTGAACCAGGCATTTCCACTGCAGAAGCTGGGATCTGAAAAAGCAAAGCTGTCGTGTCAGGAACAGAGATCACAGATTCCAGGTCACAAAGGCCTATAACAGAGCCAAACAAGCATTTAGGTTCCCAAGCAATACTGGCAAGAAGGAGGAATGAGAAACAAGGAGAAAAAAGGCTAAGACTTTTCTAAAAAGAGAAAGAAAAGAAACAAGCTAAGAAAAATTAAAAGTTGGCTGGGCATGGTGGCTCACGCCTGTAATCCCAGGACTTTGGGAGGCCAGGACAGAAGGATCATTTGCACCCAGGAGTTCAAGACCAGCCTGGAGAACACGGCGAGACCCTGTCTCATTTAAAAAAAAAAAAAGGAGAAATTAAAAGTTAAACAGGAATGGTTGGCATTAATATCACCACCTGCATCTAAGAGCAATGCGGGGGAGTTGTGATGGTGGGTGGGGAGTGAACACTGAGCTGACTACTCTATTTTTGGGGACTCACCAATGATGAAAGTATCACCTGGTCAAGGAACCATGCATCCTCCAACTATGGGATACAGCAAAACCCTCGAGAACAACAGTTCTCTGAGCCAGATCTTCAAATCTGTACTTGAAATAAGGATCTGTGGCTCTCAGCACAAACCCATTCCCTCTAATGCTAGCCTGGTCACTCAGAAATGGCCATATCCTTATTATGCAATCAATAAGCTATGTGCTTGAAAAACACTGTACCCCAGTTTCCAAAACTTAGTATCCCACTACTTGAGCTGAATGTAAAAATAATTCCAGCTTTAGGACGCTGACTTCATGATGAAATGCCCACCTTAGAAGCTGGGGGTATCCGCCGCTTAGCAAGTTTGATGTGTTTGGGCTGTGGCTGGTGGGCAGACACAGAGATATTTTCAATGGTCATGCTGGGAAGCTGCAAAAGCTTGTTCACAGTGGAGGGACTGTCTCCAGGCATTGATTCTCGAAGTTTCGCCTGGGAAGGAAAGGACTCCAAACCAGGAGGAGGAACAGTGACTGCCTGGCTCTGGTGCTGTTGTCGCTGGCTCAACTGGCTAAGAACCGGGGATGGCTCAGGTTGAGATTTGAAGTCTAAAAAAGTAAGCAGCAATTAATGAGGCACAATGGCTTCACAATGTTCTTCAATAGAACATGAAGTGTTCTATTACCACCAATTTCTCCAAATCACTTCCAGCTGAATTTCTTAGGTTTTACACACACTATGTGTAACACTTCATTTATGATAAACGGGAAAAGTTCCCAAATGGGTACACACCTTGTTTCCTATCCAGAGAGATTTGGTTTATGTTTAAGCACAGGGGGTGATGAACTCGTAAGAACAATATTATGGTGCTATACACACCTGACCATTAGCTAACAGAGAATCATACTTTTATTATTTTATGGATTTTCTACATAACTGTTAAAAATTTGAGCCACGCACAGTCACTCATGCCTATAATGCCAGCACTTTGGGAGGCTGAGGTGGGAGGATTGCTTTAGCCCAGGAGTACAAGGCTGCAGTGAGCTATGATTGCACCACTGCATTCCAGCCTGGGTGACAAAACAAGACCCTGTCTCATCCAAAAATTAAAAAAAAAAAATTATTAAGTTTTTGGACTAATTGAGATATATATATATATATGATGTTACAAAATCCAAAAGATGGCTGGGCGTAGTGGCTCATGCCTGTAATCCCAACACTTTGGGAGGCCAAGGCGGGCAGATCACAAAGTCAGGAGATCAAGACCATCCTGGCTAACACAGTGAAACCCCATCTCTACTAAAAACACAAAAAAATTAGCCAGGTGTGGTGGCGGGCACCTGTAGTCCCAGCTACTCAGGAGGCTGAGGCAGGCCCTATGGCGTGAACCCAGGAGGCGGAGCTTGCAGTGAGCCGAGATCGGGCCACTGCACTCCAGCCTGGGTGACAGCCTGGGTGACAAACAAACAAACAAACAAAAAACAAAATCCAAAAGATACAAGAATATGTACACTGAATATTAAGTTTCTCTTCCACACCACCCTCCCATACTTGCTCCACAAAGGCAAACACTGTACCCGGTTTTCCTGAATGTCTCTTTCAGAGATACTGTATCACAATATATACAGACAGACAGACAGACATATATATACACACACTGTATACCTTACTGTCTCACAAATCATTTAATTTCCATTGAGTGTCTCACATTAATGTTCGAACAGCTACTTCATACCCATTTTGGTGACTACACAAAAATCTAGTATACATAGGTATCATTTTATAAAACCAGTACTATATTAATGGACTTTTAGGTCAAATCTTATGCTATTAAAAGCAATGCACTAATGAATATATTTGTATGTAAGATATTTTGTGCAAGTACAAGTATACCTGTAGGATCAACTGCTAGGATAAAGATGCTCCTTCACAGGGTAAATATATTTTGAATTTTGATAAATATTATAAAATTACTGTCCACAGACAGGACACATCCTTTTTAACACACTCTAATATCAAACACTTTTGAATTTCCTGGTTTAATTGGTGGAAAATGGTATTAAAAAATACAAACTAAAATGATACAAATATGCTTAGTATCATTTCATATACTTAAGTGTTCTTTACTTATAGACTCTGTTCTTATCTCTTTAGCCAGTTTTTTAACCTGTTTGTTGATCTGCTTTATTTTTAGTTACTCTTTTTATATTAAGGAAATTAACTCTTTTTGTCTATGATACAAACTTTGAGTATTTTTTCATTGTTTGTCTGCCTAATTTGGTGTTTTCTGCCATACCCAGAAAGGTCTCCCTCACACAGAACAACAAAAAAATTCTCCTGTGTTTTCTCTATTATAGTTCTAGATTCACTATTTATGTTTAACTATTTGACCCACTGGCATTTTGGTATAGAGATCCAACTTCATTTTTCAAACGGTTTTAATAAACCGTTTTTTCACTATTGATTTGAAAAGCCAGTTGTACCACATGGGACAGAGGTTGGCCATCTTTTTCTCTATGGGGCCAGATAGTACAACAACCTAATATTTTATTTAACCTTTGTGTCTCATCACATTGCCCAGGCTGGTCTCGAACTCCTGCTCAAGCAATCCTCCTCCTTCTGCCTCCCCAAGTGCTGGGATTACATGAGCCACTGTGCCCAGCTGGCTGAGTGTCAACAGAATTTAATTTTAAAAAAACAAATGGCAGATCTGGTTTAGATGCATTCATTTTTGAACTTGGTATTATAGGCATGCACCAAACACACAGGCTTTATAAAGAATATGGGAATAGCATGGTTCTATCTAAAAAGTCCTATCACTCACTAGTTACGTGTGCAGAAAAAGTTAATATAGGGACCTACAATTCCTCTCAAAAAGGCCTGCTTGATGACTGGACCTTGGCTAATGTCTGCGAATTTGGACTGCTGGTATGCACTTGGCAAAGGGTGCCAACACACTAACCTATTAGAGTGGCTCACTGTGCTAAGAATGTCTGTATAAACAATGTGGTTTATGCTCAACATCTGCTTTCCTTCTAGGAATCTGTAATTTTGCTATGTGCTATAGCAAAAAATGTAGGCACAGGGTACCTACATTTCTTGCCCCAGCAAAAACTTTGGACACTGAGTCTCTAATGATTTCCCTTGGTAGACATCGCTTCAAACCCAGGAGTGGTCTCAGGTACTTACAACACAGTAAGTCATTTCACAGAACAGAGGAATATGCTTCCCTGTCTCTCCATATGCCCTAACCATAAACCAGCCCACATGGCCAGCTCCGTAATGAATGAAATCCCCTGCTATTCCTTAATACAATGTGGCATGTGAGTGCTGGTGGGGAATGGTGGCTTGATGTTACAATTTCTGTGGGAGTTTACTTTACAAAACATCCAGTCTATACATGGGGCCTTTACAATACAAACCACGGAATGTAAAGGTTGATGAAATCATAGTTGATACTTCAAAATGTTAGAATGAGAAAGCATGAGAGTATGATAGTTAAAATACTGTCCAGGCTGGGCGTGGTGGCTCACACCTGTGATCTCAGCACTTTTGGAGGCCAAGGTGGGCAGATTGCCTGAGTCCAGGAGTTCCAGACCAGCCTGGGCAACATGACAAAACCCTGTCACATAAAAAAAAATACAAAAAAATCAGCCAGGAGTGATGGCATGTGCCTATAGTCCCACCTACTAGAGAGGCTGAGGTGGGAGGATCAACTGAGCCTGGGAGGTCAAGATGGCAGTGACGGGTTACTGTACCACTGTACTCCAGCCTGTGCAACAGAGCAAGATCCTGACTCAAAAAAATAATAATCAAATAAAATAATAAATTAAAATATTGTCTAGGCTGGATACAGTGGTGCACATCTATAATCCCAGTTACTCAGAAGGCTGAGATGAAAAGACTGCTTGAGGCCAGGAGGTGGAGATCAGCCTGGGCAGCACAGGAAGACCCCATCTCAAAAAAAAAAAAAAAAGTCTTAAAATGTTTTCCACATTCTATGTTCTATCACCACCCTCTTCTAATAGAGCTCAGAAAATTCTGTCCATGCATTTACACAAAGTGTTAGATGTTCATATTTGCATGCTTTTACCATACTTTTCAAGGCATGTACTACCACCACCACTACTACCAACAATAATGAAACTATCAAGAACAACAACAAAAACAAATGCAGGTATTGTACAACAAAGGAAGACTGATTTAACTGAGAAACTGCAAGAGTTCTACTAAAAAGAAACATCTCTGGACAAATTCCACATTAGTGTTCACAAGTCAACACACTCTGCCAAAGCTTGAAATGTCCTCAGTAGGGGCAAACCCACAAACAATGTATACCTACCAAAATGACTGAGGACTGAGGACTGGGATGTTGGGGGCTTGAGGTCCCAAGAAGTAGTAGTTGTAGAGTGACTTGTACTGTTCTGCTGTGTACTTGGGGTGGTGGTAAACTGGCCCAAACTCGGAGCTTTCAACTGGTCCAAAATCTGGGAGCTGGTGATGTTTGCCATTTTTGGTGGTGCAAGCTCTCCAAATCCTGAGCCAAGGACGGATGACTTTAAAAAGGGGATAAAAGAACAAATCCTCAACAACACAGAATTTCTACCCAAGGCTTTAAAACACATCAAGTGTTTTCACAAGTATGTTAAAACCTATAATCTAAAACATATGAATTACTAAAATATAACTTAGAAAATACTGATGAAAATATTACTATGCAATAAAAACTGACTAAATAAATAAAGCTATCCTTCCTCATTCTGACATAAGAAGTTAAAGGGAAGGGAAATATTTGCCATGAATTTGAAGAAATCAATTTTTAAAAACGTGATGTTGGCCGGGCGCGGTGGCTCACGCCTGTAATCCCAACACTTTGGGAGGCCAAGGTAGGCGGATTACAAGGTCAGGCGGATCACGAGGTCAGGAGATCGAGACCATTCTGGCTAACACAGTGAAACGCCTTCTCCACTAAAAATACAAAAAAATTAGCCGGGAGTTTTGGCAGGCGCTTGTAGTCCCAGCTACTCGGGAGGCTGAGGCAGGAGAGAATGGCGTACCCAGGAGGCGGAGCTTGCAGTGAGCAGAGATCACGCCACTGCACTCCAGCCTGGGCGACAGAGCAAGACTCCGTCTCAAAAAAATAAATAAATAAATAAATAAATATAAAATAATAAAAAGTGATGTCGTAAGTTCACAATTAAATATCACTATTTAAAAAAACTAAAGAGGAATGCCATGAAATACATGACAAAGATATGCTTGACCAACAAAAACGCATTATTTTCCTAATCTGTGAACCACAGTCTTCATCGTTAATGATTACAAGATGTACAGTCAAAGAAGAGATCAGTGTGAGATGACCCTGCAAGATCAAATACAGGTCAGGCTGGGCGCAGTGGCTCACACCTGTAACCCCAGTACTTTGGGAAGCCGAGGTGGGTGGATCACCTGAGGTCAGGAGTTAGAGACCATCCCGGCCAACATGGTGAAACCCCATCTCTACTAAAAATACAAAAATTAGCCAGGGATGGTGGTGAACGCCTGTAATCCCAACTACTCGGGAGGCTGAGACAGGAGAATCACTTGAACCCGGGAGGTGGAGATTGCAGTAAGGTGAGATGGCACCACTGCACTCCAGCCTGGGTGACAGAGCTAGACTCGTCTCTCATGTGTGTGCGCGCATGCACGCACACATACACACAAGATCAAATACAGGTCAAAGAACTGAACTTAAGTGGTTAATATTCCAAAATGAAACACTGCAATACATAGGTATTTGAAGTTGAGCAAATACCATAGACACTGCTATTTTCATTTCAAGTTGTTTAGATGACTAAGAACACCAAATATGTTCCATAAATAAGTACAGGAAAAACAATGTTACTCCTCCCCCATCTGTCCTGACAGGTCGAGATCCAAAGAGAATGAAAGCCTATGACTAGAAAAGACAATGGAAGATCAACTACATTTTTACGTATCAAGATCATTCTGAAATATAAGTTCTTCATCAAAAATAACATTTCTCTTCTTTTCTTTTTTCTTTTTTGAGACAGTCTCGCTCTGTCACCCAGGCTAGAGTGCAGTGGCACGATCTCGGCTTACTGCAAGCTCCGCCTCCCAGGTTCACACCGTTCTCCTGCCTCAGCCTCCCGAGTAGCTGGGACTACAGGCGCCCACCACCACGCCCAGCTTTTTTATTTTTTATTTTTTATTTATTTATTTTTTTTTTTGTATTTTTAGTGTAGACGTGGTTTCACCATGTTAGCCAGGATGGTCTCGATCTCCTGACCTTGTGATCCGCCTGCCTCGGCCTCCCAAAGTTCTGGGATTACAGGCATGAGCCACCGTGCCTGGCCCAAAAATAACATTTCATATCCATTTAAGGTCAAAAACAAATACTTTGCCTTCCCTCAAGTAAGTTGAAACAATTACTTCTATTATCAACATTCAAAGGCAAGGAATGTCCCACTTGTATGGAAATCCTAGCTTCGCTCTGAGTAAAACATTAGGTTACGGACAGCTGTGACACAGAATCTGCTCATATGGAAACAGCTGTGCTAACATTACTTATCACTGCTCCAGATTCTTTTTTCAGGTTGCCCAATACACTGGTCTGAGGTTGCTACCAATTTGCAAAAATCCAGCTCAAGCCCACTGATTTAATGAAGGCTTCCCAGGTGATGACTCTCTTCATCCTGTTATCCTACATAATCCCTAACATGCATCAGCTAGTTTTATCAAATGCACTATGTGCTTTACAACACAGCGAAATCACTGAATCAATGACTACTGCCATGCCCTAGGTAATACACAGCATAGGCCTCTTAAGTCCACCTACACATTTAAATCAATGGAGAGATTTTTTAAATGTATACAATACACACATGTGCATACATGCACATACACACAAACACACACAGTACCCAAATCCCAATCCCAAAGATGAGGACACGTTTTGTTTTAGAGACTCGGGAAATATCATCATCACTTCTGTTGCTGCTGTTATTTACTAGGTTCTCCAGCAATTTTATTTTATTATTAATTATTATTTGGAGACAAGGTCTTGCTGTCAACCCAGGCTGGAGGGCCACAGAACAACCTCCTAGGCTCAAGTGATCCTCCCATGCCAGCCTCTCAAGTAGCTGGGATTACAGTAGCTATGATTACAGGGCATGTGCCATGACAACCAGCTTATTTTATTTTAGCAAGATGAGGCCTCGCTATGTTGCCAGGCTGGTCTCAAATTCCTGGCATCTCACAATCTTCCAGCCTCAGCCTCCCAAAGTTCTGGGATTTACAGGGATGAGCCACCATGCCATGCCTGGCCTCCCCAGTGATTTTTTTTTTTTTTTTTTTTTTTTAGATAGATTTTCTCTCATCGCCCAGGCTGGAGCACAATGGCGTGATCACGGCTCACTGCAACCTCCACCTCCCGGGTTCAAGTGATTCTCTTGCCTCAGCCTCCCGAGAAGCTGGGATTATAGGTGCCCACCACCATGCCTGGCTAATTTTTGTATTTTTAGTAGAGATGGGGTTTTACCACATTGGCCAGGCTGGTCTCGAACTCCTGACCTCAGGTGATCCACCCACCTCGGCCTCCCAAAGTGCTGGAATAACAGGTGTGAGCCGCTGCGCCCAGCCCCCAGTGATTTTTAAAGTTCAGAGTAGGGTTGAGAACCACTGCTCTAATACAACGCCACACAAACAATTCTTATTCTGCCTTCTCATGTTGGTCATTCTCATGCTGGTCACTACATAAAGCAACATATCTGAAGATCGCTGTAAAAACTCAAGTCCTTCTTATCAATTCAGTGGACACACATAGATTTCAGCAAGGGCATTACATCATTATACCAGTAGCAGAGGGAAAGGCAGAGGAGGAAAAGACTCTGGTGCTTCAATTAAAAATCAGGGTTTTTATTAGGCCTTCTCAAAATAGAGAAGACTTGGGCTGTCCTACTTCAAGCACTGACACCACCTCATATACCAATGACACTAAAAACACCAAGTCCCCAAGCCCAACACATGATATGGCTACACAGAGTAGAAAATACTAAGGAAAAGGTTAAATATTCAATTATCAATTTTATCAGGGTAAAACAAATGATTTGACTCAGGGGAGAAAATTCTGTTTCTCAGCAATAAATTTCAGGAAAAACACAGCAACAAACTAAAATAATTATCCCTAGTAAGAGCTGTAGTTCTGCATCCATAGACCTTTCCAACTTCCCCTTGCCAGCTCAGAACTTCCTGTAGTTGGGTAGGAACTTCAGTTCACCATTCTAAAGAAACATTCTTGTATAAGCTATGATCTAAGCTTATACTTCCATAAGCCTATCTTCACAGCCTTCACTAACAGTTCCTGAAGTTCCTTCTGGATGGGAGCTTAACTCACATTGGAAGTCAGTCATACAGTACTAAATGACACTGTTTCAATAAAAACACATCCAAACTATAAGGGCTTCTGTTAATCATCTGGCATCTTAAGAAAATGTAGCTTATTTTATGGTCTTAGGGGGGAAAAAAAGCAAAAAACATAAGCACCTAGGCAGACTTAGACTGTTTTTACATGATTTTATAGCAAGTCAATTCTGATGAACTTTTGCATTTAATTGGAAAACAAGAAATTGAATATACTAACTAGAGAGACACAATATGAAACAAAATACAAGGAAAAACATCATTCAGAAGAAAGGGGTGCTTTCAATCTCAAGAGTGATCATCAGTTCAAAGAATTCGACAAACGATAAAAAAAAATTTTATCTTTGTCCAGGAAACTCAGGTAGTTAAATTCCACATGGAATCATCAGATATGTGCTTGGAAATTACCACATCATTGTTTTCTGGACTGAGATCTACTGTAGAATTTTTTGATGTTTTGTTTTAGAGACAGGGTCTCGCTCTGTCACGCAGCCTGGAGTACAGAGGCATGATCATGGCTCACTGCAACCTCAAACTCCTGGGCACAAGTGATTCTCCAACCTCAACCTCCCAAGTAACTGAGACTACAGGCACACAACACCACACTCAGCTAATTTTTGTTAGTTTGCTTTTTTTGTAGAGACAGAGTTTTGCCCAGGCTGGTTTCAAACTCCTGGGTTCAAGTAATCCTCATGCCTCAGCCTCCCAAAGTGCTGGGATTACAGGCATTAGCCATCATGCCTGGCCTTACTGTAGATATTTTTATATTTAGAAAGTAATTATAAGGCAGGTATCATATTCTAGAATACATTTGCTAATGGGTATATTTCTTAAAATCCCACACTGAAATAAAAGTGAGTTACCAGACTCTGAGGAGAATAGGAGTTGACAGCAGTGGAGCTGCCAGTCCCTGGTGCCATCTGATTGTTGTGTTGCGAATTTGTGAAGACAAGGGCTTGGCCAAAGCCCTGCTGTTGGGAAGTTTCAAAGGAGTTGGCTTCTGAGGCTTGACTGTGAGGAACAGGCTTCTGGAGCAAGGCTACCAGATCAATGCTAAGCAGACAAAAAGCAATGAGGAACCAGTCATAAGCAAATCTTACCAACAAATGAATTTGAGAAGTCAATCAATATATAGTGAATTTACATTAAAAATCAAATGAGGAGAACCTTTGGAAAATGGGGTTTAAGGGGGCAAAAGGAGGGCATCATCCACACAAAAGAGCATACCAAGCCACAGAGACTGAAGCAGGGCTTTGCAGAGAAGAGAATCAAAAGGTGTATTGAGAAATTTTCAAAGTAATGACTAACACATTATAAACTGAAGCAATAAAGTAAAATTAAACAATTTTCTCAAGTTTGGTTCATTTTACCTAGAATATTTTACCCATTTATTACCTAAAACCAGAGTTCCTAATAAATCCATATTTCTAGGGAATGAAGACCTCACCTGCAGTAAGCAATTCAGTAAGTTTCACTTTTTTTTTTTTTTTTTTCCCTAAGACAGTGTCTCACTCTGTTACCAAGGCTGGAATGCAGTGGTGTGACCCTGGCTCATTGCAACCTCCGCCTCCCAGGCTTAAGCGATTCTCGTGCCTCAGCCTCCGAAGTACCTGGGATTACAGGCGTGTGCCACCATGCCTGGCTAATTTTTGTATTTTTAGTAGAGACAGGGTTTCACCATGTTGGACAGGCTGGTCTCAAACTCCTGATCTCAAGTGAGCCGCCTGCCTTGGCCTCCCAAAGTGCTGGGATTACAGGCGTGAGCCACCCTACCTGGCCAAGTTTCATATTTATCTTAAATTTTTACATTCTATCCCATAATACATTTAAGTGTGTGTGTATATATATACACACACACACACACGCGCCCATATAATTTTATCTTTAAAATATTCAGGAATAAATGCACAGTATAATAACAAATATACTGTTAACCAGAACTCTTAAAACACCCCCAGACAGATATTCCAATTTGGACTACCTGACAAGAATGAGCTACAAACTTCCTGTACCAACTCTTTTCTAAACTTACCTAGTGTAGTAGGACCTGCCAGATGCACCGTATTACCTAACCTTGTAATGAATGCCATTCAATCCTTTCAAAGGCCAGTTCCCATCAGTTCTCCTAACTAACATTCTCACCATGCCAATGAGACAGGCAGATTATAGGACAATTCAAGACTCATTCCTGACACGTGGCAAAGCTCCTAGCCTGAGTTCCTCTCCCTTATAGACTATAGCCAAGTTGAATTTCATGACAATGATCCCACTAAATTCACTGAATCATAAATACAATAGAGAATATGTGCATTTAACAAGAAACTCTAAACAATCTCAAAACAATATACTATAAGACATAATCATTAATCATTTTTATTTCCCTACAATGAAATCTCATCACCATCTCATTTAGCATGAGATTGATCCTGTTAGGTTCAAAACTGCCTTCATTTCTAAGGTATCATATGTAACCAGTCTTTTATCTTTCCAGATCACTATACTTTGAAACCACTTTCAAAGGTGTTTAGTGTGAAAACTAGAATGTAAATAAATGCTCTTCAGTCATTTGGTTCAGTGTACATTCTAAGAATGTTGTTGTTATCCCATAAGTTCTTTCCTTTTCTGTAATCTAGTAGAGTAAAACTAGTAGAATTCAAATAAAATAAGAGATCTGTATTAGTTTCAGAAGATCTAAATAAATGGTACATGAAGAAACCAAAGAATACAATGTATTAAGTTCATTCTGTCGGAAAAAAACAGGTCTACAAAAGCGAAAATAGCAACCACTAAAAAAGTTTAGGCTAGGTGTGGTGGCTCACGCCTGTAATCCCAGCACTTTAGGAGGCCGAGGCTGGTGGATCACGAGGTCAGGAGTTCGAGACCAGCCTAGCCAATATGGTGAAACCCCATCTCTACTAAAAATACAAAAATTAGCCGGGCGTGGTGGCGGGCGCCTGTAGTCCCAGCTACTTGGGAGGCTGAGGCAGAAGAATCACTTGAACTCGGGAGGGGGAGGTTGCAGTGAGCCGAGATCGCACCACTGCACTCCAGCCTAGGTGACAGAGTGAGACTCCATCTCAAAAAAAAAAAAAAAAAAAGAAAGCCAGGTGTGGTGGCTCACATCTGTAATCCCAGCACTTTGGGAGGCCGAGGTGGACGGATCACCTGAGGTTGGGAGTTCGAGACCAGCCTGACCAACATGGAAAAACTGTCTCTACTAAAAATACAAAATTAGCCTGGCGTGGGGGTGCATGCCTGTAATCCCAGCTACTTGGGAGGCTGAGGCAGGAGAATCACTTGAACCCGGGAGGCAGAGGTTGCAGTGAGCCTAGATAGCGCCATTGCACTCTAGCCTGGGCAACAAGAGCAAAACTACGTCTCAAAAAAGAAAAAAAAAACAGTTTAACATGATGTCTGCAACAACTGCTAGCAAATTCATCAGTGGATACATCAATTAGAAAATGATTGAAGCTCTGTCAGATTACCAAGTAGTGGTAAAATAAAGGTTGGCCTTGGATAAAGGGAAAAAATAGAAAGAGACCCAAAAATGAAAATACTTTTCCTGAGGCAAAAGATTTCAGTAATGCTTTGAATAACAAATATAAGATGGCAAAAAGTATTTACCTTTGCCCAGGTGAGATGTGATTCTCTGCTGGAGCAGATGAGGCAGTGAAGACCTTTGTTTCAGAAAGCTGTATGGAAAGTTGAAAAATTTAATCTTATGCTACATACTATTAAACCCAAAACACTGACTTCCTGATCATTTGTAGTCATCAGTAGTCTCTTACACTTCACATAACAGTTATTCTAAAGAAAATGAAATATACAAGTGACCATGACAAGTGATTTTCAAGTGAATGCAATTTTTTTTTTGAGACAGGGTCTGGCCCTGTTGCCCAGGAAGGAGTACAGTGACGTGATCTCGGCTCACTGCAATCTGTGTCTCCTGGGTTCAAGCGATCATCTCACCTCAACCTCCTGAGTAGCTGGGCCTCCAGGCACGCACCAGCATACGCCAGCACACCGAGCTAATTTTTGTATTTTTAGTAGAAACAGGGTTTTGCCATGTTGCCCAGGATAATCTCCAATTCCTGGCCTCAAGTGATGCACCCACCTCGGCCTCCCAAAGTGTTGGGATTACAAGTATAAGCCATGGCGCCCGGCTGCAAGTGAAGGTAATTTTAGATTGAAAGGCCTACAAGAATGATTTCAAATCAGGAAAATGATGAGACTAATGGTAAACAACACAGTGAAACACTCAAACCAGGGCTCAACCGCAGACTCACTTCTCTATTTGTCATTACACAAAATGAGGACACCAATAAACCCACCAACAATGCTAACAGAAATGCCAAAAAGAAGTTGAGAAGGTGGCCAGGAATGGTGGCTCACACCTGAAAGCCCAACACTCTGGGAGCCGAGGCAGGAGGACTGCTTGAGGCCAGGAGTAAGGCTTCATCTCTAGGAAAAAAAAAAAATTGGCTGGTCGTGGTGGTGTGCACCTGTCCCAGCTACATGGGAGGCTGAGGCAGGAGAATCGCTTCAGTCCAGAGGTTGAGGCTGCCGTGAGCCATGATCACACCACTGCACTCCAGCCTAGGGGACAAAGTGAGATCCTGCCTCAAAAAAAAAAAAAAAAAAGAAAAAGAAGTCATTAAGAAGTTTGTAAAGGTGAAATAATCGATGTTTTCTCCCCCCCCAAAGACAGATGTCTTTAGTACTTAATTGATGAGTAATTTTACATTTCATTTTTATTAAACCATGAGTTTCTATTATTTTTAAAAAATTAATTTTATCGCATTCTAACACATCCAATAAACCGCAAATATTCAAACCGAATAACTGAATGAGTCTGGCATACGTAGGCTCCCATGAAACCATCACCACAATTAGGACAGTGAACATATTCTTTACTCCCCCACAATTTCCACCTGTCCCTGTGGAATCACTCATTCCCACAACTTGTCTGCATCCCCAGGCAACCACTCACATGCTTTCTGACACTACAGATTAGGCTGCATTTTCTAGAATTTTAAATGAAATCATAAAAGTATCCTAACCTTTATTCCTGGCTTCTTTCACTCAGCATAATTATTTTGGGATATATGCACATTGTTTTGACTCACTTTTAGGGCATTCAGGATAAATTTTTTGAAACCTCAACTGACATTAATAAAAGATACATGTTCTTTTTATGTTTTCAATGTGGAGACTCGGCTTTGAAAGGCTTGAAAATGTTGATCTAATGAGGTAACACGGAAAACATAAAAATGCTACTCAAAAGGTTCCCATAATTCTTATCAACTCTAAATGTCTCAGAAACACTGTATAAAACGAGACTTCCTGCATGAGACACTGTGTGTAAGCAGGAGGTACAGCAGACAGTAGGTGTTCATTTTCTTCAACAGTATACAAGTGCTAAATTGTTTACCAGTTCAACAAGTCAACAAGAAGGGCCTAAGTTGCATCCTATTCCAAAACAGGGTGTGTGGGAAGGGTTTTTTTTTCTTCTTTTCTTTTTTGGGAGACAGACCTTACTCTGTCACCCAGGCAAGAATGCAGTGACATGATCACTGAGGCTCACTGCAGCTACAAACTCAACCTCCCAGGATCAAGCATTCCTCCCACCTCCACTTCCTAAGTAGCTGGGACTACAGGCACCTGCCATCACACACAGCTATTTTAAAAATTTTTTGTAGAGACAGGGCTTCTCTATGTTGCCCAGGCTGCTCTTGATCTCTTAGGCTCAAGCGATCCTCCTGCCTCAGCCTCCAAAGTGCTAGGGTTACAGGCATGAGCCACTGTGCCTGCCCCAAGGTAGTATATTTTAATATTCCCAGTCAATCCATTTTTGCCTGAAACTTACAAATTAAATCGATTTAAGAAAAAGAGAAAAAGAAGTAAATGAGAACTACTATAAACATTGACATATCTAAACATGATAATAAAACACTGAATGGTTCCCCCCCTTTTTTTTTTTTTTGAGATGGAGTTTCATTCTTGCTGCCCAGGTTGGAGTGCAATGGTGTGATCTCGTCTCACTGCAAGTGCCTCCCGGGTTCAAGTGATTCTCCTGCCTCAGTCTCCCAAGTAATTGGAATTACAGGTGCCCACCATCACACCTGGCTAATTTTTGTATTTTTAGTAGAGACAGGGTTTCACCACGTTGGCCAGGCTTGTCTTGAACTCCTGACCTCAGGTGATCCGCCCACTGCAGCCTCCCAAAATGCTGGGATTACAGGCATGAGCCAATGTGCCCGGCCTTTTTTTTTTTTTTTTTTTTTAAAGGAAGGGCCAGGTATGATGGCATGCACCTGTAATCTCAACTACTTGGAGGCTGAGGCAAGAGGATCCCTTGAGCACAGGAGTTTGGGGCTGGAGTGAGCTGGCCAACAGTGCAAGACCTAGCCTCTAAAATTAAAAAAAGGGCGGGCGCAGCGGCTCATGCCTGTAATCCCAGACCTTTGGGAAGCCAAGTCGGACAGATCACTTGAGGTTAGGAATTCGAGACCAGCCTGGCCAACATGGTGAAACCCCGTCTCTACTAAAAATACAAAAATTGGCCAGGCATGGTGGCGCGCATCTATAATTCCAGCTACTCAGGTGGCTGGGGCAGGAGAATCACTTGAACCCAGAGGTGGAGGTTGCAGTGAGCCAAGATCGTGCCACTGCACTCCAGCCTGTGCAACAGGGAGAGACTCCATCTCAAAAAATAAAAAATAGATTAATTAAATTTTTTAAAAAAGGAGAAAAGAGATGACTAGTTATTGTTCTAAAATCTAGAAGGAATCTAGGATTCACATTTCAGATTATTCCCCTACCAATCAGCATTACTTTGTATCACCTCAGAGAAATTTACAATTTTTATGATTCCAAAGAAAAAATACCCAAATTCTCTCTGTTAACTCTTTTCAGGAATTACATATTTTGACACAGCAGAATGTTAATGACTCTCTGGAGTACATGTATACTGCCTGATACTAGATGTTCATCAAAAGACTTCATGTGACCCACAGAAAACTCCAATAATTTAGGCAGGACAGCTATTATGATATTCATTATACAGATGAAAAATAGGAGGCTCAGACTGGAAAGATGCCTTGTTGAAGGTCAACAGCTAGAATTTACATAGAATTTTGTCTTCTGATCCCTTGCTGATTTTCTAACATGCCTGCTGATCCTGAGAGGCAACCAGATGTAAAGCTTTTAGCCCTGCAACCTTCTCCTATCCCACCTCGCAACAAAACCTTAGCAAAACATCTAACAATAAAAAACATTTATACATGGGATGGTTCTGTTCAAAATAAGGTAAGGTGTCCAAAGACTATTCACTTTGCTAGTGCCCAACCCTCCACTGGTTTAAATAACCACTTATCAAGTCCAGTCTCTGATATTAAAGGTATCAAACGTCATACCAGTATGATGCACAGCCAAGGATAACTAGAGAGCCAGGTGGCATCACAACACTAAGGACTTTCAATTAGTATATAGCAGCAGTGAAAATATCCCCCAAATCCCAACTAAAGGAGCATATCTACTCTCATCTTTGTCACACTCTACCCAGCTCACTCCTAACAATCCAGATTTAATCCTGCTAAAAAAAGACAGGAAGCAAAAGTACAAAGTTTAAAAAAAAAAAAAATGCTTGTCCAAAATTGCTTAATTTTGGCCAGGCATGGTGGCTTACGCCTGTAATCCTGGAACTTTGGGAAGCCAAGGCAAGAGAACTGCTTGAGCCTGGGGGGTTGAGGCTGCAGTGAGCTATGATCGCACCACTGCATTCCAGCCTGAGCGACAGAGCAAGAGCAAGGCCCTGTCTCAAAAAAAAAAAAAAATTAAAGTACTTATTTTTTACAAGGTAAAATGAATCTATCTATGGTAGTGAGTTGTTCAAACACCACTTAAAACCCAAATAATACTGTGTGAGAAGGAGTAGTAAGACCCAAGGAACAATGCCCTGCCTAAGGTCATTAAACAAGTCAAGTAGAAATCATGTTTCTTGTTTCTCATTCCAAGCAGGTCCTGTTAGCATAAATGGAAACACATATGGAGACAGAGAAAAAGACAGAATCTCAAAGTCTGTGTCATTGTATACAGTTTTGAGGATCTGTATTTGTAACCCATTTATTCTTTCCCTCTCAATGTCTGCTCAAACTCTGTGTCAGGCAGATACCAAACTCAAGAGTTCTAGAACTTGGCAGTCAAACAGAAAAGAGGTATAAAATTTTATAGTATTGGGTTATTTATCCCTTTTTTCTCTTTATTATTTAACTTATTTTTCCAAAAAAAATACTATGCTGAAAGCAGAACTTATAGACTGACAGTACCCAGAAGCTAGTGTAACATGCTCAAAAATATCTGTGGAATAAAGGAATTTTTTTTTAAAAAAGGGTTCTTCTAGTCAAAAGGGGAAGAGGTTGGGCATGGAACCAGAGCAAACTTATTCAGGTTAATTTCAACTGTGATCCAAAATATAGACTCTCCTTTAATGAAAATATTCTAAAGAATAGTAGTTCACAAATCTGGGCAACAGTGTCAGCTGGCTATCAAGCCAAACAAAACACAGATAAGCTTAAAAAAAAAAATCAATCCTACTTAACACCTGGTAAATTTTGTTTGTTTGCTTTAAGATGGATTCTTGCTCTGTCACCCAGGCTAGAGGGCGGTGGAACAATAATGCAGCCTTGAACTCCTGGGCTCAAGAGATCCTCCTGCCTTAGCCTCCTGAGTAGCTGAGACTACAGATGCACAACCCCACACCCAGGTAATTTTTTTATTATTATTTTTTTGTAGAGACAGGGGTCTCACTTTGTTACTCAGGCAGGTCTCATATTCCTGGCTTCAAGTGATCCTCCTACCTTAGCTTCTCAGAGTGCTGGGATTATAGTTGTGAGCCACTACGCCCAGCCTAACACCTCAACCTTTTTTCTTGTTTGTTTTTTTCCAATTTCCCAATCATCTTGACACTTGGTCATTTTTAAGCACAAAAACAAATATTCTTAAAATCTGAAAATCTAAGTTCCTTTTAAGAAGCATCTGCTAAAAAAGCCAACTCTCGAAAACCCTGGCTACGATACATGCCAGAAAATAAGCCAAGATGAGATAAGATGTCTCAGGCTCTTTCTTCTAAGCACCAAAGTCCCCACCAAACACCGAAAGAAAGACAGGTATCAGCCGGGCACAGTGTCTCACGCCTATAATCCCAGCACTTTGGGAGGTTGAGGTGGGTGTATCACCTGAGGTCAGGAGTTTGAGACCACCCTGACCAAAATGGTGAAACATCGTCTCTACTAAAAAAAAATACAAAATTAGCCAGGCATGGTGGCACACACCTGTAATCCCAGCTATTTGGGAGGCTGAGGCAGAAGAACTGCTTGAATCCGGGAGGCGGAGGTTGCAATGAGCCAAGATCACACCATTGCATTCCAGCCTGGGCAACAAATGTGAAATTCCATTTCAAAAAAAAAAAAGAAAGATCTCATCTGACAGCAAACACTTACATCTTCAGTCCAGTCTTCTGCTGTCCACTCTTCCACAGAATTCTTCCAAGCCCCTGTTGGGAAACAACAGCAATCAAAATTTATACCACAAAGTCAAATACGGTCTGAGTCCAAATGATTCCTTTTTGTGTACTATGCGGGAAAAAAGATACATACGCCTCACTAGCAATTTAGTTTACAACCCAAGAAACATGACGTTCTTAATCTATTCTCGGTAAAATCAGTAATATTTCTTTTCTCCTCTTCTCTTTGAAGTAATGTTTACAAATGCAACTTGACTAGTAGTCACTATCTACATAACCTCAAATCAGTGTTTCAAATGGATTTTGCTTCAATATAGGTCACATCCAAGCAATTCTGCCATGAGTAAGAAAGTATGGATGCAGCACAAATATAGACATTTAACAATGGTTTGATTTCTTATGATATAGTCTTCAAAACAAAAAATTTCATTTTAAGGCAAACCTGTCTTGGACCCTATTTCAGGTGGATTACTGAATTATCAAATTTAGAGAAGCATCCTTTTTATAAAATATTAGCTCTACTACATGGTTTCCTAATAGGTCTCCAGCAAAGTTTAACATTACTCTTGCTCATATCAAGTCTGCTGCTTTAAGTTCTGGAGTCAGTATACAGGATGCGCTCAAACAGTTCTTACAGAATACTCATCCATAACACATCTAAGTACTTTCAAAAGTGTTGCTACTCAAAAAATACTTACTTACAGATCTTATATAAGTAGAGGGCCATTGTTTATAGCATGTATTAAAAAAAAATGCCCATAGATAATGGTTTTAAAGGAAATACACTAAGAAATTAACGACAACCCCAGAAAGCGGGATTATGGATGTTTTCAGTTCCTTTATAGGAAGAAAGGAGTTAATCATCTGACATACAAAATTCCGTTTCTCTCCAAAAGTTGTGTATGGAGAGGGAAAAGGAGGAGGAGCACGCCTGTGAGACAAAAGAAGTCAGGTAACCATGTCTACCTTCCTTAGAATCATGTAAACAGCCAAACAACTGACCTCCTCATAAGTAAAATGATGATTGTTTCCTAGAAAGAGAGCCCTTATTTATGGAACGTTTTTAACAGGATGTACCTGATTTCAGATTGGGATGGCTCTCTGTGAAATGTGATGTAAACTGAGCCAATATTTGGATGTAAATAAAATACAGATATTTCAAAACCGAAAACATTTAATTCTGTCTGAGAAACCACTAATACATTGGAAATTTGGAGGATGACGTTAATGAAAGCCAGAATGGTAAGAGAAAGCTTGATGGCGAAGATGAAACATACACACACAGGGACATAAAGGAAAATTTCCAGGAGAAAAACAATAATGAAACATTACAAAAACCTACATAAAAAAATATTAAAAGTACTCTAAAGCTTAAAATATACATTATTTTTTCTAATTTTTAAAATTGCGATAAAATACATAAAAATTTGAGCAGCTCAGCCACTGTACGTACAGTTAATGTAGTAAGTTAAAACAGACTTTTATACATGATATGTAGTAAGAATGGCCTACCATGGCAATTCAGGAGATGTATTAAAAGTTTAAAAAAGGCTGGGCATGGTGGCTCATGCCTGTAATCCCAGCACTTTGGGAGGCCGAGGTGGGTGGATCACAAGGTCAGGAGTTCAAGACCAGCCTGGTCAATATGGTGAAACCCCATCTCTACTAAAACTACAAAAATTAGCCGGGTGTGGTGGCGTGTGCCTGTAGTCCCAGCTACTGGGGAGGTTGAGGCAGAAGAATCGTTTGAACCCGGGAGGCGGAGGTTGCAGTGAGCTGAGATCATGCTACTGCTCCAGCCTGGGCGACAGAGCGAGATTCTATCTCAAAAATAAATAAATAAATAAATAAATAAATAAAAATAAAAAATAGGGCCTGGAGCAGTGGCTCATGCCTGTAATTGCAGCACTTCGGGAGGCAGAGATGAGTGGATCACCTGAGGTCAGGAGTTTCAGATCAGCCTGGCCAACATGGTGAAACCCCATCTCTACTAAAAATACAAAGAATTAGCCAGGGGTGGTGGCTCACACCTGTAAATCCCAGCTACTTGGGAGGCTGAGGCAGGAGAATTGCTTGAACCCAGGAGGTGGAGGTTGCAGTGAGCCGAGATTGCACCATTACACTCCAGCCTGGGCAACAAGAGCAAAACTCCATCTCAAAAAAAATAAATAAAAATAAAAATAAAAATAATATAATAAAAATAAAAAAGACTGGCCTACCACTTTGAGAGCAGTATTTTGAAAATAATTAAACACAACTTTGGACTTGCATAATAGGGTGAGAATCTGAGTACATTTAAGAGCAAGTACAAGGCACTATGTATGTAGCCTGAAGGAAAAACAGGGAAACAGTTATAAGCAGAGATGCAACATGATAGAGTGGTAAGTCAGGAAATTACAGGGGAAACTCCCACATCAGAAGCAAGTGCCACGTTGTTGCAGGAACTAGCCATACCTACACAGACTATAAAAAATTCTAGGCATTAAATACAGAAGGCAGAGGCTCAGGTCCTAATCATATTTTGGAATATTAAAATTTTAATTTGGTCCACATTAGACCTACACCCCAAAACATAAGGGAAAAACTTCAACAATCCTTATTTTCAGCTTAAAACAATATATTTGAGATGAATGCTTTATGTTCAATTTAACTTGGTGTTAGTCCTCTAACGAATGTGTTAAGGCCACTTAGGAACAAGGAAAACAATGATGAAAATTCTGTGGCACCTTGAAAGTCAATCAATAAAACATTTCCATTAGCAAACTGCAAATCTGATTACCAAATAAATAGGTATAGTTTACAAACATTTATCTGATAAATTTTTATTTGCTAGCTTTGATAAAAAATGAAAGACATTGCAAGCAATTTATAAGATTCTTAATTTAAATAATTAAAAAATTAAGTATTCATACCTTTGAGTCCACAAGAACTTTTGTTTGACAGATCCTGAGCTATGTTGTGAGTATTTGATGCCAGTTCTGTGGACCAATGTAAAATTGAGGGTTTAAACATACCAAAAGAATGAAAGTATTCATCACAGAGAAGATGGTCACTGTCAAAGCTATGTATATGCTGCGTTACTGCCCAAGGATAGTGAAATGTAATTGAAATCCATACTCTTACAGGTCACTGCAAATCAAGTTATGAATCTTATCCTTGATGGCTCTTGGACACTCAAATTACTTCAATTATTCTCATTCTCACGCCCATGTTTACCAAGCTCCCTTCTCACTCATCAAAGAGAGCATTCTAATCTGTTCAACAGGTACCGGTTTTTAGAAAATTTATAAATTAGCCTTCTGAGTATACACAAGTCTTTCTAGTTTGGTTAATTTGAGTGTTCCTCACATCGGGAATAGATTTGTGGTTATTATACTGTCAACAGTTGGGTTTCTGAGCCTATAAGGCTGAGTCCTGGACTCAGAACTCTCTTATCAACAAGCCAATACCATTCTGTGAGGCCTCTGGAAAAACAGCCAGCACCATTAGCTGATGACATCCTTTAACTGTATTCTACAACAAACTGGTTTTGCTTATCTAAATGCTTTTCAGCAAGAAATCTGCTACTTTAAATAATAAGTGGGAGGAGATGAAAGAAAGAGAGGAGGAAAGAGAAAATTTAAAAAAGTAACTAATTGACTAATTCAACATTCTGCTGCAACACTTGCACAACATTCGGCTTCAAAACCATGGACGCGGGCACGGCTTCCACGCACAGTTCTTCCACACTGTGTGGAAGCTGTGCACAGTGGTGCAGGGCTGTAGTCCCAACTACACAGGAAGGTGATGCAGGAGGATCACTTGAGCCCAGGAGTTCGAGGTTGTAGTGCACTAAGATTATGCCTGTGAATACCAACTACACTCCAGCCTGGACAACAAATTGAGACCCCCATCTCTTAAAAAAAAAGAAGCAAGAAAAAAAAAATCAGTGGAGGTATTAATAAAGGCACTATAATATCACATACAGATTTTTGTTTGGATGTGTTTTCATTCCACTTTTATATAAATCTAAGAATGGGACTGTCAGATTGTATGATAAAGGTATGCTTTCCCAACCAGGCATGTATATGAGTACCTGTTATTCCACAATCCTCACCAGCACTTGGAATTTTTCATTTCCTTTAAAGCCATTTTAATAGGTGAATGGGGGTAACTCAATGTGGCTTTACTTTGTATTTCCCCAATGACTAATAATGATGAGCACACTCACGGACTTGCTTACTATCCATTTATCATGTTCCCTTATAAATGCAAATATTTTGCTTTTAATTAACTTTTTATGTTAAAATAATTATAGATTCACAGGAAATTATCCTTCACCGGTCTCCGTGTTGAAACAGACATTACACAAAATTTACCATTTCTGACCCTCTCCAAGTGTACAATTTAGTGGCACAGAGTATATTCACAATGTTGTACAATCATTACTATCCATTTCTAGAACTTCTTCCATTTTTTCCCCCATTTTTAAACGCTCATTTGTTTTAGGGGGTTGTTTTCTTATTACTGAATTGTGAGAGTTCTTTATTTATTTTGTATATAAGTCCTTATCAAATATGGATTTTATATAAACATTTTCTCCAAGACTACGTCTCATTCTATCATTTTTCTCTTCAGAAGAATTTCACAATTTTTGATAAAATGTACTTTGTCAATTTTCTCTTTTACGACTCAGGCTTATTGGATTCTATATAAGAAATCTTTGCCTAAACTAAAGTCACTAGGATTTGCCACTATATCTTCTTTGTAAGTTTTACTTTTAGGTTTCATGTTTAAGTGTAAACTTGGAGGGTAATTTTTGTATACAGTATAACGTACGGCACTGAATTGCCTCATAATTTTTGACAAAAAACAATTAGCCATATGTATATGTGTTTATTTCTAAACTACTATGCTATTATGTGTCTTGCTTACTATAGTGTTAGAGCAGTTCTTAAAATCAGGGAGTGTCGGCTGGGTGCGGTGGCTCACACCTGTAATCCCAGCACTCTGAGAGGCCGAGGCGGGTGGATCACAAGGTCAGGAGATGGAGACCATCCTGGCTAACACAGTGAAGCCCCGTCTCTACTAAAAATACAAAAAAAATTAGCCAGGTGTGGTGGTGGGTGCCTGTAGTCCCAGCTACTTGGGAGGCTGAGGCAGGAGAATGGCGTGAACCCGGGAGGCAGAGCTTGCAGTGAGCAGAGATCGTGCCACTGCACTCCAGCCTGAGTGACGAAGCCAGACTCCATCTCAAAAAAATAAAATAAAAAATCAGGGAGTGTGGGTCTTGGAACTTTTTTTTCTTTTCAAAATTGTTTAGGCTACTTTAGTCCCTTTAATATTATATAAAAATTTTAGAGACAAGTTGTCAAGGCCAGGCACAATAGCTCACAACTGTAATCTCACCACTTTGGGAGGCTGAGGTGGGCAGATCACTTGAGGCCAGGAGTTCAATACTTACCTGCCCAACATGGTGAAGCCCTGTCTCTACTAAAACTACAAAAAAAAAAAAAAAAAAAAAAAAATTAGCTGAGCATGGTGGCGCACACCTGTAATCCTAGCTACTCGGGAGGCTGAGGTAGGAGATCACTCATCCGGGAGGTGGAGGTTGCAATGAGTTGAGATCGCAACACTGCACTCCAGCCTGGGTGACAGAGTGAGACTCCATCTCGAAAAAAATAAAAATAAAAAAAAGAATCAAGTTGTCAAAAATCTGCTAAGATTTTGATTGGAATTGTGCTGAAGCTATCGATCAATTTGGAGAGAAATGACATTTCAAAGATATTGAGTCTTCCAATTCATGAACACTGAATATGTTCCCTTTTATGAGGGTCTTCTTTGATCTTCATGTTCCTCTGGAACATGTTGCATAATATTAACATACAAATCTTGCATATACGTAGTCAGAAATAACTATTTCTTGTTTTTTTGGTACTACTAAAAAAAGTACTGTTTTTCTCATTCTTTGTTTGCAATTGTTCACTGCTAGTAAAGAAGTACCATAATTATATTTTAATGATGGTTATAATTCTATATGCATTTGTTAGAATTCATCCTCTGTACCTCTAAAAAGGGGAGAATATAAGTGTATATATATAAAAACTACATCAAAAAATCTGATTTTTTAAAAAAATCAGTGGGGAAAATTTACCTGAGACGGACTACCGTGGATTAATAAATTCAAAGACTGAGTCAGTAAAAACTAAATGTCACAACAGTGAGACTAAAATATATTAAAGTGATATATCCCTCTATTTATTGTCTTCTTTTTCTCTCAATACTGTTTTATATTTTTTTCTAATCTTACATATCTTACATATCATTAGACTTATTCCTAGGCATCTGGTGTTTTCTGAAGCTACTAGCAATTTTTTTCCATTTTCTGTTTGTTGATGATTTATAGAAATACATGCCTTCATGAAACTTGTGTCTTGCATCTTGTGCTTGTGAAACTCTCCAATAATTTGTCTATAGATTCTTTTACACAAGCACAAAAAACAACGGTTTATTCTCCCTTTCCAATCCTTATGACTTACTTATTTTTTCTTTATTGCACTGGCTAGGACCTCCAGTACAGTGTGAATGGAAGCAGTAACCGCATGTGTTTTTATCTTGTTCCAGAGGAAAACCATTCAATATATCACCATTGACTGTAACACCTGCTGTAAGTTTACAGATATTCCTTATCTGATTAAGGAAATTCCTTGTATTCCTGACTGCCAGGGTTTTGTTTGTTTTTAACTAGAAAAATTACTTATTTCTGCTCCTTTCATAGATCTTATTGTTCAGGAAACAGTCATAAATACATATCTGAAATAATGTATCATCACACTACCTATTAAAAGGCAAAGCACCACAGGTAAAGCTGATTAGCCATCTAGAATTCTACACTTATGGAATCTTGCTTCCAGATTTTGTATTAATTTCTGAAAATCAGAAATGTCATCTCCAAAAAAAAGTTAAAGGGGCTGTAAAAAATAATCACTTATTCAATATTATATTTGTAAACTGGAGTATATTTTCTTTAAAGAATGAAAAACTAAGAAGAAAATGTCACTCAACATCATTGATGTCAATAGGTCAACAGGAAAAAAAATACTATGATAAACTTGTCTCTTTGATACCAAGAAGAAATTTTACTCCAAGCTACACTTCCAGTGTTTTCACTACATATTTCTTTACTGCTGCTCTTCATTCTGTTCCACATTTCACAATAGCGCATTGGTACAGCTTTTAAAACTTCATTGACAGGAACAAATCCAGTATCCATTGATTTCTTCTCAAAAGGCACTCTAACCTATCAGATTGCCTGGCAGTTACATTCTCATGAATACTCCAGCCATAAAAAAAACTCAACAAGACACAGACAAATCCAGTGAATAGAAGAAGAAATCTACTGGGTTTTGGGATATTTGGTGCATTCGACTGGTACAGGATTATGAAACCTAAACCTTCCATTGTAAACAGGAAGCTGGATGCAAGTCCTTCCATAATATACTGTCCATTTACTCTGTACACCAAGAAAGCTACTGGCCTCTGATGCCCATGTTCATCGGTCACAGAGCCAACACTTTGAGGTTCAACAATAACATCATAAATTATTCCTCTGGTGATGAGGAAGCAAGACACCACCACCAGAGCATACATAGTCATGGCCAAGGGCATGTGCAGCCTGGTCGGCTTCTTCAGCTTCAGGTTGGGACATTCGAGCACTAATGGGATGTGGTACAAAGTCTCCACGTTGATGGAATCAAGGGCCATTATCAGACTCAAATCCCACATGCCACTCAGAAACACTGTTTGTTTGTTTTAATTATGAAAGAATACTGAACGCTTTTCCTTATTGAAATAATCATATGGATTTTTCTCCTTAATTTTGTTAAATGGATAATACTAATTTCTACATTTTTATATATAATACACATAACATGAAATCTATCCTTTTACAACAGACGGCTGAATAATTTTTAGTATATTCACAATTTGTGCAACCATCACCTCTAATTCTAGAACATTTTCATCACTCCAAAAACAAACTCCATACTCATTTGTAGTCACCACTTTTCCCAAATAGTTCTAGCCCTAGGCAACCACCAAGCTAATTTCTGTCCCTATAAATTTGCCTTAGACATTTCAGATAAATAAAATCATAAAATACAATATATGTGGTTTTTCTGTGACTCTGCATACTATTTTCAAGGTTCATCCATGTTGTAGCATGTACCTTAATTCCTTTTTATGGCTGAACATTATTCCATTCTATGTATATTCTATATTTTGCTTATACATTCATCCATTGATAACATTTGAGGTTTTTCCCCCCAGACAGACCTGTTCAATAGGAAGTATGGGTTGTTTCTACTTTTTTACAATTATGAATTATGTTGCTATCAATCTTTTTGTACAAGATTTTATGTGAACCTATATTTTCCTTTCTTTTGGGTATGCATCTAGGAGTTGATTTGACTTGTTTTTTAGAAGTTAAACTAAGCTGGGCATGGTGGCTCATGTCAGTAATCCTAGCACTGGCTGGATGGGAGGATCTTTGAAGCCAGGAGTTCAAGACCAGCCTCCGCAACAATGCAAAATCTTATCTCTACAAAAAACTTTAAAATTCACCCAGTGCAGTGGTGTGTGCCATAGTTCCAGCAGTAAGTACTAGTGAGGTTAAGGTGGGATGGCTTGAACCCAATGGTTCAAGGCTACAGTGAGCTATGATCACACTACTGCACTCCAGCCTGGACAACAGAGTGAGATGTTCTCTCTTTAAAAAAAGAAAGAAAAAAAAGAAGGTGGGGCACGGTGGCTTACACCTATAATCCCATCACTTTGGGAGGCCAAGGTGAGTGGATCATTTGAGGTCAGGAGTTCAAGACCAGCCTGCAACATGGTGAAACCCTGCCTACTAAAAATACAAAAAAGTTAGCCAGGCAGGGTGCCGGACACCTGTAATTCCAGCTACTCAGGACACTGAGGCAGAAGAATCGCTTGAACCTGTGAGGTGGAGGTTGCAGTGAGCCAAGATCGTGCCATTGCACTCCAGCCTGGGTGACAGAGACTCCACCTCAAACACCCCCCCACCCCAAAAAAAAACAGTTAAGCAAACTTAAATACCACGTATAATTCTTTTTTTTTTTTTTTTTTTTGAGACAGAGTCCCACTCTGTCACCCAGGCTAAAGTGCAGTGGCACAATCTCAGCTCACTGAAACCTATGCCTCCTAGGTTCAAGTGATCCTCCCACCTCAGCATCCCAAGTAGCACATGCCTGAGACCACAGGCATATGCTACTACGCCCGGCTAATTTTTTTATTTTTTTTGCAGGGACGGAGTTTCACCATGTTGCCCAGGCTGGTCTCAAACTCCTGAGCTCAAGCCAAGTTATCTTATAATCTCCTAATATCTATATGACCCATATCAATATTCCTTTTCTCCTTCCTGGAACCAATTATTCACATTCTTCACCTTCCCCTGATGATCTCATAAGAAGCTTAACAATTTTACTAGTGTTTTCAAATAACAACTTATAAATTTTGTTGACCCTCTTTACAGTTTCTCTATTTACAGTTGATTAGTTGTGCTTCTGGCGGTACTTTCTTACTTTTTGGCTAGAGTTGATGTTATATGGATGCTTGTGTGCATTATTTTTTTTTTTTCAGACACAGCCTTGCTCTGTTGCCCAGGTTGGAGTGCAGTGGCACAATCATAGCTCACTGCATCCTCAACCTGCCAGACTCAAGTGACGCTCCCCACTTCAGCCTCCCAAGCAGCTGGGACCACAGGTGCACACCACCATGCCATGCTAATTTTTTAAGTTTTCTTAGTATAGATGAGGTCTTACTATGTTAACCAGGCTCGTCTCAAACCCTGGCTCAAGTGATCCTCCCACCTCAGCCACCTAAATGCTGAGATTACAGGCATGAACCACTGCACCTGGCCTTGATGATTTATTGAGCTATATTCTAAGTCTAGGTTATATTTCATTGTGTTAAATTATGTTTTTGTTTTTTGTTTTTGTTGTTGTTTGAGATGAAGTCTCGCTCTATTGCCCAGGCTGGAGTGCAATGGCACAATCTCAGCTCATTGCAACCTCCACCTCCTGGGTTCAAGCGATTCTCCTGTCTCAGCCTCCCGAGTAGCTGGGATTACAGGCATGTGCCACCATGCCTGGCTAATTTTTTGTATTTTTGTAGAGACAGGGTTTCACCATGTTGGCCAGGCTGGTCTCAAACTCCTGACCTCAAGTGATCCATCTGCCTCGGCCTCCCAAAGTGCTGGGATTACAGGTGTGAGCCACCGCGCCCGGCTAAATTATGTATCTATAAATATAATCTCAATAATTACTGTACAAAGAACTCTATATAAATAAACAACCAATATTTACCCCAAGAATTTCAGAAAATAAATAATCCAGAAACAGCATGATACGGAAAAACCTGCAGAGGCAACGTTGCTACAAACCCATCTATCATCTACCACATTATCATACATTATTTGGCCAAAGAATCCACCATTAGAAATGGGAAGTACTTCCAGTAAAAAATCTTCTCCTCAGAAATTCTATGTATCTGTGACATACTTTGATCAGAGTGTGGGTTTGTGCTGATTTATGCCGATTACCTTATATAGCCTCTTTCTTAGCTTGCAGAAGGGAAAATCAAATTCCTTGTCATCATGAGATTTGTATGTGACAGACTTTGGTGGTAAGAACCAACTAAGAATAGTTTCAGAGGTAAGACAGTAGCCTGTTTTTCATTCTTTTCCATCAGCACATTTAGACTTCATCTTTGTATGAGAACATAAAACTCTTAATAGCTCAAACATTTAAAACTCATCTCTGGCAAAAACAGAACACTTACCAGTTCCCTCATCTGCACCATTCTGAGCAGCTTCCCAAACTACTAGCTTTGTCCCACACACATCTGTAGATGTAGAACCTGAATAGTCTGCAGGATTAAATGTCCTGGGGTTTGAAATAAAGAAATAATAAAGGCAAAAGAAGCAAGCACCTAAGCCAAAATATTAACCATACATGATCTTCCACCAAACAAGCCCAGTGCCTTCTCACAGCCACTGTAAAAGACGTCACCTCTCCTTCCCCTATTTAAATATAACTAATTCTGCCAGCCATGGAGATGCAGATGTGAAAACCAGAAGTTGCCTAGGGACCTTCCACACATTCTGGTATAATAGCCTTATTTTCCTAAAACACGGTCCTCAGCATCCTAAAGCAGACAAGGAGACGTATAATCTTTCAAGGCAAAATAAGAGCTCTTATGAGAGTCCTGCTGAAAAATAAGGCATAAATAGGCAACAGGTATTTTCTTCCCAAGTCAGAATCCAAGTTTGGCTTTGAATCTTTTACAGCTTAGATTTATATGCTCCTTTACAGAAACATTAGATAAAGAAGAAAACATTTTGTTCAGCACCTCTATTTCTTTTCAATAAAATCATAAACTGAACACCCAGTTTAATTGAATCATGGTTCAGAGGTCTAACATGAGCCAAAACAAATATTACCTTTAAAATTTTCACAAAGGAATGTGAAGTAAACAGAAAAATCCACAAAACAATTTAAAGCTAATGAGCAGGGCTATGTCTTAAAGTGCTCCTGAGAGTTTGCGCTCTGTGTTTTCATCCCTCCTTTTCCTCAAAGGAGCTTAGGCAGAAGGCAGATTGCACGAGGCACCACCACTTCTAGAAGGCACTAACACCAAGAGTGCTGCCTGAAGTTAGAGAGAGACAAAGGGCTTTTCTTGGAGCCAATTCCTTTCCTTGACTGCATCTACGTATGGCTTCCACAGGATGTTTTAAAACTTTTTCTAAAAATCCAATGGGAGCTAATGTTTTAGAAGCAACAAAAAATAAAAAAACACCCAGAAACAAGAAATAAACCTCTGATTTTAGTGCCTTTGAGTCTGTTCAATGTTCACTATTACAATTCAGGAAAAAGTTATCACTCATACATAAATAAGCATTACATTTACTTAGCATTCAAAGACAATTGCTGGATTAGCTAAAATGGCTCTTAGGAAGTGCCATTTAAATACGTCTATAGGTATTTTGTCACAACTTCAGGCGAAGTGCTACTGACATTTATTAATAGTACAGAGAGGAGAGATGTTGCTAAACATCCTACAATATACAGGAGATCCTACCACCCCATGGAAGTATTATCCAATACACAATCTCAATAATGCCAAGGCTAGAAACCCTGCTCTAATGCCTATTTAAAAAATCAATTTTATTCATATTATTTTTCTTATTTGTAAATCTCTTTAAGTATAGAAAACACTAGATTCACCATGATGACTAAATTAGATGCAGGGTATTAGAAGCAACTGCAGAATAAAAACTAGGGAAGTAAATAATTATAAAAATAGGATGGCTATCACTTACCCCATGCCTTGGGTTGAGAACCTTCCTGCCCCTCTCCCTCTGCTACGTCCAAATCCTTTAAAAAAACACACAATTATAGTATAAAATAATACTTACGTCCTACACAATTACACTTCCTTCTTCATCCTATACTCACTACCCACACAATATTATCATTGTTCCTAATGGCACCAACATTCCAATCCAGGGCATCCAATTTACTGATCCCTGCTGATACAACTACCTATACTCAGTTAGTGACTTCTAAGGCTAGCAAAGAATTAAATTCTCCTTGTATTATATTTGTGGTATTTGACAGCTAAACACAGGGAGGTTGTATTATAAAATAGTCTGCATCTTTTAAAATCAGAAAGGGCTAACACCATGGAATTATAACCCACTACTATAAAATGAAATGAGAACCAGAAAGAGGAAAATGCAAAGTAAGCTGAAGGCACTGTTAAATATCATTTTAAATACTAGGTCTTTGATCAAAGACCAAAATGGCAGCAAGCATGAGAACAAGCAAGCAAGAAGAGAAAATTATGACTAGCACCTTTCCACATTCTCTTCATTAAAATCCCAAACTGAAGAGCAAAGGCCTAAATTTAAGAGCTAAAATTATAAAACTCAGAGAAAAACACAAAGCAAAAGCTTTACAACGCTGGATTTAGCAATGATTTCTTGAGTATGACACTGAAACTACAGGCAAAAAAAGAAAAAATAGACAAAATGGACTTTA
The DNA here is from genome assembly GCF_028885625.2 of Pongo pygmaeus. Classification (NCBI taxonomy): domain Eukaryota; kingdom Metazoa; phylum Chordata; class Mammalia; order Primates; family Hominidae; genus Pongo; species Pongo pygmaeus. The sequence goes on along the minus strand of NC_072386.2, from coordinate 23,236,740 downwards.
TGAAAATTAAAAACTTTTCTGGGACAGGCATGGTGGCTCACACCTATAATCTCAACAATTTGGGAGGCTGAGGTGGAAGGGTGGCTTGAGCCAGGAGTTCAAGACCAGCCTGGGCAACATAGGGAGACTCCTTCTCTACAAAACTATTTTTATGGGCATGGTGGCATGCGCCTCTAACTTAGCTACCTGACAGGCTGAAGCAGGAGGATCCATGAGCCCAGGAGTTGGAGGTTGCAGTGAGGTATGATCAAACCACTGTATGCAAGCCTGGGTGACATAGCAAGACTCTGTCTCAACAACAACAACAAAATCTGTAACAAAACACATATTGGCTAGGCACGGTGGCTCATGCCTGGAATCCCAGCACTTTGGAACACCGAGGCAGGTGGACTGCTTCGGCTCAGGAGTTCAAGACCAGCTTGGGCAAATGGCAAAACCTTGTCTCTACAAAAAATACAAATATTAATGGGGCATAGTGGTACATGCCTGTAGTCCCATCTACTCAGAAGGCTGAAGTCGGAGGATTGCTTCAGCCTGCGAAGTTGAGGCTGCAGTGAGCTGAGATTGCACCACTGTACTCTAGTCAGTGTGACAGTGAGACCATTTCTCAAAAACAAACAAAAAAACACCACGGTATCAATAGAGTAAAAAGGCAACCCATAGAATGGAAGAAAATATTTATAAATTATATATCTGATCACAGAGTAACATCTGGAACATACAAAGAACTCCTAAAACTCGACAACAAAATACTCAATTCAAAATGGGCAACGGCCAGGACCGGTGGCTCATGCCTGTAATCCCAGCACTTTCAGAGGCCAAGGCAGGAGGATCACCTGAGGTCAGGAGTTCAAAACCAACCTGGCCAACATGGCGAAACCCCATCTCTAATAAAAATACAAAAATCAGGCGCATGCCTGTAGTCCCAGGTACTCGGGAGGCTGAGGCAGGAGAACTGCTTGAACCCAGGGGGCGGAGGCTACAGTTCCTAAGTTGTGCCACTGTTCTCCAGCCTGGTTAACAGTGTGAGACTAAAAAAAAGGCGGGTGGCGGGTGGTGGGCAATGGACTTGAATATGGATTTCTCCTAAGAAGATATACAAATGACCAATAAACACATTAAAAGATACTCAGTATTGCTGATCATTAGGGAAATCCAAATCAAACCACAATAAAATACAATCCCATATTCATTTGGATGACTACTACCAAAATTAAAGTAAAAAAAAAACAGAAAATAACAAGTGTTGACGGCCGGGCACGGTGGCTCACGCCTGTAATCCCAGCACTTTGGGAGGCCGAGGCAGGCAGATCACGAGGTTAGGAGTTTGAGAACAGCCTGGCCAATATGGTGAAACCCCGTCTCTACTAAAAAAATGCAAAAATTAGCCAGGTGAGGTGGCACGCGCCAGTAGTCCCAGCTACCTGGGAGGCTGAGGCAGGAGAAATGCTGGAACCCGGGAGGCGGAGGTTGCAGTGAGCCGAGATCGCGCCACTGCACTCCAGCCTGGGTGACAGAGTGAGGCTCTATCTCAAAAAAAAAAAAAAAGTGTTGACGAAGATGTGGAGCACACCATTGTGCACTGCTGGTAAAAACGTAAAATGGGGCTGGGTGCAGTGGCTCATGCCTGTAATCCCAGCACTTTGGGAGGCCGAGACAGATGGATCACAAGGTCAGGAGATTGAGACCATCCTGGCTAACACGGTGAAATCCCATCTCTACTAAAAATACAAAAAAAAGAAAAATTAGCCGGGCACAGTGGCGGGCGCCTGTAGTCCCAGCTACTCGAGAGGCTGAGGCAGAATGGCGTGAACCCGGGAGGCAGAGCTTGCAGTGAGCCGAGATCACAACGCTGCACTCCAGCCTGGACAACTGAGCAAGACTCCATCTCAAAAAAAAAAGTAAAATAGTACAGCTGCTATGGGTAAGAGTATGGCAGTTCCTCAAAAAATACGATTGACCATATGATCATGAAATTGCGCTTGTGGGTATATGTTTATACAACAAATTGAGGCCTGACATGGTGGCTCACACCTGTAATCCCAGCACTTTTGGAGGCCAAGGCAGGAGGATCGCTTGAGGCCAGGAGTTCAAAACCAGCCTGGGCAACAAAGCGAGACGCCACCTCTACAATAAATTTTTTTAATAAATTTTTTTTTAAGAAGGCAAAAGTAAGACTTCACACAGAGGTATTACTGTGACTTACAAGAATGTAAGAAATTCAGCTAATTAGCTCTAAGAAGAAAACTTTCAGTCTACAGCTTTTGGCAAGAATACAGGCCAAAATTAAACAAGCTACAAAACAAGGAAACTATTCTCAGGACTTAAAACCTTGAACTAAAAAAAAAATGCAGTATATTCATACAACATTATATTATATTGCCATAAAAAGGAATGAAGTACTGATACATACTACAACATGGATGAATGTTTAAAACGTTAAGTTAAGCCCTTCAGGGTAAAGGCGATGGGGAACCCAAAACATTATCTAAGAGAAAGAAGCAGTTACAAAAGACCACGTATTATACAATTCCATTTACAGGAAATGTCCAGAACACAAAAACCTACAGAAATAAAAAGGCAATTACTGCTGCTCAGGGTTGAGGTGAAAGAATGAAAGAATTGGCGAAATGATAGTTAAAGGGTAAGGTATACTTCTGAGGTGTGGAAAATGTTCTAAAATTGATTGTGGTGATGATTGCACAACTTGGTGAATATACTAAAAACCATTCAACTGTACACTAAATGGATGAAATGTATGGTATGTAAATTTTATAAAGAATATTTTCTTTTTTAGGCTGGGAGCAGTGGCTCGTGGCTGTAATCCTAGCACTTTGGGAGGCTGAGGCAGGTGGATTACTTGAGGTCATCAGTTCAAGACCAACCTGGCCAACATGGTGAAATCCTATCTCTACTAAAAAAAATATATATATATATACAAAAATTAGCCAGGCATGGTAGCGCATGCCTGTAATGCCAACTATTAGGGAGGCTGAGGCAGGAGAATTGCTTGAACCTGGGAGGCAGAGGTTGCAGTGAGCCGAGATGGCGCCACTGCACTCCAGCCTGGGTGACAAAGTAAGACTCAGTCTTGGAAAAAACAAAAACAATTTTTTTTTTTTTTTTTTTTGAGACAGAGTCTCGCCCTCTCGCCCAGGCTGGAGTGCAGTGGCACCACCTCAGCTCACTGCAACCTCCGCCTCCCAGGTTCAGGCAATTCTTCTGCCTCAGCCTCCTGAGTAGCTGGGATTACAGATGCCTGCCACCACGCCCGGCTGATTTTTGTATTTTTATTAGAGACGGGGTTTCACCATTTTGGCCAGGCTGGTCTCGAACTCCTGACATCGTGATCCGCCCGCCTCGGCCTCCCAAAGTGCTGGGATTACAGGCGCGAGCCACTGCGCCCAGCCAAACAAAAAATTTTTTAAAATTAAAAAATCTAATCCATCGTCCCCATAAATTCTAGCAAGACAATAGAATTATTGTTTCCTACTCACCTGGTAGTAATTCTACTAGTAACATTGGCTTCTGTGTATATACCATTTCCCTGCATTGTTATCTGGAACGAACAGATTAATCTAGCAGCTCAGAATAAAGATCCAGAGTCTTTTAATCACAAAAACCAAGTCCAACGTTTCCAAAGATTATCAAAGCGAATAAACCATATTATGGTAAATGCTGTACCTTTCCTCCTCAAGCCCTGGGACTCTACTACATCTCTGTTGAATGACTGTTCAAGGTTTTTTCATTTTTTGAGACAGAGTTTTGCTCTGTCACCCAGGCTGGAGTGCAGTGGCGTAATCTTGGCTCACCACAACCTCAGCCTCCCAGGTTCGACTGATTCTTGTGCCTCAGTCTCCCAAGCAGCTGAGATTACAGGTGTGCGTCACCACGCCTGGATAATTTTTTTGTATTTTTAGTAGAGACGGGGTTTCACTGTGTTAGCCAGGATGGTCTCAATCTCTGTAGTCCCAGCTTCTCGGGAGGCTGAGGCAGGAGAATCACTTGAACCCGGGAGGTGGAGGTTGCAGTGAGCCAGGATCGCACCACTGCGCTCCAGCCTGGGCAACAGAGCGAGACTCTGTCTTTAAAAAAAAAAAAAGGACTGATCTGTAATCCCAACTTCATAAATATGGAGTCGTTCATTGATTAAACTCTCATATATAGAGGCACAATAATGGCATTATATAATTACAGGAAATAACCTATCTGTTCAGTAACTGATTTGAGAATCAACATTTTATTAAATGCTGTGTGGAACAAGGACTCAGCGAGACTCCCAAAGAGGGTACTACAGAGGATTCGAAATGTAAAAGTAAGCTGGGTCTGGTGGTTCACGTCTGCAATCCCAGCACCTTGGTAGGTCAACGTGGGAGGATCATTTGAGCCACAGTAGTTTGAGATCACCCTGGACAACAGAGCAAGAGCCCCTTCTCTACCTTAAAAAAATTTTTTAAGTATGTAAAACATAGTAGGTGCTCAAAATTACTTTGCACTTGTACTATACGGACCGTATTCATGTAATAATTAGTTTTAAAAGTACAGGAACTAGGCCGGGCGCGGTGGCTCACACCTGTAATCCTAGCACTTTAGGAGGTCAAGGCAGGCGGATCACGAGGTCAGGAGATCAAGACCATCCTGGATAACATGATGAAACCCCATCTCTACTAAAAATATAAAAAATTAGCCAGACGTGCTGGCGGGTGCCTATAGTCCCAACTACTCGGGAGGCTGAGGCAGGAGAATTGCTTGAACCCCAGAGGCGGAGGTTGCAGTGAGCCGAGATTGCACCACTGCACTCCAGCCTGGAGACAGAGCGAGACTCTGTCTCTAAATAAATAAATAAGTGTAACCAGTGAAACCCCATCTCTACTAAAAACACAAAAAATTAGCCGGGCATGGTGGCACACTCCTATAGTCCCAGCTACTCGGGAGGCTGAGGCAGGTGAATTGCTTGAACCTGGGAGGTAGAGGTTGCAGTGAGCCAAGATCACGCCACTGCACTCACTCCAGCCTGGGCAACAGAGACTCTATCTCAAAAACAAAACAAAACAAAACTATATCATGGAATCAAATCTTCAAGCAAAGCTGGCAAATACATACTTAGCTGACATTCTAATAATTCCGCTTTAATCCAAATCCTGACATTCTAATAATTCTGCTTTAATCCAAATCCTGAGTGTTTTTTTGTTTTTTTTTTTTTTGAGACGGAGTCTCACTCTGTTGCCCAGGCTGGAGTGCAGTGGCGTGATCTCGGGTCACTATGAGCTCCGCCTCCCAGGTTCACGCCATTCTCCTGCCTCAGCCTCCTGAGTAGCTGGGACTACAGGCGCCCGCCACCATGCCAGCTAATCTTTTTTTCTATTTTTTTTTTACTAGAGACGGGGTTTCACCATGTTAGCCAGAGTGGTCTCAATCTCCTGACCTCGTGATCTGCCCACCTTGGCCTCCCAAAGTGCTAGGATTACAGGCGTAAGCCACCACACCCTGCGAGTGTCATTTCTAATATATAAACACACTCAATTACAGCAAAGAAAAAAAGGTGGATCTATGTCAAGTCCATTAAGTATATTAATCTTTTTCTGCATAAAGCACATTCAAAACAAAGTTAAATGAAATAGCAGGCCAGACGCTGTGACTCATGCCTGTAATCTAAGCACTTTGGGAGTTCGAGGTGGGCAGGTTGTTTGAGCTCAAGAGTTTGAGACTAGCCTGGGAAACATGGCAAAACCCTCTCTCTACAAAAATTAGCTGGGCATAGTAGCGTGTGCCTGTAGTCCCAGCTACTAGGGACACTGAGGTGGGAAGAGGCTTGAGCCTGGGAGGTGGAGAGTGCACTGAGCCAAGATCACACCACTGCACACCAGCCTGGGTAACAAGACAAGACCCTGTCTCAAAAATAAATAAATAAAAATACAGTAAATAAAAATGGTGAGCCACACGAAATTTTATATTGCTTTGGAACTCCTAAATTATGTCAAGACCAAAAAAATAATATGGGCTTATTTACTTCATTCATATATATAAATATCTAGAAATACAAATAAATAAAAGATGGGGAAAGATATGATAGTAAATAAAGGCCTAATGTCTGAAAAGTTTAAAATATCTGAAGGCTGGAGTGTAGTGGCACAATCACAGCTCACAGCAGCCTCAACTTCCCAGACTCAAGCCATCCTACCACCTCAGCCTCCTGAGTTTCTGGGACTACAGATGCACACCATCATGCTGGGCGAATTTTTTTTTTTTAAACAAAAAAAGCCTGCTACATTGTCCAGTCTGATCTTGAACTCCTGAGCTCAAGTGATCCTCTCACCTCAGCCTCCCAAAGTGCTAGGATTACAGGCATAAGCCACTGTACTTGGCCTGAAATTATTTTTTAAATACATTGATATAGAACTGCTTGAGTTCATGAGTTTGATACTAGCCAAGGCAACACAGACTCCTGCAAGGAGGGATGGAAGGATGGAAGGATGGAAGGATGGAAGGTAGGTAGGAAGGTAGGAAGGAAGGAAGGAAGGAAGGAAAGAAAGGAAGGAAAGGAAGGAAGGGGAGAGAAAGAAATACACTGAGGTGGAAGGAAGGAAGGAAGGAAGGGGAGAGAAAGAAATACACTGAGGTACACTACAAAAAATAATGTCAGAATCATAGCAATTTTCACATTATCTCTATGAAGTGGAAAACTTCTCTCTGCTTTTCTCTTTCCTCTCTTCAGGATACTGGTGAGAAGAATAGAATTGTTAAGATATAACACAGTTGCTCCTTCCCCTATGATCATCACATACCTGGCAGATCCCAAGACAAGCCCCACTCCTTGCAGTTGCTTTTTACAACTCTGAAGCTAAGCTTCAGGAAAGTCCTTAAAAAAATCTCAGCAGAACTGCCAGCAGCCAGCAGCCAACAGCCCCTCTTTCACCCAAGCTGTCAAAGGGCCTGCTGGTAAACATACTTACCTGACATTCTAATAATTCCGCTTCAACCCAAATCCTTCGCAAAAATCCTCAATTACACTCCACTAGCAAAAAAGCTTATGAAAGATATACTCTATAGGAATGATTTTTCAAGTGGCTTCAGCTTGAATGCAAACTCTGCTCCACACTTACGACAACTTACTATCCAGCAGGGCCAACTGATCAAGCTAAGAACAAAAATCAAAACAAATAAAAAATAGGTAGGTAGTTTGCCTACATAGCTGCTTTTATATAAAGTGAACGTAATAGATTTTGACAGTAAAATTAAGTGCCCATTTTGTCGCCCAGATAGTTTAAATGGACTATGTTTTTGATTGTTTGCATTCTGTTCCTATTCACCGGTATATATACCGATGAGAAAATTATATGAACAGCCACCATACAGTCCCAGTAAGAACAGGAAGAACAGGTCAAATAAAACACCATACCCCCTGCAAAATTTATCTAGCATACTTGTGATTAAGAAAAACTATGGTGATTTTACATGGTCTGTTAACTTTTATTTATTTGGGGTTTATTAGCCTAAATACCAAGGTAAACATATCAACTTTTTCCTCAAAGTAATAACAGTACCCATCCTAACAGATACTCAATCTCCAATTCACTGGTTATCCCCTATAATGTGTGGTGTCTTTTTTGTTTTTTTGTTTTTGAGACAGAGTCTCACTCTGTCACCCAGGCCGGAGTAAAATGGCATGATCTCGACTCACAGCAACCTCCGCCTCCCAGGTTCAAGCGATTCTCTGCCTTGGCCTCCAAGTAGCTGGGACTACAGGTGCATGCCACCACACCCAGCTAATTTTTTTGTATTTTGAGTAGAGACAGGGTTTCACTATGATGGCCAGGCTGGTCTCGAACTCCTGACCTCATGATCTGCTCGCCTCGGCCTCCAAAAGTGCTGGGATTACAGGTGTGAGCCACCGTGCCCAGTCCCCCTATAATGTGTTTTTATAACAATAAACCTGTCTGATTTATGACACGGATCAGCTTGTAATCCTTAAACATGTCTCTAAACAACCAATCCAAATACATACTGTGACTAAATTCCTACTGTCAAAGGGTAAAAGTAAAGGATTCAACAGTGTAGTCAGTAGTGGGATTTCAGTCATGAAGATTTGACGATTTCTCTAAGACACCCATTAATGCCAGCAGAAGAATCTGAGAGATTAAATACCCTAGGAAAGAAAACCCTCTCCCTGGTAAGAGGGGAAGCTGGGTTACTATGTATTCCTAAAACCTTAAGAACAAAGGAATATCAGAGCAATGATATTTTAACCAGAACAGGGTGGTAAGGACTAATCACACACGTAACGCTGGTCTTATACTGTGACCGCCCTCTCTGGTGAGACACAGTAAAATTTAGGGGTCAGTGAAGTCATTTTATTCTTTCTTTTTGTTACCGTCTATTTTCTTTTCCTTCCCAAGGTGTGTACTTCAGGGTTTAAGACCTAATAAATTAGTAGAGGCGTACGTGCCAACACTCTTCGTTGCCATCTTTCTATCTTTGACAATATAAGTTTGAAACTTGCTTTACAGAAACCTGATCCTAAATATAAAAAACACTAAGCAGTTTCAGCTTGTGGAACACAGAATTATACTTGGTTTTTACCAATATACTATGTGGCATATGACAAGGAACTTTACCTAGAATAATACTGAATCCCTGGGATTTTTTTATTTGAGACACAGCATCGCTCTGTCGCACAGGCTAGAGTGCAGTGGTACAATCTTGGCTCACTGCAGCCTCCACTTCCCCCAATTCTCGTGCCTCAGCATCCAGCTGAGCTGGATGTGAGCCTGTAGCCGGAACTACAGGCACACACCACCATGCCCAGCTAATTTTTGTATTTTTATTAGAGATGGAGTTTTACCATGCTGTCCAGGCTGCTCTCGAACTACTAATGTCAAGTGATCTGCCCACCTTGGCCTCCCAAAGTGCTGGGATTACAGGTGTGAGCCACCATACCTGGCCTGAATCCCTGGGATTTAAAAATATGGTCTCCAATTTAGCCTCAGCATTAAGGAAGTATCACCTAAGAAATTTGCAGGATGATATTCATCTGAAAAGGGACTAATATCCAGACAATATAAGGAATCTAAAGAACTCAACAGCCAAAATATAAATAATCCCATTAAAAAGTAGGCAAACAGCTGGGCATAGTAGCTCACACCTGTAATCCCTCAGATTTGGGATGCTGAGGTAGGAGGACAGCTTGAGGCCAGGAGTTCCAGACCAACCTGGGCAACACTGCAAGACCCCATCTCTTAAAAAAAAAAAAATTTTTTTTTCTTTAGATTAGCCAGGCATGGTGGGGCTCATGCCTATAGTCCCAGCTGCTCAGGAGGCTGAGGTGGAAGTATCACCTGAGCCCAGAATTTCAAGGTTGCAGTAAGTTATGATCACGCCACTGCACTCCAGCCTGGGCAACAGAGTGAGACACTGTCTCTTAAGAGAAAAAAAACAGTAGACAAAGGATCTAAAAAGACAATATACAAATGGCCAAAAGGTACACAAAAAATGCTCATCACTAAACATCAATAAAATACAAATGAAAACCACAATGAGATATCATCTTACCCCAGTTAGAACGGCTATTATCAAAAAGACAAAAAATAGCCTGTAATCCCAACTACTGAGGTGGCTGAAACAGGAAGACTGCCTGAACCCAGGAGTTCAAGACTGCAGTGAGTTATGATCATGACACTGCATTTAATTAATTAAGCAAATTAAACAGATGCTGGTGAAGATACAGGGAAAAGGGAACTCTCATACACTATTGGTGGGAATATAAACTGGTACAGCCATTTTGGAAAACAGTACGGAGATTTATCAAAAACAAAAAATTAATTACCATATGATCCAGCAATCCCGTTAGTGGATATTTATACAAAGAAAAGGAAACCAATAGTGCTTCATGATTGCCAAGTTGGAGTGGCTGTGGCAATTTCTATTTTTTTTTAATTTTTAACTTTTTACTGATACATAATATTTAAACACATTTATGGGGTACATGTGGTACTTTGTTACATGCAGAGAATATATAATTATCAAGTTGAGGTATTTAGGATATACGTCACCATAAGCATTTATCATTTCTACATGTTGGGAACTTTTCAAGTCCTCACTTCTAGCTATTTTGAAATGAAGCACTATTCACAATATTCACAAATATAGAGAATCAACCTAAGTGTTCATCAACAGATGAATGGATTTTAAAAAGTGATATATTTACACGTTGGAATACTACTCAGCCATGAAAGAATGAAATCATGTCCTATGGAGCAACATGAATGGACTTGGAAGACATAGTGTTAAATAAAATAAACCAGACACAGAAAGATAAATATTACACGTACTCACTCATGTGGGAGCTAAAAAGGTTATCTCATGCAGGTAGAGAGTGGAATGATAATTACCAGAGGCAGAGAAGGTGATGGGTATAGAGGGTGGGGAATAAAGAGAGATTGGTGGATAGGTTAAAACACAGAGAGAAGGAATAAATTCTAGGCCAGGCTCGGTGGCTCATGCCTGTAATCCTACCACTTTGGGAGGATTACGCAGGTGGATCACTTGAGGCCAGGAGTTTGAGACCAGCCTGGCCAACATGGTAAAACCCCATGTCTACCAAAAATACAAAAATTAGCTGGGCATGGTGGCGTGCACCTGTAGTCCCAGCTACTCAGGAGAGTAAGTGGGAGGACTGTTTGAGCCCAGGAGGTGGAGGTTGCAGTTAGCTGAGATGGTGCCACTGCACTCCAGCCTGGGTGACAAAGTAAGACCCTGCATTTAATTACGCCTGGATAATTTTTGTATTTTTTTTGTATGTTGTATTTTTTCTGAGACAGAGTCTTGCTCACTTGCCCAGGCTGGAGTGCAGTGAGGAGATCTCGGCTCACTGCAACCTCCGCCTCTTGGGTCCAAGCAATTCTCCTGCCTTAGCCTCTCGAGTAGCTGGGACTATAGATGCGCACCACCACACTTGCCTAATTTTTATATTTTTTGGTAGAGACAGAGTTTCCTTGTGTTAGCCAGGCAGGGTCTCAAAAAAAGGGAATAAGTTCTAATGTTCAACAGTAGAGTAAGATGACTACTTAACAGTTACGTATTATACACTTCAAAATAGCTAGAAGTGAGGACTACAGCAAAAAGACTACAACTCACTGAAAGCTCAAATGATCACAGCCTTTTTTAGCAATAAAGTATTTTTAAAATAAGGTTTAAAAAACCCTATTGCATTGTATTCCAAACGTAATGCAATTATAATTTGTCAATACTTTTGGTTAGAGCTTTAAGTTTTAAATTATTCATAGAAAGGGCTTTCTCAGCTCATCCAAAAACAACCCTTTGGTTTCTTCAAAACTACATAACCCAAAATAGTTCATTTACAGGCATCAGTAAACAAATTATCAGATTTTAGATGACCTGCTATTCTTTCAGAACACACTGCCATCCCTAGTCACAGTCCAGCAAAGCAACTGCCTGCTTCTTCCCCCTAATTGAAAGCATTTTCTTCTCTCTTACTCTAGCTTACCTCTACCTCGGGCTCGCTTGCCACGATCTGAAGGTTTGTCCACTTGATTGCAATCAATTCCATTTTCTTCACCTCTAACTAGGGGAAAAAGAGCAGAAAAATCAAATTTCCATTTCCAAACCTCTTGTACATAACCTTATCAAGCACCTATTAAAGGTAAAGAAGGAATGACAAACAGGCTACAATTTAAACAACGGGTTCAGAAACAGGAAAAACAAAAACAAAAGTGACTTAAAAACTGAATGAGGTCAGGCACAGTGGCTTACACTTGTAATTCCAGCACTTGCAGTTTCCAGCTGAGGGGGGCAGATCTCTTGAGCCCAAGAGCTTGAGACCAGCCTGGGCAACATACAAAAAAATACAAAAATTGGCCGGGCGCAGTGGCTCACACCTATAATCCCAGCACTTTGGGAGGCTGAGGCGGGTGGATCACTTGAGGCCAGGAGTTCAAGACCAGCCTGGCTAACACACGGAAACCCTGTCTCTACCAAAAAATATAAAAATTAGCCAAGTGTGGTGGCACGCACCTGTAGTCCCAGCTACTCGAGAGGCTAAGGCAGGAGAATTGCTTGGACCCAAGAGGCGGAGGTTGCAGTGAGCCGAGATCTCCTCACTGCACTCCAGCCTGGGCAAGTGAGCAAGACTCTGTCTCAGAAAAAATACAACACACAAAATACAAAAAAATACAAAACTTATCCAGGCATGGTTGTGATGGCATGCAGCTAGTAGTCCCAGCTACTCAGAAGGCTGAGGTGGGAAGATCACCTGAGCTCAGGGAGGTCAAGGCTGCAGTGAGCTGTGATCATGCCACTGCACTTCAGCCTGGGTGAAAGACTAAGACCTTGTCTCAAAAAAATTGAGAAAAAAAAAAAAAAAAATATATATATATATATATATATATATATATATATATATGAAATCACATCTTCCTTAATTCACATGAAAATTCTGAAAATAAAATAACATACTGATTTTTCTTTCTTCTTTGTGGACTTGCTGTGAAGTTTTTGCTTCAAAAAAACTACTTCCATTATGTAACTAAGTTAATATATCACAGAATTTGCTCATTAGTTAGGTTCAAAGCCTGGAAAGGCACAGAATAGCAAAATAGCAATACCAAGGAAACACTGAGTTCTTAGAAAAACTAAACTAAAACTCAACTAGAGTTGAGTTTTTCTAGGATACTAACGGGAAGATGCCAACACGGAGTCTTTTCTTTTTCTCATCCCTATATTGGCATTAATAGCTCTATATAATACAGAAATTTCATGAAGGATATTGGCATGGCTTGCTCCCCTCACCTCTTTCAGAGGCTGACTCACATGAATTCCAGTGAGGCTTTCCTTAGCAACCCACTTAAATTTGCCAGACCTCTTCCCGTAATTTGCATCTCTGTTTTTCCCCATAACATAATTTCTACATAACATCATTAAAATATATTAATATAAAATATTTTATCTTCTTTATTGTTACATCCCATTTGACCTTCATTAAAAGTTTTAGAAGGGCAAAGATTTTACCTATTTTATTCATTGTTGTATGCCTATAAAAGTATCCACTACATAGTAGATACTCAATTATCGGTGGAATATATGAGACAGCAAGAGTCTCAGGGTGATATGTTAAATATTTACATTTTATTCTTTCATAACTTAACTACACTGACACACTGCCAGAGCAGACAAGGTTGTTTTGCATAAACAGTGACAAAACCTAGAAAACCTAGGTCTAATGGAAATGAGACCTGCCTATAAGAAATCCTCCCTATTCAGCAACTTTCCTCTTAATCTAACCCCTGTCTATACCATGAGCGTCTATAAATGGAGAATAAAAAACAGCTTTATCTACCTGTAAGTAAATGACCCCTGGCCCCTTCTTCGCCACACACACACCATTCTAAAATTAACAAATGTGTCTGACTCATAACAGAAGGGAGTCATAAGACACACTACACAACCACCCGCCTACAGCCCAAGTCAATGCTGATATGAAACCACATGGGAGGCTCTTATGAAACTACTCAGGTGCCACTCATTTCTAGTGTTAACTATTAGAACAAATTCTGCATTGAGGAACGAATTTATGAGCATGCTATGGACTAATCTTTCAGTTGTTCAGGATGTATGAAAACTAAGAAAAAATTTGAGAAAGCTGAGCGCAGTGACTCATGCCTGTAATCCCAACACTTTGGGAGGCTGAGGCGGGAGGGTCACTTGAGATGAAAGAAGAGAAGAGAAAAAATTGAGGAGAAAGTCTGTACTTACATTCTCTGCCACGATTGCTGCCTCTTCCTTTCCGGTTGTTGTTTCCACGTCCACGACTGGATTCTTTCTCGCTTTTCTTCTCTCTATTCTCTTTGTTTTCTGAATTTTCTTTTGCAAAATTCTTTTTCTTCCCCCCTACAGTCTCCCATGAAGTCTATCAGAGAACGGCTGTTAATCATTTATCATTCAAAGTGTGTACAATTATCAAGGGCACATGCATATATCTTTCTTTTTTTTTTTTTTGAGACAGAGTCTCGCTCTGTCGCCCAGGCTGGAGTGCATGGCACCATCTGGGCTCACTGCAAGCTCCGCCTCCCAGGTTCACGCCATTCTCCTGCCTCAACCTCCTGAGTAGCTGGGACTACAGGCGCCTGCCACACGCCCAGCTAATTTTTTGTATTTTTAGTGGAGATGGGGTTTCACCGTGTTAGCCATGATGGTCTCGATCTCCTGACCTCGTGATCTGCCTGCCTCGGCCTCCCAAAGTGCTGGGATTACTGGCGTGAGCCACCGCGCCCGGCCCATGCATGTATCTTTCAAACCTAACTACCCACAGCTTGCAGCTCACCTACTTATCATTTAAATTCTTTCCATATAGTTCTACTTTATTGATGATGAAGATAACAATCCTCTTGCTAAGCTCCTGTTGCTAAATAATTACAGCTATTAGCTGACCTGACAAAATACTGTACATTTTCCCAACATAAAGCCCTTTCCTATGCAAATTTAGGAATACAGTAAAAGTCATTTCCCCAAGCTCCTATTCTACACCACCTCACTTACCTCTCTATTAGGCCTTAAATCTACTCATTAATTCAAAGACCACAAAATTACTTAGAATGATGCCCCAAAAGCTCCAGGAATACAACCTTGCCTGTTCCATTATTCAAACTAATTATCTAAAACAATTTAATGGCAGGTAAGTAAAATTTTAGCTTGGTTTTGGTGGGTTTTTAAAAAATTTATAAAGTACCTAAATTTTTAACCTCCAAAGAATTCTTCTAGTGAGAAGTCAAATAATTTATATAACCTCCCTTCTCCACCTCTCCCCTAATGGTGATACCAAATCTAATCATACCATATATACATAAACGGCTGAGAAAGAAAGAGATACTACATTCTTGACTATAAGTGGATATAAAAATTATCCAGCAGGGTAGTTACAGAGAAATCCTAAAATTGGCCCAATAGTTTCTATTTACTTATTCATAATCTACCTTATTTCAGAAGAGACTGGAAGTGATTCCATCCAAAATTAAGAGTAACTATTTTATGCTTTTTAAAAACCTTACAGAAAAACAGAATTTGATATTGTATATCCAAAGTAAACATTAGCACTGGAAATTAATAAACTGAAATTTGGGTGATAAGCTGAATTATTTCCATAACAGTGGAAGCCAACTTCCAAACTCTTTTTTTGAAATGGAATATCTGGTCTTCTGCAAAGCTGTGATGAACTCACATATTTAATTAGATATAAAATAAATATGAAAAAGATATAAATTATATTCTACCTCTAAGCTTTAATAATGAAAGACTGAATATACTGTCACCTGACAGTTAAGGTGAAACAATCAGGTATTATCATACAGTTCTGGTGAGCATGCATCTATTGTAACCTTTCTAGAAGGTTACTTAGAAATAGTATCCAAAAAAAATTTTTTTTTGAGACAGAGTCTCACTCTGTCACCCATAGTGGAGTGCAATGGCGCGATCTCGGCTCACTGAAACCTGCATCTCCTGGGTTCAAGCGATAACTCCTGTCTCAGCCTCCCAAGTAGCTGGGATTACAGGCGTACACCACCACACCCAGCCAATTTTTGTAATTTTAGTAGAGACGGGGTTTCACCATGTTGGCCAGGCTGCTCTCAAACTCCTGACCTCAGGTGATCCACCTACCTCGGCCTCCCAAAGTACTGGTATTAGAGGCATAAGCCACTGCGCCTGGCCTATTTGGTGCATACTCTTTCAACCCAGCAATTCTACTTCTAGGCCCTTATTCAAATAAAACAACATGGCCGAGCACACTGGCTCATGCCTGTAATCCCAGCACGTTGGGAGGCCAAAGCAGGAACATCACCTGAGGCCAGGAGTTGGAGACTATCCTGGCCAACATGGTGAAACCCTATCTCTACTAAAAATACAAAAATTAGCTGGGAGTGGTGCAGGCACCTGTAATCCCAGCTACTCAGGAGGCTGAGGCAGGAGAATCACTTGAACCCGAAGGCTTGAACCTGGGAGGTGGAGGTTGCAGTGAGCCAAGATCGCACCACTGCACTCCAGCCTGGGTGACAGAGCGAGACTCTGTATCAAAAAAAAAAAAAATAACGTAAGAATTGTTCAAACATTTATGTGCAGACAAAATGATCAACGGCATAAAAAGAGGGGAGGGGGATTCCCAAAATATCAAATTCAGGAGACTAAGTAGTCTAGTGTATCCATAAATGGAGCAGTATGTAGCCATTTTACCAGTTGCATAGGTACATATAGAAAGAGGTCCTTGATAGAAAAAGCAAGCAATCAGCAAACAGCATATAGAATTACATTTTTTAGTTCAAATAGGAGCCTATGTACTTACTGAAGGAAGAGGTATGTCATTATTTAAGTAAGGATGTTTAATTTGATTTAATCTTTAATATTTTTATGCATTTCTTTTCTAATTAAACAATAAAGCTTATCTATGCCAGCGAAAATAATGCCCATACTGCACAAACTCAATATATTATGTTTGCTAATATGAAAATACTAGACAACTATGTAAAACAGAGTCCAGTCCTCTTAGGTTAGAATACAAAAAGTAAATTCCAGAGGTCCTGGAAAAATCATCCCAGAAGAGTTGGCATAAAGTGTATGTATACATAATGTACATCTTTACACGGCCTCGCCTAAAGGTACTCTATCTTTATAAAGGGGCCAGCTGTCTTTGTAAAACATCTGAGAAACACTTTACCCCACTTCATATAGCAAATGATATCCTGACCAGGCACAGTGGCTCACACTTGTAATCCCAGCACTTCGGGAGCCCAAGGTGGGCAGATCATGAGGTCAGGAGTTCCAGACCACCCTGGCCAACATGGTGAAACCCCATCTCTACTAAACATACAAAAATTAGCAGCCAGGCGCAGTGGCTCATGCCTGTAATCCCAGCACCTTGGGAGGCTGAGCAGGCGGATCACCTGAGGTTGGGAGTTCAAGACCATCCTGACCAACATGGAGAAACCCCATCTCTACTAAAAATACAAAATTAGCTGGGCGTGGTAGCGCATTCCTGTAATCCCAGCTACTGGGGAGGCTGAGGCGGGAGAATCGCTTGAACCCGGGAGGCAGGAGGTTGTGGTGAGCTGAGATCATGCCATTGCACTCCAGCCTGGGTGACAGAGCAAGATTCCACCTCAAAAAAATAAAAATAAAAAAAAGATACCCTCCCCATCCTACTGCCCCTCAAGCAAACTCTTGGTTTATGAGCTCTACAAAGACAACTTATTGGGCAGGGGGGCGCAAATAGGGAAAAGAACCTTTAAGAAGCAATCTTTACAATACCTTAGTAACTGCTGAAAAGATTACTGTGTATTTTGCAGAAGTCTGCAAAGTATGCACACATGCATACTTTAAAAAGTTAACCAAGTAATTATGGAGGATTTCCAAGAGAATTTCTGGCAACCTCTGTTATCGGTATTTTGCTACTTGCAGAATGGGTCTGAAGAAACTCTAAGAGGACAGGTCCTCCCAGCCACCACATAATAATCAGAACAGCAGTCTTCGAAGCCAGCTAGTTCAAAAATTACTCTCCCACCACTTTGCCTTTGCCAAAAACTACCAACACAAACAACTTACTAAAAACAGTTAAGTACATTAATGCAAGAGACTGATACTTCAAAACAATTTTGTCACATCAACCAAACATTATGATGAAACAAAAAGTTCAGTACTTATGTTCAATATCTTCCTTTGTGACAGATATACTTACATAAGAAAAAATAAATTTATCCTTAAAAACATCATGGACGATTCCACTTAACACCTTTTCCAAGTAATAATTTTGTTTCAGAATACTGGCACAGAGGAAGGTTAGACAATAGGAAAAGAATCGTTTGCCTTCATGCTCTTGCTCCTAGCAACATCACAGTGTTTATATTCTGTCAACCCTACTCCAATTAACTCTATCTCAGTCAAGGGAAGATAATCAAAGCTGTTTAGCCACGGGTGCTGGCAGATGGCAACTAGGTAAGAGATAAGGCAAACAGTATGAGAGACAAGATGTACCAGAGAATGGTCCTCAACAAACCAGGGTTTCAAAGACTCCCTCCAGCCTGAGCAACATAGAAACACAGAGACCCCCTAACTCTACAAAATATAAAAATAATTGGCCAAGCATAGTGGCATGCGCCTGTGGTCCCGGCTACTCGGCAGGCTGGAGGATGGCATAAGCCCGGGAGGTCGAGGCTGTAGTAAACCATGATGGCACCACTGCACTCTAGCCTGGGCAATTGAGTGAGACCCTGTCTTAATAAAAAACCCAAAACGCCAAACAAGTAAAACAAAGACTTTCCCTCTACTTCCGTCCCCCACAGCCCACTCAGCCCTGAACGAGTAAGTATTCTTTCACAACTATATTCAGAACTTCATTTGCTATTTTCTTATCTTTGAAGAAAACAAGAAGTCAGATATAGCCCACACTATAAAATCGTTCAAGAGGTAACCAAAGAGGTGTTCTTCATGAAAAATTCAGCTTTGCTTTCTTTCTTTTTTTTTTTTTTTTTTTTTTTTGAGACCGAGTCTTGCACTGTCGCCCGGGCTGGAGTGCAATGCCGCGATCTCGGCTCACTGCAACCTCCGCTTCCCAGTTCAAGCAATTCTCCTGCCTCAGCCACCTGAGTAGCTGGGATTACAGGTGCCCACCACCACACCTGGCTAATTTTTTGTATTTTTAGTAGACATGGGGTTTCGCCATGTTGGCCAGGCTGGTCTCGAACTCCCGACCTCGTGATCTGCCCACCTAGGCCTCCCAAAGTGCTGGGATTACAGGCGTGAGCCGCAGTGCCCAGCCAGTCTTACTTTCTAATACATAGCCCAGAACCGGCTCCTTCAGGTTCGGTCCCAAATGAGGAGGGGGTGTTAAAACTCAAAACAGAAAGAGAAAACTGGACATTTAAGACTTAAAAATTCACCAAACTACCAGAGAAAAGGAATTAAATCTGCTGGAGCTAAAGGAAAGGCAACAAAAAATAGTGTCTGGACTTATCTCTACCATAAAAAGATCCAAAAAGATCCTCTCCAGTGAACAATTCGGATTATTTTGTCTATTCCCAAAGATTTTTCTTTTCTTTTTTTTTTTTTCCCTAAACAAAGAGGGCAGTGAGGTTCTTCAGTTCACTTTGAAAATAACTGAAAGCCACTCTCTGCTGTACCCATTAGCAATAAGGTAAACAGATCCTCCATATTTTGCAAAACCCAGGATACTTATTCCCAGGTCAGTAAACAAAAACTATTCAAAATTTTAATTTATCATTTAATATGGTTTTCTCAAAAAAAAATCACAAATTTGGTGGTTTGTCTTGTGTACCAGTGTTCTCTTACATGGAATTTTACCAACAATTACTGCTACACTCAAACAGTGAAATCTTTTCCACATTAGTTAATTTTTACTCTAAAAGAATTCATTCTCTTTGTTTCACATCAACTAAAAAGATAGTCATTTTAGCTTTCAGTTTCTCAGAGTTCATTTTTGTATTTCTTGCACCTAATGCAGCATGACCCTAAAATGAGACTTCAATTAAATATGAACACTGACACGGTCAGTTTGTTTTAAATTTTCCAAGGAAAGGCAGTTATTGATGTGTTCATCTTTGTATCCTCTTTTAGGTGAGTCATTTTTTTTTTAATCTACTCTAAAATAGTTTCCTCAATTTAAGAAACATAAACACAGGTCAGGTGTGGTGGCTCACACTTGTAATCCCAACACTTTGGGAGGCCGAGACGGGTGGATCACCTGAGGTCAGGAGTTTGAGAACAGTCTGGCCAACATGGCGAAACCCCGTCTCTACTAAAAATACAAAAATTAGCCGGGCATGGTGGCGCATGCCTGTAGTACTAGCTACTTGGGAGGCCGAGGCAAAAGAATCACTTGAATCTAAGAGACGGAGGTTGCAGTGAGTCAAGATTGCGCTACTGCACTCCAGCCTGGGTGGCAGAGTGAGGCTCCGTCTCAAAAAAATAAATATATATATATATATATACATTAAATATATATATATATTTATATATTATTAAACAAACATTATAAATATTGTATATAATATATATTTATACATTATTAAATATTATAAATGTTTCTATATTATTAAATATATTAAATAATTTATTTAAAATTAAAATTATTATTTAAAATTTAAAAATTAAATATTAAATATATATTTATAAATAAATATATACATATGTATAAAAACTATATATAATATATAAATATAAATATATACACACAGCAAAATTTTAGGGCTCACAAGTGCCTGGTGTAGCTTTAGCTGTATCCTTCTTAAAATCCAAGGCCTGAGCTCATGAGCCTGCAAGCTCACCAAACTTAATCCAATATTAAAAAAAAAAAAAAAGAAAACTTAATATTCCACATAAGCAAATACATATACCAGCAAATCCTGGTTTTCTGTTATAATAGAGATGTAAGAAGTAATCAGAGGTGAGGACTGAGATGAAGAAACATAAGCAACAGAGCCAAGAGATGCTTTTCAGGTGGGGGTGGTGAAAATATACACAGGCACAGAGATTTTTGGAAACTGTAAGGCTGGAGTAGATCAACAAGTTCTCTTTCAAGTCATCAGATTCTACGACTTCATGAAGAAACCATACATAACAAAAACAGTCTTTTCAGGTAATCGTTCTTTCTGGAACTTAAAACAAATATGGAATGGCACCATAATCCATTCCATCCCCACCCCCAACCAAGGTGAAGTTGAAAATGTGCTACGGAATTGGAGACAAATGTAAACAATGCAAATCAATTAATAATACTTACTGTGTCTGAATTCCCTTCCAGCAATATATTGATAGCTTTGTTCACATCTCCATTACAATCATGTAGGGCCACTATGCATTCATCCTGATTTTTCCCTGTCACTTCCATAAGCTAGTGAACATATCAGAAAATGGTTAGAGGCAACCAAAAACTGGCACTTGATATTAAGATTCTTCTATACAAATAATTACATAATCCTTCTACATGAAGATGGCCTCTTCTAGACTCTGAGTTTACAATGAGGACATGTTTACTTGTATTTTTGTGGCCATTCCATGCATGTCTTTTCACTAACACTGGTAGAATCTAACTATAAATCAATCTTCCTCCAAGTTGACCAAGGAGCAGATCATTAATCAGCAGCACATACATACGTACCAACATTCTCAGAATACCCAAGATCTAGTATCTGAATAATCAAATTTAATTCAAGCACACAGGATTCCTAAATTTAAATATGAGGTGGAACTATATGAGTACACAGTCATCATTCATGGAAAATCCAATACAAATTTTTTGTCAGGGACAATATTCCACATGCTGGCTTTCACCATTTGGATTAGAACACTTCAAAGGCCAGCCGCAGTGGCTCACGACTATAATCAACACTTTGGGAGGCAGAGACAAGAGGATCGCTTGAGCCCAGGAGTTCGAGACTGGACAATATAGTGAGACCTCATCTTTACAAAAAATTAACCAAGCGTGGTGGTAGGAGGATTGCTTCAGCCCTGGAGGCGAAGATTGAAAATAAGCCATGATTGTGCCACTGCACTCTAGCACAGGAGACAGAGCAAGACCTTGTCTCCCCCCCCAAAAAAAAGAAGAAAAAATATCATTCCATATACATACTAAGTTATATAACACCCTAAAGTCTTACAAGTGGAATTCTGCTACTATCACAAAACACACTCCTAGACATATTTTCTCAAGGATCTTCAACATGGTGCCATGCTTGAAGTAATGATGAAAGAAACTCTTCAGTTTATTCTCATTAGTAAGGGATACTTGTTACTTAGCATCTGCATCGCTAGAACGATCACAGACTAGGCAAAATGCAGGTTTCTCAAGTATCAGTGAATAAACCTATGATTTAATATCTATTGCATTTTAACTACATTTAACTATTTTAACATGTACTAGTTGAAGTTCAAAACAGCTTGATCCCAACATATCAAGTGATTTGTCTATGGTCACAAAGGTAATTAATAGCAACGCCCATCTAGAACTCAGGCCTCCTGATCTCATAATCACAGCTCTCTGCACTACACCATTTGGCCTCCCTGCTTTCATCTTTTCATTTTATCAAGCAGCAAAAGTTCTGCATACTCTATAGCTTTCTGATGCTTCAGTCTTTGGATAGCTACTAATAAATGTCTCATTTTTATCAATGATCTGTACTAAGTGAATGCCTGCAACATACAATTTTTAAGACACACAGTCAACATCAAAATTTCCCCAGTGATCAGATTACTGACAGACAAAACTAAAATTAGAACTTAAACCTCTGAACTCCTGGGCCAGTGTTCTATCTATACTATTCAGATAAAAGGCAATGTAATATATAGAAGTATATCTCAAACTGTATGAAGATCTCATTCCAGAGAAAGAAATCTATGATTTCTTGTAAGACAAAATAAGATTTCATTGTGAGACCTTTACTCCAAAGAACAATTATTAGACGACATCTACCAAGAGTTGGTATATCTGGCACTGAGGTAGGGGTTACAGCTTGATTTCCAGAATCTTGATGAGAAAGGGTCAGCAAAGAAAAGTTGGAAATTAAGATTAGGGTATCAAAAATACCTCTTATTAAAGTTCAAAATGAAGACATTGCCCTAAAATTTAATTTTATACTTTTCCAGCAAGAGTATGAAATCACAACCATGTTTGAAATGGCAATTCAGGCCAGTAATCCTGTAATCCCAGCACTCTGGGAGGCCAAGGCAGATTGCTTGAGCCCAGGAGTTCAAGACTAGCCTAGGCAACACTGCAGGACTCTGTCTCTACAAATATTTTAAAAATTAGCTGGGCATGGTGATGAACATCTGTCATCATAGCTACTCAGGAGACTGAGGCAGCAGGATAGCATGAGCCTAGGAGTTTGAGGCTGCAGTGAACTATGACAGCACCACTGCACTACAGCCTGGGCAACAGAGTGAGACCATGTCTCTATGAAAAAAAAAATTTTTTAAAGGTAATTCAGTTCATCTCTAACATTAAACAAAATTCCCAGAGACTGTGCCAAATGTTAGATATACTTCCTATGCACAGGTATTGGAAAATCTCAGTGTGCTTACAGAAATGTCTGGTTCAGTGTTCACATGTAAACACTAGTAACTCAGAAAGACTGTATTGTAAGGTAGGTGAACGTATTCAATTCCTTCACTTGCCCACCAGTAAAGATATTTTTAATCACAAGTCCAAAATCCAACACACAGATTTCAGGTGAGACTAGAAGCTCGAAGTAATACTTTAAAACAAAAATCTTTACTGAAATTATCTTTTTAAGCACAATCAAAATAGATTAAAAAATGATGATATCCTTTGCCAGGAACATACCTGCTTAACTTTAGCTTCAAAATCTGAATCATTCTTATCAAAGATCACTTGAGCGAGACGCATCTGTTCAGCCGTTGCCTGGAAAGTACATACAATTGTTAAGGATTTGAACACCAAAAGCATAAGTTAGATTCCAAAATCTGGGTCAAATAGATAAGGCTCTCAAGCACTAGAAATACTAAGTAACAACAAATAAAAGACCCTGAATTTAGGCCTCTCAACCATATATAACCTGTTCCCACAGGAAAAATAAGCATCAAATTAATAACATAAAGGAACCATTCCTTTGACCAAATGACCTAAAGCTACTGTTCACCTTAACCGGCCATTGACTTACTTGAATTTTCTTTCCCTTGGTAGAGTGGGGGAAATCAGCTCAAGAGAAAGCAGAACAACAAAAAATAATGAAATCTTGGCAGGGCATGGTGGCTCATGCCTTTGGGAAGCCAAGGTAGAAGAACTGCTTGAGCCCAGGAGTTCGAAATTAGCCTGGGCAACATAGAGAGACCCTGTCTCTATTTAATTTTTAAAAAGATTAAAAAAAAAAAAAGGCTTAAAAAGTAATGAAATCTTTAGAGGTAGTTGGTAGGCAAAAAATAATAAAAGAAAAAATAAAAGGGAACGCAAACAACTGACCAGACACAGGCTTTGAACTTTGTGTCAAAAAAGCTCTGTTGTCAGGTCTAAAAAGGTATGCTGGTCAGTTCTGAAGAAAAAAAGTTGTATTTAGCTAAATTAAAAATATTTTTAAAGTTACTTTATCTTTTTTATACACAATAATTTTGTTTTTCTAAGAGACAGGGTTTCACTATGTTGCCCAGGCTGGTCTTGAACTCCTGGGCTCAAGTGATCCTCCCACCTCAGCCTCCCAAAGTGCTGGGATTACAGGCCTGAGCCACTGCGTCTGGCAAAAGTTACCCTCTTCATGATTTTTTTCTTTTTTTGAGATTGAGTCTCGTGCTGTTACCCTAGCTGGAGTGCAGTGCCGTGATCTTGACTCTGCAACCTCCACCTCCCAGGCTTAACCAATGCTCCTGCCTCAGCCTCCAGAGTAGCTGGGATTACAGAAATGCACTACCACGCCCAGCTAGTTTTCATATTTTTAGTAGAGACGGGGTTTCACCATGTTGGCCACAATGGTCTCAAACTCCTGACCTCAGGTGATCCACCTGCCTCGGCCTCCCAAAGTGCTGGGATTACAGGCGTTGGGCCACCACGCCTGGCCTAAATCACAATTTCATTAAGTTTTTATGTATGTATGTATGTATGTATGTATGTATTTTGAGATGGAGTCTCACTCTGTTGCCCAGGCTGGAGTATGTATGTATGTATGTATGTATTTATTTTGAGATGGAGTCTCACTCTGTCGCCCAGGCTGGAGTGCACTGGCATGATCTTGGCTCACTGCAACCTGTGCCGCCCAGGTTCAAGCAATTCTCCTGCCTCAGCCTCCTGAGTTGCTGGGATTACAGGCACCTGTCACTGCGCCCAGCCGTAATTATTTAATTTTTTAAAGGTAGTCCCCTCAGACTGCAGTGTCCCCTCAGACTGCAGTGTAGTGATGCCATCATAGCTCACTGCAGCCTCCAACTCCTAAGTTCAAGAGATCCTGCCACCTCAGCCTCCCATGTAGCTTGGACTACAGGTGCGCACCACCACATCTGGCTATTTGCAGAAAAACTTCTAGTTACTTTTGTCACTCAAAATATTTTTTCAATCATATTACTGACTGAAGTTTCGTTTTCTGATGTTTTTAGCAACAAAAAATCAGAAAAGTTCTAAAGAAAGTTATTCTTCTGTGGAGTGACTTTGTAATGTGCCAGTCTGGTTTCTTAGTTTTAACGAAGGTACCATAATTATTACAACAGGGAAATTAGGTGAGGAATATACAGGAACAATCTGTATCATCTCTGTACAACAGTCTATTAAATCTAAAATTACTCCAAAATAGTTTAAGTTGCCTTGTTAACCAAGTCTATACTAACTCCCAACACATATTTAAAAAGCTGAACAGTTTACAAAAACATCTTAGAGGAAGAAAAGCCATAAGGAACTAATAAACAGCTTTTATTCTCAGTTTTTTATATACACTCATTTCAAATAATCTTGACTAAAGTGGGATAAGTGGGAGTTGTTGACATTTTTTGCATTTTAAAGCACTTTTCAAAAGGCCTTTCCAGGCCATGTGGGTGGGTGATTATACAAACTCCAGGGGCTTTGGCCTGTTCACCCCAACCTGTGCCTGCTGAGACCTCAGTTTAACTGCTGCAGTACTGCTACGTTATACCCAAAAAGAGACTGGTACAGAAATTCAGTGTCTACCCTTACTGAAAATCTTACCTCCATTGTTCCTTGTAAATGTAAGGACCTTACATATACTCTCACTATCCCTAAATCAGACAATCATTTTCCTGAATCATAACCAACCAAGAAGTTCCAGTGCCACAGCCAAGAGCACCACTGTTGTGATAACTAGATGAAGTAAAAGGGAAAAGCAAAGGGAGAGATGGGTTTTTAAAAGATGGCATTTCCACATTATACATTTGGGTTTGGAGTAATGACAACTTGTTATGAACTGTTAAAGTCAAAAATATAGAGAGAAACAAATCTCTAAGTAAAAAAGGTTTTATTTGGGAAGAATATATAAGTAGGATTGCAATCCAGGACATACATACATACACATACTAGGGTAGCCTCCAGTGTGTCCAAAGAACACAAAGAAGGTTGGGAGTTTTATTAGAAAAAGAAATGTGGCCTACTGTTTTGAAAGAAAACTCACTGGAACTACTAAAGCTTTTGGGAGCTGGTAAGCTCTGATTGGTGAGTGAACACGGTTGGTAAAACTATATAGAGTCACAAGAGTTCATCTCAACAGCTAGTAGGTAAAACTGGATTTAAGGTTACAGCATGTCATTGTGGCAGCTGGCTTGCAATATAATCTCTGGGCAAGTGCTTTGTGCCCCAAGCACTTCTTTACCGTAACCTTTGGTCCATTGACTCTAAATTTAGTTGGGTATGACAAGATAACTCCAATTCATATAATCAATTTTCACAAAATGAAAGTAGACTGTTGGTGTCCCTGTTGCAAGAAGCCTGTATGAAGAGTTTGCCCGTTTTCCCTAATACTATTATTTTCTGCTCCCTGTGTTTCAACCCTAAAAAATGTACCATACTCATTATCCAGCAGATTCAGGTAGCCTTGTTCCAATCCAAGCACCACTGATGTTCATCCCTTCCCATCATTACAGTTTCTTAAATTATAAGCTTTACATGTCAAACACAAGAAAAATTGAAAAATCCATAAGGTGACCATCTAACACCAAAACTATTTATGTATTTGGTATTTATATTTTTTCATTAAAAAAAAAAACAGGATTACACTCTGTGTTGGAATGCAGTGGCACAATCACAGCTCACCAAGGCCTCGACCTCCCAGGCTCAAGCACTCCTCTGACCTCAGCCTCCTGAGTAGCAACCATGGCAGCCACCATGCCTGGCTAATTTGTTGTTGCTGTTGTTTTGGTAAAGACAAGGTCTCACTGTGTTGCCCATGCTAGTCTCAAACTCCTGAACTCAAGCAATCCTCCTACTTCTGCCTCCCAAAGAGCTGGAATTATAGGCATGAGCCACCATACCTGGCTATTTTCCTTTTATCAAAAACAGAATACTTAACATACTACCATGTAGAATCACTCACACACACAATTTATTATGAATATCTATATCACGTTTAATGGTACATGACAATCCACTGCATAGGTGCTACTTTTTTTTTTTTTTTTTTTTTTGAGATAGAGTCTCGCTCTGTCGCCCAGGCTGGAGTGCAGCGGCGCAATATCGGCTCACTGCAACCTCCACCTCCCAGGTTCAAGCGATTCTCTTGCCTCAGCCTCCTGAATAGCTAGGATTACAGGCGCACGCCACCACGCCTGGCTAATTTTTGTATTTTTAGTAGAGACCAGGTTTCACAATGTTGGTCAGGCTGGTCTCGAACTCCTGACCTCATGATCCGCCCACCTCGGCCTCCCAAAGTGCTGGGATTACAGGCGTGAGCCACCTGCCCAGCCTTACATTTTTTTTTAAGCTAGGGTTTCACTGTGTTGGCCAGGCTGGAGTGCAGTGGCACAATCAGTGCTCACTACAGCTGCCTCCAAAGCTCAAGCAATCTTCCCACCTCACGCACTCCACCCCCCACAATTTCCCCCAATAGCTGGGAATACAGGCGCACAACACGACACCTGGTTAATGTTTTGTTTTTAGTACAAACAAGGTTCCGCCATGTTGCCCAGATTAATATTGAACTCCCAAGCTTAAGCAATTCCTCTGCCTCAGCCTCCCAAAGCGCTAGGATTACAGGTGTAAACCACAGTGCCCAGCCTATATCTTTCTTACTCTGCAAATATTTATTACTACTAAAACACTGCCAGAGATCCATTCTTTTCTTTCGTTTTTTTTGTTTTTGTTTTTTTTTTTTTTTGAGATGAAGTCTCCCTCTGTTGCTTTGCAGTAGCATGCTCTCGGCTCACTGCAACCTCCGCCTCTTAGGTTCAAACAATTTTCATGCTTGGGACTACAGGCATGCCACCACGCCCTGCTAATTTTTGGTTTTGGTAGAGACAGGGTTTCACCATGTTGGTCAGGCTGGTCTTGAACTTCTGACCTCGAGTGACCTGCCCACCTTGGCCATCCAAAGTGCTGGGATTACAGGTATGTACCACTGTGGCAGGCCGAGGTCCATTCTTATACCCAAATCTGTACATACATCAAAGATAGCTTTTTTTTTTTTTTTTTTTGAGACAGTCTTGCTCTGCTGCTCAGGCTGGAGTGCAGTGGGGTGATCGTGGCTCACTGCAACCTCTGCCTCCCAGGTTCAAGGGATTCTCTGCAACCTCTGCTTCCCAGGTTCAAGCGATTCTCTGGCCTCAGCCTCCCCAGTAGCTGAGATTACAGGTGTTCGCCACCACACCTGGCTAATTTTTACTATTTTTAGTACAGATGCAGTTTCACCATGTTATTCGGGCTGGTCTTGAACTCCTGACCTTAAATGACCCTCCTGCCTTGCCCTCCCAAAGTGCTGGGATTACAGGCATGAGCCACCACACACGGCCAAAGATAGATTTCTTTTCTTTTGCTTTTTTGAGACAGTGTTTCACTCTTGTTGCCCAGGCTGGAGTGCAGTGGTGCAATCTTGGCTCACTGCAACCTTTACCTCCCAGGTTCAAGCAATTCTAGTGTCTCAGCCTCTCGAATAGCTGGGATTACAGGCACATGCCACAATTCCCGGCTAATTTTTGTATTTTTAGTAGAGACAGGGTTTCAACATGTTGGTCAGGCTGGTCTCAAACTCCTGACCTCAGGTGATCCACCCACCTCAGCCTCCTAAAGTGCTGGGATTACAGGTATGAGCCACCGCACCCAGCCCCAAATATAGCTTTCTAATAATGAATACAAAGAGTAAAACTATAGGGTCAAAGAAATGTCTACCAGTGTTAAAAAGGAGTTTAAAACCATCTCCACAAAAATGCTCTGCACAAAGGCTGTAAAGATATATACTCAACGAGCAGTAAATAAGAGAACCTGCCTCCTCAAAACCTTTCCCAAAATGGGCATAATGAACTTTTTAAAAAAGCTTTTAAAACTTTTTAATTACTTAAAATGGCCTATATTTGGTGTAATTTTTATTTCTTAGCTCACTATTAAGACTGCAAAACCTCATTTCTACAAAAAAACAGAAAAACTAGCCAAGTGTGGTGGTAAGTGCTGTAGTCCCAGCTACCCCAGAGGCTAAGGTGGGAAGATCACCTTAGCCCGAGGAGGTCAAGGTTGCAGTGAGCCTAGATGGCGCCACTGCACTCCAGCCTGTGTGACAGAACAACCTGGTCACAAAAAAAGGAAAAAAAAAAAAAAGGCCGGGCGCGGTGGCTCACGCCTGTAATCCCAATACTTTGGGAGGCTGAGGCGGGCGGATCACGAGGTCAGGAGATCGAGACCATCCTGGCTAACATAGTGAAACCCCGTCTCTACTAAAAAAATACAAACAATTAGCCGGACACAGTGGCGGGTGCCTGTAGTCCTAGCTACTCGGGAGGCTGAGGCAGGAAAATGGCATGAACCCGGGAGGCGGAGCTTGCAGTGAGCCGAGATAACACCACTGCACTCCGGCCTGGGCAAAAGAGCGAGATTCTGTCTCAAAAAAAAAAAAAAAAAAGGAAAAAAAAAGTAAATTTTAAGGCTGGGCACAGTGACTCACGCCTATAATCCCAGCACTTTGGGAGGCTGAGTCAGGAGGAGACCAGCCTGGGCAACATAGTGAGACCCCCATCTCTATAAAACATTTAAAAATCAGACACTTCTTGCATCACCTTTTTCTCAAATCCCATTGAAAACAACAGCCGAGCATGGTAGCTCAGGCCTGTAATCCCAGCACTTTGGGAGGCCGAGGCAGGTGGATCACTTGAGGTCAGGAGTTCAAGACCAGCCTGGCCAACATGGTGAAGCCCCGTCTACACTAAAAATACAAAAATTAGCAGTGCGTGGTGGCACAAGCCTGAAATCCCAGCTACTCA
This sequence comes from Pongo pygmaeus, assembly GCF_028885625.2. Taxonomy (NCBI): domain Eukaryota; kingdom Metazoa; phylum Chordata; class Mammalia; order Primates; family Hominidae; genus Pongo; species Pongo pygmaeus. Next base: position 23,206,821 of record NC_072386.2, on the reverse strand, counting down.
GGAGGTTGAAGCATAAGAATCATTTGAACCCGAGAGGCGGAGGATGCAGTGAGCTGAAATCGTGCCACTGTACTCCAGCCTGGGCAGCAGAATGAAACTGTGTCTCAAGAAAAAAAAAAAAAAAAAAAAAATTAGCCAGGCATGGTGGCGCATACCTATAGTCTCAGCTACCTGGAAGGCTGAGGTGCAAGAATCACTTGAACCTGGGAGGCAGAGGGTACAGCGAGCCTATATCGTACCATTGCACTCCAGCCCGGAAGCCAGGGCAAGACCCTGTCTCAAAAAAAAAAAAAAAAAAAAAAAAAAATCTGATAAAAGAATAACATATCTCTAAGTTTTTCTATTTCTTCTTTAAATTACAGAATTCAAGAAATAATTATTTAAAGAAAGTCCTATCACATATGAAAATGGAGTCTAAACTACAAGGAATATAAAACTTAACAATTAATGCCTCAAGAATAACAGAGAATAAAACTGGGGAAATTTTTTTCCTATAAAAAGGAAATAAAAAGAGAAATGAAGAGATGAATAGGAATGGGAGAAAAGAAAGCAAAGTGTCAAACACTGAAGATAGGTAAAAGACAACCCAACTTAAAGCTATGGACAATAAGCCTCCAAAGAATAAAAATACAGTATAGATCCTTAAAACTAAAATTTAAGAAAAATGTCTGGAAAACAAACCAAAAAATGTATAAATATGTCAATGAAAATACACTGTACTTGAGAATATCAATCCCTAAATAATCAGTCCACACTAAGACATTCTTTAGTTTAAGAACTGGACTCTGGCCGGGCGTGGTGGCTCATGCCTATAATCCCAGCACTTTGGGAGGCTGAGGCAGGCAGATCACTTGAGGTCAGGAGTTCAAGACCAGCCTGGCCACCACAGTGAAACCCCATCTCTACTAAAAATACAAAAAAATTAGCCAGGCATGGTGGCATGCACCTGTAATCCCAGCTACTTGGAAAGCGGAAGCAGGAGAATCGCTTGAACCCGGGAAGCCAGAGGTTGCAGTGAGCTGAGATCACACCATTGCACTCCAGCCTGGGAGACAGGGTGAGACTCATCTCAAAAAGAAAAAAAAAAAAAGAAGAAGAACTGGACTCTAAAAGAACAAACATCCACTGGACAACTAGGCAGAAATGTCAAGAGACATAGAAGAGAATGAAATTAGAATATCAACAAACTTCTCAAGAGCAATGCTTTGTGCAAGAAAAAATTAATATTTAAGATAGTCAGGTACAGCAGCTCACACCTGTAATTCCAGCACTTCAGAAGGCTGAGGCAGGCAGATTGCTTGAGCTCAGGCGTTTGAGACCAGCCTGTGCAACACAACAAAATCCTTTACAAAAAAAATACAAAAATTAACCAGTGTGGTGGCATGCACCTGTGCTCCCAGCTACTCAAGAGGCTGAGGTAGGAGGATTATCTGAGCCCAGGAGGTCAAGGGAGAAGAGGGCAGTGAGCGTGACCGTGCCACTACACTCCAGTATGGGTGACAAAGTGAGACCTTGTCTCAAAAAAAAAAAAAAAAAAGATAACGTAAAGAAAATGTGGGCCTAGCACTTAGAGCCAACAAAACTGATGTTCTACTCAAGTATAAAAAGTATAAATTGTGAACAACATCAAACACAAGGAATATTGTTCTCATAATCCTTTCCAGAGGAATCAACAAAACCAATGGGTTCAGACAATCAAAACGACTAGAGAAACTGACTTAAGTATTGACAGTGACTACTAAACATATTATTTACTAAATGGCTAAAGGGGAAGCATATACTATATAATGAGTACCTAAACAAAGTAGACAAAGTACAACTGTTTTGCTGTTGATTATAAAGGCTAATTTTTGTTGCTGATTTTGCATCCTGCAACTTCACTGAATTCATTTCTCAGTTCTAACAGTTGTTTGGTGGAGTTTTTAGGTTTTTCTAAATACAATATGTCATCTATAAATAAGAATATAATGTGACTTCTTCCTTTGCAATCTAGACCCCTTTATTTCCTTCTCTTGCCTATTTGCTCTGGCTAGAACTTCTAGTACTCAAGTTAGGCCAGATGCAGTGACTCACGCCTGTAATCCCAACACTTTGGGAGGCTGAGGAAGGCGGATCCCTTGAGCCTAAGAGTTTGAAACCAGCCCTGTGGGTAACTTGGTGAGACGCTGTCTCTACAAAAAATAAAACATTAGCCAGGTATGGAAGTGCACACCAGTAGTCCCAGCTACCCGAGAGGCTGAGGCAGAAGGATCTCGAGCCTAGGGGGTCAAGGCTACAGTGAGCCATGTTCTCATCATTATATTCCAGCCTGCGTGACCCTGTCTCAAAAAAAAAAAAAAAAAATAGCCTTTATTATTTTGAGGTATGTTCCTTCCACACTCAGGTTGTTGATAATCTTTACCACAAAGGGATGCTGAATTTTTTCACATACATTTTTCAGTGTTTATTGAAATGATCATGTTTTTTGTCCCTGTTTTTTTTTTTTTTTTTGAGACTGAGTCTCGCTCTGTCGCCCAGGCTGGAGTGCAGTGGAGTGATCTCGGCCCACCGCAAGCTCTGCCTCTCCGATTCACGCCACTCTCCTGCCTCAGCCTCCCGAGTAGCTGGGACTACAGGCACCCGCCACCACGCCCAGCTAATTTTTTTTTTCATTTATAGTAGAGTCGGGGTTTCACCTTGTTAGCCAAGATGGTCTCTATCTCCTGACCTCGTGATGTGCCCGCCTCGGCCTCCCAAAGTGCTGCAATTTAGGCATAAGCCACCGCGCTGGCCTGTCCTTGTTTTTCTTAATGAGATGTATCCTGTTCATTGAGTTGCATATGCTGAACCATCCTACTGACACAATTATTTTAAAAGAGGGCCAGAGGCTGAGGCAGGAGAATCGCTCCAACCTGAGAGGCGAAGGTTGTAGTGAGCAGAGAACGCGCCACTGCACTCCAGCATGGCGACAGAGCAAGACTCGTCTCAAAAAACAAAAATACACATACAAATACAAAATTAGCCGGGCCGGGCATGGTGGCGCATGCCTGTAATCCCAGTTACTTGGGAGGCTGAGACAGGAAAACTGCTTGAACCCAAGAGGCGAAGGTTGCAGAGAGCTAAGATCGCGCCATTGCATTGCAGCATGGGCAACAAGAGCGAAACTCCATCTCAAAAAAAAAAAAAAAAAGTGGGACACAGGAAATGAGTAATTTTGGGATAATCTAATTCTACTACCTTCTGGTTCCCTTTGAACCAGGGTGGTGTGTGGAAGCAATAAGACATAACACAAAAGAAGTTAAAAACCCTGTCATCAGCTGGGTGCAGTAGCTCAGGCCTGTAATCTCAGCACTTTGGGAGGCTGAGGCAGACGGATCCCCTGAGGTCAGGAGTTCCAGACCAGCCTGGCCAATATGAGAACCCAGTCTCAAAAATGTAATAAAATAAAAATGCAACAGAGATTGTGTCTGGACTGCAAAGCGTAAGATAGATACTATCTAACACTTTACAGAAAAGATTAGGCAATCCTTTATGTAAAAAGGTGACCAGGCGCAGTGGCTCCTGCCTGTAATCCCAGCAGTTTGGTAGGCCGAGGCAGGCGGATCACAAGGTAAAGAAATCGAGACCATCCTGGCCAACATGGTGAAACCCCGTCTCTACTAAACAAACAAAAATTAGCTGAGCACAGTAATGTGCACCTGTAGTCCCAACTACTTGGGAGGCTGAGGCAGGAGAACGGCTTGAACCCAGAAGGCGGAGGTTGCAGTGAGCCAAGGTCGCACCACTGCACTCCAGCCTGGCGAGACAGCGAGACTGTCTCAAAAAAAAAAAAAAAAAGTTAACATTTAGGATAGCTGGGTGAATATATCAATATCTCTATCGTTCTTTGCAACTTTTTTACAACTCTTAAAATTATTCCAAAATAATTTTTCCCTAAAAATTGGTGTTGTTTTTTTTTTTTTGAGACAGAATCTTGCTCTGTCGCCCACGCTGGAGCACAGTGGCACAATCTCGGCTCACTGCAACCTCTGCCTCCTGGGTTCAAGTGATTCTTGTGCCTCACCCTTCAGGTAGCTGGGATTACAGATGCACACCACCACGGCCAGCTAATTTTTCTATTTTTAGTAGACATGTGGGTTTTGTAATGTTGGCCAGGCTGGTCTCAAACCCCTGGCCTCAGGTGATCCACCCGCCTCAGCCACCCAAAGTGCTGGGATTACAGACGCAAGCCACCACACCTGGCCAAAAAGGCTTTTTTCTTATAAATTTTTTTTACAATATTTTTTATGGAGACAGGGTCTCGCTACTTGGCCCAGGAGGGTCTTGAACTCCCGAGCTCAAACAATCCTCCCACCTCAGCCTCCCAAAGTGTTGAGATTACAGGTGTGAGCCACCATGTCCCAGTTCAAAATGTTTTTTTATTAATTGGTAAGTCAATAGATTCAAGCACTTATCCTACCATACAGTATAAGAAGTTTGTAATTTTTGTAGAGACAGGTCTCACTATGTTACTCAGGCTGGTCTCGAACTCCTGGACTCAAGTGAGCGGAAAATAAATGACTTATATTTCCTTTTTTTTTTGAGACAGAGTTTCGCTCTTGTTGTACAGGCTGGAGTACAATGGTGGGATCTCTGCTCATCACAACTTCCGCCTCCTGGGTTCAAGAGATTCTCCTGCTTCAGCCTCCCAAGTAGCTGGGATTACAGGCATGTGCCACCACGCTTGGCTAATTCTGTATGTTTAGTAGAGATGGAGTTTCTCCATCTTGGTCAGGCTGGTCTCAAACTCCTAACCTCAGGTGATCCGCCCACCTCGACCTCCCAAAGCGCTGGGACTACAGGCATGAGCCACTGCGCCCAGCAGGAAATGACATATCTTTTCTAACAAGTTTTGTATTGGCATGTTATTGTGATTTTAATATGGATTCCCTAAGCCTAATGAAGTAAAGGATCTTTTCACGTACTCATTTGCAACACATATACCTTCCTGAGTGAAATTTCATTCAAATCTTTTGTCCTTTTTTGAGACAGGGGTCTTACTCTGTCACTCAGGCTGGAGTGCAGTGGCATAATCACAGCTCACTGAAGCCTCGACCTCCTGGGGTCAAGCAATTGTCCAACCTCAGCCTCCCAAGCAGCTGGGACTAAAGATTCCTACCATCCCGTTCGCCAATTTTTTTTTATTTATTTCTAGTAGAGACAAGGTCTCCCTATGTTTATGTTGCCTATGCTGGTCCTGAACTTCTGGGTGCAAGTAATCCTCCTGCCTCAGCCTCCCAAAGTGCTGAGATTACAGGCATAAGCCACCATGCTCCACTTTTTGTCCATTTTGTTAAATGTGTTATTTCCTTGTTTTTGTTTCAAAAGTTTGTGACAAGTCCTTCATCAGATGCAAAGATTTTCTCCCGATCTGTGGCTTGTCTTTCCATTCTCTGAACAATCTTTTGAAACTATAAGTTTTCAGTTTTCCTAAAGTCCAGTTTATCCATTTGTTCTTTTATGGATCATGCCTTTGTTGCTACATCTAGGAAACCTTTGACTAAACCAATAGCATGGAGATTTTCTCCCATACTTTCTTTCTCCCATATTTAAAGTTTCTTAAACCTCAAACTTTAAGCTTGGGGTTTTCAGTCTATGACCCATTTTTTGTTTTTATGAGTGATTTGCATATTGATATACAATAGTTCCCATACTATTTATTGAAAAGGCCATCCTTTCCCCTCTACATTGCCTCTCACTCTCAAAAACTGGTTGTCGACATATAAGTGAGTTTATTTCTGGACTCTCCATTTTATTTCACTGTCTACCTTTACATCAATCCAAAACACTAGGCATGGCAACCAAGTGTTGGTGAGGATTTTACACCAGCAGAACTGGAACTCTGCTGGCAGAAAAGCAAATGGTACAACCACTTTGGAGAACAGTTTAGCAATTTTTTTTTTGAGACAGGGTCTCATTCTGTCACCCAGGCTGAAGTGGAGTGGCGCAATCTCTGCTCACTGCAACCTCCACCTCCCAGGGCTCAAGCAATCCTCCCATCTCAGCCTCCTGAGTGGCTGGGACTACAGGCACAGGCCACCACGTCTGGGGGATTTTTGTATAGACAAGGTTTCGCTATGTTGTCTAGGCTTGTCTCAAATTCCTGGGCTCAAGCGATCTGCCCACCCGCCTCGGCCTTCCAAAGTGCTAGGATTACAGGTGTGAGCCACCATGCCCCCTCACCTGGCAATTTCTTATTTCTTTTTTTTTTTTTGAGATGGAGTCTCGCTCTGTTGCCCAGGCTGGAGTGCAATGGCATGATCTCCACTCACTGCAACGTCCGCCTCCCAGGTTCAAGCGATTCTCCTGCCTCAGCCTCCCAAGCAGCTGGGATTACAGGTGCCCACCAGCACGCCTGGCTAATTTTTTGTATTTTTAGTAGAGATGGGGTTTCATCATGTTAGCCAGATTGGTCTCGAACTCCTGACCTCAGGTGATCTACCTGCCTCGGCCTCCCAAAGTGCTGGGATTACAGGCATGAGCCACCACGCCCGGCCTGAGGTCCTGTCTATTAAAAAAAAAAAAAACAACAGCCAGGCACAGTGGCTCACGCCTGTAATCCCAGCACTTTGGGAGGTCGAGGCGGGCAGATCACCTGAGGTCAGGAGTTTGAGACCATACTGGCCAACATTGTGAAATCCCGTCTCAACTAAAAATAGAAAAATTAGCCGGTCATGATGGCGAGTGCCGGTAATCCCAGCTACTCAGGAGGCTGAGGTGGGAAAATCACTTGAACCTGGGAAATGGAGGTTGCAGTGAGCCCAGATCGTGTCACTGCACTCCAGCCTGGGCAACAAGGGCAGAAACTCTGCCTCAAAAAAAAAAAAAAGACAATAAACAAATAATACACCCTTGTCAATGATATCCATTCTGAAGTGATTAAGAGTACCATTAATCATTTAATTCACTTTGAAAAGCATTAAAAAGTTAGATAAAATAATGGCTGGCTAAACAGATGTGATAAAACAAATAGAGCAAAAAGGTAATAGAACATATGGCTATTGACTGCACAACTCTCAACTTTTCTTCATGCGTGACCATTTTCATAATAAAGTATTGTGGGGAGGGATTTTGGCAGACAGAAAAGGAGTGGAGGTGGCGGCTTGGGGTGGTAGATGTGTTAAACAGGAGCTACAACAAAGATTTTTTTTTTAAAAGTAAAATTATGGACTACTTGCGGATATCCACTCACTGCACAGTAAGTATTATTATAAGAACATCCCTGGTTTCAAGACATTTCAGACAGAAACTACTTCATGCAGAAATGTCAGAGTAGAAGATAAACCAAAGTCAGGGAGTATGGCTGAAATCTTTGTGGAAAAAGTATGAAAAAGTAATGGCGGAGTGGGGGAACCAGGAACAAATAATGACTCTAAAGGCAAGAATATTTAAACTTGAAAACTGCCTGAGAATAGCCAGTGTTTTGTAAACGTGCACAATTTACAAAACCAAAGAAACACTTACCGACCCAATTAAAATATTAACAAACAAGCACTTGATGGGTGAAAGAATCTCACCAAATATTTCAAGCAGAATAGTTATTAATAATCGCATTTTGCTGTAGGGGGCAGTCTGGGGCTTATATATGTTTCTACATTATCATTCTGATACTGTTTCACCCATACATTTCTAACTATAAAGTCACTATTCATTGCCATATGTAAGGTAAATGCCAATGACTGATTTATTCAGACTTAGCTTTTTCAGCTTAAGTATTATATGACACAAATACTGTACTTCTCTTCAGTAATATCTTTTTTATTCCTAAAAGGGATAGACAGACTACTTCTGAAAGCATAGCCAATACACATAATAGTCATTTAACAATAACAATATAGTAACACTAGTGCTAGCATATTTATGAAAATAAATTTTAATGAGAACTTTAAGTATTTTTTTACCTTTATAAAATACCAAGTCAAGAAAAAAATAATTTTCTTTGATAAACAATTCAATAAATATTTGATAAACAAAGCACCAAACATAAGAGTATAATAGGGAAGTTACCAGGCTGAGCTCTAGGAAGTGTCAAGAGGTCGGTACAGCTTGGGAAAAAAGAGGAAAAATCAGGATCAACTGGTAATTCTTAAGTTAAACAAGGTCAGTGCACCCTCCCCTGCAATAAACATTAGTGACATACACTAGGTCACATCTCAAGTTGAAAAATATCTTGCCAAGAAAAGTAGCATCACTACAGCTCTTCCTCTGGATCTCTTATCCATTCACATGGCTTATTATGAACTAAGCTGCTTTCACAGTGGAAAATGTGAAATTTTTCAAATGAAACCAAATTTTTTTTAATTAGAACTGTCACCCAGAAAAAAATTGTAAATAATAATAAAGTAGGATTATTTATGCCCACCACCAAAGATAAACATTATTAACAGTCTACTAAGCCTGTTCTCATTAATGTTCAACAGTTTTGCTTTAATTGTACATATTTTTTCAGTTGATCAGGAAGCATACATTTTCTAAGACATTTTATACCATAATTTTCAAATATTCTTATAATCACTTCATAATTGTGGAATGTTCAGATAATTTTGTGGAATTTTCACATAAATTCACAAGAGAGTTGACATCTGAATAGAATGTATATTCCACAATCTAATTAGCTAAAAAGGACATTACAGCTGGGCCCAGTGGCTCATGCTTGTAATCCCAGCACTTTGGGAGGTCAAGGGAGGCAGATCACCTAAGGTCAGGAGTTCAAGACCAGCCTGGCCAACATGGCGAAACCTCGTTTCTACTGAAAATATAAAAATTTGCCAGGCATGGTGGCGCATGCCTATAATCCCAGCTACTCGGGAGGCTGAGGCAGGAGAATCACTTGAACCCAGGAGGCGGAGATTGCAGTGAGCTAAGATCGCACCATTGCACTACAGCCTGGGCATCACAGCAAAACTGTGTCTCAAAACAAAACAAAAAAAAAAAAAAAAAGAGCATTATGAGGACCATTGAAAAAATATAAGTATGATCTGTAGATGTTCTGATTTTTTATAATTGCACTGTAATTATGTAAAAAGATCCTTGTTTTTTAAAAAAACACTGAGGTATTAAGTGAAGAAGAACCTTATTCACAACTACTTGTCAAACATTTCTGGGAATAAACTGTAGGGAAAGGAAGAGAACAGGATAAAGTAGATGTGATAGAAATGTTAACATCTGGGGAATCTGAAAAGGGTATTCAGTAATTATTCATATTCCCATTGCAACTTTTTTGTAAGTCTCACAATGTATTTTTTTTTTTTAATTGAGGTTCACGGTCAGGCCCAGTGGCTCACACCTATAATCTGGGCAGTTTGGGAAGCTGAGGTGGGCAGATCACTTGAGGTCAGGAATTCAAAACTGACTAACCTGGCCAACATGGTGAAACCCCTCTCTACTAAAAATACTAAAATTAGCCGGGTGTGGTGATGTACAAGTGTAGTCCCAGCTACTCTGGAGGCTGAGGCAGGAGAATCACTTGAACCCAGGAGGCACAGGTTGCAGTGAGCCGAGATCAAGCCACTGCACTGCAGCCTGGGCAACAGAGTGAGACTCCATCTCAAAAAAAAAAAAAAAAAAAAAAAAAAAACTGAGTTTAAAGGAGATATAAGTAACTCATCTAATTAGTAAGTGCTAGATCCAGGACAAAAATCCTGGTTTATATGGATTCAAAAGAACTCTCACCACCTGGTGCAGTGGCTCATGCCTGTAATCCCACCACTTTGGGAGGCGGAGCCGGGTGGATCACCTGAAGTCAGGAATTCAAGACCAGCCTGACCAACACGGTGAAACCCCGTCTCTACTAAACATACAAAAAATTAGCCAGGCGAGGTGGAGGCAGAGGTTGCAGTGAGCCGACATCGCACCATTGCACTCCAGCCTGGACAACAAGAGCAAAACTCCGTCTCAAAAAATAAAAAATAAAAAACTCTCTTTCATCATGCAACCTGAATAGGTTATCTCAGAACACCTCTAACATAACAGTGGACATTTAAAATGGAGTAATTAACATCTTACAACCGGCAGGGCGTGGTAACTCACGCCTGTAATCCCAGCACTTTGAGAGGCCAAGGTGGGCTGATCACCTGAGGTCAGAAGTTTGAAACCAGCCTGGCCAACACAGTGAAACCCCGTCTCTACCAAAAATACAAAAATTAGCCAGGCATGGTGATACGTGCCTGCAATCCCAGCTACTCCGGAGGCTGAGGCAGGAGAATCGCTTGGACCCAGGAGGCAGAGGTTGCAATGAGCTGAGAACGTACCACTGCACTCCAGCCTGGGCGACAGAGCGAGGCTCCATCTCAAAAAAAGAGAAAGAAAAAAAATTACCAAATAAAGCCACTTTTTATGACCCCAATTTAAGATTACTTTCTTAGCAAATACTTCCCTGAATAGGATTAATGAATAAATAAACATCAATAATTTTCCTATTGCATACTAGTGTTTAAAAGAAAAAAATTTAAAAGGGTCAGGTGCGGTGGCTCACACCTGTAATCCCAACACCCTGGGAGGCCAAGCGGGGACAGATCACTTGAGGTCAGGAGTTTGAGACCAGCCTGGCCAACATGGTGAAACTTCATCTCTACTAAAAATGCAAAAAAGTTAGCAGGGCATGGTGGCTCACTCCTGTAATCCCAGCTACTGGGGAGGATAAGACAGGAGAATCACTTGAACCCCAGAGGCGGAGGTTACAATGAGCCAAGATAAAGTAACTGTACTCTAGACTGGGCTACAGAGCGAGACTGTCTCAAAAAAAAAAAAAAAAAAAAAGTTCAGGTGCGGTGGCTCACGCCTATAATCACACCACCTTTGAAGGCTAAGGGGGGGCAGTCACTGTGTTGGGAGACCAGGCTGGGCAACATGGTGAAACCCTATCTGTACTAAAAATACAAAAATTAACTGGGGGTGGAGGCAGGCGCCTATAATCCCAGCTACTTGAGAGGCTAAGGCAGGAGAATCGCTTGAACCCAGGAGGCGGAGGTTGCAGTGAGCTGAGATGGCACCATTGCACTCCAGCCTCAGCGACAGGAGACTCCATCTCAAAGAAACAAAAAAAAAATTAGGCAGGCATGATGTTGCCTGCCTGTAGTCCCAGCTACTTGGAAGGCTGAGGCAAGAGAATCACTTGAATCCGGGAAGTGGAGGTTGGAGTGAGCCAAGACTGGCCACTGCACTCCAGTCTAGGCGACAGACTCCGTCTCAAAAAAAAAAAAAAAAAAGACCATTCATTAAGCAAACTTTTTCCTAAGTAAATTCAACTATAAAAGGAGGACCTAGCCTAAAACTTCCAAATTTTTCCATCACTGGACTAGATCAGTTTGTGAATAAATTCCTATCAGAGTAAGTGTATTTAGGATCAAGCACTGAGTAGCAGAGATATCTGTCTGTCAATACCAGCAGAATACTATACTAACTTTATACTGAAAAATGTAAAGCAACACTTAAATCTCCTCACTATGTCCCTTAACATCAACAGGGCACTTGGGTATAAATGAGTGATTATAAGAAGCACTTTTAATTAACTATCAAAGTATAGTCAAATCAATCTGCAAGTAAGACAAACTAGATATAGTTTACTTACTTGCATATTGCCTGTGAAAAAGGGTTTGCCAATCTAGTCAGTAACATGCATACAATGCTTAATTTTGCACCAGGTACTGTGCTTAGCACTTATCTCACTTAAAATAATAATATAATCAAATTGAGGAGGAGGGAGTATTTAACATTAAAAATTTTATTCAAATAGGTCTTTGTTTTTTTGAGACAGAGTCTCGCTCTGTCGCCCAGGCTTGAATGCAGTGGTGTGATTTTGACTCACTGCAACCTCCGCTTCCCGGGTTCAAGCAATTCTCCCTGCCTCAGCCTCCGAGTAACTGGCATTACAGGCACCCACTACCACGCCTAGCTAATTTTTGTATTTTTTTTTTTTTAGTAGAGACAGGGTTTCACCATGTTGGCCAGCCTGGTCTCGAACTCCTGATCTCATGTGATCTGTCTGCCTCAGCCTCCCAAAGTGCTGGAATTACAGGCATGAGCCACTGCGCCTGGCCTCAAGTGGATCTTGATCATTAAAAGCCATTCTAAGATTCAAGCACTCTTCCTTGTGCTTTGAAGAAAAGGCGGGTTTTTGTTTTTTTGTTGAGCCAAGGTCTCACTCTGTCACCCAGGCTGGAGTGCAGTAGCACCATCATAAGTGATCCTCCCACCTCAGCCACCCAAGTACCTGGGACTACAAATGGAAGCCATCATGCCCAGCTACTTTTTAAATTTTTTGTAGAGACGAGGTCCTCACTATGTTGCCCAGGCTGCTCTTAATTCCTGGGCTCAAGCAATCCTTTTGCCTCAGCCTCCCAAAGTGTTGAGATTACAGACATGAGCCACTATGCCCAGCAAAGGCAGCTTTTTAAAGTCTATTGTAATTCAGGTATTTTACTACTTCAGACTATTAGTTCTCCATCTACCTTGGATTTTCATATTTCATTCCAGGGACACACTTAAATTAATAAAAGGGAGAAAAGGGAGAGATGATGATGAAGCAGCAGGGAAGGAGGAGGAAGGGAAGCAGAGGAAGGTGAAAGGGGAGAAGAGAAGGAGGAAGAGGAGGAAGAGGAGGAAGAGGAGGAAGAGGAGGAGGAGGAGGAAGAGGAGGAGGAGGAGGAAGAGGAGGAGGCAGGAGGAAGAGGAGGAGGAGGAGGAAGAGGAGGAGGAGGGAGAGAGGGAGGAGGAGGAAGAGGAGGAAGAGAAGGAGGAGGAGGAGGAGGAGGAAGAGGAGGAGGAGGAGGAGGCAGCGGCAGCAGCAGCGGTGGCAGTGGTGGTGGTGGTGGTGGTGGTGGTGGTGGTGGTGGTGGTGGTGGTGGTGGTGGCAGTGGCAGCCTAATAGCTAAGAGGTACCTGGAAAAGGTTAGCATTAAAGAGTTCTCATGGAACAACATCCAATTGTACCTGAATCAAGTACAAGACCTCTTTCCTTTCTATTCTTCGTTACCTACTTTTTATTTTTTATGTATTTTATTTTATTTTTTTTAGGAAAGAGTCTCGCTTTGTCGCCCAGGCTGGAGGGCAGTGACGTGATCTGGGCTCACTGCAACCTCTGCCTCCTGAGTTCAAGCAATTCTCCTGCCTTAGCCTCCCGAGAAGCTAGGATTACAGGCACACGCCACCACGCCCAGCTAATTTTTGTATTTTCTTAGTAGAGGCGGGGTTTCACAATGTTGGCCAGGCTAGTCTCAAACTCCTGACCTCAAGGGATCCACCCACCTCGGCCTCCCAAAGTGCTGGGATTACAGGCGTGAGCCACCACACCCGGCCATCACCTACTGTTTAAACACAGGGTCCAAAATCCTAAAGTTCCCTACAAAGGAAGACATTAAATCATATGCTCTCCCTTAATTTCCTTAATTCTAAACAAGGCAAACAAGAGTTCCACAAAAACTTACCTGTACCACTTGTTTCTGTGGTTGCGTTGATTGTGCTGCTGAAATCTGTGGTTTTTCCCGAGCACCTCGACAATGGTCACTGCTCACTGAAGTCATCATATACAGTATATACAAAATAACGTATGTACAAAACAGAAAATCTGCAAGAAAGTAGGGATGGTAAGCAAAACAATCATAGTAAAAGATAAGCATGTACTTCAGAGAAAACAAGGACACTTACAATAAAAGATAAAAGCTCTCTGGAATACAAACTCTCAAGAAGTAGCCCTTGAGGATTTTACATTTTGCTGGTATCTGTTAAACCAATTCAACTACTGCAATCTAAGTCTATGGTTTACGAGCTTAGCAAATCTAAACAAAAATCTCAAGTACCATCAATTTTAACCAGCAACCATTTTATCACTACATGTAGTCACTGTACATGAAATGCTATCTGCCTCTTACTACTTGCAGTTGGTATTTGAACCCCAAAACAACATTGCATCCCGCCAAGATTTTACCCGCCAATAACCCAATTTAAAATGTGTCAAGAAACAAGCTATGTCGAAAAGCAAAAGTCACCTGTAAATAATAAATCTTAAAGAAACAATTGTGTGGCCGGGCGCGGTGGCTCACACCCGTAATCCCAAGCAATTCACAAGGCCGAGGCAGGCGGATCATGAGGTCAGGAAATCAAGACCATCCTGGCTAACACAATGAAACCCTGTCTCTACTAAAAATACAAGAGTTAGCTGGGCATGGTGGCGGGCATCTGTAGTCCCAGCTACTCAGGAGGCTGAGGCAGGAGAATGGCGTGAACCCGGGAGGCAGAGGTTGCAGTCAGCCGAAATCGTGCCACTGCACTCCAGCCTTGTCGACAGAGCCAGACTCCGTCTCAAAAAAAAAAAAAAAAAAAAAAAAATTGTGCATATAATTTTCTTTGATTTGTTGAACAAATATTTATTGACTAGCTACTAAGTGTCAAGCACATAATTAAGTATGTCATCAAAACATGATTCTAAGCTGGGCACGGTGGCATGCACCTGCAATCCCAGCTATTTTGAGGCTAAGATGGGAAGACTGCTTGAGCCCAAGAGTTTGAAACCAGCCTAGACAACATTGCAAGAACAACTCCACCTCAATTAAAAAAAAAAAAAAATTATAACAATAAGATTCCTACTTCCTACCCTTTAGGGATAGCGATTACAATTTTTTTTTTTTTTTGGACAGAAGAGCCGGGAATTTTCCGATAAAGACCAGAAAACCTGCTAGACAAATTCTAAAAGAGCTGTAATACTATAATTTTTTTTTGTTTAATTTTAAAAACACATAAAGCATCAGTGAGGATGTACTAGAACCCTTGTGCACTGCTGATGGGAATTTAAAGTGGTACAACCATCATTAAAAGAATGGTGGTTCCTTAAAAAAAAAATCGAAACCTATATTATCATATGATCCAGCAATTCCAATTCTGGGTAGGCACCAAAAACAAATCTCAAAGCAGAGTCTCAAAGAGATGCTTGTACTTCCATGTTAAAAGTGCCATCATCGGCCGGGCACAGTCGCTCACGCCTGTCATCCCAGCACTTTGGGAGGCCAAGGCAGGAGGATCACAAGGTCAGGAGATCGAGACCATCCTGGCTAACACGGTGAAACCCCGTCTCTACTAAAAATACAAAAAATCAGCCAGGCGTAGTGGTGGGCGACTGTAGTCCCAGCTACTCAGGAGGCTGAGGCAGGGGAATGGCGTGAACCCGGGAGGTGGAGCTTGCAGTGAGCCGAGATCGTGCCACTGCACTCCAGCCTGGGAGACAGAGCAAGACTCTGTCTCAAAAAAAATAAATAAAATAAAAAAATAATAAATAAATAAATAAATTAAAAAGCGCCATTATTCATAATAGCCAAAAAGTGGAAGATACCCAAGTGTCCATCAATAGATGAATGGATAAGCAAAATGTGACATATATATACAATGGAAAATTATTCGGCCTTAAGAAGGGAAGATATTCTAACACATGCTACCATATGGATGCACCTTAAAGACATTATGCTAAGTGAAATAAGCCAGTCAAAAAAGGACAAATAAGGCTGGGGTGCAGTGGCTCACACCTGTAATCCCAGTACTTTGGGAGGAGGAGGCAGGTAGATTGATTACAAGGTCAGGAGTTCAAGACCAGCCTGGCCAACATGGTGAAACCCCATCTCTACTAAAAATACAAAAATTAGCCAGGCATGGTGGCGCACACCTGTAATCCCAGCAACTCAGGAAGGTGAAGCAGGAGAATTGCTTGAACCCAGGAGACGGAGGTTGCAGTAAGCCAAGGTAGTGCCACTGCACTCCAGCCTGGGCAACAGAGCAAAACTCTCGGGGCAAGGGGTAAAAAAAAATGGACAAATACTACTATATGACTCTACTTATACAAGTTACTTAGAAAAGTCAAATTCATAGAAACAAGCAGAATGGTAGTTACCAGAGGCTGGGGGTAGGGGAAAAATGGGGAGTTACTGTATCACAGGTATGGAGTTTCTGTTTGGGAGGATAAAAAGGTTCGGAAGATGGACGGCAGTGGTGGTTGCACGACAATGTAAATGTACTTAATGTCAGAGAACTGTATACGTAACAATGGTTACAATAAACTTTGTTATGTACATTTTACTACACACACACACACACACATATACACACACACGCACAGAAAAACATGTGGCAATGCCTTAAAAGTTAAATTTCCAAAATGGAATTCTCCACAGAGGAAATATACCCATCAATCAGAAACAAACTGTTTATGCAAACAATTCCACTCTTACGAAGCTCCTAGAACAAACAAAACAAAAACAAATATGCAGCTGGTCACGGTGGCTCATATCTGTAATCCTAACACTTTGGGAGGCCGAGGCAGGCAGATCACGAGGTCAGGAGTTCGAGACCAGCCTGACCAACATGGTGAAACCCCACCTCTACTAAAAATACAAAAATTAGCCAGGCATGGTGGCAGACGCCTGTAATCCCAGCTACTAGGGAGGCTGAGGCAGGATAATTGCTTGAACCTGGGAGGCGGAGGTTGCAGTGAGCCCACTGCACTCCAGCTTGGGTGACAGAGGGAGACTCCATTATAAAAAAAAAAATAAAAAAAAAAATAACGCTAAGAGATAAACACACACATTAGTCTAGGCCTACACAGGGTCACGATCATCAATACTACTGTCTTCCATCTCCACATCTGTCCCACTGGAAGGTCTTCAGTGCAATAACACATAGAGCTATCATCTCCAATGATAACAATGCAGAGCCAATGATTTTTTTGAGAGAGTCTCACTCCATCATCCAGGCTGGAGTGCAATGAATAGTGCGATCTCGGCTCACTGCAACCTCCGCCTTCCAGGTTCAAGCAATCCTCCTGTCTCAGCCTCCCAAATAGCTGGGACCAGAGGCACGTGCCACCATGCCCAGCTAATTTTTGGTATTTTTAGTAGAGATGGGGTTTGACCATGTTGGTCAGGCTGGTCTCAAATTCCTGGCCTCAGGTGATCCACCAGCCTCGGCCTCCCAAAGTGCTGAGATTACAGGCGTGTGCCACCGAGCCAGCCCAGAGCCAGTGATTTTAACAATACATGGAACTCTGTTTCCTTTTTTTTTTTTTTTTTTGAGACAGAGTCTCGCTCAGTCCCCCAAGCTGGAGTGCAGTGGCTTGATCTCCGATCACCGCAAGCTCCGCCTCCTGGGTTCACGCCATTCTCCTGCCTCAGCCTCCTGAGTAGCTGAGACTACAGGTACCTGCCACCAAGCCCAGCTAATTTTTTTGTATTTTTTTAGTAGAGACAGGGTTTCACCGTGTTAGCCAGGATGGTCACGATCTCCTGACCTCGTGATCCACCTGCCTCGGCCTCCCAAAGTTCTGGAATTACAGGCATGAACCACTGCGCCTGGCCGGAATTCTGTTTTCTAGAACAGTCAGTTTTAGACACCCAAAAGCAAGCATTCCCATGATGTGGAAAGATATTCCACTATTTGTAAATCTTATACATTTCAGATTAATGACATTATAACATTTCTACATATTTTTGATCTGTGTATCATAAAATAAAATAGAGGAGACTAACCATAATTCATCATACTAATTCAGGTACCAAAGAACACTGTGTCCCTGAAACCTATTTTAGCCAGAAGAGGTCTGACAAGTATTTTTCTGTGTTAGCTGCACTAATATTAACTTATTTTTTCAACAGCTTCATTAACTGGCTTGCTGAAGGCCACAGACGTATTATTGTACTGCCTTTTACATTATAGTAACAACCAATTAACTAGAATTTCTCACAGGCTCAATACACTGGTTTAAAACTTTTTACTGCATTTGAATCTGCCTCTCCAGTCAGTATGAATACACATTTTGCATCCTTTTTCAGTTTAACAACTTTATAATTTTGTTGGTTTGGGTTTATCATTTTGGTTGTACTATAGAGAACAAGGTTAATTGTTTTACCATGATTCCATTTATTTTTAAAGCATTCTCTCAGATATGAATAAATGCACACGAACACACTGTTTTAAAACTGTGATGCATTTAAACAAATGTAAGGCATATCTGTATTTGAGAAAGAATCCTTTTTTTTTTTTTTTTTTTTTTGAGACAGAAGCTCACTCCATCACCCAGGCTGGAGTGCAGTGGTGCGATCTCAGCTCACTGCAACCTCCGTCTCCCGGGTTCAGGCAATTCTCCTGTCTCAGCCTCCCGAGCAGCTGGGACTACAGACACCTGCCACCACACCCAACTAATTTTTGTATTTTTAGTAGAGATGGGGTCTCAACTTGTTGGTCAGGCTGGTTTCGAACTCCAGACCTCGGGTGATCCACCCACCTAAACCTCCCAAAGTGCTGCAATTACAGACATGAGCCACCATGCCCGGCCCCATTTGATTATTTTTTAAATCACCTCCAGGCCAGGCACGGTGGCTCATGCCTGTAATCCCAACACTTTGGGAAGCCAAGGCAGACAGATCACCTGATGACAGGAGTTCAAGACCAGCCTGGCCAACATGGTGAAACCCTACCTGTACTAAAAATTCAAAAATTAGCCGGGCATGGTGGCGCACCTCTGTAATTCCAACTACTTAGGAAGCTGAGGCAGGAGAATTGCTTGAAGCCAGTAGGAGGAGGTTGCAGTGAGCTGAGATTGCACCACTGCACTCCAACCTGGGCAACAAGAGCGAGACACCATCTAAAAAAATAAAAATAAAAAAATCACCTTCAGCACTAATACTCTGCAATTCCATCTTAAGTATCTAAAGTGAAGCATCCAAGCTGGGCAAAGGTGGCATGCACCTGTAGTCCCAGCTATTCAGCAGGCTGAGGCAGGAAGATCACTTAACCACTTAACCCACAGTTCAAATCCAGGCTAGGCAACACAGCAAGACCCTATCTTTTTTTTTTAAGACATAGTCTGGCTCTGTTGTCCAGGCTGGAGTGCAGTGGCACGATCTCCGCCCAGCAACTTCTGCCTCCCAGGTTCAAGTGATTGTCCCACCTCAGCCTCCCAAGTAGCTGGGACTATAGGTGTGCGCCACCGCGCTCAGCCGATTTTTTTGTATTTTTAGTAGAGATGGGGTTTCACCATGTTGGCCAGGCTGGTCTTGAACTCCTGACCTCAAGTGATCCACCAGCCTCAGCCTCCAAAGTGCTGGGATTACAGGTGTGAGCCATCATGCCCAGCCACCTATCTCGTTAAATAAATACATTTTAAGAAAAGAATAAAACAGAATTAAGCATCTAATCAAAAGCTAACTGGTTGAGTGGTGTTCCTACCATAAAACCTTTTTAAGAAGTGAGTAGTTTACTCATAGATTTCCAGTTCTGTTGATTGGATTATCTGATCTTTTTCTCACTGTTTATTCTCAGTGACCCCATTTATGAAAATAATCAGCTGGGCACAGTGGCTTTCGCCTGTAATCCCAGCACTTTGGGAGGCCGAGGCGGGCAGATCACGAGGTCAGGAGATGGTGACCATCCTGGCTAATACAGTAAAACCCTGTCTCTACCAAAAATACAAAAAATTAGCCGGGCATGGTGGCACGTGCCTGTAGTCCCAGCTACTCGGGAGGCAGAGGCAGAAGAATCGCTTGAACCCAGGAGGTGGAGGTTGCAGTGAGCTGAGATCACGCCACTCCACTCCAGGGAAACAGAGCAAGACTGTCTCAAAAACAAAAAAAGAAAGAAAATAATCTAGGTGAAATAACAAAATGAGAGTTTCTCCATACAGTAGTGCCATCTGGTAATAAAAATCTGCATGTACAGAAGGAATATACTTAACCCATATTCAATGTACATTAATTTTTTGATTTACAGAAAAATGACTTAATCTTTATAGCCTCACTATTATAACCAAACATTTTGATACAATGTACATGAATCTTCACTTGTCAAGGAAGAAAACCATAACTCTTTGTTAGAACGCAAACTATTAAAATTTTACTGGTCCATGTTCACAGTATCAACATTAAAACTATATCTCCTTCCAATCATCAATTCTTAATATTCCATAATGAATATGTAATTAGCCTATAAATAATGATCCCGGTTGCATGGCTAAACCAGAATAGTTGCTTTGTGAAACATAAAAACTACATGGCTTACTTTATTGTTTGGAAAAAGTTTTCCTCTTAATTAAGGTTTACTGCTCTGGGTTATATATTCATAAATTACTACAAAGACTTCTAGCTTAAAAATAGCCAATACAGGCCGGGTGCAGTGGCTCACGCCTGTAATCCCAGCACTTTGGAGGCCAAGGCAGACGGATCACGAGGTCAGGAGATCGAGGCCATCCTGGCTAATAAGGTGAAACCCCGTCTCTACTAAAAATACAAAAAATTAGCTGGGCATGGTGGCACGCGCCTGTAGTCCCAGCTACTCAGGAGGCTGAGGCAGGAGAATCGCTTGAACCTGGGAGGTGGAGTTTGCAGGGAGCCAAGATGGCGCCACTGCACTCCAGTCTAGGTGACAGAGTAAGACTCCATCTCAAAAAAAAATAAAAATAAAAATAAAAATAGCAAATACAAGGATGGGCGCAGTGGCACACGCCTGTAATCCCAGCATTTTGGGAGGCCAAGCCGGCTGGATCACCTGAGGTCGGGAGTTCAAGACCAGCCTGACCATCTCTACTAAAAATACAAAATTAGCTGGGCGTGGGGGCACATGCCCATAATCCCAGCTACTCAGGAGGCTGAGGCAGGAGAATCGCTTGAACCCGGGAGGCAGAGGTTGCGGTGAGCCGAAATTGCGCCATTGCACTCCAGCCTGGGAAACAACAGCAAAACTCCGTCTCAAAAAAAAAAAAAAAAAAAAATAGCAAATACATTCTTTGAAAAATAAAAATAATTATAAGGGCCTCAGGACATCCAAGAATGCATGCTTAAATAAATTCAGATTAACTTGTCTTCTGTCAATTGTGCCTCTCCACACTATCACTGAAATGTTATAAAATAGCTAATTCCCTATTCATAAAAAGTCTTAATATTAAAGATGTCCAGCAAAAAAATTTCCAGAGATGAAACAGGTTTCGCAGAACAATCACAGGGTATGGGGGATGTGACTGAAATCTTCTGGAAAAACAGGGGTCAGAAAATGACTTTAACAGGATGCATGATTCAACAGACAAATTTTCCCGTATTAATTTTACATAAAACTTCTGATAAGGCCAGGCGCGGTGGCTAACGCCTGTCATCTCAGCACTTTGGGAGGCTGAGGCGGGTGGATCACTTGAGGTCAGGAGTTCCAGACCAGCCTGGCAAACATGGCGAAACCCTGTCTCTACTAAGACTACAAAAATTAGCTGGGTGTGGTGGCGTGAGCCTGTAATCCCAGCTACTTGGGAGGCTAAGGCAGGAGAATCACTTTAACCCGAGAGGCGGAGGTTGCAGTGAACCGAGATCATGCCACTACACTCCAGTCTGGGCAACAGAGCAAGACTCTGTCTCCCAAAAAAAAAAAAAAAAAAAACTTCTGATAATTGTGAATCCATTAAATCAAGATAAAAGCATAAGTTACCAAAATATTCTTCAAGACCCTTAAAAACTGTTACCACCACTGAACTGTAAAAATGACTAAGACATGGAAACTAGACCATAAAAATCAACACCTTCAACTAACATACTGTTATGAGGAAATTCTATGTCCTCCTTTTCTGGGAAACGGAGCTGTGTGTAGTAAATAGGAATGCTTCTACAACAAGTACCCAGTTGCCAGACCATAGGAATTCAGTGTACACTTGTGTTCCATCATCTATCACTTTCCACTCCCAAGAGTTCTACTACACTGGAACAGGTTCCAAGAGAATTCTCAGAATAGAAACAGACAAGAGCAAAGATTCTAAAAATAATCCAGTAGAAACTCAAACATACATATCTCAAGTTCTTGAGGGGCAGGAAGCACCAGGTTTACTTCAATCTATCCAACCAAATTTTGAAACCCATATCTCACCTCAAAGTGAATTAAAGATGTGATAGATTTTAACACAGGTAAATAACTGCTGCTACATTTTTAACTTCTTTAGAAACAAAATCAGCAAAATATAATATAAAGCTTCCTATTAACGATTAAAGTGAAAAAATTGTCTAAATGTAATGAGGAAAGAAAGTCTCCGGCCAAATAAACCAACCTGATTAAACTACAAAGATATTCTCTATGGAAGAAACAGTTTTGGAAAAAAGTTTTAACTGCCTAAAAAGTTTTGTTTCCGTTTTTGTTTTCTTTTTCATAGACATAGGGTCTTCCCATATTTGCCTAGGCTGGTCTCAAACTCCTGGGCTCAGGTGATCCTCCCACCTTGGCCTCCCAAAGTACTAGGATTACAGGCCTGAGCTACCATGCCCGGCTTAACTGCTGTTTTTTTCAAGGACCGTTCTGAAGATAAGATACCTCAGTGAAACAGCCACATTTTCAAGTGATCTCAGTTTAGACTTAACTGAAAATGGTTGACTTAACAACCACCACCATTTCTGTTAAAGCTTACATAAGCACAAATTCATCTAACTTTAAGGCATACAAAAAACACGGTCGGGTAAAAACTTTTCTAAAAACCATGTAATATACCCTAAACGAAAAGCAAGGACACATTTTATCATTCTGAAAAGTTACAGAACACTTGCTGACAACATACTGAGAAGAGGGAAGATTTCAACAGCCATTTAATAAAATTTTGAACAGTTAATTAAATCCCAAACTACATACATACACTGCATGTATTCAAGACAGCATCACAAAGCGTTGATTGGAAGATAGTTCTAAAACCAGGATGTTGACACACTTGTGCAAAGTATCTCAGCTACTACATCAAATAAATTTACGTTTCAGAACAGAAAAATTAATGTTTTTTTCAAGCCAAATATAATTCAGATGACATGAATTACATAATGGGCTAAGGGTTCAACTACTAAAAACAGGATACACAATTTATGTTGAAGAAGCAAGTCTTCATCAAGAATGTCCAGAGATGCTGCTCACTGAGTAATGAGACCAGTGGTGCAAGGTCTATCTTAGACTGGCAAGGATGGGTCTCAGGTCCTTCATCTATATATGTCCACTCATTCCCAAAATCTAAAACCAATGGTAATGACAATACTAGCAGAAAGCACATACCATTCACTATGTGCCAGACACCATTCTAAGCACTTTATATGTACAGTATTAAGTCACTAATCTTTCCAACACTCTAGAGTATACATTACTTTACTCCCATTTTACAGAGAGGAAACTAAGACACACAAAGAATTACAGCTAGTAAGTGGTAAAGGCAGTATTCAAACCCAGGACATTTGGTTCTACAGAGTGTGCACTTAACTATTACGCTATGTTGTAAGGCTAACTGTTTAGTCACAGATAAATAATAGTTCCCAATTCAGCTTCCTCTTCTATACAACAGCATAACTATTGTTGGCATCACCTGCAAAGCTTGTGCCTGATGACAAAGATCTGGTCTAGACCAGATCTCACCTGGCTTCTCAGCCTTTCAGATACCCATATGTTCTATATTGGTATATTTCTGTGACCACTACTATTATTTTTGTTTAATTTCTAATCTGTGTTCCTGCATTTTCTACTAAGAAAACAGTCAATATTCTCAACCTTTTCTGCAGAGGAAATTCATTTATTCATACCTGCAGAAGACAAAATTAGCTCAGATTAAGAATCTGAGGCCAAGGCCAGGTACGGTGGCTCACACCTGTAATCCCGGCACTTTGGGAGGCTGAGGCGGGAGGATTACTTGAGGTCAGGAGCTTGAGATCAGCCTGGCCAACATGGTGAAACCCTACCCTACTAAAAATACAAAAATAAGCCAGGTGTGGTGGCGCATGCCTGTAATCCCAGCTAATCGGGAGGCTGAGGCAGGAGAATCCACTTGAATTTATTTATTAAAAAATAAACAAAAGAATCTGGCCTGGTGTAGTGGCTCATGCCTGTAACCCCAACACTCTGGGAGGCCAAGAGGGGGAGGATCGCCTGAGCCCAGGAGTTCAAAACCAGCCTGGGCAACACAGTGAGACCCCATTTCTATTATTTAAAAAAGAAAAAAATAGGCAGGGCACAGTGGCTCACACCTGTAATCCCAGCACTTCGGGAGGCAAAGGCGGGCGGATCATGAGGTCAAGACATCGAGACCATCCTGGCTAACACGGTGAAACCCCGTCTCTACTAAAAATACAAAAAAAAAAATTAGCCAGGCGTGGTGGCGGGTACCTGTAGCCCCAGCTACTCGGGAGACTGAGGCAGAAGAATGGCGTGAACCTGGGAGGCAAGAGCTTGCAGTGAGCCGAGATTGCGCGACTGCATTCCAGGCTGGGCGACAGAGTGAGACTCCGTCTCAAAAAAAAAAAAAAAAGAAAAGAATCTCAACTAAATTAGGAGGCCCAGGACAGCCACCAAGACAAAGTCTACACCCGTAATCGAGGAGAGAATAAGTTATCTTGGGTGCCAAGAAACTCAACTATGAGATCCAATTCCATGCAGCTCAACTGCTTGTACCCTACATGCCAGGAGCTGAACAAGCTGATACTTCTATTCTCTGCAGCTGTTAAAGGCAGGGTCAGGCCTCTAGCAGCTGATGGACAAGGTTGAACTCCCCTACACCCACACTTGGCTGACAGAGAATCACAAAGTTATCTGCTGTTCCATGGATATAATCTGCCCATGGAAAGGATGAGTGCTGGTGAACTCAAACACTATAGAACATCAAAATTTATTTGATATCGTCACAATTCTCTTTCAGGTTACCTAAGGCCACGAAGGGAATTAATTGCCCATAGCTGTTTGCACACATCTGTCCTATTCGTATCCTGCTAATTCAGCTGTAAACCCTGACTTATTTATTTATTTATTTATTTTGAGACAGAGTTTCGCTGCTGTCACCCAGGCTGGAGTGCAGTGGCCCGATATCGACTCACTGCAACCTCTGCCTCTCGGGTTCAAGCGATTATCCTGCCTTAGCCTCCCAAGTAGCTGGGATTACAGGCGTCCACCACCACGCCCAGCTAATTTTTTGTATTTTTGGTAGAGATGGGGTTCACCATGTTGGCCAGGCTGGTCTCAAACTCCTGACCTTAAGTGATCCGCCTGCCTCAGGCTCTTAAAGTGCTGGGATTACAGATGTGAGCCACTGCGACCAGCCTTAAACCTTGTCTTTTGCCCAGCAGGTAACCAGGATTCTTCACCGTGGAATCTCTTGAAAAGCACGTAATTATTCATAACCAGTCTTCACCACTACTTCTAACAGTTCTCTCTCTCCTACAAAAAGGAAAAAAAAAAAAAGCCTACACTATAAAGCAGGGATCCCCAGTCCCCAACTCCCAGGCTGAAGACCGGGGTTATTAGGAACTGGGCCGCACAGCAGGAGGTGAGCAAACCTGGGCGGCGTGGCAAGTCCTCGTCTATACAATAAAATTTTTTTTTAATTAGCCACGCTTGGTGGCACACACCTGGAGTCCCACCCACTCAGGAGGTTGAGGTGGGAGGAATCCTTGAGCTTAGGAGATCAAGGCTGCAGTGTGCTATGATCATGTCACCGCACTCCAGACTGGGCAATAGAGTAAGACCACGTCTCCTAAAAAATAAAAAAAATTAAAAAAATTCCTAACAGTTCCTAAAGAAATTAAACAGTTATGATAAAGACCAAGCAATCCTACTCCTAGGTATGCACCCAAGAGAACTGAAAACACGTTCACCTAAAAATGTGTACATAGGGCCGGGCGTAGTGGCTCACACCTGTAATCCCAGCACTTTGGGAGGCCGAGGTGGGTGGATCACCAGAAGGTCAGGAGTTTGGGACCAGCCTGGCCAACATGGTGAAACCTCGTCTCTACTAAAAATATAAAAAATTAGGTGGATGTAGTGGCGGGTACCTATAATCCCAGCTACTCGGGAGGCTGAGGCAGGAGAATTGCTTGAACCCAGGAGGCGGAGGTTGCAATGGGCCAAGATTATGCCACTGCACTCCAGCCTGGACAACAAGAGCAAAACTTCTCAAAAAAAAAAAGAAAATGTATACATAGGCCAGGCCCAGTGGCTCACACCTGTAATCCCAATACTTTGGGAGGCCATGGTGGGAGGGCCACTTGAGCTCAGGAGATCGAGACCAGCCTGGGCAGCATAGCAAGACCTTGTCTCTATTTAAAAAAAGAAGAAGAAGAAGAAGCAAGAAATGCGGCCAGGCACAGTGGCTCACACCTGTAAACCCAGCACTTTGGGAGGCCAAGGCAGGTGGATCATGAGATCAGGAGTTCGAGACCAGCCTGGCCAACATGGTGAAAACCCATCTCTACTAAAAATACAAAAATTAGGCCGCTGTGGTGGGGGCACCTGTAATCCCAGCTACTCGGGAGGCTGAAGCAAGAGAACTGCTTGAACCTGAGAGGCAGAGGTTGCAGTGAGCTGAGATTGCGCCACTGCACTCCAGCCTGGGTGACAGAGCAAGACTCCATCTCGGAAAAAAAAAAAAAAAAAAGAAAACAAAGAAATGCATACATAGGCCAGGCACGGTGGCTCACGCCTGTAATCCCAGCACTTTGAGAGGCTGTGGCAGGAGAGCAGTGTGAGGCCAAGAGTTCAAGACCAGCCTGGGCAACATAGAGAGACCCTGTCTCTACAAAAAAGTTTAAAAATCAGCCAGGTGAGCCGGGCGCGGTGGCTCACACCTGTAATCCCAGCACTTTGGGAGGCTGAGGCGGGCAGATCACGGGGTCAGGAGATCGAGACCACCCTGGCTAACACAGTGATACGCCATCTCTACTAAAAATACAAAAACGAAATTAGCCAGGCGTGGTGGCGGGCGCCTGTAGTCCCAGCTACTTGGGAGGCTGAGGCAGGAGAATGGCGTGAACTCGGAAGGCGGAGCTTCCAGTGAGCCGAGATCGCGCCACTGCACTCCAGCCTGGGCGACAGAGCCAGACCCCAACCCCGTCTCAAAAACAAACAAACAAAAAAAAAAAATTAGCCCAGTGTGATAGAGCACACCTGTGGTCCCAGCTACTCAGAAGGCTGAAATGGGAAGATCACTTGAGCCTGGGAGTTCAAGGCTGCAGTATGCCGTGATCACACCAGTGCACTCCTAGTACAGTGCCCAAAAGATGAGTGAGACCCTGTTTCAAAAATAAAATAAGGGGCCAGACACAGTGGCTCACGCCTGTAATCCCAGCACTTTGGGAGGCCCAGGCGTGTGGATCACCAGGTCAGGAGATCAAGACCATCCTAACATGGTGAAACCCCATCTCTACTAAAAATATTTTTAAAAAATTAGCTGGGCATAGTGGCGGGCACCTGTAGTCCCAACAACCCAGGAGGCTGAGGCAGGAGAATGGCATGAACCCAGAAGGCGGAGCTTGCAGTAAGCCAAGATCGCACCACTGCACTCCAACCTGGGCGACAGAGCAAGACTCATCTCAAAAAAATAAAAATAAAAATAAAAATAAAATAAGGGCCAGGCACTGTAGCTCATGCCTATAATCCCAGCATTTTGGGAGGCCGAGGCAGGCGGATCACCTGAGGTCAGGGTTTCAAGACTAGCCTGGCAGGGTGGGAGTCAGGAGTTTGAGACCAGCCTGGCCAAATGGTAAAACCCTCTCTCTACTAAAAATACAAAACTTAGCCGGGCATGGTAGCATGGACCTGTAATCCCACTACTCGGGAGGCTGAGGCAGAGGAATCGCTTGAACCCAGGAAGCAGAGGTTGCAGTGAGTTGAGATCGCACTACTGCGCTCCAGCCTGTGCTACAAGAGCAAAACTCAGTCTCAAAAAAAAAAAAAAAAAAAAAAAAAAAAAAAAAAAAAAAGGCCAGCTTGGCCAACATGGCAAAACCCCGTCTCTACTAAAAATACAAAAATTAGCCAGGCGTGGTGGTATGTGTCTGTAATCTTGGCTCACTGCAACCTCTACTCCCAGGTTCAAGCTATTCTCCTGCCTCGGCCTCCTGAGTAGCTGGGATTACAGAAGCCGACCACCACGCCTGGCTAATTTTTGTATTTTTAGTAGAGACAGGTTTCGCCATGTTGGCCAGGCTGGTCTCGAACTCCTGACCTCAGGTGATCCACCCGCCTCGGCCTCCCAAAGTTCTGGGATTACAGGCATGAGCCACCATGCCCGGCCTTAACTTGCTTTCCTAAGTAAATTCAAGCGATTATCCTGCCTCAGCCTCCCGAGTAGCTGGGATCACAGGTATGTACCACCATGCCCGGCTAACTTTTGAATGTATGAGGCTGAGGCTTCACTGAGCTGAGATCACACCACTGCACTCTGGCCTGGGCAACACAGCAAGACCCTGTCCCAAACAAAAAAGAAAAAAGAAAAAAAGAGTATCTATTTCCTGTGTATTAACAAAAAGTGCTAATAGGCCAGGTGTGGTGGTTCATGCCCATAATCTCAACACCTTGGGAAGCCAAGGAGGGAGGACTTCTTGAGCCCAGGAGTTTGAGACCAGCCTGGGTAACACAGCAAGACCTCCTCATCTCTACTAAAAAATACATTTAAAAATTAGCCAGGTATGGTGGCGCATGCCTGTGGTCCCACCTCCTTGGGAGGCTGAGGCGGGAGGATTGCTTGATCCCAGGATTTCGAGGCTACAGTGAGCTATGATCAGCCTGGGCAACAAAGCATGACCCTATAGCACCAGAAAATTTAAAAAGTGCTAATATGCTGCCAACTGAACATCGTCATCCATGTCAAATTCTATCCCTAAACCTAGCTAAACACAGCTCTCTCGCCAACCATGTTCAGCTGCAGGAATCCCCATCTATCCTCTCTTGAAAGGATGAAAGTAAGAGCAAATTAAGTCATAGATTTAATGCCAACAACACAATAACCTTAGTCTGTGATAAAGACTCAGGCATATTTCTGTCTTTATACACTCACACTCCCTCTGCCCTGAGTCTCCAGCTCTGCATCCACCAAAGTAAGATTAACTTCCCACTAGTTACTCTGTCTCAAGGCGTCACAGGAAAGGGGATAAGGATGGAAACCATCTTCCCCCTTTGGCCAGTCAGAAGGAAGGAAGGTATCAAAATATAGGCTAACCTACCTCAGCTTTCTTACGGATACAAGTTCAATAAAACAATTTTTCTTCTAGTAGAGTCATGATGACCACAACCAGTCACAGAGATTAAGAATCTTTGTTTCTTAGGCCAGGTGTGGTGGCTCATGCCTGTAATTCCAGCACTTTGGGAGGCTGAGGCAGGCGGATCACTTGAGGTCTGGAGTTTGAAATCAGCCTGGCCAACATGTCAAAACCCTGTCTTTACAAACAATACAAAACTTAGCTGGGTGTGGTTGCGCGCACCTGTAATCTCAGCTAGTCCAGAGGCTGGGGCACGAAAATCACTTGAACCTGGGAGGCAGAGGTTGCAGTGAGCCGCCACTGTACTCCTGCTTCTTGATACTCTAAGCCACAATGTTTAACTCTTGCTTCTTATTTTCAAGAACAGAAAAACCATGACAGTGCTCAACACACAGTACAACTACAATGGAGAACAATTTGGAGGTTCTGGAAAAAACTAAAAATTGAGCTACCATATGATCCAGCAATCTCACTGCTGGGTATATACCCAAAATAAGGGAAATCAGTATATTGAAGAAATATGTGCGTTCCTGTTTGTTGCAGCACTGTTTACAATAGCTAAGATTTGGAAGTAACCTAAGTGTCTATCAACAGATGAATAGATAAAACATGGTACTTATACACAATGCAGTACTATTTAGCCATAACAAAGAATGAGATCCTGTCATTTGAAACAACATGCATAGAACCGGAGATCATTATGTTAAGTGAAATAACCCAGGAACAGAAAGACAAACATCACATGTTCTCACTTAGTTGTGGGAACCAAAAATCAAAACAATTGAACTCATAATCACAGACAGTAGAAGGATGGACTACCAGAGGCTAGGAAGGGTAGTGGGGGACTTGGGGGAGGTAGGGATGGTTACTGAGTACAAAAATAATAAGACCCACTATTTGATAGTACAATAGGGTAACTATAGTCAATAACTTAATTGTATACTTTTTTTTCTCCTGAGACAGGGTCTGACTCTTTCGCCCAGGCTGGGGAGCAGTGGTGCAATCTCGGTTCCCTGCAACCTCTGCCTCCTGGGCTCAAGACATTCTCCCACCTCAGCCTCCCAAGTAGCTGCGACTACAGTCAAGCATCAAATCAATTCTTTTTTTTTTTTTTGAAACAGAGTTTCACTCTGTTGCCCAGGCTGGAGTGCAATGGCATGATCTCAGCTCACTGCAACCTCTGCCTCCCAGGTTCAAGCAATTCTCCTGTCTCAGCCTCCCAAGTAGCTGGGATTACAGGCACCCGCCACCATGCCTGGCTAATTTTTGCATTTTTAGTAGAGACGGGGTTTCGTCATGTTGGCCAAGCTGTTCTTGAACTCCTGACCTCAGGTGATCCACCTGCCTCAGCCTCCCAAAGTCCTAGGATTACAGGCATGATCCACCAGGCCCAGCTTCAAATCAATTCTTAATGAAGACCAGATGAGCTAAAATAATAATTCTCATTATTCACATCTCTGCATGAACCATTTCAACATTTGGCACTCAATTGTCACAAATTCACAAATTATTTCACAAGTGATTTATAAAAGTTCAACATACCTATTAAGTCATTTTGAGACAGTTACATCATCTCTAGGTTTTATTACAAGCCTAAAATATAAATACTGATTTAATACTTAAGACAGTTTTTCATTATAGTTCTTCAACTTTCCTCATGAATCCAGGATATCAAGTCCTGGTTTTTCTTTTTTTAGTAAAAGTATATTGGTTTTATTTTACTGACATCCTCATTACTTAATCACTCATGCCAAAAGCAACTTTCTTAAAAATGTCTGTTACCTAAAGAATGTATCTATCAAAACAAAGTCATACCATCCATTTAAACATTAACACACCTGCCACATAAGTATCTGGCCCAGTTTTCATCCAAAAACAAAATACAAAATTCCTTAATAAAGAAAGCACTATACTAATGAGAAATATCCCACATCCTTATATGTCTAAAAGAATCACTCAACTGGCTGGGCACAGTGGCTCACGCCTGTAATCCCAGCACTTTGGGAGGCAGAGGCGGGCGGATCATGAGGTCAGGAGATCAAGACCATCCTGGCTAACATGGTGAAACCCTGTTTCTACTAAAAATACAAAAATTAGCCAGGTGTAGTGGCATGAGCCTATAGTCCCAGCTACTGGAGAGGCTGAGGGAGGAGAATTGCTTCAACCTGGGAGACGGAGGTTGCAGTGAGTCAAGATCACGCCACTGCACTCTAGCCTGGGAAACAGCAAGATTCCATCTCAAAAAAAAAAAAAAGAATCGCTCAACTGTTCTCTACATCCGGATTACTCTCGAAAACAAAGGCTCAGAAAAATTACCTTCCAAGCACTCCTGAAACTTCATGTTCTATCTTGTAAGCAACAACTACATAAACCGTATTTCACAAAATGAATACATTCACTGCCTCCATTTCCTCACTAAACATCTCCTTAACCTTCTTTATTCTAGTTTCCATCACCCTATCACTCTAACAGTAGGAAAAATGCTACTCCCTAGGTCACCACTGGTCTCCTAATTGTCAAATCTTTCTTCTGTTCTCATTCTTTCATCTGTCTCTGTCATTCAAAACATTTCATACGACTAGGCGCAGTGGCTCATGCCTACAATCCCAGCACTTTGGGAGGCCGAGGCAGACGGATCACCTGAGGTCAGGAGTTCAAGACCAGCCTGGCCAACATGGTGAAACCCCATCTCTACAAAAATACAAAAATTAGCCGGGCATGACGGCGGGTGCCTGCAATCCCAGCTACTTGGGAGGCTGAGGTGGGAGAACAGCTTGAACCTGGGAGGTGGAGGTTGCAGTGAGCCGAGATCGCACCACTGCACTCCAGTCTGGGTGACAAAGCGAGACTCCATCTAAAAAAAAAAAAAGTATATATATAAAGATTAGCCAGGTGTGGTGGCACCTGCCTGTAATCCCAACTACTCAGAGGAGGGTGAGGCACGAGAATCACTTGAATCTGGGAGGCAGAAGTTGCAGTAAGTCGAGATCGTGCCACTGTACTCCAGCTTGGGATATAAAGCGAGACTCCATCTCAAAAATAAAGAAAGAAAGAAACAAACAAACACTGTCAACAAAAACTGTCAACTTCTGTTCACAAACCATCAACTCCTCAATGAAATGCAAACTGTTTATTCCTTCCAATCCCTACACTTGGTCAAACCAGCCTTGGTATTCTCCTGAATTGTCCCTGCCTTTTTGCCTTCATGTTCCACAGGCATGTTTACTCAAGGACATACTGCACGTGCCCATTTTCTCTCTTTTTTTTTGAGGGGGGAAATCGCTTGAGCCCAGGTAGGTTAAGGCTGCAGTGAGCCTGATCGCATCACTGCACTCCTGAGTGACAGAGTAAGACCCTGTCTCAAACAAAATAGAACAAAGCAAAACAACAGCAAATTCTAATAAAACAACTCTGAATACAACATTTAAAGTGTTTTAACAATTTAATTGTAACTTCAGGAATTTGATACTTCTTTTTTCTTTTTTTTTGAGACGGAGTTTCACTCTTGTTGCCCAGGCTGGAGTACAATGGCGTGATCTCGGCTCACTGCAACCTCCGCCTCCCAGGTTCAAACGATTCTCCTGCCTCAGCCTCCCAAGTAGCTGGGATTACAGGCGCCCACCGCCATGCCCGGCTAATTTTTTATATTTTTAGTAGAGATGGGGTTTCTCCATGTTGGTCAGGATGGTCTCAAACTCCCGACCTCAGGTGATCTGCCTGCCTCGGCCTCCCAAAGTGCTGGGATTACAGGCGTGAGCCACCATGCCCAGCCTTGATACTCGATTCTATAGGAAGAATCTAAGAAAACTAAGGCTCAGCCTCCCCAGCTCAAGGAATCCTTGCCAAATACTCAAGCTCAATTCAACAATGCTTTTCTCTGTCACAGCCAGCAGTACCCTGGAATCCTATACACACATTTAAACTGTGTCTGTCTGCTCACCAACATGTAAGCAACTGAAGATCAGGAACCTACATTACTCATCTGTATTCTAGCATCTAACATTGTTGACAACTGGCAGCAATAAATATTCGTTCAAGTGAACACCTATAAAGTAGCTACAGAGTAGCATATACCATTTGCGCAGGGAGAACCATCATTCAGGCCTAATCTGTAGTAACGCAAACTGAGCATTCACAGAAATAACAGAGAATATACTACCTTAAGTTTTTCTCGATTTTTTTTTTTTTTTTGAGACAAGGTCTCATTCTGTCTGCCCAGGCTGGAGTGCAGTGGTGCGATCTCACCTCACGGACCTCTGCCTCCCCTCCAGGGTTCCAGCAATTCTCCCACCTCAGCCTCCCAAGTAGGTGGGACTATAGGCATGTGCCACCACACCCAGCTAATTTTTTTTTTTTTTTTTTTTTTTGAGACAGAGTCTCGCTCTATCATCCAGGCTGGAGTGCAGTGGCACAATCTCGGCTCACTGCAACCTCCGCCTTCTGGGATCAAGCGATTCTTCTGCCTCAGCCTCCCGATTAGCTGAGATTACAGATGCGTGCCACCATGCCTGGCTAGTTTTTTTGTATTTTTAATAGAGACGGGGTTTCACCGTGTTAGCCAGGATGGTCTCGATCTCCTGACCTCGTGATCCGCCCGCCTCGGCCTCCCAAAGTGCTGGGATTACAGGCGTGAGCCACCGCGCCCAGCCCACACCCAGCTAATTTTTGTATTTTTTGGTAGAGGTAGGGTTTCACCATGTTGGCCAGGCTGGTCTCAAACGCCTGACCTCAAGTGATCCACTTGCCTTGGTCTCCCAAAGAGCTGGGATTACAGGAGAGAGCCACTGCACCCAGCCCATATACTACCTTAAGTTTTTACTAATGTTGCCTCATTCCCACAAATCAAAGGAAACTTTCATCAGTGTTTCAAAACTTAGGGTTGGCATAGCAGTCATAGAATACATATTTTTAGACTTTCCAAAAGCCCCAAAAAGTTACATTTTATCCTACAATAAATTAGCAATTTACTTAGCATTGATGAAAATTACCTGAGCTAAGTAACAGCAGTAGTTATTTCTTGCTTATCAGATGACCTGACTGGCAATTATATCTGATAAATAATTAAGAAAATAATCATCTGAGAAAAGGATTATCATTCAGTAGTGTACTTCAGTCACAATATGTAAATACACAAACCCTGATTGGATGGGAAAAGAGGCTATAAAAATACTTCAGTGACAATATGTAAATACAGAAACCCCGACTGGATGGGAAAGAGGCTAAAAAAATATATTTTGTGGGCCTAGAGCAGCAGCTCACGCCTATAATCCCAACACTTTGGGAGGCTGAGGTGAGCACCTGAACCCAGAAGTTGAAGACCAGCCTGTGCAATATGATAAAACCCTGTCTCTACAAAAAAAAAAAAAAATTAGCTAGGCATGGTGGCACTAATCTGTAGTCCCAGGTACCCAAGAGGCTAAGGTGGATCATCTGAGCGTGGGAAGTTCAAGGCTGCAGTGAGCTAAGATTGCACCACTGCACTCCAGCCTGGGTGACAGAGTGAGACCTTATCTCAAAAAAAAAAAAAAAAGGTCGGGTGCAGTGGCTCATGCCTGTAATCCCAGCACTTTGCGAGGATGAGGTGGGCAGATCATGAGGTCAGGAGTTCAAGACCAGCCTGGCCAACATAGTGAAACTCTGTCTCTATTAAAAATACAAGCCACACACGGTGGCTCACCCCTGTAATCCCAGCACTTTGGGAGGCCGAGGTGGGCGATCACCTGAGGTCGGGAGTTCAAGACCAGCCTGATGAACATGGAGAAACCCCGCCTCTACTAAAAGTACAAAATTAGCCAGGCATGGTGGCACATGCCTGTAATCCCAGCTACTTGGGAGGCTGAGGCAGCAGAATCACTTGAACCCAGGAGGCAGAGGTTGCGTTGAGCCAAGATCACGCCATTGCACACTAGCCTGGGTAACAAGAGCTAGACTCTGTCTCACAAAAAAAAAAAAAAAATTAGCCAGGTGTGGTGGCACGCGCCTGTAGTCCCAACTACTCGGGAGGCTGAGGCAGGGGAATCCCTTGAACTCGGGAGGCGGAGGTTGCAGTGAGCCGAGCCCACGCCACTGCACTCCAGCCTGGGTGACAGAATGAGACTCTGTCTCAAAAAAAAAAAAAAAAAAAAAAAAAAGCAAAAGGGACAGAAAACAAACACACAGGCCAGCCAACTAGAAGACTAAATATAATGGCAGAAATATATCCAAAATATCTGTAATTACAACAAATATGAATGGTCTCCATGCTCTAGTTAAAGAGGTTAGCTGATGGCTCACTCCTGCAATCCCAGCACTTTGTGAGACTGAGGTGGGAAGATCACTTGAGCCCAAGAGTTCACGACCAGCCCAGCCAACATAGCAATACACTCTAGTTAATTAAAAAGAAGTTAGCAAGTTGCTAACTTAACAAAGCAAAATCCAGCTATGTGGCGTTCATAAAAGACATATCTAAAACATCCCACTACAATTGGCTAAAACTAAAAAGGCAACATAAAATGTTGACAAGGATGTAGAACTCTTAAACCACTCAGTCTTTGAAAATGAATTCCCAATTCTTAGGGCATCCACTGCGTGTATAAGCTGAACTTTTTCCAGACACCTAGAATGAAATTCATTATGTACCATCCTTGATAGATTTGAGAAAATAGTCACTCAACTTTGTGTTCTGTGGTTCAGCTGACAAGCCTGAGAACAACTGTGCAACATGTGGAAAACACTTTAGCATTACTTAGTAAAGTTACACATACCCTATACAGAAACCAAAAATTCCACTCTCAGTTATGTAGTCTTGAGAAAATGGACTTTGTTTGTTGTGGGCAGGGTGGCAAATGTCCACATGAAGACAAGTACAATTGGTCATCTCAAAAAACTGGAAATGAGACAAATATCCATCAACAATGAAACAGACAAATAACACATGGCACATCCTTACAATATAACATCATACTACTATAAGAAATCAACGGGCCGGGCACGATGGCTAACACCTGTAATCCCGGCACTTTGGGAGGCCGAGGTGGGCGGATCGCTGGAGGTGAGGAGTTCGAGACCAGCCTGCCCAACACAGTGAAACCACATCTCTACTAAAAATGCAAAAAAAAAAAATTAGCCAGGCATGGTGGCGCCTGCCTGTAATCCCAGCTACTTGGGAGGCTGAGGCAGGAGAACTGCTTGAACCCAAGAGGCAGAGGTTGCAGTGAGCCAAGATCGCACCATTGCACTCCAGCCTGGGCAACAAGAGCAAACTCCGTCTCAAAAAAAAAAAAAAAAAAAAAAAAACAAGAGTCCATGACCAGCCTGGCCAACATGGTGAAACCCCGTCTCTACTAAGAATACAAAAATTAGCTGAGCACGGTGGCAGGTGTCTGTAATCCCAGCTACTCGGGAGGCCGAGGCAGGAGAATTGCTTGAACCCAGGAGGCAGAGGCTGCAGTGAGCTGAGAAGCCAAGATCGTGCCACTGGCATTCCAGCCTGGGCAAAAGAGCAACACTCCGTCTTATAAAACAAAAAAAAGAAAAAAGAAATCTACATGGGGGCTGGGTGCAGTGGCTCATGCCTGTAATACCAGAACTTTGGGAGGCCGAAGCAGGCAGATCACCTGAGGTCAACAGTTCGAGACCAGCCTGGCTAACACAAGGAAACCCCATCTCTACCAAAAAATACAAAAACTAGCCAGGCATGGTGGCGGGCACCTGTAGTCCCAGCTATTCGGGAGGCTGAGGAAGGAAAATCGCTTGAACCCAGGAGGTGAATGTTGCAGCGAGCCAAGATCGAGCCACTGCACTCCAGCCTGAGCAACAGAGACCCTATCTCAAAAAAAAAATCAACATGGATAAATCTCAAGCATGTAAGAGTGAAAGAATCAAGCATCAGAAGAATCATACAATTCTTACACTGAGAATAAGACTGAAAATGGGCACTATTAAACCATATGTTGCTTATGGATATACATATAAGGTAAAATTATTGTAAAAAAGTAACAGTAGGCTGGGGCGGTGGCTCATGCCTGTAATCCCAGCACTTTGGGAGCTCAGGTGGGCGGATCATGAGGTCAGGAGTTTGAGACCAGCCTGGCCAACACAGTGAAACCCCGTCTCTACCAAAAATACAAAAAATTAGCTAGGCATGGTGGTGGGCACCTATAATCTGAGCTACTCGGGAGGCGGAGGCTGGAGATTCACTTGAACCTGGGAGGTGGAGGTTGCAGTGAGCCGAGATCGGGCCACTACACTCACTTCAGTCCAGGCGATAGCGCAAGACTCCGTCTCAAAAAAAAAAAAAGAACAGTAGAACCTGCAGAGTGACTCATACCTATAATCCCAGGACTCTGGGAGGCCAAGCAGGAGGATCACTTGAGTCCAGGAGTTCAAGACCACCCTGGGCAACATAGCTAGACCTTGTCTCTATTTTAAAACAACAACACAAAGGAATAGTAAACCTATAATGTAGGGTAATGGTTACCTCTAGGAAAGCGAAAAGAAATGCCTTGGGAGCTGGCATACACAGGGGACTTCCAGGTAGCAGTAATGTCCTATTTCTTGGTTGTTCATTTTACTTTTTTTTTTTTTCAATTTTACATATGGGGCCAGGCATTAAGCTCACACCTGTAATCTCAGCACTTTAGTAGGCCAAGGCAGGAGGATCAGTTTAGCCTAAGAGACCAGCCTGGGCAACATAAAAACATCTCTCTACAAAAAGAAAAATTAGCTGAGCATGGTGATGCATCCCTGTGGTCCAAGCTACTCAGGAGGCTGAGGTGGGAGGATGGCTTAATCCTGGGAGATAGAGGCTGCAGTGAGCCATGATCATGCCATGACACTCCAGCCTGGGCGACAAAGCAAGACCCTGTCTCCAAAAAAAACAACTCTACATATGTTTTTACCCCCAACCACCTTCTACGTTATACAATGACAGCTCTACATGTTTTTATGCCTCATATACCATCTACAGTATGTGTGCTGTTTTTTGGGGTTTTCTTCCGAGACAGGGTCTGTCACCCAGGCTGAAATGCAGTGGCACGATCACAGCCCACTGCAGTCTCAACCACCCAGGCTTAAGCAATCCTCCAACCTCAGCCTCCTGAGTAGCTGGGACTACAAGCACACCACGCCCAGCTAATTTTTGTATTTTTAGTAAAGACAGGGTTTTGCCACGTTGTCTAAGCTGGTCTCCAACTCCTGGGCTCAAGTGATTCACCTGCCTCGGCCTCCCAAAGTGCTGGGATTACAGGCATGAGCCACCACATCCAGACTATGCTGTAGTTTTCAATAAAAATCAGCAAGTATGCAAAGTATGATCCTATTTATTTATTTATTGAGATAGGGTCTCACCCTGTCACCCAAGCTGGAGTGCAATGGCACAATCATAGCTCACTGCCTCAACCTCCTGGACTCAAGCGATCCTCCCACCTCAGCCTCACAAGTAGATGGGACTCTGGGTACATGCAATCATGCTCAGCTAATTTTTACATTTTTTTATAGAGACAGGGTCTCACTATATTGCCCACGCTGGTCTCGAACTCCTGCTCAAGAAATCCTTCCACCTCAGCCTCCCAAAGCATTGGAATTACACGCAGGAGCCATGGAGCCAGGTTCCAACTTTTTTTTTTTTTTTTTAAACATATACTCCATGTTTTAGGAGAAAAAAAAAAAGCCAGGGACAGTGGTCCACACCTGTAATCCCAGCACTTTGGGAGGCCGAAGCAGGTGGATCACCTGAGGTCAGGAGTTCAAAACCAGCGTGGCCAAAATGACAAAATCCTGTCTCTACAAAAAATACAAAAATTATCAGAGCACGGTGGCAGGCTAATCGCTTGAACCCAGTAGGCGGAGGCTGCAGTTAACTGAGATCACACCACTGCACTCTGGCCTGGATGACAGAATGAAACTCCATCTCAAAAAAAAAAAAAAAAAAAAATTAGCCGGGCACGGTGGCTCACGCCTGTAATCCCAGCACTTTGGGAGGCCGAGGCGGGCGGATCACACAAGAGGTCAGGAGATCGAGACCATCCTGGCTAACATGGTGAAACCTCATCTCTACTAAAAATACAAAAAATTAGCCAGGCTTGACAGCACACGCCTGTAGTCCCAGCTACTCGGGAGGCTGAGGCGGGAGAATGGCGTGAACCTGGGAGGCGGAGCTTGCAGTGAGCCGAGATAGTGCCACTGCACTCCAGCCTGGGCAACAGAGCAAGACTCCGTCTCGGAAAAAAAA
Organism: Pongo pygmaeus; assembly: GCF_028885625.2. NCBI lineage: Eukaryota > Metazoa > Chordata > Mammalia > Primates > Hominidae > Pongo > Pongo pygmaeus. The sequence goes on along the minus strand of NC_072386.2, from coordinate 23,167,602 downwards.
AAATTAGCCGGGCATGGTGATGCATGCCTGTAGTCCCAGCTGCTTGGGAACTTGAAGCACAAGAATCACTTAAGCCAGGGAGACAGAGGTTACAGTGAGCCAAGGCACCACAGCACTCCAGCCTGGGCGACAGAGCAAGACTGTCTCAAGAAAATAAAAACAAAAGAAGAAGCCAGGTGTGGTGGCTCACACCTGTAATCCCAGCACTTTGGGAGGCCAAGGCAGGCGGATCACCTGAGGTCATGAGTTCCAGACCAATGTGGCCAACATGATGCAACCTCATCTCTACTAAAAATACAAAAATTAGCCCGGTGTGATGGCTGATTTTTGTACTCCCAGCACTTTGGGAGGCCAAGGCAGGCGGATCACCTGAGGTCAGGAGTTCCAAGACCAATATGGCCAACATGGTGAAATCCCATCTCTACTGAAATTACAAAAATTAGCCAAGTGTGTTGGCAGGTGCCTGTAACCCCAGCTACTCGGGAGGCTGAGGCAGGAGAATCGCTTGAACCCGGTGGGCAGAGGTTGCAGTGGGCAAAGATCGCACCACTGCACTCCAACCTGGGTGACAGAGCGAGACTCCATCTCTAAATAAATAAATAAATGAAGAGTATTACCTAGTCTTAAATAAAACACCTACTCTACTCCTTAATGTGAGCCCTATTTCATACTTCAAATACAAATAGTTAACTGGATTCCAATTCAATTATGCTATGTCCAGCATGAAAATGAGTTATCAAAAAATGGAAACTTATCAAACATTGTTTACAAACGGGTAAAAAAAGGCCGGGTGCTGTGGCTGACCCCCGTAATCCAAGCACTTTGGGAGGCCGAGACGGGCGGATCACGAGGTTAGGAGATCGAGACCATCCTGGCTAACACTGTGAAACCCCGTCTCTAATAAAAATACAAAAAATTAGCCGGGCGTGGTGGCGGGCGCCTGTAGTCCCAGCTACTCAGGAGGCTGAGGCAGGAGAATGGCATGAATCCAGGAGGCGGAGCTTGAAGTGAGCCGAGATTGCACCACTGCACTCCAATTTGGGCAACAGTGAGAATGTCTCAAAAACAAGACAAAACAAAACAAAAAAAATGGTTGAAAAAAATAAAAATTAAAAAAATTTTTTTTTTGAGACGGAGTCTTGCTCCGTCCAGGCTGGATGAAGTCCAATGGCACAATCTTGGCTCACAGCAACCTCCACCTCCCGGGTTCAAGCAACTCTACTGCCTCAGCCTCTGGAGTAGCTGGGACTACAGGCGTGCGCCACCACGCCAGGCTCATTTTTGTATTTTTAGTAGAGACGGGGTTTCACCATGTTGGTTAGGTTAGTCTCGAACTCCCGACCTCGTGACCCGCCCGCCTCGGCCTCCCAAAGTGCTGGGATTACAGGCATGAGCCACCGTGCCCAGTCACAAAAGAAAATTTTTAAGCAGCATCTTTGAGAAACTTAAAAAATGTCAAGTAAACTCAGCAGGAAATATCAGCATAAGCGGTTTACATTAAAATTGTAAAAACTAATCTGATAAATTTGATTCTTTGAGTTAGTAAAAAAAGGATCCTATTTCTAAATACTTGATAGTTGGGGCAAAATTACTTCAAAATCTACCACAAAGATTACATGGTGATATTCCCTACATGTCCTCCCTCTCTTTGCCTTCCTTCAGGTTATATCTCCACTCTTCTTGGAAAAAACAGCTGCTTCTAAAATCTATCAGAGATCTACTAACTTATCAGTCAACACCATGGGTACCGTAACACTTAGCTTTTAAGAATGCTCCATTTACTCAAAATAACGACTAAGAATGAACGACTAAGAATGAACGGGTATTTGCTGACATACAGGTTTCTCACAAGGAAAAATACACAAAATAAGACAGATGTGCTTAAGGGCAGAGAACTTTACAATCTGTAAATGCCTGCGGACTGCTTCTTTAGAGCAGGCATTAACCCTTGCTAATATACTTAACCACCCCCACTCCCAACCCCACAAAGTGTCTTATTAACAAAGGAAATCTTAACAATGTCATCATTTAAAAAAAAAAAAAGAGGACTGGGAAATCAACACTTCAAAGCTAACATTTTAGAAGTAAAGGCTTCATGCCGGGCGCGGTGGCTCACGCCTGTAATCCCAGCACTTTGGGAGGTGGGTGGATCACGGGGTCAGGAGATCAAGACCATCCCGGCTAACACAGTGAAACCCCATCTCTACTAAAAAATACAAAAAATTAGCCGGGCGTGGTGGCGGGTGCCTGTAGTGCCAGCTACTCGGGAGGCTGAGCCTGTAGTGCCAGCTACTCGGGAGGCTGAGCCAGCAGAATGGCGTGAACCCGGGAGGCGGAGCTGGCAGTGAGATCACTCCACTGCACTCCAGCCTGGGCGACAGAACGAGACTCTGTCTCAAAAAAAAAAAAAAAAAAAGTAGTAAAGGCTTCACTTCAGACCACCCCAAACCTTCAAGAAAAGTTTGTACTTTCTACACATATTTTATACTTAAGAGGGTAGATACAGGGACCAGTTCCCATCACAATACAAGTACATATTGAAATAAACCTATTAGTCTCCATGTTCTCACACCGTTTCTCCCCACACAATAAAAGTCACTCAGGATAATACTAAGAGAGACACTCCTGGTGATCACTACATAGACTGCACTAGTAACCAGGAAAGGGAAGCAGAGGTGTTGTTGTTGTTCCAATATAGTTCTAAAGGCAACTCCATGTGACTTACTGCTGATCCAGCCCACATTTAAAGGGAGGACAGAAGAAACCAGAGCAGCAGGAAACAGGCAAGAGAGGCAATTACCACAACCCTTTCCCATGGCCTCATTCTCTCCCATGCTACCACTTTCAGGCATATTTCAATCACAACAAAAACCTTCCTTCTCTGAAAGATTTCATAATTATTGAGGGTGAGAGGCAACAGGGAAGCAAATGGGGGAAATCAGCGCTGTGGGAAAATCTCTCGTCACATGTATCAACTAGCCATAAGTAGGAGAATCAGGAGTACGCTGGTAGGAAACAAAAGGGCAGTTGGGGAAACTAATCACTTCTGCCTAATGATAAGAGAAGCCTTCAAAGCAATGGAAGGACAACCCTAGCGAAGGGGCTCCACAGGTGAGTGTACTGAAAGAAACTATCATCTCCAGGGAGTGGAATACATTCCCTTTCCTGAGGTAAAAGGGGAACACACCAATGTAGGATACGGAAGAGCTTAGGTATCATGTTCAACTTCCTTCCACCTTTCACAAACTGGCACTAAAAAGGATACACAATTCACAGTGAAAAGTGAGGAATGCAATAACTAGTCGCGTACCCCTTGGTAAAAAAGTGCTGTCACAACGGAAGAGGAATATAAGAACTGGGTTCACCCAAGAAATTATACGCCCTTCAAATAAAAGATAATCTTTGGATACCTTATGCAGACCTGAAAAAACCCTCAACTAGCTGGGCACCGCGGTGCACACCTGTAATCCCAGCTACTCAGGAGGCTGAGGTGGAAGAATCGCTTAAGCCCAGGAGCTGCAGGCCAGCCTGGGCAACATATGGAGACCATATCTCTAAAATTAATAGTAATTTTTTAAAATCTCTCAACTGTTAGGATACACTGGTGCTGTAGAAAGATAATAAGCCTAAATACTGGCAAACCATATACCTTCCTTGAATGTGAGGTAAAAACAATATCCAATAGAAGTGGTAGTAAATGACTGGATTACATCAAACAGGAAATAACAGTAATAATGATGGGATCAACCCCTAAAGCGAGCAAGGATTAGAGACCAGAGTGGTGACAGTTGAGATGCGTGGGCAACTAATTAGACTAAAAACTCAGCGGAAAATGTGGAAAAGCCGAGTGGGAAAGTGATTCAGAGGCAAACAGAACTGAGTTGTAATGCACCAATGAAAGAATAACATTTTGAGTATGTATTATTAACAGAGACAGCTTTGCGGCTTACAAAGCGCTCAAAAACCTACATTAAAGAATGAACTGTGATATAACCAGACTACAGGAACGGCGGGTGAGGAGGAAAACTGAGTCCCAACTGAGACCAATGCCCTACAGAATTGAAAAGAAGTAGAATTGAACTGCGACTCCGGGTAAGCCAGGAAAGGTTAGAGAGCGCTTAAGTTGGGGCTATAAGAGGGCCAGTCCCAAGACTAGCTACGGGCGTGAAAGCGGAAAGGTGATCAGATGGGACCGACAGCGTGGCGGGGAAGCTCCAGTCTACTGGCAGGCACCGAGGTGGGAGAGAAAACCACACCCTCCAGGGCAGAAACCCGAATGGGGGAGGGGAGGCGCCCCTGGGGCTGGGTGGGGCCCGGCCGACCTGGACGGGGGAAAGTAGGAAGAAGCACAAGGCAACGTGAGGAGAAGAGGAAGGAGGGAGCCCGGGCCTGGACATACAGGGACCGTGGACCTGGCGCGTGAAGCTCGGCCCGGTCCTCACGGGTGGGCGCCGGGGCAGTCTGCAGGCGGTGGGGGTTCAGACGAGCTGAACCCAGAACTAGAAAGCACACGCTGCAGCGCTCAGGAACCTAGAACAGGGAAGGAGAGGGAGAGGATGGCAATTACCGCTGCTGCTCTCGGAGGACTCAAGACCCGCTGCCGCTGCCGCCGCCGCCGCTCGTTACCTGCCAATGTGCCTCTTACAAAGCGGCGGCGGCGGCACAGGCTGCCCAACCCGTCACGTGGCCTCGCGTCACGGACGAAGGAGGAGCCACAACACGTAGCTCGTGCGCGGCTTCATAGCCAGCCTAGGCGGCGCGCAGCCTCTTCTAGCCACCACCTCCACCCCAACCCCGCGAGGCCAACCGCGTGGAGGTGGGGACCACCGAAAGGAACAAATAAGGGAGACTTGATAATATGTATTGTACTCGGAGTCATCAGGAGAGTATTACCCACCGCATCCAGGATGCCCACAACTGCAGCTCGTCGCGCCGTGATGACCTCACAAAGCACCACAGGTTGCTCCCCTGCGGCCGCCCTGTGCTCATCACGTGATGTGGTCCAACCACTCAGGGCAAGCCCGGCCTCCCAAATGTTGCACGAGGGGACCACGACTCCCAATATGCTGCACAGCCAAGGCGACCCCTACCGCAGCCTTTCTCCAGCGGGCTTCTAGACGAACCCCCTAGTGACCTTAGTGCCGAGGGAAGGCCGGGACGGAAAGCGGACTAAGCTGACTTGAAGGACTAATACCATTGGATGCCGCCCGCCAGGTGGCGGAGCGTGGTGCCTGCTGGGAGGTGTAGTCCTGGCGGGGGGTGGGGTTCCGCTCCCACGTTCCTGGGCTCGCTCTGCGCCCTGCCCCCTGCGCGGGAAAACGCCAACGGCTAGCAGCCAAAACCTCTGCAAGGCGGAAGGTGCGCCCACTTTTAGTCTTGTTCAGTGCGGTTTTACTTTTGCCCTCCCAAGCCCCTTCCGAATGAAAAGACTAGAATCTATTGAACGCCTACTCCAAGTCAGCCGTTTATTTCTGTTATATCATATAATCAACCCCTTGAGTCCAGGATTTCCCCTATTTAAGGATAAAAAAAGAAGCTTAGAGTTGTTTGTTGACCGAAGAGACCCAGGTTTTCTGTCTTAGAAAATTAATGACCTCCTCTCAATAGGATCTGACCTGTTGTCAACTCCAAGAATTACGAATAAATAAGATGATGGTTTATAATTGTAGCATGGTATTTCAAAGTATTTTCCATTTACTGGCCTGTTTGGATGTGAGGGCGATCTGGCTGAGATATCTGTCACCCCACTGATCGCCAAGGCTGATTCGGCTGATCTGGCTGTCTAGGCGGGTGGCCTCTTCCTCCCGCACCTCTCCATGTGCGTCCCTCCCGAAGCTGCATATTTGGTCGAAAAGGAGGAGCATCCCCCATAGAAGAGGACAAGTCAAGGATATAGGAGTAGCTGCACGCCCCTGTTAACAAGCTCTCAAGGTCCTCCAAACAAGCTCTCAAGGTCTACTTACTGGCCTGTTTTATCCCAAGCTAGTTACATACAAGGACTTTGCAGTCCCGGCATGCCTTACTTCAATTGGAGCTTTCCTCTGTAATAACACCACTTCACCGGCTTGTGAAAATTAAATGAGATTATGTAAAATGCCTGCTTGACACATAATAAACCCTCGATAAGTATCAGTAATCATTTTCACACTCTACCCATTGGGCCCAACAAGTCTAAGTAAGGTAGAAAGGGGGAATTAGCTTATACTGAACTTTGTACAGGGCACTATGCTAATTACTAATTTGCTGGTTATTAAGTAAAACAATTGACATCTTAAACAGTCCTGTCTAGTTCAAATAAGGCCTTTGTTATTCATCTGAATGAAAGAATGCTGCCGGGCGTGGTGGCTCACACCTGTAATCTCAGCACTTTGGGAGCCCGAGGAGGGCGGATCACAAGATCTGGAGTTTGAGACCAGCCTGACCAACATGGTGAAACCCCGTCTCTGTTAAAAATACAAAAAATGTCCGGGCGCAGTGGCTCACGCCTGTAATCCCAACACTTTGGGAGGCCAAGGCGGGCCGATCACAAGGTCAGGAGATAGAGACCATCCTGGCTAACACGGTGAAACCCCGTCTCTATTAAAAATACAAAAAAATTAGCCAGGCATGGTGGCACGCGTCTGTAATCTCAGCTAATCGGGAGGCTGAGGCAGGAGAATGGCGTGAACCCGGGAGGCGGAGTTTGCAGTGAGCCGAAATCGCGCCACTGCACTCCAGGAGCCTGGGCGACAGAGCAAGACTCCGTCTCAAAAAAAAAAAAAAAAAAAAATTAGCCTGGCGTGGTGGCACATGCCTGTAATCCCAGCTACTCAGGAGGCTGAGGTAGGAGAATCACTTGAACCCAGGAAGTGGAGGTTGCAGTGAGCCAAGATAGCACCACTGCACTCCAGGCTGTTCGACAGAGCAGACTCTGTCTCAAACAAAAACAAAACCAAAGAATGCTTAGACTGTGCCTTTAACAAACAGAACTGGGCCGGGCGTGATGGCTCACGCATGTAATCCCAGCACTTTGGGAGGCCAAGGTGGGTGGATCACCTGAGGTCAGGAGTTTGCGACCACCCTGGCCAACATGGTGAAACCCCGTCTTTACTAAAAAAATATAAAATATTAGCCGGGCGTGGTGGCGGGCGCCTGTAATCCCAGCTACTTGGGAGGCTGAGGCAGGAGAATCACTTGAACCCAGGAGGCAGAGGTTGTTGTGATCCAAAATTGTGCCACTGCACTCCAGCCTGGGAGGCAGAGTGAGACTCCATCTCAAAAAAAAAAAACAGAACTTATCATCATCACCATTCATGTGTAGGTGTATCTTATCTCACCTCTTTTGACAATGAGCTAGGATTGTGTCTTGTCTGTTGTCTTCCTCCTCTTTGTCCTGCTGCTTTATAGAAATGTGTGGGAGCATCAAAGATAAAAACCACCCTTGAGAGTCAAAGACTTAATGGACAGATCAGGCTGGGCATGGTGGCTCATGTCTGTAATCCCAACACTTTGGGAGGCCAAGGCGGGCGGATCACCTGAGGTCCAGAGTTCAAGACCAGCCTGGCCAACATGGTGAAACCCCGTCTCTACTAAAAACACAAAAATTAGCTAGGCGTGGTGGCAGGTGCCTGTCATCCCAGCTACCTGGGAGGCTGAGGCAGGAGAATCACTTGAACCTGGAAGGCGGAGGTTGCAGTAAGCTGAGATCACGCCATTGCATTCCAGCCTGGGTGACAAGCGCAAAAGTCTGTCTCAAAAAGAAAAAAATGGACAGATCAGGAGAAAAGGATTCTGAAAGGAATATACAAACTTGATAACAGTGGCTGGCTCTGAAGGGTGGGAAAGAGGTTTCTGATTGGGGTTGCTGGCCCAAAGGGACTGCAGTCTCACGTTTTAGCTTTTTACTTGGAGAAGGCACTGGTATATAACTTACGTAATTATAAGATTAACTTGGCCCAGCACGGTGGCCAAGCACTTTGGGAGGCCGAGGTAGGTGGATCACAAGGTCAAGAGATTGAGACCATCCTAGCCAACATGGTGAAACCCCATCTCTACTAAAAATACAAAAATTAGCTAGGTGTGGTGGTGCACCTGTGGTGCGCACCTGTAGTCCCAGCTACTCCAGAGGCTGAGGCAGGGGAATCACTTGAACCCAGGAGTCGGAGGTTGCAGTGAGCCAAGATCGAGCCACTGCACTCCAGCCTGGCAACAGAGCGAGATTCCTCTCAGAAAAAAAAAAAAAAAGAAGAAGATTAACTTTATGAGGTCGGGCGCAGTGGCTCACATCTGTAATCCCAGCACTTTGGGAGGCCAAGGCAGGTGGATCACTTGAAGTCGGGAGTTCAAGACCAGCCTGACCAACATGGAGAAGCCCCGTCTCTACTAAAAATCCAAAATTAGCCCGGCATGGTAGCGTATGCCTGTAATCCTAGCTACTCGGGAGGCTGAGGCAGGAGAATTGCTTGAACCTGGGAGGCGGAGGTTGCAGTGAGCTGAGATCGTACCACTGCACTCCAGCCTAGGCAACAAGAGCAAAATTCTGTCTCAAAAAAAAGGAAAAAAAAAGATTAGCTTTATGAAAAGGAACACCAGAGACCACATGTTAGCTCTGTGACCCTGTGCAAGCTGTGTCACTTCTCCAGGCCTCAATTTCTTGTTAAATTCATTTTCAAAAACATCTGCCTTTTCTGTGTCAGAGACACTGTGCTGGTTACTTTTATTACATTATCATTTATTAAGGGAGACTTATCCCTTAATAAGTATAGGACTTATCTAAGTCCTACCAAGAACCTAGGATCAGAGAAAGTAAGAACATCAAAGCCCTAAAACCTCACTGATTACTGTTATTGGGACCTGGATGCAACAGAACTAGCCTTTCCCTCCCCCTCCCTCACCCACACAAAGGATATCATTCACCTTATCCACCCAGCTTGACTCTGAGAAATTGACTCTGAAACTAAAACTAATTTCACATCCTGTGACTGCAAAGGACATCCCCATCTTTTTTTTTTTTTTTTTTTTTTTGAGACGGAGTCTCGCTCTGTTGCCCACGCTGGAGTGCGGTGGCGCGATCTCGGCTCGCGGCAAGCTCTGCCTCCCGGATTCACGCCATTCTCTTGCCTCAGCCTCCCAAGTAGCTGGGACTACAGGCTCCCGCCACCATGCCCGGCTAATTGTTTTAGTATTTTTTAATAGGGACGGGGTTTCACCGTGTTAGCCAGGATGGTCTCGATCTCCTGACCTCATGATCCGCCTGCCTCAGCCTCCCAAAGTGCTGCGATTACAGGCATGAACCACTGCACCTGGCCATCTCCATCTTTTTTACCAGTTTTTGTTTGCTTCAGTTTTCTTGCTGGACTAAAGTGAGCACATAATGTCATGGAAGATACACTGGAGAATTTATCAGAAGCCTGGGTTCTGAAGTCTGCACAAATGGGTGGCAATATGATAGATAGGTGTGTGAAATCATTCTTTTTTTTCTTAGACAGGGTCTTGCTCTGTTGCCCAGGCCAGAGTGCAGTACCTATTCACAGGTGTAATTATAGTGTACTATAGCCTTTAGCTCCTGAACTCAGGCAGTCTTCCCACCTCAGCCTCCAGACTAGCTGAGACTACAGGCAGTGTGCCACTGCACCGGGCTCTGGAATCAGTAATTCTTAGATGAGGCCCATCTTCAGAAACAACTAGTAATAGTAATAGGTGGCTGAGATTTAGGAGGATACAATCAAGGCATATAAACTCCAAAGCAGAACAGGTGTGGTGCCTCACGCCTATAATCCTATCACTCTAGGAGGCCGAGATGGGAGGCTTACTTGAGGCCAGGAGTTCAAGACCAGCCTGGGCAATATAGCAAGACTCCATCTCTATTTATATATACATATATTTATTTTCTTAATAAAAAACTCCAAAGCAGAATTTTCACAAACTAGATAAAGCTAATCACAGTTGAAATCTTTTGTTTTTTTCTTTTTTTTGATATAGGGTCTCACTCTGTCGCCCAGGCTGGAGTGCAGCGGGCGATCTCAACTCACTGCAACCTTCACCTCCTGGGTTCAACCGATTCCCATGCCTCAGCCTCCCAAGTAGCTGGAACTACAGGCGGGCACCACCATACCCAGCTAATTTTTTTTTTTTTTTGAGACGGAGTCTCACTCTGTAGCCCAGGCTGGAGTGCAGTGGCGCAGTCTCGGCTCACTGCAAGCTCCACCTCCTGGGTTCATGCCATTCTCCTGCCTCAGCCTCCCAAGTAGCTGGGACTACAGGGCCCCGCCACGATGCCTGGCTAATTTTTTGTATTTTTAGTAGAGACAGGGTTTCACTGTGTTAGCCAGGATGGTTTCGATCTGCTGACCTCATGATCTGCCTGCCTCGGCCACCCAAAGTGCTGGGATTGCAGGCATGAGCCACCGCGCCCGGCTATACCCAGCTAATTTTTGTATTTTTAGTAGAGACGGGTTTTGCTATGTTGGCCAGGCTGGTCTCAAACTCCTGACCTCAAGTGATCTGCCCACCTTGGCCTCCCAAAGTGTTGGAATTATAGGCGTGAGCCACCGCACCTGGTCCACAGTTGAAATCTAATGTACTCTCTTAATTGTAAAATAAATGTCATAATCAAATGCATTATACCCTGCCTAAAGAATGTGATAATACGAGGTCAGGAGATCGAGACCATCCTGGCTAACACAGTGAAACCCCGTCTCTAGTAAAAATACAAAAAAATTAGCTGGGCGTGGTGGTGGGCGCCTGTAGTCCCAGCTACTCGGGAGACTGAGGCAGGAGAATGGTGTGAACCCGGGAGGCGGAGCTTCCAGTGAGCCAAGATCGTGCCACTGTACTCCAGCCTGGGCAACAGAGCAAGACTCCGTCTCCAAAAAAAAAAAAAGAATGTGGTAACAGAGAGGAAATAGGCTTCCTAGAGTCTTAAAAAAAAAAAAAGTAAACCTTAATAAGCAAAAGTGTATGCCTTGCAAGAAACAGGGTGGCCTAACCAGCACTTAGAACATTCTGACCCCTTAGCAGATTTCTGCCTTTAGCAGATGAAGATGGGTGTTCCATGCCTATTAACCATAAGGTTCCCTAACCTGTGTTCCATGTTTTCAAGCAACCTACTGATTAGAATTTGGCCGCTATTTAATACTTTCCTCCAGAGAAGTGAATGTGCTGTTGACCAGAGAACCATATGTTATTTGGCGTGACTGAAAATTAGTGTACTGGCCAGGCGCAGTGGCTCACGCCTGTAATCCCAGCACTTTGGGAGGCCGAGGTGGGTGGATCACCTGAGGTCAGGAGTTTGAGACCAGCCTGACTAATGTAGTGAAACCCCATCTCTACTAAAAATACCAAAAAATTAGCATGGCATGTGGCACATGCCTATAATCCCAGCTACTAGGGAGGCTGAGGCAGGAGAATTGCTTGAATCCAAGAGGCAGAGGTTGCAGTGAGATCGCGCCATTGCACTCCAGCCTGGGCGACAGAGCGAGACTCCTTCAAAAAAAAAAAAAAAGGAGAAAGAGAAAGGAAATGAAAAGAAAATAAAAATTAGTGTACTGGAAGCCAGGCACAATAACTCATGCCTGTAATCCCAGAATTTTGGGAGGCCAAAGTGGGAGGATCCCTTGAGCCCAGGAGTTCGAGACCAGTCTGGGCAACATAGTGAGACCCCACCTCTTTTTTTTTTTGAGGCGGAGTTTCACTCTTATTGCCCAGGCTGGAGTGCAGTGGCACGATCTCGGCTCACTGCAACCTCCTCAAATCCCAAAGTGCTGGGATTACAGGCGTGAGCCACTGAGCCAAGCAACCCCACCTCTATTTTTAAGAAAAGGAAAAACAACTGGCCGGGTGGGTTCAAGTGATTCTCCTGCCTCAGCCTCCTGAGTAGCTGGGATTATAGGTGCATGCCACCACGCCCAGCTAATTTTTGTATCTTTAGTAGAGATGGGGTTTCACCATGTTGGCCAGGGTGGTCTCGAATTTCTGACCTCACATGATCCGCCCACCTTGGCCTCCCAAAGTGCTGGGATTTCAGGGGTGAGCCACTGCGCCCAGCCTAGATGCTGAACTTTAAATGCAGTGACCAAAAGAAGTAATCATAATGTCACCGTGTGAGGCCTTTTGGGCATGGTGACTTACACCTGTAATCCCAGCACTTCTGGAGGCCTAGGAGGGAAGATTTCGAATTGCTCTAGTATTGACTTTGGAAACAGAAGACATCGTTCTATTTATAGCATTCTGTTTTTGGTAGTGGTATTTCCATTTACAAAATATAGTAATTCTCAATCGCTGATAATGTCAAATCCTAGAAAACACAGCGTGCCTACATGTGATTTTAACATCATTCTCAAAGAGTTGTTGGCCGAAGACTCATTTCACGAATCCAATTTTTCCAAAATAGACAATTCTGATGATTCAGATGATCCTGATGTTAGTTCTGCTTAGAAATAACTCCAAGAGCAGTTTTTTAAATTTTATGTTCACATTGAAAACCAGTCAGATTTGCTTCAGCCTCAATGAGCGTGTTTATGTGAAATTAAATGAGCACTGGCAGCGAGCTGCACTTTTTTTTTTTCTAAACCAGGAAAGGGTTAAAAACCTTTGCTTAGGCCAGACACAGTGGTTCATGCCTGTAACCCCAGCACTTTGGGAGGCCAAGAGGGGATGGTCCCTTGAGCCCAGGAGTTCAAGACCAGAATGGCCAACATGGCAAAACCCCATCTCTACTAAAAAATACAAAAATTAGCCGGGAGTGATGGTACACACCTGTAGTCCCAGCTACTCAGGTGGCTGAGGCACAAGAATCACTGGAACCCAAGAGGTAGAGGTTGCAGCAAGCCAAGCTCATACCACTGCGCTCCAGCCTGAGCAAGAGAGCAAGACTCTGTCACAAAAAAAAACAAAAAAACAAAAAAAAACAAAGAAAGCAAGCCTGGCTGGGTGCAGTGGCTCATGCCTGTAATCTCAGCACTTTGGGAGGCCAAGGAGGGTGGATCACAAGGTCAGGATTTCGAGACCAGGCTGGCCAACGTGGTGAAACCCCATGTCTACTAAAAAAAAATTAAAAAATTAGCAGGGCACAGTGGTGTGTGCCTGTAATCCCAGCTACTCGGAAGGCTGAGGTGGGAGAATTGCTTGAACATGGAAGGCAGAGGTTGCAGTGAGCTGAGATCACACTGCTGCACTCCAGCCTGGGCGACAGAGCAAGACTCTGTCTCAAAAAAAAAAAAAAAAAAAAAAAAAAATATATATATATATATGTATATATATAACAAAAATTAGCTGGGTGTGGTGGTACATGCCTGTAGTCCCAGCTACTTGGGAGGCTGAAGCACAATAATTTGAACCCAGGAGGTGGAGGTTGCAATGAGCCAGATTGCGCCACTGCACTCCAGCCTGGGCAACATAGCAAGACTCCATCTCAAAGAAACAAAACCAAAAAAAAAAATCCCTTTGCTTATGGCCAGGCACGGTGGCTGATGCCTATAATCCCAAGATTTGGGGAGGCCATGGCCAGCAGATTGCTTGAAGCCAGGAGTTCGAGAACAGCCTGGGCTACATGGCAAAATCTCATCTCTGTAAAAAAAAAATGCAAATATTAGCCGGCGCTGGTGGTGCACACCTGTAGTACCAACTACTAAGGAGGCTAAGGTGGGAGAATCAGTTGAGCCTTGGAGGTCAAGGATGCAGTGAGCCGTGATCACATCACTGCACTCCAGCATGGGCAACACAGCAAGACACTGTTTAAATAAAAACAAAATCTTTGCTTATAAGCCATTCAGGAGGTCACTTTTTTTTGTTTTTTGTTTTTTTGTTCTGTTTTGTTTTTGAGACGGAGTCTCGCTCTGTCACCCAGGTTGGAGTGCACTGGCGCAATCTCGGCTCACTGCAAGCTCTGCCTCCCAGGTTCACACCATTCTCCTGCCTCAGCCTCCCAAGTAGCTGAGACTACAGGCGCCCGCCACCATGCCCGGCTAATTTTGTTTTCGTATTTTTAGTAGAGACGGGGTTTCACCATGTTAGCTAGGATGGTCTCGATCTCCTGACCTCCTGATCCACCCGCTTCGGCCTCCCAAAGTGCTGGGATTACAGGCGTGAGCCACTGCACCCGGCCAGGAGGTCACGTTTTAAGCATGAGCTGCCTGATTCTTCTTCCTTGGTGCCCTGAAAATAAATGCCCTCCTTTCTCCCACTACAAAACCTCAGTATACATGTTTGGTTTACTGCACCAGGCAAATGGACCCTAGTTCAATTCAGTAACAAGTTCAGCCTTGGAAACATAGCAAGACCTCATCTCTAAATAAAAATAAAAATAGACCAAGCATAGAGGCTCACATCTGTAATCCCAGCACGTTGGGTTGCCAAGGTAGGAGGATCACTTGAGCCCAGGATTTCAAGACCAGCTTGGGCAACATAGGGAGATCTCACCTCTACAAAAAGTCAAAAAATTGGCCAGGGGTGGTGGCTCACGCCTGTAATCCCAGCACTTTGGGAGGCTGAGGCAGGTGGATCACCTGAGGTCAGGAGTTCGAGACCAGTCTGACCAACATGGAAAAACCCCATCTCTACTAAAAATACAAAATTAGCCGGGCATGGTGGCGCATGCCTGTAATTCCAGTTACTTGGGAGGCTGAGGCAGGAGAATCACTTGAACCCGGGAGATAGAGGTTGTGGTGAGCCGAGATCGTGCCATTGCACTCCAGCCTGGGCAATAAGAGTGAAACTCTGGCCGGGTGCGGTGGCTCACGCCTGTAATCCCAGCACTTTGGGAAGCAGAGGCAGGCAGATCACAAGGTCAGGAGTTTGAGACCAGCCTGGCCAGCATGGCGAAACCCCGTCTCTACTAAAAATACAAAAATTAGTCGGGCGTGATGGTGCGTGCCTGTAGTCCCAGCTACTCTGGAGGCTTGAACCTGGGAGGCAGAGGTTGCAGTGTGCCAAGATCGTGCCACTTCACTCCAGCCTGGGCGACAGAGCGAGACTTCATCTCAGAAAAAAACAAACAAAAAAACAGACTCTTCCCCTGACAGGAATAGCTAAAAGTAAGTAAGGAGACAATTTGTTAGCAATCTAGGGAAAAAGATTTAGAACCACACTGCACTCCATATACCTGTTAACCTAAATATCAGAGACAGGCTCTCTAAAGAAAATGGTATTTATTCAGGAATAAGGCATTGCAATGGGAATTCACATACCATAGTAAACTATGTGTGTATTCAGGAAAGTAAAGGAGGACAAAGATTTTCAAAGGAAAGAGAAGAATTGCACAATTGTTTTGAGATAATTATCCTTGGCTATGAATCCAAGGATTAATAACAAGGATCATGCTAGTTTGAGGTTGGGCAGGCAGTTGTTGGGCAAATGTCCTTTGCAGAAGTATTTTTTGTATAAAATTGTGGGCCATTGTCCAAGGTTGCAGTTTGGCAGTCATCTGTGACAGTTTCTGTTATCAGGCATTTATGTACAAGAATCCTCTCTTCATGGTCTTCCTCAGCACTATTTGTCAGAGTTTTTTTCTTCTTGTTGTTTTAACACAAGCGACTCGATTTTGATTCTGACAACGTTCATATACCAAGTGGCTTAAGATAATAGGGAAAAGCTAACATTTGTTGTCTGTCAGGCACAGTTCATCTTATCTTTATCCCAATTATAAATATTCAAGGTAATTTGTCTGATTTTACAAAACAGGGAGTAGAGGACACATTAAATAGGTGACCCAGGATTCTAAACTTTTATTCCAAAGCCTGTGCTCTTTCTAATAAGCCAAGCTGCCACTCTATAGAAAATTGTCATTTTTTTTTTTTTTGAGACAAGGTGTCACTCTCTCACCCAGGCTGGAGTGCAGTGGCGGGATCAGGGCTCACTGCAGCCTGGACTTCCTGGGCTCAGGTGAGCCTCTCACCTCAGCCTCCGCAGTAGCTAGGACTACAGGTGCATGCCAACATGCCTGGCTAATTTTTAAATCTAATTTAATTTAATTTTTGTAGAAATGGGGTCTTCCTATGTTGCCCAGCCTAATCTTGAACTCCTGGCCCCAGTGATCCTCCTGCCTTGGTCTCCCAAAGCACTGGGGCTACAGGCTTGAGCCACCAACCCTAGCCCTCTATGTAACATTAAAAAGACCAAAATTAATTATAGATCTGGGGAGAAAAACACAAATTTATAAATTATTAATATTTTTACCATAAAAAGAACTCATACAAATTGACAAAAACACTGAAAATTCAGTAGATAAATGGACAAACATACCACAGTTCCCAAAAGTGGGAATACAGCTAATCAGCAAACATATGGAAAAATATTATACCTCACTAGAATTAATTAATTAATTAATTAATTTTTTTTTTTTGAGACGGAGTCTCGATCTGTCACCCAGGCTGGAGTGCAGTGGCGCAATCTTGGCTCACTGCAAGCTCCGCCTCTCGTGTTCACACCATTCTCCTGCCTCAGCCTCCCAAGTAGCTGGGACTACAGGTGCCCACCACCACCACTCCCAGCTGATTTTTTTTGCATTTTTAGTAGAGACGGAGTTTCACCATGTTAGCCAGGATGGTCTCGATCTCCTGACCTCGTGATCTGCCTGCCTCCGCCTCCCAAAGTGCTGGGATTACATGTGTGAGCCACCGCGCCCGGCCTACTTTTTTTTTTTTTAATGATACTTTAAGTTCCAGGGTACATGTACACAATGTGCAGGTTTTTTACATATGTATACATGTACCATGTTGGTGTGCTGCACCCATTAACTCGTCATTTACATTAGGTATATCTCCTAATGCAATCCCTCCCCCTTCCCCCCTATAATTTATTTTATTATATTTTATTTTTTTGAAACAGTCTCACTCTGTCGCCGAGGCTAGAGTGCAGTGACATGATCACGACTCACTGCAGCCTCAACCTCCTGGGCTCAAATGATCCTTCTGCCTCAGCCTCCCAAGTAGCTGGGACTGCAGGCATGAGCCAACAGGCCCAGCTAATTTTTTTATTTTTTGTAGAGATTAAGTTTCACTATATTGTCCAGGCTGGTCTCAAATTCCTGGACTCAAGCATTTCTCCCACTTCAGCCTCCCAAAGAGGTGGGATTACAGGCGTGATACAGAGCATTCAGCCACTACAAATTTTTTTTTTTTTTTTGAGACAGAGTCTTGCTCTGTCGCCTGGGCTGGAGTGCAGTGGCGCGATCTCGGCTCACTTCGAGCTCCGCCTCCTGGATTCAAGCAATTCTCCTGTCTCAGCCTCCTGAGTAGCTAGGATTATAGGTGCATGCCACCACCCCTGGCTAATTTTTTGTATTTGGAGTAGAGACGGGGTTTCACCCTGTTGGTCAGGCTGGTCTCGAACTCCTGACCTTGTGAACTGCCTGCCTCGGCTTCCCAAAGTGCTGGGATTATAGGCGTGAGCCACTGCATCTGGCTGCCACTAGAAATTTTTAAATGCAAATAATAATAACAATACACATGTTGGCCGGGTGCGGTGGCTCACGCCTGTAATCCCAGCACTTTGGGAGGCCGACGTGGGTGGATCACGAGGTCAGGAGATTGAGACCATCCTGGCTAACACAGTGAAACCCCATCTCTACTAAAAATATAAAAAATTAGTTAGGCGTGGTGGTGGGCGCCTGTGGTCCCAGCTACTTGGGAGGCTGAGGCAGGAGAATGGCGTGAACCTGGGAGGCGGAGCTTGCAGTGAGCCGAGATTGAGCCACTGCACTCCAGCCCGGGCGACAGAGTGAGACTTCATCTCAAAAAAAAAAATACACATGTTGCCCACCAAATTAATAAAGAGTAAAAATAATGATGCTACCCAGTGCTAATCAACATTTACTAAAAGAAGCACTCTTGGACCAGGCAAAGCGACTCACTCCTGTAATTCCAGTACTTTGGGAGGCCAAGGCGGGAGGACTGCTTGAGCTCAGGAGTTGGAGACCAGCCTGGGCAACATAGTAATGCCCCATCTCAAAATTTTAAAAAGGCACTCTCTTATTTGCGTAATAGGAGTACAAATTGGCATAAACTTTTTGGAAAACAAAAAGTCATAATATATTAAAGCATCCAAATCCATCCTCATACTCGCCCCTAAGGAAATAATTTTACAAATGGAAAAATTGTTATGCAGAAAAAACATTTCTCTCAGGTTTATTTATAACTGCAAATATTGGAAGCATCTGACATATCTGACTGTAGAGAAATGGTTAAGTAAATTATGGTATTCATGCTAGATTCCATATTATGCAGCCTTTATAAACAACATTTTCAAAAAACATGCCAGGACATGGGAAAATGCTTGCTGTGTACATTTAGGTATAAAAAGCCAAAACCAAATCTGTGAGTAAATATAACTATGTAAGAACACTATGCATAAGAAAGAAAGGCTATAAAAATACATCAAAAGAATAGTAACATGGGCCGGGCGCGGTGGCTCATGCCTGTAATCCCAGCACTTTGGGAGGCCGAGGCAGGTGGATCACCTGAGGTCGAGAGTTTGAGCCCAGCCTGATCAACATGAAGAAACCCCGTCTCTACCAAAAATACAAAAAAATTAGCCGGGCATGGTGGCGCATGCCTGTAATCTCAACTACTCGGGACGCTGAGGCAGGAGAATCGCTTGAACCCGGGAGGCGGAGGTTGCGGTGAGCCAAGATTGCGCCATTGCACTCCAGCCTGGGCAACAAGAGCGAAACTGGGTCTCAAAAAAAAAAAAAAAATAGTAACATGGGCTGTGTTTCGAAAATGGCAATTTAGATAACATTGTCACCTCTCTGTAATTTCAACTTGCTTTTAATACTCAGGTCTTACACCCAGCGAGGTGGCTCATGCCTCTAATCCCAGCACTTTGGGAGGCCAAGGCGGGTGGATCAAGAGGTCAGAAGTTCAAGATCAGCCTGGCCAATATGGTGAAACCCCCATCTCTACTAAAAATACAAAAATTAGCCGGGCGTCGTGGCGCGCGCCTGTAGTCCCACTACTCTGCAGGCTAAGGCAGGAGAACTGCTTGAACTCGGGAGGCGGAGGTTGCAGTGA
The DNA here is from genome assembly GCF_028885625.2 of Pongo pygmaeus. NCBI lineage: Eukaryota > Metazoa > Chordata > Mammalia > Primates > Hominidae > Pongo > Pongo pygmaeus. Next base: position 23,148,616 of record NC_072386.2, on the reverse strand, counting down.
GTCGAGATTACGCCACTGCACTCCAGCCTGGGTGATACAACGAGACTCCATCTAAAAAAAAAAAACCCTCAGGTGTTACTTTTATGATCTAAATAATGTTTAAGCAATATTTAGGGCTATTGAAGGTTGTACGCTTTCAGAGAGAAATCCATTGTATATGAATATGAACATAATAGTTTATCAGGGAAGATCAGATTTCTAGGATGTTGTATGGACTGAATTATGATCCTCCCACCCCAGTTCATGTGTTGAAGTACTACAGAATGTGACTGTATTTGGAATTAGGATGTTTAAAGAGGTAATTGAGGTAAATTAGGTCACCGGGCTGGGCCCTAATTAACTAATCCAATAGGCCTTTTTTTTTTTTTCTTGAGACGGAGACTTGCTCTGTCGCCAGGTTGGAGTGCAGTGGTGTGATCTCAGCTCACTGCAACCTCCACCTCCCAGATTCAAGCGATTCTCCTGCCTCAGCCTCCCAAGTAGCTGGGATTACAGACACCTGGAACCATACCCAGCTAATTTTTGTATTTTTAGTACAGATGGGGCTTCACCATGTTGGCCAGGCTGGTCACAAATTCCTGAGCTCAGGTGGTCCGCCTGCCTCGGCCTCCCAAAGTGCTGGGATTACAGACGTGAGCCCCTGAGCCCAGCTAATTAAAAAAAAAATTTTTTTTTGAGACAGCACGATCTCGGCTCACTGCAACCTCCGCCTCCCGGGTTCAAGCGATTCTCCTGCCCCAGCCACCTGAGTAGCTGGGAATACAGGTGTGTGCCACCATGCCCAGCTAATTTTTTGTATTTTTAGTAGAGATGGGGTTTTACTGTGTTAGCCAGGATGGTCTCGATCTCCTGACCTCATGATCCACCCACCTCAGCCTCCCAAAGTGCTGGGATTACACGCTTGAGCTACTGTGCCTGGCTTTTAAAAATTTTTATAGAGACAGGTCTAGCTATATTGCCCAGGATGATCTTGAACTCCTGGCCTCAAGTGATCCTCCTACCTCAGCCTCCCAAAGTGCTGGGATTACAGCCATGAGCCACTGTGCCAGCCAAAAAAAATTTTTTTTTTTTAATTAGCAATGTATAGTCTTCACCTAGTATCCATGGGATATTTATTCCAGGACACAATCCTCCCCCAGTATACCAAAATCCACAGATGTTCAAGTCCCTTATATTAAATGGCATTGAAGTATTTGCATATAACCTAAGCGTATACTTTTTATTTTATTTTATTTATTTATTTATTTTGAGCCAGAGTCTTGCTCTGTCGCCCAGGCTGGAGTGCAATGGCACGATCTAGGCTCACTGCAACCTCCGCTTCCCAAGTTCAAGAGATTCTCCTGCCTCAGCCTCCCGAGTAGATGGGACTAGCAGCACACAACAGCATGCCTGGCTAATTTTTGTATGTTTTGTACAGACGGGGTTTCACCATGTTGGTCAGGCTGGTCTTGAACTCCTGATCTCAGGTGATCTGCCCACCTTGGCCTCCCAAAGTGTTGGGATTACAGGTGTGACCCACCACACCTGGCCCAGAATCAGAACTTAAACTCAAGTCTTCCTAAATTTAAACACAGTGCTTTATTTTCTCCAACACCGTTAGTGTTTTTGCCTTCTCCTCCTCCCCACTGAACATAAAGCTTCTGGAAAACGAGGACTGCGTTTTTTCATGTGTGTATTTCTTTTGTCATAGAGACAGGATCTCACTATGTTGCCTAGATTGGTTTCAAACTCCTGGCCTCAAGTGATCCTCCCACCTCGGTCTTGCAAAGTGTTAGGATTACAGGCATGAGCCAGTGTGCCTAGCCTCATGTCTGTATTTCTAGCACCTAGCATGAGATTTAGCTCATAGTAAGCACAAGATAAATATTTTTTAAATGAAGAGCGATGTTTCTGAAGACATATTGTAAGATGTCTTTGTTTTGTACTTTCACATTTTGCTTACAGGGAGGATTGTAGAAAGCAATACACGCCCACCTACATATACAAGTTAGAATTTATCAAATTCTAGAGATGAAAGGAATTTAAGACAAGTTTGACCTAGGGTTTATTGTTTCTCCACTATGTGCCTAGCTGTGTTCTGGGTGCTGTGAAGAATTAAAAAAAAAAAAAAAAAATCTTTGACACAATGTTTCACAATGCTAGCACAATACAGTATGTTCTAAATAAATGTCTAATGAAAAAAGGAGAGAGACAGACTAGGAGAAGGTTACAGGCCAGGAGTTTGAGACCAGCCTGGGCAACACTGGGAAACCCCCTCTCTACAAAAAATACAAAAATTAGCTGGGTGTGGTGGCATGGTGGATAGATAATCCAGGCAGTCAGGAATTCCAAATCTGATTGTACAGGATCTTATATGCCAAGCTAAGGAATTTATTTCCTCCTGTTACTAATCCCTGCTAAAATCCTCTTTCTATAAAAATATGAATGTCAATAGGGGTCTCCAGAAGTAGAAAAGCCTCCTTAGAGACACTGAGGAATGAAGTGCTAATGGTGGGATGACAGGTGGTGGGTTGATATTTTAGATGAGGAGGCCACTCCCTCAGATCCTCTGCTGATATGCCACCAGTTCTGCCAACTTGAGGGTGGGCCAGCTGTGGTCACTAAAGAAAGAACACTTTTGATGGCACTCACTTGCATATCAACTTTAAATTAGTTAACTTAAGCAAAACTCTGCCATTGCTCTTCCAAGAATGAACACGTGGTAGTCATGAGGAGAAATCTGTTTTTTTTTCTCGCTCTGTCACCCAGGCTGGAGTGCAGTGGCGCGATCTTGGCTCACTGCAAGCTCCGCCTCCCGGGTTCACACTATTCTCCTGCCTCAGCCTCCCCAGTAGCTAGAATTACAGGTGCCCGTCACCACACCCGGCTAATTTTTTTGTATTTTTAGTAGAGACGGGGTTTTACTGTGTTAGCCAGGATGGGCTCGATCTCCTGACCTCGTGATCCACTCACCTCAGCCTCCCAAAGTGCTGGGATTACAGGCGTGAGCCACCGCACCCAGCCCGAGAAATCTGTTCTGATGAGGATGAGTATAATTCCCAGCCCAGCCAGAAAAGAAAACATGCCGCCCACAGCACACTAGGGAGGGAAGGAGGGGGCTTGACAACCTGTTTGGCCCAGACCTTCCCCAACATTCCCCCAGTCAAATGATAACCTCCTAGCGGCTTGGGCTTTGTTTCAGGCCAAAGATAGTTCAGTATGGCCTTCTGCAAGGACAGAATGGCTACACCTGTGGGCTCCTTAAAAGTAAGACCAGGCCAGGCAGTGGCTCATGTCTGTAATCTCAGCACTTTGGGACGAAGGAGGATAGCTTGAACCCAGGATTTCTCTCTTTTTTTTTTGAGATGGAGTCTTGCTCTGTTGCCAGGCTGGAGTGCAGTGGTGCAATCTCAGCTCACTGGAACCTCCAAGTCCCTGGTTCAAGCGATTCTCTTGCCTCAGCCTCCCAAGTAGCTGGGATTACAGGCACGTGCCACCATGCCCAGCTAATTTTTGTATTTTTAGTAGAGATGGGGTTTCACCACGTTGGCCAGGAGGGTCTCGATCTCTTGACGTCGTGATCCACCCGCCTCAGCCTCCCAAAGTGCTGGAATTACAGGCATGAGCCACCACACCCGGCCAAGCCCAGGATTTCAAGACCAGCCTGGGCAACATAGTGAGACCCTGTTTCTACAAAAAAACAAAAAACAAAAAAAAAAAACACCTTTTGGCTGAAAAACCACAATACTTCTCAACATTTCTGATACTGAGCTCTGCTCTTGGGAAAACTGTAACGGTCATATATCTTGGAAATGACTCCTGAGCCCAAATCCATCTTCCTGGCAGTGAAGGAAATATTATCCTTATTTTAAAGAGGAAGATTTGAGGCCCAGAGAGATTAACTGCTATTCTTTCCTCTCCCTAGGATGCCCCTTTGACAAGCAATTATTGTTGTCCACTAAATAAATGCCTGAGACTGTATTAGGTAGTGGGAGACAATACATCAGATTTTGTCTTCAGGTAACAGGTAACAGGTAAACAGATATGCAAATCCTTTAAGTGTGTGGAAATAGAGAATTGTACCAGAAGGGGTAGGGCACCAGGTAAGGCCTCAGAGAGGAGAAACTAAGAGTGCAGGATATGAAAAGATTGAGATTGCTCCAGTTAGGTTTGGTTGCTTCTCATCAAGTACAAATTCCTGAAAGAAATCTTAAAGAGCTCAACTTTTCAGGCTGGGCATGGTGGCCCACACCTGTAATCCCAGCACTTTGGGAAGCTAAGGTGGGCAGATCACGAGGTCAGGAGTTTGAGACCAGCTTGGCCAATATGGTGAAACTCCGTCTCTACTAAAAATACAAAAAGTAGCCAGGCATGGTGGCGCACGCCTGTAGTCCCAGCTACTCGGGAGGCTGAGGCAGGATAATCGCTTGAACCTGGAACACAGAGGTTGCAGTGAGCTGAGATTCCACCACTGCACTCCAGCCTGGGCGACAGAGTGAGACTCCGTCTCAAAAAAAAAAAAAAAAAAAAAAAAGGGCTGGGCATGGTGGCTCAAGCCCGTAATCCCAGCACTTTGGGAGGCCGAGGAGGGCGGATCACGAGGTCAGGAGATGGAGACCATCCTGGCTAACACAGTGAAACCCCGTCTCTACTAAAAAAATACAAAAAAATTAGCCAGGGGTGATGTCAGGCGCTTGTAGTCCCAGCTATTTGGGAGGCTAAGGCAGGAGAATGGCGTGAACCCGGAAGGCGGAGCTTGCAGTGAGCCAAGATTGCTCCACTGCACTCCAGCCTGGGTAAAACAGGGAGACTCCGTCTCAAAAAAAAAAAAGAGCTTAGCTCAATTTTTCAACCCAGATAATACTATGGGTCAATGGTCACTCTAGGATATGGAGATTTTCACCCTGGTCCAGTCAGCTGAGGTTGGTGGTCGTAGCAGGTCATGTGACCTGCCCAGGGCTGCACCTTCAGTAGGGGCCATCAGTGACCATGGCAGGTATCAGGGGAAGACTTTCCTGGTTTCTGAAGTATGAATAAGAAGAGAGTTCCTGGCCAGGAGTGGTGGCTCACACCTGTAATCCCAGCACTTTGGGAGGTTGAGGCAGGTGGATCACCTGAGGTCAGGAGTTCGAGACTAGCCTGGCCAACATGAGGAAACCTCATCTCTACTAAAAAAATACAAAAAATTAGCTGGGCACAGTGGCAGGTGCCTATAATCCCAGCTACTCGGGAGGCTAAGGCAGGAGAATCGCTTGAACCCGGAAGGCAGAGGTTGCGGTGAGCCGAGACTGCGCCATTGCACTCCAGCCTAGGAGACAGCAAGACTCCATCTAAAAAAAAAGTAAGTAAATAAAAAAAAAGAAGTCAGTTCCTAAACAGCCTAGAGATGCATTCAGCCAAGGTCCCCAGGCTTGGGTGGAATGTACCTCCAACAGGTGCTGGGGCCTTAAAAGATCATGCTGGGTGCGGTGGCTCACTTCTGTAATCCCAACACTTTGGGAGGCCGAGGCAGGTGGATCCTTTGAGGCCAGGAGTTCGAGACCAGCCTGTGCAACATGGCAAAACCCCGTCTCTACTAAAAATACAAAAGTTAGCAACATGGTGAGACCCTGTCTCTACAAGAAATTTAAAAATTAACCAGGTGTGGTGGTACATGTCTATAGTCCCAGTGGAGGACTGCCTCAACCTAGGATTTTGAGAGTAGCCTGGGCAACATGGGGAAACCCTATCTATAAAAAATTATATATATATATATAAATTAGCTGGGCATGGTGATGCACACCTGTAGTTCCAACTACTCAGGAGACTGACGTGGGAGGACCACCTGAACCTGGGGATGTCAAGGCTGCAGTGAGCCATGATTGTGCCAGTGTACTCCAGCCTGGGTGACAGAGCAAGACCCTGTCTCAAAACAAACAAAACAAAACAGCAACAAAAAACACCACACAATAAAAAACTCAACAATCAACAAAACAAGCCCTAATGTGTAGCATGTGCTGACTTCTGTGGCATAAATATCCCTACCATAGCCTATTTAAAGTTACAGGATATGGCCGGGTGTGGTGGCTCACACCTGCAATCCCAGCACTTTGGAAGGCCAAGGCTGTTGGATCACTTGAGGTCAGGAGTTCAAGACCCGCCTGGCCAACATGTCAAAACCCTACCTCTACTAAAAATACAAAAATTAGTCAGTCACGGTGATGTGGACCTGTAATCCCAGCTACTTGGAAGGCTGAGGCAGGAGAATTGCTTGAACCCAGGAGGCAGAGGTTGTAGTGAGCAAACATTGCACCACTGCACTCCAGCCTGGGCGACAGAGAGAAACCTGTCACAAAAAACAAAACAAAAAATAAATAAAATAAAATAAAGTTATAGGATATATCAAGCTACATCAACCTACAATATAATCCTGGAAGTGGAGAGTGAAGTAGTGGAGAACTCTGACTCTGGTGCAGGCAAGTTACTTTATCTCTCTGGGCCTCAGTTTCTTCATCTATAAAATGAGATGATACTAATGCTTCCTCCATGGAGCCATTAAGGGGATTAAGTGTGAATATATGAAAATGACGTATGGCAGAGCCTAATTTTCCGTACCTTTTAGCTATTGTTAGCCTCTACTATTAATTTACTGTGTGACCTTGGGCAAGACTCTATCTCTGCATCTTAGTTCCTTCACTTTGTAAAACAAAGAAGTTTTATTGTAAATAATCTTTGACATCCTTCCAGCTCTAAAAATCCTAGGGCCATCTCTGTACTCCAGTAAAAGAGAAATCTCAGCCTCCCTCTCTGGTTTATAAGCACTTTTACTGAAATCACAGGTATAAGTCACCTGGGTGATGCAAGAAACATCCAGGTGGATTCTGTCCAAAGTTGATTCCTTCCAAAATGTAAAGTTAAAAGGCCGGGTGTGGTGGCTCACTCCTGTAATCCCAGCACTTTTGGAGGCCAAGGCAGACGGATCACTTGAGGTCGAGAGTTTGAGATGAGCCTGGCCCACATGGTGAAACCCCATCTCTACTAAGCAAACAAAAAAAAAAATACAAAAATTAGCCGGGCGTGGTGGTGCACACCTGTAATCCCAGCTACTCAGGAGACTGAGGTAGGAGAATTGCTTGAACCCAGGAGGCAGAGGTTGCAATGAGCTGAGATCACACCACTGCAAGACTCTGTCTCAAAAAAAAAAAAAAGTAAAGTTAAAAGTAATTATCAGGCCAGGCGGTGGCTCACGCCTGTAATCCCAGCACTTTGCGAGGCCGAGGTGGGCAGATCACTTGAGGTCAGGAGTTTGAGACCAACCTGGCCAACATGGTAAAACCCCAACCCTACTAAAAATACAAAAATTAGCTGGGCGTGGTGGTGCACACCTGTAATCCCAGCTGCTCAGGAGGCTGAGACAGGAGAATCGCTTGAACCCAGGAGGGAGAGAGCGCAGTGAGCTGAGATCGCGCCACTGCACTCCAGCTTGGGTGACAGAGCAAGACTCCATCTCAAAAAAATTTTAAAAAAAAAGAAGTAATTGTCAGCCTTTGCCTCACTCAGTCTGGGAAAACTTCTCTGGGGCCAAAGCTTCCCTGGGACTCTTTTCCTCTAACTGGCAGGCCCAGGTGCTGGTCAGTTCTGGCTGCGTCATTTGTAAACCTGCTAGGTGCCTGGTTTGGAAACTTTCTGATTCTTCCCTGTTGGGAGGGTCCTAGGGGAAAATGCCTTTTTCTTTTTTTCTTTGTTTCATGGAGAGAAACAAAAACAGAAAGAAATAGAAATACAGAGAGAAACCTAGAGGCACTATTAATAGAAAGAGACTGAGAAAAAAACACCAGGAGAAAGATTTTTCTGACATTTTTTTTTTCTAGCAAGAGAAGACAAATACAAACAGAGCTGAAGATAAAATAAAAGCTGATTCCCATCACAACTCTGCAGAATTTCTTGGAAAGGATCGTGTTTCAAATAAATACACATGCAGTACAGATGGCGGTATTTCTTGCTTTTTTCCCTACTCTTAACTCTGGGATATTTTGAGCATGCACCTTCCTCCAGCCCAAATGCCCAGTGGAATAATCTTACCTACATTTCCATTCAGGCCCAGTCCTCCTGGTTGAATTCCATAGGAGTTAGAATTATTATCACCTTTTATCACCTTAGAACCAAAGAGTCTAAGAGCGAAAAATGACTTTAGAGCACACCTCCTCTTCCTGCAATATTTTACATATGAGAAAACCGAAGCTCAGAGAGGTTAGGTAACTTACTGAGATCCTACAGACAAATGACAGAGCCAGGTTAGACGGCAATCTGTAGTAAGATACATGTCCTTATTTATCAGGTCCCCAGCAAGAAATAGATGGATAATTGAGGAGAGTTTAATAAAGACAACGAGAGATGTTACAGTGCCCAAGGGCCAGTGACAGTGTGGAAACCTGATCATTACTGGACTTCAGGGGACAACAGGAAGGGAGCAGCGAACAAATGAGAAGGGTCACCTGACAGGGGTCTGCAGTGACTCCACTTTTAGGAAGGTGGGGTGTCAGTGGAAAATAAATAACCTCTTTTTTTTTTTGAGACAGAGTCTCACTCTGTCACCCAGGCTAGAGTGCAGTGGCACGATCTTGGTTCACTGCAGCCTCCGCCTCCCGGGTTCAAGCAATTCTGCCTCAGTCTCCCAAGTACCTGGGACTAAAGGCACGCGCTGCCATGCCCAGCTAATTTTTATATTTTTAGTAGAGACGGGGTTTCGCCATGTTGGCCAGGTTGGTCTCGAACACCTGACCTCGGGTGATCCCCCCCCGCCTCAGCCTCCCAAAGTGCTGGGATTACAGGCAGGAGCCACCTTGCCCGGCCATAAATAACCTCTTGTCCCAATCCTCTCTCCTCCTAATCTCCATTGGGAGAATTTAACCAGAAGGCAGAGGACAAGAAGGCCTACTGATAGAGACCAGGAGTACCCAGTAGGGCAGATAGTAGATCTGGAGGGGTACATGGAAGCACGCCTATCATCACTTTATTTATTATTATTATTATTATTATTTGAGATGGAGTCTAACTTTGTCACCCAGGCTGGAGTAAAGTGGCGAGATCGCACCACTGCACTCCAGCCTGGGTGGCAGAGTGAGACTCTGCCTCAAAAAATTAAAAAAAAAAAAAAAAAAAAAAAAAAAAAAACAAGGAAGAGAGAAGCTGGAGTCTTGGGACCTGTGAGCAGATAGTTTAGTGGAAGCCTGGGAGGCCTTCTCCTCCTTCTGTAGAGCAAAAAGTCACCTCTCCAGGGACCTCTTTGAGTTGACAGATCCCTTTGGCTGTATCCTGTCTCCTGCTCTCCCTACCTCTAGAATCACCTCCCTACCCTAAAGCCAAAGGAGTCTGAGGCGGAGTCAAGACTCTCAGAAGCAAGTTAAACCAGTTGCTGCAGGCCCTGACATGCCCTGCTGAATAGCCCCTGCAGAAAATTCCTGTCCTCAGCTGTAGCCACAGCTGGCTACTGATGGTAAGAAAGAGACCTGGGGAGGGGAGAGATCTCAAGGAAAACGCAAGTTGACACCTTCCTTCAAATACAGATAGAGCCAAACTGGACTTTTAGGAGCTGAGACTGTGCCTGTGGGGCAAAGCTAACACTCAAGTCACCTCTTTCTTGGTCAGCATAGTGGCTACTTCTGCCTGAAAGGACGTCTCCAAAGAGCACCAATGCCTGTTTCTTGGGGCTTCCATCCAATTGTGTCAGCTCAGATCCTAGCAGAGCTCCCGGTGTTCTCTGAGAAGCTGCCTCCCAGCAATATCTGAGAGCCCAGCTTTCAGTTTCTTCCTCCGGGTTGCTCAGGTCCCCTGAGTCCCGGGGAAAGGCCACACATGGCTTATTCCTCATGCAGGCAATATGGCTGGGTGTCTTGCCTCGCTGTGGTTATATAGGGTAGGCTACAACCAGGAGGAGTACAGAGGTTAATGGTTCAGGATTGGGTAAAGGCCTGGCTGGAGGCTTGAGGGCTTGGAGCTTGGTGTAAAAGTTACCTCCCCCTGTTTCTGGTGTTTCAGAGTCAAAATTATTTGGCCTGACTTTAAGTGAGGGAGTTCTGCCATCTCTCCTGGACTGTGAGAGCTCAGCTGATGACTCAGGGAGCCCTAAGAATGCTTTACAGCTGTGCTCTGTAAACATCATCACATTTCATGTTGCAGAAGTTCACAGTCAGCCAAGAGATTTAGTTACCTGCCTACAGTCAAAAGCTGGTTAATGATTAGAAACAGGATTTAACTGGGAACATCAACCTCAGATCCAGTGCTCTTTCTCTAAGCTGCCTCCTACCTAACTCCTCCAATGCTCTATTTATTTATTTCAGATAGGGTCTGGCTCTGTCATCCAGGCTGAAGTGCAGTGGTGCAATCATAGCTAACTACAGCCCCAAACTGCTTGTGCTCCAGCGATCCTCTCATCTCAGCCTCCTAAGTAGCTGGGACTACAAGTACGTGCCACTTGTAGTGATTTTTAAAATTTTTTTTTTATAGAGATGAGGTCTTGGTATGTTGACTAGGCTGGTCTTGAGCTCCTGGCCTCAAGCAATCCTCCTACCTCAATCTCCCAAAGTGCTGAGGTTAGGTATGAGCCACCGCACCCCACCTCAATTTATTGAATTTGGTGATCCAGTGATCCAGTGGCAACATTCCATTCCTTCCACAATAAGATCTATTTGGCTTTAAACAAAACACACACACTTCTGAGAAGCTGTATGCTTACATCTTTGTAAATCAAATCTGCAGATAAATGCAGAGGGAAGCTTGATTCAAGGATTGCTACTCTGAAAACCTCATTAAAGTGAAATAAAACCCCAAAAAACTTCGAGTTTGAGACCAGCCTGAGCAATAGAGCAAATCCCGTCTCTAAAAAAAAAAAAAAAAAAAAAATTGGCCATGCAGGGTAGTGCATGCCTGTAGTCCCAGCTACTCAGGAGGCTGATGTGGGAGGATTGCTTGAGTGACCAGGAGGTTGAGGCTGCAGTGAGCCAAGATGGGGCCACTCCACTCCAGCTTGGGCAACACAGCAAGACCCTGTCTCAAAACAAAAACAAAAAACTCTTTCACACTACAGCTACCTTCCTCTCTCCGCAGTCCCTTTAAAAGACGTGTTTTGTGCACATCTTTGTTTTCTCCACACTCCGTGTGGCGTTTATGCAGAAGGATCTCCAGAGGCGAGGAGCTAAGCTCTGGCTCCCCCTACTGGGTATATGATGGATTCATTGGCCCCAAATCTCCCATAAGACTCTGGGGCTCTCCAATCTTGTACCTGCCTGTGCTTGGAAAGCCTCTAGAAGGCAGGGCTCCCTAAGGAGAGATGTGACCATGGAAGGCTTTCTAGAAGAGTTGGAGCCTGAACTACATCTTGAAAGATTTTCACAGGGGATGTTGGTAAGCTGGTTTGTAATTATTTCGTCATTTAACAATATATCTTAACAATCATTCTATGTTAGTACCTATAGCTTTACCTCTTTTTTTTTTCTTGAGACGGAGTCTCGCTCTGTTGCCCAGGCTGGAGTGCAGTGGCGTGATCTCGGCTCGCTGCAAGCTCCGCCTTCTGGGTTCACGCCATTCTTCTGCCGCAGCCTCCCGAGTAGCTGGGACTACAGGTGCCCGCCACCACGCCCGGCTAAATTTTTGTATTTTTTAGTAGAGACGGGTTTCACTGTGTTAGCCAGGATGGTCTCGATCTCCTGACCTCGTGATCTGCCCGCCTCGGCCTCCCAAAGTGCTGGGATTAGCCACCGCGCCCAGCCTCATTCTTTTTTTTATTATTTTTATTTTTATTTTTTTGAGGCGGAGTCTTGCTCTGTCACCCAGGCTGGAGTGCAGTGGCGCGATCTCGGCTCACTGCAAGCTCCGCCTCCCAGGTTCATGCCATTCTCCTGCCTCAGCCTCCCGAGTAGCTGGGACTACAGGCGCCCACCACCACGCCTGGCTAATTTTTTGTATTTTTAGTAGAGACAGGGTTTCACTGTGTTAGCTAGGATGGTCTCGATCTCCTGACCCCGTGATCCACCCACCTCGGCCTCCCAAAGTGCTGGGATTACAGGCGTGAGCCACTGCTCTTGGCCCCTTTCTTTTTTTAAAATCATCCAGCCCAAAATGTCAAAACGACAAGCTTATGCTTTTATTTATTTTTATTTTTTGAGACAGATTCTTGCTCTGTCACCCAGGCTGGAGTGCAATGGTGCAATCTTGGCTCACTTGCACCCTTGACCTCACAGCCTCAAGTGATCCTCCCGTCTCAGCCTCCCAAATAGCTGGGGCCACAGGTGTGCACCACCATGCCTGGCTAATTTTTTTTTTTTTTTTTTTAGACAGTCTTGCTCTGTCACCCAGGCTGGAATGCAGTAGTGTGATCTCAGCTCACTGCAACCTCCACCTCCTGGGTTCAAGCGATTCTCCTGCCTCAGCCTCCCAAGTAGCTGGGACTACAGGTGTACACCACCACGCTCGGCTAATTTTTGTATTTTTAGTAGAGACGGGGTTTCGTTATGTTGGCCAGGTTCGTCTAGTACTCCTGACCTTAGGTGATCTGCCCACCTTGGCCTCCCAAAGTGCTGGGATTATAGGTGTGAACCACTGCACCTGGCCATGCCTGGCTAATTTTTTAAATTTTAGAAATGGGATCTCCCTGTGTTGCCCAGGCTGGTCTTGAACTCCTGAGCTCAAGTGATCCTGGCACCTTGGCCTTCCAAAGTGTTGGGATTACAGGGATGAGCCACCATGCCCAGCTACTTCATTCTTTCAAAAGTGGACTATATATGTACATTTAAAAAACTTTTTATGGCTGGGCGCAGTGGCTCACGCCTGTAATCCCAGCACTCTGGGAGGCCAAGGCAGGTGGATCACCTGAGGTCAGGAGTTCAAGACCAGCCTGACCAACATGGTTAAACCTCATCTCTAATAAAAATACAAAATTAGCCGGGCGTGGTGGCGGGTGCCTATAATCCCAGCTACTCAGGAGGCTGAGGCAGGAGAATTGCTTGAACCCGGGAGGTTGAGGTTGCAGTGAGCTGAGATCGAATCCATTGTACTCCAGCCTGGGCAACAAGAGCATAACTCCATCTCAACAACAACAACAACAACAACATTTTATTATAAAAAAAACTCTAACATTTAAAAATTAGGCTGGGCACAGGTGCTCATGCCTGTAATCCCAGCACTTTGGGAGGCTGAGACAAGAGGATTATTTGAATATAGGAGTTCCACACCAGCTGGGAAACATGGTGAAATGTTCTTTTTTTTTTTTCTTTTTTGAGATGGAGTCTTTCTGTGTTGCCCAGGCTGGAGTGCAGTGGTGCAATCTCGGCTCACTGCAACCTCTGCCTCCTGGGTTCCAGCGATTCTCCTGACTCAGCCTCCTGAGTAGCTGGATTACAGGTGTGCTCCACCACAACGCCCAGCTAATTTTTGTATTTTTAGTAGAGACGGGGTTTCACCATGTTGGCCAAGCTGGTTCCAAACTCCTGACCTCAAGTGATCCGCCCACCTTGGCCTCCCAAAGTGCTGGGATTATAGGCATGAGCCACCGCGCCTGGCCAATATTATTTCTACTAAAAATTGTTTAAAAAATTAGCCAGGGGTTGGTTGGGCACGGTGGCTCACGCCTGTAATCCCAGCACTTTGGGAGGCCAAGGTGGGTGGATCACGAGGTCAGGAGATCGAGACCATCCTGGCTAACACAGTGAAACCCCATATCTACTAAAAAATACAAAAAATTAGCCAGACGAAGTGGTGGGCACCTGTAGTCCCAGCTACTCGGGAGGCTGAGGCAGGAGAATGGCGTGAACCCGGGAGGCGGAGCTTGCAGTGAGCTGAGATCGCGCCACAGCACTCCAGCCTGGGCGACAGTGCAAGACTCTCTCTCAAAAAAAAAAAAAAATTAGCCAGGGGTGGTGGTATGCGCCTGTGGCAGGAGGCTGAGGCAGGAGGATGGCTTGGGCCCAGAAGTTTGAGGCTGCAATGAACTATGATTGAGCCACTCCACCCCAGCCTTGGTGACTGCATGAGATCCTGTCTCAACAAAATAATAAAATAAAATTCGTGCTAGGCATAGTGACTCAGGCCTGTAATCCCACCACTTTGGAAGGCCCAGCCAGGAGGATGGCTTGCATCCAGGAGCTTAAGAACAGCCTGGGCAAAAAGCAAGACCCCATGGCTACAAAAAAAGTTTCAAAAATTACCCAGACATAGCAGTGCATGCCTGTAGTCCTACTTGAAAAGCTGAAGAGGGAGGATCGCTTGAGCCCAGAAGTTCCGGATTGAAGTCAGCTGTGAAGTGAGCTATGATCCTGCCACTGCACTCCAGCCTGGGTGACAGAGCAAGAGACCCCGAGTAAAAATTTTTGTTTTTTTTTTTGAGATGGAGTCTCCCTCTGTTGCCCAGGTTGGAGTGCAGTGGTGCGATCTCAGCTCAATGAAAGCTCCGCCTCCTGGGTTCATGCCATTCTCCTGCCTCAGCCTCCGGAATAGCTGGGATTACAGGCGCCCGTCACCACGCCTGGCTAATTTTTTTGTATTTTTAGTAGAGATGGGGTTTCACCATGTTAGCCAGGATGGTCTCGATCTCCTCACCTCATGATCTGCCCGCCTTGGCCTCCCAAAGTGCTGGGATTACAGGCCTGAGCCACCACGCCCAGCCCTCAATTTTTTTTTTTTTTTAATAAATATAGGCCAGGCGCAGTGGCTCACGCCTGTAACCCCAGCACTTTGGGAGACTGAGGTGGGCAGATCACCTAAGTTCAGGAGTTTGAACCAGCCTGGCCAACATGGTAAAACCCCATCTCTACTAAAAATACAAAAATTAGCCAGATACGGTGGCACGTGCCTATAATCCCAGCTACACGGGAGGCTGAGGCACGAGAATTGCTTGAACTCGGGAGGTGGAGGTTGCAGTGAGCCAAGATTGCACCATGGCACTCCAGCCTGGGCGATGGAAGTCTCAAAAAAAAAATTTTTTTTTAAATATATATAAATAAAAAAGTAAAAAATTAGGGCCAGGGGCCAGGCATGATGGCTCACGCCTGTAATCCCAGCACTTTGGGAGGAGGCCAAGGTGGGCAGATCACCTGAAGTTAGGAGTTCGAGACCAGCCTGACCAATATGGTGAAGCCCCGTCTCTACTAAAAAAAAATACGAAGATTAGCCAGGCATGGTGGTGGGCGCCTGTAGTCCCAGCTACTTGGGAGGCTGAGACAGAAGAATTGCTTGAACCAGAGAGGCGGAGGTTGCAGTGAGCCTAAATCGTGCTACTGCACTCCAGCCTGAGCGACAGAGTGAGACTCCGTCTCAAAAAACAAACAAACAAAAAAACAATAGGCCCAGGTACAGTTTGGGCAACAGAGTGAGACTGTGTCTCAAAAAATAATACTAATTTTTCAACACCATAAATACCATTTGATAGGCTAAGAGTTCCTGATAAAGACCACAGTCACCAGTTAAATAAACTGGTAGCCTCAGAACAATAACATCAAAGCTGACATCATCTGTGATGACTCATGCATCCTCCGTCATCTTTGGGAATCCTATGACATCCTGGCTAGCAACTCCAGGTCTGCCCAGGTGCCTGCAAGGCAGATTCCACAGCAAGGCAAGTTTAGGTATCTCAGGTCTTAGCTAGATCTCCTATTATCTTCTGCTATCAAAGGAAACCCAAGATAGCTGTACATTTTCTTGGCTAATTCAAGATGAGAAAGCATCCTAAAACTCTACAACCTGCACTTTGAAAGGATGTCTTAGAGTACAAGTTCAAAATGTTGAGATAGGCTAGGTGTGGTGGCTCACGCCTGTAATCCCAGCACTCTGGGAGGCCAAGGCAGGCAGGAGGATCATTTGAGCTCAAGAGTTTGAGAGATCAGCCTTGGCAACATGGTGAAACCCTGTCTCTGTTTAAAAAAAAAACATTAAGGTCGGGTGTGGTGGCTCACGCCTGTAATCCCAGCACTTTGAGCGGCTGTGGGCAGATAATGAGGTCAAGAGATCGAGACCATCCTGGCCAAATGCTGGTGAAATCCTGTCTCTACTAAAAATACAAGAATTAGCTGGGCATGGTGGCACGGGCATAGCGACTCAGCTACTCGGGAGACTGAGGGATGAGAATCACTTGAACCCGGGAGGCAGAGGTTGGACTGAGCCGAGATCGCGCCACTGCACTCCAGCCTGACAAGAGTGAGACTCTGTTTAGAAAAAAAAGAAAAAAAATGGCCAGGAGCCTTAGCTGACGCCTGTAATCCCAGCACTTTGGAGGCCGAGGCAGGCGGATCATGAGGTCAGGAGTTCGAGACCAGTCTGGCCAATATGGTGAAACCCCGTCTCTATTAAAAATACAAAAATTAGCCAGGTGTGGTGGCAGGCGCCTGTAGTCCCAGCTACTTGGGAGGCTGAGGCAGGAGAATTGCTTGAACTGAGGAGGCAGAGGTTGCAGTGAGCTGAGATCATGCCATTGCACTCCATCCCAGGTGACAGAGCAAGACTCTGTCTCAAAAAAAAAAAAAAGAAAAAAAATACAAAATTAGCTGGGCATGGTGGCACACGCTTGTAATCCCAGCTACTTGGTAGGCTGAGGCAGGAGAATTGCTTGAACCTGGGAGGTGGAGGTTGCAGTGAGCCGAGATCACGCCATTGCACTCCAGCCTTGTGACAGCGCGAGACTCCATCTCAAGAAAAAACAAAAAACAAAACAAAACAAAGCAAAAACAACATTGACCAGGCACGGTGGTTCAAGTCTGTAATCCCAGCACTTTGGGAGACCAAGGCAGGTGGACTGCTTGAGGCCAGGAGTTTGAGACCAGCTTGGGCAACATGGCAAAACCCCTCCTCTACTAAAAATACAAAGATTAGCCAGGTGTGGTGGTGTGTGCCTGTAATCCCAGCTACTCAGAGGAGGCTGAGGCACAAGAATCACTTGAATCCAGGAGGCACAAGCTGCAGTGAGCTGAGATTGCACCACTGCACTCCAGCCTGGGTGACAGCCCCAGGCTCTGCTTTAAAAAAAAAAAAAAAAAAGGGGCCGGGTGTGGTGGCTCACGCCTGTAATCTCAGCACATTGGGAGGCCAATGTGGTGGATCAGGAGTTTGAGACCAGCCTGGCCAACATGGTGAAACCCTGTCTCTACTAAAAATACAAAACATTAGCCACGCATGGTGGTAGGCGCCTGTAATCCTAGCTACTTGGGAGACTGAGGCAGGAGAATCACTTGAAACTGGGAGGCGGAGGTTGCAGTGAGCCGAGAACGCACCATTGCACTCCAGCCTGGGTGTGAAGAGCAAAACTCTGTCTCAAAAAAACAGTTGAGATAGTTTGAAATAGGTAGGAAAAAGCAACCAGTGGTATGCAGATTTGATGATCACTTCCTCCAGTATCAATTCAGTCATGGTTCTGAGCTTTACTTTTTGCTTTTTTAAGTCTTAGCACTAATATTACAGTTTATCTGTGTATTATTGTAAGAAAAAATATTTTCCTTTGATCTAGTGTGATTTTACAAAAATTGGTATCTAAAAATTCCTCAGAATCTCCTAAATTACCACAAAGTTGGTGGGTTGTTTTTTGTTTTTTTTTTTGAGACGGAGCCTTGCTCTGTCGCCCAGGCTGGAGTGCAATGGCACGATCTCAGCTCACTGCAACCTCCATCTCCCAAGTTCAAGCGATTCTCCTGCCTCAGCCTCCCAAGCAGTTGGGACTACAGGTGCATGCCACTATGCCCGGCCAATTTTTTGTATTTTTAGTAGAGACGGGGTTTCACCATATTGGTCAGGCTGGTCTCGAACTCCTGAGCTCAGGCGATCCACCCGCCTCAGCCTCCCAGAGTGCTGGGATTAGAGGCGTGAGCCACTGTGCGCAGCCTAACTTGGTGGGTTTTAAAACAACAGAGTCATTCTCTCATAGTTTTGGAGTCCAGAAGTCTGAAAACAAGACGCCAATCTCATGCCATGCTCTTTCTTGAGGCCCAAGGGGAGAATTTTTTTTTTTGAGATGGAGTCTCACTCTGTCGCCCAGGCTGGAGTGCAATGATGTGGTCTTGGCTTTCTGCAACCTCTGCCTCCTGGGTTCAAGCGATTCTCTTGCCTCAGCCTCCTGAGTAGCTGAGATTATAGGAGCACACCACCACGCCCGGCTAATTTTTGTATTTTTTGGTAGAGGTGGGGTTTCACCATGTTGGCCAGGCTGGTCTCAAACTCCTGACCTCAGATGATCTGCCCACCTCGGCCTCCCAAAGTGCTGGGATTACAGGCGTGAGCAGCCACGCCTAGCCTATTATTATTTTTTGAGACAGGGTCTTGCTCTGTCACCCAGGTTGGAGTGCAGTGGCACAATCATAGTTCACAGCAGCCTCAAACTCCTGGGCTCAAACACTCCTCCTGCGCACCATCATGCCTGGCTAAGTTTTCAATTTTGTGTAGAGACCAGGTCTTGCTATATTGCCCAGGCTGATCTTGAGCTCCTAGTATCATGCAATCTTTCTGCCTTGGCCTCCCAAAGTGCTGGGATTACAGGCATGAGCCACTGCGCCTGGCCAGTTTTGTTTTTTATTTTTTATTTTTTTTGAGACAGGGTCCTGCTCTGTTGCCCAGGCTGGAGTGCAGTGGCACAATCCTGGCGCACTGCAGCCTTAAACTCCTGGGCTCAGGTGATCTTCCTGTCTCTGCCTCCCAAGTACCTGGGACTATAGGTGGGCATCACCATGCAAGGCTAATTAATTATGTGTAGAGATGGGGTCTCGCTATGTTGGCCAGATTGGTCTCAAATTCCTGGCTTCAGACAATCCACCTCAGCCTCCCAAAGTGTTGGGATTACAGGTGTAAGCCACTGCACCCAGCTCAGTTTATTTTAAGGTATGAGTTGATCATCTGTTTTCTTCCTGTCCATAGCGCTAGCAATGTTAATTATAGCTCTGAATACACCTTACAGCTTAACAAGAAGCATAGTAAACATGTGACTATGAGCACTTTTTTTTTTTTCGAGACGGAGTCTCTCTCTATTGCCAGGCTGGAGTGCAGTGGCGTGATCTCGACTCACTGCAACCTCCAACTCCTGGGTTCAAGCGATTCTCCTGCCTCAGCCTCCCGAGTAGCTGGGATTACAGGCACAAGCCACCACACCCAGCTAATTTTTTGTATTTTTAGTAGAGACAGGGTTTCACCATGTTGGCCAGGATGGTCTCGATCTTCTGACCTCGTGATCTGCCTGCCTCGGCCTCCCAAAGTGCCAGGATTATAGGCGTGAGCCACTGCACACGGCCTGAATACTGTTAAATAGTATTATTATCCCTTAAAAATCCTGACTTCGGCAGTTCCACACTAATCAATGAGTGTTCAGATGTGAGGCCCAACCCAGGGGGTTTCTGATAGAGGATAGTCCACACCTCTCTTGGAGAGTGGAATCATAAAAGAGCTCACAACTCCATCTCCATCTTGAGTTCAGTTCACACCTTTCTCTCCAGTGGTAGTATTCCTATGTCTCACATTTCTTTCATTGGATTCTTCTTTGGAGGAGCTAAGGGCAGAACCAAGCTAAGAAACCTGAGTCTTTTATTGTCTTCATCACTGGTTTCAGAATTAGCAGCCTATGTTTCCATCCTCCCAAACCTTTCAGTTATCTCAGCACACTAGCATGAAGAAAGATATGAATGAACTAGCATGAAGCAAATAACACTGAGTGATTCCTTCTCCTGTCCACCCCCCACTCCTCATTGTTGTCTTCTAGATACCAGCAACTGAAAAGCAGAACAAAAACACTTGGGTCATAGGCTAACTCCTACAAGATTGATCCCTGGTGCTGATACAGGTATGGACATCCTGACTTGCTATTTCTGGGTACCTGCACCAGGAATGGCAGCTGGATCAGAGTGGCCTGGACTGGGGCAGTCTTTAGTTTTATTAGGAACACAGGGCCAGATCAGTAATCAATTAGAGTTGGCAGGGGACCAGGGACTTGGAGCATAAACAAGTCATGAAGGGCTAAGAATTCAGTTCAGCTCCAAAGCCTCCTGTAAAAGGACCCAAAGGATGAGGAGCCAGCAGACTATTTGGAATAAGGCATGTGGCATGTGGCCTGAGACAGAACAAGAAGTGCCTGAGAGAGAACAAGAAGTTCTTTCACAGAAGGGAGTAGGGACTGCTGGCAAAAAAGGGACCCCGTAAAGTCCACAAAGCCCTTCTGTGATACATGCTTTGCTGGAAAGTCTGGCTGGAAAATGGGAGCAGGGCCAAGATTCCATGGAGGCCAGAGGCCTAGACCAAGTCAACTCCACATTCCCTAAGTCACCTTTCTTTGTGAGCATGTTCTATGGAACAAGTCCCATAGTAAAATACCAAAAACCTGAGTTCAGTTGCACATGTGTACCTTTTTCCTTTTATAAATATTCATGACTCCTCCTATAGCTTATTAAATACATACATTCAGCCAACTTGTTCAACATAAATTCCTGTCCCCTTTGCCCCTCCCTCACAGTGTGTTTCTGACTTCTGGCCAGAGGCTGTACTTCCCAGACGGTCAGAATGGCCACCCTGCAGACTGCAACCCTTTGAGAAATAAAGCTCTCCTTTCCAATTTTTAAAAATAAAAAAATCTGATAGTAAAGGAATGAAGCTGCCTTTGTTCTAATCTGCATTTCCCAAAAATGATTTGACAATATTTTTTTTTTGGAGATGGAGTCTCACTCTGTTGCCCAGGCTGGAGTGTAGTGGCACAATCTCGGCTCACTGCAACCTCTGCCTCCCAGGTACAAGCAATTCTCCTGCCTCAGCCTCCCAATAGCTGGGATTACAGGCACCCGCCAACAAGCCCAGCTAATTTTTGTATTTTTGGTATGGGGTTTCACCATGTTGGCTGGGCTGGTCTCAAACTCCTGACCTCAGGTGATCCACCCACCTGGGCCTCCCAAAGTGCTGGGATTACAGGTGTGAGCCACTGCACCCGGCTGACAATGAAGATTTTAAAAATACCTTCTAAATTCATTTTAGGAAAGGCTAGTTTCAGCCCTTTCCAAATGTAACTTGTCTCCTCTGGGGAGCCCTCTCAAATTGCTTTAACTTACTCATCTCCCCTTCCTGTCTTGCAGCCTTTGATCATATAGGAACCCATGTGTCATGTTCTGAACCAGTCAGTCTCTAAGGCAGGTGCATAGAGCAGCTGTGTCCAGCTTGCCCTGGAAAGAACAAGTACCATGTGGCAGAAGAATAGGGACGGCCTTGCCAGGCTCTGCGGCCTAGCCCTGGTGGGTTTCCCAGAGACGACTGTGTGAGGAAGGGTGGTATGATTTAGCAGTTTCTCTCAGCTACAGCTCCAAATAGGCTCTAGAAGAGCATCACTCACTGTGGTCACTGTGTCTTCCCCTTACAAAGGGCAGTGAAGGTCTATGGTTCCAACTACAAAAAACAAAAATTAATATCCTATTCCCAGAGTACTATGCAAGCACTTTCAGAGTCATTCTCAGGGCACCATCCAAGCAGACACGGCCTATTACCAACCCTTACTTATGTAAGAGAAGTAACGTCACACTACTTCAGTACCCTGGGCATATCCACCCTCAGCTGGACCTCAGAGCAACTGATCTTGGGCTACAGTTGGGGACTCGGAGCAAGTAGGTCTTAGTATTTGTGTCTGCACTTGACCTGCCTCTAACCTGGAGGTAATGGCTTGTGTTCCCCTTCTGCCACAAGCAATCCCAACAGCTCAAGCCAACCTTCCAACTAGTCATGTGGGGCCTTTTTGGCAGGCTCCTGGCTACACAATACTCACTCACACCATTTTGCACTGGAATAATTTTTATTTTTTTCCTTGGCAAAAAGTCAAGTGCTACATTTTTAAAAACAGAAAATCTCAAACAATCAAACGCATTACCCATTACAGAAGAGGGTCTGGCAATAGTACAAAACATCCTACTGAAGATTTTTTTTTTTAAATATACAAGTCAGTTTAAAATGATAGAAGTTCTGTGAGAACTAAGAAATCTACAGCCTGTAGTTTAATAATAGAAAAAAAAATTAAGACAATTAAAAGATCTATAGCATCCAGCATTTTGCTTAATTCCCTGTTTATAGCACCTATTTCTCTAGGTTCGAAGATGAGAATTCCAGAACCTGTGGTATGTGCTGTGTAACAAGTTAGGGTGGACTTGCTGTCTCTCCTCTCCAGCAGCCCCCCACCATTAAAAGGAGAATATGAATATATATATATATATATATATACACATACATATATGTATATCCATACATATATATATATATATATATATATTTTTTTTTTTCCAATTTCCCTTCTTACACCCAGAGAAGAGGGGGACAACTGGGAGAGCAAGTTAAAAAACTGGGGTGCAGGAATAAATATGACTTTTCCTTTCCCCAAAATGGGATGTTGACAGAAAAGCGGAGTATGTGCTTAGAGGAATTCGTGGGTGGGAACAGCTGTTATCTTTGACATGATGTGTAAAAATCAGGGAACAAGTGGACATCACAGTCAGCTGCCTGCAAGTTTAAAAACCTCAGACTAAACAGACAGTTCAAGGGAGGAACAGACAAATTACTAATCACATTGATGCTGTTACATGCACAATGATGCTGACTGCAGGCCAGCCTGTCACCATCTCAGGGCTAAGCCAACAGAGTAGGAGGGGTGGCTTCAACCCCAAGTCCCACTGCAGTAAGAAAATGAATATTCCACACATGAAGCACTCACTACACACAGATAAACCCCCTGCTCACCCCCACCTTCTTAGACTTAACCCAATTTAGAAAATAATAGCAAAACCCATTGGGGAGATTGGAAGAATGGCAGAGAGGATTCTCCTCAAAGCCAAGGGGACTATGGATGTGAATCTTAGCAGACTTGAGAATCCCAGCTCCAGGTCCCTTAAAACCAGATCAGGTCTTGAGGGGAAGGAGAGAGAAGCTAGGATGGGGATTCAAGTCCCATGAAGCCTTTTGCAGCCTCTAGAGCTGCACCTGGATGGTGAGTCTGATGTTTTAGGGGTGTGGCTACTGGCTAAGCAGATGTGAGGGTGGGAAGGGGAAGTGACACCAACTTCCCACACGGGGGACACACAGGTGGGAAGACAGGTAGGGCTGGATCACTTTGCAGTCCTGACACGGGAGGCCCCAGGAAGCCTACAATCTAACTAAAAAGATTTTCCCAGTGGTAATTTCTTTTCCTTTCTGTTTTTACTTCCTATTATCAGTGTTGTTAGACTTTTAAAAACAAGATACAGACTAGTCCCAAAGCTGGACTCTGTGAATAAAGTTGTTTCTTTTATAAATATTTTAATTACAAGTAATCCTCACTCCAGGTAATTTCAGTGACACACAGTACCTACAGGCACACAAGATCACACACACACACGCAGACAAGATCTCTCTCTCACACACACACACACACATACACACACAGCTCCCCAACTTTCACAGAAAGTCTGAGAGCAACCATATAATTATAAAGGAGCCCTACCTCTCAAGAGTGAAGTAAGGGTGAGAAAGACTATGTCATTTCAGCCTAAAGAAGCCAGAGATGGGAGAATGTGTGTCACTTAAAGAAAAATAGGGATTAGCAACAATGTTTGAAAAGCCAGAAATAATAAAAGATAGTAAAATTTTGATTACCAAAGGGGAAAACAAAAAACAAAACAACTTTCAGATTTCTGTACAGAGCTTCTTCCTATTAAGTGCCTAAACTATAGGCAAACTTTGGTGTTCCCACTAAAACACAAGAGCCTCACACAATTAGAAAAAAAAATCAAAAGAAACAAGGAAACTGAGAATGGAAGTTAGTGTAAATCTCTGCATTTGGGGAGTTGTCATTAACTCCAGAGTCCAGCATAGTTTCCATGGAGCCCTGAAGGGAGGGGACCTCCTGCCACAAAGAGTTTCGTTCCAGACGAGTCGTAGCAGTGGGTGTAAACAGCATTGGGGAAGAAGTCAATGTCTGAAAAGTAATTCCTCCAGGTTTCATCATGATTCTACGGGACGAGAAAGAGACTACAATTAGCACCTCTAGCCATGGGGCAGGAAAAGGGGGAGGAAGGGACAGGAACGCTTTCTGGTCTCCTTAAGGGAACAGGGTTCTACAGATACAACCTCATGTCAGGAGATTGGCTGGTTGGTTCTCATGGGAATCAGGGCCTCATTTTTCCAACTAAACGTCAGAGAAGAATGGAGCAGCTGAAGAATTGCTATACAAGGCTCAGTTCTTCTCAGGAGAGTTAGAACCAAAGTTCTGTTTTCCCTCCACCTGCTAGGCACAGGAGGAAGAATCAAACACTTGAATAATTCACTGGAGGTGGGGCGCAGTGGTTCATGGCTGTAATCCCAGAATTTTAGGAGGCCAAGGTGAGAGAATCACTTGAGCCCAGGAGTTTGAGACCAGCCTGGGCAACATGGCGAGACCCTATCTCTACTAAAAAAAAATAAATTAGCCGGGCACAGTGCATATGCCTGTGGTCTCAGCTACTTGGGAGGCTGAGGCAGGAGGACTGCTTGAGCCCAGGAGTTCAAGGCTACATACAGTGAGCTATGATCACACCACTACACTCCAGCCTGGGCAACAGAGTGACCCTGTCTCAAAAAAAAAAAAAAAAAATTCACTGACAGCTGTGGTGGGAGGTTCCTTATCCTTCTTGCTCTATTACGCCTTGGGGAAAATCCTAAGTCAACCAGTGTGTTTTACTGGGCCTCAGTTTTCCCACAGGCAATGTGCAGACATAAAAGCAAAATCAGGGGGAAGTCTTTTCCTGTTCCAATGAGTGCCTCTTACTAGTGAAAAAGTATGAGTAGATGTGTGTCAGTGGGGGCTGAGGGGTAAAGGAAGATAATTTTTCTGTTACTGTGTAGCAGTCATCTCAGGCAGGGGCTTACTCACCAGCCAGCCTTTGCCAGTGGTTAGTTTCAGATTCTCCCCTGCTAGTCTAGGCTTGGACCCATAACAAGCTGAGAGCCTCTCTTCCAGAAATCTCTGAGCTCGGATGTCATAGAACAGCAGGGAGCCCTGCCCTGTTCCCACAGTGATGATGTGCTCATAGAAACTCACGGACCGGATTCCTGAAAGACAGAAAAGTAAAAGGCAGTGAGGTGGGAGAGAATATTTGCTGACTGTCTGCTAGCCTGAATTTCTCCAACACTGAGTTTTCAATGTCCACCCCGCTCCCCTCCACCTGCCCCACAAAGTATCAGACAGTGTTTTCCCAATGGCAAGTTAGCTCATGCAAAAGCAAAGAGAGGATTTGATGCCATCCTGCCTATCCACACACTAACAGAAACCGTCCAAGAAGCCTTGGAAAAGTGTCAGATTTCCGATGATGCTCAAGATGCTTTTGGCCGAAGACCATAAGTGCTCAGAACTTCCTTGCTTCCTCTCAACTCACTCTGGAATCATCTTTCATAACTCTAAGCTTCTCTCCATCATGTTTCCAACCTACACTGCAACTCAAGGTAATCTGCATATTTATAAATCATTAAGTCATCAACAACTCCTTATATTTGACCTAAAATCACTACTGTGGCAAATGCAAGAAGTCTTTTTTTATTTTTTGAGATGGAGTCTCGCTCTGTCGCCCAGGCTGGAGTGCAATGGTACGATCTTGGCTCACTGCAACCTCTGCCTTTTGGGTTCAAGCGATTCTCCTGCCTTAGCCTCCCAAGTAGCTGGGATTACAAGCTCCCGCCACCACACTCAGCTAATTGCATTTTCAGTAGAGACAGGGTTTCGCCATGTTGGCCAGGCTGGTCTTGAACTCCTGACCTCAAGTGATCCACCTCGGCCTCCCAAAGTGCTGGGATTATAGGCATGAGCCACTGTGCCCGGCCACAATGCAAGAAGTCTTTATCTAGTATTAGGTGTTTTGAGAGTGGCAAAAAGCCCAGAACTTAAATACCCAAAGACATTTAAGACAAGTCATGTAACTACTTTAGATCACAAGGAAAACACATCTGCTGTACTTGGGGATCAAATCAGTGCTTGGGATATGAAGATGTCTCTTGGCACATAAGAACTGGATAATATTTGTGGAACCAGTATTTCCTTATTAGGTATGAAAGTTACCCCCATTAAACAGTACCAAAAATCTCTTAAAACTTTTCATTGCATACATTATTACAGCCAAACCTATTTAGTCTTTTCTCTTTTTTTTTGAGCTCTGTTGCCAAAGCTGGAGTGCTGTGGCACAATCTTGGCTCACTACAACCTCCGCCTCCCAGATTCAAGTGATTCTCCCGCCTCAGCCTCCCAAGTAGCTGGAACTACAGGCACCCACTACCACACCCAGCTAATTTTTTTTGTATTTTTAGTAGAGACAGGGTTTCACTATGTTGATCAGGCTGGTCTCGAACTCCTGACCTCAGGTGATCCACCTGCCTCAGGCTCCCAAAGTGCTGGGATTACAGGCATCAGCCACCGTGCCCGGCCCTATTTATTCCTTTCTCTACTACTCTCATTGTACATTATTCTTTGTTCTAAAATATAAGCATTTTAACTATAATTAAGAACAAATAGGCCAGGTGCGGTGGCTCAAGCCTGTAATCCCAGTACTTTGGGAGGCCCAAGGCGACTAGATCACTTGAGGTCAGGAGTTCAAAACCAGTCTGGCCAACATGGTGAAACTCCATCTCTACTAAAAACACAAAAATTAGCTGGGCATGGTGGTACGCACCTGTAGTCCCAGCTACTCAGGAGGCTAAGGCAGGAGAATCGCTTGAACCTGGGAGGCAGAGGGTGCAGTGAGCTGAGATCACACCACTCCACTCCAGCCTAGATGACAGAGCAAGACTCATCTCAACAACAACAACAACAAAAAAGAAATAGCTGGGCACAGTGGCTCACGCCTGTAATCCCTGTAATCTTAGCACACACTTTGGGAGGCTGAGGTGGGTGGCCCAAGAGTTTGAGACAACTCTGGGCAACATGATGAGAACCTGTCTCTACAAAAATAACAAAAATTAGCTGAATGAGGTGGCAGACGCTTATAGTCCCAGCTACTCGGGAGGCTGAGGTGGGAGGACTGCTTGAGCCTGGCAGGTGGAAGCTTCAGTGAGCCAAGATTGCGCCACTTTCCTCCAGCCTGACCCTGTCTTCAAAAAAAAAAAAAAAAAAAAAAAACCCAAAAAACCCAAAACAAAAGCTACTTTGCAGTATCTGCATAGGAATAAACACTACTTGAAAAAGAGAGGGTGAACTGCAATCCACAGTGTGCCTTTGAGGACTCTCAGGGTAACACAGCCATATTTTTGCATGAGAAACGGGATAAAGTGAGATACAGGATAAAGTGAGAAACGGGATAAAGTGAGATAAAGAAAACACAATTTGTTAAGTTGGATTCTGGTCCCTAGCTGTTCCCCCATCAAGCTGTGTGATGCTGGGCAAGTTATTTAGCTGGCTCTAGGTCTTATATGTAAAACTATGTTTTCTCATCTGCTTCCCACAAGGTTCTTGGTATGATGAAATGGGATGTCAGAAAAAGGTATTTTGAAACCTTCAAAGTACACTAGAGTAAGTATTTTTTCCCTCTTCAATAAAGAATGAGGGTGCTCTTACAGAGAATATGTTATAAAATATTTGAGGTGGAAGCTTAATTTACTCAGTGGTCAGAACTAAACTCAGTATTTTCTTCAGCCTTATTGAGGTTTGTCATATAATATACGACACATAAAGTATACAATTTGAGGTTCTGACATATGTATATATATTCATGATATCATAACCACAATCTACATAATGAACATACTCATTACCCTGAGGTTTCCTCATGCCCTTTGTAAACTTCCTCCTTATCCCACCATGCCACATCTTAGCATAAATAGAATTTTAGTTCAGGCAGGACCACAGCAAAAAAATTACCACAGGATAGAAAGTAGGGCTCTCGGCCAGGTGCAGTGGTTCACGCCTGTAATCTCAGAACTTTGGGAGGCCGAGGCAGGCGGATCACAAGGTCAAGAGATCAAGGCCATCCTGGCCAACATGGTGAAACGCCGTCTCTACTAAAAATACAAAAATTAGCTGGGCGTGGTGGTTTGTGCCTGTAGTCCCACCTACTCGGGAGGCTGAGGCAGGAGAATCACTTGAACTCAGAAGGCAGAGGTTGCAGTGAGCTGAGATCGCGCCACTGTACTCCAGCCTGGCAACAGAGTGAGACTCTGTCTCAAAAAAAAAAAAAAGTAGAGCTTTCTATAAGAACATGGAAACTACTAACTAATACCCTGACTGGTGGCTCCCAGCAAAGGCTTCTGTGGCCACACATTTGTCTGTGGTGTTTGAAAGTCTAGTGCCCTTTTGTGTCACTCCCCCACACCCTTTTTTTTTTTTTTTTTGGGACAGAATTTCACTCTCATTGCCCAGGCTGGAGTGCAATGGTGCGATCTCAGCTCACCGCAACCTCTGCCTCCCAGGTTCAAGCAATTCTCCTGCCTCAGCCTCCCAAGTACCTGGGATTACAGGCATGCGCCACTGCGCCTGGCTAATTTTGTATTTTTGGTAGAGACGGGGTTTCTCCATATTTATTGGTCAGGCTGGTCTCAAACTCCCGACCTCAGGTGATCCGCCTGCCTCGGCCTCCCAAAGTGCTGGGATTACAGGCGTAAGCCACCACGCCTAGCCGTCGCTCCCCTTTTTGAACACACTTCCATATGTTCCATACAGAGCACTATACCTGTTTGGAAACCAACAAAGAAACTGAAAGTCAGAACCCATATGCAGTGTAGCTGTAGGCCTGAGGTGCACACAGGGACTCTTACCACTGCCTCGCTCCCTGGAACAGACAGACTTGACGTTGTATGATGGCTGCCGTGGATCCAAGAAGGAGACATGAGCTTGGGAGCCCACTGCATAAACTGACCATTCACTACCATAGGCCAGACACACATTCTCACGGCAATATGGCAGTTTGGTGGAGAGGAGCTGAAAATAGAGGAGAGACATAACCATGGCATCAGCAGAGAGGGTAAGGCAGGGATATTGTTTCTGGACTCCCACCTCGGCGGGCTTCCCTCATACAAGAAAGCCACATAAAATCAAGCCCTGATTACAGAAATAACACTCTGTTCCACCCCTAGGTATACAGGAGAAAGAGAAGGTGAATGTTAATAAACAGTAAGACCTAGATACTGAAGGAGACAGGTTGGGGAAAAGGTAAATCTGGAATAAATAATCAGAAGTAGCTGGAAAGGCCAAGGCCTTTCTTGGTAGGCTGTTTCAACTATTCAGGTTGTTTCTGGGAATCGTTCCAGGGCACTAAAGCCATGGTCCCACTCTGTTCTGTCTGCCAGGAAGGGCCACCTCAGTGCTTTTCAGATAAAGAGGCTGATCTCTGGCTACCCTCAGCTCACCTTCCCACCTGAATGGGAACTGTACGCTATAGAAAGCACACCCATGGGACTAGCTTAATCCCAGATAACCCACATCAGCCTTAACCCTGGGTCTTTGTCAGTTAGCAAATCCTCAGTGGGTGCATACTACACATAAGACAGCATACAAGGTCAGTGGAGCTCAAAGGCTATTGTGACATGAAGGAATCACTAATTCCTGGAACTCTGCTTCCTCTTGCAAAGTCCTCCAGGATAAGAAGAAGACAAAAAGCTGGGCGTGGTGGCTAACACCTGTAATCCCAGCACTTTGGGAGGCTGAGGCAGGCAGATCACCTGAGGTCAGGAGTTCGAGACCAGGCTGGCCAATCTGGTGAGATGCCGTCTCTACTAAAAATACAAAAAATTAGCTAGGGGTAGGGGTGCATGCCTGTAATCCCAGCTACTCAGGAGCCTGAGGCAGGAGAATCACTTGAACCTGGGAGGCGGAGGTTGCAGTGAGCTGAGATCGTGCCACTGCATTCTAGCCTGGGCAACAAAGTGAGACTCTGTCTCAAAGAAAAAAAAAAAAAAAAAAAAAAAGACAAATGATTCACAAGTAGGTTTAACTCTATGTAAAAGTTGCTTGTTGAATCTCCCTTATCCAAAAGGCTTGTGACTACAAATGTTTTGAATTTCGGATTTCTCCAGATTTTTTTTTTTTTGAGACGGAGTCTCGCACTGTTGCCCAGGCTGGAGTACAGTGGCGCGATCTCAGCTCACTGCAAGCTCCACCTCCTGGGTTCACACCATTCTCCTGGGTTCACACCATTCTCCTGCCTCAGCTTCCCGGGTAGCTGGGACTACAAGTGCCTGCCACCACGCCCGGCTAATTTTTTGTATTTTTAGTAGAGACGGGGTTTCACCATGTTAGCCAGGATGGTCTCGATCTCCTGACCTTGCGATCCACCCGCCTTGATCTCCCAAAGTGCTGGGATTATAGGCGTGAGCCACTGCACCCGGCCCAGATTTTTAAATATCTACATATATGTAATGAGCTATCTTGGGGATGGCACCCAAGTCTAACCACAAAATTCATTTATGTTTCATATACATCTTATACACATAGACTGAAGATAATTTTATGTAATATTTTAAATAATTTTCCACATTAAACCATGTTTGGTACACTGACCCGTCAGAAAGCAAAGGTGTCCCATGTGAAATTTTCCATTTGTGGCATTGTGTTGGTGCTCAAAAAGTTTTGGACTTTGGAGCCTTTTTTTTTTTGAGAGAGTCTTGCTCTGTTGCCAGGCTGGAGTGCAGTGGCATGATCTCGGCTCACTGCAACCTCTGCCTCCTGGGTTCAAGCGATTCTCCTGCCTCTGCCTCCCAAGTATCTGGGACTACAGATGCCCACCATCACGCCCAGCTAATTTTTGTATTTTTAGTAGAGACGGGGTTTCACCATGTTGGCCAGCATGGTCTCGATCTCTTGACCTCATGATCCGCCTGCCTCGGCCTCCCAAAAGTGCTGGGATTACAGGTGTGAACCACCACGACAGGCCTTTTTTTTTTTTTTTTTTTTTGAGATAGGGTCTCGCTCTGTCACCCAGGCTGGAGTGCAGTGGCAAAATTACGGCTCACTGCAGCCTTGACCTCCTCGGCTCAAATGGTCCTCCCACCTCAGCACTGCTACCCTCCAGTAGCGGGACTACAGGCATATGCCACAATGTATGGCTAATTTTAAAATTTTTTTGCAGAGATAGGGTCTTACTGTGTTGCCCAGGCTAGTTTTGAACTCCTGGGCTCAAGCAATCCTCCTGCTTCAGCCTCCCAAAGTGTTGGGATTACAGGCCTAAAGGCATTGTGCCCAGCTGGATTTTGGAGCATTCTGGATTAGGGATGATCAATTTGTATTGTAAATTAAGTCTATTTTCTCATTACCTTACATGATTATTTCAGAGATGGTTTATCTTAATTTGATTGATCTTCAATTGCCAAAGGTTCCTAACACTTAGATTTTCCTTCCCTTACAGCATGCCAAGTAGTCATCAATCTATAAAGAAATACTTAAATGCATTGCTGAGGAGGACTGCTTGTCAAAGGAGCCTCTCAGGAAGCTTATGCAATATGAAAGAATCACCCTGTCTTACTCTTTAAAAGACTTTCCTGCAAGAGAGGCATACCAGACTCAAAATTTCATGTACTGTGCAAAAACATGCCCAGGGCTTTGGAGAACTGGTCTTTTAAACAAGAATTGAGACCAGGTGCAATGGCTCATGCCTGAATGCCCAGCACTTCGGGAGACCAAGGTGGGAGGATCACTTGTGGTCAGGAGTTCAAAACCAGCCTGGGAAACATAGCAAGACTCTGTCTCTACAAAAAATTAAAAAAACAAAACAAAACAAAAAAAACAACCACATGGGTGTGGTAACACATGCCCATAGTCTCAGCTACTTGGGAGGCTGAGGCAAGAGGATCGCTTATGCCCAGGAGTTCAAGGCTGCACTGATCCGTGAGCCATGACTGCACTCCAACTTGGGTGACAGAGTGAGACCCTATATTTATTGTCTTTAAAAATAAAAACACCAACCTGGCCAACATGGTGAGACCATGTTCCTACTAAAAATACAAAAAACTACCTGGGCATGTTGGCAGACGCCTGTAATCCCAGCAGCTACTCAGGTGGCTGAGGCACAAGAACTGGTTGAACCCAGGAGGCAGAGGTTGCAGTGAGCCAAGATTGCACCACTGCACTCCAGCCTGGGCATCAGAGCGAGACTCTGCCTCAAAAATAAATAAATAGATAAAATAAACATGAATGAAAAAGCTCAGCAAGAATTACAGTATTTTAACTGTTAGGTGAATTATTAGGTAAAACCACAAAATCATGTTCATCACACCTTAGATAGTGTATTTTCAGCCTTCCAGAGATGAAAGTAGCCATCCAGAGACACTGCTCCCAGTTCCTACAAGAGCAATGAAAACCAGGTTATATTATCATCTATAGCAACTAATGTACGATAATAAGCAGGCGAGGATTCTAAGGTCAGGGTCCTTTACTCCTGTCTCGTGATGATTCCAGCAGAGGTGCCAGTAATTATTAGACCATTACTTCACCCTACAGAACCTAGCTGAATGGCATATTAAATTGAGGCTGCCAGCAATAACATAGGCACCCATGGTTGAAACACTCCTCACTATGCTATCACTCCCTCAACATCCTGTTGGAGAGTTAAAGCAGGGCACACATGTGAAGGACAGTTTCATAATCTAGTGTGAGAATTTCTATAAGTGAAGAGTCTAATCTAGGAGAGATGAATCTACCCTTAGGCCATAAATATAGATGGGATAGGAGGCTGAGGGAACTACCCTTCAAACTGTGGCCTGATTCAGATTCTGGAGAAGCCTTTCTCTGGCTCTGGGTATATATTCTGACACTGCTTTTTTTTTTTTTTCGAGATGGAGTCTTGCTCTGTCACCCAGGCTGGAGTGCAGTGGCGCAATTTCGGCTCACTGCAACCTCCGCCTCCCAGGTTCATGTAGTTCTCCTGCCTCAGCCTCCTGAGTAGCTGGGAATACAGGCATATGCCACCATGCCCGGCTAATTTTTTTGTATTTTCAGTAAAGATGGGGTTTTACCATGTTGGCCCAGGCTAGTCTCAAACTCCTGACCTTGTGATCTGCCTGCCTCGGCCTCCGAAAGTGCAGGGATTACAGGCATGAGTCACTGCGCCTGGGTGACACTCTGCTTTTATTAAAACCTCAGCATCAGATCTGACTCAGTAAGGTAAGACTTAGTGGAAATGTGAAGGGAAAGTAGGCAGTAAAGAATACTGGCCAGGCGTGGTGGCTCACGCCTATAATCCCAGCACTTTGGGAGGCCAAGGAGAGTGGATCAACTGAGGTCAGGAGTTCAAGACCAGCCTGGCCAACATGGTGAAACCCCATCTCTACTAAAAAATACAAAATTAGCCATGTGTAGCAGTGCATGCCTGTAGTCCCAGCTACTTGAGAATCTGAGGCAGAAGAATTGCTTGAACCTGGAAGGCGGAGGTTGCTGTGAGCTGAGATCGTGCCATTGCACTCCTGCCTAGGTGACAAGAGCAAAACACAGTCTCAAAAAGAAAAAAAAAAAGGAATGAATACCAAAGAGAAAAAAAGTGATTGTTTTCAGAAGCAGGTATGAAAATCATGCCCAGAATAGAGCACCTGCAAAGGCATGTGCAAATGAGAGACAGTCAAATCAGGGTGGCCCTAGGGGAATTCTGTGAGGCTGACCCACAAATATAGACCACTCAGAGAAATACTGCAGAGACCAATTGAAGGGGTGGGTTTCAGAGCCTCAGTTATAATTTCTCACCAGCATCACTCAGCCTTTAAGAGGTGTTCTGTGGGCTCAGAACCATGCTATGTAGCAAGCACTGATGGGGAAGGAAAAAGGAGTGCATATCCCAAGACATAAGCAAGAGGAATAGACGTCAGGGATCCCTACACAAGTTCATACCTTGTTCTTGTTGTTGAAGGCCAGAGCCCGAACCTTGCAGTTGTCAGGGTTTGTGTCTTCTTTGGGGATGTCCTTTAAGGCCTTGTGAGTGATGTGTGCATACACAGGGACCCGTGACACATTGTGTCTCGCATCACTTTTGGTCAAAACATCATCTGTCACCTCCCAGAGTCCCATAGAACCATCACGTGAGCCTGCAGGGCCAGGAGAACACAGATGTCAGATATACCCACCCCTCTATGGGAAATCCCACAGACGCCAAAGAGGGCTTTCATAGTCTAGCTGTTTGTGCATCATCCTCATATGTGCTGAAGCTTGGCCAGATGGCCCACCCTAAACACAGAGCAGTAGGCATTTTAATAGCTACACTAAGAGAATTATTCACCTAAGGTCTAGGCATTAAAAGATAACTTTTAAGTTTGACATGGTTGTTGAAATTTATTTTTTATTATTATTATTTTTTGAGACAGAGTCTCGCTTTGTCGCCCATGCTGGAGTGCAGTGGTGCGATCTCAGCTCACTGCAACCTCCGTCTCCTGGGTTCAAGCGATTCCCGTGCCTCACCCTCCCGAGTAGCTGGGATTACAGGTGCCTGCTCCATGCCCGGCTATTTTTTTTGTATTTTTAGTAGAGACGGGGTTTTACCATGTTGCCCAAGCTGGTCTTGAACTCCTGAGTTCCAGCCATCAGCCTGCCTTGGCCTCCCAAAGTGCTAGGATTACAGGTGTGAGCCACCACACCTGCCCTGCTTTTTTTTTTTTTTGAGACAGAGTCTTGCTCTATCGCCCAGGCTGGAGTGCAGTGGCACGATCTTGGCTCACTGCAACCTCAGCCTCCTGGGTTCTAGCGATTCTCCTG
The DNA here is from genome assembly GCF_028885625.2 of Pongo pygmaeus. Lineage (NCBI taxonomy): Eukaryota > Metazoa > Chordata > Mammalia > Primates > Hominidae > Pongo > Pongo pygmaeus. Next base: position 23,114,016 of record NC_072386.2, on the reverse strand, counting down.
CTTCAGCCTCCCAAGTAGCTGAGATCACAGGCGCATGCTACCATGCCCTGCTGATTATTTTTATTTTTATTTTTGAGATGGAGTCTTGCCGTGATGCCTAGGCTGGAGTGCAATGGCGCAATCTTGGCTCACTGCAACCTCCGCCTCCCAGGTTCAAGCGATTCTCCTGCCCCAGCCTGTAGCTGGGACTACAGGCATGTGCCACCACGCCCAGCTGATTTTTGTATTTTTAGTAGAGACGCGGTTTCACCATATTGGCCAGGCTGGCCTCAAACTCCTGACCTCAAGTGATCCACCTGCCTCAGCCTCTCAAAGTTCTGGGATTACAGGCATGAGCCACCGCACCTTACTCGAAATTTTTTAACGAGAATTTTTTATACATTTTGATAAAGCTCACTAATTTTCTTGTTTCTTTTTTTTTTTTCCCCCTTTTTTTGGAGATGAAGTCTCACTCTGTTACCCAGGCTGCAGTGCAATGGCATGATCTCAGCTCACTGCAACCACCACCTCCCGGGTTCAAGCGATTCTCCTGCCTCAGCCTCCCGAGCAGTTGGGACTACAGGCACACGTCACCACGCCCGGCTAATTTTTGTATTTTTAGTAGAGACGGGGTTTCACCATGTTGGCCAGGCTGGTGTCGAACTCCTGACCTTGTGATCCGCCCGCGTCAACCTCCCAAAGTGCTGGGATTACAGGCGTAAGCCAGTGCGCCTGGCCAAAGCTTAGTAATTTTCTATGCCAAATGTTTAGGTCTCTTGGCATGCATCCACAGCTGACTTTTAGTGGGCAGTAGGGCTTGGGAACCCTCCCCTCTAGAGCAGTGGTGCTTAACCTTTTTTGAGCCTTGGACCCCCTTATGTCTCTCTTTTTTTAGAGACAGGGTCTCACTTTGGGGCTCAGGGTAGACAGGGCAATAGTGGCACAATCATAGCTCACTGCAGGCTCAACTTCCTGGGCCTAAGTGATCCTCCTGCCTCAGCCTCCTGAGTAGCTAATACAACAGGTAGGTATGCACCCCCATGACTGGCTTTTTTTTTTGAGATGGAGTCTCGCACTATCGCCCAGGCTGGAGTGCAGTGGTGCGATCTCAGCTCACTGCAAGCTCCGCCTCCTGGGTTCACGCCATTCTCCTGCCTCAGCCTCCTGAGTAGCTGGGACTATAGGGGCCCGCTACCACGCCTGGCTAATTTTTTGTATTTTTAGTAGAGACGGGGTTTCACTGTGTTAGCCAGGATGGTCTTGATCTCCTGACCTTGTGATCTGCCTGCCTCAGCCTTCCAAAGTGCTGGGATTACAGGAGTGAGCCACCACGCCCAGCCTTTTTTGTTGCCCAGGCTGGAGTGCAGTGGTGCAATCTCAGCTCATCGCAACCTCCACCTCCTGAGCACAAGTGATCCTCTCACCTCAGCCTCCTGAGTAGCTGTGACTACAGGCACGCCCTACCACACCTGGCTAATTTTTGCATTTTTTTTTGTATAGACAGGGTTTTGTCATATTGCCCAGCCTTGTCTTAAACACCGGGGCTCAAGTGATCCAGCTGCCTCATCCTGTCAAAGTGCTGGGATTACAGGTATGAGCCACCAAGTCTAGCCTTATTTTTTTAATTTTTTTTTTGTAGAGATGGGGTCTCAATTTGTTGCCAAGGCTAGTCTTGAACCCCTGGCCTCAAGTGATCCTCATACCTCAGCCTCTCAAAGTGCTAGGATTAAAGGCGTGAGCCACCATACCCAGACTAGGCCTCTTTTTCTAGAAAATTACACAAAAACACCACATTTTACATTCAATTTCAGGGAGATCCACGGATTTCCTGAAATCCATGGGCTTTCCATGAACCCACAGGGACCACAAACCCTCCCCAACTTTTTTTTTTTTTTTTAAATGAGACAGGTTCTGGCTCTGTCACCCAAGCTGGAGTGCAATAACATGATTATAGCTCATTGCAGCCTCAACCTCCTGGGCTTCAGCAATTCTCCTGCTCCAGCCTCCCAAGTAGCTGGGTCTACAGGCATGTATCCTCATGCCCAGGTAATTTTTTATTTTTATTTTTTTGTAGAAATGGGGTCTCACTATGTTACCCAGGCTGGTCTTGGACTCCTGACCTCAAACTCCTGCTTCAGTCTCTCAAAATACTGAGACTACAAGTGTAAGCCACTGTGCCCGGCCACAATTCCTTTATTATTTATTTATTTATTTTGGTGGGGGGACAGAGTTTCACTCTTATTGCCCAGGCTAGAATGCAATGGCACGATCTTGGCTCACTACAACCTCTGCCTACTGGGTTCAAGTGATTCTCCTACCTCAGCCTTCCGAGTAGCTGGGATTACAGGCATGTGCCACCACGCCCAGCTAATTTTGTATTTTTAGTAGAGACGGGGTTTCTCCATGTTGTTCAGGCTGGTCTTGAACTCCTGACCTCAGGTGATCCGCCCTCCTCAGCCTCCCAAAGTGCAAGGATTACAGGCGTGAGCCACTGCGCCCAGCCCACAATCCTTTTATTAAGAATGACTGTACTAGACCGTTCTTTATTAAGAATTACTGCTCACACCTGTAATCCCAGCAACTTGGGAGGCTGAGGTAGGTGGACTGCCTGAGCTCAAGAGTTTGAGACCAGCCTGAGCAACATGGCGAAACCCCAACTCTACCAAAAATACAAAAAATTAGCCAGGCGTGGTGGTGCATGCCTGTGGTCCCAGCTACTCAGGAGGCTGAGCTGGGAGGATAGCTCGAGCCTGGGAAGTAGAAGTTGCAGTGAGCTGAGATTGTGCCACAGACTCCAACCTGGGTGACAGAGTGAGACCCCGTCTCAAAAAAAAAAAAAAAGATAATAATGACGACTATTCTAGGCTGGGTACAGTGGTATATGCCTTTAATCCCAGCACTCTGGGAGGCCGGGTAACATGGCAAAACCCTGTCTCTACAAAAAACACAAAATTAGCCAGGCACGGTGGCGCAAACCTGTATTACCAGCTACCCGGGAGGCTGATGTGGGAGGGTCACTGGAGCCTGGAGAGGTCAAGGGTGTAGTGAGCTGGGATCACACCACCAGTCTGGGCAACAAAGTAAGACCCTGCCTCCAAAAAAAAAAAAAAAAAAAAAGAATGACTGTTTTACATAAAATGAATGCTCAAAAAGATAAATCAGTTTTCTTAGCAAACAATAATAAAGCACTTAAAAACCTAGGCCAGGCATGATGGCTCACGCCTGTAACCCCAGAACTTTGGGAAGCTGAGGCAGGCAGATAACGAGGTCAGGAGTTTGAGACCAGCCTGACCAACACAGTGAAACCCTGTCTCTACTAAAAATACAAAAATTAGTCGGGCGTGCGCCTGTAATCCCAGATACTCAGGAGGCTGAGGCAGGAGAATTGCTTGAACCCAGGAGACGGAGGCTGCAGTGAGCCGAGATTACACCACTGCACTCCAGCCTGGATGACAGAGACTCCATCTCAAAACAAACAAACAACAACAACAACAACAACAAAAACAAGAACACTTTTCTGTGAATTGAGCCCTGAATACAACAACAAAAACAAGAACACTTTTCTGTGAATTGAGCCCTGAATATACTGTTGGTGGCAAGCTAAAATGGTATCTTTCTAGAGTACAACTGAGCAACCTGCAGCAAGGAAATTTTATATTCCTGGCTGGGCGCAGTGGCTCACCACTGTAATCCCAACACTTTGGGAGGCTTAGGCAGGCAGATCGCTTGAGGCCAGGAGGTCGAGACCAGCCTGGGCAAAATGTCGAAACACCATCAGTACAAAAAAATACAAAAAACTAGCCAGGCACGGTGGCACATGCCTGTAGTCCCAGCTACTCAGGGACAGGGGTGGGGTGCTGAGACAGGAGGATTGTTTGAGACTGGGAGGTCAAGGCTGCAGTGAGCCATGATCACGCCACTGCACTCCATCCTGGGTGACAGAGCGAGACCTTAACTCCAAAAAAAAAAAAAAAAAGAGAAACAACAGCTGGGCGCAGTGGCTCATGCCTGTAATCCCGGCACTTTAGGAGGCCGAGGCGGGTGGATCACGAGGTCAGGAGTTCAAGACCAACCTGGCCAACATGTTGTAAGCCATCTCTACTAAAAAGACAAACCAGCCCGGCGTGGTGGCATGCGCCTGTAGTCCCAGCTCAGAAGGCTGAGGCAGGAGAATCGCTTGAACCTGGGAGGCGGAGGTTGCAGTGAGCTAAGACATGGCCTCTGCACTCCAGCTGGGCGACAGAGGAGGACTCCATCTCACAAAAAAAGAGAAACAAACAAAAATAAAAAGTAAGTTTATATTCCCATTCAGAAACAATCCACTATCACAATACTCATATACAAAGATGTTTATTCGGAACACTCAGTATGTTCAACAATAGGGTTATATTATATCCATAAAACGGAGTATCAAGAAATTATGTTTTAGGCTGGGCACAGTGGCTCATGCCTGTAATCCCAGCACTTCGAAAGGCTGAAGTGGGAGGATCGCTTGAGCCTAGGAGTTCGACAGCAGCCTTGGCAACAAAGCGAGACCCAGTCTCTATAAAAAATAGAAATAATTAACCGGGTATGGTGATGTGTGCCTGTAGTCCCAGCTACTTGAGGGGATCTCTTAATCCTGGGAGTTCGAGGTTGCAGTGAGCAATAATCACACACTGCACTCCAGCCTAGGTAACAGAGTGAGACCCTGTCTCAACAACAACAACAACAACAACAACAACAACGAAAATGTGTTTTAAAATTCTTTTTCTAGTAAAGTTATTTGCCAGTTCTCCTTTGAGACCAAGAAGGTGCCCTTCCCACACTGCTAATCTCCTGAACACTTCATAGAAAAAAACATTTAGGCCAGGCGCAGTGGCTCATGCCTGAAATTCCAGCACTGTGGGAGGCCGATGCAGGCAGATCACTTGAAGTCAGGAGTTTGAGACCAGCCTGGCCAACATGGTGAAACCCTGTCTCTACCAAAAATACAAAAATTACCCAGGCACAGTGGCACGCACCTGTAGTCCCAGCTACTTGGGAGGCCGAGGCAAGAGAAGTGTTTGAATCTGGGAGGCTGAAGTTGCAGTGAGCCAAGATGCACTCCAGCCTGGGCGACAGAGCGAGACTCTGTCTCAAAAATTAAAAGAAAAGAAAAAAACATCTAAAATGACAGTACATCAATTGAAAGTAGAATGTTAATTATGTGAAATTAGAAAAGGCCACAGAGACAAGGGCACATCTGGAGAACTAGACATGGTTTGTTATGCTGGATTATGGGGTGCAAGCATGGAAGCTATGAGAGACAAAGTTGGAAAGATGGGCGTGGGCCTTGTATGCTGTGCTATAAAATTTGTTTTTTATCTTACAGATACTAAAAAGTCTCTCAAAGATTTGAGCATCAGAGTGAGAAAATTAGATAATTGTGTTTCAGAAGATTACTTTGTGTACAGTGTGATCTCACTTACCCCATCAAAGTTTTATTATGAAAATTTTAAAGTGTAATAAAATGAGGCCAGGTGCAGTGTCTCATGCCTGTAATCCCAGCATTTTAGGAGGCCAAGGCAGGCGGATCAACTGAGGTCAGGCGTTCAAGACCAGCCTGGCCAACATGGGAAAACCCCATCTCTACTAAAAAATACAAAAATTAGCCAGGCGTGGTGGTGGGCACCTGTAATCCCAGCTACTCAGGAGGCTGAGGCAGGGAGAAGGGCTTGAACCCAGGAGGCGGAGGTTGCAGTGAGCCAAGATTGCACCATTGCACTTTAGCCTGGGCAACATGGCAAGACTCCGTCTCCAAAAAAAAAAGAAAGAAAGAATTTCACAAAGAATTCTATATATACATCTTCTAAATGATCTCATATTAACCAACTAAAAAATATGGGCCAAAAGAGGCAGGCGAATCACTGAGGTCAGGAGTTTGAGACCAGCCTGGCCAATATGGTGAAACCCCATCTCTACTAAAAATAGAAAAATTAGCCTGGCGTGGTGGTGAGCGCCTGTAATCCCAGCTACTAGGGAGGCTGAAGCAGGGGAATCACTTGAACCTGGGAAGCGGAGGTTGTGGTGAGCTGAGGTCGTGGTACTGCACTCCAGCTTGGAAGACAGAGTGAGACTCTGTCTCAAAAAAAAAAAAAAAAAAAAAATCATACTAAGGCTGGGTGCAGTGGCTTATGCCTGTATAATCTAAGCACTTTGGGAGGCTGAGGCAGGAGGATAGCTTGAGCCCAGTAGCTCAAGGCTGCAGTGAGCCATGATGGTGCCACTGCACTCCAGCCCGGGCGATACAGCAAGACCCTGTGTCTAAAGGAAAAGAAAAAAGTTACTAAAAAAAAGACTAGCAAGTTATATTTTAAAATGTCAACAGTGGTTATTACTAGCTGGGTGTGATGGTGTGTGCCTATAGTCCCAGCTACCTGTGAGCCTGAGGCAGAAGGATCACTTGAGCCCAAGAGGTCAAGGATGCAGTGAGCTACGATCGTGCTACTGTACTCAAGCCTGGGTGACAAAATGAGACATTGTCTCAAAAAGAAAACAAAACAACCCACAAAAAAAGTGGTTATCTCTGGATAGAGATCTTGTGGGTGGTCCTTACTTCCTTTTTTATCTATCTATCTTATCTATCTATCCATTTTTTTTTTTTGAGATGGAGTCTCACGCTGTTGCTCAGGCTAGAGTGCAGTGGCGCGATCTCAGCTCACTGCAACCTCTGCCTGCTGGGTTCAAGCAATTCTCCTGCCTCAGTCTCCTGAGTAGCTGGAACTCAAGCGCCCATGACCACACTCAGCTAATTTTTTGTACTTTTAGTAGAGACAGGGTTTCACCATGCTGGCCAGCCTGGTCTCGAACTCCTGACCTCATAATCCACCCACCTCGGCCTCCCAAAGTGCTGGGATTACAGGTGTGAGCCACCACACCCGGCCTATATTTTAAAATTTTCTTACAATAAATGTGTATCAATTTTACACTAAATAAAAAATTATTATTCTACAGGGTCACCCTCTGTCATGTAGGCTGGAGTGCAGTGGCACGATCACAGCTTGATGCAGCCTGGTTCTCCTGGGCTCAAGCAATCCTCCTGCCTTAACCTTCTGAGTACCTGGGACAACAGGTATGCAGTACCACACTCAACTAATTAAAAAAAAAAATGTAGAGATGGGGTCTCATACGTTGCCCAGGCTGGTCTTGAATTCTTGGGCTCAAGTGATCCACCCACCTCAGCCTCCCAAAGTGCTAGGATTATAGGCGTGAGTCACTGAGCCCGGCTGGGCTGTTTCCCATCACACTACTACCCCTTTTCAATCTCTAGCCCCCAATCCCTGCCACATCAAAAGCTCCCTATAAAAGGGCAACTTTACCAGACACTGCCATAGTGTCGCTGATCCATGCGATGGAAAAGATCCAGTCCTTGTGTCCATCCTTGGAGAGCAGGGAGTAACAGGTACAGGGAGGAAAATAAGAAATTAGTAAAATAAGTATTGTAATAAACTCTGAAGAAGCATACAAGTCAGACTGAAAATATTTTTGTAGAAATTACAACTCTGATCTCTGGTGGTCTCAACCCATAGAGAACGATCAATCTTTACCTTCTATCTTGAGGAGCTCAAAGCTGGAATGAAATTGGCACTACTGTGGGTAGTGGACACATAGCTCTTGCCTTCTACCTCTGGGTCCCATCTTCTATCTGGAACTCTCTTCCTCCAGACATCTAGACATCTATATGGCTTGTACCCTCATTTCCTTTAAGTCTCCCTGCTCAAGTGTCATCCTATCAATGAAACTTTATCTTGTGATACAGCATCCTCCACCTTACTCTCAGTCCCTTTATGCTGCCTTTATTCTTCTCCATGGCACTTATCACACTCTGACGTATTACTGGTAAATATTAGTTTATATGGTTTATATTTTGGTCTATATGTCACCCTCCACTAGAATGTAGGCTTCAAGAGGACAGGGGCTTTATCTGTTCTGTTCACTGCTATGTCTCAAACAACGCCTAGCCATAGAAGACTCAATAAATGCCTGATGAATGAATGGATGATTTAGTAAACTGCTACTCTCTGACTATGGGCAATGGGAAGTATGTGGACACTATGGATTCAAACAGCAACCCAATACTGTTGGCCCCTGAGGTGTGCTGCTTGCCCCTTTAACAAACATACACTGTGCCCTATGGGGAGTCCAGTCCCCACTCTGGGCTGATGAGAGGAGGGTCCATATTAACCACTGAGACCCGTTTAAAAACAAGGCTCCCTCCAACTACAACTACTGGGAAAACTTACATCTCCTACACACACAGGATCCAGCGTAGGTAGTCGATAGATGGCAAGACTGTTGGGGTTGTCTCCTCCAGTGGCTAGCAGTGTTCTAGAAGGATTCAGCTCGATGGCATGGATACCACAGCCCTGCTGGGTCACACCTCCAGGCTCCCGGTCTTTCAGAATGGGGATCTTGGTGATCTGGCTTGTCTGGACATCTACGACAAATAGCTACAAGAAAAAATGGATACAGAAGCTGAACACAGTTCTGATTTAACGTGGCCAATACAGGGTATAAACATCCTTTTGTTCAACTGTTCATCAACATTTAATTAACAACTACCACATGTTAGACCCTAGGAATTATTAAAGGCATGGTCAGGACTACTAATGACATGAAACATGAAATAAGTCAATATAACACAATATTAGAGATAAGAAAAATATGCTACATGAACACAGATTAGGAAGCAGTAAGTTCTGCCTGGGATTCAGAGAAGGTTTCCAAGAGGCCTTCTATTGGCCACAGACACAAAGAGGAAGACCAACACAGTTTTCTGTCAGTTTGGTCATATTTTATACATTGAATCCTCACCTAACCACACCATGCACAGGAACTTTTAAACGAAACACAATTCCCAGAACACATCATGGCTACTAATATAACTATTAATATTACTAAGTTTTCTGGAATGACCAGAGACATACAACAAGGAAGAATTATTAATATCTCATGGCTGTTCTCTATACACACACATTCCATTCAGTTCTATTCCTCCCTGCCTTTGCTCTTGCTGCTACCTCTGCCTGAAAGGCTCTCTTCCACCTCTTTACCCTCCAAGATTCAACTTAGAGAAATGCTTTATGGAAAAATCAGTCTTAGCAAAAGGACAGCCCTTAGAAGAGTCAAACTCTTCAGTGATTCAACAGTTCATTCCTTCAGACACTCACTTATTTGCCAGTACTGTTCTAAGTGTTATGAACACAGCTATGAATGAGAGAAATATCTGCCCTAACAGATACACCTTATAGCCTGAGAGGCTGAAATAAAATCCTGTCAGCAATTCTCATGTTGAGGCCAAACATGTCAAACCTTTACATAAATAAACCTGCTGCTTACAAAGAAGATATATGAAAGGAGAAACTAGGTGAGTCTTAAGTTTAAAATATAAAAAGGGCCGAGCGCAGTGGCTCACGCCTGTAATGCCAGCACTTCAGGAGGCCAAGGCGGGTGGATCACCAGAGCTTGAGAGTTCGAGATCAGCCTGGCTAACATGGTGAAAATCCTACTAAACTTACAAAATTAGCTGGGCATGGTGGCACATGCCTGTAATCTCAGCTACTCGGGAGGCTGAGGCAGAACAATCGCTTGAACCGAGGAGGCGGAGGTTGCAGTGAGCCGGGATCGAGCCACTGCACTCCAGCCTGGGCAACAGTGTGAGACCGTGAGACGTGGTCTCAAAAAAAAAAAAAAAAAAAAAAAAAAAAAAAAAAAAATATATATATATATATATATATACATATATGAATGAGGTGGACAAGGTGGCAAGTGCCTGTAGCCCCGACTACTTAGCTACTCAGGAGGCTGAGGCATAAGGATCACAAATTGAGTCCAGCCTGGGCAAAACAGCAAGACCCTATCTCAAACAAATACATATATGTATTTTATGTATATGTTTTTATATATATATATAATTTTTTTTTTTTCACTAGGAAAATGGTTTCATTGGAGTGTCTTTAGAGCTGTGATGTCAAGACATGAAGAACAAGTGCACACACAGACATGGCTATCACAGTACAGACTATGGGTGAATAAAAAGTTCACATCACTTCTTCCCTTTACCCAGGAACAGAAGGCTCTAGGCCACCTCCTCATAGGCCCACTCCTCAAACTCTCTCTCCTCCTTGGCTGTGGTATCCTGTACTCAGACACGTTCATGCTGCTCACAGCCTCAGTGAACTCCATCTCATCCATGCCACTTCCCATGTACTAGTGCAGGAAGGCTTTGTGCCAGAATATGGCTGTGAACTGTTCCGAGATGCACCTGAACAGCTCCTAGATGGCTGTGTTGTTGCCAGTGACAGTGGCAGCCATCTTTAGCCCCCAGGGTGGGATGTTACAGACAGCTGTTTTCACCTTGTAGGGGATTCAATGAACAAAGTAGCTGCTGTCCTTGTTTTGGAGATTAAGCATTTACTTATCCACCTCCTCCATGCACGTACAGCCCCGAACACGGCAGCTGCGAAGCAACAGCCACAGAGTGGGGTCTCAGGCAGCCATCATATTCTTGGCATCAAACATCCGCTGGGTGGGCTCAGGCACCATTGGGGCTCAGTACTGCTGGCTGTCCTGGATGGTCTGGATGAGTCCAGACATGAAGAAGTGCAAGCGGGGGAATAGGACCATGTTCATGGCCATTGAGCTGGCCCTGGAAGCTCAGGCAGGTGGTGACCCCACTCACAGTGCAGACACCAGGTGGCTCAGGACACCGTAGGTGGGTGTGGGCAGCTTTAGGGGTCGGAAGCAGATGTCTTAGAGAGCTTCCTTATCAATGCAAAAGGTTTCGTCTGTGTTTTCTGTGAGTTGGTGGACTGAGAGGGTGACATTGTAGGGCTCTACCACCATGTCCAACACCTTGGGTGGGGGCATTACACTGGATACATATATAAATATTTAAATTATATATAATTATATATGTATATATAACATGTACTTTATATATTTAAATATATATAATATATATATTTATTAAAAACAGAGAGAGAGAGAGAGAGAGAGAGAGAGGAGTAGCTAGAAGAGTGTCAGAGTCTGAGTGGGAGCAGGGGGAAGAAGGGGACAAACCACTCCCAAACTGGCAACTACCTGAGAGCAGCAGACTCCCTGCCTAACTGGCATCATTGCTGATGCATCCCACAAGCATCTGAAACTGAATATGCCCAAAACAAATAACCTTGCTCCTCAAATTGCTCACTTTCCTAAAACCACCACTATCTACCCTGTCACTCAAGTGTGGATTTTATCCTAGATTACTCCTTCTCCCTCATTTCCATCATCTTAGTCCTGCCTAACCTACCTCCTAAATATTCTTACAGCTGGCTCCTTCCTCTGATTCCTCACTCATCACTTCTCCTTGGACAACCACAATTAGTCTTTGTGCCTTCAGGCAACACCGCTATCACAATTATTCTATTATAAGCAGAGTCAACTTCCTAAAAATGGAAATCTTCCCATGCCAGTCCCCAACTAAAAAACATCCAATGACTCCCCGTCACCTAAATCTCAGATACTTAGCATGGCATTAAGATTCTCCTTGGGGCCAGACTTTGGAAGGCTGAGGAAGAAGTATTACTTCAGCCCAGAAATTTATGACCAGCTCGGGCAGCACAGTGAGACCCTGTCTCTACTTGAGCCCAGGAGGTCAAGGCTGCAGTGAGCCATGATGGTGCCACTGCATTCCCACCTGGGTGACAGAGCAAGACCCTGCCTCAACAAAACAAAACAAAACCAATCCAAGAGTCTCCTCAGTCTAGCCCCTACTATCTTCACGTCTTGCCATGGACGTGAAGATAAAACTCTAGAAATAATTGCTTCTAAATATCATACATGAAAAATTCTTCAATGAAATATAATTATTTTGTTTCATGCTCATGCTGTTCACAAGGCCAGAAATGATTCTCCTATTCTTTTCTGTGTTTTTTTTTTTTTTTTTTTGAGACCAAGTCTTGCTCTGTCACCCAGGCTGGAGTGCAGTGGCATGATCTCGGCTCACTGCAACCTCTGCCTCCTGGATTCAAGCAATTCTCCTGCCTCAGCCCTCTGAGCAGCTGGGACTACAGGCGTGCACCACCACACCTAGCTAATTTTTGTATTTTTACTAAAGATGGGGTTTCACCATATTGGCCAGGCTGGTCTGGAACTCCTGACCTTGTGATCCACCTGCCTCAGCCTCCCAAAGTGCTGGCATTACAGGCGTGAGCCACCACACCCAGCCTCTCCTACTCTTTTACCTGGCCAACACGTACTTATTTTTCATGATTCAGTTCAGACATGTCCTCTTGGACTACTCTCTAAATGTCCAGGCTGATCAAGTGCCTCTCTTGCAGGCTCCCAAGATATCCCTCTACCCACAACACTTAGACCATATCGCACTGATTTAAAATATTTACTTATTTGTCTTCCTCATAAAGCTATTAACTCTCTTCCAGTTCTAAGTGCAGAGAATTTATCTTATTTGATTCTACAATCTTGCCCCAGCAACTACTTAAGCATTTACAACAGTCACCTTTCAGAGGGCCTGCCCAACTACTGTAGTAGGCCCCCACATCCCTGTGAGGGTGAGGCTCTGTAGCTGTTTTATTTGATATAAGCCTAGACCCCCTGATCACAGCACAGTCTAGAGGGAGTTTCAGGAGAATCAGTCCAAAGGCTAGATTGGACTAGGCCATTCAGATTCTTTAGGGAATGTGTAACTGGCTGGTGGCACTAGACCAAACTGCCTGGGTGGCCACTTTTTACCAAAGCCAGTCCTCGGAGAAAAGAAAACTTAAGACATGAAGCATGGGCCAGGCGCAGTGGCTTATGCCTGTAATCCCAGCACTTAGGGAGGCCGAGGCGGGTGGATCACTTCAGGTCAGGAGTTCAAGACTAGCCTGGCAAACATGGTGAAACCCCATCTCTACTAAAAATACAAAAAAAAAAAAAAAAAAAAAAAATTAGCTGGACGTAGTGGCGGGCGCCTATAATCCCAGCTACTCGGGAGGCCGAGACAGGAGAATTGCTTAAACTCAGGAGGCAGAGATTGCAGTGAGCCGAGATCGTGCCATTGCACTCCAGCCTGGGTGACAGTGTGAGACTCCATCTCAAAAAGAAAAAAAAAAAGACAGGAAACATGGACATCCTTGGTTCCTAGTGGCTTTTCAATTCCTGTTTCCACTTCTCTCTGAGATCCAGTAATACTTTGTTCTTGGGGTTTGTGAACTTGTCTTTCCAATAAATGTGAGTAGGTTTCTTACCCTTTTAAACAAATGATTGCAGGCTGAGCGTGGTGGTTCACGCCTGTAATCCCAGCACTTTGGGAGGCCAAGGCAGGCGGATCACCTGGGGTCAGGACTTCAAGACCAGCCTGGCCAACATGACAAAACCGTCTCTACTAAAAATACAAAAATCAGCCAGTTGTGGTGGCGTGAGTCTGTAATCCCAGCTACTCGGGAGGCTGGGGCAGGAGAATTGCTTGGACCCAGGAGGTGGAGGTTGCAATGAGTTGAGATCACACCATTGCACTCCAGCCTGGGCGACAGAGTGAGAATCTGTCTCAAAAACAAAAAATAAAAAATACTGGCCGGGTGTGGTGGCTCACGCCTGTAATCCCAGTACTTTGGGAGGCCGAGGCAGGCGGATCATCTGAGGTTGGGAGTTCGAGACCAGCCTGACCAACATGGAGAAACCTCGTCTCTACTAAAAATACAAAATTAGCCAGGCGTGGTGGCACATGTCTGTAATCCCAGCTACTCGGGAGGCTGAGGGAGGTGAATCGCTTGAACCCGGGAGGCAGAGGTTGAGGTGAGCTGAGATCACGCCATTGCACTCCAACCTGGGCAATAAGAGTGAAACTCTGTCTCAAAAAATAAACAAACAAACTAATAATAAACAAATGATCTCTAACCAGATAATCCTCAAATTATTTCCTGAAACAAAATTAATTGTCCACTCACGTATTTGTGTTGTGTGAGACAATGCAACCGTAACATGTAGCTTTTAGACCAGGGATTCCCAAACTGCTGATCAAAATATTTTTTGAGATAGAGTCTCATTCTTGTTGCCCAGGCTGGAGTGCAATGGCATGATCTTGGCTCACCACAACCTCTGCCTCCTGGGTACAAGCAATTCTCCTGCCTCAGCCTCGCTGAGTACCTGGGATTACAGGTGGCTGCCACCACGCCCGGCTAATTTTTGTATTTTTAGTAGAGATGGGGTTTCACCATGTTGGCCAGGCTGGTCTCAAACTCCTCACCTCAGGTGATCTGCCTGTTTTGGCCTCCGAAAGTGCTGGGATTACAGGCATGGGCCACTGTATGCGGCCTGAATTTTTTCTTATTTTTTTCTGAAACAGTCTAGCTCTGTCACCCAAGCTGGAATGCAGTGGCGTGATCTTGGCTCCCAGGTTCAAGTGATTCTCGTGCCTCAGCCTCCCAAGTCGCTGGGATGGCAGGTGCACACCACTGTGCCCAGCTAATTTTTGAATTTTTAGTAGAGACAGGGTTTCACCATATTAGCCAGACTGGTCTCGAACTCCTGACCTCAAGTGATCCACTCATCTCAGCCTCCCAAAGTGCTGGGATTACAAGGATGAGCCACCACACCCAGGCTGAATTTTCTTTAAAAAACAATACAAAACACTACAAAACAAAAACAATTCCCAGGCCTTACCCTAAAACTCTTCCATTAGGCATTTCTGAATTTGCATGTTTACTGCAGCATTATTCACAATAGCCAAGATACGGAATCAGCATAAGTGTGCATCAATGAATAAATGCATAAAGAAAATGTGGCACAGGCCAGGCGCAGTGGCTCATGCCTGTAATCCCAGCACTTTGGGAGGCCGCGGCAGGCGGATCATGAGGTTAGGAGATTGAGACCATCCTGGCTAACACAGTGAAACCCTGTTTCTACTAAAAATACAAAAAATTAGCCGGGCGTGGTGGTGGGTACCTGTAGTCCCAGCTACTCAGGAGGCTGAGGCAGGAGAATGGCGTGAACCTGGGAGGCGGAGCTTGCAGCGAGCCGAGATCACGCCACTGCACTCCAGCTTGGGTGACAGGGCAAATACTCCGTCTCAAAAAGAAATGTGGCACAGATACACAATGCAATACTGTTTAGCTATAAAAAAGAATGAAATCCTTTGGACAACATGGATGAACCTAGAGAACATTATGTTAAGTGAAACAAGCCGCCAAGTACAGAATACTGAATGGCCTCACTTACATGTGGAACCTTAAAAAGTTGATCTTGGCTGGACGCGGTGGCTCACGCCTGTAATCCCAGTACTTTGGGAGTCTGAGGCTGGTGGATCACCTGAGGTCAGGAGTTTGAGACCAGCCTGGCCAATGTGGTGAAACCCTGTCTCTACTAAAAATCCAAAAATTAGCTAAATTAAGAGTGTGCCCCCAACCTCACCCTCATTATTGCAAAGGAATGACAATGAACCACTTGAAGGATAGAGCCATCCTGCTTCTTCATGGGAAGAAACAGGGATGTGGATGAGCTACCACAGAATCTCTTCCCAAGCTCTTTGACAAGGGTCCAAGGATTCATGCAGCTCCAGTAACATTTCCCAGAATGAGGCTGCTCCACATTAACCTACTGGGATCCCTGCCAGAAACTAGCAGCACGGCAAGGTAAGCTCGAGGCTCAGGCTCCCTGCAGTTTACATTCTAGGACAGTGGGGAAAAGAGACATGTAAGACTAGTGAGTCTATCTCTGCATGCATTCATGTGTATCTAGACAAATGTAAATGAATGTACACAAAGACAAAGATGGCTTAAAAAAAAGGAGTCAGATGTGGTAGCAGGAGCCTATAGTCCCAGCTATTTGGGAGGCTGAAGCACGAGGATCCCATGGGCCCAGGAGGTCAAGGCTTCAGTGAGCTATAATTGTGCCATTGCCCTCCACCCTGGGTGACAGAGCAAGACCTTGCCTCTAAAAACAAAAAACACAAAAACAAAAAAAAGAGGACGGGGGAACCTTACAATGTTTCTAAAATTCAAGGGTGTTTCAGACTGGAGCCCAATGAGAAAGGAAAGTAATTCTATGCAGGTCACACAGACAACAAGACACACTATGTTGCAGTCAGTAAAAGACAGGTGGGCAACCTAAGTCTGTGGAGAGGTGGGGAAAGGAAAGACAAGTGAAATCAAAGCAGAAGAATCTATTCACTATCCCAATCTGAGAAAGTGGGGAGGAGCAAAGGAGAGAGCCAAGACCAAGAAACACAACAGAGAATGGACAGACAATATGTATCAAACATTAAAAATATGTATAGCGGCTGGGCGCGGTGGCTCACACCTGTAATCCCAGCACTTTGGGAGGCCGAGGCGGGCGGATCACGAGGTCAGGAGATCGAGACCATCCTGGCCAACATGGTGAAACCCTATCTCTACTAAAAATACAGAAATTAGCTGGGCGGCTGAGCACGGTGGCTCACACCTGTAATCCCAGCTCTTTGGGAGGCCGAGGTGGGCGGATAACCTGGTCAGGAGATCGAGACCATCCTGGCTAACACGGTGAAACCCCATCTCTACTAAAAATACAAAAAATCAGCCAGGCACAGTGGCGGGCGCCTGTAGTCCCAGCTACTCGGGAGGCTGAGGCAGGAGAATGGCGTGAACCCAGGAGGCAGAGCCTGCAGTGAGCTGAGATCATACCATTGTATTCCAGCCTGGGCCACAGAGTGAGACTCCATTTCAAAAAAAAAAAAAAAGAGCTGGGCATGGTGGCGTGCACCTGTAGTCCCAGCTACTCGGGAGGCTGAGGCAGGAGAATTACATGAACCCGGGAAGCGGAGGTTGCAGTGAGCAGAGATAGCGCCACCGCACTCCAGCCTGGCGACAGAGCAAGACTTCGTCTCAAAAAAAAAAAAAAAAAAAAAAGTATACATATACACGTAGCAGGAGCCTATAGTCTCTGCAGCCTCCCCATATACATATATATATATACACACACATATATATAGCTTGTAATACCAACTTTAGGAACTTACACTGAGGAAATAGTGATGGGTGAACAGTTTGAACTACTGTACATCCTTTTTAATTACAGAGACAGGGTCCCTCTTTGTTGCCCATGTTGTAATAAAACCCTCCTGGGCTCAGGCAATCCTCCCGCCTTAGCCTCCCAAAGTGCGGGATTACAGACATGAGCCATCAAGCCTCGCCACTACATACCTTTAACGGCGAGAAGGTAGTTCACTGCATGAATATACTAACATTAATTGAATTAATTCCCTATTATTGAACATTTATGACATGTCCAAATTTTTAGTAATACAAAACATGGCAATGAACATTCTTTTATTGAAATCTAGGGCCTCCTCTTAGTACTGGGGCATAAGGAGGAAAAAAATTAAATAAATAAATCCAGGGCTGGGTGCGGTGGCTCACGCCTGTAATCCTAGCACTTTGGGAGGTGGGCAGATCAACTGAGGTCAGGAGTTCAAGACCAGCCTGGCAAACATGGCAAACCCTGTCTCTACTAAAAATATAAAAATTAGCCGGGCATGGTGGCAGTCGCCTTTAATCCCAGTTACTCGGGAGGCTGAGGTAGGAGAATCACTTGAACCCAGGAGGGGTAGGCTGCAGAGATCGCGCCACTGAACTCCAGCCTGGGCGACAGAGTGAGAGTCCGTCTCAAAAATAAATAAATAAATAAATAAATAATACAAATAAATAAACAAATCTGGCTGGGTACAGTGGCTCACACCTGTAATCCCAGCACTTTGGGCAGTCAAGGCAGGCAGATCACTTGAGGTCAGGAGTTCGAGATCAGCCTGGCCAACACAGTGAATGAAACCCTGTGTCCATTAAAAATACAAAAATTAGCCGGGCATGGCAGTGCATACCTGTAGTCCCAGCTACTTGGGAGGCTGAAGCAGGAGAATCGCCTGAACTCGGGTGGTGGAGGTTGTAGTGAGCCAAGATGGCACCACTCAGCCTGGGCAACAGGGCAAGACTCTGTCTCAAATAATAATAATAAATTAATAAATAAATCCGCCGGGCATGGTGGCTCATGCCTGTAATCCTAGCATTTGGGAGGCTGAGGGGGGCAGATCACTCTAGGTCAGAAGTTTGAGACCACCCTGGCCAACATGGCGAAATGCCATCTCTACTAAAAATACATAAATTAGCCGGGCACAGTGACGGGTGCGTAATCCCAGCTACTCGGGAGGATGAGGCAGAAGAATCGCTTGAACTCAAGAGGGGGAGGTTGCAGTAAGCCGAGATCGTGCCCCCACACTCCAGCCTGGGCAATAGAGCGAGACTCCGTCTCAAAAATCAATCATCAATCAATCCACGTATCTGCGCTATGCCAAGATCTTAGACACTCTGAGCTGTGACTCTAAACTGTTCCTACACAAGATGGGCTACACCACTAGCTAGCTAAGATAAGTAATGGTACTTCATAATAGGTCTTGAATTCTGATGTTTCGCCACAGAATCATGACTTCGTGGAAGGAGGGCCACATTAGGATTTACAATTACTTTGGATTTAAGTGACATAATTCTTATAAGCTTTATATCTAGCAGTAAATTGATTTCTAATCCTTGATTTTTTTTTTTTTGAGACGGAGCTCAAAAAAAAAAGGTGCCCACCACCACGCCCAGCTAATTTTTTGTATTTTTAGTAGAGACGGGGTTTTACCATGTTAGCCAGGATGGTCTTGATCTCCTCACCTTGTGATCTGCCTGCCTCAGCCGGCCAAAGTGCTGGCATTACAGGTGTGAGCCACCGCGCCCAGCCTCTAATACTTGATTTTGGAGGTCTCTGTTAAAAATGGACTGAGTCCTAAAAGCCAGCTTTGGCAAGACACATTGATTTTACCTAGTACCCACCAAAGTCACCACATAAACTTTGACAACATACAACAGAGGTTTAGCTACCTTAAGCATCTATCTAAACAAATATTTGTTAAAAAGAAATTCTTGCTGGGTGCAGTGGCTCACGCCTGTAATCCCAGCACTTTGGGAGGCCCAGGCGGGAGGATCACCTGAGGTTGGGAGTTCGAGCCCAGCCTCACCAACGTGGAGAAACCCCATCTCCACTAAAAATACAAAATTAGCTGGGTGTGGTGGCGCATGCCTGTAATTCCAGCTACTCGGGAGGCCGAGGCAGAAGAACTGCTTGAACCCAGGAGGCGGAGGTTGCGGTGAGCCGAGATCGTGCCATCACACTCCAGCCTGGGCAACAAGAGCAAAACTCTGTCTCAAAAAAACAAACAAAAAAAGAAATTATTCTTGGACTGTTAAATCAGAACCCTATTTAGTATTGCTTTTATATGTTTATAAATTCCATCACCTATTTCCAAGTGATACCAATCTGAAAAATGAAAGGGGAAATAAAAGGATTAGTCCAATAGTCTGATTTCATAAGAATCTTTATTTCTTCCTATAGAAGATGGAAATTGATTTATTTCTTTTGTTTTTTTTTCCAAGATGGAAAAAAAGACTCACTCTGTCGCCCAGGCTGAAGTGCAGTGGCACAATCTCAGTTCACTACAACCTCCACCTCCCGGGTTCAAGCGATTGTCCTGCCTCAGACTCCCGAGTAGCCGGGACCACAGGCATGCGGCATCATGCCCGGCTAATTTTTGTGTTTTTAGTAGAGATGGGGTTTCACCATGTTGGCCGGGCTGGTCTCGAACTCCTGGCCTCAAGTGACCCACCTGCCTCAGCCTCCCAAAGTGCTGGGATTACAGGAGTGAGCCACTGCCCCCGGCCTGAAACTGATTTCTATATACTCAAGGATGCTAATAGTTAACGTGTAAGTTATTCGGGAGAAAATCTCTACACAGGAAACTTTCAGGTTTTTGTTCCCTGGTGACATTTCCAGGTATAAGGCCTTCTACTCAGAATTAACAGGGAGCTTTATCCCTAACTTGCAAACTACTGGAGAGCAGAGATTGTAATTACATATCTGGTATAAAAGATTATAAACTCTTAACAATAGTGTTAAATAATGATAATATGGCCGGGCGTGGTGGGTCATGTGTATAATCCCAGCACTTTGGGAGGCAGAGGTGGGCAGATCACCTGAGGTCAGGAGTTCAAAACCAGGCTGGCCAATATGGCAAGACCCCGTCTCTACTAAAAATACAAAAACTAGCCGGGTGTGGTGGCACATGCCTGTAATCCCAGCTACTTGGTGGGGCTGAGGCAGGAGAATCGCTTGAACCTGGGAGGCGGAGGTTGCAGTGAGCCAAGATTGCGCCACTGCACTGCAGCCTGGGCAACAGAGTAAGACCCTGTCTCAAAAAAGAAAATAATAATAATAATAATATCTCTCTTATCTCACACTTACTTCCTAAGTGTAACAGCATTAAGACTTGAGAACCAGGACCATATGGTTGTGTATTTGCCCACTGAGAATCAAGAGCCCTCTCCAGGGGCTATTTTGAGCTCCAAAAAACTCACTGTGTGACTAAGAGGAGCAACTCCTTTTGTTGCATATTCTACTAGTGTATTTTTGAGCCCCTACTTCAGTCCTTCTCACCGTCATTTTAGGATAAGAAAACACAAGGTTCATCTAGCTGAAACAACAATTTTAAAAGATGAGTGTTTATTGTACAAACAATACTTTATCAACAATACAGAAATTTAAAATGCAAGAAAGATCACTCAGAATCTTCTCTCTCAAAATCTGTTTTTCGTTTGTCAGGTTCCTGTTTAGTCTTCAATCACATATATATTATAATTGTGCACAACTATTATCAGCAGAGACAGGATTTTGTATCTCATTTCATTAAACATATTGAATGCTTTGCACGTTACAGTCTCCATAATTATGTTAATGTCTGCATAATACCATCCAGATTTATCACTATTTACTTAAGTATTCGATTGTTAGTATTTAGATTAAGTAGCTTCCAATTATTATCTTGTTAAAAACGACTTTTCCTTTGGAAAAATTCTCAGGTGTGAACATTTTAGGCGAAAGGGTATAACATTTTTAGGCTCTTCTTTCAACAAATAATATGTACTTTTGCGGTTTTTTTTTTTTTTTTTTTTTTTTTTTTGAGACAGGGTCATGCTCTGTCACCCAGGCTAGGGTGCAGTGGTGTAATCCCATTTAACTGCAGCCTCCACTTCCCAGACTCAAGCCATCCTCCCACTTCAGCCTCCTGAGTAGCTAGGACCAAAGGCACAAGACACCATGCCCAGCTAATTCTTAAATATTTTGTAGAGATGGGGTCTCACTACATTGCCCAGGCTGGTCTTGAATCTCTGGGCTCAAGTGATCTTCCTGTCTCGGCTTCCCAAAGTGCTGGATTACAGTCATGAGCCACCATGCCCAGCCAATACTGGCCAACATGGTGAAACCCTGTCTCTACTAAAAAACACAAAAAAAATTAGCCGGGCTTGGTGGTGGGCGCCTATAATCCCAGCTACTCAAGAGGCTAAGGCAGGAGAATAACTTCAACCTGGGAGGCGGAGGTTGTAGTGAGCTGAAACCAAGCCACTGCACTTCAGCCTGGGCAACAAGAACGAAAGTCTATCTCAAAAAAAAAAAAAAAAAAGGCCAGGTATGATGGCATGTGGTATAGTCCCAGCTACTCAGGATTCTGGGGCAGGAGGATCCCTTGAGCCCAGGAATTTGAAGCTGCAGTGAGCCATGACTGCACCACTGTACTCCACCCTGAGTGCAAAACGCTGTCTTGAAAAACAACAAAGCGGCCGGGCATGGTGGCTCACGTTTGTAATCCCAGCACTTTGGGAGGCTGAGGTGGGCAGATTACATGAGGTCAGGCGTTTGAGACCAGCCTGGCCAGCATGGTGAAACCCCATCTCTACTAAAAATACAAAAATTGGCCAGGCATGGTAGTACACGCCTGTAGTCCCAGCTAGTCGGAAGGCTGAGGTACAAGAATCGCTTGAACCGGAGGCAGAGGTTACAGTGAGCCAAGATCGTGCCACTGCACTCCAGCCTGGGCAACACAGCAAGACGCAGTCTCAAAAAAAAAAAAAAAAGGAAAAAAAAGAAAAAAAAAAGAGAACAAAGCAACCCTGACATAATGGGTTAGCCTGATACTCTCAGGTAGGCCTTGGTGTCCTAGTGTAAATAAATAATTTCAGAGAATATCAACATCAGACAAGGCCACTCTGTAACTGTGATAAAGACAAAAACAAGACCACTCTATAATCATACCTGAACACAGACCAAAACAAGAACACTGGCCAGGCAAGGTGGCTCACACCTGTAATCTCAGCACTTTGGGAGGCCGAGGCGGGTGGATCACCTGAGGTCAGGAGTTCGAGACCAGCCTGGCCAACATGGTGAAACCCTGTCTCTACTAAAAATATGAAAATTAGCTGTGTGTGGTGGCATGTGCCTGTAGTCCCAGCCACTCGGGAGGCAGAGGTGAGAGAATCACTTGAACCTGGGAGACAGAGGTTGCAGTGAGCCAAGATTGTGCCACTGTACTCCAGCCTGAGCGACAGAGCGAGACTCCAACTCAAAAAACAAACAAACAAAAAACCCAAGAACACTGACTAAACCACAAAAAGATCAAACATCCCCTTAACCTGGCTAATATAAATGACTGTTTCATCTTTATCAATTACAGCTTTAACCTCCTGCTAGGTAAGATTAAGATACCCAAACATAGAATTTGCCCCTGTCGTGACAGTATCCATCTGGAGCAAAGTGCTATATCCTTAAGCCTTCCCCTAAATCACGCGCAACAAGTCCCAGTGTTGTAACTCCTTTCCAGCACTCTTACCGAGGGGTCCCTCACTCCCCTATGGTGAAGGTTCTCCTAGGTACAACAAGCAACTATATCTGACTTGTTCTGCTATAAGAACAGTCCCTGGTAGTCTTTGACTGGAGAGTGCTGACAATGGGAAGTAAGAGTTCACATCCAAAATTAAATACCTCCAACTGTGTAGATCATCACTCTGCCGATTGCCATCCTTCTCCTCAAATCACACCCCACCCCCAGCCCCTTCAAGAGTCCTCTTTTCGGCCAGGCGCGGTGGCTCATGCCTGTAATCCCAGCACTTTGGGAGGCCGAGGCAGGCGGATCACGAGGTCAGAAGATCGAGACCATCCTGGCCAACATGGTGAAACCCTATCTCCACTAAAAATACAAAAATTAGCTGGGCGTGGTGGCACGTACCTGTAATCCCAGCTACTCGGGAGGCTGAGGCGGGAGAATCGCTTGAACCCAGGAGGCAGGGGTTGCAGTGAGCCGAGATCGCGCCACTGCACTCCAACCTGGAGACAGAGCGAGACTCTGTCTCAAAAAAAAAAAAAACAAAACACAAAAAAACAAAAATAAAATCCTCCTTTCTTGAATTCTTTTCTGTATTCTCCTGGTTCTCCTGAGTTCCCTGCTCCCCCGCAGCAGTTCTTCTTGCCCTGTAAATGTACATGTTTTCCAAGGTTCTCTCCTTAGCTTATCTGTCAGTATCAGTGGTTCTTAACCATTTTTGGCTCATAGTACTCTCTTTGAAAATCTAAGGACAAAAACTAAGAACGACTTCCCACACCACCCCCCCAAAATCTTGCCCAGAAAGTACACATATAATCAAAACTTTGCAATTTTAGGGAAAGTTTACACAACTCAAGCCAGGAATGCCTGCTCTCTACTGTCTTTCCCATGGAAATGTAACAATTTCAATAATTCCTTCTACATAAACGACTGCCAAATCACTAACTTCAATCCTTACTCTCTGCCAAGCTTCAACTAATTGATGAAAAGGACAAAACCCAAATCTGTTCCTTAACATTCACCCTGCCATCTTTCCAGTTATATAGGTTCAAGACATTAGTATCAATTTTTTTTTTTTTTTTTTTTTGAGACGGAGTCTCACTCTGTTGCCCAGGCTGGAGTAGAATGGCGCAATCTCAGCTCACTACAACCTCCGCCTCCCGGGTTCAAGCAATTCTCCTGCCTCAGCCTTCCGAGTAGCTGGGATTACAGGCACCCACCATCATGCCCCGCTAATTTGTTTGTACTTTTGTAGAGACAGGGTTTCACCATGTTGGCCAGGCTGGTCTTGAACTCCTGACCTCAGGTGATCCGCCCACCTTGGCCTTCCAAAGTGCTGAGATTACAGGTGTGAGCCACCTTGCCCTGCGAAAGAAAATCTTTTTAACACTAGGCTCAAATTCCTACACGGTAACAGTTGGTTGAAGTCAAGAATGCCTTCTGTAGTTCTTTGTAGTCCCTACTACTCCTTAATGTCTTGTGCCTAGCAAACTTTTCTTCACTTAGCTTTTCTGTCTGGCTCCGCAGCCAATCTGAATTTGCATAAGTCTAAACCACGAACATATACCTAACCCATCCCAGCTGCCAGATCCATGTTCTAATTAAGGTTATACCACCTCTACTTAAGTAGTTGAGTAAAAATATGACTGTATTGTTATTAATGATAAAAACAACAGTTGGCTATCCTTGCTGTTACTGCTGTGCTAGATGGGCCAAGAAATTTGGGGATTGAATGACTGCCCTAGTTTGATTGTTAGCCCACAGCACAGGGACATTCTACATCAAACTTTACTATTGAGAATACAACATAATCTCTCCCACCTCTGAAATCTTCACACATTATCTAAAGACAGTTCCAATTTTTAAATAATTTTCCTCTCTTCAAATTGTGGGAAAAGGTTATGGAATCATTTTTACCGCTACTAGTACTTCTAAATAAGTAAGATATTGCTCACTTAGAATATTTCCCAGATGCATGCAGACACCTTCTTAGCACCAGATATTATCACTCCCATTTTGCAGATGCAAAAACAAAAGCACAAATAAGGGAATCATTTGCCCAGTGTCACAAAGTTCAGAGAAGAGCACTATTCCTAGTTCCCTGCTTTGGTTCTGGAAGCTAAGCAAAAACAAACAAATACTAACTATAAAATGAAAACAGCTCCCCTTGCCCCAAACACTAGGTTATGAGGATGTAGGAAGACAGAAAGAGGTAGGAATTAAGAGTAGGTTAAATTATTACTTATTATGCTCGCCTTCAAAATACTGTCAATAACTTCAAGAAGCAAGAGGCTATGATGATTAATTCAGTTTACAATTCACTAATATTTGCTATGCTAAACACTATGATGCACGTGCAGGGAGTGGAATGAACTCTTCCAAGCAGGAGACTCTTTTTCTACTCCAAGTGACAAGGATGACAGTTCTTAACCATGAGTGGGCAGCTGGAGAGACCAAGAAAAGGAAGTTCTGTGGAGGCCTGTTGCCACCACTTAGTTTTGAAAGGCTTCTGTGTAAGACAAGCGACTCTCAACAGAAGAGGAAACGAAAGGTTGGCCCCAACCACCATGGTATTATTTCCTTCCTCAAAACTGTTTAAATTTTTGCCTATGTCCTTTATAAACAGACCAACCACCATGGTATTATTTCCTTCCTTAAAACTGTTTAAATTTTTGCCTCTGTCCTTTATAAACAGACACTTCTCCTAGCACTTAAGACTTTCTTGATCTAGAGCAATTTTCTCTCTTTTAATGATCCAAAATGTGTTTCAGTCCAGGGTCAATTTACTCACACATTATGACATTACTTGTCCATTCACACAGGGTGAGGTGAAAACGGAGGGAGGGCTGGGGGTAATCATTTCGCACCCCTAGGCCCTAGGCCCTGCCTCTTTTCATTTGCCAGTCCTCTGACATCATGCTATTCGTGGACTCTGACTTATTTTACTCTTTGACTTATTTTATCCTGGCCTATAATTGGGTTGGTTATAAGCTTACTGAGAAATTTTTCATTTCATTCATTTATAACTGTCTTTCTATTCACTCTTAAAAAGGCTACTTTCCAAAGAGCTAATGCTTATACTCTGAAATATACTACCAGACACACATTCTCTGCCTTCCTTATAGGAAACAGTTCATGTATTTCTCATATTTCAGCTTATACATTTTTAGATTCTGTTCACTAAAAAACAGCCAAGTGTGCTATTTTAAATACTTCGACATACGTTCTTAGGCTGTTTTCACTATTATGTATCCTGAATGATGCTCTAAGCGTCATTATTTCTTAAGTCTTTCCTTTGAGGCCTATGACTTAAAAACCAGCATAAAAAGATGAGGCAAAAACAAACAAACAAATAACCCTCTAGAAGCAGCACATCCAGAGAGGGCCTAAAAAAATACACTCCTTTGAAGACTTATCAGAAAAGAAATGTATGAGTAAAAAAAGGAGCACAAAAAGAGGAAGAAGTCACCAACGGGAAAGAATGGAAAGGAGAGTAAGGCAAGTCCCTCCTAAAAGAAACAGATGGGAAAACTAGCAGAGGTTCTAGAGCAAGTGGAGCAATATATCCACGACCTAGGAGAGAGGTCACATCCCCCCAGCCACTTACCGTGTTGCATTTTGTGCCACACACCACTTGCCTATGATTCAACCACTGAGATGCAAACACTTTATTAAGGGTCCCAAGGTGAAACTCTCTCTCCTTCAGGAGACTGGGAAGTTGCTGTGCTGCATAACCATGCAACACTCGAGAGTAGCTGGTTTCATTCTGTAGCCTGACTTCGCGGTTCTTCAAGTAGTATACTAAGGATCTCTTCACAGGAGGAAGTCTTTTCCTTTTGTGAAGCGAGTGATCCCAGCCAAACTGTGGAAACAACATTAGAAATCAGGGCTTTGGTTACTCTTCTTCAGAACAGATCCTACTGTATTACAGAAATCACCAACAACTCATAACTCATACTGCAGAATTTACAAACAACACAAATACAAATACTAGAGAACAAGAATCTCAATCCAGAAAGTCGTTTAACTCTTCCAACATTAAAAAGATGTTGCTCACAAACTTACCTATGTGAATTACAAGGGCTGAAAGTCAAGGGAATGAACGCAGAATAGAACAGACTAAAAGGTTTACTAGACATTTTAGGAGTGAAAGACTGAAGGAAATGAGAGGTCGAGTGATTCCCATACCGACATGGGCTGCATCTCTACCCAGCCCCCTTCTCCCTCTTAGTCTGTACTCCCACTGGAGCACGGAAGATACAGTCCAAGGAGCCAGACCTGGCTCCCAGGTCTTCCAGGGATGCATCATCAATGACCGTTCCTCTGTCATCATGCCCGCGCTCCAGGCAGTTGCAGAATTCGAAAAATCAACCACCAACGGGGTTGTAGGCCCCCGGGAAATCAGAGGCCATATCTATGTCCAAGAAGGCCTTCCTCTCCAAAGGGGACGGTATAGAGATGATACCTGGAAACTGTTGTTTCTTTTGGGGTCCAAACGCCAAAAGGCCCAGCTCAGGGTTGGGTATACATATAGGGAGACTTCTTTCTTCCAGGAGGGACGCAATCATCCCAGCTTCCTAGGGCCCATGGAAGGTAGAGTTCACTCTACCAGAGTTTGTTTCCCATTCCCTTCACTTCGGTTTCCCCTTCCTCCAAAGCCAAGATTCTGGTTTCTTTTCAAGCCCTATCCACGAATGCAGGCCTCCCGCGGATTATGTCCCATTGCTGAGTTCCCCTTTGGCTCCTCACCGCCCTGGCCTATCTGCCCTCCAGTTAATGAGGGTCCAGTGCTGACTCTGACTGCAGACCTTGGACCCCGATTCCTGTCGCAGGATCTGCGGACCCTAAGCCCATCTTGGTTCCTCGGCCTCACCACCCAGGTGCCGGCCTCTCAACCCTCACCTGCGGGCCCTGAGCGTCGCTCCCAGCTCCCGGCGAGGCGGGCGCCTTCCGCTTCCTGCTAACTACTTTCCGGGCCATAGTGGGCAGCGCCGCCGCGGCCCCGCAGCCACATGGGGCGGGGGAAGCGAGGGATAGCAGGACGGCGGGTCATATACTGGGCCCCGGGGCCGCGCACCTTAGTGCGCCCGGCCCGGAAAATGGCCCGGACCCGGAGCGGCAGCAGAAAAAAGACAGGCGGAAAGAAACGAAAGAGAGAGGAAAGACTTGGGCCGGGAAAGGGAAGGGGAAGCGAGAATGAGAGGCTTTCCGACGGCAGAGCCTAAAAGGACGGCGAGCGGCTAGAACCAAAACACCTCCTCCCCCTTGCTCGCGCGCCGTCACCCTTGCGCAGCCGCACTTCGGACAGCGTCGCCAAGGAAACACCGCCGGAACGAGAGGGGCGGGATCTAGGGGTTGGAAGATAGTTCGCTGGTGTTGCCCGGACGCCGCCAGGCCATTTTCAACGGTTGTTTGGCAGCCGCTGGATGGAAGTGGACGAGCTGGGGCCAAGGGAATCTAGCTTCTGGCCGCCGACCACCGACCCCAGCCCGCCTATCCGCAGGCACCCGGAAGTGAGGACCACCAGCGCTGCTGGGGGAAGGAATCCTCCCTAGTGCAGGCCTTAACCCGGTATCCGCCACCGGTTACCTCCCTTCTGGCACCAAACGTTTCCCTGAATCTGTCACAAACCGTGCCCTGGCTCCAAGGGCTGGACAGGGGGGTGGGGGTGGGGGGCAGAAACCGCTCCCACCCTCGAGATGAAGTCCAGTCAGGAAGCCAGGGCAGTGTGGCCAGACTTTCCCACCACTGAGAACCTGCCCAGCACAACCAACCCAGGCCGCCCTACGAGTCTCTGGCTACCCTCTTCCCACCGCTCGGTAGCCCTGAGGCTTCATTCTCCGCTCTGTCTCCTCCTGATCCTTTCTCCTGTCCGAACTGCTTCAGCCCCTCAGTCAGTTTCAGCCCCTCAGTCACCTTCCCCTTACGGTGCAACTTCACCATTCCCTTTAGATTTCCATGACCTGCCATCTAAACCACATGGTCTTTTGTGCTTTATGAAGTAGGCATCACGCTGTAACTTATCTGTCGCTGCCTGCCTCACTCTTGGATTCAGGTTGCGTCTCCATTAGGGCAGGTCGGGAATTCTGAACTACAGGAAAGAGAGTGGTCATTTTTGGCTTGCCAGTCCAGTTAGAGCTGGCATTGGCCTCCAAACAAGGGGGCTTCATCAGGATCACCCTTGCCAACATTTTTGGAAGATCCTGAAGGAATATGATTGCCAGCCTTCACTTTCCTCAAGCAAACAAACCCTCTGAGGAAGCAGGATGCTCTTGCTTGGGGCTGATTGGCCTCAGGCTGTGGTGCCCAGTTACCTGCTGGTCCCTTTCAGGCTTCAGGCTTCAGGCCTCAGGCCTTATACCTCCAAGGAACTCTGTTGGACCATCTCAAGTTCTGTCAACAAGGAGATTTGGATTTGTTTTCCAAGCCGAATCAAAGACCAGATTGAAGCAGGGTCTCCTGCCACTAACCCCTAATGTCTTGGGAAAGACAGCTCCATCTTATTTGGTCAGGCCTGTCCCTTTAGGGATATGCACATAGTGAGTGGGTCAGGAGTGGGTCAGCTTTCTTTTTTGAGTCTGTTCTAATTCTGTCTTGCCCCGCAATGCTCTGGATGACTCAGGAGCCCTTGGGCAAGAGTCTGGAATCCTTTGAGAATCTCTAGGCTCAGATTGGGCTGTTAGTGCCAAGAGGGGCACACTGGGCACTGCTGCAGTCTCTTTCTCAAAGTTCCTTTACTTCATCTTCACATCCCAGGAACCACCCCCAAATGCACCTTATAGCAGAGCTCGCCATTTCTTTTTTTTTTTTTTTTGAGATGGAGCCTCACTCTGTAGCCTAGGCTGGAGTGCAGTGGCACGATCTCGGCTCACTGCAACCTCTGCTTCCTGGGTTCAAGTGATTCTCCTACCTCAGCCTCCTGAGTAGCTCAGATTACAGGTGCTCACCACGTTGCCCAGCTAATTTTTTTTTTTCTTTTTTGAGACGGAGTCTCGCTTTGTTGCCCAGGATGGAGTGCAGTGGTGCGATCTCGGCTCACTGCAGGCTCTGCCTCCCGGGTTCACGCCATTCTCCTGGCTCAGCTTCCCGAATAGCTGAGACTACAGGCGCCCACCACCACGCCTGGCTAATTTTTTGTATTTTTAGTAGAGATGGGTTTTCACCATGTTAGCCAGGATGGTTGCCCACTAATTTTTGTATTTTTAGTAGAGATGGGGTTTCGCCATGTTGGCCAGGCTGGTCTCAAAATCCTGACCCCAGGTGATCCGCCCACCTCGGCCTCCAAAAGTGCTAGGATTACAGGCATGAGCCACCACGCCTGGCCAAGATCTCACCATTTCTATTCAAATAACAGAATAAAAGTCCATTTTGGAAATTTAATTGACAATTGCCTTTAAAAGACTGCAGGCCAGGTGCGGTGGCTCACGCCTGTAATCCCAGCACATTGGGAGGCCGAGTTGGGCCAATCACCTGAGGTCAGGAGTTTGAGACCAGCCTCCTGAGTAGCTGGGTTGCAGTGAGCTGAGATCATGCCACTGGACTCCAGCCAGGGTGACAGAGCAAGACCCTGTCTAAAAAATAAAATAATAAAATAATAACGATAACAATAATAAAGTAGTAGAGTGGCTGGGGGAAGAAGTACTCAGGGCATGTAACTACTCCAAGAATGGCATTCTTAGTGAGCCTCACTGCTGAAACTGCCTGCTGTAATCTGAAAGCAGTTTTATCTAATAGCTGTTAAAACAACCTACTGTGACTCTCAGAAATAGTTTTACTTATTGCCTTCACTTACCAGTCAAAACTTGCCAGCTCCCCAAAACCTTACTAGTGCCAATGAACTTTCTTGAAGAGCAATACGTAACACTTTTCCTTTTTATAAAACTTCCAACCTTCTCTTTGTTCTGCAGACATGGCAAAGACCATCCAGTCTGCGTGTGCCCTGAATTACAATTCCTGCTTCACAAAACATTTTAATTTTAGAGACTCGTCTATATATTTTATTTCACCTTGACAAAACTACGTGAATGAATTTTATAATATTGCATAAAAGATATCAGGCCAGGTGGGGTGGCTTACACCTGTAATCCCATCACTTTGGGATGCCAAGGCGGGTGGATTACCTTAGGTCAGGAGTTTGAGATCAGCCTGGCCAACATGGTGAAACCCCGTCTCTACTAAAAATACAAAAATTAGCTGGGCGTGGTGGTGCCCGCCAGT
The DNA here is from genome assembly GCF_028885625.2 of Pongo pygmaeus. Classification (NCBI taxonomy): domain Eukaryota; kingdom Metazoa; phylum Chordata; class Mammalia; order Primates; family Hominidae; genus Pongo; species Pongo pygmaeus. The sequence continues at coordinate 23,083,100 of NC_072386.2, read as the reverse complement.
AGTCCCAGCTACTCAGGAGGCTGAGGCAGGAGAATTGCTTGAACCTAGGAGACCAAGGCTTCAGTAAGCCGAGATCGAGCCACTGCACTCCAGCCTGGGCAACAGAATGAGATTCCGTCTCAAAAAAAAAAAAGAAAAGAAAAGAAAAAAAAATCAAACACACTGCTGGGCACGGGGCTTACCCCTGTAATCCTAGCACTTTGGGAGGCTGAGGCAGGTAGATTGCTTGAACTCAGGAGTTTCAGACCAGCATGGGCAACATGGAAAAATCCTGTCTCTATAGAAACATACAAAAATTAGCTGGGTGGGATGGCATGCACCTGTAGTCCCAGCTACTTAGGAGTTGGCAGGCTGAGGTGGGAGGATAGCTTGAGCCCAGAAGGTGGAGGTTGCAGGTGGAGAGCCAATATCATGCCACTGCACTCCAGCCTGGGAGATCCAGACCTGTCTCCAAAAAAATCAAACACAAAGCAGTAGTTCCTTTTTTTATTTTTTGAGGGACAGGTTCTCGCTTTGTTGCCCAGGCTGGAGTGCAGTGGCATGGCATGCATGTTTTTTATCTTATTTTTTATCTTTTGTAGAGACAGGGTCTCGCCTGGTTGCCCAGGCTGGTCTTAAACTCCTGGGCTTAAGCGATCCTCCCACCTTGGCCTCCCAAAGTGCTAGGATTACAGGTATGAGACACTGAGCTCAACAAAAGCAGTAATTCCTAAATGTAATTAGTAAATGCCTAATTTCATGTTTATGAAGTATGAAAACAGGCGCAACTGATCCATGGTAAGAGAAATCAGTCATTACCCTTAAGCGGGATTACTAACTGGCAGGGGACCTCAGGGAGCCTTCTGAGGTTCTGGAAATTTCTTTTTTTTCTTTTTGAGACAGAGTCTCACTCTCCCACCCAGGCTGGGGTGCAGTGGCGCGATCTCAGCTCACTGCAACCTCTGCCTTCCAGGTTCAAGCAATTCTCCTGCCTCAGCCTCCCAAGTAGCTGGGACTACAGGCCTGCGCCACCACACCTGGCTAATTTTTGTATTTTTGGTAGAGATGGGGTTTCACCGTGTTGGCCAGGCTGGTCTCAAACTCCTGACCTCAGATGATCCACCCACCTTGGCTTCCCAAAGTGCTGGGGTTACAGGCATCAGCCACCATGCCTAGCCTGGAAATTTCTTTCATTTTTCTTTTCTTTTTTTTTTTTTTGTGAGACAGTCTCGCTTCATTGCCCAGGCTGGGTACAATGGTGCAATCTCAGCTCACTGCAACCTCTGCCTCCTGAGTTCAAGCGATTCTCCTGCCTGAGCCTCCTGAGTAGCTGGGATTACAGGTGCCCACCACCACACCCGGCTAATGTTTTTGTATTTTTAGTAGAGATGGGGTTTCTCCATGTTGGTCAGGATGGTCTCGAACTCCCGACCTCAGGTGATCCGCCTGCCTCGGCCTCCCAAAGTGCTGGGATTACAGGTGTGAGCCACCGCTCCTGGCCCTAATTTTTGTATTTTCAGTAGAGGCAGGGTTTCCCCATGTTTGCCAGGCTTGTCTAGAACTCCTGACCTCAAGTGATCTGCATGCCTCGGCCTCCTAAAGTGCTGATATTACAGGCGTGAGCCACAATGTCTGGCCCTCAAACTATGCTATTTTGTAGCCTCAAATAAAAACCCCAACAGTTCCAATCTTCTCTAACCCCACTCCTCCAATTCAGTTCTTATAACCATTTCATCACAATGCAATGTGCTGCTAGAGGCTCATTAGTGGATCTGCACCTGTTACCTTCTCTTGCCTTGGTCTTGCCAGGAAGAATAAACAATAAGAAATACTATAAAGTGTTTTGGGCAAACTGAATTGTTTTATACTTGCTTAGGAACAGAATTTTCTCTTGTTTATTTGCATAGGTTTCCTGGAACAAACAAAGCGGATGTTAATACAATTCCCTGTTTGACTCTATCCTTCATGTGTTGCTAATTAACCATCCTTGCTAGCAAAGGGGCAAGTGAGAGCTCAGGAGGAAAGTATTTCTGTTAGGAAAAAGGATTTTGGATTTTAATTCATACAAGCATAATAAAACATAACAAGGAAAGAGACCCAGAGGACATAGGACACAAACGAACACAGATGGTAAGCGTGCAAAAACGGCTCTCTGATGACGTAGGGATGTTAGAGGCCTCTGAGGCATGGAATCGTAATTACTTCACCCACTGTGGAAATATTTTTCAGATCCTGGGCATAGGTTATTAAAAGTGGAAGATATAGGCTGGGCGAGGTGGCTTACACCTGTAATCCCAGCACTTTGGGAGACTAAGGCGGGTGGATCACTTGAGGCCTCTACTAAAAATACAAAAATTAGCTAGGCATGGTGGCGGACACCTGTAATCCCAGCTACTCAGGGGGCTGAGGCAGGAGAATCACTTGAATTCTGGAGGCGGAGGTTGCAGTGAGTTGAGATTGAGCCAATGCACTCCAGTCTGTGCAACAGAGTGAGACTCCGTCTCAAAAAAAAAAAAAAGTGGTAGATATAGAGAGACAGCTCATGTCTTAAACTTATAGTTTTAAAGAAAACTAAGGCCAAAAATGACAAGTCATGCAACCAGACAAGAGATAAGCCAGAGCTGGAACCCATGAACTCTGGCCTACATAATTTTTTCTTTTCTTTTTTTTCTCTTTTCTTTCTTTTCTTTTCTACTTTTCTTTCTTTCCTTCTTTCTTTCTTTTCCTTTCTTTCTTTCTTTCCCTCTTTCCTTCTTTCTTTCTTTCTTTCTTTCTTTCTTTGTTTCTTTCGCGTTGAGACCTGCTTGATTTATTCCAATTACTTAATACACAATGATGCAACTGTGATCCCAAAGTGTGCAAAGTTAAAGCCTTCACCTGCAGCTGAGGAGAGGGCAGGAATGGTTCACTGGGGACGGTGATGAGTCAGGAATGACAGGCAGGTGGCCATGACCAGGGCAGCCTCCTCCCCAGGGCCAGGTACAGGGGAGTGGCCTGAGGAGCAGGACCCAAGGGTAGCCCAGGGCCGGGGAAGAGGGCAGAGACCTCCCCTTGGCCTAGGTCAGGAGCTCAGAAGTGCCACATGGCTGAGGGGGCAGCGGCCCAGGAAGGGCCAGAGGCAGGGCCAGGAGAGCACCATTTCCAGGGGGGGCTGGGGGCAGGGAGGTGCCCTACAGAAGAAACCAGGAGGGGCTGCCTGCCCCTGGGATGGGGGCCGGGCTGGAGCAGGCTGCAGCAAGAAAGACCTGAGGCAGGTGCAGGGCCTGAGAACCCGGCTGGCTGGGCTCGGGGGGCTCCCAGGGCAGCCTGGTCCAGGGAGCAGTCCTGACTCTGCAGGGTATGCCCAGTGAGGGCCCGGAGACCCCTCAGAGCCTCCCCTCCTCTCTCCCTGGAAAGGAGCTGGGGAACCCGTAATGCAAATCTGTGGACCACTCAGTTCTGGAGGGAGGTTGTGCCCGAAGGGGGACACTGGGGTGCGCCCCCTCCATCACCTTGGCCTCCACTGCTGTCCTCAGTACAGCCACTTTTCATAAAAGTGCAGACCATGGACGCCACCCTCGATCTGGGCCGACATGATCCCCTTCTCAAACTTGAGCTCTCCTGAGTACATCATGGACCGAGGGACAGACAGGCTGTGGGCCCCGATATCCTGGCAGCCGTGCTGGATGCCCACTATGAGGTAGGGCACGAACTTCTGAATGGACCCTTTGTCCTGGATGGAGCCCAAGACACCGTGCGCGATCTTCACCTTACCCCCCTTGCTGAAGTATCGTTTCTGGCTGCTGCTGCTCTTCTCCATGGCATCCAGCGAGCCCATGCCCCGGTACTTCTTGAGCTGCACCTCGTCTGAGAAGTACTCACCAGGGGCCTCCGTGGTGGTGGCCAGCAGGGAGCTCATCATCACTGTGGAGACTCCAAGGGCCAGGGCCTTGACTATGTGCCCCACAGTCTGGATGCCGCCATTGGCTATGATGGGCACACCAAAGCACCGGGCATACTCGGCCACCTTGTACACAGCAGTGCCCTGGGGCTGACCACAAGCCATCACTTCCCAGGTGACGCAGATGGAGCCGCAGCCCATGCCCATGCACAGCCCGTGCACACCAGCGTCAATCAGGTTCTTGGCCTGGGCTGCTGTCACCACGTTCCTGCCAATCACCTGGAGGTGGGGGTACTTCTGTTTGATATAATGCACCATGGCGATCTGATACACCAAGTTCCCTCGGGACGAGTCCAAGACTATGATGTCGACGCCCATCTGGGTGAGCAGGTCCAGGCGATATTTGTCATCCTCACGGGTGCCCACAGCTGCCCCGCACAGCAGCTGCTTGTGGGAATCCTTGGAGGCCAGAGGGTAGTCTTGGTTCTTCTTCAGGTCGCTGCTGGTGATAATGGCCACCAGCTCATTGCGATCATTGATGATAGGCAGCTTCCCTTTCTTGCTACGCTGCAGGATCTCATTTGCCTCTTTCAACGTCACACATGCTGGAGCCACCACCAGCTCGAGCCTTGGTGTCATCACCTCACTGAGGAGGGTGGTGTGGTCCTTCTCAGCAAGAAAGTTGATGTCTCAGGAGGTGACGATGCCCGCCAGCTTGCTGCCCATGGTGCCCGTCTCAGTGATGGGGGTGCCAGAGAAGCCATGCCGCATCTTGGCCTCCAGCACATCACCTACAGTGTGGGAGGGGCTCAGCACCATGGGGTCCGTGATGAAGCCCTGCTCAAACTTCTTGACCTTCCCTAGCTCCTTGGCCTGGAGCTCTGGGGTGCAGTTGTGGTGAATGAAACCAATATCTCCCATCAGAGCCATCGCGATGGCCATGTCAGCCTCTGTCACAGTGTCCATGGGGGAGGAGATCAGAGGTGTCTTCAGCGTGATCTTCCGGGTCAGGGCTGAGGTCAGGTCCACCTCAGCTATGAAGTCTATGAGTCCTGGGAGAATCAGGAAGTCGTCCTAGGTGAGGCCTTAGGCGCTGGCGAAGAGCTGCTGTGCGATGAGCCCGTCCTCGGGCATGTAGCCAGTGCCACCGCTGATCAGGTAGTCCACCACGCTGCCAGGAGACCCCGCAACCCGAGAGAAACACCGGCTGGACCACCCGCCGCTGCCGCCAACGCCGCGCTACTGCCGGAGATGGGGGCTCTTTTTTTTTTTTTTTTTTTTTTTTTTGAGAGCAGGGTCTGTGGCCCAAGCTGGAGTGTAGTGGTATGATCTCAGCTCACTGCAACCTTTGCCTCTTGGGCTCAAGCCATCCTCCCACCTCAGCTTCCTAAGTAGCTGGGACTACAGGTGCACGCCACCATGCCCGCCTAATTTTTGTATTTTTTGTAGAGATGGGATTTCACCATGTTGCACAGGCTGGTCTTGAACTCCTGAGCTCAAGTGCTTTACATGCCTCGGCCTCCCTAAGTGCTGGGATTACAGGCGTGAGTCACCATGCTAGGCCCATAATTTTCAACACTACCACATTAAATATCTGGGTCCAGTTGAAGTCTCAAGTGGTATTTATTTTAGCATTTCCCTTGTACTCTCATGTTTTCTCTTTATTCAGAACCTGAAATGTTTTATCCAGAACATCTACTAATTTGACAGCAGAAATTCTGTTTCTATATGTTATGCATAATTGGGCATACATTGGTACAATTTGTGTTAAGTACAGTACAGACAATTTCTGTTTCATTTATTTTTTTTAGAGACAGGGTCTCACTATGTCGTCCAGGCTGGACTCACAACTCAAGGGATCCTTCTGCCTCAGCCTCCAGAGTACTTGGGACTACAGGTGCGAGCCATCATTCTCAGTACAGGCAATTTCCAATCATTCATTAATTGATCATAGAGTTTGTAGAGTTTCAAGAGTCCTTGTTTTCTGTTGCTCCTGCCTGTTAAACAGTCTTACTTTTATCTGTAACCTTAATAAAATAAGAAAATAAAGGAAGAGACAAAACTTTTCTACTTAATAAGATTGAGTAATTTATTTATTTATTTATTTAATTTTTTTTGAGACGGAGTCTCACTCTTGTCACCCAGCTGGAGTGCAATGGTGTGATCTCAGCTCACTGCAACCTCCACCTCTCAGCTTCAAGCGATTCTCCTGCCTCAGCCTCCCGAGTAGCTGGGATTACAGGCGTCCGCCACCAAGCCCAGCTAGTTTTTGTATTTTTGGTAGAGACGGAGTTTCAACATGTTGGCCAGGCTGGTCTCAAACTCCTGACCTCAAGTGATCCACCCGTCTCGGCCTCCCAAAGTGCTGCGATTACAGGCGTGAGCCACTGTGCCTGGCCAAGAAATATATTTTAAAAAAATTGGCTGGACAAGGTGGCTGTAAATCCAGCACTTTGGGAGACTGACGCAGGTGGATCACTTGAGGTCATGAGTTTGAGACCAGCCTGGCCAACATGGTGAAACCCCGTCTCTACTAAAAATACAAAAACTAGCTGGGCGTAGTGGCTTGCACCTATAATCCCAGCTACTAGGGAGGCTGAGGCAGGATAATCGCTTGAACCCGGGAAGTAGAGGTTGCAGTGAGCCGAGATCATGCCACTGCACTCCAGCCTGGGCAACAGAGCAAGACTCCATCTCAAAAAAATAAAATAAAATAAAATAAAACAAAAATAAAAAATAAAAGACAAATAGCTAATTGGAAGAAAAACAATGTACCTCATCCTACTCATGCTATCTTCCTACCGCCTTCATACATTTCTGAAATGACTAATGTGGGGTTATATATAAATATAAAAACTGTACACAAATATTACCTACCAATTTTGTTGAGGAGTCTTCCATCAGTCATATTTTTTGACTCAAATACAACACAATCTTGGCATAAAAACAAACACATAGGTATCAACTAATGATAGGAAAATAAAATGGCTTACAAAATGGAACAAATATTTTTTAAAAATTATTAGATAATTAGGCAATGTTTTTCCTCTGATCACAAATGTCTAGAAATGTCTTTAAAGACCATTACCGGCTGGTGGTGGCTCATGCCTGTAACCCCAGCACTTTGGGAGGCCGAGGCAGGCAGGTCACTTGAGGCTAGGAGTTTACAGCCAGCCCAGGCAACATGGTGAAACCCTGTTACTACAAAAATTAGCCAGGTGTGGTGGTGTGCACTTGTAGTCCCAGCTACTGGGGGTGGGGCTGAGGTTAGAGGTTTTTTAGAGCCCAGGAGGTGCAGTTTGCAGTGAGACCTGTCTCAAAACAACAATCAAAAACCATTTCCAAGAAATAAATGCAATAAATATTGTGATGTTCCGTCTCTGTGTGTGTATTCTTACCACCTATTTGTGTGTTTATTTATTGAAATAAAATTGCAGACATAAATTTTTCCCTGTTGGTTTTTTGTTTGTTTGTTTGCTTTCTGAGACAGAGTCTTGCTCTGTTGCTCAGGCTGGAGTGCAATGGCACGATCTTGGCTCACTGCAACCTCTGCCTCCCGGGCTCAAGCAATTCTCCTGTCTCATCCTTCCCAAGTAGTTGGGATTACAGGTGCCCATCATCATGCCTGGCTATTCTTTTGTGTTTTTAGTAGAGATGGGATTTCACCATGTTGGCCAGGCTGGTTTTGAACTCCTGACCTCAAAGATCCGCCCGCCTCAGCCTCCCAAAGTGCCAGGATTACAGGTGTGAGCCACTGTGCCTGGCCCCTATTGTTTAAATATAGTAATTTTATGAGAACTTATCTATTTTATTTTTGTGTCTATTAAAAACATCATTTTTGGCTGGGCATGGTGGTTCACACCTATAATCATAGCACTTTGGGAGGCAGAGATGGGTGGATCACTTGAGGCCAGGAGTTCGAGACTAGTCTGAGCAACATGATGAAACACTGTTTACACAAAAAAAATACGAAAATTAGCTGGGCATGGTGGCGTGCATCTGTAGTCCCAGCTACTTGGGAGGCTGAGGTGGAGAATCACCTAAGCCTGGGGAGGTGGAGGTTGCAGTGAGCTACAATTGCACCACTGCACTCCAGCCTGCGCAACAGAGTGAGACCAACTCTCAAAAAAAAAAAAAAAATTTTTTTTTCAAAGTAAAAAAAGTAATCTAATAGAGGAAAATGCTCCAGTCAGAGTGGCTTGGAATCTGTCTCAGTTCATAAAACTAGGGGCTGAGGTGAGAAAAAGAGGCTGAAACAAGCTGCTGCCCTCTGATGCCTGGGACAGCAGCTTTTGTAACTCTCATACCCAGGAACCAGGCCAACATAGACATGGCCACAAAACCGGGATCTGTGCCAAACATACAGGGCCATGACTGAATTCACAAAAACCCTAGATAAGGATGGTGAGAGCAGTGAGAAAGAAGAAGGATATAGCAAAACAAAACAGAACAAAATTGCAAAACTTCCGGCTCTAAGATGAACCTGCAAATAAATTTCTTCAACTTATTAAAATTAATTGTAGACAGGACAAATTCCCCACCACCAAAAAAAAAAAAAAACCCAAAAAAACAAACAAAATAAAATCCTCCATAATTAGGAGGGTAATTCACTATAGATAAATGCAAAGAAAAGAACAATCTTTAAAAGACCTTTTTCACAGATACTCTCAATCTAAGAAAAAAAAACAGAAATAAAAGGCATCAACACAAGTATGCCTTGGATCCTCAAAGGGATAAAGGAAGAATAACAAATTGAATAAACGTAAAAAGAGATCTGGCGCATTGGCTCATGCCTATAATCCCAGCACTGTGGGAGGCCAAGACAGGAGGATCATTTGAGGCCAGGGGTTTGAGAACAGCCTGGGAGATATAGTGAGACCCTGTCTCTAAATAAATAAATAAAGAAAGAAAGAACACATATTCTTTGATTCATCTCCCTCCGGGAAGTACAGCTCAATTTCTCTCTTCTTCAGTATTGCCTGGACTCAGTGACTCACTTCTAATGCATAGAATTTGGAAGGGGAAAAATAGCAACTGCACAATGGAGATACCGCCTTAACCAAGTGATCAAGTTAACCTAAATAATAATGTCAGACTGATATCTTATACCCCCTTATATGATGTGATGAGAAGGGCACTTTACCTCTGTAGCATTCTTCCCCAAAATCTATAACCCTAGCTTAACAGAAAACATCAGACAAAAACCTAAGTTGAGGAACATTAGACAAAATAACCTGCCCAGTACTCTTTAAAAATGCCAAGGTCATGAGACAATGAAAGACTGAGAAACAGTCACAGATTTGAGACTTGACAACTAGATTCAACATGGTGTCTTGGATTGGATTCTGAACAGAAAAAAAGAAAAAAGAAAAATTAAGGAAATCTGAATAAAGTTAATAGTATTATATCAAGTTTAGTTTCTTACTTTTGATAAATGTCTCAGAGTTATGCAAGACATTACGTAACTGTTAACATTAGGGAAAGCTGGGTGGAGGATAAACAAGAATTTGCTATGCTATCTCTGAAGCTCTTCTGTAAATCTAAAATTATTTCAAAATGAAAAGTTTAAAAATTAAAAATAAATGAATCAATTAGAAATCCTGAAAATAATTTCCTAAATGAAAAAAGTAAGTTATTGGGAATAAACCCTCAATAAACTAGATATACATTATCTTAGATGGACATAGACAGAGTGTTAGTGAATTAGAAGATGGTTCTAAGGAAGTGGCTTAGAGAACAGCATACAAATTGACCAGGCACAGTGTTTCACGCTTGTAATCCTGGCACTTTGAGAGGCCTAGGTGGGCGAATCACCTGAGGTCAGGAGTTCGAGATCAGCCTGGACAACACGGTGAAACCCCATCTCTACTAAAAAATACAAAAATTAGCCAGACGCAGTGGTGCATGCCTGTAATCCCAGCTACTCAGGAGGCTAAGGCTGGAGAATAGCTTGAACTGGGGAGGCGGACGCTGCAGTGAGCCGAGATTGCACCACCATACTCCAGGCCAGGCAACCGAACGAGACTCCATCTCAAAAAAACCGAAAAACAAAAACCAAAAATTAGCTGGGTGTGGTGGCAGGTGCCTGTAATCCTAGCTGCTCAGGAGGCTGAGGCAGGAGAATCACTTGAATCTGAGAGGTGGAGGTTGCAGTGAGCCGAGATCACACCATTACGCTCCAGCCTGGGTGACAGAGGAGACTCCACCTCAAAAAAAAAAAAAAAAAAAAAAAAGAGAACAACATAAAAAGATAGAAATTGAGTATAGTAAAAAGGCATGGAGGTTAAAAGTGGCATTATTGAAAATGGCAGAGTAGGGGATCCATTTCTCCCCAGAAACACTGAAAACCTTGGCAAAACCTGTTGGAATTCAACCTTATCAGAATGCTAGGAGATAGTTAAAAGTTTACAGCAACGGGCCGGGTGCGGTGGTTCATGCCTGTAATCCCAGCACTTTGGGAGGCCGAGGCGGGTGGATCACCTGAGACCAGGAGTTCAAGATCAGCCTGACCAATATGGTGAAACGCTGTCTCTACTAAAAATACAAAAATTAGCTGGGCATGGTGCCATGCGCCTGTAGTCCCAGCTACTTGGGTGGCTGAGGCAGGAGAATTGCTTGAACCTGGAAGGAGGAGGTTGCAGCGAGCCAAGATTGTGCCACTGCACTCCAGCCTGAGCGACAGAGTGACACTCCATCTCAAAAAAAAAAAAGAAAAGTTTACAGCAACCAAACAAATGCTTAACCAAGAGAAAGGCCACTGAAACAGCTAAGATTTTTGTGGTATTTTAGCTTACCTTAGCCCCATCCCCTCCTTAGAGAAGCAGTGATCTTAAAGCCAGCAGCTTGTGTTCCCTGTTCAGATACCTCATTCTACAGGGAGCAGAGTGGACCTTGTTCCTATAGAATAGGATTTGATTTTTTTTTTTTTTTTGAGACTGAGTTTCGCTCTTTCACTCAAGCTGGAGTGCAATGGTGTGATCTCAGCTCATAGCAGCCTCCGACTCCCGGGTTCACGCCATTCTCCTGCCTCAGCATCCCAAGTAGCTGGAATTACAGGCGCCCACCACCACGCCCAGATAAATTTTGTATTTTTAGTAGAGAGGGGGTTTCACGATGTTGGCCAGGCTGGTCTCAAACTCTTGACCTTGGGTGATCCACCCACCTTGGCCTTCCAAAGTACCAGGATTACAGGCGTGAGCCGCCGCACCAGCCCAGGATTTGTCTTTTGAACCTAACTGGGTTTCTCTTTGTTGTAACTAACTTGGAACTCTACTAGGATAGAGCAGCTACACAGACTTTTCCTAAAAGCAATTAAGAACAAATGAATGAACTGCTATGGCCTGGGCAAAACAAACAATCAAAAAACAGCTAGATCAAACAACAGAGATGTTGAAAGCCTGAGAGGAAAATCCAGAGAATGAGATTTTGGGGGAGAATAAGAGCTTTGAAAGTTTTCTGTGTTTACTGGGGAATCTAGAAAGCCACACACATGCCAAGAGAAGGACACATGCTTAGAGAAAAACTGGGAAGACCATGAGTTTTCACCTCTGCCTGATTTTTAGACTCAGTGCAAGCAAGAAGTGGAGGTTAAGGCAGAGTTACAAACAGCATGGCTAAGCATAGAAGGAGTGATCCAACATAGAGCCAATCTGCAAAGACCTGGAAAATTTTCTTTTCTTTTCTACTGCTTTTTTCCCTCCCTTGTTTCCTTTTCTCCAGGCATTTAAGGAAACATCTGTCAAACCACAATAAAAAAATATGGTTATGTAAGAGAAGGTTCTGGCTTTTTTTTTTGGAGGCTGAGTCTCGCTCTGTTGACCATGCTGGAGTGCAGTTGTGTGATCTCGGCTCAACCTCTGCCTCCCAGGCTCAAGCAATTCTTGTGCCTCAGCCTCCTGAATAGCTGGGACTACAGGCCCCCACCACCATGCCCGGCTAATTTTTTGTATTTTAGTAGAGACAGGGTTTCACCATGTTGCCCAGGGTGGTCTTGAACTCCTGAGTTCAGTCAATCCACCTGCCTCGGCCTACCAAAGTGCTAGGATTGCAGGCGTGAGCCACAGTGCCCGGTTGGTCCTTGCTTTTAAGAAACCAACACTGGGCCGGGCGCGGTGGCTCACGCCTGTAATCCCAGCAATTTGGGAGGCCGAGGCAGGCAGATTACGAGGTCAGGAGATCGAGACCATCCTGGCTAACACGGTGAAACCCCATCTCTACTAAAAATAAAAATAAAAAAAAATTAGCCGGGCATGGTGGCGGGCGCCTGTAGTCTCAGCTACTCAGGAGGCTGAGGCAGGAGAATGGCATGAACCCGGGAGGCAGAGCTTGCAGTGAGCCGAGATCATGCCACTGCACTCCAGCCTGGGTGACAGAGCAAGACTCTGTCTCAAAAAAAAAAAAAAAAAAAAAAAAGAAACGAACACTGAAATACAGTACTTAGGAGTTTTCAACTTTCCAACATTCTAATATTTCCAATTTATTGTCAGAAAAGTGAAAAAGATTCATTCCTTTAGCAATCATTTCTTAGGCCCTACTGTGTGATATGTGTGGTGGGTGGGCAGAGATGTGACCTGGTCCTCCTCCCTGTCCTTAAGGAGCTCATAGACTAGTAGGGAACCCATCCAACTAAAACACTTGATAGTCTAAGGACCATAAAGAGTATGAACAGAGCTGTGGGAGCTCAGCAGAGGAAGAAGATCAAGAATGGCTCCTTAAAAGAAGTCACATAGGCCTAATGCAGTGGCTCACATCCGTAATCCCAGCACTTTGGGAGGCCGAGGTGGATGGATCACCTGAGGTCAGGAGTTTTGAGGCCAGCTTGGCCAACATGGCAAAACCGCCTCTCTACTAAAAATACAAAAATTAGCTGGACATGGTGGTGGGCACTTGTAATCCCAGCTACACGAGAGGCTGAGGCAGAAGAATGGCTTGAACCTGGGAGCTGGAGGTTGCAGTGAGCCGAGGTCACACCACTGCACTCCTGCCTGGGTGACAGAGTGAGAGACTCCATCTCAAAAAAAAAAAAAAAAAGAAGTCACATAAGCAAATAAGAGTGTAGAGGATTTTAAGAGAGAAATGGGTAGAACTAGCTTTGATTAGAAGGGTGAAGAAGGACCAGGCATAATGGCAGGTGCCTGTAGTCCCAGCTATGTGGGAGGCTGAGGTCAGAGGATCACTTGAGCCAAGGAGGTCAAGGCTGTAGTGAGCTAGGATCTCGCCACTGCACTCCATCCTAGGCAACAGGCAAGTCTCTGTCTCAAGAAAAAAAAAGAGAAGAGCGAAGGAGAGTGGTTGCTAATTGTTCCCCAATATCCCCACCTTTTAGTTAGTAATGGATTCCTCCTGAATTTTTTTATTTTTTTATTTTTTGAGATGGAGTCTCACTCTGTTGCCCAGGCTGGAGTGCAATGGCGCAATCTTGGCTCACTGCAACCTCTACTTCCTGGGTTCAAGTGATTCTCCTGCCTCAGCCTCCTGAGTAGCTGGGATTACAGGCACCCACTACCACGCCCGGCTAATTTTTGTGTTTTTAGTTGAGACGGGGTTTCACCATGTTGGCCAGGCTGTATTCACACTCCTGACCTCAAGTGATCCACCCGCCTTGGTCTCCCAAAATGCTGTGATTACAGGCGTGAGCCACTGCTCCCGGCCCTCCCCCTGAGTTTAGCTGAGTGCTTGCCAGCTGCAGCTCTCTCTTGCATCTAGGTATGACCATGAGACAATACTCTGGCCAAAGGGAAAGTGATGTTGGCAACTTTTAGATCATGCCTTAATAAGAAGCCGCTTGCCCCTGCTTTCCCCTCTTTAAGATGTATGGGAGGGAAGTCAGCTCTGACCCTGTGACAAGTGTAACACCATGGAGGATGGCAAAGCAACGAGATGGAAGAAATGAGTCCCAGAGGCCTGGGGGGACAGAGTCCCTGACTAGCCCTGTATTATCTGCCAGCTTAGACTTTTACCTGGGAGAAAAACAGAACTTTTTTTTTTGTTTTTGAGACGGAGTTTCTCTCTTGTTGCCCAGGCTAGAGTGCAGTGGTGCAATCTTGGCTCACTGCAACCTCCTCCTCCTGGGCTCAAGTGATTCTCCTGCCTCAGCCTTCTGTGTAGCTGGGATTACAGGCACCCGCCACCACACCTGGCTAATTTTTGTATTTTTAGTAGAGACAGGGTTTCACCATGTTGGCCAGGCTGGTCTCAAACTCCTGAGTTCAGGTGATCCACCTGCCTCAGCCTCCCAAAGTGCTGGGATTACAGGCATGAGCCACTGTGCCCAGCCGAGAAAAACGGAACTTCTACCTTGAAGAAGCCACTGATATTTTTGTCTCTGTCTGGTCAATATCCTAACTAATGAAAACAGGAAGAAAAAAAAGGCAATAAGAATATAAAACCTGTTGGCCAGGTGCGGTGGCTCATGCCTGTAATTCCAGCACTTTGGGAGGCAGAGGCGGGCAGATCACGAGGTCAAGAGATCGAGACCATCCTGGCCAACATGGTGAAACCCCGTCTCTACTAAAAATACAAAAATTAGCTGGGCGTTGTGGCACACGCCTGTAGTCCCAGCTACTCAGGAGGTTGAGGCAGGAGAATTGCTTGAACCCTGGAGGCAGAGGTTGCAGTGAGCCGAGATCATGCCACTGCACTCCAGCCTGGCAACAGAGGGAGACTCTGTCTCAAAAAAAATAAATAAATAAAATAAAAAATAAAACCTGCTTAGAAAACCAAACTCTCTCAAACTCCCTCTCTCTTTTTTTTTTTTTTTTTTTTTTGAGGCAGGGTCTCCCTCTGTTGCCCAGGCTGGAGTGCAGTGGCACAATTTTAGCTTGCTGCAGCCTCGACCTCCTGGGCCTAAACAATCCTCCTACTTCAGCCTCCGGAATAGCTGGGACTACAGGCACATGCCACTACACCCAGCTAATTTTTTAATTTTGTAGAGACAGGGTCTCACTATATATTGCCCAGGATGGTCTACAACTCCTGGCTTCAAGGGATCCTCCCGCCTGGACTTCCCAAAACACTAGGATTACAGGCACAAGAGGCATGAGCCAGCAGACCAGGCCTTTTCTCTCTCGGTTTTCCTTCTCTTTCTTCTAACCCTTCTTTTCCTGTAGCCTACATAAAGGGACACACACACACACACACACAGATTTGCTCCTCCATATTCCACTGGTTCCAGATTTTTAGCACCAGATATATAGACAGATTTACATCTTCCTGTTTTTCCTGTCAATCCAGCCTCCTGTGAAACAGCCCCTAAGAATGAAAACCATTTCGTCCCTCAAAAGCTCGCTCCTGGCCGGGCGCGGTGGCTCAACGCCTGTAATCCCAGCACTTTGGGAGGCTGAGGTGGGCGGATCACAAGGTCAGGAGATTGAGACCACCCTGGCTAACACAGTGAAACCCTGTCTCTACTAAAACCACAAAAAATTAGCCAGGCGTGGTGGTGGGCGCCTGTAGTCCCAGCTACTCGGGAGGCTGAGGCAGGAGAATGGCGTGAACCTGGGAGGCGGAGCTTGCCATGAGCCGAGATCATGCCACTGCACTCCAGCCTGGGCGACAGAGCAAGACTCTGTCTCAAAAACAAACAAACAAACAAAAAACAAACAAAAAAGCTCTCTCCTAGGGCCAGGCACGGTGGCTCACGCCTGTAATCCCAGCACTTTGGGAGGCCGAGGCCGGTGGATCACAAGGTCAGGAGTTCGAGACCAGCCTGGAAAATGTGGTGAAACCCTGTCTCTACTAAAAATACAAAAACATTAGCCAGGCATGGTGGCGCATGCCTCTAATCCCACCTACTTGGGAAGCTGAGGCAGGAGAATTGCTTGAACCCTGGAGGCGGAGGTTGCAGTGAGCTGAGATCGCCCCACTGCACTCCAGACTGGGCAACAGAGTGAGACTCCGTCTCAAAAACAAACAAACAAACAAACAAACAAAACTCTCTCCAGGGCACAGTGAGGTAGTTGACAGCTGGCCAGACAGTGGACAGACATATCCATTCACTCATAGTAGGCAGAAGGGTATTGCTTTCTTTGTACAATCGTATTTGAAGGGAATAGAGGGGCTGTGTTGTTCTTGGGAAGCTTTGTATCTTTCCATAAAAGTATATTTTGAGGAAGTCTGGAAGTCTTAAATGTGGAGATCACAAATGCTTTATGCTCCCTTTTCCATCAAAATTTCTTCCTTGTTTACATTCCCTTACAGGGTGGAATGGATAACTATTGTTTTGGCCTTGCTGGTATCTGTGCACCCTTCTTTTGATAGAGAATCCTGATTATACTCTTAATTTCAGGCTATGTGGTTTGACTGGAGACGACCTGGCCATTACTCTAGGATTGGATATGTAATCTAGTTGTTTCCAAAGCTGGAACTATTGGGAACAAAGCTCCATAGTGCTGGGGCTACTATACTAGAAGAATGTAAGGCTGGAGCTGCTGGTATCAGCTTGCCATTCGGTAGGGGAGCCTGTCTAAGAATGAAGTCAACACTAAGAAACGTAGACCAAGAGATAGAAGCCAATCCTGATAACACTGTCTGGGAAGCTCCTTCAGTTTGAGTAGAGCTTCTGTCGTTGGAAACCAAATACGTTTTGACTAATCCACAGGGGATATAAAAACTATTTGTCAGCTCTCTAAATGACATTTTGGAAGATGATATGCCTACCCAGATTTTGATTAATGTAATTAAGTTTCATCTTATGCCAGAAAGTATTGATGGTCCCTTCTAGCAAGAAGATCCCTCCTTTGTGTTTTATTTTGCTATAAGAGAAAAAGGCAGGCCGGGCACGGTGACTCACGCCTGTAATCCCAGAACTTTGGGAGGCCGAGGTGGGCGGATCACAAGGTCAGGAGATCGAGACCATCCTGGCTAACATGGTGAAATCCTGTCTCTACTAAAAATAAAAAAAAAAAATTTAGCCAGGTGTGGTGGCACGCGCCTGTAGTCCCAGCTACTCAGGAGGCTGAGGCAGGAGAATGGCGTGAACCCAGGAGGCGGAGCTTGCATTGAGCTGATATCGCACCACTGTACTCCAGCCTGGGTGACAGAGCAAGACTCCGTCTCAAAAAAAAAAAAAGAAAAAAGAAAAGAAAGAAAAAAAGGCATCAATTGGGGTTTAAGTTTGTTGGTATTGACAGGGTTCCACTCTATAGCCCAGGCTAGAGGGTGGTGGCACATCACAGCTCACTGCAGCTTCTACCTCCTGGGCTCAAGGGATCCTCCTGCTTAGCCTCCCCAGTAGCAGCGACTACAGGTGCACACCACCATGCCCAGCTAAATTTTTTTTGTATTTTTTGTAGAAATGGGAGTCTTACTATGTTGCCAAGCTGGTTTTGAATCCCTCTGCTCAAGAAATTCTCCTGCCTGGGCCTCCCAAAGTGCTGAGATTACAGGTGTGAGCCACCGTGTCCATCCACATTTAGGGTCTCTGGCACATACTAACAGGGAGACTCTGAACAAATCTGGGGAATATATCTGAACCTTGGTTTCCTTATCTGTCAAATGGATATATGATCTAGGGAGACCTCTCTTCCTTTTCATGGCCTGTTTGTTTGTTTGTTTTCTTTTTTTTTTTTTGAGACAGAGTCTCACTCTGTCGCTCAGGCTAGAGTGCAGTGGCACAATCTTGATTCACTGCAACCTCCACCTCCCAGGTTCAAGTGATTCTTGTGCCTCAACCGCCTGAGTAGCTAGAATTTTAGGTGCACACCACCATGCCCAGCTAATTTTTTTTTTTTTTTTTTAGTAGAGATAGGGTTTCACCATGTTGGCCAGGCTGGTCTTGAACTCCTGACCTCAAGTGATCCTCCCACCTCAGCCTCCCAAAGTGCTGGGATTACAGATGTGAGCCACCGTTCCTGTCCTGGTTCTGTTTTGAAACTTGGAGTGGAGTGGAGAAGATACTGCCATATTGTCCTCTAAAGATACTAATTTATGGCCGGGCATGGTGGCTCATGCCTGTAATCCCAGCATTTTGGGAGGCCAAGGCAGGCAGATCACTTGAGGTAAGGAGTTTGAGACCAGCCTGGCTAACATGGTGAAGCCCCGTCCCATCACTACTAAAAATACAAAAAAATTAGCTGGGTGTGGTGATGGCTGTCTGTAATCCCAGCTACTCAGGAGGCTGAGGCAGGAGAATCGCTTGAACCCGGGAGGCGGAGATTGCAAGGAGCCGAGGTTGCACCACTGTACTTCAGGCTGGGTGACAGATTGAGACAACGTCTCAAAAAAAAAAAATTCTAATTTACATTTTTACATTTTCCTTGTAAATGAGAGTGCCCATTTCCCCACATCCTAGCCAATACCAAGTATTGTCAATTTCTTTTTTTTTCTTTTCATTTTCTTTTTCCTTTCCTTTTCCTTCCTTCCTTTTTTAGCAGTTTAGCTGTACAGGGATTAAAATATGCCAGGGATTTAATTTCTCTAATTACTTGGAAGACCATCTGTGCCCTGCTTTGACGCAGGAGTCCCTGTTCTGCCCAGAGAACCATGTGGTGCTCTGCCAAAGCCCCTTTTCTCCAGGCTTTCCTACTCCTCATCCCCTACCAATTGGCTATGGGATCACTTTTGTCAGAGAGTAGGACTGGGAGATGGAGCTCTAGACAGAAATCCTCCCCACACAGCTGTGCCTCTGATACTCTGGGGACTGACAATCACAGAGGCCACCAGTGGTCACCAGCCAAGTTCCAAGAGCTGCGTCTGGGCGGAAACCTACTGTGGCTGAAGGAGTAAAGTGCCCCCCACGCTCACCATGGAGACTTTTGCAGTTTTATCTCCCTTCAGCAGACTTGACTTGAGTTCAAGGCTGAGTCATCAGGGTGAGCATGGGAATATTTTTCTTATGCTTAAATACAGGTTAATGACATCATAGCAGAATTCCAGTAAAGAGGGCATGTTTATCCAGTTAAAATTTATTCTTGGCTGGGCGCAGTGGCTCACGCCTGTAATCCCAGCATTTTGGGAGGCTGAGGTGGGCGGATCACTTGAGGTCAGGCGTTTGAGACCAGCCTGGCCCACATGGTAAAACCCCATCTGTACTAAAAGAAATACAAAATTTAGCCGGGTGTGGTGGCACATGCCTGTAATCACAGCTACATGGGAGGCTGGGGCCGGAGAATCTCTTGAACCCAGGCGTCAGAGGTTGCAGTGAGCCAAGATCATGCCATTGCACTCCAGCCTTGGCAACAGAGTGAGACTCTCAAAAACAACAACAACAACAACAGCAACAAAAATTATTCTCTATAATGAAAAGCCACAAGCAAAAATTGGTTTTTCAGATTCCTATTTACTGTCTAGAATGAGACAGACTTATTACAGGCTGTTTGGGAAGAGGAGAAAGTTGATTTAAGTTATTGTATCCTATTTTTTTTTTTTTTTTTTGAGACAGAGTCTCGCTCTGTTGCCCAGGCTGGAGTGCAGTGGCACGATGTTGGCTCACTGTAACCTCCACATCCCGGGTTCATGCCATTCTCCTGCTTCAGCCTCCCAAGTAGCTGGGACTACAGGCGCCCAGTACCACGCCCGGCTAATTTTTGTATTTTTAGTGGAGACAGGGTTTCACCGTATTAGCCAGGATGGTCTCAATCTCCTGACTTCGTGATCCACCCGCCTCAGCCTCCCAAAGTATTGGGATTACAGGCGTGACCATCCTGCATCCTGTTATTTTTAGCCATTGAGCAGCAATTTCCCTTCATTTCATCTACCCCTCCCCACTCTCTGAAGAATCTGAGAGATGAATAAAAGAGAGCTAAAGATGAGGGCCAGAGGAGAAAAAGAAAAAGGTTGCCTCAAAAAGTGGCCTGCTTTTCTTATCAATATCTTTTTCTTGTCTATCATTATTGATTCTACCCAGCAATTTCTCTGCCTGATCTGCAGCCCACCTCCTTATCTGCAGACATCCAGAGTGCCCCTTCTTTGCCGGAGTAAGTCATGTACCTCAGTTGAGAGCTCCCGTTGGGACATAAAGTCCATTCATTCAGTGAGGCCTTGCTCTTCTCTGTGATCAGCACAGAACTCAGCTCTTGGCCTTGCCAGTAGCAGCAGCAGTCAGAGGTAAAGGGGCCTTGGGAGAGAAGTGATTCTGACTCCTTTATTATGTAGGTGAGGAGACTGAGACTACCCCTTCTCTCATCAAGAAGGGAAGGCATCTTCGGGCCTCAGTGGCAAAAAGGTCAGGAGAGTGGGTAGTGGGGTGCTGTTGTTTGGAGCATCCAGTTTTGGCGTCAGACCGACTTGGGTTGAAAGCCAGTGATCCTGAGTAATAACTTCCACTCTCTAAACGTGTTTCCTTCGTTGCAAATTGGGGTTAATAATGTTGTGTTCCTTACAGGACTATTAAGAGAATTGAATGCACAGAGAGATAGAAAATACTATGCTTGGAACAAAAGAGGTATTTTAAAAGTCGTTAATATTATGCATTTCATTTTTTTTCCTTTTTTTCCCCTTCTAATCAATGTCAGAAAAATTAAGGAAATAGGAAGTCACTTCCAAGGGAGCTCTGGCTGCTCTGCAAACCTGTTAGTTAGCTATGATATCCAAGCTACTCAAGAGACCCAGAGCAAGTTGTTACTTCTTTCTACTGATCGGGAAACTGAAGAATAGAAGAAATGTAATTGCCTTGCGTAATGGCATGGTGTAAAATAATAAGAAATATGTGTATTGGTCTTTGACCATGGTTCCTGTCTGACACAGAGCTTCTAAGAACTGTATACTTTTCTGAGTGATTGGAGCTTCTGATATAGAGCTCCTAAATCTCTTGGAATTTCAGTTGATAGAAATGCATTTTGCTCTGAAGCAACTCTGTGAGCTCCTGGATAGGGGCTAACCACCAGAAAGACCAAGTCATAATTTGAAGCTTGGAATTTTCACCCCTACCTCCCATTTTCTGGAGAAGAGAGAGGGCTGGAAATGGCATTAATGTAATCAGTCATGGCCAGGCACAGGGGCTTACGCCTGTAATCCCAACACTTTGGGAGGCCAAGGTGGGCAGATCACTTGAGGTCAGGAGTTGTAGACTAGCCTGGCCAACATATCTCTACTAAACCCTGTTTCTACTAAAAATAGCAAAAAATAGAAAAAAAAAATTAGCTAGGTGTGGTGGCGTGAGTCTGTAGTCCCAGTTACTCAGGAGGGTGAGGCAGGAGAATCACTTGAACCCGAGAGGTGGAGGTTGCAGTGAGCCGAGATTGCACCACTGCACTCCAGCCTGGGTAACAGAGCGAGACTCCGCCTCAAAAAAACAAAAACAAACAAAAACTAGCCAGTCATGGTAGCAGGTGCCTGTAGTCCCAGCTACTTGGGTGGTTGAGGCACAAGAATCACTTGAACCTGGGAGGCAGAGGTTGCAGTGAGCCGAGATTGCGCCACTGCACTCCAGCCTAGGCGACAGAGTGAAACTTTGTCTCAAAGAAAAAAAAAATCAGTCATGCCTACATGATGGAGCCTTCATAATAATCCCAAAGGTGGCCGGGCACAGTGGCTCACGCCTGTAATCCCAGCACTTTGGGAGGCCAGGGCAGGTGGATCACCTGAGGTCAGGAGTTCGCGACCGTCCTGGCCAATATGGTGAAACCCCGTCTCTACAAAAATACAAAAAATTAGCCAAGCCTGGTGGCGGGCGCCTGTAGTACCAGCTACTTGGGAGGCTGAGGCAGGAGAATGGTGTGAACCCGGCAGGCGGAGCTTGCAGTGAGCCGAGATCGCACCACTGCACTCCTGCCTGGGCGACAGAGCGAGACTCCATCTCAAAAAAAAAAAAAAAAAAAAAAAAAAAAAAATTAGCCATCCATGGTGGCAGGTGTCTGTAATCCCAGTTACTCAGGAGGCTGAGGCAGGAGAATCACTTGAACCCGGGAGGCGGAGGTTGCAGTGAGCCGAGATCGCGCCATTGCACTCCAGCTTGTGCGACAAGAGCAAGACTCCATCTCAAAAGAAAAAAAAATCCCGGCCGGGCGCGGTGGCTCACTCATGTAATCCCAGCACTGTGGGAGGCCGAGGCTGGCGGATCATGAGGTTAGGAGATTGAGACCATCCTGGCCAACATAGTGAATCCCATCCCTACTAAAAATACAAAAATTAGCTGAGCATGGTGTTGCATGCCTGTAGTCCCAGCTACTCGGGAGGCTGAGGCAGGAGAATTGCTTGAACCCGGGAGGCGGAGGTTGCAGTGAGCCGAGATCATGCCACTGCACTGCAGCCTGGGCGACAGAGCAAGACTACGTCTCAAAACACAAAAACAAAAAAAACCCCAAAGGTACAGTTTTTGGGTTGGGGAACACATCCATGTGCTGGGAGGATGGTACATACAACTCCACAGGGACAGAAGCACCCGTGCTCAGGACCTTTCAAGACCTTGTCCTATGTATCTCTTCATGTGTCTGTCCATCTGTATCCTTTGTAATATCCTTTGTAATAAACCGATAGATGTAATAAAATGTTTCCCTGAGTTCTGTGAGCCTCCCTAGCAAGTTAACTAGGAGGGAGTCATGGGAACTCCCAATTTATACCCAGAAGTTCTGGAGGCCCAAACTTGCAACTGGCATCTGAGGTGCAGGGCAGTCTGGTGGGACTGAGCCCTTAAGGTGTGGGATCTAATTCTAATTTCATGTAGTGTCAGAATTGAACTGAATTATATAACACCCAGTTGGTGTCCACTGGAGAGCTGCCTGATGTACAGGAGAAAACCCACACATCTTGTTACAGAAGTGTTCTATGTTAAGTATAGCAGGAGAAAACAGTTTGTTTAGTTTATTTTTCCTAGTACACACATGGTGTAACAGAAAAAGCATGGGTTTTGAAAGTAGGGTTTTGATCTGGGTTCAAATGCTGGCTATGCTGCCGAGTTGCTTTGTGATCTTAGATAAGTTACAGAACCTCTCTGAGCCTTTCTCCGAGATGTTAACACCTACTACATAGGGTTATTATGAAGAGTAAATGAAATGATGTATGTGTATGCCAAACACATGCGAGTTGTGAAATCTATTTTTTTTTTTTTTTTTTGCCTATTCTAGAATCTAATTTTTCCTTTTTCTGGTAGCATAATTTGATTTTTTCTTTAGGGAACTGCCCTTCCTCTTCTGCACACTCTAATGCTAAAACTGTCAGTCAAGATCCCCTACTTCTCCAGCCAAGTGGGTATATTACCCAAGTTAGGCTAGCCAGACCCTTGTTGCCTGTAATTTGAATCCTTTTGGGGGTGAAATGGAGATGGAAAATGGTTGGAGCTGATTCATCCCAGGTGTCATTCTGAAAAGACTATCCAATAGTTTTTGCCATCTAGATCTCTGTAGCTACCTGGTTCTTGTCTTTTACTTTTTAAAATTAATTTATTTTAGATACAGGGTTTCACTATGTTGCCCAGGCTAGAGTGTAGTGGCTTTTCACAGGTGTGATTATGGAATACTGCAGCCTTGAATTCCTTGTCTCAAGTAGTCCTCCCACCTCAGCCTCCCAAGTAGCTGAAACTACTGACTTGTGCCGCTGCACACAGCTTAAACCAATAATTTCATTTACTTTATTTTTTATTCTTTAAAAATTTTTTAACCAATAATTCTAAAAAATTAAATTTAACATTGTAATTATTTTAGAAAAGCGGTAATTGCTTTAGGAACAAGTCAACATTTCTTTTTAATTTTAGTCAGTTCAAGTCATGTTAGTCTATGGATTTTAGTCAATGATTTTTTCCCTTTCAAGTTTTTTATGCTGAAGTGTTTTAAAATAACTGTAGACATTCTTAACTCTCTTACATTACATAGTCAAAAATATTTAATTCATAATTTCTACTCAAATTTCTCCAATTGTACCAAAAATTACTTATACACGCATTCTGTCCAAACTAGGATCCAATCACAGATGACACTTCAAATCTTAGAATCCAGGTGCTATGTTCCTTAAGCCTCTTTTAATGTAAAAGAGGTTTTTTTAGACTTTTTTTTTTTTTTTTTGAGACGGAGTCTTACTCTGTCACCAGGCTGGAGAGCAGTGGCGCGATCTTGGCTTACTGCAAGTGATTCTCCTGCCTCAGCCTCCCAAGTAGCTGGGACTACAGGTGCACGCCACCACACCCAGCTAATTTTTGTATTTTTAGTAGAGATGGGGTTTCACCATGTTGGCCAGGATGGTCTCAATCTCTTGACCTCGTGATCTGCCCGCCTTGGCCCCCCAAAGTGCTGGGATTACAAGCATGAGCCACTGTGCCTGGCTTTTTTTTCTTTTTGAGATGGAGTCTCATTCTTTTGCCCAGGCTGGAGTGCAGTACCACAATATTGGCTCACTGCAAACTCCGCCTCCTGAGTTCAAGTGATTCTCCTGCCTCAGCCTCCTGAGTAGCTGGGATTACAGGCACGCACCACCACACCTGGCTAACATGGAGAAACCCCGTCTCTACTAAAAATACAAAATTAGCTGGACGTGGTGGCACATGCCTGTAATCCCAGCTACTTGGGAGGCTGAGGCAGGAGAATCACTTGAACCCAGGAGGCAGAGGTTGCAGTGAGCCGAGATTGTGCCATTGCACTTTGGCCTGGGCAACAAGAGCAAAACTCCGTCTTAAAAAAAAAAAAAAAAAAAAAAAAGGACCACAAACAAAAAAACTTCCCCCCATTTTTAAAAGACTTAAATACACACTAACATAATTTCTAATACCTGATGTCTGCATTCCTAGGATGACCTTAGCCTAGCCCCACCTGCTGGCTTAAAGGGTCTGCCCGAGGAAGCTAAAAAAGCAGCACCTACAGATAGGTTCCTGACCACCATTTCTTAGAGCATTTACTTAAAAGGGCTTAGAATTGTGGATCCTTCCTCTGTGCCTTTGAAAGATATATGTATCTCCCATAATTTAGGAGTGCCTTCTCAAGGACCTGAAAGCTATTCCATTGAAATGTAATCATTGGAAAGGATAGGGCCTCTGTCCCCTAGTCTCTCTGGGAGGATAGAATTCTAACTCGTTAATTGACAATTAACAGACAAAGGTGGCCTAATTGGCATTTACACCAACCAACCCTTTGTAATTTTTCCTGACTCAGCGCCCTCTGTTCTATCCCACAACTCAGTCTTTGTCTTTATTTTTTAATTTATTATTATTATTATTTTTGAGACAGAGTCTTCCTCTGTCGCCCAGGCTGGAGTGCAGTGGCGTGATCTTGGCTCACTGCAACCTCTGCCTCCCGGGTTCAAGTGATTCTCATGCCTCAGCCTCCTGAGTAGAGGGGTGTACCACGCCAGGCTAATTTTTGTATTTTCAGTAGAGATGGGGTTTTGCCATGTTGGCCAGCTAGTCTTGAACTCCTGACCTCAAACGATCCACCCACCTGAGCCTCCCAAAGTGCTGGGATTACAGGCATGAGCCACCGCGCCGGACCAATTTTTTTTTTTTTTTTTTTTGAGACGGAGTCTCGCACTGTCGCCCAGGCTGGAGTGCAGTGGCGCAATCTCAGCTCACTGCAACCTCCACCTCGCAGGTTCAAGCAATTCTCCTGCCTCAGTCTCCTGAGTAGCTGGGATTATAGGTGCCCATCACCATGCCCAGGTAAATTTTTGTATTTTTAGTAGAGATGGGGTTTCACTATGTTGGCCATGTGGGTCTCGATTTGCTGACCTTGTGATCCACCTGCCTCGGTCTCCCAAAGTGCTGGGATTACAGGCGTGAGCCACCATGCCCGGCAAACCGATTTTTTAATTTATTTATTTATTTATTTTTTTGAGATGGAATTTCACTTTTGTTGCCCACGCTGGAGTGCAATGGCACGATCTCGGCTCACTGCAACCTCTGCCTCCCAGGTTCAGGCGATTCTCCTGCCTTAGTCTCCTGAGTAGCTGGGATTACAGGCACCCGCCACCATGCCTGGCTAAATTTTTGTATTTTTAGTAGACATGGGGTTTCACCATGTTGGCAATGGTGGTCTCGAACTCCTGACCTCAGGTGATCCACCTGCCTTGGTCTCCCAAAATGCTGGGATTACAGGTGTGTGCCACCCCACCTGGCCTAAATTTTTTTTTAAGCCCACAACTAACATCATATGTCTTTCTCTCTTTATAAGGCCTAGTTACCTCTAAAAATGGAAGCTGAGTTCAGTTCATGCTGCACCCTCTTCCCTATTGCAAAGGAATATTACTGATGAATAGGTGTCCTTACCACTGTAACTAGTTTATTTGTTTATCTTTGACAAGCATGTTGACCAGCGTTATGGAATTTCACTGTATTTACATGTGGCTTAGTGTTCGGCATCAGACTCAGTGGGACCACAATACATTTCTGATCCTCTTTTTCATATAGCTCTTCTCTGGCAAAATTGCCCCCAAAATCCCAGCTGCCTTAGTTTCCTCAAACTTGATCTCTGCTTCCTCACCTCATGAACACTGCTATGTTCTGCTTGGATTTCCCCACCCTGAGCAGAAGCCTAGAAACTGTCTACAGGCAGAAAGCCAAAGTGTTTTTAGGCTCATCTTATTTGCTTTTTTCTTCTCTCAGGGAACAGAGTCCTGTACTCCTTGTCCAGTGTCTGAGAATAGGTATTTCATATAAATTTGTCTACTTTTCTCATTCTTTATCACCAGAGGGCAAGTCTAGTACCAACTATTAGAGGAACTTAGGATTTCATTTTTGAAAATCTTTTAATAATTAATTTAATTGGGTTGGAGTAAAGAAAGGGGAAAAAAATGAAGAGGGACACCATAAGACTTAAAAGGTAAATGGCAAGGAGAGATCTTTTTAAATACATTTAACAGAAGAATAATGTATGGAATATGCCAGCTCCTTCAAATATATAAGAAAAAAGTATACTTAATGCTAGATGACGAGTTAGTGGGTGCAGCGCACCAGCATGGCACATGTATACATATGTAACTTACCTGCACATTGCGCACATGTACCATAAAACCTAAAGTATAATAATAATAATAATAAAAATAAAATAAAATAAAATAAAATAATAATAAAATAATAAAAATAAAATTATTACCACCAAAAAAAAAAAGAAAAAAGGAAACCACCCAGTCGTAAAATGGGCAGAAGATAATAACAAGCAATTCACAAATGGTCAATAAACACAAGAAATGTACAGCATAAGGAAATACAAATTAAAATCCAATGAAAAACCATTCATTGGCTTGGCAGGATGGCTCCGGCTTGTAGCCCAGTGCTTTGGGAGCTCAACGTGGGAGGATCACTTGAATTCAGGAGTTTGAGGCCAGCCTGGGCAACATAACAAGATCCCTGTCTCTACAAAAAACTAAAAAATTAGCTGGGCATGGTGGTGCATGCCTATAGTCACAGATACTCTGGAGGCTGAGGCGGAAGGATCACTTAAGTCCCGGAATTTGAGGCTGCAGAAAGTTATGATTGGGCCAGTACACACCAGCCTCAGCGACAGAGCAAGACTCTGTCTCTTTTTTTTTTTTTTTTTTGTTAGCAAAATCAAAAAAATTTTAAATGTTGGCAAGAATACAGCAAAACAGCTACCTTCATACACTTTGGTTCCAGTGTAAAGAAATCTGTTTGACACGCAATTTGGAGAAATGGGGAAGCTGTGTTGAGTGGGAATTCATGGCCCTGGACCTACAAAAAGCCTGCATTCCTGCCAGTATGGCTACTTTGTTCATGTGCGCACTGTGCCTGCTCTGGCAGGGGGTTAATGACACAGGCTATCATCAACTAGCTGAATCATTTTGTTTACTTGGCTGTTCAGTGCCTCTTATGTGGTGCATTCTCTCTAGTATGCCTTAACATGTTGTTATGAACTGAATTGTGCCCTGCCCCTCCAAGTTCCTATGTTGAAGTCCTAACCACCCCACTTACCTCAGAATGTGACTGTATTTGGAGACAGGGCCTTTAAGTCGGTGATTAAAGATCCTAATGCAATCTGACTGGTGGCCTTATAAGGAAGAAATCTGGACACACAGAGATACCAGAGACGTGAGTGCACAGAGAAAAGGCATAGAGTTGAGGATACAGTGAGAAGGTGAAAGCTAAGGAGAGAGGCCTGAGAAGAAACCAAACCTCCTGACACCTTGAGCTTGGACTTCTGGCCTCCAGAACTGTGAGAAAATAAATTTACATTGTTTAATCCATCCAGTCTATAGTATTTTGTTATGGCAACCCTAGCAAACAAATACACATGTGATACAAAGATCTTCATACTCATGCCCCTTCCTATATGTTCACTTGGAATTCTTTGTCCTTAGATCTCCTTATTCCTGATTTTTCCAGTCTTTCTCATTCAAGGCCTCTAACCAACCAACCAAGTCACTCACCACTATCCATGATTCTGAATATATCCTAACCTCAGGCTACTTTTATTCACCAAAATTAGATGGTGCATCTGCCAAAGCTTCCCAGTTAGGAGGATTGCTCCTTAACACCTTGTCTTTCAGGGTCCTCACTATGTCCTATTTTCTGCTTGTGTTTTCTCACCCACCGAGCCAACCTCCTCTGTTAGCTGGCCACAAGAGCATATATAGCAACAGATATAAGCTAAGAGGTGCTAAGGTAAGAGCAGTAGATGACTGGGGGCTCGTGCCACCTGCAGCTTATGCACTTTAGCTGCATTTGTGTCTGCTCCTGAATGTACCACTTCTGCATTGTGACAGATTGCTGCTGGCCCATCCACCTTATGATGTGGTGAGTCTGAGAAACAAAATTTTTTTTTTTTTTTTTTTGAGACAGAATCTCGCTCTGTTGCCCAGGCTGGAGTGCAATGGTGCAATCTTGGCTCACTGCAACCTTCACCTCCCAGGTTCAAGCAATTCTCGTGCCTCAGCCTCCTGAGTACCTGGAATTACAGGCATGTGCCACCACGCCCGGCTAATTTTTTGTATTTTTAATAGAGATGGGGTTTCACCATGTTGGCCAGGCTGGTCTTGAACTTCTGGTCTTAAGCAATCCACCCGCCTGGGTCTCCCAAAGTGCTGGGATTACAGGTTTGAGCCACCACACCGGCCTGAGAAACAGAATTTATGAAGGATTGTATTGTCCATGTGGTTGATGTCCTACGGTCAGGCACTTCATCTTTGCCATGGTCAGATGCTGATTATTTTATTTTTTGAGACAGAGCCTCACTCTGTCACTCAGGCTGGAGTGCAGGGGTGCAATCTCAGCTCACTGCAACCTCCACCTCCCAGGTTCAACCAATTCTCATGCCTCAGCCTCCTGAGTAGCTGGAATTACAGGTACATGCCACCACGCCTGGCTAATTTTTGTATTTGTAGTAGAGATGGGGTTTCACCATGTTGGTCAGGCTGGTCTTGAACTCCTGATCTCAAATGATCCACCTGCCCTGCCTCAATCTCCCAAACTGTTAGGATTACAGACGTGAGCCACCTTGCCCAGCCTGATTTTTTAAAAATTTGTAATTATCTGCTGCAGATGTCATAGCCTTACTGTGGAACCCTAGGGGTCTAGGTTGTGATTCTCTTATTGAAGCTTGTCAGAAACTCCACATGATGCCTTTTGCCACTGTCTTAGTGTGTTTGTTCTGCTTGAATAAAATACCTGAGATTGGGTAATTTATAAAGAACAGAAATTTATTTCCCACAGTTCTGGAAGCTGGGAGGTCCAAGATCATGGAGCCAGCGTATTTGGTGTCTGGTGAGGGTTGCTGTCTGATTCCAAGATGATGCCTCTCAATATGTCCTCACATGGTGAAAGGAGGAAGGGCAAAAAGGACTGAACACTGTCAAGCTTCTTTTATAAGAGTCTTAATCCCATTTATGAGGGAGGAGACCTCATGACTTAATTATCTCCTAAAGGCCCCACTATTGCCCCGGAGATTAAGTTTCAATGTAAATTTTGTAGGGACACAAACATTCAGACTATAGCAGCCACCACCATAGGTTCTGCTGGGTTCTATGGTTCAAACAGTAGGACCATTTGCACCCCAGCCTGGAGCTGCTGCTGAGCACTTCACTTATCCTGGACCCACTCGAAGCTGGCAGCCTTTTGTGTCACCCAGTATATGGATTAGAGTGATATTCCCAAGTAAGGACTAATACTCTGCCTCCAGAACAAAGACACCTTAGTTGAGGGCGTGGGGAATGAGAGATGCAATATTGTAATTTGTCTTTTACTTTGAAGGGAATGTCCTAGCATTTCCCAAACTACTAGACTACCCAAAACTTAACTGTTAGCCAGGCGCGGTGGCTCACACCTGTAATCCCAGCACTTTGGGAGGCCGAGGCGGGTGGATCACCTGAGGTCAGGAGTTCAAGACCAGCCTGGCCAACATGGTGAAACTCTGTCTCTACTAAAAACACAAAAATTAGCCAGGCATGGTGCACTCTTGTAATCCCAGCTACTTGGGAGGCTGAGGCAGGAGAATCGCTTGAACCTGGGAGGCAGAGGTTGCAGTGAGCCGAGATGGCACCACTCCACTCCAGCCTGGGCGACAGAGTGAGACTCTGTCTCGAAAAAACCAAAACAGACAAAAAAAAAAAAAAACAAACTTAACTGTTGTAGTGGACCTTTAAATCTTCATAAAGTTGATCTCCCACATTTGAAAGCACATGTATCTTTAAAAGACTTCCAATGAATTTGCCATTTTTTACACATCCAGTCTGATTACTTTTCTGTCCTCCATACCAGCAACAATGTGATGTTCTGTGGTGTATCTAGATGATTAAAGTCCCTTCAGAATATATATATATATATATATATATATATATATATGTCTAGGCCAGGCACATTGGCTCGTGCCTGTAATCCCAGCATTTGGGGAGGCCGAGGTGGGAAGGAATCACTTGAGTCCAGGAGTTCAAGACCAGCCTAGGCAAGAGAGCAAGACCCCATCTCTATTTTTTTTTTTTAAATAGAGGCCGAGGCAGGGCAGGTGGATCACTTGAGATCAGGAGTTCAAGACCAGCCAGACCAATATGGTGAAACCCTATCTATCTATCTATCTATCTATCTATCTGTCTATCAATTTTGAGACAGGGTCTTGCTCTGTTACCCAGGCTACAGTGCAGTGGCATGATCACAGCTCACAGCAACATTGACTTCCTGGGCTCAGGTGTTTCTCCTACCTCAGCCTCCCAAGTAGCTAGCTATGGACTCCCAAGTAGCCTCCAAGTAGCTGGGCCCATACCACCACGCCTGGCTAATTTTTAATTTTTTTTTTTTTTTTGTAGTGACAGGGTTTTGCCATGTTGTCCAGGCTGGCCTTGAATTCCTGGGCTCTAGTGATCCTCCTGCCTCGGCCTCCCAAATTGTTGAGATTACAAGCATGAGCCGCACACAGTCTCAGAATATATTATAATAGTGGGCATGAAATTAACATAGCTCTGGGCCAAGACTATAAATGTATGCTATTGTCCATTCCAAGTGACAGTTAACTGTTTCTGATCCTCCTTTAGAGATGGAAAAGAATGCCTTTACCAGATTAATGGTCACATATCATATATACCATGTATTTGAGGTAACATTAATCTGCTTAAGCAAAGATACTAAATCTGGCACTGCAATTGCAGCTACTACTTTTTTGAGTTTGTCATAGCCTACTGGACATCCTCCAGAATCTATATAGGATTCTGTTGAACCAAAAGAAATTATGATAGAGACTATTACCTCTGCATCTTTTTTTTTTTTTTTTTTTTTTTGAGATGGAGTCTCGCTCTGTCGCCCAGGCTGGAGTGCAGTGGCGCCAACTCGGCTCACTGCAAGCTCTGCCTCCCAGGTTCACACCATTCTCCTGCCTCAGCCTCCAGAGTAGCTGGGACTACAGGCGCCCGCCACCACGCACAGCTAATTTTTTTTTTCGTATTTTTATTAGAGACGGGGTTTCACCGTGTTAGCCAGGATGGTCTCAATCTCCTGACCTTGTGATCCGCCCGCCTTGGCCTTACCTCTGCATCTCTTAAATCATTAAGAGTACCATTGATCTCTTTCACTACCCATAAGATGCAAACTTGTTTTTGATTGCTATCTTGCTGGGGTAGGGAGAAGTTTCAGAGGCTTCTATTTGGTCTTTCTCATGATGTTAGCACTTACCTCACAGGTCATAGGGCCAACGTGTTAGTTCTTTTAACAACCAAGTATGTTGATTTTATTCATGTATTTGGCAACCGGGGACATAACCACTGGGTGTGTCTGTGTGCACAGTAGATTCCCTGTGAACTGAACCTGGGCCAGGACGCCTTTATTTATTTATTTATTTATTTATTTATGAGACAGAGTCTCATTCTGTCGCCAGGCTGGAGTGCAGTGGCATGATCCCGGCTCATTGCAACCTCCGCCTCCCGGGTTCAAGCAATTCTCCTGCCTCAGCCTCCCAAGTAGCTGGGACTATAGGCACGCACCACCACGTCTAGCTAATTTTTGTATTTTTAGTAGGCACAGGGTTTCACTGTGTTGGCCAGGATGGTCTCATTCTCCTGACCTCAGGTGATCCATCTGTCTCGGCCTCCCAGAGTGCTGGGATTACAGGCGTGAGCCACTGCTCCTGGCCAGGAGTCCATTTATTACAGGGTCTCCATATGCCCCAACTCTAACAGGGGGATCCTGAGGATGCTTTGGGTCCCATACTGGTATCAATTTCATTTCAGACCTTGTGTCCAACAGTCCTTGAATTGCTTGGGTAATATTGCTCTTTCCACTGTGTTTGGCTGCCCAAACAAATGCTAGTGGACCTTTTTGAGGAAGGACTGGAGGAATCATTGCCAGATACATTTACTAGAGTGTCACGGGGTCCTCCTTCTGGAGACATGGCTGCTGCTTCAGTCACTGGGTTGCAGGTCTGAAGACTGGTTGTGATCCAGAAGCTGAGCAATGAATCATGACTCAGCTTCTTGACCATCTAGCCTGGGTTTCTTTTAATTGTCTAGGTTGAGTAATATCCTTGTTGGCCATCTCACCTTTAAGAACATCATGAACTATTAGCCGTATCCATCGCTCTCTGCAGGTCAGGCCCCTCTGGCTGCTGTTCCAACTTCATAGATCATTATAATTGCAACTATTTGCTTCTGATGGTTACATGCTGCTATCTGGCCTCTATTATTTTGAGATACTATTATTCCCATTGCTATCAAGGTACCGTTCTGAAACCACAAGGGCAGCTACCACTGAGCTTCTCAGTAATAGCAATGTCACTTTTCTTTTTTTGAGACAGGGGCTCACTCTGTCACCCAGGCTGGAGTGCAGTAGCATGATCTCGGCTTGCTGCAACCTCTGTCCACCCCCAGGCACAATTGATCCTCCCATCTTAGCTTCCTGAGTAGTTGAGACCACAAGCATGTACCACCATGCCTGGCTATTTTTTGTGTATTTTTAGTAGAGATGGGGTCTCACTGTATTGCTTAGGCTGGTCTTGAACTCCTGAGCTTAAGTGATCCACCCACCTTGGCTTCCCAAAGGGCTGAGATTTCAGGTGTGAGCCACCGTGCCCAGCCCCTCCAATGTCACTTTCATCAGAGAATTCCTTGGAGCTCTTCTGTGGAAAAGTCATTTGTTAAGTTTCCTGGTTTTACACGGTATATCTATTCTAACTTTCCTCTTCTTTTAGTCTTTTGATCCCTACTTTCACCATCTCCTACAGCGGTTCTGATATTTCTTTTTTTTTTTTTTCTGAGATGGAATTTTGCTGTTTTTGCCCAGGCTGGAGTGCAATGGCGCAATCTCGGCTCACTGCAACCTCCGCCCCCCAGGTTCGAGCAATTCTCCTGCCTTAGCTTCCTGAGTAGCTGGGATTACAAGTGCCTGCCACCATGCCTGGCTAATTTTTGTATTTTTAGTAGAGACGGGGTTTTACCTTGTTGGCCAGGCTTGAACTCCTGACCTCAGGTGGTCCACCTGCCTCAGCCTCCCAAAGTGCTGGGATTACAGGCATGAGCCACTGTACCCGGCCTCTTTTTTTTTTTTTTTTTGAGACAGGGTCTCACTCTGTCGCCCAGGCTGCAGTGCAGTGGTGTGATCTCGGCTTACTGCAACCTCACCTTCCTGGGTTCAAGCAATTCTCCTGCCTCAGCCTCCCAAGTAGCTGGGATTACAGGTGCAAGCCACCACTCCCCATTAATTTTTTGTTTGTTTGTTGTTGTTTGTTTGAGATGGAGTCTCACTCTTGTTGCCCAGGCTGGAGTGCAATGGCGTGATCTCGTCTCACAGCAAGCTCTGCCTCCTGGGTTGAGGTGATTCTCCTACCTCAGCCTCCCCAGTAGCTGGGATTACAGGTATGTGCCACCTTGCCCGGCTAATTTTTTTGTATTTTTAGTAGAGACGAGGTTTCCCCATGTTGGCCAGGCTGGTCTCAAACTCCTGACCTCAGGTGATCCACCTACCTCAGGCTCCCAAAGTGCTGGGATAAGAGGCATAAGCCACGATGCTCGGTCTAATTTTTGTATTTTTAGTAGAGATGGGGTTTCACCATGTTGGCCAGGCTGGTCTCAAACTCCTGACCTCAAGTGATCCGCCCACCTTAGCTTCCCAAAGAGCTGGGATTACAGGTATGAGCTGCCCGGCCTGAATATTTCTATTTATTTATTACAGTCCATCACTTTCTCTAAGCTCCTAAGACCCATCCTAAGAATATGTTAGCACTATTTCTCAGGGTCCTTGTCAGGGTGTTAAATCCTGTGTTCCAAGTTGATAACCTCTCCCTATTTTGGTTGAGAATTGGAATCCTCAGAATCCAGCCCCATGAATATTCTCCTGCCGTTTGTCAGTACATATTGGTTATGTTCTACAGCTCTTTTAGCTATAGTCTCTTTCCTCCTTTGGCATGTCCTGGTCATTCATGTTGTTATTTAATTTTAGTTATTGGTCTAATGATTAGGTTGGGACTTTAAAGTAGGTCCAGGTGGCAAGGCACCTATCTTTTTTTTGAGACAGGATCTTGCTCTGTCACCCAGGCTGGAGTGCAGTGGCGCAATTTCAGCTAACTACAGCCTCGACCTCCCTTGTTCAAGTGATTATCCAGCTTCTGCCTCCTGAGTAGCTGGGATTACAGGTGCGCACCACCATGCCCAGGTAAAGAGGCACTTATCTTGTAAGGCAGGTATTTTTACATCACCTTCAAGCAAGGAGGAATGCTAAGCTTTAACGAAGAGGAATGGGCAATGTGTTGGGTCCTTCTTGCTCTGCTCTAAAGAAATACCTGGCAGGGAGGAGGGAGAGCATCACGAAGAATAGCTAATGGATGCTGGGCTTAATACCTAGGTGATGGGATGATCTGTGCAGCAAACCACCACAGCACACGTTTATCTGTGTAACAAACCTGCATATCCAGCGCATGTACCCCTAAACTTAAAAAAAAAATAAAGAAAAGAAATACCTGACACTGAGTAATTTATTAGGCCGGGTGTGGTGGCTCACGCCTGTAATCCCAGCACTTTGGGAGGCCGAGGCGGGTGGATCACGAGGTCAGGAGATCGAGACCATCCTGGCTAACACGGTGAAACCCCGCCTCTACTAAAAATACAAAAAATTAGCCGGGCCTGGTGGCGGGAGCCTGTAGTCCCAGCTACTTGGGAGGCTGAGGCAGGAGAATGGCGTGAACCTGGGAGGCGGAGCTTGCAGTGAATCGAGATTGCACCACTGCACTCCAGCCTGGGTGACAGAGCGAGACTCCGTCTCAAAAAAAAAAAAAAAAGATGTTTAATGGCTCATGGTTATGCAGGCTGTACAGGAAGCATAGCAGCATCTGTTCCGGGGAGGCCTCAGGAAGCTTCCAATCATGGCATAAGGCAAAGGGGGAGCAGGGACATCACATGGCTAGAATGGAAACAAGAGAAAGTGGTGGCGAGGTGCACACACTTTTAAATGACCAGCTCTCATGAGAATTCACTACCACGAAGACTGCACCCACCAAGCCATGAGGGATCCACCCTCATGATCCAAACACCTCCCAGCAGGCCCCTCCTCCAGCATTGGGGATTACAATTCAACATGAGATTTGGGTGGGGACAAATATCTAAACTACATCCGGCCACTTGTGAAGGCCCAGAGGTACAGGAAAGACTGGAAGTTAATGATTTTTCAAGTATGTCGACCCAGATATTGCCATCCCATGTTTCCCATCTTCTTTCTTTCTTTTGAGACAGGGTCCCACTCTGTCACCCATGCTGGAGTGCAGTGGCGTGATTGAGGCTCACTGCAGCCTTGACCTCCTGGGCTGAATCAGTCCTCCTACCTTAGTCTCCCAGGTAGCTGGAATCACACGTGCATGCCACAATGCCCTGGTAATTTTTTTGTAAAGACAGGGTTTCATCATGTTGCTCAGGCTAGTCTTGAACTCTTGGGCTCAAGTGATTCTCCAGCTTTGGCCTCCCAAAGTGCTAGGATTACAGGCATGAGCCACCATGACTGGCCTCCCATTTTTGCTCTTTCTCAATCAGGACTCTAACCTTGGTAGCTAACCTTTCAGGGCTGAGAATTCAACCTCTCTAGAGCTCTGCAAATTTTATAATTATGTTTTAGGTCTGATCCTCGGGTTTTTCTGCCCTCTGGCTGTAGGAGATGATAGTATCTTTATATACTGCCAAGAAGGCCCTTCGACTTTCACACTTAATCTTCATCGTCTTTCTTCAAAGGATCTATTATCCCCAACAACAAACATCCTATTACTTCTCAAATGCCTAATATATTGTGTTCCTCCACCCTCCCATGTATTCTTTCCTTGGGTAAAACATCTCCATTAACCACTACTGAAATTTTTAACAACTGTATTACTATCACATGCTAGGGGCTAACAGTGTTTCACCTATCACTAGTGATGATATCCTCATTGTCAACAGACTGCTGAGTGACTCCCAAATTTCATTTTTGGGTTTACTTTCTTGGATCACTCCTGGTACCAATTATTGTAAATTGGGTTCCCCAGGAAGCAGAGATTTGAATCCAGAAAGTTTACTGAAGAGTGGTTTTAGGATCACCATCCTTGGGAGAGTGAAAGAAGCAAGGTTAGGTTGCAGGGCATTCACAAAAAAGTCTCAGTCAATTCCATGCAGAGCACTGGACCTGAGATGGCCCTGTAAAATTTTCCCTCACTGGGGCCAGGGTAACGGGGTCTTTATAACCCTGTACTAATCAGTCTTTGAATGTGGGTTACCATGGGCATGACTTTAAATGAGGCAGCTCTTCTCAGCCAAGGTTGTGTGGGGTGCTTTTTTTTTTTTTTTTTTTTTTTTTTTTTTTTTTTTTTTTTTTTTTTGAGATGGAGTCTTGCTCTTTTGCCCAGGCCGGAGTGCAGTGGTGCGATCTCGGCTCACTGCAAGCTCTGCCTCCCAGGTTCAGCCATTCTCCTGCCTCAGCCTCCCGAGTAGCTGGGACTACAGGCGCCCGCCACTGCGCCCGGCTAATTTTTTGTGTTTTTAGTAGAGACGGGGTTTCACTGTGTTCGCCAGGATGGTCTTGATCTCCTGACCTCGTGATCCGCCCGCCTTGGCCTCCCAAAGTGCTGGGATTACAGGCGTGAGTCACTGTGCCCGGCCTTTTTTTTTTTTTTTTTTGAGACAGAGTTTCACTCTTGCTGCCCAGGCTGGAGTGCAATGGCGCGATCTTGGCTCACTGCAACCTCTGCCTTGCAGGTTCAAGCGATTCTCCTACCTCAGCCTCCCGAGTAGCTGGGATTACAGGCGCCCACCACCATGCCCAGCTAATTTTTCTGTGTATTTTGTGGAGACGGGGTTTCACCATGTTGGCTATGCTGCTCTCCAGCTCCTGACCTCAGGTGATTGGCCCGCCTTGGCCTCCCAAAGTGCTGGGATTACAGGCATGAGCCACCGCGCCCAGCCTAATTTTGTATTTTTTGTAGAGATGAGATTTCTCCATTTTGGTCAGGCTGGTCTCAAACTCCCGACCTCAGGTGATCTGCCTGCCTCGGCCTCCCAAAGTGCTGGGATTATAGGTGTGAGCTACCGCGGCCGGTAGGGTTGTGTAGGGTGCTTAACTGCCAGCTGACAGCCCTTAACATTCCCAGCAGCTGGGAGAGTAAGGGTTTCAGCAGTTCAGAAGAGGAGAGATCTGAGAAGCACACCACACACACCACAACATCCCTAAAATACACTTTCTTTTTTTCTCTTCCTTTTTTTTTTGAGACAGAGTGTCACTCTGTTGCCCAGGTTAAAGTGCAGTAGTGTGATCCCAGCTCACTGCAGCCTCGACCTCCTGGGCTCAACTGATTCTCCCACCTCAGCTTCCTGAGTAGCTGGGACTACAGGTATGTGTAACCATGCCCGGCTAATTTTTTGTATTTTTGTAGAGTCGGGAATCTCACTATATTGCTCAGGCTGGTCTTGAACTCCTGGGTCAAGTAATCTGCCTGCCTCGGCTTCCCAAGGTGCTGGGATTACAGGTGTGAGCCACTGCACCTGGACCTAAAATACACTTTCTAGTGTCTGAATCATTTACAATGGGAAAGAATTCATGTGTTTTGTGTAAAAAAATGTTTTTAAGAAAACTCAAGTAAGGCAACATAATGAGACTTTATCTTCACAATTTTTTTTGTTTGTTTGTTTTTAGACGGAGTTTCGCTCTTGTTGCCCAGGCTGGAGTGCAATGGCGTGATCTCGGCTCACTGCAACCTCTGCCTCCTGGGTTCAAGCGATTCTCCTGCCTCAGCCTCCCGAGTAGCTGGGATTACAGGCATGTGCCACCACGCCCAGCTAATTTTGTATTTTTAGTAGAGAAAGGGTTTCTCCACGTTGGTCAGGCTGGTTTCGAACTCCCGACATCAGGTGATCCACCCTACTCGGTTTCCCAAAGTGCTGGGATTACAGGCGTGAGCCACTGCGCCTGGCCAGAATTATTATTATTATTATTTAATTAGCTGGATGTGGCAGCACATGCCTGTAGTTCCAGCTATTTGGGATGCTAAGGCAGGAGAATCGCTTGAGGCCAGGAGGTTAAGGCTGCAGTGAGCTGTGATCATGCCACTGCACTCCAGCCCGGGTGACAGAACACGACCCTGTCTCAAAAAATAAATAAAAATAAAAAGAGAGAAATCTAGAATGGTAACTCCAAACCTTGGATTCACACAGCAGCAAATCACACTTTGCTGACCTGGCACAGGATTCACTTGTCCATGTGCCCACACTTAACTGTGTATACTGACATTTCATTATTTTTGGGTAAAGGAGCCTTTTCAATCTAACACTATCTTGGAAATGGAAGAAAACATCTGGGATTCACTCCGATAGGAGAACCAAAGCAAAAATATAAACACCATCTGTCAATTTTTCCTTCCAAAGGAGCCTTTCCAAATTTCTGGGAGTTTCCTTTGCCAACTCCTTGTCACAGCAGCTCCAGAAGCAACTGAAGCCACTGAAGTTTCCCATGATGTTCTGGGCTAGGAAGCTAGTGTCCTAGGGCTTCCTGCTGCACAGGTGCACATCCTCAAAGGATGATTCTACCCTCCTTCTACAGGCGCCAGTCTCTTCCTCCTCAAGCAAGAAAGCCAAGTATGGATGTGTCCTTTATACTCTGTACAAAAGTGCCTGGCTCAGGGACCAGGGAGGACTGAAATCCAGCTGCACTCAGCTTGCCAAGCTGTATATCC
Organism: Pongo pygmaeus; assembly: GCF_028885625.2. NCBI lineage: Eukaryota > Metazoa > Chordata > Mammalia > Primates > Hominidae > Pongo > Pongo pygmaeus. The sequence continues at coordinate 23,043,776 of NC_072386.2, read as the reverse complement.
TGGCACTGCAACCTCTTAGGGAGGGTGCCTTTTCCTATCATGCACAAAGGTACAGTTTAGCCTAGTGGCAGGCCTTGTCCTTGAGCTCACTGATATGATTTAACTCTATTGTAATTGTGTGTCTTACAAGTTTGTCTTCCTCCTGAGAGTTTTGATGGCTGAAGCCTGGTCTTGTTTAACCTTTGTTCCCACTGCAGCACAGAGCTTGGTGTATAGTAGACCTAAGTACATTAATTAGCTGAATGAATTACTATGCACAGAGGTCTTCTGGCCCACTGCCATGACAGTCTACTAACCCCATTTTAAAAAGCTTAATAAAATTATCTTTTACTATTTTACAAGATAACTTTTTGCTATGTTTCCTGCTGTGTTTTTTTTTTCTCTAAATTTTCTCCTGCTTTTCATATCTGGTTCTCCATCTCTCTTATTTTATTTTATTTTTTTTGAGTCTCACTCTGTTGCCCAGGCTGGAGTGTAGTGGCATGATCTCAGCTCACTGCAACCTCTGTCTCTTGGGTTCAAGCAATTCTCCTGCCTCAGCCTCCCAAGTAGCTGGGACTACAGGCATGCGCCACCACGCCCAGCTAATTTTTTTTTGTATTTTTAGTAGAGATGGGGTTTCACCATGTTGGCCAGTTTGGTCTCAAACTCCTGACCTCAGGTGATCCACCTATCTTGGCCTCCCAAAGTGCTAGGATTACAGGTGTGAGCCACCGCACCTGGCCCCTTTCATTAAGTCTTTGAACTACCAAATGATTTTTATTTTTTTATTTTCTTTGAGACAGAGTCTTGCTGTTGCCCAGGCTGGGATGCAGTGGTGTGATCTTGGCTCACTGCAAGCTCTGCCTCCTGGGTTGGCACCATTCTCCTGCCTCAGCCTCCCAAGTAGCTGGGACTACAGGCGCCCACCACCGTGCCTGGCTAATTTTTTGTATTTTTAGTAGAGACGGGGTTTCACCATGATAGCCAGGATGGTCTCGATCTCCTGACCTCGTGATCCTCCCGCCTCGGCCTCCCAAAGTGCTGGGATTACAGTCATGAGCCACCGCACCCAGCCTAGCAAATCAGTTTTTAGAGGCTGGTCATTGCATCTTTGTTCTTGGACTCATTCTCTGTTCTTCTTCTGAAAACTACATTTTCCAGCTTCTTTGACAACCACATACTAGCTATATTCAGCCAATGGGAGGCACCGGAAGAAGACTGGAGGTGAGAGGAAGAAGAAGCCAGGGTAGTTCTTCCTCTTTTGGCTATGGGGCATTTCCTAGCAGTGGCTGCATCGCTTCTGTGTGGTTTCCACTTCCCCTTCTTCTTCTTCTTTTTTTTTTTTTTTTGAGACAGAGTGTCACTCTGTCGCCCAGGCTGGAGTGCAGTGGCATGATCTCAGCTTACTGCAACCTTCATCTCCCGGGTTCAAGCTTTTCTCCTGTCTCAGCCTCCTGAGTAGCTGGGATTAGAGGTGCGCGTCACCAAGCCCGGCTAATTTTTTTTTTTTTTTTTTTTTTGTATTTTTGGTAGAGACAGGTTTTGGCCAAGCTGGTCTGGAACTCCTGACCTCAATTGATCCGCCCACCTTGGCCTCCCAAAGTCAGCCTCCCAAAGTGCTGGAATTACAGGTGTGAGCCACCGCGCCTGGCCTCCCCTACTTCTTTAGTCCCAAGTTCTGCTGCCCACCCCACTCCAGCCAAATCCTATTTCCTCCACAGCCACAAATAATAATTTAGTGTGTGTCCTTTCAGTTTTTCATCCATGCTTATATATATATATATATATATACACACACACACATATATACACATATATATACACATATATACACATATATACACATATATACACACATATATACATATATATACATACACACATATATAGACTATCTCTACACACATTTTTTTTTGCAAAAATAAATACAATATGCATTATTCTGCAACTTGTTTTTTACTCCACAATATACTGCTGTAACTGCGATAGTTACTGCCAAATTGCTCCACGAAAAGATTCTACCAATTTATACTGTTGTCAGCAGTGTATGAGAATGCTTATTTTGCTAGACACGGTGGCTCATGCCTAATCCCAGCACTTTGGGAGGTCAAGGTGGGAGGACTGCTTGAGACCAGGAGCTTGAGACCAGCCTGTGCACCATAGAGAGACTGTTTCTTTAAAAAAAAAAAAAAAAAAAGTTTATTTATCCATCTACGCACCATTGGATACACTTTTTTTTTTTTTTTTGAGACAAAGTCTTGCTCTGTCGCCCAGGCTGGAGTGCAGTGGCGCTATCTCGGCTCACTGCAACCTCTGCCTCCTGGGTTCAAGCGATTCTCCTGCCTCAGCCTCCCAAATGCTGGGATTACAGGTGCACACCACTACGCCGGCTAATTTTTGTATTTTTAGTAGACACAGGATTTTGCCATGTTGGCCAGGCTGATCTCGAACTCCCAACCTCAGGTGGTCCACCCGCCTTGGCCTCCCAAAATGCTGGGATTACAGGTGTGAGCCACTATGCCCGGCTGGATATACTTTTTTATTAAATAATTTTTTTAACTCAATTAAGATGGGGGGCTGAGCATGGTAGCTCATGCATGCAATTCCAGCACTTTGGGAGGCCACGGCAGTAGGATCACTTGAGGCCAAGAGTTTGAGACCAGCCTGGTCAATATAGCGAGATCCTGACTCTACAAAAAAGAAAAAAAATGGCTGGGTGCCATAGCTCATGCCCGTAATCTTAGCACTTTGGTAAGCCGAGGCTGGCAGATTGCTTGAGCTCAGGAGTTTGAGACCAGCCTGGGCAACATGGTGAAACCCTGTCTCTACCAAAAATACACAAAATTAGTCAGGCATGGTGGTATGTGCTTGTGGTCCCAGCTACTCTGGAGGTGGAGGTAGGAGGATCTCTTGAGCCTGGGAGGCAGAGGTTGCAGTGAGCTGAGATCATGCCACTGCACTCCAGCCTGGGTGACAGAAGACTGAAACCCTGTCTCAAAAAAAAAAAAAAAAAACCCCACAAGCTGGGTGCACTGGCTCATACCTGTAATCTCAGCACTTTGGGAGGCGTGGCAGGTGGATCACTTGAGGCCAGGAGTTCGAGACCAGCCTAGCCAACATGGAGAAATCCCGTCTCTACCAAAAATATAAAAAAAAAGCGGTGCATGGTGGCGCATGCCTGTAATCCCAGCTACTTGGAAGCCTGAGGCAGGGGAATCATTTGAACTCGGGAGGCAGAGGTTGCAGTGAGCCGAGATTGTGCCACTGCACTCCAGCCTGGATGACAGAGCGAGACTACATTTCAAAAGAAAACAACACAAACAAACAGAACTTAAATAAAATAAAATAAAATAAAAAATCAGCCAGGTATGGTGGCATGTACCTGCAATCCGAGCTATTAGGGAGGCTGAGGCAGGACGATCCCTTAAGTCCAGCAGTTCGAAGCTGCAATGATCTATGATTGCACCACTGCACTCCAGCCTGGGTGACAGAACAAGGCCCTGTTACCCAGGATGGACTCAAACTCCTGGCCTCACTCCCGCCTCAGCCTCCCAAAGTGCTGAGATTATAGGCATGAGCCACTGCATCAGACCCAGCATTGGATATACTTGATCTTTTTAGCTTTTGCCAATTTGTTAGGTAAAAATTAGAGCCTTGTTTCATTTTAAAAAATTATCAGCCCGGTGAGGTGGCTCACGCCTGTAATCCCAGCACTTTAGGAGGCCGAGGTGGGGAGGATCACGAGGTCGGGAGTTCGAGACCAGCCTGAACAACATGGTGAAACCCCATCTCTACTAAAAATACAAAAATTAGCCGAGTGTTGTGGCGCATGCCTGTAATCCCAGCTATTCAGGAGGCTGAGGCAGGAGAATCACTTGAACTCAGGAGGCAGAAGTTGTAGTGAGCTGAGATCGCGCCTTTGCACTCCAGCCTGGGTGACAAAGTGAGACTCCGTCTCGAAAAAAAAAAAAGAAAAATTATCAGCGATATTGACCATTTTCTCATAGGTTCACTAACTATTTGTATTTCTTCTTTGGCTAATTGCCTCTTGTAAGCTATACACACTTTTTTTTTAAATTGAATCATTCCATTTTTCATACTGATTTGTAAAATTCTTTGTATACTGGGAAAATTAACTTTTTCTGTTATATAGGTTACAAATATTTTCTTCCAGTTTATCTTTTCACTTTGTGTATGGGGTCTTTTGTCATCATCAAATCTGTCAACTATTTCCTTCATGGCTTCTGCATTTGGTGTTATGATTAGACAAGTTCTTTCCATCCCATAACTCAGAAAATATTCTTCTATATTCTCTTTTAGTATTTTGTTGTACCTTTTTGTGTTTGTGTATTCATCTGTTGGAATGGAAAATTATCTACATCATGGTCATCAGGATAATTGCATCTTTATATGATGGTCGTCACATCGTTCTTAGAATTGAGAGAAGCCTCAGAGGTTACCCAGATATCTGAGTCCTTCGTTGTAACTATGAGTTTCTGGGGAAGGGCAAAAGGTTTCAATCTGATCTTCAAGGTTCTAAGGATTCATCCTAACTTTTCTCTTGATTTTCCCTGGAGAAAAGATGTCTTTGCCAAGGATGCCAGTGACTTTTTCTTATAGACTTAGAACTGTTAAACCCAAGCCAAGCCTCTTCCTTCCTGGTTTCTCCAAACTTACCTCCTTCTGCTCTTCCACATATACCCTTTGCTCTACTTACTGATCCTGAACATTCCTGGAAATTTCTTGCATCCATGCCTTTGCCCAGACTACTTTAGGCACCCTTCATTCTATCTGGCCTTTAAGGCCTAACTTAAATGCTTCAATGCCATGAAATCTCCCAATTTCTCAAGTGTACCTGAATTCCCTCTCCTCTCTACTCCTCAGGCATGGATTGTGCTACTTAAGGGACTCAGTTTATTTTCTTTCTTTCTTTTTTTTTTTTTTGAGACAGAGTGTCGCTCTATCACCCAGGCTGGAGTGCAGTGGCGTGATCTCTGCTCACTGCAACCTCCGCCTCCCGGGTTCAAGCGATTCTCCTGCCTCAGCCTCCCAAGTAGCTGGGACTACAGGCGTGTGCTACCACAACTGGCTAACTTTTTGTATTTTTAGTAGAGACGGGGGTTTCACCATGTTAGCCAGGATGGTCTCGATCTCCTGACCTCGTGATATGCCCGCCTCAGCCTCCCAAAGTGCTGGGATTACAGGCGTGATCCACCACACGTGGCCGGACTCAGTTTATTTTCTGTCAGGTGCCATCATTTTCTGGACACCTATCTGCTTGCCTCACTGGGCTGCCTTGAGAGCATCTTTGCAGACTTGTGGTGCCTGGCACATGGTAGGACTTAATTAGTACTGGATGGCTAAATGAATGAAATATTGTAGAGGTGGTTGTCTGTCTTTTCTGTCTCTGTTCTTAGACATTGCAAATGCCTGGTGTATAAAGGGAGGGAGAAAGAAGACGAAAAGAGGAAGGGTGCAGGTTGGTGCCCCTTTTTTCTGTATTGCTGTTGGCAGGCCAGCAGGTATGCTGGCCACTGTCTACGTGCACTGAGAGGGAAAGACACAGGGTAGGGGAAACAGAGGACTGGCATCCTATTCAGCCTCTTCTGGCCCCAGGTGAGTCAACACTGGGATTCACACCTAGAAACTGACAAGTATGAATCACTCCTAGGAAGGTAAAGAGCTATTTGTTTTTCTAGGGAAATGCCTCCACTTCTTTTCCATTTCTTTTTTTTTTTTTTTGAATGGAGTTTTGCTCTTGTTGCCCAGGCTGGAGTGCAATGGCGTGATCTCAGCTAACTGCAATCTCTGCTTCCTGGGTTCAAGCAATTCTCCTGCCTCAGCCTCCCAAGTAGCTGGGATTACAGGCATTTGCCACCACGCCCAGCTAATTTTTTTGTATTTTTAGTAGAGACGGGGTTTTTCCATGTTGGTCAGGCTGGTCTTGAACTCCTGACCTCATGTGATCTGCCCGCCTCAGCCTCCCAAAGTGCTGGGATTACAAGCATGAGCCACCGTGCCTGGCCCTTTTTTTTTCTGAGTCAGTGTTGCTCTGTCACCTAGGCTGGAGTGCCGTGGTGCAATCTCACCTCACTGCAACCTCCACCTCCCCGGTTCAAGTGATTCTTCTGCCTCAGCCTCTTGAATAGCTAGGATTACAGCTGCCACCACCACACCCAGCTAATTTTTGAATTTTTAGTAGAGATGGGGTTTCACCATGTTGGCCAGGCTGCTCTCGAACTCCTCACTTCAGGTTATCCACCTGCCTCGGCCTCCCAAAGTGCTGGGATTATAGGCATGAGCCACTGCGCCCAGACTTTTTTTTTTTTTTTTGAGACAGGGTCTGGCTTTGTCACCCAGGCTAGAGTGCAGTGGCATGATCTCGCTCACTGTAACCTCCACCTCCTGGGTTCAAGCGATTCTCATGCCTCAGCCTCCCACATAGCTGGGATTACAGGCGCCCACCAACATATCTAGCTAATTTTTATTTTGTATTTTTAGTAGAGATGGGGTTTCACCATGTTGGGTAGGCTGGTCTTAAACTCCTGACCTCAGATGATCTGCCTGCCTCAGCCTCCCAGAGTTCTGGGATTACAGGCGTGAGCCACCACATCCGACCTTTTTTTTTTTTTTTTTTTTTTTTGAGACAGAGTAGTCTCGCTCTGTTGCCCAGGCTAGAGTGCAATGGCATGATCATTGCTCACAGCAGCCTTAACCTCCCAGGCTGAGGCCATTTTCTCACCTCAGCCTCCTGACTAGCTGGGACCACAGATGTGTGCAACCATGTCTGGCTAATTTTTTTACAATTTTATTTTATTTTTAGACAGGGTCTCATTTGCAGAACCCAATAGCTGGGACTACAGTCGTGTACCACCATGCCCAACTTTTTTTTTTTGTTGTTAGAGATGAAGATTCACCACGTTGCCCAGGCTGGTCTCGAACTCCTGAGCTCAAGAAATCTGACCATCTTGGCCTCCCAAAGTGCTGGGATTACAGGCGTTAGCCATCGTGCCTAGTCATTTTATTTTATTTTATTGAGACAAGATCTTGCTCTGTCACCCATGTTTGGAGTACACCAGCACAATCCTGGCTCACTGTAGCCTTGACCTCTCAGGCTCAAGTGATCCTCTTATCTCAGCCTCCTGAATAGTTAGGACCACAGGCACATGCCACCATGCCCAGATAATTTGAGTTTTTGTAGAGACAAGGTCTCACTATGTTGCCCAGGCTTACCTAATTTTTACCAAACTTTTTGTAGAGACGGGGGTCTCATTATGTTGCTTAAATTGGTCTCGAACTCCTGGGCTCAAGATTCATCTTATTCAATTAATAATTCTCTGTCTCCTAATTCCAGCAGACATAGAAAGACACAGAAGGCCGGCGCCATGGCTCACGCCTATAATCCCAGCAATTTGGGAGACTGAGGCTTGAGCCCAGAAGTTTACGACCAGCCTGGGCAACATGGTGAGACCCCGTCTCTCCATATATATATATAAAATAATAAAAATTATCCGGGCGTAGTGGCATGTGCCTATAGTCCAAGCTACTCAGAAGGCTGAGGTAGAAGGATCACTTGAGCCCGACAGGTGGAGGTTGCAGGGTTGCAGTGCGCCAACATCACGCCACTGCACTCCAGCCTAGGCGACAGAGCGAGACCCTGTCTCAAAAAAACAAAAAACACCCCAAACAGAAACAACAACAACAACAAAAACCCCCACAGAAGGCAGTGAAGGCTTGGGATAGGATTACCTGGTTTAAACCCATAGAATGTCAGAATTGAAGGAAGACTTAGAGGTCACCTTTGTTTTTTTTTCTTTTGATACAGAGTCGCGTTCCGTTGCCCACCTGGAGTGCAGTGGCGCGATCACGGCTACCGCAGCCTCGACCTCCCGGGCTCAAGCGATCCTCCTGCCTCCTCTCAAAGTGCTGGAGTTACAGGCGTGAGCCACTGCGCCCGGCCTAGAAGTCACCTTTCAACTTAGTCCTCTATACATGGGAAAAGTGAGGTCCAGAAAGGGTATGAGTTGTACCAGGTCGCTGACCCTGAACAGAAGCTAGACGTCTTAATTCCCAAGTAGGACTCGCTGCTAACTCTTTGGGCATACCTTCGCGATTCAAGGCTCTTGGGTTTCCCGCTTTGGCCGCCTCGCCAAACCCAAGTCTTACACTCTTAGTGACCCCCTCCTTTCCTCCTTCCCCCTTAGGTCAGCAGGGTTTACTCATTCCAATTGCAATGCTCCAGGTTGCCGGAGTAGCTCCTCGAGAGAAGAGAGATTAGTTACGTCACCGTCGGCTCCTCCCATTGGTCCGGGCGTGTGGAGCGCGGCGCCATGACGTCAGACGCCCAAAGGGGTGGGGCAGTGAAGGGAAGGAGGAGGGAAGTAGGACTTCAACATGGCGGCTGCGGCACTGGCGGTGGCTACGGTGACGGCCTGGCCCGGAGCAGGCAGAGTTGGAGGTGGTGGCGTTCACTCTCCCTAGGGGCCGTCGGGAGCTCAGCGGAGACCGAGCCTGGGAGGCCGGCCGGTGCCAGCACCTTTCGGCTTCTGAGACGGCGGTAGCAGCGGCATTCAGGTGAGGGGGGCCTCCCTCTGGGGGAGGGGGAAGAGGGGCGGAGTTGGGGGAGGGGGGCTGGTACTGGGAGACTGTGAAACGGTATGGGGGGCCGAGCGAGGTGAAAGGCGCCGGAGCTAGGAGGTGGGAGGGAAAAGTGGCCGGAGATCCGCGATTCGGGGAGGATTCTGGGAGAAGGGTCGGAGTGAGGGGACCGGAGTTGAAGGGGCGGAGGGGAAATGGGATGCGGTAAAATGAGTTCGGATTAAGGAGACTAATACCCTACTGGAAGACGGGCATAGTAGACATCTATCGGGCTGGATTGAGAGCTCGGTGGGAACTAGAGGATGTCAGGGAGGGGGACCCAGATTTTAGTAAAGAAGGTGAGTGGTGGGGAGTTGAGGGTGAGCTGGGAACGTGCGGTGTAGATTTAGTTCTCCCTGAGGCAATGAGATTGGGGAGAAAGGGTGGAGACTAGACCAGAGGTGAGTGATCTTTGGGGATATCTTTGGCCTTGACTGGTCTTCTCCTGGTATGTTTATCCGCCTTTTTTGTTTCTTGGGTGGAGGCTTACCTATACAGTCCACCTGGGCCTTAGGAACCGCCCCAGTCTTTCTTGTGGAACGTCAGGTTCATTTATTTGAGCTATATCAGTGATCTTTGACTTTTGTTGCCAAATGTAATTGTTTCCAGACTAGCGTCTTAAAAGTATGGTTGGGCATAAAAATACGTTTTATGTTAAACTGAAAGAAAAATTGATACTTTTAGTCACCATGCAGTGTTGCGAAACCAGATTTGGTAATTTAGTTAAGTATTACGTATATTTTGTTCTAACTTTACTCGTTAGTGCTTTGTCTCTTCAGTTATTAGCATTTGAGAATTTGAATAGATATGATGGATGTTTTCCTTTTTAATTTTGTCAGATTTGATGGTGGGAAAAACAAGATACTTAGTCTTTAGTGATACATAGTTCTTTCTAGTTAATGTCCCAACCTAAACTAAAAGTTTCCGTATTGGCCGGGCGCTGTGGCTCACGTCTGAAATCCCAGCACTTTGGGAGGCCGAGGCGGGCGGATCACGAGGTCAGGAGTTCAAGACCAGCCTGACCAACATGATGAAACCCCTTCTCTGCTAAAAAGCCAGCCGGGCGTGGTGGCAGGCGCCTGTAATCCCAGCTACTCGGGTGGCCGAGGCAGGAGAATGGCTTGAACCTGGGAGGCGGAGGTTGCAGTGAGCCTAGATCGCTGCATTGCACTCCAGCCTCGGCAACAGAGCGAGACTCCGACTCAAAAAAAAAAAAAAAGTTTACGTATTATGGCAAAGAATGTGAAATGTCTCAAGTCTTAAAAGAATTACATTGTCCGCATTAACTTACTCTAAGTGAAATTTTATTAGTGAAATTTTTGTTTCTAGTTTGTTCTATTAATTCATTGTGTTTATTAAATACCTACTGTGTGTTGCAATAATAAGAGTCATTATAATTACGGAAATGCGAAACTTAATGTTTCTTTAGTGAGTGACCATCGCTGTCATTGCACAGCAGATAACTTTACTAACCTGCTAGAACCTCATTGGAAAAAAACTTTTTTTGTTGTTTCTTTTTATTTTTTTCTAGAGGGAGTCTCGGTCTGTTGCCCAGGCTGGAGTGCAGTGGCGCGATCTTGGCTCACTGCAACCTCCGCCTCCTGGGTTCAAGTGACTGTCCTGCCTCAGCCTCCCGAGTAACTGAGATTATAGACACCCGCCACTACGGCTGGCTAATTTTTGTATTTTAGTAGAGACGGGGTTTCACCATGTTGGTCAGGCTGGTCTCGAACTTCTCACCTCAAATAATCCTCCGGCCTTGGCCTCCCAGAGTGCTGGGATTACAGGCGTGAGCCACCGCGCCCCGCCTTTTTTATTTTTATTTGTATTTTATTTTATTTTTTGAGACGGAGTCTCCCTCTGTCTCCCAGGCTGGAGTGCAGTGGCGCGATCTCGGCTCACTGCAAGCTCTGCCTCTCGGGTTCACGCCATTTTCCTGCCTCAGCCTCCTGAGTAGCTGGGACTACGGGCGCCTGCCACCACGCCCGGCTAATTTTTTGTATTTTTAGGAGAGACGGGGTTTCACTGTGTTAGCAGGATGATCTAGATCTCCTGACCTCGTGATCCGCCCGCCTTGGCCTCCCAAAGTGCTGGGATTACAGGCGTGAGCCACTGCGCCAGGCCTTTTTTTTTTTTTTTTTTTTAAATGAAGGCAAAGGAAAAAAATTAAACTCTATAAATATAAAAACTTCTTCAGTTTCTCTTTCGTTTAGTATTTAAGACTGATTTCCTAATCATGGCATTTCTTCTGTGTATTCTTCTGAAATATTTTTTCATTTTGATTTTGAAGAAGACAGTAACAGTATTCTGAAAAGATAATAATAGATGTGTAGACGAGTCTCATCAATGATTGTTAGTGCATTTTTTAATATTTTTTTTTTTTTTTTTTGTAGAGAAGGGGTCTTCTTATGTTGCCCAGTCTGATTCTGAACTCCTGAGCTCAAGTGATCCTCCCACCACAGCCTCCCAAACTGCTGGGAGGCATGAGCTGCTAGTGCACGTATTTTTGACTGGCAAATGTCACATTATCTTGTGTATCTTTTAACTATGATATTTAAGGATCCCTGACGTTTATTTATTTATTTATTTTTTGAGACTGAGTCTTGCACTGTTGCCCAGGCTGGAGTGCTGTGGTGTGATCTCAGCTCACTGCAACCTCCATTTCCCAGGTTCAAGCGATTCTCTTGCCTCAGCCTCCCAAGTAGCTGGGATTACAGGCACCCACCACCACGCCCGGCTAATTTTTATAGTTTTAGTAGCGACGGGGTTTCACAACGTTGGCGAGGCTGGTCTTGAACTCCTGACCTCAAATGACCTACCCGCCTCAGCCCCCCAAAGTGCTGGGATTACAGACGTGAGCCACGGCGCCCAGCTGGATCCCTGATGTTTAATTCAGTGACTAAAATTCTTATTATTTTCAGCGTTATAGTTGAAATATCATTAGCCTTGAGTGTAAATGCCAATATTACAAGCTTTTCCTGTTCGTTCGTTCTTTTCTTTCTTCCTTTCTTTCCTTCCTTCCTTCCTTCGTTCCTTCCTTTCTTTCTTTCTTTCTCTCTCTCTTTTCTTTCTTTCTTTCTCTCTTTTCTTTTCTCTCTCTCCTTTCTTTCTTTCTTTCTGTCTCTTTCTCTCTCTCTTTCTTTTCGCTCAGTCGCCCAGGCTGGGGTGCAGTGGCTCGATCTCTGCTCACTGCAAGCTCCGCCTCCCAGGTTCACGCCATTCTCCTGCCTCAGCCTCCTGAGTAGTTGGGACTACAGGCGCCCGCCACCATGCCTGGCTAATTTTTGTAGTTTTAGTAGGGATGGAGTTTCACCATGTTAGCCAGGATGGTCTCGATCTCCTGGCTAATTTTTTGTAGTTTTGGTAGAGATGGGGTTTTACCGTGTTAGCCAGGATGGTCTCGATCTCCTGACCTCGTGATCCGCCTGTCTCGGCCTTCCAAAGTGCTGGGATTACAGGCGTCAGCCACTGTGCCTGGCCCCTGTTCTTTAATTATGTTATTGAATGTATTGAGATTTTTCAAATGTAGATCATTTTAAGAGTAATCTTTTTTCCTACAGACTCATTAAAAATATTTATTCCTCATTTATCAGGTGGTTTTCTTTAGACAGTCTTTCTCAAGAAATGCAAAAAGGTAATACAGAGTGCCTTAAAACATTAAATAGGCCGGGCGCAGTGGCTCACGCCTGTAATCCCAGCACTTTGGGAGGCCGAGGCGGGCGGATCATGAGGTCAGGAGATTGAGACCATTCTGGCTAACACGGTGATATCCCGTCTGTACTAAAAAATACAAAAAAATTAGCCGGGCATGGTGGTGTGTGCCTGTAGTCCCAGCTACTTGGGAGGCTGAGGCAGGAGAATGGCGTGAACCCAGCCACTCCGGAGGCAGAGCTTGCAGTGAGCTGAGATGGTGCCACTGCACTCCAGCCTGGGCGACAGAGCGAGACTCCGTCTCAAAAAAAAAAAAAAAACATTAAATAAACCTTTTTTCTAACAATTAAAAAAAAAGAAAAAAAAAACTCTAGCTGAAAAGAAGCTTAGAAATCACCTGGGTTTAGTTTCCCACACAGAATGGGAATCCCTGCTTCTATACCAAAACAAATGAAAATCTATCCTCTTTTCCAGATTTCTAAGGAAGTAATAGGATTTTTCAGAATTTCTTTTTTTTTTGTTTTTGTTTTTTTTTTTTTTGAAACAGAGCTTCGCTCTTGTTGCCCAGGCTGGAGTGCAATGGTGCCATCTCAGCTCACCACAACTGCCGCCTCCCAGGTTCAAGTGATTCTCCTGCCCCAGCCTCCCGAGAAGCTGGAATTACAGGCATGTGCCACCATGCCCGGCTAATTTTGTGTTTTTAGTAGAGACGGGGTTTCTCCATGTTGGTCAGGCTGGTCTCGAACTCTTCAACTCAGGTGATCCATCCGCTTCGGCCTCCCAAAGTGCTGGGATTACAGGTGTGAGATACCGCTCCCGGCCCAGAATTTCTTATAGGAAAAGTATGTTAAATTAGAAAAAAGAAGCAAGCAGAGTAGTGCTCTTCCAACCTGTAACATACAGTGTCCTGTAACATTAGAAAATAACTTGAAGGTAACAGTAATATCTTCCTATGAATCAAGAGTTACAATTTCAGGTTTTAGAAATTTTAGGTGAAAGTAGCAAGATTCACAAAGGAAAGGGTGCTAACACTGGGTATATACTAATGAGCCAGGATTGTTAAACACTTTCTTTCCTTTTTTTTTTTAGATAGTCTCACTCTGGGCCGGGGCGCGGTGGCTCAAGTCTGTAATCCCAGCACTTTGGGAGGCCGAGGCGGGCAGATCACCAGGTCAGGAGATCGAGACCATTCTGGCTAACACAGTGAAACCCCATCTCTACTAAAAATACAAAAAATTAGCCGGGCCTGGTGGCAGGCGCCTGTAGTCCCAGCTACTCGGGAGGCTGAGGCAGAAGAATGGCATGAACCCGGGAGGCGGAGCTTGCAGTGAGCTAAGATGGCGCCACTGCACTCTAGCCTGGGCAACACAGCGAGACTCTGTCTCAAAAAAAAAAAAAAAAAAAAAGTCTCGCTCTGTTGCCAGGCTGGAGTGCAGTGGCACAATCTCGGCTCACTGCAACCTCCACCTCCCAGGTTCAAGAGATTCTTCTGCCTCAGTCTCCCGAGTAGCTGGGACTACAGATGGCGCGCCACCACATCCGGCTAATTTTTGTATTTTTAGTAGAGACAGGGTTTCACCATGTTGGCCTGGATGGTCTCGATCTCTTGACCTTGTGATCCGCCCCCCTCGGCCTCCCAAAGTGCTGGGATTACAGGCGTGAGCCACTGCACTCGGTCCTGTTAAAACACTTTACATAATCTCAGTTCTTGGCCAGGCACAGTGGCTCACGCCTGTAGTCCCAGCACTTTGGGAATCCCAGGCGGGCAGATTGCTTGAGCCCAGAAGTTCAAGACCAGCCTGGACAACACAATGAGACCCGTCTCTACAAAAATTACAGAAAGATTAGCTGGGATTGGTGCTTCATGCCTGTAGTCCCAGGTACACAGGAGGCTGAGGTAGGAGGATCACCTAAGCTCAGGAAGTCGAGGCTGCAGTGAGCTGAGATCATGCCCCTGTACTCCAGCCTGGGCAACAGAGCAAGATCCTACCTCAAAAGAAATAATCTCAGGCGGGCGCTGTGGGTCATGCCTGTAATCCCGGCACTTTGGGAGGCCCACGTGGGTGGATCACCTGAGGTCAGGATTTCAAGACCAGTCTGGCCAACACGGTGAAACCCCGTCTCTACTAAAAAGACAAAAATTAGCTGGGCGTGGTGGCAGGTGCCTGTATTCCCAGCTACTCGGGAGGCTGAGGCAGGAGAATCACTTGAACCTGGGAGGCGGTGGTTGCAGTGAGCCTAGATCATGCCACTGCACTCCAGCCTGGCCGACAGAACGAGTCTCTGTCTCAAAAAAAGAAAAAAAAAAAAAACCACACTCAGTTCTCACACTTGAATTAGGTAGGTAGGTTGTGTTATGCGTGCTTTTTATGTATTGAGGAAACAGGATCACAGAGGTTGTGTAACTTAACTAAGGTTACAGCTAGGTAGAGTGAATTTGAGCTGAAATCTGTCCAATCTCAATGCCTATGCTGCATTCTTTTATGCCATTTTGCCCCTCTTAGGCGGTCACAGGACCATTCCAATTCCTATAAGGTATAAGCACTAGTTTTAAAGTAATACCATTGTGAACTGCTTGTTCTCATTGAAATAATAGTGTAACTGGAATGATAAATAGTTCGTTAAGATTTTAGTCACATTATGTTATCAGAATTCTAGGAGGAAATGAATACCTGATTATTTTGTACTTCACAAAATAAACTGGATAAACTGGATAAATGGCTGAAAGCTTCTTTTTTATATTGCTGAGTCAGATTGGATCTGGTTCATTAAGGGCCAAAATTTGTATTTGGCAGTAATCCTCATGTGTTCTCAGAATGCTTGATTGGTCATTATCAGTTGCTTAATGCTTACCAAACACTTCCAGTGTTTGAGTCACTGAATTGGCTCATGGTAATTGTTAATCTTGTGGTTACTGAGTCAAGAGCCAGCAGTGTGTGTTTTGGCTGCTTCACTTCGTCCCCAACACTTGATATTGTCAGATTTTAAATTAATTTTTTTTTTTCTAATCTGGTGGGTTTGAAATTGTATCTATAGTGTTTTTTATCAGCATTTCCTGAAGCTGGGCATCTTTTCATGTATATTCATTGGTCATTTGTGCTTCTGCGAAGTGTATATTCAATTTCATTGCCTATTTTTTTTGGTCTTTTTTTCTGATTCATTTTTAAGAGTTCTTTATATATTCTGGATACTAATTATTTGTTAATTTATAGGTTGCAAATTTCCTTTCCCAATTTGTGACTTGTCTTTTCATCTTTTCATAGTCTTCTGGTGAGAAAAGCTCCTAATTGTAATGAACTGAATTTTTCAGTCTTTCATGGTTTGTGTTTTTGTTGTTGTTTTTTTTTTTT
Source organism: Pongo pygmaeus (assembly GCF_028885625.2). NCBI lineage: Eukaryota > Metazoa > Chordata > Mammalia > Primates > Hominidae > Pongo > Pongo pygmaeus. The sequence goes on along the minus strand of NC_072386.2, from coordinate 23,028,156 downwards.
TTTTTTTGAGGCGGAGTTTCGCTCTTGTTGCCCATGCGGGAGTGCAATGGCGTGATCTTGGCTCACTGCAGCCTCCGCCTCCTGGGTTCAAGCAATTCTCCTGTCTCAGCTTCCCGTGTGGCTGGGATTATAGGTGCCTGCCACCACGCCCAGCTAATTTCTATATTTTTAGTAGAGACAGGGTTTCATCATATTGGTCAGGCTGGTCTTGAACTCCTGACCTCAGGTGATCCACCCGCCTGGGCCTCCCAAAGTGCTGGGATTACAGGCGTGAGCCACTGCGCCCGGCTGGTTTGTGCTCGTTGTATCAAATTTGGGAAATCCTTAGCTGCCAGGCATGCTGTTTTAATAAATACAGTAGTATACCTATCTATAATGTGGTATATCTCATCTGACATTTAGTTCCAGTATCTGCTGGATTACAAAGGCAGACTTCTTAGAAGTTGCTTTCTTATTATCTTGGAGTTATAGGGCCACAGGGTTTTAAAAGGAGGTTGGATTGTGCCTTACATGTGGGTTTCATACATTGTCCAAAACTGAGACACCAACAGATTTGTGAATGAGATGTGCATCTTATTAAATGTTAATGTGATTTGACAATGAGACCTTTGTTGTGTGGACAGTATTATATACAATTGATAGTGTGTCACTCAGTCTAAGCTGTTAGCACTTTCACTAAAATATATTCAAATTTTTTTTGATGTCTAGTTTTTACAGTGTTGGGCTTTATCAGGAATAGTTGTGGATTGTGGAAGAGCTGATATGGAAACATCTTAGAGGAACGTATTTTGCTTTTCTTTTTTTTTAAACTCTGTCCAGTTCCTTGGACTTGTGTGTCTCCTATCTTATCAAGAATAATTGTAGATTGTGGAAGAGTTGATATGGAAGTATCTTAGAAGTATGTTTTTTGCTTTCTTTTTAAAAAAAAAAAACTGTCCAGTTCCTTGGACTTGTGTGTCTCCTAGCTACCATTAAACCCTTATGACTTAAGGTATATGTATAAATACATATATATATCTTGGTGGCATTGATTTTTCTATGTTGTGTATTAAAGCTGCTAAAAAACATTTTTTCTTTTTTTCAATGAGAAGACTAGTGATTACTTTGACTTTAGGAATTATTCTTCTAAGGAGTCGAGTATTTGATCTGGGCAAGGATCACACTGAAATATAAAACATCTGAGTAATTTGGGTTCACTAAAAAAAAAAAGTATAAAACAACCATCAGATTAAAAATACAACACAAATACTGTTTATTTATACAAATAGTATACCTTTGACATTTATGAAAGGCATACTCTTAGATCATTGGGAATCCTTACTTAATGTAACTACCATAGTTTATAGTGTCCTTCATGAAATACAGAAAAGTGTAACGGGAAATTTTTAGTTACCAGCAGATTTGATGGGTAAATAGAAGCGAGCAACAAAGTTAAGCGATTTGAATGCTAAACTTAGTCTTCAGCTTTTTTTTTTTTTTTTTTTTTTTTTAAAAGAGATGGGATCTTGCCCTGGTACCCAGGTTGGTCTTAAATGCCTGGCCTCAAGTAATTCACCTGCTTTGGCCTCCCCAAGTGCTGGGATTACAGACGTGAGCCACCATGCCTGGCGCTTTCAGCTACCTTTAACTCCCTGCCTTTTTCTGTTGTTTGTTACTACCACTGGCCTATTCCAACCTCCTTTAGTAACCTATTGGAAACTCAAGATTAGGCTGTCTTGGGCCGGGTGCGGTGGCTCACGCCTGTAATCCCAGCACTTTGGGAGGCTGAGGCGTGTGGATCACCTGAGGTCAGGAGTTCGAGACCAGCCTGGCCAACATGGTGAAACCCTGTCTCTACTAAAAATAGAAAAATTAGCTGGGCATGGTGGTGGATTCCTGTAATCCCAGCTACTCAGGAAGCTGAGGCAGGAGAATTGCTTGAAGACGGGAGGCAGAGGTTTCGGTGAGCCGAGATTGTACCATTGTACTCCAGCCTGGCCGACAAGAGTGAAACTCCATCTCCAAAAAATAAAAAATAAAAAAGATTAGGCTGGCTTTGCCTGTCTTTTGCTTCATCTCATCATCATGGTCTTGGTCCCAGGTGGGGTTTGCATCCTTATTGGTAAGAATGGAATCTTCCTAATCCTAAAATCTTTCTATAGTTTGGGAGTGTTAACATTTCCTTCAGTAGTTTCGTGGGGAAGGATATGGGCAGTAACTTCCCCATTTCTTTCTTCTAGTAGATCGTTATATCTTTTTTTTTTTTTTTAAAGACAGAGTCTTGCTGTGTCACCTAGCTTGGAGTGCAGTGGTGCGATCTTGACTCATTGCAACCTCCTCCTCCAGGGTTCAAGTGATTCTTTCACCTCAGCCTCCCGAGTAGCTGGGATTACAGGCACGTGCCACCATGCCTGGCTAATTTTTATATTTTTAGTAGAAACGGGGTTTCACCATGTTGGCTAGGCTGGTCTCAAACTCCTGAACTCAAGTGATCCACCTGCCTCATCCTCCCAAAGTGCTGGGATTACAGGCATGAGCCACCGCACCCGGCTGATCATTATGTCTTATAGCATACCTCATGAGAGAAGTGATCTGGCTGCATGGGTGGAATTCAAGGTCAAATAGTCAGCCAAATTAAAAATCACTGCTGGAGCAGACTTTAGGGGTAGTTTGTGAACTTTCAAATTTGGAAATACTTAATTATTATTATTATTATTTTTTGAGATGGAGTTTTGCTCTTGTTGCCCAGGCTGGAGTGCAATGGTACAATTTTGAGCTTATTGCAACCTCCGCCTCCTGGGTTCAAGCAGTTCTCCTTGCCTCAGTCTCCCGAGTAGCTGGGATTACGGGCATGCTCCACCATGCTCGGCTAATTTTGTATTTTTAGTAGAGACGGTGTTTCTCTGTGTTGGTCTGGCTAGACTTGAACTCCCGACCTCAGGTGATCTACCCGCCTCAGCCTCCCAAAGTGCTGGGATTACAGGTGTGAGCCACTGCTCCTGGCCAGACATATTTAATTCTTTCATCAAAGGTTTACTATATTTCCGAGATATTCTAGCCAAAGGAAACAAACTTAACAACTTTTGTTTTCTGAAAATATTTTAGCAAAAATAGGAGGGAGAGGATCAGGAAAAATAACTAATGGGTACCAGGCTTAATACCTGGGTGATGAAATAATCTGTACAACAACCCCCATGACACAAGTTTACCTATGTAACAAACATTCACATGTACCCTTGAACTTAAAAGTTAAAAAAATTTAATGTTAATAAAATCTTAAAAATCATGGAAGGTCTTTAATTGTTTATGTCCTGTCCTATCCGTTTTCTTGAAGAAGAAATATTAGCTAGTTCTTGTAATTTATTTATTTATTTATTTTTTGGGGCAGAGTCCCACTCTCTCACCCAGACTGGAGTACAGTGGTGCGGTCTTGGCTCACTGCAACCTCTGCCTCCTGGGTCCAAGCGATTCTCCTGCCTCAGCCTCCTGAGTAGCTGGGATTACAGTAGGCCCTCGCCACCATGCCTGGCTAAATTTTTGTATTTTTAGTGGAGATGGGGTTTCACCATGTTGGCCAGGCTCGTCTTGAACTCCTGATCTCAGGGGATCCACCTTCCTCAGCTTCCCAAAGTGCTGGGATTAGAGACTTGAGCCACCATCCATGCCTGGCAGTTCTTGTAATTTAATAGGGAATCTTTTTTCCTTTTCTTTTTTTTGGAGACAGGGTCTCGCTCTGTTGCCCAGGCTGGAGTGCAGTGATGCAGTCACAGCTCACTGCTGCAGCCTTGACTTCCTGGGTTCAGGTGATTCTCCTACCTCAGCCTCCCGAGTAGCTGGGACTGCAGGCTCATGCCACCATGCCTGGCTCTTTTTTTTTTTTTTTTGTATTTTTTTTTTGTATTTTTTGTAGAGATAGGGTTTCATCATGTTGCACAGGCTGGTCTCAAACTCCTAAGTTCAAGTGATCCACCTGCCTCGGCCTCCCAAAATGTCGGGATTACAGGTGTGAGTCACAGTGCCCAGCCTGCTCTGGATATATTACTGGCATTATATTTAGTGGAAGAGCATATATATTAGAGTAATGGAGATTTATTTCATTTAGTAGTATAAGAAGTTATGTTTAGGTGCAGTTCTAATTTGAGACATTCTGTGTCTGTCCTGTCTGATATGTCTCCAGCATTGACGGTGGAGATATAAAACATTTCCATCAGTTTAGAAAGTTCTGTTGGACAGCACTGTTCTAGATCAGTGATTCTCAAAGTTTTAGTGTGTGTATGGACAACTTGGATGTATTATTAAAATGTAGATTCTGAGTCAGTAGCTCGGTGTGGGCTTGAGAATTTGTGTTTATTTATTTGTAGAGATGGGGTCTTGCTATGTTCCCTGGTCTGAAACTTCTGGCCTCAAGCAGTCTTCCCACCTTGGCCTCCTAAAGCACCAGGATTGTGGGTGTGATCCACTGTGCCTGGCCTGTGTAAACTTTAAAATAGTGTCTTTAGCCATGAGAGATTATATTGTAATGGCAGAACTCTGGACAGTGAGTTGAAAGATCGAAAGTTGTAGTTCACTTTTTCCACCATCTTGAAGCTTTTAGAGGCCTGCTGGGAATAGGACTTCTAAAAGGCAAATATGTCTGGAAGGCTGTGGTCCAAGGCCATTTTTTTTGGCTATAAGTGGGGTCTCCAGAATCAAAGAGAGCACACAGCTGTTTTTAAATCGAAGGTGTTTATGCCTGAGATGAAACTGAATTCTGTTTGGGCAAGAGATTTGTGCTTATGTATACAAAGCAAAGAACAACACAGTGACTCCTGGTGGCAAACCAAACAAAACCAGAGTAATCTGTGGAAAGGTAATTTGCGCCCATGGAAACAGACATGCCAAATTCCAAAGGAATCTTCCTGCTAAGGCCATTGGACACAGAATTCGCGTGATGTTGTACCCCTCAAGGATTTAAACTAATGAAAAGTAAAAGTGGATTTGTGAACAAAAAAAGTCCTAGTTCAGCTTTCCTGTTTAAAAACCAACCTCTCTCAGCCTTGGATTTTTTTTTAATTTTAATTTTTTTAATTAAATTTTTTTTTTAGTGATGGGGTTTTGCTGTGTTGCCCAGGTTAGTCTCTAATTCCTGACCTCAAGTGATCCTCCCACCATGGCCTCCTGAAGTGCTGGGATTACAGGCATGAGCCACGGTCCCCAGCCTGTATACACTTTTTAAATAGTGTCTTTTGCTATGAGAGCTTGTATTGTGATGGCAGAACTGTGGACAGTGAGATGAAAGATCTAAAGTTCAGGCCAGTCGCGGTGGCTCACACCTGTAATCCCAGCACTTTGGGAGGCTGAGGCGGGTGGATCATGAGATCAGGAGTGTGAGACCAGCCTGACCAACATGGTGAAACCCCGTCTCTACTAAAAATACAAAAATTAGCCAGGTCTGGTGGCGCACGCCTGTGATCCCAGCTACTCAGGAGGCTGAGACAGGAGAATCGCTTGAACTCGGGAGGTGGAGGTTGCAGTGAGCCGAGGTCACGCCACTGCACTCAAGCCTGGGTGATGGAATGAGACTCCATCTCAAAAAAAAAAAAAAAAAGATCTAAAGTTCTAGTTCATCTTACCAATTTAAAAACCAACCTCTCTCAGCTTTGAACTCTTTTTTTATTTTTCAATTTTCTTTAGAGATGGGGGTCTTGCTATGTTGCCCAGTTTGGTCTCAAATTCCTGGACTCGAGCATACCTCCCACCTTGGCGTCCCAAAGTGCTGGGATTGTAGGCATGAGCCACCAAGCCTGGCTAATGTATTTTTTTAAAATCACAAGTTCATAATGATATTTATTATTTGCTTAACTTTTAGCCCCTGCAAAGAAATATATTTATAATTTAGATTTTAGAATTATAGGACTTTAAATATTTTGCCTTTCCTCTTTTATATAAAAATATTAGTTCTTTATAACTATAATTACTTATTTTGTGTATTGGACTCATATAAAAAGGGTTTTAAAATAGTAATACTGCTATTATAGCTGATAAGTACAATCTAAAATCTTTGCTATTATGTTCTTAAAATACTGTGTAAGGGAGGGCCAGGCGCAGTGGCCCACGTCTGTAATTCCCAGAACTTTGGGAGGCGAGGCAGGCAGATCACTTGAGGTCAGGAGTTTGAGAACAGCTTGGCCAGTACGGCGAAACCCCATCTCTCTACTAAAAATACAAAAAATTAGCCAGGCGTGGTGGTATGCACCTAGAATCCCAGTTACTCAGGGGGGCAGGAGGATCGCTTGAACCCAGGAGGTGGAGGTTGCAGTGAGCTGAGATCACGCCACTGCGCTCCAGCCTGGGTGACAGAGTGAGACTCTGTCTCAAAAAAATAAAAATAATAAAAATATTGTGTAGGGGAAGCTCTCAAACCACGTTCTTCCTCTACTCTCACACCACCACAACAAACATCAACATAGAACACATCTGTGACCAAAAGTGTGGGGGTTTTTCACCTCTGCACCAAGCAGTGGACACCAGCTGGGTGTTCTCCAATTCACTTCAGGTTGGGGGCTCAGTCTTCAAGACTGCCTGCGCACCCCTGGACACCAGTTGCATGTCTGGGGCCCTGGATCTTATGACCCACTGTCTTCATGTCGGTGTTCCCACGATCCCCTCTTTGGGTTTGGTTAATTTGCTGGAGCATCTCACAGAACTCAGGGAAACACTGAAATTTATTGGTTTATTCTAAAGGATCTTACAAAGGATATAGATGAAGGGATGCATAGAGCAAGGTATGGGGGAAGAGGTGTGGAGCTTCTATACCCTTCTGGGGGCACCACCATCCAGGAACCTCCAGGTGTTCAGCTATCCAGAAGCTCTCTGAACCCAGTCCTCTTGGGCTTTTGTGGAAGCTTCATGATGTCAGCATGCCTTCTCTCAGGGTATAGGGCAGTCCCCTCTCTGGGGAGGGTGTTAAGACCCACCATCAGAAAGGTGGGGAAAGATTATAGTCCTTTCTTGGGGCAGGTGAAAGTAGGGCAGAGGAAGAGATTTTGTTTCCTGAGACCTGCCCCTGAGACCTAACACACCCAATATTGTATCAGAAGACTGTAACTAGGGCTGTGGGAATTATGAACCAGGAACAGTGGATGAAAACCAATATATCTCATAACACTACAAATATATTTTACTGATGTATACAATCAGAATACTGAGTTCTAAAGTAACTTCAAATAATTATATTCTCTGGTCATTTTACTAATTTTCTGTACAGTTAGGTTTATTTGTTTCATTTTGTATTCATTTTGAGGGCTAAAAATTATATTGCTAAGAATGTGTAATAGCTGTTTTGAAAAGTTAGAATACAGAGATGTATAAGAAGAAAAATTCTCTCTTTTTTTTTTTGTTTTTGAGACGGAGTCTTGCTCTGTCTCCCAGGCTGGAGTGCAGTGGCACAATCTCGGCTCACTGCAAACTCCGCCTCCCAGGTTCACGCCATTCTCCTGCCTCAGCCTCCTCAGCAGCTGGGACCACAGGCACCTGCCACCACGCCAGGCTAATTTTTTGTATTTTTAGTAGAGATGGGGTTTCACCGTTTTAGCTAGGATGGTCTCGATCTCCCGACCTCGTGATCCTCCCACCTCGGCCTCCCAAAGTGCTGGGATTATAGGCGTGAGCCACCGCGCCCGGCCAATAAAAATTTTCTTTAAGCCACCATTGGAAATATCCACTATTAGAATATTTGTATAAAATATTTGTGGAGCTCACATTTATTGAAAACATTATGCCATGTGTTCAGATTGTTCTAAGCACTTTGTATGCATTATCTCATTTGATCCTTACAATAACTTTATGAGGTAGTTATTATTATCTCTATTTTATTTTTCTTTTTTCAGCCAGTCAAATTTAGCAGTGGGGGGTTGTATACCAACTTTAGTAACACTGCTGTGAATAAGTTCTGATGAGCCACTACCATTGGACCAGCCTGTTATTCCCATTTGATTGATTAAAACTCAAATGTTAACTTGTACAAAGGATACGTAACCTAGTAAGTTGCAGAACTGAGACTTGACCCCTGACAATTCTTACTCAAACTGACTTTATTCATCCCTGTATATTTTTTTAATCTTTTTTTCTGTGCTTATACATACACAGATTTTTTTCTTTTGTCTTTTGAGAACAGAGATATTTTTAAATGTATTTCATACATTCAGGTAAGTTTTTTTTTTTTTCCTCTAACAGTGTCTTATAAGAAGTTTTTGATTTCGTTGAAGTCCCCTTTAGTTTTTCCTTTATGGTTTGTGCTTTTGGTGTTATATCTAAGAATTTTTGCTTAATCTAAGGTCCGAAAGATGTTCTCTTCTTGAAGTTCTGTACTTTCAGGTTTGACTTTTTTGTCTATGATTCGTTTTGAATTAATTATGTATGATGTCATATGGATGGAAGATTTTTTTTGTTCCACATAGATATCTATTTTAGCACTTTTTGTTGAAAAGATTACCCTTTCTAAAATATTTTGTCCATGTCTATATTTGGACCTGTTCTGTTCTATTGATCTGTTTGTCTATCTTTATGCCAGTATCACACTATCTTGATAATTGTAGCTTTATAATAAATTTTGAAACCAGAAAAGAAAGTTTCCCAAAGTTGTTACGACTGTAGGTCCTTTGGATTTTTCTTTTTTTTTTTTTCTGAGATGGAGTTTCACTCTTGTTGCCCAGGCTGGAGTGCAATGGCGCGATCTCGGCTCACCGCAACCTCCGCCTCCCAGGTTCAAGCGATTCTCCTGCCTCAGCCTCCCTAGTAGCTGGGATCACAGACATGTGCCACTACGCCCGGCTAATTTTGTATTTTTAGTAGAGATGGGGTTTCTCCATGTTGGTCAGGCTGGTCTTGAACTCCTGACCTCAGGTGACCTGCCTGCCTCAGCCTCCCAAAGTGCTGGGATTACAGGCATGAGCCACCACGCCCGGCCAGTCCTTTGGATTTCTCTGCAAATTTTTTGGTGTTTTTTTTTTTTTTTTGAGACAGAGTCTCACTATGTTGCCTAGGCTGGCCTCCAACTTTTGGGCTCAAGTGATCCTCCTACCTCAGTCTCCTGAGTAGCTACAACTACACAAACATGCTACCATGTCTGGCTCCATACGATTTTTAAAATTAGCTTGCCAAGTTTCTATAAAAAGCTACTGGCTTTTTATTTATTTATTTATTTATTTGAGACCACGTTTTGCTCTGACTCCTAGGCTGGAGTACAGTGGTGTGGTCATGGCTCACTGCAGCCTCGACCTTTCGGGCTGAAGTTTATCCTCCTACCTCAGCCTCTTGAGTAGCTGGGACCACAGGTGTGTGCCACTAAACTTGGCTAATTAAAAACAATTTTTTTTTTTTGGAGACGGAATTTCACTCTTATTGCCCAGGCTGGAGTGCAATGGTGCGATCTCGGCTCACTGTAACCTCCGCCTCCTGGGTTCAAGCGATTCTCCTGCCTCAGCCTCCCGAGTAGCTGGGATTACAGGTGTGCATCACCACGCCTGGCTAATTTTTTGTATTTTTAGTAGAGATGGGGTTTCGCTGTGTTGACCAGGCTGGTCTCGAACTCCTGACCTCAGGTGATCTGCCCTACTCGGCCTCCCAAAGTGCTGGGATTACAGCCGTGGTGCCCGCCCTAAATAATTTTTTTAATATAGACAGGGTCTCACTATGTTGCCCTGGCTGATCCTGAACTTTTGGCCTCAAGTGATCCTCCTGTCTGAGCCTCCCAAAGCACTGGGATTACAAGTGTGAGCCACCATGCCCAGCTTCACTGATTCTTCAGCTTGATTGAGTCTGCTGTTGAAATTCTCTATTGAATTATTTGGTTCAGTCATTATATTCTTCCGCTCTAAGATTTGCTTTTTATTATTTGTTTCATTGTTTTCATTTTGTTCATGTGTTGTCTTTCTAATATTGTTATTTGTGTGTGTGTGTTTGTGTGTGTTTTTTTTAATTGAGACGGAGTCTTACTCTGTAACCCAGGCTGGAGTGTAGTGACACAATCTTGGCTCACTGCAACCTCCACCTCCTGGGTTCAAGTGATTCTCCCGCCTCAGCCTCCCGAATAGCTGAGACTACAGGCGTGTGCCACCACACCCGGCTAATTTTTGTATTTTTAGTAGAGACGGGGTTTCACTATGTTGGCCAGGCTGGTGTTGAACTCTTGACCTTGTGATTCGCTTGCCTTGGCCTCCCAAAATGCTGGAATTATAGATGTGAGCCACCATGCCCGGCCAGTTTTTTGTGTTTTATTATAGTTCACGGACCTTCTTTAATAGGATTATTTATTTATTTATTATTTTGTAAAAATTTTTATTAACTTTTTTTTTTCTTTTATAGAGATGGGTTTCACTATGTTGTGCTGGTCTCAAACTGCTGGGGCTCAAGCAGTCTGCCCGCCTTGGCCTCCCAAAGTGCTGGGATTACAAGTGAGAGCCACTGCACCTGGCCAAGAGGATTATTCTGAATTCTTTGTCAGTCAGTTCTATAGATCTCCATTTCTTTAGGGTTGTTTTTTGGCATTTTATTAGTTTTCTTTTGTGGTATCATGTTTCCTTGGTTCTTTTTTTTTCTTTTGAGACAGATTTTTGCTCTGTCATCTAGGCTGGAGTGCACTCTAGATGCTCACTGTAGCCTCTGCCTCCTGGGTTCAAGCGATTGTCCTGCCTCAGCCTCCCCAGTAGCTGGGGTTACAAGCATGTGCTACCATGTCTGGCTAATTTTTGTAGTTTTAGTAGAGATGGGGTTTCACCATGTTGGCCAGGCTGGTCTTGAACTCCTGACCTCAGGTGATCCACCTGCCTCAGCCTCCTGAAGTGCTGGGATTATAGGCGTGAGCCACTACACCTGGCCTTCTTGATTCTTAATGATCTTTTTGTCCTTGTGTTGGTTTCTGTGCATTTGAGGAAGTAGTCACCTCTTTTAGTCTTTACCAATTCATTTCTGTGAGGAAAGACCTTCACCAGTCAGCCTAACCTGGGGTCCTGGATGGGTCAGCTGGTAGTATCTGTGGGCAAGCAGGGCTTGCTGCTGGAATCTCTGGTTGAACTTGGTAGCTGCCCATACTCTGAGGTTAGGTGGGGCTTGTTCTCTGGGGTCTGAGGCCAATGCAGGTCTGTTGGTTGGGCTCCGAGGTTAGGAGGGGCAGCTGGCTGGGCTCCATGTTTAGGCCAGGCTGCTCTGTGACTGGGGAGGGCTGCAGGCTGCACTCTGGAATTTCCCCGGTCCGGTGAGGCTACAGGGTATGCACCATAGATGGGTAGGACTATAGGCTGCATTCTGCAATCAGGTGGGGTTGTATGTTATGTTTTGCTGTTGAATGGGGGCATTGGCTGAATTTTTTGCTTGGGTGGGGCTGCTGGCCCTGCTCCAAGGTTAGACGGGTTCTGTGGCCGGGCTGCCTGGTTGGTCCTGTGGAGTTGGAGTTTCAGCTATACGATTAGGTGAGGCCATAGGCTGTGCTCAGCTGAGGTCAGACTGGACCACTGGCACAGGACCCAAGCCAGGCAGAATGTTGACCGTGCTTGTTGGATAGACATGCCGCAGATGGGCAGAGCTGGTGGTTGGGCTCTCTGGTTGGGTGAGGCCACTGGCAGGGATGTGGTCTCATTGTCATGATTTGCATACTGGTTGCTGTGAGCCCCACCCCCTTCTTTGTTCCTAACTGACTCCAGTGGTCTAGCCCTCCCATTTCTTCCCTATGAGGCAAGACAGACATGGATCTCCTGGAAAGCACCCTGGAAAGCTGGGAAAGTTGGGGAAGCCGAATGTCTGCCTTGGGCTCTCTTTTTCCCACTGCAGAAACTATAGGCCCAGGGGATCACTCTCTGGCCCCATGTGGGCCTGGTGAGGGGCGATGCAGTCAAAAAGTCAAGCCACTCTTACCCTTCTAATGTGGCTTTTGGTATTTGTGCTCCAAGGGCGTGCTTAAGCCCTAGGCTCTGGAATTTTCACAAAGGTGTTCTTGTCGGTGGATAATTACTAATTGGCATTTCTGTGATAGTGACTAGAACCTGGACCTCCTATTCCACCATCATGTTCTTGGACTCGTTTTTATTATTTATTTATTTATTTGAGACGGAGCCTCTCTCTGTCGTGCAGGCTGGAGTGCAGTGATGCGATTTCGGCTCACTGCAACCTCTGCCTCCCGGGTTCAAGCAATTCTCCTGCCTCAGCCTCCTAAGTAGCTGGGACTACAGGGGCACACCACCACGCCCAGCTAATATTTTGTATTTTTAGTAGAGATGGGGTTTCACCATATTAGCCAGGATGGTCTCAAACTCCTGACCTTGTGATCCCCCTGCCTTGGCCTCCCAAAGTGCTGGGATTACAGGCGTGAGCCACCGTGCCCAGCCTATTATTTATTTTTAATTTTAATTTTTTTGAGACACTATTTCTATTTTGGAATAATTTTAGATTTACAGAACATTTGTAGAGATAGTACAGAGAGTACAGAGAGTTCCTGGCTATCCCTAACTCAGTTTTCCCTAATGTTAACCATCTTACATTACCATGATATATTTGTCAAAACTGAAAAACCTACCTTGGTACGTTAATATCAACTAAACTCTGGACTGTATTTAGATTTCCCCTGTTTTTCTTTCTTCTTCTTTTTTTTTTTTTTTCTCTCTCTCTCTTTTTGAGACAGGGTCTCACTGTGTCTCCCCAGGCTGGAGTACAGTGGCATGATCATGTGCTACTGCAACCTCGACTACCCCTGGCTCAGGTGATCCTCCTGCCTCAGCCTCTCTACCAGCTGGGACTACAGGCACGTGCCACCATGCCTGGCTGATTTTTTTTTTTTTTTGTAGAGACTGGGTTTCACCATGTTGCCCAGGTTGGTCTGGAACTCCTGGGCTCAAGAGATCTGATCCTTCTGCCTCGGCCTTGCAAAGTACTGAGATTACAGGTGTGAACCACCGCACCCAACCCAGGTTTTCTACAATTTTTTTTTTTTTCTATTTCAGGATCCAATCTAGGATAACTAAATTGTGTTTAGTTGTCATACTTTCTTAGTTTCTTCTGGTCTGTGATAGTTTCTTAGTCCTTCCCCCCCCCCCCCCCCCCCAAGTAATTTGACAGCTTTGGGGAAAACTGTTCAGGTCCTCAATTTGGTTTTGTTTGCTGTTTTCCTTGTAATTAGACTAGGCTTGTGGATTTTTGGAAAAATACCTGAGGTAAAGTACCTGTCTCAGTTATATGAAATCAGTATGGACTTGAGTATTTAGTTTATATTTTGGATTAAAGTCCCACATTGATATATTTTGTTGCTCAAGTTGTTTTATCTTTGGCCATTGAGAGCTCTTTCAGATTGGCCTTGGCCTTAGAATCTGTTATTTCTCCAGAGAATAGGGCTTGTTTCTCTGTCAGTCTGATCTTCATTCCTTTGTAAAGACGTAAAGACTTCATTTGTGGTATCTTGATAACTTTTAGGAACCACCCTTTTAGGAGGGTGTTAGTGCTATTACGGTTTTATTTTTTAAGAGATTATGATTAGGATGGATAGATGTTTAGTTTGCCAACGTGATCTAATACTATTAATTTTTGCTAAACAGAATTTGTAGCATCTAGAGCTATATGCTTTACAATTTTTCATTGTATGATGTTTAACATACAGAAAAAATATGAATGTAAAACATCTAAGTTATGAGGCATAATAATAAACATTTGCAAGCTTATTAGTTGTCTTGAAAACTAGAGCATTACCAATACATTACTATTTATTTATTTGTCTGTTTCTGTCCTATCCTATCCTTTTACTACTCCACAGAGTTAGCTGTTCTCCCGAATTTTGGGTTTATCATTTCCTTTTATAAACCACATGCTATATATTCCTAAATAATATATTGTTTATTTTTGCTTAAGTGTGAGCTTTATAAAAATGTTAAACTGTGTATAGGCTTAAGTGATTTTATTTTTTTTTTGAGACGGAGTTTCGCTCTTGTTGCCCAGGCTGGAGTGTGATGGCGTGATCTTGGCTCACCGCAATCTCCGCCTCCCGGGTTCAAGTGATTCTCCTGCCTCAGCCTCCCGAGTGAGTAGCTGGGATTACAGGCATGCGCCACCATACCTGCCTAATTTTTTGTAGTTTTAGTAGAGACATGGTTTCTCCATGTTGGTCAGGCTGGTCTGGAACTCCCGACCTCAGGTGATCCACCAGCCTTGGCGTCTCAAAGTGCTGGGATTACAGGTGTGAGCCACGGCACCCAGCCTTGTTTTAGTTCTTTATTTTAGAAAGTTCCAAACTCATAAAAGTAGATTCGGCTGGGCATGGCTCATGCCTGTAATCCCAGCACTTTGGGAGGGCAAGGTGGCCAGATCACCTGAAGTCAGGAAGTTCGGGACCAGTCTGGCCAACATGGTGAAACCCCAACTCTACTAAAAATACAAAAATTAATGGGTGTGGTGGTGTGTGCCTATAATCCCAGCTACTTGGGATACGGAGGCAGGAGAATCACTTGAACCCCGGAGGCAGAGGTTGCAGTGAGCTGAGATCGTGCCACTGCAGTCCAGCCTGGGTAGCAGACTGAGACTCTGTCACAACAACAACAGCAACAACAAAAATGTAGATTAATCCTGCTTTGTAAAAACTCTTATTTTTTTCTACTCACACACCACCACAGCAATTATCAACGCAGAAAAAGAATTCTGTGGCCAAATATGTGGGCAATTTTCCCCACACACCAAGCAGCTGACACCAGTTGGGTGTTCTCCAGTTCAATGCTGACACTATCTACCTGGAGATAGTGTCAGATCCTACTGGTTGAACGCGCAGTCTCCAAGATTGCCCCCTAGCACTCATCAGTCACAAGTCTGGGCCTCAGGTGCTTCTGACCACCAGCTTCACTCATGTCGGGGTTCCCTCGGTCCTCTCTTTGGGTTTAATTTGCCAGAGTGTTTCACAGAATTCAGAGAAACTCTGTTATGTTTACTGGTTTATTCTAAAGGCTATTGCAAAGTATACAGATGAAGAGATTTGTCTGGCAAGGTATGGGGGAAGGTGCACTGACTCCCATGTCCTCCCTGGGGCGTCACCATCCACGAACCTCCATCCAGGTGTTCAGCTGGCCAGAAGCTCTCCAAATCCAGTCCTCTTGAGTTTTTATGGAAGCTTCATGATGTTAGCATTCCTTTTTCCAGAGTACAGAGTGGGACTCTCCCTCTGTCTTTTTCTTTTGAGACACGCTTTCACTCTGTTGCCCAGCTGGAGTGCAGTGGCACCATCTTGGGTCACTGCAACCTCCACCTCCGAGTAGCTGGGATTACAGGCATGCACCACCACGCCCGGCTAATTTTTGTATTTTTAGTAGAGATGGGGTTTCACCATGTTGGTAAGGCTGGTCTCAAACTCCTGACCTCAAGTGATCCTCCCGCCTCAGCCTCCCAAAATGCTGGGATTGTAGGAGTGAGCCACCCTGCCCTGCCTGTGAGGGGCTTAAGACTCACAATGAGAAAGGGGTATTGGGAGAGATAGAGTTCTACCTTAGGACAGTTGAAGGGAGAGTGGGAAAAGGTTTGAGAGATTCTGTTTTCTGAGGCCTGCCCTTGAGGCCTGACATACCTAACATTATAACAGAAGACTCCAGCAAGGGCTATGGGAGTTATGGGCCAGAAGCTGTAGACAAAAACGTGTGTGTGTGTGTGTGTGTGTGTGTGTGTGTCCGTCCGTCCGTATATGTATGTATCATAACACCATACAACCCCAATAACTGTCAATCTTATTTTATATACATACCCTCTGCCCAGTTATTTTAGAGCAAATCCCAGTCATATCATTTAATCTGTCAAGTTATTTTTGTATATCTCTGAAAGATCACATAAATTACTATAATAGCATTATCCTACCTATAGAAAATGAACTTATTCTTTAACATTATCAAATATTCATGTTTTCTCAGTTTTTTAATTGTGTTTTCCTCATGTGTTTGGATTGGGACTCAAATAAGGTCTGTAAGTTAGTGATTGCTTGAGATGTATTCCTTAAGATCTTTTTCAGTCCGTAGGTTCTCTTTTCATCTTGCTTTTTTTGTGTTGAAGGAAACTGAATCACTTTTTCTAAAAGTTTGCTACAGTCAGGATTTTGCAGTTTAATTCACTACTTTTTTTTTTTTTGGGGGCTTCAATGTAGTCTTTGTATTTGCGTGCTAGGACACCTTAACAAAGTATCACAGACTGTGTGGCTTAAACAACAGAAATTTACTTTCTCAGAGTTCTGGAGGCTGGAAGTCCCAAGACGACGGTGTTGGCAGATTTGGTTTCTTCTGAGGCCTCTGTCCTCGGCTTGCAGGCGGCCGCCTTCTCACTGTGTCCTCACATAGCCTGTTCTCTTTGGACACACATTCCTGGTGTCTTTCTATGTGTCCAAATTTCCATGAGTCAACTCTGTTGCACAGCTTCCATGAAACCTCTTTTAGTGACTTGGAGACTTTGCTTGCCATCTTCTACCCCCAGCTGCATTTGAATTGTTTAGGGTGACCCAGCAGACTCAAGTTTCAGGTACACGAGATGTCATCTTGTAGAACTTTGGCAAGGGAAAATCTGTTACCTCTCCATAGAAGAAAACTTTGACATTGGCAAGCAAAACTCTAGGACATATTTAAATCCCCAGGTTCATGAACACCACATTGTTATACAGAGTGGGATAATATAACCCAACATGTTCTCCCCCTGGACACTACTATCTCCCACAATTCATTGTATCCCTTGACCAGTCTCCATTTGACCTAGACCTAAGTTGTCATTACCTCAGAATAGGTTTGTTACAACAAAATATGGGTATCAAAGAAGTCAGCCCTTTGAGTTTGGGTTCTAAAATAGACTTTGCAAGAGAAAAGCATTTTGAAATCCCAAAACTGTACTTTTAGATATCAAAAGCTAATTCCCCAAAAGACTCATGGCATAAAATTATACCATACATCAGTAAATTATGAATCCCATGTTTCTAAAGGGGCAATATAGAAAGTCTCTCTGGTTAGTTCTAGTCATTAATATTTTGAAAGTAAACAATAAAATATGCTATTTCTGTGCAGGTATTCTATTAAAAATAAAAAACTAAGTTTTGGCCAGGTGCAATGGCTCACACCTGTAATCTCAGCACTTTGGGAGGCCGAGGGAAGCTGAACACTTGAGGCCAGGAGTTGGAGACCAGCCTGGCCAACATCGCAAAACCCTGACTCTACTAAAAATACAAGCATTAGCCTGGTGTGATGGCACAGCCTATAGTCTCAGCTACTCAGGAGGCTGAGGAGAAGAGTCGCTTGAACCTGGGAGGTGAAGATTGCAGTGAGCCAAGATCATGCCACTAATTCACTACTATTTTAATTATAATTTGGGTATGTATGGATAAAACATAAATAATCAGCTGGGTGTGGTGGTACATTCCTGTAGTCCCAGATACTTGGGAGGCTGAGGCAGGAGGATCTTTTGGGCTCAGGAGTTTGAGGCTGCAGTGAGCAATGTTCATGCCACTTCACTCCAACCTGGGTTGTTGAGAGCAAGACCCTGTCTCTAAAAACAAGGATTAACAAAAATTAAATATGCTTTTATTTCTGGTTCTTTTTTCTCTTTTCTCTGTCAGTTTTTGGTATCAGTATTATGCTGATCTCATATGAGAACTTGGAATTCAGCAACATTCATTCAGCAGGACTTACTGAGCACTACTGTGGCCGGGCACTATGCTTGGTGTAATGGTGAATGAGACAGAAGTGGTATTTGTCCTCGTAGTGCATAAAGGCAAGTGGGGAAGACAGACAATAAACAAATCCTGAATAAATTGATAAGCTGCAAGTATATATTTGTTTCCATTTTATGTGTTGGAGTAGATTAAATAAAATGGGAATAATCTGTTTCTTAAATATTTAATAGAACTTTAAAGACATCTGTTCTGACATTTATTTTAGCATACACATATTTCATAAGCATGTGAAATTACTTAAGAACCCTTTTTCTCTCCCCATTAATCTTTGACACCGTGTGGAGTTGTTCCATCCTTATATTGTTTTTCCTTTAGTCCTACAGTGTTCCCTTGGGGATTTGAGTTTTCAAGTTTTGTGAACAAGGCTCTATTATTTCTGTGGGAAAAATCATTCAGGTTTCACGTGATGGAAACAGAATGATACAATCCACTGAGTTTGAAGACTCCAGGAAGAACAAAAAATTATGTTTGCGATTACTTATTTCAGGTCAAATTAATAGCTTCTAGTATGATAACTTCTTTTTGTTTTAAAATTAACCAGTTAAGAGACTGGGTGTGGTGGTTCATGCCTGCAATCCCAGTGCTTTAGGAGGCCACAGTGGGTGGATCACTTGAGGTCAGGAGTTTGAGACCAGCCTAGGCAACATGGTGAAATCTTTTCTCTACTAAAAATACAAAAATTAGCTGGGTGTGATGGCCCACACCTGTAATCCCAGCTACTTTGGAGGCTGAGGCACAAGAATCTCGCTGCTGTACTCCAGAGTGCAGACGACAGAGCAAGACACTGTCTCAAGACAACAACAAAAAACTAACCAGTCAGTATTGTATTAGTTACTTGTAGAGGAAAATAGTGTCAAATAGTAAGGATTTTCTTCAAAAAAAAAAAAAAAAAAAAAAAGGGTGTGGATTGTGTATACTTGCTGAGTCAAGTATACTTGTCTTTCTGAGTCAAGTAAGTATACACAGTCCACACCCATTTTTTTTTTTTTAGAAAACATCCGTTTGTTTTTATGTGCCCTCAGAAGTAAGATGAAGTCTTGTGCTGTCTTTTTTATATGTATAAGACTAGAAAAACCAGTGAAATGCATAGTTAGAAAATAATCTATCTCTAGTCCTTTAATTCTGGAAAGAATTCCAGAGATCATTTACTCCAGTAGTAGTCTTGTTTTATGGAAGAAGCCCTAAAAGTTCTT
This sequence comes from Pongo pygmaeus, assembly GCF_028885625.2. Classification (NCBI taxonomy): domain Eukaryota; kingdom Metazoa; phylum Chordata; class Mammalia; order Primates; family Hominidae; genus Pongo; species Pongo pygmaeus. The sequence goes on along the minus strand of NC_072386.2, from coordinate 23,009,286 downwards.
TTTTTTTTTTTATTTCAGAGGTTTTTACCCATTCTACAAGTCTTTTGATTGTCTAGGGTCCTCTTGTCTTTCTTGCCTTCTGGTATGAATTGTGATATGATTTTTGGAGTTGGGAAGGAAATTATATTTTTGGTTCAATAACTTGTTGACATTATTTTTTTGCCAACCAGTCTTTATTCAGTTGCAAGAATTAAATTGATAGGTTCGTGGTCAGATTTCCTCTTGAGGACACTGCACTGAACTCTCCAAAGAAAATAGTTTAAATAAATTGTAATGAATTGGTTAAGATGCTGACTTGAAATTTCTGATTGGCTAATGCTTTTTTATTTTTTTTGAGACAAGGTCTCACTCTGTTACCCAGAGTGAGAGTGCAGGCTGGAGTGCAGTGGCGCCATCACTGTTCACTGCAGCTTCGACCTCCCCAGGCTCAGGTGGTCCCCCGCCTCAACCTCTTGAGTAGCTGGGACTACAGGCGTGTGCCACCACACCTGGCCAGTTTTTGTATTTTTTGTAGAGACAGGTTGTCACTATGTTGCTCAGGCTAGTCTTGAACTCCTGGGCTCAAGTGCTCTTCCAGTCTCCCAAAGTGCTGGGATTACAGGCCTGAGCAGTCACACCCAGCCCTGGCTAATGCTTTGATGTCATGACTCCCATTCTGATTTTTAACTAGTCATTACTTTCCTGTTCTTCCATTATGGTAGTCTCACAAGACTTATAATTTCAGACTTTTTATTGGTAACTACAAGAGATTATTGTTTTAGCTTTTTCATTTTAAAGATATTGTTTTGTCTAGTTGTATTCTGAAATTACATATTAGGTAGAATTATTAGTTATACAGTTAGCTATTAAATTTTCAGAAAGTTTGAAGGGAGAGAGTAAGTGAAAAGCCACCCCTGCTAAAGATTAGACACTGTACTAGATGCTTGGAGGATTAAGAGGAGACCAGAGCTAAGGGAAATCTTTGTCTGGATTTTATTGACCCATTTTGGAATTAGGTGCAGATCTTAAGAAATCAGATTGGGTGGGCAGGATGTGGTGGCTCATGTCTGTAATCTCAGCACTTTGGGAGGCTGAGGCGGGAGGATCACGAGGTTAAGAGATTGAGACCAGCCTGGCCAACGTGGTGAAACCCCGTCTCTACTAAGAATACAAAAATTAGCCAGGCATGGTGGCGGGCACCTGTAGTCCCAGCTACTCAGGAGGCTGAGACAGGAGAATGGCATGAACCTGGGAGGCAGAGGTTGCAGTGAGCCAAGATCGCGCCACTGCACCCCAGCCTGGTGACAGAGCGAGACTCTGTCTCAAAAAAAAAAAACAGTTTGGGTCTATAATTTGCGTTTACAGTACTAGTTTATCTCTTTATGTACTTATTTGTCACTTTGTAATTTTTAGGGAGTTGCTTTTCAACTGTAATTTGTTTTTATTAAACTATTTGAAATGAGCTTTGTATTCAGTCACTAGTTGTGTTTCTCCCTTTCAAGTACTAACCAGGCTCAACCCTGCTTCTGAGATCAGACAAGATCAGGAGCGTTCAGGGCGGTTTGGTTGTAGACACTAATTGCTTTGCTTATAAGCCTTAAGTATACCTTACAATTAATAACTTTGGTAAAACCTCATTTGAAAAGTAAGACTAAGCCTGAGCCAAACGGCAAAATCCCATCTCTACAAAAAATTAGCCGAGCATGGTGTTGGGTGCCTGTGGTCCCAGCTACTCAGGAGGCTGAGGTGGGAGGATCGCTTGAGCTCGGGAGGTTGAGGCTGCAGTGAGTCAAGATTGTGCCACTGCATTCCAGCATGGGTGACAGAGTGAGACCCTGTCTCAAAAAAAGAAAAGAAAAAAGTAAGACTAAATTCAGTTAGTGACAAAACTTAGGTATTACAGCATCTTGACTTAAAAAAAACAAAACAAAACCCTTCATTTTCCTAGTTTTTCATAAGCCAGGTATTTTCTTAAATTTGAAGTCTTAGAAACTTAGGTTATTTTGGCTCACTAGCTGTATGTGTAGAGTGAAAATAGTATTTCTACATTTGGTCAGTTGCATAATGTTACTATACCTTTGATCCATCTGGAATTTATCTTGGTATGCGGTGTGAAGCAAGCATCGGATTTTGCTTTTTTCTAGGTGACTACCCGGTTGTCCCATGACTTGATTTTAAAAAGCAGCTTTATTATATACCAAATGTTTATATTTTGGGTATTTTTAGGGATTTCTACTTTGTTCCACTAATCTGTATTTGTACCAGTACAACACAGCTTTCAGTATTGTATCTTCTAATATTTTAATATCTGATAGGCTAGTCTCCATTTTCTTCGGATATTTTTTCTTTTTTTTTTTTTTCTGCATTTGCTTAATTGTTATTTCTTTTTTTTTTTTTTGAGATGGAATTTTGCTCTTGTCGCCCAGGCTGGAGTGCAATGGTGTGAGCTCAGCTCACTGCAACCTCTGCGTCCCAGGTTCAAGTGATTCTCCTGCCTCAGCCTCTGGAGTGGGTTGGGATTACAGGCTCCCGCCACAGCTGATTTTTGTATTTTTAGTAGAGACGGGGTTTCACCATGTTGGCCAGGCTGGTCTCAAACTCCTGACCTTAGGTGATCTACCCACCTCGGCCTCCCAAAGTGCTGGGATTACAGGCGTGGGTCACCGCGCCTGGCCGCTTAATTGTTATTTCTACATGAACTTTAGAATCAGCTTGTCTAGTTAAAAAAAAAAAAAAAAAAAAAGAAAGAGAAACACGGTACTTCAGTTTTCATTTGGATCATGGCAAATTTGTATAGCAACTTAGAATTGATCTTAATAATGTTGAATATCCCACTCAAGAGTATTGTATGTTTTTCTAATTGTCTAAGTTTTCTTTTGTGTCTTTCAGTACAGGTTTAGTTTCCTCCCTTTATGTCTTCAGTTTATTCCCAGTTCTTAACTGCTGTGGTATATTGGTATGTTGTGTGTTTCTCTTATATTTCTTTTTCTTTCTTTCTTTTTTTTTTTTTTTTTTAAAGAGATGGGATCTTGCAATGTTGCCCAGGCTGGACTCAAACTCTTGGGCTTAAGCAGTTCTCTTGTTTCAGCACATTATATTTATTATCTGGCCATGTATATATGAAGGCTGTTTCAGAGTATTAATTTGTTTCAGAATATTAATTTTGTATCCAGAAATACTTTATCATATTCTCTTGTCAGTTTTTGGGTTTTCCTGGGAAAGTTTCTTATCTGAGTTTTTATACTTTTTATTTCTCCCATCTAATATGAAATAACAATGCTAAGCAATTGTGATAATAATGGATATCTTTGTCTTGTTGCTGTCCTTCGTGGGAATACTTCTGTAGTCTCCCCACTAGTCAGCATAATCTGGTATTTGGTATTAGTTTTTTGTTTTTTAAAACTCATGTAAAGGAGATAGCCATATGATTTTTCTTCTTTGAGCATTAATGCTGAATTATATCAACAGAATTGTTAATGTTGGTGTTGGACTGTATTTATGCAAAAAATCTCACTTGGGCATGGTTTATTCCTAAAATGTACTGGTAATTTTGGTTGTTACTTTTTTTTTTAATCAAGGATTTTCATATCTGTATTTATATATTCGATTTTTCCGAAGTTTTTTGGCACCAATATTATACTCATTTTGTAAATACAAATTAGACACTTTCTATATTTTGGATCCATTAAAATCCCATTGGAGGCCAGGCACAGTGGCTCATGCCTGCAATCCCAGCACTTTGGGAGGCTGAGGCAGGCAGATCACCTGAGGTCAGGAGTTCGAGACCAGCCTAGCCACCATGGTGAAACCCTGTCTCTACTAAAAATAAAAAAATTAGCCGGGCGCGGTGGCTCACGCCTGTAATCCCAGCACTTTGGGAGGCCGAGGCGGGCAGATCATGAGGTCAGGAGATTGAGACCATCCTGGTTAACACGGTGAAATCCCGTCTCTACTAAAAATACAAAAAAATTAGCCGGACGTGGTGGCGGGTGCCTGTAGTCCCAGCTACTCGGGAGGCTGAGGCAGGAGAGTGGCGTGAACCTGGAAGGCGGGGTTTGCAGTGAGCCGAGGTGGCGCCACTGCACTCCAGCCTGGGCGACAGAGTGAGACTCTGTCTCAAAAAAAAAAAAAAAAAAAAAAATTAGCTGGGTGTGGTGGTGGGTACCTGTAATCCCAGCTACTCGGGAGGCTGTGGCGGGAGAATTGCTTGAGACTGGATGGTGGAGGCTCAAGCCTGGATGGAGTGAGCCGAGATCGAGCTGGTTATTAACTCAGCTACTTATTTTAGTTTTATTTTTTGAGGTGGAGTCTCACTCTGTTGCTCAGGCTGGAGTGCAGTGGCGTGATCTTGGCTCACTGCAACCTCTGCTTCCTGGGTTCAGGCCATTCTCCTGCCTCAGCCTCCCGTGTAGCTGGGATTACAGGCATATGCCAGGAGACTCGGCTAGTATTTTTTGTATTTTTAGTAGAGACGGAGTTTCACCATGTTGGCCAGGCTGGTCTCAAACTCCTGACATCAAGTGATCTGCCTGCCTTGGCCTCCCAAAGTGTTGGGATTACAGGCGTGAGCCACCACGCCTGGCCTGACTCAGCTACTTCGGATTTTGGAAATTTATCATGATTTTCTTTGTGTCCTAATATTTACACAAGTTTTGTAAGATGTTCTTTGGGTATTTAAAAAAGTGTGTCCTGCTTTCAAGATGCTTTTGATCTAGCAATATAAATTAAATCTAGATTAGAGCTAAATTAGATTTGTTATCTATTTCTGCCTAGTTTTTGTTTCCTATCATTTTTGCCTTATGAGTGGTAATGCTATGTTATTTGGGGCAATTCAGTATTGTTATTCAGTGGTTTGCACTCTTTATTGTTAATAAAGTAAAACACAATGGTTTGCACCCTTTATTGTTAATAAAGTAAAACACCTGTTACACCTCCATGAAGTCTATAACCTAGAGTCATTTGTATGCTTACTGGTCTAGAAACCACTGATTTATTCTTTGTTCTTTTCTCTCTCTCTCTGTTGTTATCTTTCATTAGTTACCTATTATTTTTTTGTTTGTGTTTTTTCCAACGCTCTGTTGAATTACATATTATTGTGTTTCTTTTTAGTCCTCTTATAGGTACTTGTTGCATACCAGTTTTTTTCCCCCAATTACAAAGTATGTGTGTGTTGATCATAGATAAATGTATTCATATATGCTCAGTACAGGAAACCTGGAAAACAAATAGCACAAAAGGAAAAACCAAAAGGCTAAATTTGTGATCCCACCATTATAAAAATATCTTATCTTTATTTGTTTCCATATCCACATAAACACACTTTCTTCTTTTCCACAATGTCAGGGCCTATTAAATCTTGTTTCTATAGGCTAGTGACTCCAATTTTCTTTTTTAGTTTGCGATAAAACGGGTGCTTGGGAAAAATCTGAACCAGTATTTTATTCCAGCTAAATTAAAAGAAATTGATGCATAAAGAAAAGCTTACTGGAGCTATTGAAATGTTCCTCAGTATGAATCAGGGTACTGTGACCTCTTTTGTTGGCCTTCCATTTTCAGCCAAGTACGCCGATGTGCAGCAGACAGTAATAAGGGGGCTAAGTTTTGCAAACACAGAGCTTGTGGACAGTGATAGATCCTGAAAGTAGTGTCTCTGGCTAATTCTCAGACTTAATCTGATTGAAAGTAAGGCCTCACAAATTGAATTCAGTCTTCACAGTTATGTTCTTAACTCACACAAAAAAAGATTCTAATACTATTCTGTTCAAATAAAAGTTTACATGTTTTCTGGCCAGGTGCAGTGGCTCACACCTGTAATCTCAGCACTTTGGAAGGCCAAGATGGGTGGATCACCTGAGGTCAGGAGTTTGAGACCAGCCTGGCCAACATGGCAAAAACCCATCTCTACTAAATACAAAAAAATTAGCCCGGCATGGTGGTGTGTGCCTGTAGTACCAGCTACCCGGGAGGCTGAGGCAGGAGGATTGCTTGAACCTGGGAGGCAGAGGGTTGCAGTGAGCCGAGATTGCGTCACCACACTCCAGCCTGAGCGACAGAGGGAGACTCCCTCTAAAAAAAAAAAAATTTTTTTTTTTTTTTTTACATGTTTTCTATAGGTATACTAGTTTACTGGTAGAGTGGTTGGAAATGTTTTGCCTTCTTGAAAGTTAAATTTAATTCACCAACCTTTTTTTTCTTTAAACACATCGTTCCTGGTTTGAATAATTCATCAACCTTTGTGGAGCTCTTTCTGCATGTCAGGCAGTATATAAAAGGATATTTTTTAAATTTTTATAATAAGAATCATTTGAGGTTACTTTATATGTGGTATAGGGGAATGGTTTCCAGGCTTGGGTTTTATGGATCAGTAAGAAAAAAAATGGCACGATGAACATATGATTGCTAGCTTTTAATTTTGTCAATATAGACATTGGTATCATTTATCTTGAATACTCAGTATTTAATTTGGAAACATGAATATTTTTCCTTCATTTTATTCTCATTATAGATTTATGGTCTATCTAGAGTTGGCTGGTTATTCAGTCTACTACCTTTGTTTTACTGATGAGGGAGCTGAGGCTCCAAAATGCCTTTGAGACCCCAGAGAGAAGACAGAAAACTTCTTTCTCATGAATATAATATAGCCTAATATTGACATGTTACCAGCAGTTACACACATAAATGTTGCTATGACTTGTATGGGAGTTAATTTTTCTTCAGGCTTGAAATGTGATGATTCCCAAAGCCATCTTTTAATGTAAATTAGATAATTTCCTGGATTAATTTGTATCTTGAGAAATTACTGATTGCAGTTATTATTTTAGAAGTGTGACTGATAGCTTACTGAGATTCTGAGTTGCTGTTTTGTTTTGGGAAGCGTTTTTAGAGAGTATTATAATAATTTGACAGATATGCACAAGGAAAGGAAGTGAAAATGAGAGAACATTAATACAGTTGCCCTTGGGCTTTCTCCTCCCCTTAGAGGGCCTGGTCCTTTGCAAGGTGTTTTTTATTATTACTTTTTAAAAATTTCCTGGTCTCCTATCCCTGCCTCCTTCAACTTTTCCTTTTCCCATTTCTTCCCATTCCTTAACCCATCTACTCTTCTTTCATTCTGGCTCCTCCTTCTCTCCCTGCATTCTCTTGTTACCTGTTTCCCCATCTCTTTTTATTTCTAGATTTATTCTTTGTTCTTTTTTCTGATGTCTTTAATCAGTAATTCAGATTTTAAGTTACCGGGTTTTCTTCCTGTAGCATTTGAACTGAAGTGATACTGAGCTGGAAAAATAGAACATCACTGATAAGTTGTTGGTTTTGGGATTTCTAAGTTTTATTAGTGTAAAAGTTCTTGAATTATGAATGTGTGTTCCAATCCATACCACCAACTAAAAAAGAAAAAGAATATGTTTTATTGTTATTTTTGATTGATACTTTCCCTTTAATAGAAGCATATGCTTATTTTAGTGGAAATTTATGATTGCTTATAAAATTTTTTTCCCTGTGATTAATTATAGCTTTACATTAGTGGCAAACATTTCTTTCAGTTTTGTTTTGTGCACATTTTTTACATAAGGCAATTTAATTTAATTTATTAAAACATTTTAAAATTTATAATTATTGGCCAGGAATTGGTGGCTCATGCCTGTAATCCTAGCACTTTGGGAGGCCAAGGCAGGAGGATAGCTTGAGTTCAGAAGTTCAAAACCAGCCTGGTCAACATAGTGAGACCTCATTTCTATTAAAACACATACACACACACACACACACACACACACACACACACACACACACTTATAGTTATTTTCTATTTATTATATGCTTTTTAAAAATTAAATAATTTTTTTAGTTCCATGTTTACTCCTATATTATGTGCTTTTAGTAAACATTCTTAGTGCCATCACAACGTTATCTTCTGGATTTTCCATTATTTAATCATTTTTCCATAATTGAGTATTTAGATAATAGGAGAGTATTGTAAAATAAATGGGTTTAGGAAAAATACAAGCCTCCTAGCTTAAATCAGGAGGAATTGGATACACTGAACAGACCAATAACAAGCAGCAAGATTGAAATGGTAATTAAAAGATTACCAACAAAAAGAGTCCAGGACCAGATGGCTTCACAGCAGAATTCTACCAGACATTCAAAGAAGAGTTGGTACCAATCCTTTTGACACTATTCCACAAGATAAAGAAGGAACCATCCCTAATTCATTGTATGAAGCCAGCTTCACCCTACCAAAATCAGGAAAGGACATAACCAAAAAAGAAAACGACAGAGTGATATCCTTGATGAACATAGATGCTAAAATCCTTAACAAAATACTAGCTAACCAAATCCAACAACATATCAAGAAGATAATCCACCATGATCAAGTGGGTTTCATACCAGGGATGCAGGGATGGTTTAACATATGCAAGTCAATAAATGTGATACACCACATAAACAGAATTAAAAACAAAAATCACATGATGAAAACAAAAATCACATGATCATCTCAATAGATGCAGAAAAAGCATTGGACAAAATCCAGCATCCCTTTATGATTAGAACTCTCAGCAAAATCGGCATACGAGGGACATACCTTAATGTAATGAAAGGCATCTCTGGGCCAGGTGCAGTGGCTCACACCTGTAATCCCAGCACTTTGGGAGGCCGAGGCGGGTGGATTACCTGAGGTCAGGAGTTTGAGACCAGCCTGGCCAACATGGTGAAACCCCGTCTCTTCTAAAAATACAAAAACTAGCTCGGCATGGTGGCAGGCGCCTGTAATCCCAGCTACTCAGGAGACTTGAGACAGGAGAATTGCTTGAACCCAGGAGGTGGAAGTTGCAGTGTGCCGAGATCGCGCCATTGCACTCCAGCATGGGTGACAGAGCGAGACTCTGTCTCAAAAACAAAAACAAAAACAAAAAAACCCAACCATCTATGACACACCTACAGCCAACATGATACTGAATGGAGAAAAGTGGAAAGCATTCCCTGTGAGAACTAGAACAAGACAAGGATGCCCATTCTCACCACTCCTCTTCACCATAGTACTGGAAGTCCTAGCCAGAGCAGTCAGACAAGGGAAAGAAAGAAAGAAGGCATCCAAATTGGTAAAGAGGAAGTCAGACTGTCACTGTTTGCTGACAATATGATCGTTTACCTTGAAAACCCTAAAGCCTCCTCCAGAAAGCTCCTAGAACTGATAAAAGAATTCAGCAAGGTTTCTGGATACAAGATTAATGTACACAAATCAGTAGCTCTTCTATACACCAACAGTGACCAAGCAGAAAATCAAATAAAAAACTCAACCCCTTTTACAATAGCTGCAAAAAAATTAAAATACTTAGGAATATACCTAACCAAGGAGTCAAAAGACCTCTACAAGGAAAACTACAAAACACTGCTGAAAGAAATCATAGATGGCACAAACAAGTGGAAGCACGTCCCATGCTCATGGATGGGTAGAATCAATATTGTGAAAATGACCATACTGCCAAAAGCAATCTACAAATTCAATGCATTCCCCATCAAAATACCACCATCATTCTTCACAGAATTAGAAACAACATTTCTAAAATTCATATGGAACAAAAAAAGAACCTGCATAGCCAAAGGAAGACTGAGCAAAGAGAACAAATCTGGAGGCATCACACTACCTGATTTCAAACTATACTATGAGGCCATAGTCACCAAAACAGCATGGTACTGGTATAAAAATAGGCACACAGACCAATGGAACAGAATAGAGAACCCAGAAATAAACCCAAATACTTACAGCCAACTGATCTTCGACAAAGCAAACAAAAACATAAAGTGGGGAAAGGATACCCTTTTTAACAACGGCGCTGGGATAATTGGCTGGCCATATGTAGGAGAATGAAACTGGATCCTCATCTCTCACCTTATACAAGATAGATTAAGGACCTAACGACCTGAAACTATAAAAAATTCTAGAAGATATCATTGGAAAAACCCTTCTAGGCATTGGCTTAGGAGAGGATTTCATGACCAAGAACCCAAAAGCAAATGCAATAAAAACAAAGATAAATAGCTGGGACCTAATTAAGCTAAAGAGCTTTTGCACAACAAAAGGAATAGTCAGCAGAGTAAACAGACAACCCACAGAGTGGGAGAAAATCTTCATAATCTATACATCTGACAAAGGACTAATATCCAGAATCTACAACCAACTCAGTAAGAAAAAAACAATCCCATCAAAAAGTGGGCTAAGGACATGAATAGACAGTTCTCAAAAGAGGATATACAAATGGCCAACAAACATATGAAAAATGCTCAACATCACTAATGATCAGGGAAATGCAAATCAAAACCACAATGCGATACCACCTTACTCCTGCAAGAATGGCCATAATAAAAAAATAAAAAACAGTAGATGTTGGCGTGGATGCAGTGATCAGGCAACACATTTACACTGCTGTGGGAATGTAAACTAGTACAGCCACTCTGGAAAACAGTGTGGAGATTCCTTAAAGAACTAAGAGTAGAACTACCATTTGATCCAGCAGTCTCACTACTGGATATCTACCCAGAGGAAAAGAAGTCATTTGAAAAAGATGCTTGCACACGTATGTTTATAGCAGTACAATTCACAAGTGCAAAATCGTGGAACCAACCCAAATGCCAATCAACGAATGGATAAACTGCTGTGTGTATATATGTATATACGATTGTGTGTGTGTGTGTGTATATATGTATATACGTATGTATATATGTGTCATATATATATATATATATGATGGAATAGTGCTCAGCTGTAAAAAGGAATGAATTAGCATTTGCAGTGACTTGGATGAGATTGGAGACTGTTCTAAGTAAAGTAACTCAGGAATGGAAAACCAAACATCATATGTTCTCACTGATATGTGAAAGCTAAGCTATGAGGACGCAAAGGCATAAGAATGATACAGTGGACTTTGGTGACCTACGGGGAAGGGTGGGAGGGGGGCGAGGGATAAAAGACCACAAATAGGGTGCAGCGTATACTGCTCGGGTGATGGGTGCTCCGAAATCTCACAAATTACCACTAAAGAACTTATGTAACTGAATACCACCTGTACCCCAATAACTTATGGAAAAATAAATAATAAAAAAAGGGTTTAAAAAAGTATAGGAAGTTATTGGTGAAACGTGTGTACATATATATATGTACACACACATACATACATGTATGTACATATATATAAAAGATGTTCTGGGGGAAGAAAACTGACCCTAAGTAGGTATTAAAATGCCTTTGAGCTTTGAGAGACTGAAGTTTTGCTGCATAGTGGACCTTAGAAAAATCTTTATGTGCCCAAATATAGATTTCTCATATTCTTAAGGACTATGGAAAATAATATATAATATTGGAAAAAAATCTATTTTATCAGCTCTATTGACGCATGATTTTAAAAATTTTACATTATTTACTAATAAAGAGAACTGTATTTTATTTTTCATTTACTATTCCTTGTGGTCTTCTATCTAGTTGTTCACTGCCTCATTGCCTCTCTGATTTTCAAACCCAGAAGTTGTTGACACGCGTCTTTCTGGCCCTCTCCTCTGGAGCACCTCTCTGCTGCCAATTTTTTTCTGCCATTTTTTTCTTGTAATTTAATTTTAAAAACAACTTACTGAGGTGAAGTTCACATAGCATAAAATTAACCATTTTAAAATGATCAATTTAGTGGCATTTAGTACTCTCATAGTGTTGTGTAATCACCACATCTAGTTGTGAAACCTTTCCATCACTCCAAAGGAGACCCTTACCAATTACACAGTTTCTCTTTCCCAGACCCTGGCAACCGCCAGTCTGCTTTCAGTCTTTCTGGATTTTCCCTTTCTGGACACCTCATATGAATGGCATCACACAATATTTGTGAACTTTTATGTCTTCTTTTTTTTATTTTTAATTTTTTTTAGAGCTGGGGTCTCGCTCTGTTGCCCAGGCTGCAGTGCAGTGGTGCGATCATAGCTCACTGCAGCCTTTACCACCTGGACTCAAGTGAATTGATTAGCTGGGACTACAGGCATGCACCACCATACCATGCTAATTTTTGTTTTTTTTTTTTTTTGAGACTGGCTTTCTTGCCCAAGCTGGAGTGCAGTGGCTTAATCATGGCTCATGGCAACCTTTGCCTCCTGGGCTCAAGCCATCCTCCCACCTCAGCCTCCCAAGTAGCTGGGACTACAGGTGCGTACCACCATGCTCGGCTAATGTTTGTATGTTTAGTAGAGATGGGGTTTTGCCATATTACCCAGTTTGAGGCTGGTCTCAAACTCCTGAGCTCTAGTTAATTTTGAAATATAGAATATGTTATTAACTGTAGTCACCTTACTGTGCAATAGAATACCACAACTTATTCTTCCTATGTGATGGTAACTTCAGTCATTCATCAGCTTCTCCCCATCCCACTCCCTGCCCTCCCCTTTACTTCCCTCTCCACCTCTCCGGCCTCTGGTAATTACTATTATACTCTCTACTTTTTTGGGAGGGGTGTTTGCTGTTTATTGATGATAAATATTCCACATCTGTGATTCTCTGCAGTCAGAAGTTCTTTGAGAGGATGCCATCAGCCTTGGTCAGTCAGAGAATGGAGTCATCTGATTTACCATCCTGCGAATGGCCCTAGGCAGATAGCATAGGTGATTGTTGTTACTGTTTTGAGACAGAATCTCTGTCTGTTGCCCAGGCTGGAGTGCAGTGGCGTGATCTCGGCTCACTGCAGCCTCTGCCTCCTGGGTTCAAGTGATTCTTCTGCCTCAGCCTCCCGAGTAGTTGGGACTACAGGCATGTGCCACCGTGCCCGGCTAATTTTTGTATTTTTGTAGATACTGGGTTTCACCACGTTGGCCAGGCTGGTCTCAAATTCCTGACTTCAGGTGATCTGCCTTCTTCGGCTTCTCAAAGTTCTGAGATTACAGTCGTGAGCCACTGTGCCTGGCTGGTTGTTGTTGTTGTTGTTTTAATTTTTTTAATTTTTGTTTTTTCAACTTTTACTTAGATTCAGGGGGCACATGTGCAGTTTGTTACCTGAGTAACAAAAAAAAAGCCTCTGCTTTTATGAGATAAACTTTTTTAGATTCTGCATGAGTAAGATCATACAATATTTGTCTTTCTGTGTCTGGCTTGTTTCAGTTAACACAAAGTCCTGCAGGTTCATTCACATTGTCATAAATGACAGGATTTCGTTCTTTTTTTTTTTTTTTTTTTTTTGAGACAGTCTTGCTGAGTTGCCCAGGCTGGAGTGCAGTGGCACCATCTCGGCTCACTGCAACCTCTGTCTCCCAGCCTCAAGTGATTCTCATGCTGGATTTCATTCTTTTTTTATGGTGAACAGTTGAGCCTTTTAAAAAAGCCAAGCATCTGGCTGGGCACAGTAGCTCACGCCTGTGATCCCAGCACTTTGGGAGGCCGAGGCTGGTAGATCACAAGGTCAAGAGATCGAGATTATCCTGGCCAACATGGTGAAACCCCGTCTCTACTAAAAATACAAAAAATTAGCCAGGCGTGGTGGCGAGGGCCTGTAGTCCCAGCTACTCGGGAGGCTGAGGCAGGAAAATGGCTTAAACCCAGGAGGCGGTGGTTGCAGTGAGCCGAGATCACGCCACTGCACTCCAGCCTGGTGACAGAGCGAGACTCCATCTCAAAAAAAAAAAAAAAAAAAAAGCCAAGCACATCCATTTAAATTTTGGTGGAACTTCTTTATAACATTCCTGATGTCAACATATTCTAGGTGTTGTTTGGAAAATTATTTATTAAATCAAAGACTCAAACAGCCTCTCTCAGGTTCTTTACCTCAACAACAGTTGCTTCTTCAAACAGCTGATATCACACAATTTTTATTGGGGTTATAGAAATGAAACACTAATTTTCTGCATATGTCTGTGAGCATATTCACAACTCTCATTGCTGGAAGTTTAGATACCGCTACTTTCCCAATTTAGGAAAACAGATTTCTGGTATGTGCCTACGTGGGAAGGTTGAGGCTACTAAGAATCTTGCTTCTGGGTTTTAGAAGTCTCACTGTGAGACCGGGTGCAGTGGCTCATGCCTGTAATCGCAGCACTTTGGGAGGCTGGGGTGGGTGGATCACTTGATCCCAGGAGTTTAAGACCAGCCTGTCCAACATGGCAAAACCCCGTTTCTACTAAAAATACAAAATAATTAGCCGGGTGTGATGGCACACTCCTGTAATCCCAGCTACTCGGGGAAGCTGAGGCATGAGAATTGTTCGAACCTGGGAGGCAGAGGTTGCAATAAAGATTGTGCCACTGCACTCCAGCCTGGGCGACAGCGAGATGCCTATGAAATGTTTTCTGCACGTATAAAAAGGTTAAATCATTTTCAGTATGGTTTGCTGGTTCTTTGAAAATTGATAATACATACACTTTATAAATTTAATTCTCCATGAACTACAATATCAAACAGAATACACTCTATCTCTACACCATGCTGAAAAATGGAAACTTTTTTTTTTTTCTTTTTGGAAACAGGGTCTCTCCCTGTCGCCTAGGCTGGAGTGCAGTGGCACAATCACTGGTCACTGCAGCCTTGACTTCCTGGGCTCAGGTGATTCTCCTACCTCAGCCTCCCGAGTAGCAGGGACTACAGGCATGCAACACCACACCGGCAAATTTTTTGTATCTTTGTAGAGATGAGGTTTCACCATGTTGCCCAGGCTGGTCTTGGAACTCCTGGGCTCAAGTAATCCACCTGCCTCAGCCTTCCAAAATGTGGGATTACATGTGTAAGTCACCACGCCTGGCTGAAAACAGAAACTTTTCAAGAAAAGTTTTAAAAGAAACTACCAAATTAATAGATGTTACCATATAACGTTCAGAAATACAAATATTTTATGAATTATTCCCAGTCCTATTACTTAGAGGCAACCATTGTAAATATTTTTTGTGTACAAGTTGAGTATCCCTCATCTAAATCCTTGGCACTAGAAGTGTTTCACATTTCAGATTTTCTAACTTTTTGCGTCATACTTATTGGTTCAGTGTCCCTAATCTGAAAAAAATGCCCCTATGAACATTGAGTCGAGTCTTGTCTCCCTCCCCTCCTCTCCTCTCCTCTCCTCTCCTTTCCTCTCCGTTCCCTTTCCCTCCCCTCCCCCTCCCCTCCCCTCTCCCTCCCCCTCCCCTCTCCCTTCCCCTCCCCTCTCCCTCCCCCTCCCCTCCCCTCTCCCCTCTCCTCTCCCCTCCCTTCTCCTCTCCCCTTTCCATCTCCCCTTTCCCCTCTCCCTTCTCCCCTTCCCTCTCCCCTCTCCCCCCTCCCCTCCCCCTCCCTTCCCCTCCCCTCCCCCTCTCTTCCCCTCCCCTCCCCTGCCTTCCCTCCCTCTCCCCCTCCCCTCTCCCTCCCCTCCCCCTCCCCTCTCCCTCCCCTCCCCCTCCCCTCCCCTCCCCTCCCCCTCCCTTCCCCTCCCCTCCCCTCCCCCTCCCTTCCCCTCCCCTCCCCTCCCCCTCCCTTCCCCTCCCCTCCGTTCCCCTCCCCTCCCCCTCCTCTCCCCTCCCTTCCCCCTCCCCTCCCCCCTTCCATCTCCCCCTACCCCTCCCCTCCCCTCTTCCCTCCCCCTCCCCTCCCCTCCCCCTCCCTTCCCCTCCCCTCCCCCTCTCTTCCCCTCCCCTCCCCTGCCTTCCCTCCCTCTCCCCCTCCCCTCTCCCTCCCCTCCCCCTCCCCTCCCCTCCCCTCCCCCTCCCTTCCCCTCCCCTCCCCCTCCCTTCCCCTCCCCTCCGTTCCCCTCCCCTCCCCCTCCTCTCCCCTCCCTTCCCCCTCCCCTCCCCCCTTCCATCTCCCCCTCCCCCTCCCCTCCCCTCTTCCCTCCCCTCCCCTCCCCTCCCCCTCCCCCTCCCCTCCCCTCCCCTCCCCCTCCCCTCCCTTCCCCTCCCTTCCCCTCCCCTCCCCCTCCTCTCCCCTCCCCTCCTCCTCCCCTCCCCCCTTCCATCTCCCCCTACCCCTCCCCTCCCCCTCCCCTCCCCTCCCCTCCCTCCCCCTCCCTTCCCCTTCCCTCCCCCTCCCTTCCCCTCCCCTCCCCTCCCCCTCCCCTCCCTTCCCCTCCCCTCCCCTCCCCCTCCCCTCCCTTCCCCTCCCCTCCCCTCCCCCTCCCTTCCCCTCCCCTCCCCTCCCCCTCCCTTCCCCTCCCCCTCCCCTCCCCTCCCCTCCCTTCCCTTCCCCCTCCCCTCCCCCTCCCCTTTCCCCTTCCATCTTCCCCTCCCCCTCCCCTCCCCCCTCCCCTCTCCCCTTCCATCTTCCCCTCCCCTCCCCTCCCCCCTCCCCTCTTCCCTCCCCCCCTCCCCTCCCCTCCGTTCCCCCTCCCCTCCCCTCCCTTCCCCCTCCCCTCCCCCTCCCCTCTCCCCTTCCATCTCCCCCTCCCCCTCCCCTCCCCCCTCCCCTCCCCTCTTCCCTCCCCCCCTCTCCTCCCCTCCCCTCTTCCCTCCCCCCCTTCCCTCCCCCCCTCCCCTCCCCTCCCCTCTTTTCTTAGACAGGGTCTTCTGCTGTTGCACAGGCTAGAGTTCAGTGGCACATTCTTAACTCACTGCAGCCTCAAATCCTGAGCTTAAGTGATCATCTCACATCAGCCTCCCAAGTAGCTAGGACGATAGGCATGCACCACCACGCCCGGTGAATTTTTGATTTTCATTAATTATTTTTTTGTGTGAGACAGGGTCTCACTCTGTTGCCCATGCTGTAGTGCAGTGGCTCACTGCAACCTCAATCTCCCGGGCACAAGCGATCCTCCCATCTCAGCCTCCCAAGTAGCTGGGACTACAGGTGTATGCCAACACGCCCAGCTAATTTTTTCAATTTTTTATAGGGACAGGGTCTCCCTATGTTGCCCAGGCTGGTCTCCTGGGCTCAAGTGATCCTCCCAGCTCGGCCTCAAAAATTACTGGGATATAGGAGTGAGCCACCAAACCTGGCCTCGGCTAATTTTTAATTTTTTTTATATAGAGATGGGGTCTCACTATGTCATTGGTCTCAAATTCCTGAGCTCAAGTGATCCTCCCACCTCTGTCGCCCAAAGCACTGGGATTACAGGCATGAGCCACAGTGCCTGGATCTTTTTTTTGGACTTTGGGAGTGAGATGTGAGGATTCTGTCAGCCCTGAAACCTTAAGTCTTCTGGTTTCTTTTTTGTACTCTCAATTTTCTTCGTACTACCTTCAAGGTATAATGTGCCTAAGAAATATTTCCTTGTTTTTCAGGTTCTAAATGGCTTCTAAGAAGTTGGGTGCAGATTTTCATGGTAAGTGGACTGTTAGAATCATGGTTTAAGTTATGATTTGATCAGAGGATTTGGAATCACTTAGCATAGTTTTAAGTACAAGTTCCCCTTTTTGTCTCTTTTAATGAACAGCTTGACAAAAATAAAGTTGTACAACAATGTATCATGTATATCCGAAAGGTCTTCAGAGAACTTGAAGTACTTCTTCAAATGGGTAAACTTTAGAGTGTCTCTGGTTATTGTACTTGAAACTACTAGTGATAGATTAGGAGTATGCCTGTTCTGGTTCTTCAGCAGCATTGAAGGTATAGTTACCAGCTGGGCGCGGTGGCTCAAGCCTGTAATCCCAGCACTTTGGGAGGCTGAGGCAGGTGGATCACGAGGTCAGGAGATCGAGACTATCCTGGTTAACACGGTGAAACCCCATCTGTACTAAAAATACAAAAAATTAGCTGGGCGTGTTGGTGGGCACCTGTGGTCCCAGCTACTCGGGAGGCTGAGGGCAGAAGAATGGTGTGAACCCGGGAGGCGGAGGTTGCAGTGAGCTGAGATCACACCACTGCACTCCAGCCTGGGGGACAGAGCGAGACTCCGTCTCCAAAAAAAAA
Source organism: Pongo pygmaeus (assembly GCF_028885625.2). Classification (NCBI taxonomy): domain Eukaryota; kingdom Metazoa; phylum Chordata; class Mammalia; order Primates; family Hominidae; genus Pongo; species Pongo pygmaeus. The sequence goes on along the minus strand of NC_072386.2, from coordinate 22,991,480 downwards.
AAAAAAGAAGGTATAGTTAACCTTCCCCTTTCCTGTTCCTTAGTCATAGCTCTTCTCCATATGTGTGTGTGTGAAAAATTCTAACCCTTTGGTTAATGCTTTATAATGTTTTAGTTTAGTTCCCTGTGCCCCATCAAAGGAAGTAATTTACTACAAATCAATCACTATATTACAGAGGTATCAATACTGATATTTATAATTTTGAATTTGAAATTAAGAGTTTCTCTGTCATCTTTTCCTAAGATACAACCTTCCAAAATGGAATACAATAATAAACTACTGTCTGCCTTTGGAGGGGAATGGAGGGAGGTGGAGGTATCTAAGAAGTTAAAATTATACCCTTTTTTCATACAGTAGAAGATAAGAATTAAAAACCAGAAGTAGCCAAATAACACAATTATTTTAAAAGAGGTTTTAAAGCCAGTCTTCCATGTTAAAAATTATATCAGCCAGGCACAGTGGCGTGTGCCTGCAGTCCCAGCTACTCAGGGGGCTAAGGTGGGAGGATTGCTTGATCCCAGAAGTTTGAAGTTGCAGTGATCATGCCACTGCACTCCAGCCTGGGTGACAGAGTGAGACTCTGACTCAAACAAAAAAATACATGTATATATCACATCATTTTAAGAATGATTTACTAGACTGCCTGGGGACGTGTTGGTATGCTCTTCTGAGCTGCCAGTGGTTGCTTGATAAGATCACTCAGCTGAGTCAGAGTGGTGTAGCAGTGACTGTGATTTTACTTGCTTATATATTTTATACAACAGCCTTTGAATTTTGATTTGTCAGTGTGCATATACTTACATAGATAACCTGCCTGAGTTTTTAAAAATCCTTTTGAAGTTATTCAAACTCTGGAATTAGCATTCCTTAAAGAGGTCAGGCATCTTATTTTTCAGGTAAGCTATTTCCTATTATTTATGGATTATTACAGGTCTTCTAAAAAGTATTCAAATGATGGTAGAAAGGCAGATCTGGGGAGGGCACGGTGGCTCATGCCTGTAATCCCAACAGTAGATTAGGAGGTTGAGGTGAGAGGATCGCTTGAGGCCAGGAGTTCAAGACCAGCCTGGGCAACATAATGAGACCCTGTCTCTACAAAAAATTTTAAAAATTAGCTGGGTATGTTGGTATGTGCCTGTAGTCTCAGCTACTCAGGAGGCTGAGAGGTGGGAGAAGTGCTGAGCCCGGGGGGGTCAAGGCTGCAGTGAGCCATGATCACGCCACTGCACTCCAGCCAGAATCACATGAGAGCCTGTCTCAAACAAACAAAAAATGATTCTTGCCACTGAGCTTAAGAAAAGAAAAAGGGAAAAAAAGGCAGATCTGAATTCCCTCTAGATCACCTTTTCAAGGGAGAAAAGAGAGGACAGAGCCAAGGGCAGAGGAAAAGCTTAGGGAGAGAAAATAGTAAAAATGAAAAATTTACACTTATTTCAAAAGATAGACTTTCTGTTTTGAATCTTTGGAACATCTGTTTTGATCAGACTTAAAATATTTGGACTCCATGTTTTGTGTTTCAACTGAACATTCCAGAGAGAAGATTATAATTCTGAAGGTGTCTGTTCAGTAAAGACTGGTATTTCCCATATCTCCTTAAATTCCTAACCAGGCCGGGCACAGTGACTCACGCCTGTAATCCCAGCACTTTGGGAGGCCGAGGAGTTCAAGACCAGCCTGACCAACATGGAGAAACCCTGTCTCTACTAAAAATACAGAATTAGCCGGGTGTGGTGACGCATGCCTGTAATCCCAGCTACTCGGGAGGCTGAGGCAGGAGAATCGCTTGAACCTGGGAGGCAGAGGTTGCGGTGAACTGAGATGGTGCCAATGCACTTCGTTCTGTCTCAAAAAAAAAAAAAAAGAATTCCTAACCAAAGTGTTATTTTTGTTTGTTTGTTTGTTTGTTTTTGAGACAGAGTCTCGCTCTGTCGCCCAGGCTGGAGTGCAGTGGCATGATCTCGGCTCACTATAAGCTCTGCCTCCTGGGCTCACGCCATTCTCTGCCTTAGCCTCCCGAGTAGCTGGGACTACAGGCGCCTGCCACCATGCCCAGCTAATTTTTTTGTATTTTTTAGTAGAGGCGGGGTTTCACCGTATTAGCCAGGATGGTCTAGATCTCCTGACCTCGTGATCCACCCGCCTTGGCCTCCCAAAGTGCTGGGATTACAGGCGTGAGCCACCGTGCCCGGCCCAAAGTGTTATTGTTTAAATGAAATTTTCTACCTGAGAAAAATTTAGGAGAAAAATTTTCTTTCTCCCTTAGGCTGCTTCTCCTTTAACAGGGCTCTTTTTGCTGAGTTCCTGGTTGAATTTCACTGGCTTTAGTTGTTTTTTTTGGTTTGTTTTTTTGTTTTTTGGGTTTTTTTTGGGAACGGAACAATAAACACCTTCATTACATGGGTGAAGACAAAACGAGGATTTATTTGCCTTTCCAGACCTTGATTTTCCTAAGATAGAACTCCAACTCCTTGCCCTCTAGCACATAGCCATCTGTTCGGCCACACTGTCCCGGCCTTGAAGCGATGCACGCAAGAAGCTTGCCCTGCTGTAACTGCTCCTCCAGGAGACTGCTGATTTTGGCATTCTTTTTCCTTTCATCAATTTCTGAAATTTTTTAGATCATTTTTTGTTTAAAATCTCTTCTTCCTCAGGAGTCAGCTTGGCTCCTTTCTTGCGGCCCAGGGGTAGCGCATAGTGGGATTCGTACCACTGTCCATACGGTGTGTTGTCGTTGCGTATGGTGTGCTGTCAATGAGCATGAAGCAATTCTTCATCAGGGTCTTGGTATGGACCAGCTCATTATTAAACGCATTGTAGACAACAACATCGATGATCCTTGTTTTGCAAGTACAACACTGAGCCCCAGGAGAAACTCCCCACATGCAGCCTTAGGGCACGGTATTTCTTGTTACCTCCTCAAACATGGACTATGTGGATGTGGCAGGGGCCAGTGTTGGTGTTGGCAGCTGGGCACCCCTGCTCATACTTCCGCTTCTTGTGGTAGGGCTTTCTCTTGCCCCCGGTCTTGCGGTGCTTGTGTCAGTTCTCCCGAGAGATGCCCATCGCTCGGCGCTGGCTGGAAAGAGCTAGTTGGGTTTTTAGAGTAAAGTATCCTATTTTTAGACATCAGGTAGTTTAAATAATAGAAATGAAAGGCAATAGATGGAGAATATTTAATAGGCAATTGTGTAGGCATGTGAGTACAGAAAATAAAGTTTCTGCTCTCTCAAGGCTAAAATTAGAAAGCCAGGAACTAAGGCTACTCCTTCCACTTCTCAGGAAGCTACTTAGCCTTTCTTCACTATATGTCTCTGTGTCTGTGATCCATTATTATTCTTCAGTTCATAGGCTTGCTTTCTTGGCCTAATAGTGTAGAGTACACAGGGCTATAAATGGCCACCCCAGTTAAGGTGCTGCTTGCTACTTGATCTTTCAGTTTCAGTGGCTAGCATCATAGAGATAGAGATTTTATATCTTTTGGTCAGGGCAAACCGATGGCATAGCCTTCTTAGCTTATGAGCCTGTGGATTGGATCCTCCAAAATTAGATCTCCGACTGGTCCATTGGGAGGTTAATGGATGTGGGTAACTTTTCTGTGGCACTTGGGGTGTGGACAAGGAGGTAATAACTGCTGTCATGACTGGATATTAAAATGTATTTTTTTTCTTTTTAATATTTGGGACTGACTAGGTCTGGTGCTGTGCTGTCTTTGACTAGCACTTGATTTACCTCTGAGTTCATTATTTTCAACTAAAGTTGAACAACTTCACTGTTACTAGTAACCATATATCCCTAAATAACAGAATAAGGGAAACAGTTATTTCTCAAACTTCTAGAAATATTATCCATTTCTCATAAAAACTGCGTACCCTTGGCTTAGTTTGGATAAGGACTTTCTTGGAGCCTGGTGCTTCAAAATCTCAATCCTCTGGCCAGGCGCGGTGGCTCACGCCTGTAATTGCAGCACTTTGGGAGGTCAAGGCAGGAGGATCATGATGTCAGGAGATCCAGACCATCCTGGCTAACATGGTGAAACCCTGTCTCTACTAAAAATACAAAAAAAAATTAGCCAAGCATGGTGTCTGGTGCCTGTAGTCCCAGCTACTTGGGAGGCTGAGGCAGGAGAATGGCGTGAACCCAGGAGGAAGAGCTTGCAGTGAGCCGAGATCACACCAGTGCACTCCAGCCTGGGTGACAGAGCAAGACTCTGTCTTAAAAGAAAAAAAAGAAAAGAAAAAAGAAATCTCAGTCCTCTTTAACCGATTCTTATTTTCATCTAGGAGAAAGGTTATTTATCTGGAAAATATGTTGAGACTCTAATTTATGAAAAAATAGGCTCTGCCTCTGCCTCTCTGCCTCTCCGCCTCTCCGCCTCTCCGCCTCTCCCTTCTTCGGTCTCCCTCTCCTTCTTTCTTCAGTCTCCTTCTGTTGCCGAAGCTGGACCGTACTGCCGTGATCTCAGCTCGCTGCAGCCTCCCTGCCTCGGGCTCCTGTGATTCTCCTGCCTCGGCCTCCTGTGATTTTCCTGCCTCGGCCTGCCGAGTGCCCAGGATTGCAGGCACGCGCGGCCATGCCTGACTGGTTTTTGTATTTTTGGTGGAGACGCGGTTTCGCCATGTTGACCGGGCTGGTCTCCAGCTTCTGGCCCCGAGTGATCTGCCCGCCTCGGCCTCCCGAGTTGCTGGGATTGCAGACGGAGTCTCGCTCACTCAATGCTCAATGTTGCCCAGACTGGAGTGCAGTGGCGTGATCTCGGCTTGTTACAACCTCCACCTCCCAGCCGCCTGCCTTGGCCTCCCAAAGTGCTAAGATTACAGCCTCTGCCCCGCCGCCGCCCCGTCTAGGAAGTGAGGAGCGTCTCTGCCTGGCTGCCCATCGTCTGGGATGTGAGGAGCCCCTCTGCCCGGCCGCCCCGTCTGGGAAGTGAGGAGCGCCTCTGCCCGGCTGCCATCCCGTATAGGAAGTGAAGAGCGTCTCTGCCCGGCCGCCCTGTCTGGGAGGTGTACCCAACAGCTCCGAAGAGACAGCGACCATCGAGAACGGGCCATGAGGACGATGGCGGTTTTTTTGAAAAGGGGGAAATGTGGAGAAAAGAAAGAGAGATCAGATTGTTACTGTGTCTGTGTAGAAAGAAGTAGGCATAGGAGACTCCATTTTGTTCTGCACTAGGAGAAATTCTTCTGCCTTGGGTTGCTGTTGATCTATGGCCTTGCCCCCAGCCCCGTGCTCTCTGAAACATGTGCTGTGTCAACTCAGGGTTAAATGGATTAAGGGCGGTGCAAGATGTGCTTTGTTAAACAGATGCTTGAAGGCAGCATGCTCTTTAAAGAGTCATCACCACTCCCTAATCTCAAGTACCCAGGGACACAAACACTGCAGAAGGCCGCAGGGACCTCTGCCTAGGAAAACCAGAGACCTTTGTTCATGTGTTTATCTGCTGACCTTTTCTCCACTATTATCCTATGACCCTGCCATATCCCCCTCTCCGAGAAACACCCAAGAATGATCAATAAATACTTAATTAAAAAAAAAAAAAACGAAACTCCGTTTCAAAAAAATAAAAATAAAAATAAAAAAAAATTAAAAAAAAAAAGAAAAAATAGACCCCGTGATAAGATTTGACAAAACTAGCCCCCCTCCTTAAATCACTTTATCGAGGTATAATTGATATATAAAAAGCTGTACATATTTACATATTTAATGTATACATCTTGATGAGTTTGAGGATAAGTATACACTCATTAAACCATCACCATCATTAAGGCATAAACATTCATTACCTTCCAAAGTTTCCTCCTACTCTATTGTGTGTGTGTGTGTGTGTGTGTGTGTGTGTGTGTGTGTGGTGGGCTGGAGGGATTGCTTGAGGCCAGGAGTTTGAGACCAGCCTGGACAACATAGAAAAACCCCTTTCTTTTTTTTTTTTTTTTGAGATGGAGTCCCGCTCTGTCACCCATGCTGGAGTGCAGTGGTGCCATCTCTGCTCACTGCAACCTCTGCCTCCTCAAGCAATTGCTCAAGCAATTCTCCTGTCTCAGCCCCCTGAGTAGCTGGGCTTATAGGTGCGCACCACCATGCCTGGCTAATTTTTGTATTTTTAGTAGAGGCAGGGTTTTGCCATGTTGGCCAGGCTGGTTTTGAACTCTTGACCTCAGGTGACCCACCTGCCTCTGCCTCCCAAAGTTCTGAGATTACAGGCATGAGCCACCGCGCCTGGCCTTGTTTCTACAAAAAATTAAAAATAAGCCAAGTGTGGTGGAGCTTCTCTATAGTCCTAGCTGCTCAGGAGCCTGGGACAGGAGGATTGCTTAAGCCCGGGAGTTCAAGGTTATAGTGAGCTATGATCACATATGCATTAGGTTGTTTGGTATTGTTCCAGATATCTCTTAACATTGTTCAATTTTTTTTTTCCCTTTTTCTCTCTTTGTATTTCAGTTTGGCTAATTTCTTTTGACCTAACTTCAAGTCCCGAGTCTTTCTTATGCTGATTATTGTCTTGGGATTAGCATAGCCTGGCTTATGAACCATCAAAATTTTTCTTTTCTGATAATGCATTTTTCACTTGTGGCATTTCCATTTGTCTCTTTATATTTCCATCTCTCTGCTGAAGTTTCCATCTGCTCATGTATGTTTCGTTTTTCCATTAGACCCTTTAACATATTTATTATTGTTATTTTAAAGCTCCCTGTCTGATGTTTACAGCTATCCCTGAATTTGGATCTGATGACTGGTTCCTCTCAATTCTGGATCACATTTTCATACTTCTTTCTGTGTCTTATAATTTTTAATTGAATGCCAGACAATGTATATTAAAAAGCTGATTTTGTAGATTATATGGCTTGTTTTTTTGTTAGGATATGAGTAACATTTTCTTGTGATTTCACATCTTACAACAGATATCTATGTTATTTTGTATATTTATGATTTTGCCAGTGTTACCTGGCTTGTGGCTTTAAGATAGTTTTTTGTTTTGTTTATTTATTTATTTATTTATTTATTTATTTTTAAGTCCTTTGCTGCAGGAGGCACTGATGGCTTTAAGATGGTGATAACCAGTCATGGAATTACAGATTTTCACTTAATTTTAAGTTTGATCTTCTTTTTAAAAAAACCTCAATTTGAATCTCCTCACAATAATACCTGAATTAAATATTATGCATTTGCTATCCTCTATTGGGGATTTCTCCCCCCACCCGGAATTGTACTTCTTTTATAAAAAACGGGCAGGTTGCAGAATCATAGGCATATCAGCAATTTAGAAAGAAACAAAGCAAATGAAGTCTTCCCAGAGTTTATTCTGAGTCATTACATATTCAGCCCACTCACTATCTTCCACCAAAGTGGTATGCAGAACCTAACTTCAAGGAACTGCCACAACCGCAGCCATTAGGCATGCACTTAGTGGCTATTTAAAAAATTGAACTTAGGAAAATGGGCTCAAATATTTTAGGAAGATTTTCAGTAATAAGGACTGAAACTAAAGGGTATTTGAGGTTGAGGCAGAAAATTGTTAGCGATAATATTTTAAATTCTAGATACATTGGATAAAAATGGACAGTTCCACTTTGGGAGGCTGAGGTGGGAGGATTGCTTGAGTCTGGGAATTTGAGACCAGCCTGGGCAACAAAGTGAGCCCTCAGCTCTACAAAAAAATTTAAAAAATTAGCTGGGCATGGTGCTGCATGCCTGTAGTCTCAGCTACTCAGGAGGCTGAGGTGGGAGGATCACTTGAGCCCAGGAGAATGAGGCTGCAGTGAGTGGTGATGACGTCACTGCACTCCAGCCTGGGTGAGAGAGCAAGACCCTGTCTTAAAAAAGAAGCTGAGTGCGGTGGCTCACGCCTGTAATCCCAGCACTTTGGGAGGCCGAGGTGGGCGGATCATGAGGTCAGGAGATCGAGACCATCCTGGCTAACACGGTGAAACCCCGTCTCTACTAAAAATACAAAACATTAGCCAGGCGTGGTAGCAGGCACCTGTAGTCCCAGTTACTTGGGAGGCTGAGGCAGGAGAATGGCGCGAACCCAGGAGGCAGAGCTTGCAGTGAGCCGAGATCGTGCCACTGCACTCCAGCCTGGGCAACAGAGTGAGACTTCATCTCAAAAAAAAAAAATAATAAATAAATAAATAAATAAATAAAAAGAAAAGTTAATTCCTGAGGCATAATTGGTTATATTTGGAAGACATATATTTTGTAATTCTCACAGCACCATCATTAATAGTACTTAGGGTGGTCTCTATCCATTATTACAAATACTGCTTTCTTTGTTCCCTTTTTTTTTTTTTTTTGGAGATGGAGTCTCAGTCGTTCAGGCTGGAGTTCAGTGGCGCGATTTTGGCTCACTGCAGCCTCTGCCTCCTGGTTTCAAGCGATTCTCCTGCCTCAGTTTCCTGAGTAGCTGGGATTACAGGTGTGCATCACCACGCCTACCTAATTTTTTTTTGTAGTTTTAGTAGAGACGGGGGTTTCACCATGTTGGCCAGGCTGGTCTTGAAATCCTGACCTCAAGTGATCTATCCGCCTTGGCCTCCCAAAGTGCTGGGATTACAGGTGTGAGCCACTGTGCCTGGCCGTGTTCACATCTCTTTAAATGCCTTTTTGCCCTTTATCCCTACCTCCTCCTTCCAGTAATCACTGAACTATTTGTTCATTCTCTCTTAATAAAGCTTTTAAAGTACTAAGACCCTGGAGGGTTGGGGGATGTACTAAATAAATCACCTTGGCATTGGCTTTATTAGTGAAAGGAAACTGATTTTTAAACCAGATACCTGCAATTGGTGCTAGTGAAGGGAAACAGCAGCCCTTTAAAGGTATTCTACCTCATCTTTTCTGTCCCTAAGCCAGGACCCAGTTTCATTTATAGCATATAAGTTTGTCGGTGTATATCACACTATAGTAGTTTGCTATCTGAAAGGTAGGCAAGGAAATCACTTCTCTTATAGGATTTTATTTGACTCGTATCTTTTTTTTTTTTTGAGATGGAGTCTTGCTCTGTCGCCCAGGCTGCAGTGCAATGACGTGATCTTGGCTCACTGCAACCTCTGCATCCCAGGTTCAAGCGATTCTTCGGCCTTAGCCTCCCGAGTAGCTGGGATTACAGGCACACACCACCATGCTCGGCTAATTTTTGTATTTTGGTAGAGATGGGGTTTCACCATGTTGGCCAGGATAGTCTTGATCTCCTGACCTCGTGATCCTCCCACCTCAGCCTCCCAAAGTGCTGGGATTACAGGCATGAGCCACTGTACCTGGCCTGACATGGAGTCTTGCTCTGTCGCCAGGCCGGAGTGCAGTGGAGCCATCTCGGCTCACTGCAGCGGAGCCATCTCGGCTCACTGCAGCCTCCGACTCCCTGGTTCAAGCGATTCTCCTGCCTCAGCCTCCTGAGTAGCTGGGATTACAGGAATGTGCTACCACGCCCAGCTAATTTTTTGTATTTTTAGTAGAGTTGGGGTTTCACCATGTTGGCCAGGATGGTCTCAATTTTCTGACCTCATGATCTGCCTGCCTCGGCCTCCCAAAATGCTGGGATTACAGGCATAAGTCACCATGCTTGGCCCCTAATTTTTGTATTTTTAGTAGATACGGGGTTTTACCATGTTGGCCAGGCTGGTCTCGAACTCCTGACCTCAGGTGATCCACCCGCCGCCTCTGCCTCCCAAAGTGTTGGGATTACAGGCGTGAGCCACCCCGCCGGCCTCATATCTTTAGCACAGTACTTTTTTTTGTGGTTTTTCTCCCTCAACTCCTTGTTACCAATCTACAATAGAACTGGTTATTTAAGAAAATTTAGTTGTTATTATTATTATTATTATTGAAATGGAGTCTCGCCCTGTCGCCCAGGCTGGAGTGCAGTGGTATGATCTCAGCTCACTGCAACTTCTCCCTCCCGGGTTAAAGCAATTCTCCTGCTTCAGCCTCCCGAGTAGGTGGGATTACATGGGCACGCCACCATGCCTAGCTAATATTTTGTATTTTTAGTAGAGACGGGGTTTCACCATGCTGGCCAGGCTGGTCTCGAATTCCTGACCTTGTGATCCGCCTGCCTTGGCCTCTCAAATTGCTGGGATTACAGTGTGAGCTGCTGCATCTGGCCAAATGTAGTTATTATTAATGTGGATAGATTTTATCATTTTTGTGTATCATCTGTGCTTATTAGTGTTAAACAAAAGACTTAATTGTGTGCTTGTTAACTTGACTGTAAATCTTTCCAATGATTCTTAGTGCCAAAGTTTCAGCTTTGTTTCCAGTTAATCAGGATACTAGCCAAAGTTAGAATCTTTCAATAACATTTGAGTCCCTATTTTCAAAGAAAACAGACAAAAATTCTTTAAAATTAGAAAGAGCTTTTGTTCTAATCTTTTAAAATATAAGCATTTAATAAGTGCCATAGAGTTTAAGTGTTGTAATCAACACTTAGTTTTGTTGGTAAGCTGTGATGGCACCCGGCACTTTTTTGGTGGTGCTGGGGCGGGGGATGACATCTGTCTGGTACATTTTTGTAACTTTGTTCAGATCTCAGACATATGCTTGTATCATGTATGAGTAATCTGTTAAAAACATTTTCATGACTAGCCTTGTCATTTTTGGGCAAATAATTTTCAATTTTCATATTAAATATAAGTTGGAACTGGGTGTGATAGCTCATGCCTGTAATCCCAGCAATTTGAGAGGCCGAGGCGGGAAGAATGGTTGAGCCCAGGAGTTGGAGACCAGCCTGGATGACATAATGAGACCCTGTCTTAGCTACTCAGGAGGCTGAGGTGGGAGGATTGCTTGGTACCCAGAGGGAAAGGATGCAGTGAGCCATGATAGTACCACTGCACTCCAGCCTGGGCAAATGTCTCTTTAAAAAAATTATATATATATGTGTGTGTGTGTGTTGGGGTAGGGGTTAGATTGAATCCAGAAGAAGTATAAAAGCATGTCTTTATTTATTTATTTATTTTTTTGAGATGGAGTTTCACTCTTGTTGCCCAGGCTGGAGTGCACTGGTGCGTTCTTGGCTCACTGCAGCTTCCGCCTCCCAGGTTCAAGCACTTCTCCTGCCTCAGCCTCCTGAGTAGCTGGGATTACAGGCGTGTGCCACCATGTCTGGCTAATTTTTTGTATTTTTAGTAGAGATGGGGTTTCACCATTGTTGGCCAGGCTGGTCTCGAACTCATGACCTCCACCTGCCTTGGCCTGCCAAAGTGCTGGGATTATAGGCGTGAGCCACGGGTCCCGGCCAAAAGCATGTCTTTATTATTGGTTCTTCATTCATTGAACAAATTCCATCAGCCATACATTATACTGAGTTTTGGTGATATAGATATGAAACATTTGTCCCCTGTTAAGGGACAAATTCTTTTTTTTTTTTTTGAGATAGAGTCTCGCTCTGTCACCCAGGCTGGAGTGCAGTGGTGCGATCTTGGCTCACTGCAAGCTCCGCCTCCCGGATTCACGCCATTCTCCTGCCTCAGCCTCCCAAGTAGCTGGGACTACAGGCGCCCCCACTGCGCCTGGCTCATTTTTTGTATTTTTAGTAGAGACGGGGTTTCACCATGGTCTCTATCTCCTGACCTCGTGATCCGCCCAACTCAGCCTCCCAAAGTGCTGGGATTATAGGCGTGAGCCACCGTGCCCGGCCGGGACACTCAAATTCTTGCTCAGACTCTCTGAAGGGAGGTTAAGGAAATGAACTATTAACAATACATAGAGGTAAGTCCTAGGGTGGTAGTATTAACTGGCTATTCTGAGGTTGAGAAAGGAGTTGTTCTTGAGGCTCACTGCACCTTCCGCCTCCTAGGTTCAAACAATTCTCCTGCTTCAGCCTCCCGAGTAGCTGGGACTACAGGCATGTGCCACTACGCCCGGCGCAGTTTTGTATTTTCAGTAGAGAGGGGGTTTCACCATGTTGGCCAGGTTAGTCTAGAACTTCTGACCTCAGGTGATCCACCTGCCTTGGCCTCCCAAAGGGGTGGGATTACAGGCATGGGCCAATGCACCCGGCCTCTTGAGTGTCTTCTTAAAGGGCTAAATAATAATTACTCAAGTAAATAAGGGTAGGAGTGTGACAGGCATTGCCAGCCATGAAATTAGCACATCTAAAAGGATGACCACACTTGGAAAATTTCCTAGGGTGTTAATAAATATGGTGATTTCCTAGAGTGTTAAATTACTAAATTAAACACAGTTGTGAATTTAATTTGCTAGCTTAGTGAGCGATCGTTCAAATGTTTTAGTTCTGGCCAGAAGTTAGATGGGAAAGAGATGGAAAAGACACCCATTCCCCCAAGGGTTGGGAGTAGGGGGCATTCTTCCTGATGGAGAGTTTCAGGTGTATCTGCAGAATACCTATCCCAGGAAATGGGAATGATGACAAGATGACAAATATTTTCTGACCTTGATAATTCTTGAGTTCTACACAGTTCTCGTAAGGAAAGAAGTCATCTTCATGGAAGAGGTGTAATTGTCTTGTTCTGTGTCTGTGAGCACCCAAGAAAATAGTGTGAGGCTGAGAGGTAAACCTTCCTTTACCAGCTGCCAATGTTGAAAAACAAAATTTATTTTATCAACTGTATTTCATTGTCCACAATGGTTCTGCCTGTAAATTAGCCTCCCAGAGCTGCTCCAGAAAAGAAAACATGGCCCAGTTTGGAGTATATAGCTATCGAGAGTCATATACAAGAGGCGTTTTCCTTTTATCTGACCCTGTGAATAGATGGTCATGTTCTGGTCTTTCCATGTTGTTCAGTTATGACGGGCAAAGAACCTGTAGGAGATTAAAGCAGCTCCATTGTGTATGGCTTGTGCTCCTGATGATCTTACTCAGAATCCCATGATTTTGTCGGGTTTTCCCCTTTTCATCTAAGTGTTGTGCTGCTTAAGGATTTCCATGTTGTTCTAGAATGTAGTGTTTTTTAAGCTAGAGTAATTCTTCCTCTTCCTTTTTTTTTTTTTTTTTTTGAGAAAGAGTCTTGCTCTGTTGCCCAGGCTGGAATGCAGTGGCGCGATCTCGGCTGACTGCAACCTCCATCTCCTGGGTTCAAGCGATTCTCCTGCCTTAGCCTCCTGAGTAGCTGGGTTTACAGGCATGCACCACCATGCCCGGCCAATTTTTGTGTTTTTAGTAGAGACGGGGTTTCACCATGTTGGTCAGGCTGGGAGTAATTCTTTATATTAATTAAAAATGATTTTTTTCTAAAGTAGAGAATCCTAATCAAGGAGATTCTTTTCTGGGGAGTCTCATCCATTCAGTATTTATTAAATGCTGATGTGTGCCAGGCAATGCTGAAGGTTTTGAAAATATGTCATTGAATAAGATAGACTTAAATACTTGCCCTTTATTTCTTGGGGAAAGAGAAACAATAAATATAATTAAAAAGTCAATTTCTAATGTTAGATAGAAGGCAATAAGTGTTATGGGGAAAAGGTAAATGGTAATATGGGAGTATTATAGTGAGGGTGGGGTAGTACTTTTAAGTAGGGTGGGTCAGGGTAAGCCTCACTGAGAGGGTAACATTTGAGCAAAAACTTGAAGGAGTGAGTCATGTGACAGAAGAGTGTTCCAGTTAGAAGGAACAGTTGGTACAGAATATTTGAGGTGGATTAAGCCTGTCATCTTTAAGAGCAGCAGTCACCATAACTTAGTACAGTGAGCCAGAGGAGGACTATAGGGAGATGAGGGCAGAGAGGCTGTGGGTGATGGGGAAGGCCTCTTAGGCCACTGTGAGTACTTTGGCTTTTACACTAAGTGCCATTGAAAATAAACTCCTAATAAGACTGAATCAGTAGAATTTCCTTCTCAGAGATTTAGGGTCAAGGAAAAGGTAAGCAGTCAGAGAAGGAACTCTATAACTTCTAGACTTAGGATAGCAAAAATTAATGCATATCCGTTAGACATAAGATTATGGCAAACAAATAATGAAGTTCTTTGCTGATATTTTCTACTTTATTTTTGATTATAGGGACTTTCAGTTACCTTGATGATGTCCCATTTAAGATAGGAGACAAATTCAAAACACCAGCTAAAGTTGGTCTACCTATTGGCTTCTCCTTGCCTGATTGTTTGCAGGTTGTCAGAGAAGTACAGGTAAGTGGTAATTTTTAGTTAAAGTTTAGTGCATTTAAAAGTTTAAAGAGTAAGAATTTGATGTATAGTGAAATAGAAAAAACTACAGTTGCGAGCTGAATCATGTTTTGGTCAACGATGGACCGCATATACAATGGTGGTCCCATAAAATTATAAGGGGCTGGGCATGGTGGCTCACGCCTGTAATCCTAACACTGTGGGTGGCCAAGGTGGGAGGATCACTTGAGCTCAGGAGTTTGAGACCAGGCTGGGCAACTTAATGAGCCCTCATCGCTACTGGGGGGAAAAAATTTATATATATATATATACACACACACACACACACACACATATATATATACACACATATATATACACACATATATATACACACATATATATATACACATATATATATATATTCCTATCACATAGTGACGTAGTAGCCATTGTAACATGGTAGCGCAATGCATTACTCAAGTGTTTGTGGTGATGCTGGTGTAAACACATCTGCATTGACAGTCTTACAAAAGTATAGCACATACAATTCAGTATAGTATGTAATACAAATAAATGACTATGTTACTCATTTATGTATTACCATGCTATACTTTTTAACATTATCTTTTTACTTACTAAAAAAGTTAACTGTAAAACAGCCTCAGGTAGGTCCTTCAGGAGATATTCCACAGGAAGGCATTGTGATCATAGGAGATGACAGCTCCATGCATGTATTGCTCCTGAAGACCGTCCAGTGAGACAAGATGGGAAGGTGGAAGACAGTGATACTGATGATCCTATAGGCCTAGGCTGATGTGTGTGTTTGTGGCTTCATTTTTAAGGAAGAAGTTTAAAAAGTAAAAAAATAAAAAATTTAAAGATCAAAAAGCTTATAGAATAAGGGTATAAAGAAAAATGTTTTGGAAGATAAAAAACATTTTAGGCTAAGTATTAGTTCAGAGGAGTAAAAAAGTTAAAAAATTTAATGTTTATAAAGTTAAAAAGTCACAGTAAGTTAGAGTTATTATTTAGAGAAAAATTGTTTTATATATATATGTGTATATATATGTGTGTGTATATATATCTATATATGTATATGTATGTGTTTTTTTGAGACGGAGTCTCACTCTGTCGCCCAGGCTGGAGTGCAGTGGCGTTATCTCGGCTCACTGCAAGCTCCGCCTCCCGGGTTCACACCATTCTCCTGCCTCAGCCTCCTGAGTAGGTGGGATTACAGGCGCCCGCCACCATGCCCAGCTAATTTTTTGTATTTTTTAGTAGAGTCGGGGTTTCACCATATTAGCCAGGATGGTCTCAATCTCCTGACCTCGTGATCTGCCTGCCTCGGCCTCCCAAAGTGCTGGAATTACAGGCGTTAGCCACTGCGCCCGGTCAAAAAATTGTTTTGTTTTTTACAAAGTTTTAGTATAGCCTAAGTGTAGAGTGTTTATAAAGTCTGTAGTACTACTGTACAGTAATGTCATAAGCCTTCACATTTACCATTCGCTTACTCACCCAGAGCAACTTCCAGTCCTGCAAGCTCCATTTATGGTAAGTGCCCTATACAGGTGGATCATTTTTAATCTTTTTTTTTTTTTTTTTTTTTGAGACAGAGTTTCATTCTTGTTGCCCAGGCTGGAGTGCAATGGCACGATCTCGCCAAGAAGAGAGACTCTTTCTGTCTCTATGCAACCTCCGCCTCCACCTCCTGGGTTCAAGCGGTTCTCCTGCCTCAGCCTTCTAAGTAGCTGGGATTACAGGTGTGCACCACCATGCCTGGCTAATTTTGTATTTTTAGTAGAGTCAGGGTTTCACCATGTTAGTCAGGCTGGTCTCGAGCTCCTGACTTCAGTTGATCCGCCCACCTCGACCTCCCAAAATGCTGGGATTACAGGCATGAGCCACTGCACCCAGCCTATTTTTAATCTTTTATACCATATTTTTACTGTACCTTTTCTATGTTTAGATAGGTTTAGATACATAAATACTTGCCATTGTGCTACAATTGCCTACAGTATTCAGCATAGTAACATGCTATACAGGTTTATAGCCTAGGAGCAATACTGTACCATAGCAATACCGTATAGTCTAGGTGTATAGCAGGCTGTACCATCTAGGTTTGTGTAAATACACTCTGCCCTCACTGATGAAATCACCTACCATGCATTTTTTAGAGCGTATCCTTGTCATTATGACTGTATTATCTTATTTTTGTTTTTTATAGCTCCTATTGTTGCCTGGCTCACATTGTTATACACACATACAGATTTTGTGTCCTCTGTTAGATTTTATATTCCTGGGGCTCTGTACCTCACACAGACCAAATTCCCATTGCCCATTTAACTAGCTTTTTCACCTCTTTCCCTTTCTCTGCTAATGTCCTCATTCTCTTTTCAGTCACTCAAGTTAGATTTGCTGTGTCTCACATTGCAGTTCAGCCTGACCTCATTTTTCACCTGGGCTGTTGCAGTAGCCTCTTTAATTGGCCCTTCTGCTTGCAGTGTTTTCCTTCTATTTTTTACATCATTTCTAGAATGATCTTAAAGTTTTAAATTGTCACATCCCTTTTCATAACTGTTCAAAAGGGTTCAGTGACTAACCAGTCCTTATTGAGTCTAGTCTAGACATAAGGTTATGGCAAAGCAATTGAGCTCATCACCTCCTCCATGTTCCCTCCAAACCCCGTTACTAGTAGTATGTTAGACCTTGTACTTTCTCTCTTTATATGTTGCTTCTGCTCATGAGCCGTTATCTCCACCTGGAATATTCTTTTTCTCACTATACGGAAAACTCCATTCACATCTATTCTAGATTGCGCGTAAATGCTATCTGAGGGCTTCTTTCTCAGTCCCCTCATCTTTAAGGCTCAGTTATATAGAAATGTACTGAGTTACTCCTTGAAAGCAACAAATAGCCCTGTCTTACTTACTGCAGTACACATTTACTAAACGCATGTGTTTGAGAGGTGGTCTACTGGGCACTGGAGGTAGAGATAAATGCCTTCATCACTGCCCTCAAGGTACTTACAGTTGAGAGAAGTTACCTAGAGCAACAGAAAAATACGGTACTTATTCTAACTCTTCTTCCTGTGACTTAAGAAGATTTTTAAAAATGCAACTTTCAGGAAAAGAAGTTTTGTTTTTCTGGAATTCACTAAGGCATCACCATTTTATTCTAAAAGGTATTACTTTTTTTATCTTCCAAAGTCTATATGCAGTAAGTAATCATAATGAGGGAACTTCAGTTACTTTTGGGAGGAAAAAAAATATTTATTGAGATATAATTCACATACCATGAAATTTACCTTTTTAAAAAAAAAATACTTTTTTTGGTTTATTTGTAGACACAGTCTCACTCTGTCACCCAGGGTGGAGTCTAGTGGCACAGTCATGGCTCGCTGCAGCCTCGACCTCCCTGAGCTTGGTGATCCTCCCTCCTCAGCCTCCTGAGTAGCTGGGACTATTGGCATGCACCACCATGCCTGGCTAATTTTTGTATTTTTTGTAGCAACAGAGTTTCATCTTGTTGCCCAGGCTGGTCTTGAGCTCCTGGCCTCAAGTAATCTACCCACCTCAGCCTCCCAAAGTGCTGGGATTACAGGTGTGAGCCACCATGCCCGGCCAAAATTCACCTTTTTAAGGTATACATACAGTTCATTGATTTTCAGTATATTCACATAGTTGTGTAATAATCATTACTATCTAATTCCCGAACATTTTCATCACCCCAAAAGGAAACCCAGTATCCACTAGAAGTCACTCCCCACAGCCTCTGGCAGCCTCCCCACAGCCTCTGGCAACCAGTATCTACTTTCTGTCTCTATGGGTTTGCCTATTCTGGCCATTTCATATAAATGGAATTCTGCAGTAGCAGCCTTGGTGACTGGCTTATTCACTTAGCATAATGTTTTCAAGGTTTATCCACGTTGTATGAATGAGGTATTAGTACTTCATTTATTTTTATAGGTGAATAATATTTCATTGTTTGGATATAACACACTTTGTTTATCTGTTCATCAGTTGATGGACATTGTGGTAGTTTCTAATTTTTGGCTATTATGAATAATGATGCTCTGAACATCTGTAAACAGATTTTTGTGTGGACACATGTTTTCAGTTTTCTTGGGTATAACGTATAGGAAAGGAATTGCTGGGTCACGGTAACTCTATGTTTAACATTTTAAAGAACTATTTTTCCAAAGTGGCTGCACAATTTTACAATCCCAGCAGCACTACAAGAGGGTACCAATTTCTTCACTTCCTTGCCAACTCTTATTAACTCGTTTTCATTATATACATTCTTGTGGGTGAGAAGTTGTCTCTCATTGTGGTTTTTATTTGCATCTTTTTCATGTCTAATGGTGTCAAGCATCTTAAGTATCTTTAATACTGAATTAATGTTCCTTTTGTGTATGGAGACTTTATTGGGCCAGAAGAGAGATAGACCTACTTTGTAACGTTTTTCCTTGTTTTATTTGTCTAAGAAATTTTTTATTGGCAATAACAAATAGTCATTACTTACCTGTGTACATGATACTATTAGCAATATGATTTAAAAACACCTGTCTTGTTTCTCATTATTCACTGCTTTATTGATACCTTCAGAAAACTTGTTTTGATTCCCAAATTGTTGTCGATTTAGGCTTTGCTGGGAATTTCCCATTTGTTTGGTCAGTCTGAAGCACCAATAAAAGCATGGTATTGTGCTCACTGTGCTCATAGCACCCACTGATAACAAAAGGAGATCAAAGCTAAGAGCTCCATTCCAGTGTGGGCCATGTGAAATATTTTTGTTCTCTAATGCACAAAGCAATCTTTTTTTGAGATGGAGTCTTGCTCTTTTGCCCGGGCTGGAGTGCAGTGGCGCCATCTTGGCTCACTGCAACCTCCACCTCCCAGGTTCAAGAGATTCTCCTGCCTTAGCCTCCTGAGTAGCTGGGACTATAGGCATGTGCCACCACGCCTGGCTAATTTTTGTATTTTTAGTAGAGACAGGGTTTTGCCATGTTGACCAGGCTGGTCCCAAACTCCTGACCTCAAGTGATCCACCCACCTTGGCCTCTCAAAGGAGGCCAAGCCTGTCTGGCCTACAAAGCAGCCTTAAACTTTGACTTCCTGGAGTCTCCATGGGGTTGTAATGTTGTATCTGGTCCCCTCCGTACCCAGAGAACAGTCAGACCTAGAGCTCTAGAGAGATGGCTTGAAAGTTCCTATAACTGTCATATTTGCCTTTGCATGACAATACAAACTCAACTTTTCAGCTAAAATTTCTTTAAAGTGAGCCAGTAAAACATACACAGCCCTTGCTTCTAGGGTCAAGAAAGCTTCTGTTGAATGTGGCTCACGTGAGGTAGCCCTTAGTGTCATGGTTTAGAACATCCTCTGGTGTCACTCATACATGTGCTGGAGAATTGACCTGTAATAGCTGTATAATCTTGGACAGATTTTTTAACTTCTGCAAGCCTCAATTTCTTCATCTGTAAAGGGAGGATGAGGATGATTAGCTTTTAAGGTTGTTAGAAGAGTTAAATAATGCATTTATAATGCTTACTCTGGTTCCTGGAACTCCATAAATGCCAGATGACATTATTTATTATTATACTCCAAAACCACATTCTTTTCTACTTTAATATTTCTACCATCCCCAGCCCCCTCCCTCCCTGCACCGCACCCTGTTTTTCTGTGTTCCAAGTATTCTACATTACTTTGGTAACTAAAAAACAAAAGTTCAATAAATGTTTGCTAGAAAGGAAAGAAATTTCCAATTTTTAAAAAATAATACTTCAAAGAACAGTGTTCATAGGGCAATGGGAAGTTAGTTATAGCCTCCATTTTTATTGGGGGAAACCAATTGCAAAATTGGGTTTTCTCCACAGTTAGAAGAGCAGAGTCATTGCCACTGCTCTTTTCTCATTGTTCCATTAGTGGTAGAAAGGAAGCCCAGTGATCCCCCCATATGTCTATCTGAGGCACAGCAACTGGCTCAGGATTTAAAGTAACTTCTTGTCATGTGCCTTTCTAGGCTTCTCTTTTGTTGTTTGAATTTGAAAGGCTTGAGGATGACCAGAGGCTCTTTCCTATGTTTCTTCTTCTCTAAAATTCTGGTGTTAGCATGTTAGACCTCTCTTTTCCCCCTTTTTTACTTTTAGTGTGTCTCTAACCTTGGACATTAACACGGATACTGTTTAGCTCTAGTGCTTTGGGGTGAAAGCCAAAGATTTTGTTTTTTCCTGTCCTATGTGAATGTTGCTTTATATAATAGGTCTGTTTCTCTTAAGTGTGCAAAATAAATTTTTGCAAATTGAGCTATACTTAAGATATTGTTAAAGAACCATGAAGTGGCTCTTTGTGTAATTTTCTGTGTAAAAATCTTAATCTGAATATGCCTAGATTTCTTATAAGTTTTTCTGCATTTTAACTGCAACCTGTTCATCGTAATCTAATAGATAGTGGTTTAAGAGCATAGAATCTGTAGTCAGACTGCCTGGGTTCAAATCCAGGCTCTTCCATTTAGCTACCAGCTTTATGCTTGGTTGTAGATCCTGTTAAGTAGTAGTAATAGTAGTTACTTTAAAGGGTTATTGAGAAAATCTAGAGAGTTAATACATAAAAAGTGTTTAGAATCATGCATGGCACCTTGCAGGTATTTCTTACATGTTTGGTGCTATCATTACCTAGCATGGGATTTGTTTAGGACATTGTGCTAGATAATAGAGATGCAAGGAGGGTCTGTAGCCAGGTTGCTGCCCACAAGAGGCTTGTGGGAACATAGTTTGGTTAAATCTTACAAGGACATTGGAAGTCTTACTCTTTTTAAGTGGGGATCATCCCACACGCCTTAAATGCTGCCTTTCCCAGTTCTCCTCTTGCACCAGGAGTGAGGAAGGAGTGAATTGGGTGGTGGGGTAAAGATGGCCACCTGGGTTCACACCCCCTTCCTCTGCTATATCTTTGCAGTATGACTTCTCTTTGGAAAAGAAAACCATTGAGTGGGCTGAAGAGATTAAGAAAATTGAAGAAGCCGAGCGGGAAGCAGAGTGCAAAATTGCGGAAGCAGAAGCTAAAGTGAATTCTAAGAGTGGCCCAGAGGGCGATAGCAAAATGAGCTTCTCCAAGACTCTCAGTACAGCCACAATGCCACCTCCTATTAACCCCATCCTCGCCAGCTTGCAGCACAACAGTATCCTCACACCAACTCGGGTCAGCAGTAGTGCCACGAAACAGAAAGTTCTCAGCCCACCTCACATAAAGGCAGATTTCAATCTTGCTGACTTTGAGTGTGAAGAAGACCCATTTGATAATCTGGAGTTAAAAACTATTGATGAGAAGGAAGAGCTGAGAAATATTCTGGTAGGAACCACTGGACCCATTATGGCTCAGTTATTGGACAATAACTTGCCCAGGGGAGGCTCTGGGTCTGTGTTACAGGATGAGGAGGTCCTGGCATCCTTGGAACGGGCAACCCTAGATTTCAAGCCTCTTCATAAACCCAATGGCTTTATAACCTTACCACAGTTGGGCAACTGTGAAAAGATGTCACTGTCTTCCAAAGTGTCCCTCCCCCCTATACCTGCAGTAAGCAATATCAAATCCCTGTCTTTCCCCAAACTTGACTCTGATGACAGCAACCACAAGACAGCCAAGCTGGCGAGCACTTTCCATAGCACATCCTGCCTCCGCAATGGCACGTTCCAGAATTCCCTAAAGCCTTCCACCCAAAGCAGTGCCAGTGAGCTCAATGGGCATCACACTCTTGGGCTTTCAGCTTTGAACTTGGACAGTGGCACAGAGATGCCAGCCCTGACATCCTCCCAGATGCCTTCCCTCTCTGTTTTGTCTGTGTGCACAGAGGAATCATCACCTCCAAATACTGGTCCCACGGTAAGTCTTTTAAATCCCCCGCCAACTCCCGTATTTTCCTGATGACGGGGATTATGTTTTTTCTTGTTGTTTGGTTGGTTTTTTTCGAGACAGGGTCTCATTCTGTTGCCCAGGCTGGAATGCAGTGGTGTGATCGCACCTTATTGTAGCCTCGACCTCCCGGGCTCAAGTGATCCTCCCACCTCATTATCCTCCTGAGTAGGTGGGACAACAGGCACGTGCCACCATGCCTAATTTTTGTATTTTTTGTAGAGATGGGGTTTTGACATGTTGCCCAGGCTGGTCTCAAACTCCTGACTTCAAGTTACCTGCCTGCCTTGGCCTTCCAAAGTGCTGGGATTACAGGCGTGAGCCACCGAGCCTGGCAGTACAGAACAACACATTATTGCATTCTAGAATAGAAATCAATAGAAGTCAAGAACCTTTTGCTACACCAGCTTACAGATTTCTTTTCTTTTCTTTTCTTTTTTTTAGACAGAGTCTTGCTCTGTCGCCCAGGCTGGAGTGCAGTGGCACCATCTCAGCTCACTGCCAACCTCCGCCTCTCAAGCAATTCTCCTGCCTCAGCTTCCCGAATAGCTGGGACTACAGGCATATGCCACCACACTCAGCTAATTTTTGTATTTTTAGTAGAGACGGGGTTTTACCACATTGCTGAGGCTGGTCTCGAACTCCTGACCTTAGTTGATCCACCTGCCTCCACCTCCCAAATTCCTGGGATTACAGGGGTGAGCCGCTGTGTCCGGCCAGCTTACAGATTTTTTAATGTAAAAGCACATCAAGAGACTATTTAGAGCCAAAAAGGAGCCTGAGTGTATTGGTGGGATATCTGTCAGAGACCATAACAAGCCTGCTATTAGCTGGTAAAAAGATACAAAATCTTGGCCTGCTTTACCAGTCCCAGTAATAGCATTCTTGGTCAATGATAGTCTGTGTGAATGCTTCTATTGTCAGAGAGCTCATAGCTGCTTGTAAACTTCCATAAACCTTGGCCTAGGTAAACTTGATAGAGTGCCGAACACCATTATTATCTTCTTGGAGTGGGCTTCATTCTAATTCCTCTTGGTCAGTTGTTGGGCTCTGGTCAGCACTGTACTTCTTCCTTTTCATGGTACTTTGAATGCTTTAGAGAAATTAAAATCTCCCTGGAAAAGATCAGGGATCCTTGGCCAACACTCCCTTCCTCTCATTTAAAGTTAGATTAACCATTTAGAGATCAAAGCCAATAAACTAACAGCAGAGATCTTTCTCAAACTAGAACACTTGTCATTCTTTGACCAACCTGATTATGGGAGTTTCTTTCTGGCCTGTTCATCTCAGGATGGGAAGAGGCCTGCTTCTTGTTGGCTTGAGAATTTGCTGCCTTCCACCTGCAGGTATAAACAGAGCTGGAGTTCTGGTGTTTCTTTCTTTTTTTTTTTTTTTTTTTTGAGACGGATTCTAATTCTGTCGCCCAGGCTGGAGTGTAGTGGCATGATCTCTGCTCACTGCAACCTCCACCTCCCGGGTTCGGGCGATTCTCCTGCCTCTCGCAGCCTGCCAAGTAGCTGGGATTATAGGCATGTGCTATCGTGCTCGACTCATTTTTGTATTTTTAGCAGAGACAGGGTTTCGCCATGTTGGCCAGGCTGGTCTCGAACTCCTGTACTCAAGTGATCCACCCGCCTCAGCCTCCCAAAGTGCTGGGATTACAGGTGTGAGCCACAGTGGCTGGCTAATTAAATATTGACTAAAATCACCCTGTTGTCTTATCAAATGGTAGATCTTATTCTATTTTTTTCTTTGCTTTTTTTTTCGACGAAGTCTCACTCTGTCACCCAGGCTGGAGTACAGTGGCGTGATTTTGGCTCACTGCAACCTCTGCCTCCTGGGTTCAAGCAGTTCTCTGCCTCAGCCTCCAGAGTAGCAGGGATTACAGGCGCCTGCCACCATGCGCAGCTAATTTTTGTATTTTTAGTAGAGATGGGGTTTCACCATCTTGGCTAGGCTGGTCTTGAACTCCTGACCTCGTGATCCACCCGCCTCGGCCTCCCAAATGCTGGGATTACAGGCGTGAGTCACCGCACACAGCCATTCTTTCTATTTTTTTTGTACCTATTAACCACCAGTCCCCCACTACCCTTCTCAGCCTCTGTGGTAACCATCCTTCTAGTATCTATGTCCATGGGTTCAATTGCTTTGATTTTTAGATCACACACATAAGTGAGAACATGTGATGTTTGTCTTTCTGTGCCTGGCTTATTTCACTTAACATAATGATCTCCAGTTCCATCCATGTTGTTGCAAATGACAGGATCTCATTCTTTTTCATGGCTGAATGGGTACTCCATTGTGTACGAGCACCACATTTTTTTAATCCATCCTTGTTTAAGTTCTTTCACTTTACTCTTTTTTTTTTTTTTTTTTGGAGACAGAGTTTTGCTCGTTGTTCAGGCTGGAGTGCAATGGTACGATCTCGGCTCACTGCAACCTCCGCCTCCCTGGTTCAAGTGATTCTCCTGCCTCAGCCTCCCATATAGCTGGGATTACAAGCATGCACCACCACGCCCGGCTAATTGTTGTATTTTTAGTACAGACGGGGTTTCATCAAATTGGTCAGGCTGGTCTCAAACTCTTGACCTCAGGTGATCCACCTGCCTCGGCCTCCCAAAGTGCTGGGATTACAGGTGTGAGCCACTGCACCTGGCCTATCCATTCATCTCTTGATGGACACTTAGGTTGCTTCCAAATCTTGGCTATTGTGAACAGGGCTGCAACAAACATGAGAGTGCAGATCTTGTTTATGTTTTACTTTCTGGAACATATCCTTAACTTACAACTTCAAAAAAAAAACCAAAAAAAAAAACAAAAACTAAATCTTACAACCTTTTATTTTATTTAATTTATTTTTCCCCCTGAACTTGATAGTAGGTGATTATTTTTTAAGAGATGGGATTTTTGTCCCCTAGGCGGGAGTACAGCTTACTGCCTCAGCCTCTTGTCCGGGACTACAGGTGTGCACCACTACGCCCAGCTAATTTTTGTAGAGTTGGGGGTCTCATTATTTGCCCAGGCTGGTCTTGAACTCCTGGGCTCAAGTGATCCTCCTGCCTCAGCCTCCCAAAGTGTTGGGATTGCAAGCATGAGCCACCATGCCCAGCCTAAATCTTACTACCTTTTAAATACAATTTTTACTTTATCATATTTTAAATTTCCAAGTGCTTTGTCTATTCCCTCTTTTGGTTTGGTGTTTTCATGCTAGTGGCTTTGGCTTTCTATTCACGTTTAAGTATGAGGCACTAAAAAAATAACAGTCACAAAGTTTGTGTGTCAGAGGTGTGCTTGCTGATCATTAAGCTTCACTATAGGTTGAAAGTTAATTGGCTTTGCCGGGGAAGTCCCCAAAATGTAAACATGTGAAGGGCTTGGGAGTGAGGGTTTCTCCAGAGAATTCTGGCTGAGGACTGATGTTGGGGAACGCTGGTGTGTTGCTTTTACTTAATCCTTTTTAAGTTCTTTGACTTCACTCTGCCCCACACGGTGCCTGGTGCTTAGTCCTCTGTGGTCTCTGGTTCCCATTTTCTGGAGACTATACCTTCTGCCTCCTGCACAGGGTGGGGATGAATGGGGACTGTTTCACTAAGGGCTTTACTGCTCTGATCACTGACAGTGTGTATCTTTGCCTTATCCCAACAGTACCTGGTGCTTCCAGAGTCTGAGCCCCTCTTAGGGGTCCTAATGGGCTGATAGACTGACTCCTCCCTTTCCTACTTACTTAGTTTATAACTTCATTGCTGGCAATTACCATCCCTTCCTTATCTTTCCACATTCTAAAATTTCATTGAAATATATCACACCTGTAATCCCAGCATTTTGGGAGGCCGAGGTGGGAGGATTGCTTGAGCCCAGGACTTCAAGGCCAGCCTGGGCAGCATACTGAGATCTTGTCTTTGTTTCTTTATTTAAAAAGAATAAGAAATACATTGTCCCCTGCTACCCCCTTTCCTTTTATTGCTTTAAAGATGAATACAGTTTTAATTCTTTATTTTTAAATTTTTATTATTTTTTTTGAGACAGGGTCTTGCTCTGTAATCATGGCTCACTGCAGCCTTGACCTCCTGGGCTCAAGTGATCCTCCTGCCTCAGCCTTCTGAGTAGCTGGGACTACAGGCATGTGCCACCACACCCGGCTAACTTTTTGTGTTTTGTAGAGATGGGTCTCAACTATGTTGTCCAGGCTGGTCTCGAAATTCTGAGCTTAAGCAGTCCTTCTGCCTCAGCCTCCCAAAGTGCTGGGATTATAGGCATGAGCCATTGCTCCTGGCCTTAGTTTGTTTATGATCATTTTAGTGGGCTTTTGGGAAGAACAGATGGTAAAGACATTTGATCATTTTAGTGTGTTAAATGAAATTCTCCCTTTGAAAATTCTAATGGACTTCAATTTATTCCACAACTGTTGATGAAGACCAGTAAGTGTAAAGCCAAGAGTCAGGCCCTGGGGATTTAGAAATGGGCATGACATGGTAACTGACCTCTCTGCAAGCTCACATTAATGTAATGTGATAAGTACTTTGCCAGCAGCGTGACTAAAGCTCTGTGGGACCGCAGGTGGCCGTGTGTCTGCTGAGTTGTGCACACACATTAGCAGTGGGTTAAAAGGAAGTATATGGAAAGACTTGGTAGAAGCTGTCTTGAGGTTAGGCTTGAGAGCTACATAGGTACAGAAAGGACTGCCACCTTCTGAGGCCTGAGAGCATGCTCACACTCTTCAGAAGCTTGAGCACTAATATTTGTCTCCTTTCACAAACGTACTTTCCCTCAAACACTCATATTTAATTTGGAAAGATTTCATAATAATTCTCATTTTTGTCTAGTTTCTACTTGGTTACAAATATGGAGCACTTCAGTCATCGAGTATGAAAATCCCTTTTTATGCCAGAGTCAACCTTTGTCCCTGCAGGAAGTAAATTTTACTATTCTTTTATTGAAAAAATAATGACAAATGGCTACCATGAATGCAGTTAATAGTGTTTAAAAAGTCATATCTATATTACTCCTAAGAGCATTATATATATTTGAAAATGGTACCCTGGAGTAAATAAATTTGGTGAGTAACTGGAGAAACTAAACACTGTTATAATTTTGATGAGGGATCCTTTCAAACGTTGTCTGTTCGTTTGGGGTCTGCTGGATTAGCCTATTGCCTGTTTGATTCATAAAACATGTATATGAAGGTGACATCTTATTTTGTTTGTCCCTGTTCAAGAAAAGTATCATCTGTTAGGATAGATGATACTTTAAAATAATCCATTTAAAATCAGTCATTTAATATCCCATGCATCTTTTAAAAATATATAGCTATAATTGTAGAGCATGTACAATTAATAAATATATCTTTTTTTCTTATTTATTTATTTATTTAGAGATGGTGTCTCGCTGTGTCAACCAGGCTGGAGTGCAGTGGCTCAATCTTGGCCCACTGAGACCTCCGCCTTCTGGGTTCAAGTGATCCTCCTACCTCAGCCTCCCAAGTAGTTGGGATTACAGGAATGCACCACCACACTTGGCTCATTTTGTATTTTTAGTGGAGCTGGGGTTTCTCCATGTTGGTCAGGCTGGTCTTGAACTCCCGACCTCAGGTGGTCCGCCTGCCTTGCCCCCCAAAGTGCTGGGATTACAGGTGTGAGACACCTCACCTGCTGTTTTTTCACTTAATTCAGATGCTTTAAATAATTAAGTCATATGTTCATTATTTGCTAACCTAACACCTTGTGCTGGATATTTGGTAGGTTGTCCCTAATATTTATTACAAATGATGTTGAGATGGATATATTCCTATACATAAATATTGGTTTGAGTTATTATTATTTCTTTAGACTAGTTTCCTAGAAATAGGTAACTGGATCAAAGAATCTGAGCAGTTTTCTGGATTTATGCCATGTTTACCTAAAGCATACCAAATAACATTTCCACCAGTAGGGTATGTGAGAGTACTGCATGTATGTTTAAAATAGATATGATTTTTTTTTTTTTTCAGACAGAGTCTCACTCTGTCACCCAGGCTGGAGTGCAATGGCATGGTCTCCGGTCACTGCAACCTCCACCTCCCAGGTTCAAGCGATTTTCCCACCTCAGCCTCCCGAGTAGCTGGGACTACAGGCACGTGCCACCACACCCGGCTAATTTTTGTATTTTTAGTAGAGATGGGGTTTCACTATGTTGGCCAGGCTGGTCTCAAATTCCTGACCTCATGATCCACCTGCCTCAGCTTCCTAAAGTGCTGGGATTACAGGTGTGAGCCACCACACCTGGCTAGATATGATTTTAACATTTGTAATGTGCAGTATTCTGGGTGTATGCCCGCATCCCACTAGGCATTTAGGAGGCATTATGAGAAGGGCAGGCAGTTGAAGAATAGTCCTGACTCCTTCTTGGCTGGGGAATGTCATGTGAGAGCTGGCATTGCTCTGTGGCTGTTGGTTTCTTTAGCCCAGGTTAAAGCCTGTCTCTAAAGAGGGAGACACAATCTTAGACCTGCCAAGTGGCTAGACTGGTGTGATCCAATCCCTGTGCCTTATTGTGACTCTTGTAACCTAATGACAGCCCTGTGCTTGGGCTGCTGAGTGTGTGCTGTGGGTGAGATGGTTAAGCACAAACAAATGGGCTCTGAGGCCTATAGCCATCCTGGCTTTCCCCAGCAGACTTTGAAGAGAGCATCTGGTTACATCTGTATAATTTCAAACTTGCTTCTAGGACAGAGGGCTTCCTACCACCTAACCATGCTCCCCCTCCCCACCAATAAAACAAGGAAATAAAAAAATTTTTGTCTGAAACATCTTCCCTGGTTCTTGGGACCTGTGCCAAGCTGTAAAAGGGCTTGTGACCTTGTTCCTATGATCGATGGGTCCTTTGGCCTGGGAGTGTGCTGTCTTCCTGCCTTGAGCTTGATTTGTGATCAGAAGTGGTGGGGGAGTTAATCACTGGACTCTGTACGCCTATCAGACTGGGGTTAGTAAGTGGCAGGGAGCAGGCTGCCTGTAGCTGGTGGGCAGGTCCCTAGAGTCCAGATTCCAGTCTGTGGGATCCAGCCTGGTGTGGCTAGTATGCCTTCTGTCCCAGCACTGTAGGATGGCAGCTTTGGCAGGAAATGAAGCACAGTACATGATGTGGAGTCCCCGAGCTGTCCAGGTTCCTAAGCTGTCCATGCATGGGAACCACACTCACAGCCTCTGCCCAAGAGTAGAGACTTTGGGATAGAGTTAGCTCCAAAGTGGGAGTGTTTGAAGTGAAAAATGACCCCTCAGAACTGATACTTCAGCCTGGGAAAGGGATAATGCTGGAGAGAAGTCATCGCAGCCAGCTTGGACATCAGTCCCGGGGGCAGCCATAACTTCTTTCTTCAACTCAAACCCTGGAGATTTGGGCATGCAAGGGCCTGTCGTGTTGTGGCGCTTTCTCGATCACCAAAGTGGGACTAGGGCAGAGCAGGACAGCCACAATTGCAGGTGACCTCCCACCTTTTTCCCTCTCAGCTGGCACTCCCCCACCCCTCTTTGTTCCTTTTCGGGGTGTCTGACCAGCAACCTGGCGGTTTCTTCCAACCTGACCGCTTGTCTTGGGGCTTGAATAGTGTCAGAAATGCCAACCCCTGGACTAGGCTGCCTCAGTGACTTCTTTAGGGGCCCAGGTCTTCTTGCCTTGATCTTGTTTTTCCACTACTAGGTCACCCCTCCTAATTTCTCAGTGTCACAAGTGCCCAACATGCCCAGCTGTCCCCAGGCCTATTCTGAACTGCAGATGCTGTCCCCCAGCGAGCGGCAGTGTGTGGAGACGGTGGTCAACATGGGCTACTCGTACGAGTGTGTCCTCCGAGCCATGAAGAAGAAAGGAGAGAGTATTGAGCAGGTGAGCGGTTGGTCAGCCAGGAGGGCAGGCTCAGACCTGTGGAGCTGGAGTAGTGTCCTCCCCTGTCCTAGAGCCCCTCAGACTTGTAGCACCAACCTCTTTTCCTGTGGGTTTGTGAGAACACGGGGCTTGTTTTGGGGAAAGCCAGCAGCCTTGGGAGCAGTACTTCTTTTGGAAGCTATTCCGGGACCCAGGCTGAGAGACAGCTTTGGGAGAACTGGAGCTGTTCTCCAACTACTCCCCCTTTCTCTGCCTCTCCAAAAGGGGCAGAGCTAGGCTTGGGGTATGGTCAAATGTCTCTTTCCAGGAATTTTCATCCTGTCATCTATGCCCAGAGTGTTGAATAGGGTACTGGAGTTTTAGACCTTGGTGACATTTTCTGACTTGGGCTGTTTTCTTAGAGTAGCCGCCTGCCCAGGCTGTGGAGTTGACCATTCTGGTAGGTGTATCAGCTGTGGCTGCAATTCCTTTGGAAAATGCCTACTCATGTTTAGAAGGCTGTGCCTGTGTTCATTAAAGAGTCACTGGGGTCCTGTTGTGTTGGACACAGTCAAGGCACAAAATCAAATCCTATCCAGTATCTGACGGCCTGGGTGGGGCGGGGAGCGGACTTCACACACTAGTTTGTTGAGGTCTCTTGGAAAGCACAGCAAAGAGCAGCAGTAGGTGCTAAACCCCTTGTTTCTTTTCTTAGATTCTCGACTATCTCTTTGCACATGGACAGCTTTGTGAGAAGGGCTTCGACCCTCTTTTAGTGGAAGAGGCTCTGGAAATGCACCAGTGTTCAGAAGAAAAGGTGGGAATCTTCATGCTTCATGGGAACCCTCTGGAAAAGGAGGGAACAAGTAGTCCGTCCTGGTTTTCTCCCTTGGCCCACACACAACCTTTTTGCTTTGCCAGTGACTACAGGTAGAAGCATTTGAAGGGCAGAATCTCCCAAGTATTCAGACAGGCCGAGGCCTGCGTTTGGCTTGGTGGTTGAAGCATTGGGTTGAAAACTTCAGAATCCCAGTGAAGGGAAGGGAATATTGGCCTGGGCTAAAAGCCAAACTTCTTAGATGACTAGGGAGGGAGATTGCTGGACTTTTTGCCTAGACTGCTCCTTGAAGAGCAGCCATTTCTGGGTTCAGTATCCTTCCTTGGTGGGAAGATGGATGTGGGTGGTGGGACCCAGGTAGAGGTCAGCAAGAGTGAGCTGGGACTGGGCTGACTCCTGAAGGTTGATGGCCGTCACCAAACCCTTCTGCCTTGGCTTCCACCACAGCCCACCTCTGCTTGCTAGGGGACTTTATGGAGACTTACGGGGCTCTGTGGGAAGGATGAAGACATTCTGCTCTCCCCCAGTCCCCGTCCCACACACATAATCCTTCACTCGGCTGTGCTGTGACCCCACCCTTTTCTTTAATCTATGTTCTCTTCTCTCCCTTAGATGATGGAGTTTCTTCAGTTAATGAGCAAATTTAAGGAGATGGGCTTTGAGCTGAAAGACATTAAGGAAGTTTTGCTATTACACAACAATGACCAGGACAATGCTTTGGAAGACCTCATGGCTCGGGCAGGAGCCAGCTGAGACCAGGCCCTGCCTAGGCCCTGCCGCAGAACCACCATCCCTGGGAGGCCCTGCAGAGCCCACCTGTGGGGAAAGAGAAGGGGCAGCTTCCGGATTTTCTTTTGGGGGTTAGAAGGTCAGGTGTGGAGACTGCTCGCGAGTCTCTGTGAGCCTAGGCCCTGAGCTGGGGAGGTGGGGAAGATTCGGGCATGTGAGTGCCCCCAGAACTGTCCTGGCTCCTTCCGTATTAAACGCATTTGCATTTTGAGAAGTGTCCTTCCCACCTCAGCCCTCCGGAGAGACTACCCTAGTCTTTCTGGGGTGTTTATGTCCTCAGCTGAAGCCTGGCCTAGTTGCTGAGGGGCTGGGGAGATGGGGCGGGAGGGCCAGACTCAGTGCTGCTGTGGAGCCAGGTGCTTCCCCCTTCCCCCGAGACTGGTGGACTGAACTCCAGTCAAGTTGAGTTCAAGTGAAAGATTCTTCCAGGGTTTTATTTTTTCCCCTCCTAACAAAGTCTCATAGTGTTAACACTGGTTCTGCAATGTCTCTGAGGTGCAAAGAATGCACTTTTCCCTATGGGGCCCAGAGTTTGCCTTTTCTGCCAGGCAGTCACCATGCTTCCCTACCCCAGCCTGTTTCTTTTGGCTTGGTTTGGACCACAGTCCTCTGCTACCCAGGGTTTTAGAGCCCCTGCTCTAGGAAACAGTTAGTTTAAGAAATCATTGGCCCCTTCCCAGCACATTGAATGAGTGAGCAGACAGGCCATGATTTAGCTGGCCAGCACTAACTCCACCTCTGTTCTCCTTGAACAGCTTCCCCTCCAGCCCACTGCTTTAGGATGACACAATGAATAACACCTAGTCATAGAAATCAGTCTCTCTGGTTTGTTTTGTATTATGTTGTACATCATTAAAGATCTAAATACAAAGGATATACAGTCTTGAATCTACAATAATTTGCTAACTATTTTGATTCTTCAGAGAGAACTACTAATAAAAATCTAAAAGGTATGTCTTGGTGTGATAACTTCTTTATTACCAAGGCTGTTTTGTCGGAGTGGGGGGCCATGTGGTATATAAAGAGATTTCTTGCTTAGATTTGCTAGGGATCGAGTAGGACCTAACCGTTTTCTGTTTCGGAGCTTTCTTCCCACTTCAGACCTGTCCTCGTTTTTGGTTTGCAAAGGCAAGCCTAGACTGAGTCTTTTAAACCTGACCCAGCTCCGTCTGTGGACCAAGGACGTAGGCCTTCCTGACTGTGGAGCTGGGATAGGCTGGGCCTTCAGGGGGATCACCCAGTAAAAGAGGAAGAAGCCCTTTTACTGTGAGCAGCAGGCATTTATGCATCATTTGCCACAAGCAGAGGACGGGATTTAAACTGTTTCACCAGCTCTCAGTGGTGCTGTTGTATATGGATAGAACAGGGTTCATTCCTAAAGTAAGTTTTTGTCCTTGACCTTAATACTGTGCCTTTGTCCCACTTGAGCTTTTGGCTACACTGGGTCTTTTAAGGTTTTTAGTGATCATGTGAGGAGGGGCCGCAGTGCCCTGCGGCCGGGAAGCACCAATAAGGATGCCCCCTGGCGATCAGATGAGGCACTGTCAGGCTGACAAAGGGTGACTGGACCAGGCTGCTAGTGTCTCAAGAGAGCCATTTAACCCTTTTCTTGGCCTTTTAATTAAGCCCTCCTTTTAAAACCGTAAAAAGTTATCCTTTATCTGAAGGAAATAAAAGCTCACATAGTAATGGGCGTTCGGGCCAAGGCCGTGACTCATGAATCTCCATTTGACCCAGAGTGGCTTTAAAGTAATTGGCACCTGGAGGCTACTTTGTCTTCCCTGTCCTGAGCTGCTTCCTGCTAAAAAGATACACAGCAGGCAGAACTCAGCTGAAGGCTTGTGTGTGAATTCTGTTTCAGAGGCCTCAGACTGTTGAACAGAGCACTCTGTGCCACAGTTCCCAACACAGAGCCCTGAGAGGCAGGGTGGCTGGGCAGGGTGAACTGGATGAAGGCTGGGCTAGGAGATGGACTGTTCCACGAGGGGCTGGGTAGTGAGGTAGTGAGGTGTCCCACATAGGAGCCAGGAGCTGCCATGGAAGCATGAGTATCGGGCATTGTACAGAGGCCTTTCACCCGAGCAAAAGTCAGGAGGAAAACTGATGTGTCAAACAGGCACCCTCTTCTGCCTCAAAACTGGATTGCAGGAAGGGAAGGGAGCTGTAAGTATAAGGCCTGTCTCACATCTACTGCTGTTAGTGACACATCAAGTCAAGGTTTATGCTATTTACATTTTCAAAAACGCCTCTAAATCCCCAAATCAATCTCCAAGGGCTGATGGGGCAGAGCTCACCCCACCCCTGTCCCCCTAGCACCGATGTTTAAGTTTGGGCCAGTGTTTAGTCTTCTAAGTTAGGCACAGAATTCAGCTGGTGAAGCCTCTGGTCTCAGCATGTTGTCTTCTCTGTCTTGTGACCTCGTACCGCTAGGCTACCACTGACCACTCCATCCTCTGATCCCCAAACTTAGAAACATCTTCAGGGTTATTAGACCCAAATATATTCCCACAGGCAAGGGGTCAGTTAATCATATTCTCTAGGCCCAAGGGAAAGGCATTAGGTTCTTCAGCCTGGCCCACCCTTGGAGGCGCTCCTGTGCATGGAACTGAGGGACAGGGGCCCGGCCCTGAGGGAGAAGCTGGGACCTATCTGAGGCCACGTGGGGCTGGGGTGAGGCTAGCATAGGCAGGACCAGCGTGTGGGTTCTGGTGTGTACAGGGAGGACCTGGCAGAGGCTCCTCTAGCCCGAGAGCCCAGCACAGCCTCCTGCAGGGCTCCCACCATCTCGGCACAGGTCTGGCTCTAAGACGGCACTGTTCCCTCGGGGGCTGCGGTGGGCCCATGGCAGGTGAGATAGAGCTGCAGCTGGCTCCTCAGACTCTGGATACACTTGGATTTCAGAACCATGATTTCATCCAGCTGGGTCACAAAATCTTCAAAATCCTGAGAAGGAAACAAGGGACGAATACAGCTTTTGCTCTTGCTGGTGCTCTGCCAGATCTGCTTTTTGAGTCCCTCCTCTGGCAGGAAAGTTTCAGAACCCAGGCCACTCTTCCAGCGGGAAAACATGTAGGATAGTTGCTGTGGCACAGGGTGGGGCCTGCTGCTCTGCATTCGAGACACTCTCCAAGCAGAGGAGTATTTTGTAAGGCAGAAGGGTATTTGGTAGAAATACCTACGTGTGGTAGGCAGCAGACTGGTCACTGTTAGTCACAGGGAGGGGCCCTGACAAACCGCTAGGAAGGCAGAGCAGCTGAGGATAGAGGCTGGAAACATTTTAGCCTGGAAAAAGCGAGTGTTGCACCATCTCCCACCTGTACCTATACTCAAGATGTCTCAAAGGCGTGGCAAGAGGAGGTGTGAGGCCTCAGTCACGGTTAGTGTGTGCCAAGAGACCCTTTCCCCACACACAGCCACAGCAAACAAGGATGACCGTCAAATTAGCTGCAGGCTAATTCCCAACAGCATGTGAGTGTCCAGCTAGGGCTACTTACATTAGAAGCCAGCTGGCTCATCAGTGTCTCCTCCTTGAAGCCGAGCTCAGCCATTTCATCCAGCTGTTCCTGGTGTGCTCGGATGACCACCTGCCTGGGAACATCAGAGAGAACACTGTGATGTTCCTGGCCTCCCAGCCTCTCCTGGGTAGCTTTCTGGAGGTGATCTCATTTGTAAGCTGAGAGCTGCCTCTGCCGAAAATGGTCAAGGTTTTGACCAAGGCCAGCTTACCAACCAGCTCCCCGTCACCTGCTCTTTCTCAGGATTAGGTAAGGAATTACGGAGTACCAGCGAGATACAGGGAGGGAGACAGGGGCTTCCCAAGTTGTCCCCTGCCTCCCCAGCTGCACTGAGGGGCAGGGCTGGGTGCTGCTGCTCTTCCACAGGAGCTGCCCATTTCCCACAGCTTCCCTGCAGAAAGGCTCTCAAGGCTGACTGCAACTGGCATACTTGGCACAAGATGGAGCCTACTGCCTGGTCTGCTATCATTTCTACTTCCTGTGGAGGGCCCGGGACCAAAGCAGAGGGTTGGAGCTAGAAGCAGACTAGCTCACCTGCGTACCCCTGCATGGCTTCTATTTGTCCATGACACAACAGTAAGCTGGAGTGGAGGGTGGGTGCCAAAGGGGCTCAAGTCTTAGGGAAAGTGTCCAACTTACTGTGCTTGCTCCAGGGTGGGCTGACGGAGTGTCCCTGCAGTCTTGGGAGAGCAGCTAGGAACCAAGGGAGAACTTGGCCTTGCTAAGCACCTTGAGATCGGCCTGGGTTTGAGCCATGTGACATTCTCACTGTTGCAGGGCAACTTGATGGGGTCTGTGGACAAACCAAACTCCTGCCAACCAAGCCTTGTAGGATGTTTTCTCTCCTGGGCCCAGAGCTGGTCAGCCACATCACTACTTCCTGTTCGTGGGGTGAGTGTAGGTCCAGAATGGGGTACCCCCATATGTATGGTGGTGAAGGGCTTTCCTGGGAAACCCCAGGAGCCATCCAGCCCCGTCTCCTCTGCATCAGCATCATACTGCTCACTACCCATGTGTTCGTGGGAGAAAAGTACAGTGTCTCTGCTCTGGCAGGCCTCTCCCAGGTCTGCCTCCCTGCTGGGCAGCTTGTCAGCTGGGTGCTGACGGATGGGTGATGGGGACAGAGCTGGAAGATCACCACCAGGCTTATTATCAGGGGGAGATGAGGACAGCCACAGGTGCCCAGTTGCTGAAGACACTGGCAACGCTGCCTCTTGATCACCAGATGGCACTGTGTGGCCCACAACTGGGCCCCCTGTGCTCTCTGCCACTAGACTGTGCGTAGCCCCATCCTGGACCAGCTGCTCCAAGGGAGGAGACCCTTCGTTGTCCGGGTTCTCCAGGAGGGACATGGTGAGGGGAGACATGAGTCCAGAAGCATATTCAGCATGCGTGCCTAACTGCCCCCTAGGGTCCTCTCCTGGGACAGGATGACTGTTTTTCACAGTGCTGGTCACCTGGATTGGGCCGTCTGCACTGACTTCTCTCAGAGGTGTGGTGACTGTGTCTCTTTGGTCTGGGGATCCAGGAACTGCAACGTGGGACAATGAGAAAGTGAAACCATCTTCCTCTGGGGATGGCAAGTTGCCCTCATTCTCCCCAGAAACCTCACTTTGGGAGGCATCCTGTCTGAGATCAAAGGAAGAGCCTCCACCTCTTTCCTGTCTATATATGAAATCTACCTGTGAACAGTGCAGCTTCTCTGCCAGGCTGTCTCTGGGAGAAGGCCCTGAGGAAGTAGAGTTATCTCTGCTCCAGTGCACGGGCCCCTTACTTGGGCTGCAGCTGTGATCAAGTGCTGCTCTTCTGTGGTTTATGGGGTCCCTGGAGTCCACCCAGCTTTTAGTTAGATCTTTCTTGTCACCTGTCCTGGGGCTAGAAAACAGACTCTGCTGTCTTTCTGCCACCTGCTTCTCAGGACCCTGTCCCCACATCTGGTGCAGGAAGAATGAGTCTTCCCTATTCTCCAGGGTGTTCCTTTGCTTTGTGGCCCTCTGACTAGAGATGTGTGAAAAAGAATCTTCACTGAAATCACTGTCATCAAGTTCCTCTACTTGGGCTCCATCATGGTTTTCAGAGTAAGAGTGGAACAGAGGGGGAGTCTCATTTGTGAGCTGACCCTCTGGGGGCCTGTACTGGCGTAAAGACCTTTTCAGTGGTTGGTATTTTAACTTCTGTTGGAGGAGAGGTGGCTGTTGGAACTGCTGGTGATAGAAACGCAGATGTTCCTCCCTCTCCTTCTGATGCGGCGGGATGTTTGTCCAAGCTTCAGACGCAGGCCTAGCAGGCGTGCCCCTCTGGCTGTCTTGACTGTACTCAGCCCTGTGGTGGGTGTTGCCAAAGGAGAGCTCAACTTGAGACACAAGCTGCTTCTGTACTGGCTGCACTGTCTGCACTTTCTTGCACTTGGTGGACAGCTTACCACGCACTAAGCCTTCTCCTGGGCCTGAGGCCCTGCTTTCCCACCCAAGGACAGTTTTGTTGCCCATTCGATTTTTCGCAGAGCACAATGGTGCTGACTCTTCTGCCTTTTTTTTGGCCAAATGTCCAGAGCGCACAGTTCCTTTCACAGGGCTAGCATGAATGGCCCACTCTTGTGAAGGACTCCCTCTGGAGCCTCCCCTTTTACCAGAGACCTTAGGTGCAGAAGCAAAAGGAACGTTGGGTGGGTGGCTGGTCAGAGGATGGACCTTCCCTCTCGTGGAACCAGGGGCTGCCACTGTGAGTGACTGCTGAAGTCCCAGCTTGACTTTTTTGGGAGAACATTTGTCCCCTGACAAAGCCCCAGGGGAGCTCTGAATTCGTTTTGGAGAGGAGTTTCCAGATGTCCGATTTCGACTGGTAACTGAAGTGCAACACTTAATGCCTTTCTTTAGTTCTTTGACCCTGTAAATAATCATTTTATGTTAAATGTGTATTTTCACATGTTCTGCAATTCCTTTTCTATAGCTTTCTGGGAAAACAAAAACCAAAGAAAAGTATCACAAGGATTGGGAGTTATTTCTTTATCTGGGATAGAATAAGAGGAAAAGGGAACATTCTGTTTCAGCATGAGATATCCCTCTGTACCTGAATGAAAAAGAGCAGTGTTGGCTGGTTGTAGTGGCTCACATCTGTAATCTCAGCACTTTGGGAGGTTGAGGCAGGAGGACTGTTTGAGCCCAGGAGTTCAAGACCAACCTGGGCAACAGAGCAAGACCTCATCTCTACTAGAAATAAAAAAATTAGCCAGACATGGTGATGCGTGTCTGTAGGCCCAGCTACTTGGGAGGCTGAGGCAGGGAATATTGCTTGAGCCCTGGAGTTCAAGGCTGCAGTGAGCCATGATCCCACTATTACACTCCAGCCTGGGTGACAGGGTGAGACTCTGTCTTTAAAAAACAAATGAGAAAGAACAGTGTCTTCTCTGAGGACATAAGCATGCACCCAACATTCCATGATCAGAAGAAGCGTTTTGGAAATCACCACAGCCCCATGTTAAGGGACAGGCCAGAGACGCCAGTCTCAGAAGTGCACTGTGTTTATGCAGGGCCCACACTGCTTCCTGGAGAGAGGCCAACTCAGGAGTTCGTGTCTACCACTTACCTGCAATTCCACAGAGTCCTCTTTTTCTGCAAACCACCCCCTTTCAGGCTTCTCTAGGAAGATGAGTTCCCTCAAACCTGCTGGGACCTCAGGAAGCAAAACCTCCAGAAATACACAGGCTTGTGCTCATTCCATTAAGGGAAAAATGACTTGTCTATTCCCAGGGTTTCTCAACCTTAGCACTATTGACATTTTGTACCAGATAATTATTTCTTGAAGGATGTTTAGCAGCATCCTTGGCCTCTGCTCACTAGATGCCAGTAGCACTTCTTCTCAGTCATGGCAATCAAAAATGTCTTACCTACTAGGAGAGCACATGTGACCACAGGGTGAGAGATGGAAGGGATCCCAGCAGATACCACAGT
The DNA here is from genome assembly GCF_028885625.2 of Pongo pygmaeus. Taxonomy (NCBI): domain Eukaryota; kingdom Metazoa; phylum Chordata; class Mammalia; order Primates; family Hominidae; genus Pongo; species Pongo pygmaeus. The sequence continues at coordinate 22,952,592 of NC_072386.2, read as the reverse complement.
CACCCACAAAGAGGCCTGGCCAGGCAGTCAGAGTTGCTGGCTCTGACACCAACTCCTAGTGAGCCTTTGGAAAGATCCTACCCTTCTCTGGGCCTCAGTATATCCTCTAACATGTTTGGGTTGGGCCCTTCTGGACATAGATAGCTCTAAGTGAATCTGCCTTGAAAAGTAGTATGTCTTCTATCTCTTACAATTTGGGCTGAGGCCAGCAGGAAGAAAACATCACTGAGCCTTCCATCCATTAATATTTCACTTCCCACTAGCCATTTAAAAGCCACTGACAGAGTCAACTCCTGAACAAGGGAATGTGTCATTTTCCTCTTGTCATGCTTGCAAAGTGACAGGGCCTACCAGGTCACAGTCTTCAAATGACTAATTGCCAAGAACAAGGCTGTGGCGCTCAAGGTCAGATCCCTATGTGTGTGTGAGTGGGAGAGACGTGCATGCACTTGCACACACACGCGTGCACACATGCTCACACACACGCGTGCACACATGCTCACACACACGCGTGCTGCACAGGCTCACACACTCGCGTGCTGCACAGGCTCACACACACGCGTGCTGCACAGGCATGCACATGCACACTCACACACAACCTGCCATCTGGGAGCTGACTTACCGGTCAGCATAGCGCAAGGTGTTCAAAGTGTGTTCAGTGGCCACGTGGCTTGGTGAGATGTTGGCAATCATGCAGGTTTTGGCATTGCCGATGAAAGAGTCCTTCAGGACCTGTCCAAAACAGAAGGCAGGTCAAGAGTGAAGTCAATTAACAAAGTGCATACTGACTAATTACTAGGTGCAGGATGCTGGGCCATAGTTCCCTTCTGTCTACAAAAAGGTAATTAACATTAACAAAAGAAAACATACAAATGGCCAATAAACACAGAAAAAGGTACCCACACATCACCAATCCAAAAAATGCAAACAAACCATTAAAAAACCCAATATTTTTAACTCCATAAGATTAAGAGACTAATGACGCCATTCCTTGGTGAGGGTCCAGGGAAATGGGTACTCTTCTACGCTGGCATGTACCATGAACTGGACAAGCCTTCCAGAGGGCAGTTTGGCAATATGTATCAAAATGTAAAAAGAAGCCAGGTACGGTGGCACTCACCTGTCTGTAGTCCCAGCTACTCAAAAGGCTGAGGCAGGAGGATCGCTTGAGCCCAGGAGTTCAAGACTAGCCTGGGCAACATAGCAAGAACCTGTCTCAAAAAAAGAAAAAAACAAAACAAAACAGGAAAAAGTATGTTTTGGTTTGGCAATCACATTTCTAGGACTTTATCCTAAGGAGATAATTGCTCAATTGACCAAAAAAAAGTATATATGATATTCATTACATTATTTATAATAGTAATATTTAGTAAAACTCTAGGTATCTATAAACAGGGAACAAACTAAATAATTATACACTGAATATAGTAAAACTATTAAAAATGATTATACCTGTACTTAGGAACACAGAAAGATATCTAAAGCTTATATCTTCGAGGGAAAAAGGTGTATGATTCCATAACTCCGTAAGCAGATCCATATGAGGCTATGCGGGCGGAGAGATGACTAGAAGGAAGTTCACTAATGTAGCAGTGTGTGGTTATCACTGAGGTCTCGGACTTTAAGTTATCTTTTACTTTCTTCTTTATACTTGTATGTACAATTGGAATTCTTATGTTTTAATTAAAAAGAAACACATTTTCTGGAAATGGGGAACTTGTCTTAAAAAATAACAGCTGGCCGGGTACGGTGGCTCATGCCTGTAATCCTAGCACTTTGGGAGCCCAAGGCGGGCAGATCACCTGAGGTCAGGAGTTCAAAACCAGCCTCGCTAACATGGTGAAACCCCGTCTCTATTAAAAATACAAAAGTTAGTGAGGCGTGGTGGCACACACCTGTAGTCCCAGATACTCCAGGGGCTTGCGGCAGGAGAATCGCTTGAACCCAGGAGGTGGAGGTTGCAGTGAGCCAAGATCACACCACTGCACTCTGGCCTGGGCAACAGAGCCAGACTCCCTCTCAAAAATAAATAAATAAATAAGTAAAAAACAACAGAGCCAACGCCAGAATCAGGACTAACCACCTATAAGTAGGTTCCTGGGTCCCTGGTTAAAATCATGTTTGAGAAGACCTAACCTACAGATCACCAACTGTGATGGGTAAGGAACTATGTTTTTACAGGTTCTGCCCACGTACTATGGAGCCGCTACTCTAGCTGCACAGAATAAAACTCTGCCCATGTGTGGGGCTGGCTTCATCCTGCAGCATACAAAAAAATCTTCTCCTAGACATCCCTCTACCTTGTCTGTCCTCCACTGTGCACAGGACACAAGGCGAAAAAGAACCCAGGACACCCACAACTGTCTTCACAGCTGTTTATACCTAGGTACACCCTCCCATGCCACTCTTCCGCAGCCATTATGAATGCTGATTTAACATCTACTGGAGTTTTCTGTTAATAAAGAGGCACACTTTCATGACAGAAAAACAAAACAAAACAAAAACCCTATTTGTTCCACTAAGAATAATCATAGTTAACATTTATGTAATTTTTTCGTGTAGTGTTTTTTTCCGTGTCGCACATTTTAAAAATGATAAAAACAGAAAGTGGTCATACAGTACATGATCTTTTAACATGAAAAGTTGCAGTTTCACCTTTATTCCCATTGTTACTTCCAAATAGATCCAATGCTGTTTCTTCTGCATCTTTTTAAACGTTTTTCCCTGTGTGGCTATGTTAATAGTAGAAATCACATAGGCATTCACATTATTACCTTGTTCTACAGCTTGCTTTTTTCACATCACAATAGATCTTGGTCATCTTTCCTATCAGTACATGTAGAAAATCTAGCTCATTCATTTTAACTGCCTGAAGCCGTTATTTTTTTGTGCCGAAACACTGGTCTAAGTCTTAGAGCCAAGAAAGTATCAGATAGCTACGCCACCCTATTCAATGCAAAGGCTTAGAGACTTCACTAATTCAACATTTTCTTTTCTTTTTTAAGATGAGGTCTCTTTTGGTCGCCCAGGCTGGAGTGCAGTGGTGTGATCACAATTCACTGCAGCCTCAACCTCCAGGGCTCGAGTAATCCTCCCACCTCAACCTCCCAAGTAGCTGGGACCATGGGACCACAGGCATGAGCCACCACACCCAGTTAATTTTTAAATTTTTTGCAGAGAGGTTGTTTGGGCTGGTCTGGAACTCCTGGGCTCAAGCGATCCTCTTGCCTCAGCTTCCCAAAGTGCTGGGATTACAGGCATAAGCCACTGTGCCCTGCCGAGAGTTACCACACACTGGAAATAAACAGAAAGGTGGTGACCAGAACAGCGCTGCTCTCCCCAAGGAACCCCTGCCGACCCATACTGAAGATATCTCTGCCTGAGTCTGCCCCTTCCTAAAGTCCTATGACAGGCTGAGTATCCCTTCTCCGAAATGTTTGGGAAGAAAAGTTGTTTTGGATTTCAGATTTTTTTTTTCAGATTTTGGAATATTTGCATTATCCTTCTGGTTGAACATCCCTAACCCAAAAATCTGAAATCCTTTGAGCATCATGGCACTCAAAAAGTTTTTAATTTTGGCCAGGCCTGGTGGCTTATGCCTGTAATCCCAGTACTTTGGAAGGCTGAGGCAGGCGGATCGTTTGAGCTCAGGAGTTCGAGGCCAGCCTAGGCAACATGGTGAAACCCTGTCTCTACCAAAAAAAAAAAAATTATATATATATGGCCAGTCATGATGGCATGTGCCTGTAGTCCCAGCTACCTGGGAGGCTGAGGTGGGAGGATTGCTTGAGCCTGGGAGGCAGAGGCCACAGTGAGCCAAGATCACACCACTGCACTCCAGCCTGGGTGACAGAGTAAGACCCTGTCTCAAAAACAAGAACAAAAAGTTTTGATTTTTGAAGCATTTCAGATTTCAGTTTTTAGATTAATGATACTCAACTTGTAGACAGAGTTCCTGGAAGGAATTTCACTCCTCTCCTTCTCTTTTCCCCACTGTGCCCAGCCAGCATCATGTCTTACTGACAGTGGATGCTCGACTGAATGAACAAATACATGAAATAACGAAGAAATGAATGAATCAGAACAAACTCAAGGCTCACATTTAACTTTACCTGAGTTAGTTTGCTTTGCCTGAAGGGAGTATGGGTCTGTTCCTGATCCAGTGCTCGGATACATTCCTTCAGCTGCAAAGTGGGAGAACAAGCACATCAAGTATCAAGTGCAAAGGGAGAGTAACAGACCTGATGCCGCTTCCACAGGAAGCTTGTTTTTCTTCAATAAACCACACTCAGACAATCCTCCAAAAGGAAGTCAAAATGGCCTATAGTTTCCATTCAACAAGAGAAACCAAGCTAGATTGGGAAACACCATCATGTGCTGCCTAGCTGAAGGCCTCCCAGCTTAGAGGCTGGGATTCTAGGACTGGCCCTGAGTTGACGGTGGGGAACAGACAGACGCTGGGACCTACCCTCAGGTCCCAGAGTTCAAGCTCATGTGGTGGTGTTCTGGCTTGCTGGCTCCCTTTCTCTCCTCACATTCTTCCCAACTGTTGATGCACTTAAATAGACAAAATATCTATATCCACTTCCCTGCTCTCCACTCACACCTGCATACCTGTTGGTGTAGATTCAAGCATAGATTCAGATATAAACTATCTGAATGGGGTAGGAGAAATTCTAGAGCCAGAGCTAGAAGGAAACTGAGAAATCACCTAGGCCTACCCCCTCATTTTATTTATTTTTTTCTTATTTATTTATTTTTTTTTTTTGTAGAGATGGAGGTCTCTGTACATTGTTGCCCAGGCTGGTCTCAAACTCCTGGCTTCAAATGATCCTCCTGCCTCAGCCTCCCAGAGTGCCGGGATTACAGCCAGCACTTTGACCACACACAATTAAAAATGACCCTTCATTTAAAAATAGCAGGGTCTGTGGCCCAAAGGCAAAGGAATGTTACTTGCTCCTGGCTGTACTCCCTCAGTGAGAAGCGCTCACTGGACATGATGAGGACAGCAGAGATCTGGATATGTGGACCTCCAGGGGAAACACTCCCATCAGAAACAGTGGTGGGGGTCGTGAGGGGCAAGGTGAGGGAGGAGAGACCTTCTATTTCTGAGTGATGCATCTAGGCTAAAAGATAGTAAAAGAAAAGGAAAGGAGGTGGGTGCAGTGGCTCATGCCTGTAATCCCAGCACTTTGGGAGGCTGAGGCGAGCAGATTATTTGAGCTCAGGAGATCGAGACCAGCTTGGCCAACATGGTGAAACCCCGTCTCTACTAAAAATATAAAAAAAAAATTAGCCAGGCATGGTGGCACAAGCCTGTAATCCCAGTTACTCAGGAGGCTGAGAAAGGAGAAAAGCTTGAACCCAGGAAGCAGAGGTTGCAGTGAGCTGAGATCACGCCACTGTACTCCAGCCTGGGTGACAGAGCGAGACTCCGTCTCAAAAGAAAAAAAAAAAAGAGGGAAGAAGGTGGAAGCAATCCCTTGGAATTGCCACCAAGAATAGGTAGTTTGCCTCCAGAGTGTGCTATGGCTGTCCTTAGCAGCAGCCACAGATGCCCGCAACTGCCCTACCTCTATCCAAGAAGCTGCAGGGTATGAACAGGTGTGAGGAAATTTCCTCTTTTATTAAAAATCTATCCAGTATTCCCCAACTTTAGCACTGAGAAGATTCTCCACTGAGAATGAACAAGTAATCAAACCCTGCTCCTCACAGACTCAAATTCAAGCATGGCCACCAATCCCTACGAGCTTTCTTTTTTTCTTTTTTTAAATAAAAAAAGTTTGGCTCCCTCTCTCACCCTCCCAACTTATCCCTCATGAGGTCTGGAAAGAATGTACCTAGCTGGAGACTTCACTTCTGATAAAAAATAAGTAAATAATGTGGAGCGGCACAAGGCAGCATATACAGCTGGAAAAAGGAATGAGGAAGAGCTCTATGTACAGTCATGGAGTGATCTTGAGGATGCCGTTAAGTGACAAAAGCGAAATGCAAAACAGTGTTGAGAGTATGTTAGCATTTTTTCTAAGAAAAGGGGTGAGTGCAAACATATATATAGACAGACAGAAAAATGATTTTACAAGGGGAGGAAGGTAACAAGGTTGAGAGTACAGGGATGGAAACTATACTTTTTTGAATGTGGCTTATTTTACAATTTTTACTTTAAAACCGCATAATTTTTTTTGCTTTTTGCTGTTTGTTTGTTTAAGAGATGGGGTCTCACTTTGTTTCTCAGGCTGGAGTGCAGTAGCACAATCACAGCTCACTGCTGCCTTGAATACCTGGACTCAAGTGATCCTCTCACCTCAGCCTCCCAAGTAGCTTGGGTTACAGGTGCGCACCACCACACCCAGCTAATTTGTAAATGTTTTGTAAAGACAGGGGTCTCCCTATGATGCCCAGGCTGGTCTTGAACTCCTGGGCTCAAGTGATCCTCCTTCCTTGGCCTCCCAAAATGCTGAGATTACAGGCGTGAGCCACAGCTCCTGGCCTAAATGTTTTAACATAAATACAAAATAAGGTTAAATCAAAATAAATAAGGCAATTCTTAAAACCAAAACCAAACAAATGAACCTAACACTATGAAACTGGCAGGCTTAAACACACAGAGAAGAATTATTTCAGGTGATCTGACAGCATAATATTATGACTGTACATCCTTAGTGGGATACAACCCAATTAAAAAGAAAACTGCGATAAAAATCTTGAACTGAATTAATCATATTATAAATAATATTCGCATTATTTTGAAATACATATATATTAAAGTAGAGCAAATAAATGTTGTTAGGAACTAAGATTTCTAGCATAAGAGAAAAAAGAGACAAATATACATTTAAATAAATTAAATAAAAACCATGTAATTTTAATTTTATTTATTTTTTAAATATTATTATTCATTGGCTTTCTTCAGACGAGATAGTTTATTTTTTGAGACAGGGTCTTGCTTTGTTGCCGAGGCTGGAGTGCAGTGGTACAATCATGGCTCACTACAGCCTCAACCTCCTGGGCTCAAGCAATCCTCCCACCTCAGCCTCCCAAGTAGCTGTGACTACAGGCGTGTGCCACCACGCCCAGCTAGTTTTTAAGTTTTTTGCAGAGACAGGGTCTCATTATGTTGCTGAAGCTGGTCTCAAACTCCTGGGCTCGAGTGATCTGTCCACCTTGACCTCCCAAAGTGCTGGGATTATATGTGTGAGCCACTGGGCCTCGCTTGCAATCTTAAACTAATTTATTACTATAAATCCCACATATATTTTTCCTTTTCAAAACAAAAAATAACACCTTATTTATTAGCTCTGTCCACAGAAAAGGCCCAGAAGCAAGGGCTAACGCAGTAGTGATAAGCACCCCTAATACACAGACTGAAGTCTCTAAACACCATTTCCTTCTCAAAAAAACCAAGGCTCGACCGGGCACGGTGGCTCATGCCTGTAATCCCAGCACTTTGGGAGGCCGAAGTGGGCGAATCACGAGGTCAGGAGTTCAAGACCAGTGTAGCCAACATGGTGAAACCCTGTCTCTACTAAAAATACAAAAAATTAACTAAAAATACAAAAAATTAGCTGGTTGTGGTGGCAGGTGCCTGTAATCCCAGCTACTCGGGAGGCTGAGGCAGGAGAATCGCTTGAACCTAGCAGGTGGAGGTTGCAGTGAGCCAAGATTGTGCCACTGTACTCCTGCCTGGGCAACAGTGAGAGACTCCATCTCAGAAAAAAAAAAGAAAGAAAAAGAAACCAAGACTCATTGAAGAAATGGCTGATTTGAGGTCTGGAGAGGGAAAGGTCTAAAATGAGCCTAGAACATAGGCTCTTGTCATATCAGAAAGCCAGGAAGCTATCAAGAACGAGTAGGGTTGTGTCAGAAAGACACAGGAACATTCTTGAAACAGCTCCTATTGGCTAAATATGTTGAATTTAAGCAGCAAAAAAAGATATAATGATTTCAATGAGTTTAATATAATAGAAAAAAGGTAAACAACAACAATAAAACAAACTCATATTATGTTTAGGTAACATGAACACCAACTCATTCTGAAAAGTGGTGAATAAATTAAAGAATCATCTTGCTTCCACTACAAACTGTATGTCAGGATAATCAGATAGTTGAGGGAAAATTATTCTTTTCAGCTAATACATACAGAAGGAATATTAGAATTAGAATATCACCATTCTGGAACTCTTAATAAAATAATAGACATAGATGAGATTCTTCAATGGCTGATAAAATTCTTAGGTTAAAAACGGCTGAATGGCATGTCCTTAACAGAGACTAAGGGGAAAAAAAAGTAAAAATAAATAAAATAAAATAAAAAATAAAGGCTGAAAGGAAACTTTATAATGGAGGAATTAGGCTGACAACACTTGAATCTCTTTTCAATCTTAAAATCACAAAGAGAGACAACCAGACATTCTCTATCTCCTAATGTATTGCTATAGAAAATCTAAGAACTACCTATGAATTGTTTTTGCCAAAAAATATAGAACCTAAATCTGATCACATTTCTAATTCAGGACTGTCCCAGTAGAAATACATGAGCCAAAAATGCAAAACACATATGTAATTCTAAATTTCTAATAGTCATATCTTTTTTAAAAAAGAAAAAGAAACAGATAAAATTAATGTTAATTATATATTTTATTTAACTCAATATATCCAAAATATTATTTCAGCATGTAGTCAATATGAAAAAAATAAATGAGATATTCTACAAGCTTTTTTGGTAATCAAAATCCAGTGTGTATTTTACACTTAGAGCATATCTTAATTCAGACCAGCCACATTTCAAGTGCTCAATTGCCACATGTGGCTGGTGGCTACCATAGTGAACAACACGGCTATAGAGCTTAGCCACCTGACAGGAAACATAAAGGATAATGAGTAACATGTTAAACATCAACACAAGGATGCAGGTGGCCAAGTACAGAATGTGGCAAATCTTACAGGACAAGTGACCCAGTTTTCTTCAACCAGTACACTGATATAGAAAAAATGAAAGAGGGAATAAGAACTCACATAGGATTTTATTTGCACCTTGATTTGAACAAGTTAACTATAAAAAGACACTTATGGGACAATTAGAGGAATTATAATACTTACTGGATAATAAAGAATTACTTCTTTAGGTATGATAATGGCATTATGGCCATATTAAAAAGTAAGAGTATCTCTTTGAGATACATTTAAAAAAAATGTTTTTTGAGATGGAGTCTTGCTCTGCTGTCGCCCAGGCTGGAGTGCAGTGGCATGATCTCGGCTCACTGCAACCTCCACCTCCTGGGTTCAAGAGATTTTCCTGCCACAGCCTCCCGAGTAGCTGGAGTTGTAACAGCCTGCCACTATGCCCAACTTATTTTTGGTATTTTTAGTAGACAAGGTTTCACCATGTTGGCCAGGCTGATCTACCTCAAGTGATCCACCTGCCTCGGCCTCCAAAAGTGTTGGGATTACAGGCGTGAGCCACCACGCCCAGCCGAGATATATACAATATTTATGGAATAAATGACATGATGACTAGGATTTTCTTTCTTTCTTTTTTTTTTTTTTTGAGACTGAGTCCCACTCTGTCACCCAGGCTGGGGTGCAATGGCACGGTCTCGGCTCACTGCAACCTCCGCCTCCTGGGTTCAAGCGGTTCTCCTGCCTCAGCCTCCTGAGTAGCTGGGATTACAGGCACTCGGCACCACGCCCAGCTAACTTTTGTTATTTTTAGAGACAGAGTTTCACCATGTTGGCCAGTCTCGTCTCGAACTCCTGACCTCAAATTATCCGCCTGTCTTGGCCTCCCAAAGTGCTGGGATTATAGGCATGAGCCACCGCTCCCAGCTGGATTTTCTTTAAAATAATCCAACCAGGGGGAGGGAAGGGGTTGCTTAGATTTTTCATATGTTGGTAACTGTTGAATCTGACAGGTATATGGGAGATCATTATACTATTTGTTCTACTTTTCTATGTTTGAAAAATTAATATAATTTTAAAGCTTGGGGAAAGAGAGAAAGCTTAGTGGAGTTAACCATTCAGCAACTGCAGAAATACTTCTGTTCCTAATTGGCATGGATTGACCAGGGGAAAAGAAGGCAAGGAGAGAAGAAAATAGTTGCCTAGAATTGTGAGAGTCTGTCTGGTCAGCCCTCTATCTCCAACCCTGGCATTCTATTATTACATAAGAACAGGGCAGTTGCTTTGCTGATTCCACCCCACATTCATCCACTCTGCCTGTATGTAATGGCCAGTCTTTCAAGAAGGATTTTTAGATTAAAGATTTTGAACAACTTACAGCCAGTAGACTCTGATTTATTTCTGCACCTTCCATCTTTGTCTGTCTATCTGAGTCCCTTGCATCTGCTGCTCTTTCACTGCCAGCCAAGTCAATAAAAGAGATCCTAGAGAAAAGACACAGCAGGAGTGACTTCTGTGAAGCTTTATTTTTTTTTATTTTTTTATTTTTTTTTGAGACGGAGTCTCACTCTGTCGCCCAGGCTGGAGTGCAGTGGCGCGATTTCGGCTCACTGCAACCTCCGCTTCCCGGGTTCATGCCATTCTCCTGCCTCAGCCTCCCGAGTAGCTGGGACTACAGGTGCCTGTCACCACGCCCGGCTAATTTTTGGTATTTTTAGTAGAGACGGGGTTTCACCGTGTTAGCCAGGATGGTCTTGATCTCCTCACCTCGTGATCCGCCTGCCTTGGCCTCCCAAAGTGCTGGGATTACAGGCGTGAGCCACTGCGCCTGGCCAGAAGCTTTATTTTTATATCAGCCAGCATTCTGTGACCACTGGAAGAAATTAACATTGGCCCATCCTCTGGAAAGAAAAGACATTACTGAGCCGGGTGTGGTGGCTCACACCTATAAACCCAGCTACTTGGGAGGCTGAGGTGGAGTACTGCTTGAGGCCAGGAGTTCTAGAACAGCCTAAGCAACACAGCAAGACCCCATCTCTTAAAAAATTCTAAAAACTGGCTGGGCGTGGTGGCTCATGCCTGTAATCCCAGCACTTTGGGAAGCCGAGACGGGCAGATCACGAGGTCAAGAGATCAAGACCACCCTGGCCAACATGGTGAAACCCCGTCTCTACCAAAAATACAAAAATTAGCTGGGTATGGTGGTGCATGCCTGTAGTCCCAGCTACTCGGGAAGCTGAGGCAGGAGAATCACTTGAACCCAGGAGGCGGAGGTTGCAGTGAGCCAAGATCACGCCACTGCACTCCAGCCTGGTGACAGAGCGAGACTCCATCTCAAGAAAAAAAAAAAAATTGGCCGGGCACGGTGGCTCATGCCTGTAATCCCAGCACTTTGGGAGGCCGAAGTGGGCAGATCATGAGGTCAGGAGATTGAGACCATCCTGGCTAAAATGGTGAAACCCTGTCTCTACTAAAAATACAAAAAATTAGCCAGGCGTGGTGGTGGGCGCCTGTAGTCCCAGCTACTCGGGAGGCTGAGGCAGGAAAATGGCGTGAACCCGGGAGGCGGAGCTTGCAGTGAGCCGAGATTGAGCTACTGCACTCCAGCCTGGGCGATAGAGCGAGACTCCGTTTCAAAAAAGAAAAAAAATTGTAAAATTGTAAAAATTAGCTGGTAGGCTGAGTAGCTGGGACTACAGGTGTGGACCACCACACCTAGCTATTTTTTTTTTAAGAGATGGGGTGGATGTGAGTGCCATCTGGCTGCGACATCTGTCACCCCATTGATCGAACTCCTAGGCTCAAGAGATCCTCTCACCTTGCCCTCCCAAAGTGCTGAGATTACAGGTGTCAGCCACCATCAGCCTACCACTTAATTTTTACATTTTTTTTTTTTTGAGACGGAATCTCGCTCTGTTGCCAGACTCTTGAGCCTAGGAGTTCGAGACCAGCCTGCGCAAAATAGAGAGACCCTGTCTCAACCCTGGAGATCAATGGGGTGACAGATGTCGCAGCCAGATCTCCCTCACATCCACCCTGTCTCTTAAAAAAAAAAAATAGCTAGGTGTGGTGGTCCATACCTGTAGTCCCAGCTATCAGGAGGCTGAGGCAGGAGGACTGCTTGAGCCCAGGAGTTCCAGGCTGTAGTAAACTATGATCATGCCACTGCACTCCAGCCTGGGTGACAGAGCAAAGCCCTATCTTATAAACAAACAAACATGAGTGTCAGCTTTCCAAGAGTATCACAAGATTCTGATCTGTCAGTTAATGCTGGTACTGTCCACTCAAACATGTCTATTGGTTTTAATAATTTATGAGAAAGTATGACTAAAATTAATAAAACATTCTTCCCAAAAGGCTAAATGACCACAATGCTAATCACTTAAGTAACCACTTAGGTAATTACATAGAAACTTTTGTGGACAGCAATCCAGCAAAAAAAAAAAAAAAAAAAAAGAAAAGAAAAACACTCATTACTCAGAGGTGAAATAGGCTCATCCATCAGTGTGGCAGATTATTTGCTAAGAGAGCACCAGAGAAGCAATGAATGTATACAATTGTCTTATGGCTTCTTTCAAGAAGAATGGATTAATCTTCTCCCCCTACCTTTTTTGGCGTGTAAGCTCTCTGAGATGCATTCCCTACTGTTTCTCTGCTGAAACTGTGTTTCATGTTAGAAGCAATCAATGTCCCTTTTAATAACTTAGGGTTGACCAACAATAGGTCATTACTTCATGGTTAATCAACTGATGACACTTTAGTACAATGATTTATTTCAGGGCTAACAACTCTACTCTGTATCCCTGCAATGAAGAACTCCATGGTGGCAGGGTATCCTGTTGTTGAGAAAACATACTTCAAAGTCACATTAAAGGAAAGGCAGACAATGTAACTCCCTGATATTTCCAGCTCACCTGCCAAATGTCCTCTTGGCTGAATCTTTGATCTGAATTTGGATGATGGCATGGGAACGGGAGGAGTCTGCATTAACTCCAGTGGCCCCAGTGCTGCGCTCCTTGCTGCCCTTTAAGATCACCTGAAAATAAAATCCACAGGATGACTTCCCCAAGGAGTAAACAAAAGCCTCTGGCTACTAAGAGTTGGCTAAGAGCAGTAGACAGCAGACATATAATTGTGTCAGTGCACTGCAGTTTTTTCTGTCCAGGTGGAAAACTGCTCAAACACTAAATTATACCTAGTTAGTACCCAATGACAATGAAAACAATGTGAAATACTAATCCTGTGGAAGAACATTCCATAGCTCAAGAGCTAATTTACTTCTTGATCTCATATACTCTTTTTAGTATCTTTGATGGATTTAGCCTAACTAAAATCCCTAGGGCATAACTTGGCTCCAAATCAAGGTCTCATAATACCCATCTATCTTAGTAACTGAGGCAAAGGACATAAATGTGCATTATAGCATGACTAATCACATCCACCTGTTCTACCAGGAGGCAGTCATAAAGGAGGCCAGGCCCGATGTAGAAATATGGAAGTGATGAGTTACTGTAATTACCATGAGCCCATGATTTCCCTTGAGACTAATCCTCACTCACCCTAGACTGGGAGTAAAGACTAACAGGAGTCCTTCCGGCCATCATGGAACGGGGCAGGGGAGGTGAAGCGTCAGGATTGGCCTGCAGCCACTGAAAACACAGCCATTTAAGAACATGCTGCCCTTATTTTGGACAGGGGTATGAGTGTTAGTTACTGAGAATAAAAAAGGCAAAACAAATTTTTTTTGAAATAGGGGCTTACTCTGTTACCCAGGCTGGAGAGCAGTGGTATGATCATAGCTCACTGCAGCCATGACTTCCTGGGTTTGACAGGTACTCCCGGCTCAGCCTCCTGAGTAGCTGGGATTATAGGTGTGCACCGCCACACCTGGCTAATTTTTAAAATTTTTTGTAGAGACATGGTCTTACTATGTTGCCCAGGCTGGTCTTGAACTCCTGAGCTCAAGCAGTCCTCTCTCCTCAGTCCCTCAAAGTGGTAGGATTACGGGCATGAGCCACCACACCCAGCCACAAAGAACTTTAAAAACATTATTTGGGCCGGGCATGGTGGCTCACACCTGTAATCCCAGCTTCTCAGAAGGCTGAGGCAGGAGGATCATTTGAGCCCAGGAGGTTGAGGCTGCAGTGAGCCGTGATTACAGAGCAAGACCCTGTCTCAAAAAAATAAATAAATAAAAATTTAAAAATAAAGATTTAAAACTGTATTCACTTTTAAAGCCAGTAAAAGAAAAGGGGGTAGCAGTGGACAATGTATTTTTTCTTTTTTTTTCTAATAAAAAAACAGAGATGGGGTCTTGCTATGCTGCCCAGGCTGATTTTGAAGTCCTGGGCTCAAGCAATCTTCCCACCTCGGCCTCCCAAAATGCTGGGATTACAGGTGTGATATATTTCAATGAAATTTTAGAATGTGGAAAGATAATGAAGGGATGGTAATTGCCAGCAATGAAGTTATAAACTAAGTAAGTAAGTAGGAAAGGTGGGAGTCAGTCTATCAGCCCATTAGGACCCCTAAGAGGGGCTCAGACTCTGGAAGCACCAGGTACTGTTGGGATAAGGCAAAGATACACACTGTCAGTGATCAGAGCAGTAAAGCCCTTAGTGAAACAGTCCCCATTCATCCCCACCCTGTGCAGGAGGCAGAAGGTATAGTCTCCAGAAAATGGGAACCAGAGACCACAGAGGACTAAGCACCAGGCACCGTGTGGGGCAGAGTGAAGTCAAAGAACTTAAACAAGGATTAAGTAAAAGCAACACACCAGCGTTCCCCAACATCAGTCCTCAGCCAGAATTCTCTGGAGAAACCCTCACTCCCAAGCCCTTCACATGTTTACATTTTGGGGACTTCCCCGGCAAAGCCAATTAACTTTCAACCTATAGTGAAGCTTAATGATCAGCAAGCACACCTCCGACACACAAACTTTGTGACTGTTATTTTTTTAGTGCCTCATACTTAAACGTGAATAGAAAGCCAAAGCCACTAGCATGAAAACACCAAACCAAAAGAGGGAATAGACAAAGCACTTGGAAATTTAAAATATGATAAAGTAAAAATTGTATTTAAAAGGTAGTAAGATTTAGGCTGGGCATGGTGGCTCATGCCTGTAATCCCAATGCTTTGGGAGGCTGAGGCAGGAGGATCACTTGAGCCCAGGAGTTCAAGACCAGCCTGGGCAAATAGTGAGACCCCCCCCAACTCTAAAAAAATTAGCTAGGTGCAGTGGTGCACACCTGTAGTCCCGGACAGCAGGCTGAGGCAGTAAGCTGCACTCCCGCCTAGGGGACAAAAATCCCATCTCTTAAAAAATAATCACCTACTATCAAGTTCAGGGGGAAAAATAAATTAAATAAAATAAAAGGTTGTAAGTTTTAGGTTTTTTGTTTGTTTGTTTGTTTTGGAGTTGTAAGTTAAGGATATGTCCCAGGAAATAAAACATAAACAAGATCTGCACTCTCATGTTTGTTGCAGCCCTGTTCACAATAGCCAAGATTTGGAAGCAACCTAAGTGTTCAAGAGATGAATGGATAAAGAAAATGTGGTGCTCGTACACAATGGAGTACCCATTCAGCCATGAAAAAGAATGAGATCCTGTCATTTGCAACAACATGGATGGAACCGGAGATCATTATGTTAAGTGAAATAAGCCAGGCACAGAAAGACAAACATCACATGTTCTCACTTATGTGTGTGTGATCTAAAAATCAAAGCAATTGAACCCATGGACATAGATACTAGAAGGATGGTTACCACAGAGGCTGGGAAGGGTAGTGGGGATGTGGGGGTGGTTAATAGGTACACAAAGAAATAATGAATAAGACCTACTATTTGACAATATAACAGGGTGATTATAGTCAACAATATTTTATTGGCTGGGCATGGTGGCTTACACCTGTAATCCCAGCACTTTGGGAGGCTAAGGCAGGTGGATCACTTTAGTGCAGGCCTTTGATACCAGCCTGGCCAACACGGTGAAACCCCATCTCTACTAAAAATACAAAAATTAGCCAGGTGTGGTGACGCACACTTGTAGTCCCAGCTACTCAGGAGGCTGAGGCACGAGAATTGCTTGAACCCGGGAGGTGGAGTTGTAGTGAACTGATATCGCACCGCTGCACTCCAGCCTAGGCAACAAAGCAAGACTCTGTCTCAAAAACAACAACAACAACAACAACAACAATATTATTTGAGGCCAGGCCTGGTGGCTTATGCCTATAATCCCAGAACTTTGGGAGGCTGAGGTAGGGATCGCTTGGGCCCAAGAGTTTGAGACCAGCCTGGGCAACATAGCAAGACCTCATTTCTACAAATTAAAAAAAGAATAACTGGGCCAGGCACGGTGGCTCACACCTGTAATCCCAGCACTTTGGGAGGCTGAGGCGGGTGGATCACGAGGTCAGGAGATCGAGACCGTCCTGGCTAACATGGTGAAACCCCATTTCCACTAAAAATACAAAAAACTAGCTGGGCATGGTGATGCACGCCTATAGTCCCAGCTACTTGGGAGGCTGAGGCAGGAGAATTGCTTGAACCCAGGAGGCGGAGGTTGCAGTGAGCTGAGATCGCACCATTGCACTCCAGCCTGGGCGACACAGCGAGACTCCGTCTCAAAAAAGAGTAAGAGCCGAGTGTGGTGGGTCACACCTGTAATCCTAGCACTTTGGGAGGCTGAGGCAGGCAGATCACTTGAGGTCAGGAGTTTGAGATCAGCCTGGCCAACAGGGTGAAACCCCGTCTCTACTAAAAATACAAAAATTACCCGGGTGTTGTAGTGCACGCCTGTAATCCCAGCTACTCGGGAGGCTGAGGCAGTAGAACTGCTTGAACCCAGAGGCGGAGGTTGCAGTGAGCCGAGATTGTGCCATTGCACTCCAGCCTGCGGGACAAGAGTGAAACTGCATCTCAAAAAAAAAAAAAAAAAAAAAAAAAAAAGAATAAGAAAGTCCTATTTCATTTTTTCTCAATCTCTCACCATTTTAATTTATATCATATTGAACATAGTCACAGTTTCTAAATTAAGAATCCAAAAGTTGACAGAGCCAAACTTCAACAATAAGACATAAAAGATCTTAACAGGTAGTAGTGGTTGCTTTTTAGAAATTTAATTAACTAAAAATATTTTTTCCATGATCTAAGCAATAGTATGTTTCTAAAGATTATCTGTATGACCTCTCTAAGCCTCACACTGCATACTTGTAAGATGCTGGCTATCAGCCTGTCTGCCTCGCAGGGCCGCGGTGAGACGGGAACAGCGCTGGGGAATGTGGATTGAGTGCCTCCTAGGTGCCAAGCACTGGGGCCCCACGTACCTGTTCGGTTTTGTTCATGGTTTTCATCACTATGTAACATACAACCCAGCATGCTTATTTATTATCTCGATTATCCATCTCCCCCTCTAGAAAAAAAGTTTCATGAAGAGAAAGCTTTTGGCATCATTTGTTCACCATATTTAGAGCAGTGCCTGGCTCGTCAGAGAGGCTCAAAATCACTGGTGGAGCAATGAATGAATGGGTATCCCACTGAGTCCTTGCTGAGATGATCCAAGGTACAGATGGGAGCATGGGATGTAGGAGGAGGATCACGGCTATGAATTCACAGAGGAGCGTGCAGTGGTCCTGGCATTGAAACTGACTGTTTAACCCTAAAGTCTGCCCTATTCAGTGCTCTAAACAAATGGTGTCCATGAAAGTGCTGCTACGCTGTAAAGCGCTGTATGCCCATAACCTGTTATAAGAATTGCACCTTCCCTCTCCCTCTCCCTCTCCCTCTCCCTCTCCCTCTCCCTCTCCCTCTCCCTCTCCCTCTCCCTCTCCCTCTCCCTCTCCCTCTCCCTCTCCCTCTCCCTCTCCCTCTCCCTCTCCCTCTCCCTCTCCCTCTCCCTCTCCCTCTCCCTCTCCCTCTCCCTCTCCCTCTCCCTCTCCCTCTCCCTCTCCCTCTCCCTCTCCCTCTCCCTCTCCCTCTCCCTCTCCCTCTCCCTCTCCCTCCCTCTCCCTCTCCCTCTCCCTCTCCCTCTCCCTCTCCCTCTCCCTCTCCCTCTCCCTCTCCCTCTCCCTCTCCCCTTTCTTTGGTCTCCCTCTCCTTCTTTTTTCGGTCTCCCACTATTATCGAAGCTGGACTGTACTGCCATGATCTCGGCTTGCTGCAACCTCCCTGCCTCGGGCTCCTGTGACTCTCCTGCCTCGGCCTGCCGAGTGCCTGGGATTGCAGGCGCGCGCCGCCACGCCTGAATGGTTTTTGTATTTTTGGTGGAGACGGGGTTTCGCCGTGTTGACCGGGCTGGTCTCCAGCTCCTGGCCTCGAGTGATCTGCCTGCCTTGGCCTCCCGAGGTGCTGGGATTGCAGACGGAGTCTCGCTAACTCAGTGCTCAATGGTGCTCAGGCTGGAGTGCAGTGGTGTGATCTCGGCTCGCTGCAACCTCCACCTACCAGCCTCCTGCCTTGGCCTCTTAAAGTGCTAAGATTACAGCCTCTGCCCCGCCGCCACCCCGTCTAGGAAGTGAGGAGCATCTCTGCCTGGCCGCCCATCGTCTGGGATGTGAGGAGCCCCTCTGCCCGGCCGCCCTATCTGGGAAGTGAGGAGCGCCTCTGCCCGGCCGCCCATCGTCTGGGATGTGAGGAGCGCCTCTGCCCGGCTGCCACCCCGTCTGGGAGGAAGTGAGGAGCGCCTCTGCCTGGCTGCCCCGTCTGGGAGATGAGGAGCACCTCTGCCTGGCCGCCCCATCTGGGAGGTGAGGAGCGCCTCTGCCTGGCCGCCACCCCGTCTGGGAGGAAGTGAGGAGCGCCTCTGCCCGGTTGCCCCATCTGGGAAGTGAGGAGCGCCTCTGCCTCGCCGCCACCCCGTCTGGGAAGTGAGGAGGGCCTCTGCCCGGCCGCCACCCCATATGGGAAGTGAGGAGCGCCTCTGCCTCGCCGCCACCCCGTCTGGGAAGCGAGGAGCGCCTCTGCCTGGCCGCCACCCCGTCTGGGAAGTGAGGAGGGCCTCTGCCCGGCTGCCACCCCATATGGGAAGTGAGGAGCGCCTCTGCCCAGCCGCCCCTTCTGGGAGGTGAGGAGCGCCTCTGCCCAGCCGCCCCTTCTGGGAGGTGAGGAGCGCCTCTGCCTGGCCGCCACCCCGTCTGGGAGGAAGTGAGGAGCACCTCTGCCCAGCTGCCCCATCTGGGAAGTGAGGAGCGCCTCTAACCGGCTGCCACCCCGTATGGGAAGTGAGGAGCGCCTCTGCCCGGCCGCCCACTCTGGGAAGTGAGGAGCGCCTCTGCCTGGCCGCCCACTCTGGGAGGTGAGGAGCGCCTCTGCCTGGCCACTCCGTCTGGGAAGGGAGGAGCGCCTCTGCCCGGCCACCCCGTCTGGGAGGTGAGGAGCGCCTCTGCCCGGCCGCCACCCCGTCTGGGAGGAAGTGAGGAGCACCTCTGCCCGGCCGCCCCGTCTGGGAGGTGAGGAGCACCTCTGCCCGGCCGCCACCCCGTCTGGGAGGAAGTGAGGAGCACCTCTGCCCGGCCGCCCCGTCTGGGAGGTGAGGAGCGCCTCTGCCCGGCCGCCACCCCGTCTGGGAGGAAGTGAGGAGCACCTCTGCCCGGCCGCCCCGTCTGGGAAGTGAGGATCGCCTCTGCCCGGCCGCCACCCCGTCTGGGAGGAAGTGAGGAGTGCCTCTGCCCGGCTGCCACCCCGTATGGGAAGTGAGGAGCGCCTCTGCCCGGCCGCCCCGTCTGGGAGGTGAGGAGTGCCTCTGCCTGGCCACCCCATCTGGGAAGTGAGGAGCGCCTCTGTCCAGCCACCCCGTCTGGGAAGTGAGGAGTGCCTCTGCCCGGCCGCCCCGTCTGGGAGGTGAGAAGTGCCTCTGCCCGGCTGCCACCCCGTCTGGGAGGAAGTGAGGAGCACCTATGCCCGGCTGCCCCATCTGGGAGATGAGGAGCACCTCTGCCCGGCCACCCCGTCTGGGAGGTGAGGAGTGCCTCTGCCTGGCCGCCACCCCGTCTGGGAGGAAGTGAGGAGCGCCTCTGCCCGGCTGCCCCATCTGGGAAATGAGGAGCGCCTCTGCCCGGCCGCCACCCCATATGGGAAGTGAGGAGCACCTCTGCCCGGCCGCCCCGTCTGGGAGGTGAGGAGCTCCTCTGCCTGGCCGCCCAGTCTGGGAAGTGAGGAGCGCCTCTGCCCGGCAGCCCAGTCTGGGAAGTGAGGAGCGCCTCTGCCCGGCAGCCCTGTCTGGGAGGTGAGGAGCGCCTCTGCCCGGCAGCCCAGTCTGGGAAGTGAGGAGCGCCTCTGCCCGGCCGCCCCGTCTGGGAGGTGAGGAGCACCTCTGCCCGGCTGTCACCCGGTCTGGGAGGAGGTGAGGAGCGCCTCTGCTCGGGCGGCCCCGTCTGGGAAGCGAGGAGCGCCTCTGCCCGGGCGGCCCCGTCTGGGAAGCGACGAGCGCCTCTGCCCGGGCGGGCCCGTCTGGGAAGCGAGGAGCGCCTCTGCCCGGCCGCCCTGTCTGGGAGGTGTACCCAACAGCTCCGAAGAGACAGCGACCATCGGGAGCGGGCCATGAGGACGATGGCGGTTTTGTTGAAAAGAAGAGGGGGGAAGTGTGGGGAAAGGAAGGAGAGATCAGATTGTTGCTGTGTCTGTGTAGAAAGAGGTGGGCATAGGAGACTCCATTTTGTTCTGACTAGGAGAAATTCTTCTGCCTTGGGATGCTGCTGATCTATGGCCTTTCCCCCAGCCCCATGCTCTCTGAAACATATGCTGTGTCAACTCAGGGTTAAATGGATTAAGGGCGGTGCAAGATGTGCTTTGTTAAACAGATGCTTGAAGGCAGCATGCTCTTTAAGAGTCATCACCACTCCCTAATCTCAAGTACCCAGGGGCACAAACACTGCAGAAGGCCGCAGGGACCTCTGCCTAGGAAAACCAGAGACCTTTGTTCATGTGTTTATCTCCTGACCTTCTCTCCACTATTATCCTATGACCCTGCCATATCCCCCTCTCCGAGAAACACCCAAGAATCATCAATAAATACTTCATAAATTAAAAAAAAAAAAAAAAAAAAAAAAAAAAAAAAAGAAATTTAATTAACTAAAAATATTTTTTCCATGATCTAAGCAATAGTATGTTTCTAAAGATTATCTGTATGTGAGATGTAAAATCAAAATTCAGAATCATACTTAAATACACCCATTTTGTAAAAAGTTTGCTAAAAATTTAAACAGACAACATGATGAATCCTTTTGTAAAGAGAAGAATCCGCTAATTTATAAAGCTAGTTCATCAACTATATGGCTACCACCTTTATGCTAATGAAATCGTAAGAGTTACAGTGGTAATCTCTTATACTGGATATGGCAAGTGCTGAGAAAAAAGCACTGCTAACTAAGCTCAGATGCTGGGTAAGACACTTAAGGCCAGCGCTGTGACTGAACCATCTGGTTTAAATGCACTTTCTGGCCCTGGCTTCTCCCTGTCCCTTTCACTTCATGTTTACACAGGCTGGGATGCAATGCTGATGGATCATCATAGATTGGTATTGTTCCTTTTTCAAACTTTTTTTTTTCTTCATTAGAAAGGACAAACTTACTGTGGAAAACTTGGAAAATATAGGAAAAGGATAAAGAAGAGAATATATATCTCTCATAATCCCAGTGATTATAAAACTCTGGTATATTTCCTTTCAGAGTTTTAGATTTCTTACAGCTCTTTTTTTTTGTCATTTACAAATCCCATGAAAAGACAACGGAGGTCTTAAACCTTTCCATTTGTAAAAGCAATATGTCTGACTAATAAGGAACACAGAGAAGCTACTTACACAAGGTCACATAGGTAGAATGTGGTCAGGCCAGGAATAGAAGCCAGATATCCTCTTCTACATGTGAGTAATGATGTTACTAATGATGCTAGTCCACTGAGACCTAGTGAGAGCTCAGAGAGGCCTCAAGACCATACTTCGCAAGGAAATGTGGATCTGAACAGGAAATGCAAAGGGTGGCCCTGTGGTTCTTCCTCAAGAGTGTCAAAAAAGATTGGCTTCTGAGATTGTGTTACAGACTTTTGAACTTGGGTTTTCACTGCATCTTGTACACCATAATGTACTGGGTATCTCTAAGTGCATCTCAGAGACCTAACATGTTGAGATGCCCTTTCCTGGTTAAATATGTTTTAGAGAAGGCATGAGGAGTTTCTGGTCCTTGGGCCAATTTTTTCCAATAACAGCTTGCTATAGTCATGCCTTCCAGAAACTATATAATAATGCACCTGAGCTATGAAGAGTAAAAATGAGGCAGTCTGTGAATATCATCACACTTTTGTAAATGACATATACAACCGAAGTATAGCAGTTAAAATGGTGAAATCTGGAGTCAGGTTGCCAGAGTTCACATGCCAGCTCTACCATGTGGTTGTGTAGACTACCGCAAGTCACTTAACTTTTAAGGGTCTCAGTTTCTTATCTACAAAATGGGAATTATGGCCGGGCACAGACGCTCACGCCTGTACTCCCAGCACTCTGGGAGGCTGAGAAGGGTGGATCACCTGAGGTCAGGAGTTTGACACCAGCCTTGCCAACACGGTGAAACCCCATCTCTATTAAAAATACAAAAATTGGCCGGGCACAGTGGCTCACGTCTGTAATCCCAGCACTTTGGGAGGCCGAGGTGAATGGATCACCTGAGGTCAGGAGTTCGAGACCAGCCTGGCCAACCTGGCGAAACCCCATCTCTACTAAAAATACAAAAATTAGCCAGGCATGGGTAGTGGGCACCTATAATACCAGGTACTCAGGAGGTTGAGGCAGGAGAATCCCTTGAACCTGGGAGGCAGAGGTTGCGGTGAGTCAAGATCATGCCACTGCACTCCAGCCTGGACAAGACAGCAAAATTCCATCTCAAAAACAAAACAAAAAGAAAAGATACTAAAGAACTTACATCTTTGTGTAAACTTCTAAAACTTAAACTATTTCCTTTTTTCATAAATGTAAAACAGAGTTTCATGGAAAAATAAAGCTTTAGAAATCAACATGAAATATCATGGGCTCCCTAGAGCAAACCAAAAAAAAAAAAAAAAAAAAAAAAAAAAGGAAGGAAGCAGATAAGAGAAAGAGAGAATCTATTTGGGGGAAATGCAAAGTCTAGGAGGCGAGCAAAATTAATGCAATCACCTTTAAAACTACTAAGCTCCCTTTTCCTCTCACTGCCTCCTCCTTCTCAGACTCCTTCCCTAACTAAACTCTGTTGGGCAAGTTTCTAAATCTAGGTTCTCTAGAGAGAACATATTATGTAAATAGTAAAATGGGAATCTGCTACAACAGGAAGTAATGATAACTGGGCCTGGTGTGGTGGCTCATGCCTGTAATCCCAGCACTTTGGGAAGCTGAGATAGAGGATCACTTGAGCCCAGAAGTTCAAGACCAATCTGGGCAACATCTACACAAATTTTTTTAAAAAATTAGCCAGGTGTAGTGATGAACACCTGTGGTCCTAGCTACTCAGAAGGCTGAAGTGGGAGGATCGCTTGAGCCCAGGAGGTTGAGGTTGCAGTGACCCGTGATTGCACCACTGCACTCCTGCCTAGGTGACAGAGTGAGACTCTATCTCAAAAACAAACAAACAAACAAAAAAAAAACGAAAAACTGTGGTGGTGCTGGGAAACATCATTCAGGGACTTAATAAGAATAATACATGTGGAAAGTTGAGCCAGCATCATACTATAAATTCTATGTATGTTATCTCACTTCCTTCTCCCCATCATCCAACCTAATCATCTATCATTATCTACATGTTTCAGGCTCAGAGAGATAAAGGATATGCTCAAGGATACATGGCACTGTAACTGGCTGCCCATTACAGCCAAGGCAATGATAAAACATGAAACAAGTTTATCAAAATTCCTAGGAATGAATACCTCTGACCATATAAAATGGGTATAGGAATGACTTTAAAAAACTGTGAATCTCTAAAACTGAAAACATGCCCACTAATTGTCTGACAAAATCTTGATTCTGAATCTGGGAAATGTGATGAGGCAGTGAGTCCTCTGTAAAGGCAGGAAGTTCTGGTGCCTGTGTTGGCAAGAAATCAAATACAGTGGGAAGGAGAAACTTCCTGGAGGAAGGACAATCCTATTTGAATAATGAAGCTACCAGTTGTGCAGGCAGGCCATGCCTGAGTAATCCTGAGGGTGATCTGAGAGGGTAACACTCCAAGATGACACTTGAGCAAACACATGGGTGATACCTGAGCGAGTATGAACAGTGACACCTGAGAGTGAAATGTGACACCTGAGTTAGCAAGTGCTGTTGTTTCAAGTCAATAAATGTTTATTTATGAGGATAACTGTGTCAGGTATCCATAAATTATATAAACTTTCCACCTTGATCTCAGCTGGCTTCCTCCTTGTCCAATACCATATGTACTGCAGACTGAGGGTATCAATGGCGATAATATGTTGACTAACAAGGAACTTTTTTCCTGCTTTTCTTAGGAACCATACTTTAGAATAGAACAGTGCCATAAACACTTCCAGGATGCAGGGGTTGACTCAACACCAGACTGCCAGCATTTACAGTCTAAAGGCAATGAAGAGTCTTCTTCTGAGTGTTTGCTTCTTGCCTCTTTAATTGGTCTAATCTTCAGTGACAAAGGAATCCTGAGGACCAGACTCACCTGATGCTCCTGGCCAAATGTGGGACTGGCTGGAGGTAGGGGCAAGAGGACCACAGGGAATAGAGTATGAGAAACAATTTCCTTAGGACTCCACAGCGGAGGAAGCTCTGGGGAGAATGGTCACAGCCCCAGGGCAGCCCTTTAGCATGTCCCACACACTTCTGTTCTGTGCCTACCTTTGCAATCACTAGAAAGAGGCTCTTAGGCGACCCTCTAAAACAGACACACTCGGGCGCTATACTCAGGTTTTGGATCCCAGGACCCAGGAATCTAATAATGCAAATGTGAAGTGTCATCCCTTAAGCAAAATTTACCTACAGTATTTGTCTCAGGAAAAAGAAACTTAGAAAAAGATATATACCAATGATGGGCCACCATGCCACTGCACACACCCAAGTCCCAAGTATTAATTTTGAAAAAGCAACAACAAAATTTTCCACAAACCCTGTTATTTGAAGATTAAACAGTCCTTTAAACACCTAATTTTAGGCAAATGATAACAGAAGACATTGTTATCAATGTATTAATTCATTCAGTGAGTGTCTTTTCTTTCTTTTTTGAGATGGAGTCTTGCTCTGTTGCCTGGGCTGGAGTGCAATGGCACGATCTCTGGTCACTGCAACCTCTGCCTTCCGGGCTCAAGCAATTCTCCTGCCTCAGCCTCCCAAGTAGCTGGGATTACAGGCGCCCACCACCACACCCGGCTCATTTTTGTATTTTTGTAGAGGTGGGGTTTCACCATGTTGGCCAGGCTGGTTTCAAACTCCTGACCTCAAATGACCTTCTAGCCTCGGCCTCCCAAAGTGCTGGAATTACAGGCGTGAGCCACCATGCCTGGCCTCTCTTAATTTCTTAAGAAAAACTGATTTCTAATTATACATTATAGGTAGTATAGTATCGTGAAAAGGGCTTCAGAGTGAGATCAATCCAAGCTGAAATCTTGCTCTGCCAGCTGTTAGCTATGTGATTCTGGGTTATCACTTGATTTTAACCTCAGTATTTTCACCTCTTAGAGAAGTTTACAATATTTACCTTGATTTTGTGATGATTAAATGGGGTAATATTTGTAAAAACCTCTAACAAAGCATTTGGTAGATAGTGCTCATTAAACATTTGCAATTATTATTAGAACACAGTGAAAAGGAAGGCAGGAAAGATCAAGAGTAGAATCAGCTGGAGAGGCTTGAACTTTGGCATTTGCTGGAGGCATTTCTACAATGCCAAACCTGACTGCTTTCCCTGGTCCCTTAAGCTTGGTTGAAGACTCAGATACTTCTCCCTGGAGGAGTGTACCGTGAAGCTATACTAAGCTAAGTCTTCTTAAGTGCCTGGCCTATCCTTCTAGTCCTCTCGCTTTTACTCTAGCCAGGCTTGTTGGATGCACTAGAAGAATGACTGCGATGGCTGCATGTTAGAATCACCTGGGGAGCTTTTAAAATAATACCCATCCTCATACTGCTGGTGGGAGTGTAAAATGGTAAAGTCACTTTGGAAAACAGTGTGGCATTTCCTAAAAAAAGTATGGCCCAGCGATTTCACTCCTAGGCATACACCCAAGAAAATGGAACACATTTGTCCACACAAAAACCTTTGTACATGAATGTTCACAGCAACATTATTCATAATGACCAAAAGTGGAAACAACCCAAATGTCTATCAACTGATGAATGGATAAATAAAATAAGGTATCCGTACAATGTAATATTATTCAGCCACAAAAAGGAATGAAGTCCTGATACATGCTGCAACATGAATGAACTCTGAAAATAAACTAAGTGAAAGAAGCCAGAGACAAAAGGTTGCATATTGTATAATTCTGTTTATACGATACGGACAGAATTGGCAAATCCACAGAGATAGAAATTAGTGGTTGCCAGGCACTGGGGGCAAGAGAAATAGGGAGTTAACTGCTAATGGAGTTTCATTTTGGGGTGATGAAAGTTTTCTGGAATTAGATAGTGACAATGGTTGCATAACTTCACGAATATACTTTAAAAAAATCACTGAATTGTATACTTAAAAAAAAAATCCCTCAGGGAGGATGCACCATTCCTGGAGGTCTTGCACTACCAAGTCAATGCATGGAGTGGACAGAACAAGCTCTACTCCATCTCCCTGTTCCAAAAATCCATTTAATAGGTTGTCCTTGAATAGAACATGTTAAACTGCTGAGAAAAGACACTACATTTTCTATTCTGAACCATTGGTCTTAAAAAAAAAAAAAAAAAGATACCACATTTGATCTTAGCCAAAAGACTGAGAAACAATGAATTGTATGCTTTAAAAAACTAAGCGGGACGCAGTGCATCACGCCTCTAATCCCAGCACTTGGGGAGGCCAAGGCTGGTGGATCACCTGAGGTCAGGAATTCGAGACTAGCTTGGACAACATGGTGAAACCCCGTCTCTACTAAAAATACAAAAATTAGGCAGGCATGGTGGCAGGAGCCTGTAATCCCAGCCACTCAGGAGGTTGAGGCAGGAGAATCACATGAACCTGGGAAGCAGAGGTTGCAGTGAGCCCAGATTGAGCCATCGCACTCCAGCGTGGGCGACAAGAGCAAAACTCTGTCTCAAAAAAAAAAAAAAAAAAAAAAAGAATATTATGGCCGGACATGGTGGCTCATGCCTGTAATCCCAGCACTTCGGGAGGTCAAGGTGAGAGGATTGCCTGAGTCCAGGAGACTGAGACCAGCCTGCGCAACATGGCGAAACCCCATCTCTACTAAAAATACCAAAAAAATTAGCCGGGTGTGGTGGCACACACCTGTAGTCCCAGCTACTCAGGAGACTGAGGTGGGAAGGATCACCCGAGCCCAGGGAGGTTGAGGCTGCAGAGAGCTGAAGTCACGCCACTGCACTCCAGCCTGGGCAATAGGAGTGAGACCCTGTCTCAAAAATAAAAAATAAAAAAAGAATGAATATTATGGTATGTAAATTATATCGCAATAAGAAAATTATATTAAGAAAACCAGTGGATCATACACTTTAAAAAAGGTGAATGTTATGGTATATGAACTACCTTTTAATTTAAAATAATAATAATACCCACACCTGGGCCCTACTCCTGAGGGATTCTGATTTAACTGACTTGAGGACGACACAAGCAAGCATTAAAAGACATTATGATGAAACTGGGAAAACAAGCCACAGAATGAGACAACATGCTTTTGATACAAATAACCAACAAGACTCATATCCGGAATATACAACTCGACAAGGAAAAGACAGATAACCCAAGATGAGGAAAAGACAGATAACCCAAGATGAGGAAAAGACCCAAACTGGCATTCCCAAAAGAGGAACTCCAAATTACAAGTTAAAAATATGAGAAAATATTCAATTTTATTCTCAATCAGGGAAATGCAAATTAAAACCCCACAATAAAATATAATTAAACACTTCAGACTGGCAAAAATTCAAAATATCTATCAATTGAAAGTGTCTGCAAGATGAAGAGCAACGGGATTGCTCGTATACTGCTTGTAGGAATGCACATCACTCTGGGAAACAGTTGGCAGCATTTAGTGTAGCTGAAAATATGGGCCACTGTGCCTGTCATCCCAACACTTTGGGAGGCTGAGGTGAGAGGACTGCTTGAGCCCAGGAGCTTGAGACCAGCCTGGGCAACATGGTAGGACCCTGTCTCTACAAAGAATAAAAAAATTAGCCAAGTGTGGTGGCATATGCTTGTGGTCCCAGCTACTTGGGAAGCTGAGGTAGGAGGATTGCTTGAGCCCAGGAGGTCAAGGCTGCAGTGAGCCATGTGTTCACGCCACTGGACTCCAGCCTGGGCTGGACAGAGCAAGACCCTGTCTCCAGAAAAAAATAAAAATAAAAATAATAAAAAAAGAAAAAGCATGTCATCTGACCTAATCATTTCACAGCTAGGTATATATCCTAGACAACCCGTGTGCTCTGTACAGAAATACATGTATAAGCACACTCACAGCTGCAATGTTCCAAATAACTCTAAAATGGAAACAACCCCAGTTGTTTATTAACAGGAGAATGGATAAATAAATTGTAGTATATTCCTATGATAAAACACTCTACAGCAAATAAAAATGAAGAAAACTAAAGCCAAATGCAAAAACCTCAATGGAACTGAAAAGCATAATATTGAGCAAAAGAAACAAAACACCAAAAAATACACAGTGTAGTTCTACTCATGCAAAGTTCAAAAACAGATGAAAACTAAGTTAGATGGTTTGGGGATAAATACATAGGTGGTAAAACTATAACAAATAACAAGAAAGTGATTAGCACAAAAGTCAGGATAATAGGGGGGTGTTATTGGAAAGTCACACAGGGGATTTGTAGGGTGCTACAATGTTCTATTTCTTGATCTGAGTAGCTGATTACAAGGGTGCTTGTTTCTTTATACTGTACATACTTAGGTTTTATGCATTTTTCTGTATAGTGCTATTTTTCACAATAAAAAAGGTTAAATCATTTTTTAAGTAAGGAAAAAAAGGCTCCAAACAATCTAATGTAAAGCCAGGGTTGAGGAACACTGCATTAAAGGAAGGTTCACCAGAAATCTATTTGTACTTACGTTAATAAATGCCCAGAACAGGAAAAAAAAAATTAAATATTTTACCGTGGACAGTAGATAGCTCAGTGGGGAACAGGGGAAGTGGGGTATGTATAGTAAGTTAGAGGGGCCTTTACTATCTTCTTACATATTTCTGTAATGTTTAAACTTAATGATAAGTATGACTTTTATTACAATAAAAGAATAACTTAATAAAAGAAGCAGACTGAAAAATTCCTTTGGAAGGACACACAAAAAACTAATAAAATTAGTTGCTCTGGAAAAGGAAATGGAAGTGGGTATTTTCACTTTTGAATTTTGAACTCATGTGATAGTATTACTTATTAAAAATTGTATTTAAAATAAGAGCCAGGTGCGGTGGCTCACGCCTGTAATCCTAGCACTTTAAGAGGCCAAGGTGAGAGGACTGCTTGAGGTCAGGAGTTCGAGACCACCCTAGGCGACACAGCAAGACACCATCTCTACAAAAAATTTTTAAAAATTAGCCAGGTCTGGCGGGGCGTGGTGGCTCACACCTGTAATCCCAGCACTTTGGGAGGTCAAGGTGGGCGGATCACAAGGTCAGGAGATCGAGACCGTCCTGGCAAACACGGTGAAACCCCGTCTCTACTAAAAAATACAAAAAATTAGCCGGGCGTGGTGGCGGGTGCCTGTAGTCCCAGCTACTTGGGAGGCTGAGACAGGAGAATGGCGTGAACCCGGGAGGCAGAGCTTGCAGTGAGCAGAGATTGTGCCACTGCACTCCAGCCTAGGTGACAAAGTGAGACTCCATCTCAAAAAAAAATAAATAAATAAAATAAAAAAAAAATTAGCCAGGTCTGGTGGCATGTGCCTGCAGTCCCAGTTACGTGGGAGGCTGCAGTGAGCTATGATTACACCTCTATACTCCAGCCTGGGCAACAGAGCAAGACCCTGTTGCTTAAAAAAAAAAAAAAAAAGTAAAAAGAATTTAAAGTGCAAATATTTGTCTCCAGCAACTTTTCCCAGAGCCCACTGCCATAGAGAAACACATTAGCAGCATTTGAAACTGGCACAATAAGGCTGGGTGCAGTGGCTCACGGCTGTAATCCCAGCACTTTGGGAGGTCGAGGCAGGTGGATCACCTGAGGTCAAGAGTTCAAGACCAGCCTGGCCGACATGGTGAAACACTGTCTCTACTAAAAATACAAAAATTAGCCAAGTGTGGTGGTGGGAGCCTGTAATCTCCGCTACTCAGGAGGCTAAGCCAGGAGAATTGCTTGAACCCACGAGGCAGAGGTTGCAGTGAGCCGAGATTGTGCCATTGCACTCCAGGTTGGGTGACAGAGCGAGACTCCATCTCAAAAAAACAACAACAACAAAAAGAAACTGGCCCAGTGGTATCCTTCCAATGAATTAAGTTCTCCCACATGCCCTACCTCCCACTAATCATGGGAGAAACCCTTTAGAGAAACAAGCTATCCTCTCAGAAAAGAATTCTCATTTTACAGATGTGAAGTGGTGGGCTTGTCATTGCCCTTTGCCTAAATATAAGTCCACTGTACTTGCTTAGTAGCAAAATGAATTTGTTCCCTGTACTTACACTGTTGTGGTGGGGTAATAAAGAAGGAAGAATTAATTACCTCTAAGAGGAGCTCCACAGTGTCCACCTGAAGCTCTTGCAGTCCCACTATCTGCACCATGTGCTTGCTATCTTCTCTTGCAAAGAGCCTGCAGATGCAAGAAAGTGGTTGGTATGATGGTGCTACTAAAACAGACTTTGTTCTTGCCTCCCCAGAAACCATTCCACCATTCCTCTATTAAATAGCAGTTTTCTGTTTGAGTGGGATGGATGCTTATCCTCCTCCCAACTCCACCCTCCTGACCTCAGCCCGATTCAGGGGTGGTTGTTGATTGTTGTAAAATAAATCAACAACTCTGGCTACAATTAAAAGAATGAGCACATATCTAAACTATGCTAATCAGTGGATGATGTACACCTGGCTACACTGTGATTTGTTCAGAGGTGGATATGGGATCTCTGCTGGTCCAATCAAAATAAAGTCCCGGTCTCTGGTTGTTAGACGCCTGGTGAAGTGATGCTCTCCCTTTGTCCCTGGATGTGAAAGCATACAGCCCTGTGGCCCTGGGAGCAGTGGAAGCCATTTTGTATCTACAAAGAGAGTTGGCTTCAGGATGAAACTAATAACACAGAAGACAGAATGAAGAGATGCAAATAAACTGGGTCCTTATTGCATCCCTGAGCTGCTGGAGTAAACCGCTGCTGGAGTAAACCAATTCTGAAGCCTGACTGTCCTCTAAGCTTTCCAGTTATTTGAGCCAATGATTTCCCTAAATGCTTAAGCTAGTATACATGGGGTTTTCTTTTATTTGCAATGTAAAGAGTCCTGATACATCTTATAAAGGAGCAAGGAAGAGCTGGGCTGCATCTGAATGCCTTAGGTCTGCGTTCAAGGTAATAAATGGTTATGGTCTACCATCATCATTAAACCAGATCCACTGAGAGGCATATGTTGAATCCATCAAAGACTCTAAGATTATTTTTCCCTCTTAATAAGATACTGATTAGGGTTAAGAACGAAATTCCGCTTCATAACTTAAAATACAAGAATGATTTTCTCAAAAATAATTTTTTTCTCAGTCTATGCTTCATCCCAATTTTCCAGATCTCTACAGGATTGGAGGGAAACAGCCTCACCAATGCCCATCATCTCTCTGAAAACAAATCTATTAAAACAGTCAGCCTTCTGGAGTAAAAGAATCTAGCTGTTGGATGCAGTGGTGTGTGTCTGTAGTCCCAGCTATTCAGAAGGCTGAGGCAGAAGGATTGCTTGAGCTCAGGAGTTTGAGGCTGTAGTATGCTATGATTGCGCCTGTGAATAGTCACTACATTACAGCCTGCGTAACGTAGCAAGAGCCCATCTCTGTTAAAAAAAAAAAAGGAAGATCTAACTTTTAGAGCCCTGCTGTCATTCCTGAACATATTTCCCAGGCCTTAATCTCTGAGCCCACCCCAGAAAGATTCCTCATGGACAGCCTAAAATGTACTTCAGTTTTTATGCAAGGGTATAAAAACAATTTATCCTCTACTTCTAGGAATTAATTTTAAGATCCTTAAGCTTTGTTTTCCAGTTTAAGAGGCAGACTGAACATACATACTTTTGTCTACCCTTGTCAAAGCCCCACTATTATAGAAAATGAATCGTATTAAAAAATTGGTCAGACACAGTGGCTGAAACCTGTAATCCTAACACTTTGGGAGGCCTAGAGAGGAGGATTGTTTGAGCCCAGGAGTTTGAGAACAGCCTGGGTAAGTAACATAGAGAGACCCTGTGTCTACAAAAAATAAAAATTAGCAGGGCATGGTAGCATGTACCTGTAGTCCCAGTTACCTGGGAGGCTGGGATGGGAGGATCACTTCAGCCCAGGAGGATGAGGCTGCAGTGAGCTGTGGTGGCACCACTGTACTCCAGCCTGGGCGACAGAGCAATACCTTGCCTCAGAAAAAGAAAAAAAAAATCAACAGGCTAAAGCATAACAGCATAAACAGGAAAGGGTGCCATCAATGGACCAGAAGCCCCAGAAAGGTAGGAAATAGATTACATTAGACAATTAAATGGATATATATATATATATATATATATATATATATATACATGAACCCCACAGGCATGACACTTGTAGAGTAAGCATAGGTCTTCCCTAGTGAGCCTCAGAGAAGCATCAAACCCAAGAGTTAATATATGCCTATTCCCCTGCTACAACTGAGGAATGCAAATATACAAGGCAATAAAATAAACTGGGCAATTCATTAAAGAAATGCATTCAGAAAGAGCTAGATATCCTAACCTCCCTTCACCCAAATAAACAACACACACACACACACACACACACAGCACAGTGGCTTTTATTCCATGGCAATTGTTCTTTAAGGGAAGTGGGCATTCTGACTGGAAAGGGCTCCTAATGAGGGCATTGGAACTTGATGGAGAAGCTGTGATTGAGCTAATTCGAGACGTCAACACCAAGAAGGTAAAAAACAAAGGCAACTCTTCCTCAAGCATCCCCAGAGAAGCACCCTCTTTTATTTCACAGTTGTTTTGTCAGGACTGAACTCTAAACACCTATACAATCTCAAGTGGCATATCTGAAGGTCCCCTATAGTCTATAGGAGAAAGGCCTGCCTAAGCCCACTCGCTGGCTTCTCCAGTTATGCTACTCAGTACCCTAGTGACCCTCTACAATGGGGGCCTGCCCTATCATGGTCTCCCTATTGAACTGGAATTGCTCCCTCACTCCCCATTCCATTGCTTGCTTGGAGCATGCAAAACTTGTGCATCCTTTTGGACAGCTCCATAGAGGCTTAGATACCTTTGTTGCAGGGCTAGTCTCAAGCTGATTAGGTTTCCCTAGACTTCTAGGAGGCTCAGCCTCAATTCACTCCTCCAACGTCTCAAATCTGGTTAAACCTGTTATGACAACCTTTAATCCTTCCACCTCCTCCATTCCCTCTAACCTCTATTCTCCCATTTCCTCCACAACTTCTTTTGCCTCCTACTCAGTTTAAGTCATCTGTTTCAACCTAAACAAAACTTCATGCAAGAAAAATATAATAGGTGTTTAAAAGTAGAGTTACTGAATACATTTCTAAATTACTATATTATGTTGCGAGAGCAATAGTTTAAGCCTAACAAGGGTTAAAACTCTAAAGAGAAGATTTTCTTTTCTTCTTACTGATTTCAGAAAACTATCATGGTGTTTAGCCTAAGATTATTTACAGGAAAAACAAGAGAAAGTGGAAAACATTATTTATAGTTTTTCCAGTATAATAATAGGTCAAAAGAGCAGGAAGGGGTTTAAGTACATGTTGATTTCCTGACTTCTTGAAATTATGACCTTCTTCATAGACCAAAATAAAAGGGAAAGTCTTTTGATAGACATTAGAATATTGAACACTTTAAAAAATATTAATGAAAAGCTAATTTAGATTTTCCTATAGCTGAATTGACAGCTAGAAAATATGTATCTGATGCAGGAGCCTCATTTCACAAAAGGGCACTAATGTACCAAAGCATCTCATTAAAGCCCATGATTCAGTGATTCTCCCAGACTCTGGCTTAAAACAGCGATGAACAGATTTATCTCTTCCCACTCATATTCAGTACCTTTTTCTTCTATTTAGGAGGTCATAAAGCTGTCCACAGTAAATTTCATAGAAGCTGATCCACACAAAGAGGTGCTTTCTTGGCTGGGACACTTCTAGTTGCCTGAAGATATCTCTGGCAGCTAGAGCATACAATCCTGGGTTCTCATGAGTTCCTATCATGGTGTAGGTCTTTCCAGCACCTGTCTGTCCATAAGCAAAGCAAGTGGCATTGCCTCTGGGGAAAGGATAATTTGCATTACTTATGCATATTAACAGAAGTATTAGTTTACCCATAGATTTTTAATGACAAAGGTCAAATGCAAACATAGAATCCTAGAGAAAATTCAGCAATAAACACATAAACCTTTAAGGAGAAGAGGACTTTACATTATAAGAACACAGGAAGAGGAAAAAAATTCTCAAACCACTACACAAGTTTTCCTTTTTTTTTTTTTGTTTTTTGAAATGGAGTCTCACTGTCAACCAGGCTGGAGTGCAGTGGTGTGATCTCCACTCACTGCAACCTCTGTCTCCCGGGTTCAAGTGACTCTCCTGCCTCAGCCTCCTGAGTAGCTGGAAGTACAGGTGTGCACCACCATACCGGGCTAATTTTTGTATTTTTAGTAGAGATGGGGTTTCACCATGTTGGCCAAGCTCGTCTCGAACTCCTGACCTCAAATGATCCGCCCACCTCGGCCACTCAAAGTGCTGGGATTACAGACGTGAGTCACCACGCCCAGCCTGATAGTAATTTTCTTACAGAACCAGTAAGAGAAACAACTCTAGAAGATAAAGAAACAAGGGCTTTAAAGAAACCACTTAGCGAATAAGCATTTACTGAGTTCCTACCCCATGCTAAGTGCTTTAGAGGATCCTAGAGATGATCTACTATTAATCTGAAAAGTTAAATTTAGTGAAAGAATAGAGAATTAAATACGAGAAATAATAGGAGATCATGTGATAAGCAAGATGGTAGTGACCACTCATAATTAAGGAAGTTTAGATAAAGGGGAAATCGATGTAAGCAAAGTATTTGAGGAAGGACTCACAAGAGTAGGAATTGGGCTGGGCCTTGAAGGCAGAAACTGAAAAGCAGGGAGCTTCCACTGTGGAACAGGAATAGCGTGACCAGAGGCCACAGTAGTAAACACGGCAGCAGGCACACCAAATCTTGAGGGGAAAAAAAAAGCCTGGGCTCTGGTTTCTGCCCTACCATTAACTAACCATATGACCTTAGGCAAGTCCCCTCACTTTTCTCTGTGCCTCAGTTTTCACTCTTATAAGTAGATTAGTTTCTAAGTAGTAGTAGATTGGTTTCTAAGATCCCTTCCAGTTGTGATGTCCTATGATTCTAAGTTAGAATCATTGCTCTTGTATGTGGGTACATGTGTGTGTACACACCCTTTATGAGTATGAAGAATTGCAGAATAAGAGGTGGAGAATGGAGGTGGGAGACCAGCCTGTCAATTACAGTATGTTTTACGAGGAGTTGGAGACCAAGATTATCCGAGTGTTGTGGGATTCACCCACGCAGTGCTAAGTAGAGAATGAACATAATCTTAGAGCTGTTGCAGACTCTTAAACATGAATCTCATGGATTAATAAGAAAAATAGCTGCTTACAGCAAAAAAAAAAAAAAAAGTCTATGCATTGTGACAGGAAAATAAATCTCAGGACCCCGAACTCACTAAGCCAAATGGAAAAGTCAAGATGGGAAATGGGTCCCGCAAACCTGCCTCCCATTTGGTTCCTAAATAAGATGGCTACAAAGATAAAAAGCTACATATCTCCCTCACATTTTGCCCACTAGGAAATTCCTTGTGGGCCCACGACTTTTACCTTAAAACAGTTGTGTTGAATTTCACCCTGGCAATGTCAATTGACAGCTTATCTTCACCCGTGGAGGACATAGGACAAAACTCAAAGTCATCCCTCTGCTCACCTGAGATAAATGCATATTTGATGCTTCCTCTGCCCTATTGTTGTCTACATTATCTAATGTAAAATGCAGTTCACTGGGCCAGGTGAAAGCATGAAGAACTATTTTCTCCAATCCCCAATATGAAAATTGAGTATTCAGTGAAAGACTGATCAAAGACTCGAAAGGATGCAACTGTTTTGTCTTTTTATCTATTGAAACATTTAAAACATATTTCTCTTCCTCCAATATCCACCCTTTCCCCTGTAAATTTTTTTTCCTTTTCCTTTGATTATTTTTTCCCCTTTTATTTGCTCTCAGATCTTACCCTTTAAATACTGAAGCCCTCTAAATCATCTTTGGAGAAAGGTATAGACCTGTCTCCTGGGCATGCATTCTTAACTTTGGCAAATAAATCTACAATGATTGAGACTTGCCTGGGTCATTTTCTTTGATTTATAGCATGGACAGGGATGGGGGAGGCTGGAGGTGAGCAGAGATGAGTACACAGAAAAGGATTTGAAGCCAGGTAGAAAATAAAGAAAGAGTAAAATGACAAAAGCAAGGGAACCATGGAAATGTGAGAATCAAGACATGTGAGTTAATTAGATGTAAGCTGCTTGGAGCAGAGACCAGCTACTCTTTGCCTTTTGAACCCTGGCTCCCAGCAGTGTGGGTACTATAAATACTGGCAGAGGCGGAGTTAGGAAATGAATTACAGGAGAAAAATTTGAACACACTAAGGAAGATCCAGCAGAGTAAGAGGAAAGAATAATATCTACTTCACTTTCTGAACACTTTAGGGATGAGCTTTTTCAAAAAGCAACAATACAGGAGTGAAAAACCTTATTATACTTTAAAGAACGGATATACTTAACTTGCAACTCTTGTTATTACTAAAGTCTTAACATTCAAATTCTAACTTATTTTCGAAACTTACTCCTCAAAAAGCATTCCCTAGATTTGGTGCCCTTACTAAGAAATTGAACCTAAGAGATATTTCACATTTTTAGCCTGCTCATAAAATTTACAAAATTAAATAGCTTTTACAAAACAACAAAGCACAAAAAAATGGGCAAATGAAGATATCCAAATGGTCAGTAAGGACATGAAAAGGGCCAGGCACGGTGGCTCACACCTGCAATCCCAGCACTTTGGGAGGCTGAGGCAGGCGGATCACTCGAGGCCAGGAGTTCGAGATCAGCCTGGTCAACATGGCAAGACCCCATCTCTACTAAAAATACAAAAATTACCGAGGTGTGGTGGCACACGCCTACAATCCCAGCTACTAGGGTGGCTGAGGCACGAGAATAGCCTGAGCCCGGGAGGCGGAAGTTGCAGTGAGCTGAGATCGCACCACTGCACTCCAGCCTGAGTGTCAGTGAGACTCTATCTCAACAAAAAAAAAAAGGCCGGACTCAGTGGCTCAGGCCTGTAATCCCAGCACTTTGGGAGGCCGAGGCGGGCAAATCACGAGGTCAGGAGATCGAGACCATCCTGGCTAACACGGTGAAACCCCGTCTCTACTAAAAAATAGAAAAAATTAGCTGGGCGTGGTGGTGGGCCCCTGTAGTCCCAGCTACTCGGGAGGCTGAGGCAGGAGAATGGCGTGAACCTGGGAGGCGGAGCTTGCAGTAAGCCAAGATCGCGCCACTGCACTCCAGCCTGGGCTGCGAGACTCCGTCTCAAAAAAAAGAACATGAAAAGAAGCTCAGTATCATCAGGCATTGGAGAAACTCAAATTAAACCTACAATGAGATTATTTAATACCCATTAGATTGGCTAAAATAAGAAAGCCTGACGATATCAGATATTGCAGAACTACAATTCTCATGTTACTGTTGGGAGTATAAAATGGTACACTTTGAAAAGTTGTTTGACATTTTCCCTTTTTTTCTCTTCTTTGAGACAGGGTCTTGCTCTGTTGTCCAGGCTGGAGTGTAGTGATCCCAGATTATTGCAGCCTTGATCTCTTGGGCTCAAGCAACAACCTTCCAAGTAGCTGGGACTACAGGCATGTACCACCACACCCAGCTAATTAAAAAAATTTTTTTTTAGAGATAGGGTCTCACTATGTTGCCCAGGCTGGTCTTGAACTCCTGGCTCAAATGATTCTCCCATCTCGGCCTCCCACAGTGTGAAATTACAAGCGTGAACCACTGTGCCTGACTGACACTTTCTTATAAATATAAACCTATCCTATGAGCCAGCAATTCCATTTCTAGGTTTTTACCCAAAGTAAATGAAAACATGCTCATAAAAAAAATTATACAAGAATGTTCTGGTCATCATGGAGAAACCCCATCTCTACTAAAAAATAAAAAATTAGCTGTGCATGGGATTACAATCCCAGCTACTTGGGAGGCTGAGGCAGGAAAATCACTTGAACTTGGGAGGCAGAGGTTGTGGTGAGGTGAGATCGCACCATTGCACTCCAGCCTGGGCAACAAGAGTGAAACTCTGTCTCAAAAAAAAAAAAAAAAAAAAAGAATGTTCATACTTTATTCATAAAGTCCAAAGCTGGAAACAATGCAAATGTCTGTCAACAGGAGAACAGACAAAACAAAGTGTGATAATTTCATAGAAGGGAATATTACTCAGCAATGAAAACCACAGATACATGTAACAACATGTACTAATATAAAACACCATTATGCTAAGCAAACATTATGTTAAGCATATAAGTATAATGATTCTATCTCTATGATATTGTAGAACAGATAAAACTAATCTATACTGACAGAAAGTAAGTCAGTGGTTACCTAAGACCTGGGGGTGAGGGCAGAGGATTAACTAAATAGGGACACAAGAGAACTTTCTGGGGTGATGAAAATGTTCCATGTCTTGTTACAGATATTTGTTACTCACATATATAAAACTATCAAAACTCATCAAATGTGAATACTTAAGATCTGTGCATCTTATTGTATGTAAATTATCCCTCAATTTTTAAAAAGTTATTTGAAAAAACAGTCAAAATTCTCTGGAATCAGCAACACTAGCAGGCTACTTGGCATTTTCTATCATATATGCCTACAATTTTAATAGATAGGTAGGTAGGTAGATACGTAGGTAGGTAGATTAGATAGGTAGGTAGATAGATAGGTAGGTGGATTGGATGGATGGATAGACAGACAGACAGACAGAGGCAGGGTCTTGCTCCGTTGCCCAGGCTGGAGTGCAGTGCAAGACCACAGCTCCTGCAGCCTTGACCTCCTGGGCTCAAGCAATCCTCCCACCTCAGCCTCCCAAGTAGCTGGGACCACAGGTGCACATCACCATGCCTGGCTAATTAAAAAAAAAAAAATTTTATAGGCCAGGCATGGTGGCTCACACCTATAATCCTAGCATTTTGGGAGACTGAAGCAGGAGGATTGCTTAAGCCCAGAAATTCAAGACTAGCCTGGGTAACATGGCAAAATCCCATCTCTAAAAAAATACAAAAATATTAGCTGGGCATGGTGGCAGGCACCTGCAGTCCCAGCTACTCAGGAGACTGAGGTGGGAGGATTGCTTGAACCCGAGAGGCAGAAGTTGCAGTGAGCCGAGATTGCACCACTGCACTTTGGCCTGGGTGACAGAGTGAGAACCTGTCTCAAAAATATAAAATAAAATAAAATAAAATAAATATTTTTTGGTGTGTGTAGAGACAGGGTCTCCTTATGTTGCCCAGCCTGGCCTCAAACTCTTGGGCTCAAGCTATCCTCCTGTCTTGGCCTCCCAAAGTGCTTGGATTACAGGTGCAAGCCACCACATGTGGCCCATGCCTATATTTTAAATACTTATGCAACAGAGGCCCTTACTGTCATTCCTGTCCCATTCAATGTTTATTAAGTGTGAATAATAACTTAAAAATACATCTGGCTGGGCGCGGTGGCTCACATCTGTAATCCCAGCACTTTGGGAGGCTGAGGCGGGCGGATCACGAGGTCAGGAGATCGAGACCATCCTGACTAACACAGTGAAACGCCGTCTCTACTAAAAATACAAAAAATTAGCCGGGCATGGTGGTGGGTGCCTGTAGTCCCAGCTACTCAGGAGGCTGAGGCAGGAGAATGGCGTGAACTCGGGAGACAGAGCTTGCAGTGAGCCAAGGTCGCGCCACTGCACTCCAGCCTGGGCAACAGAGTGAGGCTCCGTTTCAAAAAAAAAAAAAACATCTATGAGGCCGGGCGCGGTGGCTCACGCCTGTAATCCCAGTACTTTGGGAGGCTGAGGAGGGCGGATCACGAGGTCAGGAAATGGAGACCATTCTGGCTAACACGGTGAAACCCCGTCTCTACTAAAAATACAAAAAAAATTAGCCGGGTGTGGTGGCGGGCGCCTGTAGTCCCAGCTACTCAGGAGGCTGAGGCAGGAGAATGGCGTGAACGTGGGAGGCGGAGCTTGCAGGGAGCCGAGATCACGCCACTGCACTCCAGCCTGGGCGACAGAGCGAGACTCCATCTCAAAAAAAAAAAAAAAAAAAAAAACTATGAAAAATTGATAAGTGATATTCACTTATCTATCTGATTCCAAAGAAAAAATTAACTGAACTATAGCCAGAATACATAATTCCTATCATCAAAGTTCAGACTAACTCCAACCACTTGAACTTTTTCTTCTGAGGACTTTGATGGGATTATATTGTTAACAGCTTAATTTTTCTTTTTTTTTTTAACACCCTTTCACTATCTATCACAATATATTTTTCCACTAGACACAGAGAAATAATAACATCAGTGTAAGAGGAAATTTTACTGCAAATTTCTAAATCCTTGGTAAATCCTATAGAGATACTGCATGTTTTCAGAAGAATCTAAATTTATTAGCTCAAAACACAAATTCATGTTTAAGTCAAAAGCACTGAAAAGCATGTGATATTTATAAAGAAATATGGTCTAATGGAAAATACAAAATAAAAAGCAAGAAAAGCAAATAATCATTATCGTACCCATTGAAAATATGCTGAATAAGTGGGTGAGTAGTCTTCATGTATACATCCCGATTGGTGCACGCCTCACCAAAGACTTCATCAAAATAAAAAACATGCTGAAAAATAAATTTGATTTTATGGAAAGAGACACATTCTGGATTTTCTTAATCACTATTCTAGTTAACAGATGATAAATGCCAAAATATGTCTTTAAGTAACAGTAACTGACCACATCAAACTTAGAGGTAAATAAGCAATCACTATTAAATGACAGGGCCTCCTCTTACTTGAGATCTCTGTAGACATGTTCTTACAAGGTAAAAACTAAGGCACACAATTTTTGTTTTCTCTTAAGAGAAGTAAATTGATAAACACAAGAGTGAGCCAATCCTCCTTAGGTCTAGGAGAGAAAGTGAATTCTATGGGGATTATCCTCGTATTCCAACTAAAGCTAGTATATTTAGAATTTTGGAGGAATTTGTGATCTGGTGCAGTGGCTCACGCCTGTAATCCCAACATTTTGGGAGGCCGAGGCTGGCAGATCACAAGGTCAGGAGATCGAGACCATCCTGGCTAACACAGTGAAACCCCATCTCTACTAAAAATACAAAAAATTAGCCAGGCGTGGTGGTAGGCACCTGTAATCCCAGCTACTCGGGAGGCTGAGGCAGGAGAATGGCGTGAACCCGGGAGGTGGAGCTTGCAGTGAGCCAAGATGGCACCACTGCACTCCAGCCTGAGTGACAGAGCGAGATTCCATTTCAAAAAAAAAAAAAGAATTTTGGAGGAATTCTAGGGGAAGATCTCAATTCTGTAGGTTACACAGCTTAACTTTTAATTCCATAAATATTTATTGCTCAGCTGGTAGCACATACATTGCAGTAGGCACTTGAAGGGGTCCAAGGATCTAGACATTACCCTAGCATTTCCCTATCTTACCTCCTAAAAATGTTAATCTACACAAGTCTGCAAATGACTGGAAGGTACAAGAATCTTAAGATAAAGTACGTGTTGATTTCAAAGGAAAACATATTCTCTCTGATTATGAAAAAGACTACACTGAGAATGGACCACGGGGGAAGAGGAGGAATTTGAAAGGGAGTGATGGAAGGGGGGAAGGTATTCCAGGCACAGGGGAAGTATGAACAGAGTCAAAGCATAAAAGCACAAGGAATTAACTGTTTAATTAATTAATGTTTAGGGAATAGCAAGGATTCAATGTGATTGAAATACAGTATCACAGTAAGTAGAAAAGTGAAACAGAGGCTGGGTGCAGTGGCTCCACACCTGTAATCTCAGCACTTTGGGAGGCCGAGGCAGGTGGATCACCTGAGGTCAGGAGTTTGAGACCAGCCTGGCCAACATGGTGAAACCCATCTCTACTTAAATTACAAAAAATTAGCCAGGCGTGGTGGTGGGCACCTGTAATCCCAGCTACTTGGGAGGCTGAGGCAGGAAAATCGCTGGAACCTGGGAGGCAGAGGTTGCAGTGAGCTGAGATTGCACCTTTGTACTCCAGCCTGGGCAACAAGAGCAAAACTCCATCTCAAAAAAAAAAAAAAGAGACAGAATACTAGAATAATGAGTTAGGACTGTGTTGTAGGGGTCTTGGGACACCAGTCTTAACTGGGGGGCAGAATGCTCATATTTAATTCAGTAAATAGTGGGGAAACAATGAAAAACTAACTTTATAGGTAAGAAGGATGATTTCAGTCTTTACTGGAAGATTAATCTGGCTTCACACTATGAATGGTTTGAGAACAGAGACACTAGTAATTCAGTGGTGAGGTAAAAAGCGTCTAAATTATTTGACAACCATGGAAATAAAGAGATGGATACAGAAGAAATTTGATAACTGACTAGAGGTGGGGAGCTGGGGAGAGAAAGGGGTCCAAGACGACTTCCAAATGAAAAATCACGGTAATTTGGAAAAAGACAGATAAAAGACCCCATTACATTGGGTCTGAAAAGCATTAATTCAGCAGCTGTAATTATTTCCATAATTTAGAGGCTTACCATGTTGATAGGTACAACTACATATATATATGTATGAATATATATTATTCTTATGTTGGTAGCTCGTATATATAGTATATATACACACATATATAAAAATATATATACATATATATTCTTATATACATATAGCCCAACTATATGTATATAATAGTAATATATATTTTGTTTATTGATTTTTTTTTCTGAGAGGAGTCTCACTCTGTTGCCCAGGCTGGAGTGCAGTGGCATGATCTTGGCTCACTGCAACCTCCATCTCTCGGGTTTAAGCAACTCTCCTGCTTCAGTCTCCTGAGTAGCTGGGATTACAGGCGCCCGCCACCACGCCTGGCTGATTTTTGTAGTTTTAGTAAAGATGGGGTCTCACCATGTTGGCCAGGCTGGTCTCAAACTCCTGACCTCAAGTGATCCGTCTGCTTCAGCCCCAAAGTGCTGGGATTACAGGTGTGAGCCCATGCTGGCTGATGTATATTCTAATATATTATTTGTATCACTGCATTCTAGCCTGGGCCACAGATGAGACCCTGTCTCAAAAAATAAAAAAATTAAAAAAAAAATAAAAGTAACATGTATTTATAGAATATCTCTGGAAAGATACACTTAGAATAGGTAACCCCAATTGCCTTCATGGAGGAAACAGGATTGGAGGGACACTTGTATTTTACACTTTTGTACCTTCCGATTTCAAAATAGGTGAATCTATCTTATTCAGAGATATTTACTTTTTCATATAAAACTAACATGGAA
Organism: Pongo pygmaeus; assembly: GCF_028885625.2. Lineage (NCBI taxonomy): Eukaryota > Metazoa > Chordata > Mammalia > Primates > Hominidae > Pongo > Pongo pygmaeus. The sequence goes on along the minus strand of NC_072386.2, from coordinate 22,908,772 downwards.
TAATATATATATTATAAATATATATATTATATATAATATATATAATATATAATATATAATATATATTATATATATATATATAGTTGGGCTACCAAGATGGTGTGTGTGTACATATATATATATGTATATATATATATATAGTTGGTCTAATATATAAGAATATATATATGAGAAATCCTAGTAGTTTCAAGCCTGAGTATAGCATAATGACAGTCCATACACCATGAATGACAGATAAGGCCTTATCTTCTACTTTTTGGGCCTGCTCTAAATATCTAGTCAAGAAAAAATTGTATGGACAGATCCAGAAAACTGTACTTGGGCCAATTTACTGTGGGTCACTCTACCCCAAGTTTGAATCTGTTGTGTGTACCATTACATTACATTAGAATGGAAATTTGTTAGATTGTCTAAGAAGAAATTGGGAACACAAATCCAAATCTACAAGTTAGAGAAAAAGTTACAAAGTAAGAAAATAATGAATCTGAAGAATAGATGTGTGAACTTTTAGTGCTTTGAAAAATGTGGTAAGATTTTAAGAACACTAAAATATTAATAACTACTGAAGTTGGGTGACAGGTACATAGAGAGGTCATTAAACTTTTGATTAAGCTTAAAAAGGTCAATAATAGTTAAACATATTTTTAAAATCTGGTGGTTTTTTTTTTTTTGAGACGGAGTCTCACTTTGTTGCCCAGGTTGGAGTGCAGTGGTGTGATCTTGGCTCACTGCAACCTCCCCCTCCCTGCTTCAAGCGATTCTCCTGCCTCAGCCTCCCGAGTAGCTGGGATTACAGTGCCCACCACCACGCCCAGCTAATTTTTTTGTATTGTTAGTAGAGACAGGGTTTCACCATGTTGGCCAGGCTGGTCTCAAGAGCTCCCGAAGGTGATCCGCCTGCCTCGGCCTACCAAAGTCCACCTGCCTCGGCCTACCAAAGTGCTGGGATCACAGGTGTGAGCCACTGTGCCCAGCCTAAAATCTGGTTTTAATGAACATTATTTATATCTATCTCATACATGGTTTCTAGGCAAGGAGACAAATTAATTCGTTGCTCAAATTATCACCATAGATTTTTATAGTTAACTATGAAATCAAAAACAAAGAAACCCACTAAATCTATAGTTACCTATAGATGTGGATATATTCGTCATTTCTCAAAAACAAAAAAAAAGAAAAAAAACCCACAACTAAAGTGGGAATACATTTTTTTGTTTCCTTTTATGACAGCAAGTATATGGCAATTCTGTCTCTCCTTCTAAAAGGGCTCATGGACAGCTTTAGCTTTTGAGTAAAGACCTTAGAAAGCATTTATTGATTAAGGGAATTAGTATCTTTCCTTCCAATAAGGTTTAGATATTGGTTTTCCCAGTACTTTTGTAAATATCTTTCATGAAAGATATGTAAACATGCAAGATTATTATAGTTAATGTATATACACAATTCATAACGTCCTTTGCATCACACACACTTTCATTTGCTCACACTTTATCAGTGAGGCTGGAGTAACACCTACGTTGACCTTACTAACCTTGACAGAATCAGAGTTCCACAGTTTGTTTATTTATTTTGAGACACAGTGTCCCTTTGTCCCCCAGGCTGGAGTGCAGGGGTGTGATCTCGGCTCACTGCAACCTCCACCTCCCAGGTTCAAGCGATTCTCATGCCTCAGCCTCCCGAGTAGCTGGGATTACAGGCATGCAGCCACCACGCCCAACTAATTTTTTGTATTTTTAGTAGAGATGGGGTTTCGCTATGTTAGCCAGGCTGGTCTCAAATGGCTGCCCCCAAGTGATCTGTCCACCTCGGACTCTCAAAGTGCAGTTTATTTTTTAAATAAGTTGTTCTTCAGATTATAAAAGTAACATGTGGGCCAGGCGCTTGTAATCCCAGCACCTTGAAAGGCTGCGGAGGGTGGATCACCTGAATTCAGGAGTTTGAGACCAGCCGAGGCAACATGGAGAAACCCAGTCTTTACAAAAAATACAAAAATTAGCCTGGCATGGTGGTGTGATGCCTGTAATCCCAGCTACTTGGGAGGCTGAGGTGGGAGGATCACTTGAGCCCAGGAGGTTGAGGCTGCAGTGCGCCATGAATGCACCACTGTACTTCAGCCTGGGCAACAGAACAAGACCGTGTCTCAGAAAAATTAAAAAAATTACAATAGAGAACAAAATATAGAGAATAGAGAAGAAAATAAAAGTATCCTTAAATCTAGGTGTTCAGCCACTGTTAACTTTTTGATGTATTTCAGATTTCAGTGTCATCTTTTTTTTCTATATATGTATTTTTTTCTTTTTTTTTATTTTTATTTTTTGAGACAGAGTCTCACTCTGTCGCCCAGGCTGGAGTGCAGTGGCGCGATCTCGGCTCACTGCAAGCTCTGCCTCCTGGGTTCACGCCATTCTCCTGCCTCAGCCTCCCTAGTAGCTGGGACTACAGGCGCCTGCCACCATGCCCGACTAATTTTTTGTATTTTTAGTAGAGACGAGGTTTCACTGTGTTAGCCAGGATGGTCTCGAGCTCCTGACCTTGTGATCCACGGCCTCGGCCTCCCAAAGTGCTGATTACAGGCATGAGTAATGCTGGTGCGGTGCCTGGCCTCTTTTTATTATTATTTTTAAGACAGAGTCTTACTCTGTCACCCAGGTTGGAGTGCAGTGGCACAATCACAGCTCACTATAGTCTCAACCTCCCAGGCTCAAGTGATCCTCCTACCTCAGCCTCCTGAGTAGCTGAAACTACAGGTACATGTCACCACACTTGGCAATTTTTTTTTTTTTGAGACAGAGTCTCACTCTGTTGCCCAGGCTGGAGTGCAGTGGCGCGATCTCAGCTCACTGTGAACTCTGCCTCCCAGATTCAAGTGATTCTCCTGCCTCAGCCTCCCAAGTAGCTGGGATTACAGGTGTGTGCCACCAGGCCCAGCTAATTTTTGTATTTTTAAAAGAGATGGAGTTTCACCACATTGGCTAGGCTGGTCTTAAACTCCTGACTTCAAGTGATCTGCCCCCCTCATCCTCCCAAAGTGCTGGGATTACAGGTGTGAGCCGCTGCGCCTCACCACCAGCTAATTTTTTTTTTTTTTTTTTTTTTTTTCCGAGACAGAGTCTCCCTCTCTCTCCCAGTCTGGAGTGCGGTGGCGCGATCTCGGCTCACTGCAAGCTCCGCCTCCCGGGTTCACGCCATTCTCCTGCCTCAGCCTCCCAAATAGCTGGGACTACAGGTGACTGTCACCACGTCCAGCTAATTTTTTGTATTTTTAGTAGAGACGGGGTTTCACCATGTTAGCCAGGATGGTCTCGATCTCCTGACTTTGTGACCCACCCGCCTCGGCCTCCCAAAGTGCTGGGATTACAGGCGTGAGCCACCATGCCCAGCCTAATTTTTTTTTTTTTTTTAATTTTACAGAGACAGGGTTTCACCATGTTGCCCAGGCTGGTCTTGAACCCCGGGCTCAAGTGATCCTCCTGCTTTGGCCTCCCAAAATGCTGGGATGCTAGGCATGAGTTACCATACTCAGCCTATATTTTTTCTGAAGAAATTGGTTGTACAGGCAAGCAGAGGCCAGACCATGTAGAGTCTTGTTAAAACTTTAAAATTTTATTCTAAGTGCAATAAAGAGTCTTAAAGGATTTTAAGTAAAAGAGTATGTGTATATTTAGCAACTATCCTTCTATTTGTATTTTACCAACAGTATTTTAATAATGAAGTATGGTTGTTGCATTATTAAACAGATGCTTTTATAGTGCCTATCACAGCTAATAGCTTTCCTAGTACTGAACTTGGATTATGCTTGCCTGCCAGTATAAAGTACTGAAACTAACTTGTTAATGTCTTATGTAGGCTTTTGTACTCATATTTATAAATAAGATTGGTCAGGCCAGGCATGGTGGCTCATGCCTATAATCCCAACACTTTGGGAGGCTACGGCAGGTGGATTGCTTGAGCTCAGGAGTTCGAGATCAGCTGGGCAACACAGCAAAACCCCATCTCTACAAAAAATACAAAAATTAGCCAGGCCTGGTGGCATGTACCTGTAGTCCCAGCTACTCAAGAGGTTGAGGTGGGAGGATCACTTGAGCTCAGGAGATGGTGGTAGCAGTGAGCCAGGATCATACCACTGCACTCCAGCCTGGGTGATGGAGACAGACCCTGTCTCAAACAGACAGACAAAAACCATTGGTCCATAGCTTATTTGTGTGTTTGTGGGCCAATCTTACTCACTTTGTAATATGACATCTGCATTAGCTTCCATATTAAACTTGTATTCACTTACTGCCAATTTCAAAAAAATAGAATGAAACAATATGGTTTGTTTCCTTGTTTCACTCATTATATTGATATAAAGTTTAATGGTTTGGTAGGATAGCATACTACATGTATATGATCATATTTACTAAGTAACAAGATTTGAAAAGATAGGACATTTAATAAAACCAACACAAAAACCTATTATCTCTAAATATGTTTAAAAATAAAACCCAAAGAATCTACGATCAATATTTATTTAGCACTCAGTTTGCTATAAACCTACCTTTTCTTCTTTCTATTTGAGGAAGAAAAAAGAAAAAGAAGTCTTCCCAGCATTTTTATATCATAGCATTGACAGGTAAGGACTCGGACCTATGAGAGCAAAGGTCCAAAGTTCAAACAGCAGAGAAAGTGCCATGGAAACTGTGGGTATTCAATAAGTATTGACCAGTGGTAATGACAAAAAAAGTAAGGTTATTGTGTTTGGGGATAACGGAAAAATACAAAAGATAAGATGATGCCTCCTTGAGGGAATTACTGTGACAGAAGCATCATTAAGGAAGTCTTAGGTAGACAGTGATTGGATAGGGCTATTACGATGGCTGTAAGTAGCCATGGAACTAGAGAGCATTACAACTAATTGGTCATTTAGTCCATTTTCAAAATAAATATCTCCCACTGAGACCTAATAGACCATGCATTGATCAGCAATCGATAAGGCTGTTAAAGCGATTGGGTTGGTTTTACAGTGGCCTAATAATTTAGTACCAGTAGAAAGACTCAGTGGATTACTCTGAATATCTCTGTGAAACACAATTTTGGTAACCAAAGAAAAAGAAGAACAATACAAGTTTGAAAAAGGGTGAAAGTGTTAACAAATTTGACTTCAGCATTAAAGGATTTATTTCACTAATGTAAGAGCTCAGCTGACTAAGGTGAATTGTTAGCATACCAGATTTTTTTTCTCCCTACCAGTCACTGGGTTTTGAGGCAAGAGAACAAGAGAGAGAGAAAGAATAAATATAATATGAATGTTTAGGGAAGTAGATTCAGAGTAAGAGAAACTGTGTACTCTCAAATCCTAACATCCAATGGATTATCTGGTTTTAGATTACTCACAATTGTTTCACAATTTTAGGAGTACCTAAATGATGATTCTTTCCATCTGTGGAGTTTGCTGTTTCCCTATGAGACTAAAGAATTATTGCAAGGTACCTTCAGCTTGGAATAAGTTTCTTTCAATACCAAACTCTTTCTCCTTGGACTCTTCATAATCACTCTAGCAGGCAGTGAACATTATTTACATGCCTGAGTTATTAGTGTTTTATTTAAACCCTTATATGTTAGATGTGAAATCATATCTCTGGATTTTATTTACCCATTGCAATCTACCCTGTATAAAGTGGTCTGCTCAGAGCCCAATTTTTGCCAATTAAGTATAAGCCCAAGACAGCTGAGAATCAAAATAAGCACGTGGCTGGCAATTGTCAGTCCTGTTGCCCAAAAAGATATTGTCCATCATTAAACCCAAGTCTCAAAGTCAGCAGAATGAGAAGTTCACACTGTGAGATGCAAGCAAGAATGGAAATCAACTGTGTGACATCTCATAGTCATATATTCAGTGACTGGTCCTGTTGACAACTACTTAATTATTTATTTGTTTTTTATTTTTATATTCTTTTAGAGGCAGATCCTCCCTTTGTTGACCAGGCTGGAGTGCAGTAGTGCAATCATAACTCACTGTAATGCAGAACTTCTGGGCTCAAGTGATCCTCCTGCCTCAGCCTCCTGAGTAGTTAAGACTACAGGTACACACCACCATGCTGGGCTAGTTTTAAAATCTTTTCTGGAGAGACAGGATCTCACTATGGTGCCCAGGGTGGTCTCAAACTCTTGGGCTCAAGTGATCCTCCCACTGCAGCCTCCTAAAGCACTGGGATTACAGGCATGAGCCACCACACCTGGCCCCACTTCATTATTTAAATTATTTTTATTCCTTCATTCCTCCTTTTTTTTGCTGAATATGTATAATTAAATTCACACAAAGCATGTTAAGTGAATATATGATGTAGCTCCACTGCACAAGAAAAATTGTTTTTGTATCCCCTATTGCACTGTCTTTTGAAAAAATGAAGGCCCTGGATATCAATGACTTAATACAGTGTCACATCAGGAATGAATGTCAACACCCAAACCAGAAACTTGATTTTCAGTGTTCTAACAGAAACTTGTATGCCACCACTCAAACAAAAAGCAAAAAAAATGACATACTTGATAATATTAGTTCCAAACATAAAACGAAAACATCATACCTGCAGAATATATTGAGTGAGGTCAACTGCTTCTTTCTTCTCATGCACAAGTAGAGTTTCTTTGTCTTCTACAGTAATAATATTAATTTCTCCACGACGTACCTCCCTCATGCCCAGGGGGCGTTTTCGAACACAAACCCTGATTTTCTCCATCTCAGTCCAAGGATTCTGTTTCTCTGAAGTGTTCTGTCTAATATGTTTATAAACAGGATTTTAATTTTTAATAATAGGACAAGATTACTTAACAGGTCAAAGTATTGGTACCTTTTAGCCGGGCGCGGTGGCTCACGCCTGTAATCCCAGCACTTTGGGAGGCCGAGGCGGGCGGATCACGAGGTCAGGAGATTGAGACCATCCTGGCTAACACGGTGAAACCCCGTCTCTACTAAAAATACAAAAAATTAGCCGGGCGTAGTGGCGTGCACCTGTAGTCCCAGCTACTCGGGAGGCTGAGGCAGGAGAATGGCCTGAACCCAGGAGGCGGAGCTTGCAGTGAGCCGAGATTGCACCACTGCACTCCAGCCTGGGCGACAGAGCCAGACTCCGTCTCAAAAAAAAAAAAAAAGTATTGGTACATTTGGCTGTATATTAGGCATAATATATTTCTTAAAGTTACAAAGTAAAGTGTCAACCCTGAGAAAGTTCTTCTATCTCCATCCCCACCCTGCTCTGCCCTTTTCCCTGCAAAAACACAAATAACAGAACAACAACAAAAAACCAACCAACAAACAAAAAACCCCTAAGAGATCTTATATAGAATACTATTTTATACAATTGTTCATATCAACTCTGATTTCCTTAGCCCTCCAACTGGCTGCTGAAAAAGAATTTTTTTTGAGATAGGATCTCACTCTGTCACCAAGGCTGGAGTACAGTGGCATAACCACGGGTCATTGCAGCCTCAACCTCCAGGGTTCAAGAAATTCTACCTCAGCCTCCCGAGTAGCTAGGACTACAGGCGTACAACACCACAGCTGGCTAATTTTTGTAATTTTTGTAGGGACAGGGTCCCACTATCTTGCCCAGGCTGGTCTTGAAATTATGGCCTCAAGCAATCCTCCCATTTTGGCCTCTCAAAGTGCTGGGATTACAAGCATCAGCCATCACGCCCAGCCTGGAGAATAATTTTTTTACTGGGATCTGAATTGGTTTTAAAAAAAAAAAAAACAGCAAATAATTTTCTAATATAATGAATGCATAAAGCACTACTTTTATGGCATGTTTTAAAGCAAAGTTTATTTTCTTAACCAACATTTAGGGACTTTAAAATGCATCATTTTTGCATGAAACTGCAGGTGGAATACATAAATGAAAGAATAAATGAAATGTATCATTTTGAGGTACTGTGGGAAAATCCTGACAATCATTAAAACTGGATGACGGGCCAGGTGCGGTGGCTCACGCCTGTAATCCTAGCACTTTGAGAGGCTGAGGCAGGCAGATCACTTGAGGTCACGAGTTCAAGACCAGCCTGGCCAATGTGGTGAAACCCCATCTCTACTAAAAATATAAAACTTAGCTGGGTGTGCTCACTTAAACCCAGGAGGTGGAGTTCACAGGTGAGACAGTGCCACTGCATTCCAGCCTGGGCAACAGAGCAAGACTGTCTAAAAAAAAAAGAAAAGAAAAAAGAAAAAGAAATTGGATGATGGACATATTGGGATTCGGTGTTCTATTTTTTCTTCTTTTGCATATGTTTGATTTTTCACAAGAAAAGGGAATTTTTTATTTTGTTTTGTTTTGAGACAGGGTCTTGCTCTATCACTCAGACTGGAGTGCAGTGGTGTGAGCACAGCTCACTGCAGCCTCAACCTCCTGGGCTGAAGCCATCCTCCCACTTCAGCCAATAGTAGCTGGAACTACAGGTGCACACCACCATGCCTGGCTAATTTTTGTATTTTTGTAGAGACAGGGTCTCACCATGTTGCCCAGGCTGGCCTCGAACTCCAGGGCTCAAGCAATCTGCCTGCCTTGGCCTCCCAAAATGCCAGGATTGCAGGCATGAGCCACTGTGCTCATCAAAAATGAAAATTTTTAATGCTTTTTTTTTTTTTTTTTTTGAGACAGAGTCTCATTGTGTCACCCAGGCTGGAGTGCAGTGGCGCAATCTTGGCTCACTGCAACCTCTGCCTCCTGGGTTCAAACGATTTTCCTACCTCAGCCTCTAGAATAGCTGGGATTGCAGGTACCTGCCATGACGCCCAGCTAATTTTTGTATTTTTAGTAGAGATTGGGTTTAGCCATGTTGGCCAGGCTGGCCTTGAACTCCTGACCTCAGGTGATCCACCCACCTTGGCCTCCCGAAGTGCTGGGATTAGAGGTGTGAGCCACTGTGCCTGGACTAATGCATCATTTTAATAAGGGTTTTGTGTTAAAATCTTTAGTTGTTGGATATCAATAACCTAATCATATAAAGCTGATCAAAGAGGACAGAAAATGTTTAGTTCTTTTTAAAATTGTCCAGGGCTCTAGGATGACTCATATGAACAAAAGGCCCATAGTTTCAAGTTCAAGGAGCAAAAAGACATGCATGTTTTTTTAAAAAGCTCTAGTTTGGGCAGGGCAGAGTGGCTCTCACCTGTAATCCCAGTGCTCTGGGAAGCTGAGGTGGGAGGATCACTTGAGGCCAGGAGTTCAAGACCAGCCTGGGTAACATAGTGAGATCCCCAACTCTACAAAAAATTGAAAAATTAGCTGGGGACAGTGGTGCATACCTGTAGTCCTAGCTACTTGGGTGGCTGAGGCAGGAAGATCACTTGACCTCAGGAGTCTGAGGTTGCAGTGGACTATGACTGCACCACTGCACTCCAGCCTGGGTGACAGAGCAAGACCCTGTCTCTACAAAACAAACAAACAAACAAATAAACAGAGTCAAATAAATGAAATGGTAATGCTTAAACTAAAATATCCATCCTATCCTTGATGGTGTTAAATAAAGTGGTATTTTTACTTATAAGTAATTCCCATTTAGATTTTTATGTATTGTTCAGTAAAAAAGTAATATTCAAGAAAATAGGTCAGGCACGGTGGCTCACGCCTGTAATCCCAGCATTTTGGGAGGCCAAGGCGGGCGGATCACAAGGTCAGGAGATCAAGAACATCCTGGCTAATATGGTGAAACCCCACCTCTACTAAAAATACAAAAAATTAGCCAGGCATAGTGGCGGACGCCTGTAGTCCCAGCTACTCGGAAGGCTGAGGCAGGAGAATGGCATGAATCCGGGAGGTGGAGCTTGCAGTGAGCAGAGATGCACCACTGCACTCCAGCCTGGGCGACAGTGCGAGACTCCATCTCAAAAAAAAAAAAAAGAAAATATTTACTCCTTCACCGCTGAGGTAACCAATGCAATTGCAACAATCTGCCTTCATAGTCAAGGAACAATCTATTCCTCTCAGAATTAAAAGAAGAAAACAGTATTACATGCTCTGTGATCTCCTAGACCAAACAAAATGTTTTCAGAAATATTACAATAAAAATTCACTTATGTATTTCAAATTATTAAAGATATTTTTACTGTTAAAACTGAGTCTTCTATTTTTATGGAGTAAAATAACTGATTATGAGATCTTCTGAAACCTTAGCCAATGTAAGACCAGATATAAATTCTTTATCTTAAGGTATGAATAACAGTATTTCTAAAAAGAAAATATGGCTCAAGAATGAATTTTATTTTCCCATAACTCACATATAGAATGTTTAAAATAAAACAAGGAGTACTTTTTTTTTTTTTTACAAGAACCTATTGGTAATAATACCATTGTTAGTACTAGGGATTACTTGTTATTTCACCTGTTAGGGACCTTATTTCAAATTCTAACTGGAAGCACTAGGTGAAAATAACTTATTGTCACCCTGACTCTCAGACTCTCATCTCCACCAACAATGTCTTACTGTTTGTAATCACCAAAATTATCTGTTTTTTCCGGGGTTGAAATTGTAGAAAGCACTCAAAATCAGGATCATATTTCAATGTGTGTAGGTGAACTAACTGCTCCAAAGACCTACTTAATTAAACTTCATGCCCTTGTTTTTAACAAAACATCTTTAAGTCTCCTGGTTGGGTTAAGTGAATTTGATAACCTTAAAAAAGTCCTGTGGATTGTGTAATTTTTTTTCTCCATTGTAGAAGGGTTAACTATTTCACTTTCACAGATGTACTAGATGTATCATGTTACGCTATAATAAATAATAGAAACAGATCTGCTACAGATCCTGGCAAGTAGCAGCTGTTTTGATGTACATGAACAATATCATCTTTCTCCCACCTAGAAAGTCCCAATTTCTCTTAATTTTCCCACATCCAGGTATTCCTATTATTGATGCAAAAGCTGTTCATGATAATTTCTGTTATATTCATTAATAAGGAGTAGATGCTGTCCGCTGGACATGAAGGAGAGGCCTGCCCTTGCCTGAGGCTACTTTCCCTCAAAAGAAAGAAAGATAAAATTTATTACCTGATACAAGAATGAGGGATTCCATAGTTGTACCCTGAAACATGAGAGAGTCTTTGAATAATGGGAATATCACAATCCCCCAGTATTGGAGAAAAGTAATTTGGTGAAAAGAGTGAAGTGCTGATTTCTGTTTGCACATAGGAATCACCAGCTGTGGCATTCAGAATTCCTGTTTTTGTATGGTACTGGGAATCATCTGGTAGCATGTATTCTAGCACTTTTAGGTAAGTGGGCTTCTGTTCATTTGCAGAGAAATCTGATAAACTGCACATTTCAAACTCATCATTGCTGGCATTTCTGTCTTTATTGTCAGCAGGAGAATCAAAATTCAGTTGTCTGCGAGGGCCAGATCTTAATTCCTGAGACTTGATGCACAGGCTGCTTGTCTGAAGATGACACTCTGGGATACTGACTGCTTTATCTTCTTCTTGCATAATTTTAATAATTTTGATAAGCTGGAAGAGACGTTTGCGGTCGTTCATGTCATGGACTCCTAATTTGGAGTAGTCCTTCATTGTAATCTTGGCTAATTCATCTATTTTCTGAAGGCCAAGGGCAGTGAAATGAGAATAATACTGTGCAAGTTCAGCTTCACAAAGACATTCATATAACCAGGATGCCATTTTGGTGAATAGGTTTCTATAAACTCTGAAGAGAGAAAGAAAAGCCATTCGCTTGAAATAGAGTATATGTAATAAAATTATTTATTTTAAAAATTGAAAACCACAAAACAAACATGCAAAAAATGTTTTATCTGTCAAGTTCTCAATAACATATTTTTCTTCTGAAATTATTGATTAAATAGCATAGTGCATGAACGAAGATGCTTTGTATTGCATATGAAGAATTTGTGGTAACATATAATTTGTTAATTTGCTTAATAAAAAGAGACCTTCCATTTTATATATGACCATTTTATATATATGTATATACACACGTATATATGTATACATATATACATATATATATACACGTATATGTGTATATATATGTGTGTATATATATATACACATACACACACAAATGAACACATACATAACACATAACTTACTTATTTCTAGGGAGTTCCTTCCAACCTTGCAATGTCTACTTAACACATGCCACAACTATTGAAACCTTGTTCCCAACAACTGATTGTAGCAGGACTAATTTTAGATGCTCAACTTAATGTCAAGGCATGCTGCACAACTGTTTCCCATGAATAATGAACAGGGGCTAAGAACTCTTTCAGAATGAAAAGCAGAATTAAATGGCATACCACAGAGGATTATAAACTAATGTAACTCAAAGGAAGATAGCATTTGTATTTGCTGAGTACTGGCAAAAGTTAGTTAAATAGAAGTAAAGACATCATCAATTCAGCATCAGCCAATTCAGGATTTCAGATCATTCCAAAAGGTGGTCATCGATCTCTACCTGTACAGAATATGAATCAAATAATTTGCCCAGGAAATTAATACTAAGGTCAAGATTTTAAATAGTTGTACATTTAAATGTTTTTTAAAAATTTTAACATCGAGATATTTAATTAAATACTAACAAATAATGTGGTAATAACACATAATCCTGGTCTATGATTAAAAGTCAGGATCCTGCGCTCTCTATATCGCTGTTAATCAAGTTCATGAGAATATCCAAAAGTAAATACAGTACATTTTCTTTTTCTAAATGGTTTCATAATTCAGAGTTTTCAAAAATTCAGTTAGGTAACTAGTGGTACAATTTTCCTGTTTTCATTTTAATTTCTATTTCATCTTCTTTCTAGCAGAAATAGAGAAAGAGTTGAGGGCCAAAGAACCTTGAATAATTAGCTTTGGGGGAAATACTACTTAGGCTAAAAGGCTAAATGGGCTGAGTAACACATCCTAAACTAATCCTGGCCTTTTCTATTTGTGGTAGATTTTTTTTTTTGTTTTTTGTTTTTTTTTGAGATGGAGTTTCACTCTGTTGTGCAGGCTGGAGTGCAGTGGTGGTATTTTGGCTCACTGCAACTTCCGCCTCCAGGTTCAAGCAATTCTCCTGTCTCAGCCTCCTGAGTAGCTAGGATTTACAGGTGCGTACCACCACACCCGGCTAATTTTTGTATTTTTAGTAGAGAAGGGGTTTTGCCATGTTGGCCAGACTGGTCTTGAACTCCTGACCTCAGGTGATCCACCCACCTCAGCCTCGCAAAGTGCTGGGATTACAGGCGTGAGCCACCACACTGGCCGGTAGATTTGTTTTGTGAAGGCAGGTTTGTTTTTTAAAGACCAAAAATTTTTTGCAGGTCCTTCCATGAAGAAGTGAAGTCTATTTCTTCCCTCATTTCATCTAGGCTAGCCTTGTGACTTGTTTTGCCCAATACAATATGGTAGAAGTAATGCTATGCGACTTCCATGCCTAGGCCTCAAGGGCCCAGCCAATAGCCATCACCAAAGCCAGACATGTGAAAGAAGTCATCTTAGACTATCCAGGCCCAGTGGCACCACTAGATGACTGCAACCACATGAGTGACCCCAGGTGAGATCAGGAAAAGAACCCAAATATCTGGGCAAAGCCCAGCCCAAATATCTGACTCACAGAACTCTGAGCAAATAAAATGATAATTGTTTTAAGCCACTAAGTTTTGAGGGTAATTTGCTACACAGCAGTAGATAACTGCAATATCTCTCTTTAAATAATAATAATTTTTTAAAACAAGTTTTTTAGAAATTATTATTATTATTATTATTATTATTATTATTATTATTATTATTTTTAGAGATAGGGTCTTTGGACTCAAACTTGTAGGCACAAGTGATCCTCTCATCTCAGCCTCCCAAGTAACTGGGACTATAGGTGTGAGCCACCAGGCCCAGATTAAAATTATTTTTTATTAAACTCTATTTTCTAGAGCAATTTTAGGTTCACAGCAAAATTGAGTGGAAGGTATAAAAACTTCCCATATATCCCCTGCCTCTCACATGTATAGCTTCCCCCTGTTATCTGTTTTTTTGTTTGTTTTTTTTTGTTTGTTTTTTTTGAGGTATGGTCTTGCTCTGTTGCCCAGGCTGGAGTGCAGTGGTGTGATCATGGCTCACTGCAGCCTCAACCTGCTGGGCTCAAGTGATCCTCCCACCTCAGCCTCCCAACTAGCTGGGACTACAGGTGCGCACCACCACATGTGGCTAATTTTTACATTTTTTTTGTAGAGAAAGGGTCTCCCTATGTTGCTCGGGCTAGTCTCAAACCCCTGGGCTCAAGTGACCCTCCTGCCTCAGCCTCCCAAAGCGCTGGGATTACAGGTATAAGCCACCGAGTCCAGCCTAAATATGCTTCTGCATACCACATTCCATTTTACAATGTTGAGCCCCTCCTCCTTCTTCTGAGATAAACATCAGAATCACTCTAGACACTTGGGTTTTTTTGTTATTGTTGTTTATTGTTTGTTTGTTTTTTGAGACAGTCTCGCTCTGTTGCCCAGGCTGGAGTGCAGTGGTGCAATCTTGGCTCACTGCAACCTCCACCTCCTGAGTTCAAGCAATTCCCATGCCTCAGCCTCCCAAATAGCTGGGAGTACAGGCGCGTGCCACCAGCCTGGCTAATTTTTTTGTATTTTTAGTAGAGAGGAGGTTTCACCATGTTGGCCAGGTTGGTCTCGAACTCCTGACCTCGAGTGATCCACCCACCTCAGACTCCCAAAGTGCTGGGGTTACAGGCATGAGCTACCATGCCCAGCCCAGTTTAGACACTTTAAAATATATAGGTACCTGAGCCCCATCCCAGATCTATAGAAAACCAAAAAACAACAAGAAATAACTCCCAGGTTTTAGAAAAGGCAAACATAAGAACTTCAGAAAAGTTCCCTAGGTGATTATGATTGCATGCCACTGATTTATATCTATCAAAATTACAAATGCAAATGCACTGATCCAGCAATTCCACCTCTAGGAACTTATCCTTATCCTTCAGATAATACGTACAAGTACAAAATGACGTAAGTATAATGTTATTCATTATAGCACAGCTTGTAATAGCAAAGTCACGGAATAGAGACTGGTTAAATAAATTATGATAGTCCATTTAATGAAATAATGCTATGAGAATTACAAAGAGTAAGTAAACTGTAAAATGTTATTTAAAAAAGAAAGCTATCCAATACATTGTTAATAAAGCAAGGTACAGAACAGTTTGTAAAAGAGAGAGAGAAATGATCTATAAGAAATCTATATATTTGCTTATCAGACAAAAAATGTCACTTGCAGGATGCACAATAATAGTGGTCTTGAGGGGGTGAGGGCAAGTAGGTGGTAGAGGGTGATTATGGGAAGGAAACTACTGTATACTTTTAAATGCTGGTAGTTATTATTACCTTTCCTATTGTCATTTCTATTTCACTGGTGTCTCTATCACCCAGGGCAAGACCTAAAACAGTTTATTTTTTAAATTTTGAAACTATGTGACTGTATTATTTATTTTAAACATATATTTCTAAATAAAAAATTATATTATATATATTTCTAATTTCACCTCCCTTCCTCCCTTTCAGCCTCTCCAAATTGACCTGATACAATTGTTTCTTAAGATCTTGGTGGCTTTCTAGCCTTTTAAAAAATTGTATATAACACTGTACTCATAACTATATTGCAATCTACGTTTTAATTTAACATAAACATTTTCATATGCTATATGTTACAGCCATAAAAAACAATCCATACTATCATAAATATTTGACTAGATTAATTACCTCAGGGAAATGTGACTTCTCTCTAAACTCCTGCAGAGTTTTGGTGATAAAACTGATAGGGCATTTATGACATACATACTCATTTTTAAAAAAATGTATTGCCAGTCTTGTTCCAGAGATAATATAAGATGGTTCTGCCTTGTACTACTGTGTGAATTATTAAAGACAAAAGCAATATGATCCTACTCAGTCAAGCATTGTGCTAGATAGGTGTGCAACAAATATTTTAAGTGAATAGTATCCGCTTAGATTCTGTTAAAGTATTTAGAAATGGGCCGGGCACAGTGGCTCATGCCTGTAATCCCAGCACTTTGGGAGGCCAAGGCCAGTGGATCACTTGAGGTCAGGAGTTTGAGAACAGCCTGGCCAACATGGCAAAATCCTGTCTCTACTAAAAACGCAAAAATTAGTCAGGCATGGTGGTGCACGCCTGTAATCCCAGCTACTCAGGAGGCTGAGGCAGGAGAATCACTTGAACCCAGGAGGCAGAGGGTGCAGTGAGATGAGATTGTGCCATTGCACTCCAACCTGGGTGACAGAGCAAGACTCCGTCCCAAAAAAAAAAAAAAAAATTTTTAGAAATGTTTCCATTATTGGCCGGGCATGGGGGCTCATGTATGTAATCCCAGCACTTTGGGAGGCCAAGGTGGGTGGATCACGAGGTCAGGAGATTGAGATCATCCTGGCCAACATGGTGAAACCCCGTCTCTACTAAAAATACAAAAATTAGCTGGGTGTGGTGGCATGTGCCTGTAATCCCAGTACTCAGGAGGCTGAGTTTCACTTGAACCTGGGAGGTGGAGGGTGCAGTAAGCCGAGATTGCGCCACTGCACTCCAGTCTGGCAATAGAGAGAGACTCTGTATTAAAAAAAAAAAAAGTTCCATTATCTCTACTGTTTTGCCCAAGGCAACGAAGTGATTAAAAGATTCCATGACACCTGCTTATGTGGCCATAGAGCCATTTTCTCTGAGTTTCTTAATTCTTTACGAGTCCCATCACCCAAAGTAACGGCAACATCCTCAGGGCCCTTACGACTTTAAGAAACCGAATATCCACAATGTTGTTACCAACTTCACTTCATATGGTTTAAAAAAGCATTTTATGTAAAAGGCTAATTCCATTACGTCAGCAGATAGTCCACATCCATACTACTTTGATGATCTGATTAAACTAAAATGTACTGAGTTCTGTTTTATGCCAAGCACTATGTTAGATGCTTTATGTAAAAAATGTTATTTATTGTTAAGTCAGAATTCCGTTTTTAAAAACTCTGTTGAAGCAAACTCCTAAAGTAAAAAGAGTGCTTACTGGCTGGGCGCGGTGGCTCATGCCTGTAATCCCAGCACTTTGGGAGGCTGAGGCGAGTGGATCACAAGGTCAGGAGTTCGAGACCACCCTGGCCAGCATGGTGAAACCCCCGTCTCTATTAAAAATACAAAAATTGGCCGGGCGGCTGAGCACAGTGGCTCACGCTTGTAATCCCAGCACTTTGGGAGGCTGAGGCGGGTGGATCATCTGAGGTCAGGAGTTCAAGACCAGCCTGGCCAAAATAGTGAAATGCCGTCTCTGCTAAAAATATAAAACAATTAGCTGGGCGTGGTTGGCAGGCACCCATAATCCCAGCTACTCGGGAGGATGAGGCAGGAGAATCACTTGAACCTGGGAAGCGGAGGTTGCGGTGAGCCGAGATCGCGCCATTGCACTCCAGCCTGGGCAACAAGAGTGAAACTGTCTCAAAAAAAGAAAAAAAAATTGGCCAGGCATGGTGGCACGCACCTGTAATCCCAGCTACTCTGGAGGCTGAGGTAGGAGAACCACTTGACCCCGGGAGGCGGACGTTGCAGTGAGCCAAGATCACGCCACTGCACTCCAGCCTGGGCAAAAGAAGGAGACTCTGTCTTTAAAAAAAAAAAAAAAAAAAAGTGCTTATTTACTGGTTGTTGTTTTTAGATTGACAATTTCGATGTAAGTTACAGTAGTACCTGTCCTCCAGTTCAGCTTTCTGCCATTTCAGTTACCGTTAGTCAACCAGTCCAAAAATATTAAGTGAAAAATTCCAGAAAGGAACAATTTGTAAGATTTAAATTGTGCACCATTCTGAGTAGCACGATTAAAATCTCTCACAATACCGGCTCCCCCTTACTGGAATGTCAATCATCCCACTGTCCAGCCTATCCACACTGCATAAACTACCCACTCATTAGTCACTTAGTAGCCATTTTGGTTACCAGATCAACTGTGGGGTATTGCAATGCTTGTGTTCACGTAACCTTATTTTACTTAAATAACGGCCCCAAAGCAAAAGAGCAGTAATGTTGGCAATTCAGATATGCCAAAGAGAAGCCATAGTGCTTCCTTTAAGTGAAAGAATGAAAGTTCTAGACTTAGGAAAAAGCATAACCTATAATAGGGGTTGGTACTATCCATGGTTTCAGGCATCCACCGGGGGTCTTGGAATATATCCTCCTCGAATAAGGGGGCATACTACCATACCCTTAAAATCTTAATTTTTTAATTCAAATTGTATTATTAGATTTATTTTTCAGTAGTTAGGGGAGCATGGGAGCAAAGAATTGCTTTAAGAATCCTTTCCTCAACATGTAGAAGCCTGATTAGAAAATTAGGGAGGAGAACAAACAAGTCTAAAGCTGGTGGTTTAACAAGATAAATACATGAATAATGCAGCCTGGGCAACATAGTGAGACCCTGCCCCTAAAAAAAAGACATGAATAATGAACATATAGGTAACCCTCAGCTATAAGTTGTAAAAGTTACATAGAAATAGGCTATAGAAGAGTAGAATCGTGTCGCGGCTCGAGAGCGAGACTCCCGTCTTGGAGCCAGCCCAGCCCAACCCAGCCCAACCCAGCTTGACCCAGCCCTGACAGGTCCATCGTGGTGCACGCAAACCACCTCCCAGCCACGCGCTCCCTCCTGCTCCTCAGCGCCTTCTGCCTCCTGGCGGTGGCCTTGGCGACCGAGGTGAAGAAACCTGCAGCCACAGCAGCTCCTGGCACCGCAGAGAAGCTGAGCCCCAAGGCAGCCACGCTGGCCGAACACAGCGCCAGCCTGGCCTTCAGCCTGTACCAGGACATGGCCAAGGACCAGGTGGTGGAGAACATCCTGGTGTCGCCCGTGGTGGTAGCCTCGTCGCTGGGGCTCGTGTCGCTGGGCGGCCAGGCGACCACGGCGTCGCAGGCCAAGGCAGTGCTGAGCGCCAAGCAGCTGCGCGACTAGGAGGTGCACGCCGCCGTGGGCGAGCCGTTGCGCTCACTCAGCAACTCCACCGCGCGCAACGTGACCTGGAAGCTGGGCAGCCGCCTGTAGGGACCCAGCTCAGTGAGTTTCGCTGATGACTTCGTGCGCAGCAGCAAGCGGCACTACAACTGCGAGCACTCCAAGATCAATTTCCATGACAAGCGCAGCGCGCTGCAGTCCATCCACAAGTGGGCCGCACAGACCACCAACGGCAAGCTGCCCGAGGTCACCAAGGACATGGAGTGCATGGATGGCGTCCTGCTTGTCAACGCCATGTTCTTCAAGCCACACTGGAATGAGAAATTCCACCACAAGATGGTGGAAAACCATGGCTTCATGGTGACTCGGTTCTATACCGTGGGTGTCATGATGATGCACCAGACAGGCCTCTACAACTACTTTGACAACAAGAAGGAAAAGCTGCAAATCGTGGAGATGCCCCTGGTCCACAAGCTCTCCAGCCTCATCATCCTCATGCCCTACCACGTGGACCCCTCCAGGCCTTAAAAAGCTGCTAACCAAAGAGCAGCTGAAGATCTGGATGGGGAAGAAGCAGAAGGCTGTCGCCACCTCCTTGCCCAAGGGTGTGGTGGAGGTTCCCATGACCTGCAGAAACTCCTGGCTGGGCTTGGCCTGACTGAGGCCATTGACAAGAACAAGGCAAACTTGTCACGCATGCCACGCAAGAAGGACCTATACCTGACCAGCGTGTTCCATGCCACCGCCTTTGAGTTGGACACAGACGGCAACTCCTTTGACCAGGACATCTATGGGAGCGAGGAGCTGCGAAGCCCCAAGCTGTTCTACTCCGACCACCCCTTCATCTTCCTGGTGTGGGACACCCAGAGCGGCTCCCTGCTGTTCACTGGGCGCCTGGTGCGGCCTAAGGTTGACAAGATGCAAGATGAGTTTTAGGGCCTCAGGGTGCACACAGGATGGCAGGAGGCAGCCAAAGGCTTCTAAGACACATGGGTGCTATTGGGATTCGGGGGAGGTGAGGTACCAGCTTGGATACTCCATGGGGTGGAGGTGGACAAACAAACCAGGGTTCCCGTGTGCTTGAACAGACCTTCCCAGCTAGAATTTACTCCACTTGGACGTGGGCCCCAGATACCATGATGCTGAGCCCAGAAACTCCACATCCTGTGGTACCTGGGCCATAGTCATCCTGCCTGCCCTCAAAATCCCAGATCAAGCCTGCCTCAATCAGTGTTCATATTTATAGCCAAGTACCTTCTCACCTGTGAGACCAAATTGAGCTAGGGGGGTCAGCCAGCCCTCTTCTCCTGACACTAAAACACCTCAGCCACCTCCCCAGCTCTATCCCAGTCTCTCCCAACTACAAAACTAGGTGCTGCAGCCCCTGGGACCAGGCATCCCCAGAATGACCTGGCCCCATTGAGGCAGATCGAGAAAGAGCTCACAGGACAGGCTTCTGGGCAGACTCTGGTCAAGAATGGTGTCATGGGGATGAACTTTTTGTTTCTTTTTTGGTTCTTCAAAGATGGGGAGGGAAGGGGTAACATGAGCCTTTGTTGCTATCAAACCAAGAACTTATTTATACAGTTTTTTTTTTTTCAATAAAATGTTCCAACCAAAAAAAAAAAAAAAGAAAGAAAAAGAAAAGAAATAGGCTATAACCAGCCAGGCACGGTGGCTCGTGCCTGTAATCCCAGCACTTTGGGAAGCAGAGGCAAGCGGATCACCTGAGGTCAGGAGTTCGAGACCAGCCTGGCCAACACGGCGAAACCCCGTCTCTACTAAAAATACAAAAATTAGCTGGGCATGGTGGCAGGCACCTGTAATCCCAGCTACTCGGGAGGCCGAGGCAGGAGAATCTCTTGAACCCAGGAGGCGGAGGTTGCAGTGAGCCAAGATTGTGCCACTGCACTCCAGCCTGGGCGACAAGAATCAAACTCCTTCTCAAAAAAAAAAAAAAAAAAAAGGAAAAAAAGAAAAAGGCTATAACCTACAAACAGCTACAGATCTCCCTTGGAAGGAGGGGAGAGGGGAGGACCTAAACTAATTTTTCTCTTTCCACAAATTTAAGTATGTTTGAATTCAAGTTGCCAAAATGTTACTGAAATGACCTTTATTTTACCTGTACCCCAGGATTTTTGCTCTAGATCTCTTTAGACAGGCTTACCAGGATAATGACCCTTCTCCATGTACTTAGCTATATCTGCATTGTTCAAATGTGTACTTTTATTTTTATTCACTGTTTTCTTTGTAGCTACATATTTTATTGTAAGACCTCCCTCCTTCTTAGAGATTAACATAATTATTGACATGTCACTAGATTTAGAAGGTAACTAACACTAAAGCATTGGTATAACACATCAGAGACATCCAATAAACATAGGCCCTTAAACTACCACTGCCACCAAACATATTCTTATTCTGTAGGGAGGGAGATGGAATTGAACAGGGAGCAAAATACCTACATGGTTTATTTTTTCTATTTCAAGATGTTAAATAAGATTTTTATTTCAAATATCTGTCAGTAGACTACCAAAGTGTTTGTGCAGTAGTAACTAGTATAGCAGATTACTAGATTAGGAGGCAAAAAAAAACGAGGACTCAGTCAGGCTCTGCTAAGAACCAGGTGTGATACATGGTCAAATTACTTAACATCTATAAGTCTCTGCTTCTTCAAGTTTAAAATTGAAATAATTTATACAGGCATTGACAGTAAAATTAGATATGTTAAAGTACTCTCTACAAGTGTACTGATTACACATTTGCAGGAGACAGGTTCCGTAACGCACCCACTAAGTGTCTGGAACAAAACAGGCACAGTGATCTACCGATAGCATTAAAAAAAAAAAAGCTATACATACATACATACCTTTTTTTTTTTTTAGAGAAGGGGTCTCACTCTGTCGCCCAGGCTGGAGTATAGTGGTGTAATCACGGCTCACTGTAGTCACAAACTCCTGGGCTCAACCAATCCTCCTGCTTCAGTCTCCCAAGTAGCTGGGACTACAGGTGCATGCCACCAAACCTGACTAATTTTTTTATTTTTTGTAGAGATGAGGTCTCCCTATGTTGCCCAGGCTGGTCTGGAACTCCTGGGCTCAAGCGATCCTCTGGCCTCAGCCCCCAAAGTGTTGGGATTACAGGCATGAGCCACTGTGCCTGTCCTACATTATATTTTTGTAAGATTTTTTTAAAAGGAGTCCTACAGCTAGCCAGGTCAACAGAGATTAATCTGTAGCTGATCTAGCCTATAATATTTGGTCCATGAAGGATTATCTTCATATTTTGCAGTCTGGCTTGCAAAGTGTTTAAATTTTTTTTAATTTGTTGTACTGTTTAAAAAATTAGGAGCAATTAAAAATACCCAGTTACTGCTTTTCCTGAAAATTAAAAGATGTAGTTACATCAGGACTGCAATTAGATAAGGAAGTAGTAGACCAAAACAGAGTAGTGGCTGTCCCCTTTAGAAGGGCATATACTCTTCTAATACACCCCATGGTCCTACCTGCTCCTAGTCCCTTTATAGCAACCAACTTTATTCATTTACATTAAGAAACACAGTACCCAGTGGTAGTCACTCCCCATTTCCCCCCAACCCATCTAGCCCTAGACAAACACTAATAATGATCACTTTTTTTTTTTAAGAGACGAGGTCTCAATGTTGCCCAGGCTGGTCTCAAACTCGAGTTCAAGTAATCCTCTTGCCTTGGCCTCCTAAAGTGCTAGGACAGGCATGAGCCACTGCACTCAGCCTAATAATAATCACTTTTAAAGAAGTTACTAACAAAGTCACTGGGCCCGCTGGACTATTAGAAACTGATACAAGGCCAGGCACTGTGGCTCATGCCTATAATCACAGCACTTGGGGAGGCCAAGGTGGTTGGATCCCTTAAGCCCAGGAGTTTGAGACCAGCCTGGGCGACATGGTGAAACTCTGTCTCTACAAAAAATACAAAAATTAGCTGGGTGTGGTGATGTATGCCTTTAGTCGCAGCTACTTGGGAGGCTGATACTGCAGGGCACTGCTTGAGCCTGGGGGGCGGAGGCTGCAGTGAGCCAAGATTGCGCCACTGCACTCCAGCCTGGGCAACAGAGTGAGACTCCGTCTCCAAAAAACAAATTAAAGAAACTGATACAAAAGAAAATCAGCATTTTCAATCGATTTTATTATTAAAACATTTCTGTACCCCATATTAGGCATAAGGCCACTAAGAACACAATAAATTCAGTATTATCAGTGAGAGATTAAAGGGTGAAAAATATAGTATACACTTTTCCCCCCACAAGGGAACTTATTTCAAACTCTAGGGATTCTTCTATCTATAGACTACTGATCTCAACAGAAGACAGATGATACTAGACAACTGCTTAAAACAGCTGCTGCAAAGGAATTAGAATATATGATACTTAATAGAATTCTTAAGGCAAGATGTGGATTTGGGGATATAAATCATGTAAATTATATCCATTTTTAAAAAGTAGTTTTCAAGAAATTGTTTCTGTTTTTAACAGAAAAAAAATAGTTTCAAGTTTGTTTATGGTTAAGTAGCTAATGCTCTACAATTACAATTCCCTTCAAGGGCCCCACAATGAGTTTACTACGTTTTTACATTTGGTGAAAAGCATGAGCAATCACCTAAAAATAAACATAACAAAATTTTAGAACCTAGTTATCTTAAACCAGTGCAAGTATTACTTTCTCTAAATATAGACATTTAATTCTGAAAGACTTCTCAGTAACAGGTGGTAACCAATGTTGGATTTAAATTCAGTGCTTTATTTTTAAAATCTTGGTCTGACAAACTGCAGGAAGTTGTCATTTGCAGATTTTTGCCACACTGCAGTCATAAAATACTTTCAACAAAATACATTTCACATGTTCAATCAGAAAAATAACTGTTACAATCAGTTTTCATAAATTACCAAGATGACATTCTTTCAGTCCCTTTGGGAACTGTTGCCACCATGGGACCAGGAATTATTTCCAAAGGAGAGACATCGAGAAAGCAAACAATGACTAAAACAATAATTTCATTCACTGTAATCAAAATTATTAACATGTAATTAATTGTGCTACCTGAATAATCTTCCAAGACTTCTTGTGATAGATGGCAATTAGTATCATCTCCCTTTTTACAAATAAAGAAACTGAGGCACAGATAATTTAATTTATTCAAAACCATGATATAAATTTGTTTTAGAAAGTGATCAGATAGCCATATATTGGCTACATAATTCTATACCACTAGTTTTAACTAATCAAATCTCACATAAGCAAGTGGCTAATTTAAAAGACTGTAATAGACACAGTACCACCCCTCATTGCTGGTGAAATCTCAACTAGTCTCTTTAGTCTGGATGTTGTGCAATATTATTAAGTGGGTTACTTCCAGAATCCCAATGTAACTTTAGTTCACCTCATAGTAAAACAGACAATCTCATGGCTATGTGTTGCAGCAAAAACAGCAGGTATCACTATAAAAATGTCTCCACAGTTGAGCATCTGAACTTGTCAATAACAGAATTCATTATACCTCCTGACAAAATCTGCCCCTCCACTTCTCTCTTCTTTGGAAGGGGGTGAAAATACCATTCATGCAGTCACTCAGAACTAAACGAGAAAGCATCCTAGAGGCCTTCTTCTCCCTTAATCCCAAAACTAATCAATAGATCCAGCCAATTTAATCTCCCACATACTTGCTAAATTTCTCCTCTCCTATCCTCATTTCTACCACCACTGCTCTGGTGATTCAGCCCCATATCTTCCACCTATTCATTACACATCTCATACCTGTTCTCCTGGCCTCCAGTTATGCCCCTCCTCAAACCATCTTCCAGATTGTAGCGCCAGATCACTCTTTTGAAAGCAGTTAAAACAATGCTGCTCCCTTATTAAAAACCCTTCAATGGCATCTTATCATCTACACACAGTACAAAGTCCAAACTCCTAAGCATGACCCACAAATCCTTCTATAATCTAGCCCGTTCCTCGCTCTACGGTTTAGTCAACTTCTTAGACCGTTTTATTTCTCTGTGCATTCATTCACGTTGTGCTCTTAAGTGGCCTCCTACACTATCATTAAACTTCCCTTTACCTGTCTACCTCTTACTGATTATAACAACAAATGAGGTCTTTTCTGGTCTCCCCCAATGTGATCAGATGTCCCTTCCGTGTCTGCATCATACCTTTTGCATATCTCTATTATTACAGTTAATTATATTACTAATTATTACATGGTAATTATTTGACTATGTCTATTTCCCCTAATAGAGTATAATTTCTTTGTGGTCAAGGAATGTGTCTTGCCCAGGCAGAGTGGCTCACACCTGTAATCCCGGCACTTTGGGAGGCTGAGGCAGAAAGATCACTTGAGCCCAGGAGTTTAAGACCAGCCTGGGCAACATATGGAGAACCCATCTCTATAAATAAGTAAATAAATAAAAATTAATTGGGCATGGTGGCACACACCTGTGGTCCCAGCTACTTGGGAGGCTGAGATGGGAGGATCACTTGAGCCCAGGAGGTTGAGGCTGCAGTGAACCATGATGACACCACTGCACTCCAGCCTGAGCAATAGGGTGAGACTTCGTCTCAAAAAAAAAAAAAAAAAAAGGCAATATGTCTTATTAGTCTTTTTATACCCAGGTTCTAAAACAGTGCCTGGGGCCGGGCACGGTGGCTCATGCCTGTAATCCCAGAACTTTGGGAGGCTAAGGTGGGTGGGTCACTTGAGGCCAAAAGTTCGAGACCAGCCTGGTCAACATGGTGAAACCCCATCTCCACAAAAAATACAGAAATTAGCTGGGAATGTTGGCACACACTTTGTAATCCCAGCTACTGAGGAGGCTGACATGAAAATCGCTGGAACCTCAGAGGAAGAGGTTGCGGTGAGCCAAGATTGCACCACTGCACTCCAGCCTGGGCAACAGAGCGAGACTATCTCAGAAAAAAATAAAAATAAATAAATAAATAAATAAATAAATAAATAAGTGACTGGAAATAATAAATATTCAATAATTGTTTAATGAATAAATATCCCTACACTATATTAAAACTCTATAAAAGCATTTGATATCATTTGTGGTAACGGGTGGTAGAAACTATTTATCAGGGTAATTTGATTACTCAGGAAAATTGTGACAGAGATGCTGGTGCCCTGAGTCACTGCTCCTGGACACCAAAATTATGCAAGTTTGTGTTACTCAAATGAATTGATATGGACACAGATATGGTCACAGTTCCAAGAGGAACCTTTATCCAATCTTCAAGAAATATTTTTTGAGAGACTTGTATGAGATAGGCCCTGTTTTATGCACCGGGAATATAAGTGAACAAAACAGACAAGGTCAGCCAGGCGCAGTGGCTCATGCCTGTCATCCCAACACTTTAGGAGGCCGAGGGAGGATTGCTTGAGCCCAGGAGTTTGAGACGAGCCTGGACAACATAGTGAGACCTTGTCTCTACAAATAAACAAAATTAGCTGGGCATGGTGGTACATGCCTGTGGTCCCAGCTACTTTGGGGGCTGAGGTGGGAGGATTGCTTGGGCCTGGGAGTCAGAGGCTGCAGTGAGCCATGATCACGCCACTGCAGTTCAGTGTGGACAACAGGGTGACAGAGTAAGAGCCTGTCTCAAGAAAACCCCCCCAAAAAACAGATAAGGTCACTGCCCTCATGACA
This sequence comes from Pongo pygmaeus, assembly GCF_028885625.2. Lineage (NCBI taxonomy): Eukaryota > Metazoa > Chordata > Mammalia > Primates > Hominidae > Pongo > Pongo pygmaeus. Next base: position 22,882,127 of record NC_072386.2, on the reverse strand, counting down.
CTATTATTTTAATGGGAAGAGATAATTAATAATCAATAAGCAGTAGTTTTAGATGATGATAATCACTACAGAAGAATAAAGCCAGGTGCAGGGCTTACTTTACATTGGATGATCAGAGAAGGCTTCATTCAGAAGGGAATATTTGAGGTGAAACCTGAAATAACATGGAGTCACTTATGTAAAAATCAGGAGGAAGAGGGTTCCACGTGAGCACATTAGCCCAAAGGTGGAAATGAGCATGGCATAATCAAGCCATCAAACACGGACAGGTTGGCTGGCATAGTAGGTGAGAAGGAGAATAGTATGAGAAGAGGAGAGAAAGGTAGGGGCCAGATTATGTAGGGTGTACTGGGTCACATAAAATTGTCTGAATTTTACTTTTAAGTGAAGTAGGAAGTCATTAGAGGATCTTAAGTGGAGAAAGTATACACTATGATACATGTCTTTAAAGTTCACTCTCCCAGTTCTGTGAGGAATGGATCACAGCAGGTGGGCAAAAGTGGAAATAGGGAGATCATTTAGGAAGCTACTGCATTGAACTGACAAAAAAAATGCTGACTTGGAAAAAATGTTTCCTTTCATGAGCGTTAATTAGAATAATGTAAATTAACTGCTAAATTCAGTGTCTGATATATAAACACTCAACAATATATTATACTATTATTATTAGTTTATACCTACAGAAAACTCTTCTTACTCAACACGATATGAACATCAAAACCCTTGAGACAGTAACTTGGGAGGTATACAATGACCATACACTCAAGGTTTAAGAAGTGGAACGCTATTATTTATTTAACAAAATGTGTTGAGGATCTACACTGTGCAAATTATAAACTAGTTTGCTGAGCCAGCATAGGGAAACTGGATTAATAGATCAGGCATCATAGAATACTAGATCTGGAAGGGATCTAGAAGAGTTCAGCCCCTCACTTTACAAACGACAAAAGAGCAGCCCAGAGAAAGAAACTGTGGTTCTCCCTAAACTAAAAACTGAGAGGATCATACCTTAGGTTGCCCCAAGGACACACTCTGAATAACTAAAGATTTTCGTTAACAATATAAAACCACAAATTTTAAATAAAATGCTATCTTAGCAGTACATTAATGTGCTATACTAAGAAAAATGTAATATGTATATAAAGCCCTGGATACAGTGCTTTGTATGGGATGAACACTCAATAAATGGTAACTACTACTTTCAGCAGCTAAAAAAAGTCTGTATGGTCTTCGGAAGGCTGAGAGTGTGTGGTCTACCTGACATCAACTACTTGACTTGATAGTAGACCCACAGGAATTTTAATCTAATTCAATTCTTTGATTTTCCAGATGGAAAAAATGAGGTCTAAAGGGGCTAGATTCAGGCGTTCAAGGCTGTGGTGAGCTATTATTATGCTAGTGCACTACAGCCTGGGTGACAGAACAAGACCTTTTCTCTAATAAAAATAAAAATAAAAATAATAATAATAATAAAGGGACTAAATAACTTGCAAAGCCACCCACAGTGAATTAGAGACAGAGACAGAGCCAAAGCCAAACCCACATGTAGTGGGTTTCCACTACATGTCACAGTTATAAGGTAGTGTTTCAAACTTTTATAAAAGGGTAACAAGAACATAGCTGCTGTACTGAACTTTTTCACTCCTTTTATTAAGGCCACCAGTGAGCTATGAATTTGATATAAGGAAGAATCACAGCAACAATGAGGCTGTGAATATATAATCCATGAGTTAACAACGAAACAGTCTTAGGAACGCAATTCTATCATAGACACCTGATGAGTAGATGGGAGTTCACCTGAGCAGCTGTTATATGCACTTCAATAGAGAGACTACAAAGCCTCTCTACTTGTAGAATACAAATACAAAGAAGATGCTTTAAAACATTTTCCAAAGCACACTTAAAATGTGACAATAGCTGCCGGTCACTAAGAAGCTAAAGGGAGATAAATTATCTTGGCATACAGCAACAGAATGGTTTTGTTTAAGCAAAGACTAAAAGGAGTCTAATAAAATTGTTGGGAGACCAAGGCTAAAAGCCACAAATGCAGGAAGAGTTGTAGCAACCAATCCAAAAAAGTTCAGCCTTTCACAAAGAGTAGAAAGGCCAGCTGTGGACTGTGTGTGGACTTTTAGGTCCTTTTGCATTGAAGATTACGGTGGCCTCCCCCTAGCCTCGAAATAAAAAATCGTCTCTGAAGCGGAGAGACAACGAGGCAGGGCATGAAGAGGACTCCAATCTATTTCTTGTAAATTAAATTCAACTCAACAAATATTTCCTGAAAATCTACTATGTGCAAGACATTGTGAACGATGCTTGCCTTACCTCAAAAGCTTCAAAATTTTATGGGAAAAGGGAAGCGAATGGGCTTCCCGGAAGTAAACAACCCAAGGCCGAATAGAAGTGCCCTAAAAGAGGTGCCGGTCAGGGTTATCGGTTCAAAAGCAAGAGGACTTTGGGACTCAAGAGTTTAGTCTCCGAAAGTGAGAGAAGTGGCGTTCAAGATAATTGCTGAAGAAAAGGCAGAGATATGGGGATGAAAGATAGGAAAGTAGGTGAACTTTAGGAAGAACCAAGAGGGGCCAACTCCCGGTTCCCTCACAACTGCCAGTTTCCTCCCGCGCTCAGCGGACGTCACGCGCACCCCTGTCCGCGGGCAGGCGCCAGTTCCGGACCAGACCTACCCCTCCTCTATTCTCCCCGCCTTTCTCACCTCGGTCCAAACTCCTCGGTCTGCCCTGTCTGAGAAGAGGAGAAGACAATGCCGTCGGGAGTGAGCCCCAAAGCCCGCAACCTAACAGTCCCGTCAATCCGGGAGCCACCGGCAGCGGCCAGGCCGCATCTCCATGGCAACGCCGCCAAGCACCAGTTCGAACGCCCGCGCTGTGGCCCGCGCGTCGCCAGTCCCGCACCGCCCACCAATGGACATCCAAGGAATCGGTTGACGTTCGTTGACTTCTCCTCTAGAAGACCAGTCAGAGGTCTGAAGAAACCGTGGGCGTAACTCTCAATTTCCGACCTTCAGCCAATCGTTCCGCTTGAGGGAAGATCTCGCGACGTTCTCAGTGTGAGACTGGCACCTTTGAGGCGGGTCGAAGATCCTTCTGCCGAATTCTATTGGTGGGCCCAAGCGTAACCAGGCTCTTCTGATTGGCCGGTGTACTTCCAGTTTCCGTCCAAGGTCCGCCTCCTGCCTCCCTCTGCTTCGGGTGAGTATCCTTAGGGCCCACTTGATTTTAGTTCTCAGTGGAGGAAATGAGCCTTGGAGCGATGGGAATTTGCCTCTGGCAAACCTCCGGTCGCTGCAGGGCCCGAGATGGATGCGCCCTCCTCTAAGCTGGCAGTGAGATGTGGGCGGGCCAGGTCCCATCCGCTCTTAGGACCTCAGTTTTCCTGTCTGCACCGGGAGAAGGGAGGTTCCCTGACCCTGTGAGCCTTGCGTGCCCCCGTCCGAGTAGGGATAGGGTGGGTCGTCCAAATCCCAGAGGCGGGAGAGGTCCAGGTTTAGGGCCCAGAGGCCCGGGCGCCGAACCTTCCCCTCCCTGGGCCTCAGTTTCACTTGTTGCTACCAATTAAACCCCGCCTGCTTTCCAAAAGAGATTTTATGTTTTCTAATTGCTTCAGTTATTGAATGGATAATATCGTGGCAGTTATACCAGAAGTAAAGAAAGTCGAACAAGAGCCCCACCGCCTTAAACAAAACAAAACAAAAAAAGGGACAGCGTAAACAATGCAGGCCGGGTGCGGTGGCTCACGCCTGTAATCCCAGCATTTTGGGAGGCCAAGGCGGGCGGATCACGAGATCAGGAGATCGAGACCATCCTGGCTAATACGGTGAAACCCCGTCTCTACTAAACAAAATGCAAAAATTAGCCAGGCGTCGTGGCGGGCACGTATAGTCCCTGCTACTCGGGAGGCTGAGGCAGGAGAATGGCAAGAACCCAGGAAGCGGAGCTTGCAGTGAGCGGAGATCGCGCCACTGCACTCCAGCCTGGGCGACAGAGCGAGACTCCGTCTCAAAAAAAGAACAAACAAACGAAAAAACTGAATGCAATCAAATTGTCAAATGTAAAACGCTATTATAGAGTCAAGGTTAAGATCATTGATGTTAGGAGTCAGGCAGACCTACATTTGAGTCACTTACCCAGACATCTCTGAGTTATAGTTCCCTTTCTACTCTTCTGAAAAATGGCAGTAATGCCTCAGCGGGTTATTGTGAAGATTAAGTGAAGTAATGAAGGTAAAGCACTTGACACAACGCCTGGCAAGTAGTAACTTCTTAAAAAATGGTAGCGGCCGGGCTCGGTGGCTCATGCCTGTAATCCTAGTACTTTGGGAGGCCGAGGCGGGCGGATCACGAGGTCAGAAGATCGAGACCATCCTGGCTGACACGGTGAAACCCCGTCTCTACTAAAAATACAAAGAATTAGCCGGGCGTGGTGACGGGCGCCTGTGGTCCCAGCTACTCGGGAGGCTGAGGCAGGAGAATGGCACGAACCCGGGAGGCGGAGTTTGCAGTGAGCAGAGATCGCACCACTGCACTCCAGCCTGGGCGACAGAGCGAGACTCCGTCTCAAAAAAAAAAAAGGTAGCTATTATTCTTATAATAAGAACAGGCAAATACACTAGCCAGTGCGTTGGTGTACTTACTGTAATTGAGTACCCAATTTTGCCCAAAATTAGTCAGTTAAGGGAAAAAAGGTAATTCTTACTAATAAGGAAACAAATCCATTCTTCAAAAGAAAAAGTATTTTTCTAGTTTCTATATTAAAAGGAATTTATGCTGTGGGACCTTATAAGGAATATATATACTGTGGTGAACAGTGTTGAGCAGTTTTACAGACAAAATGAAAAGTCATTTCTTTAAAACAGAGAAGCTTTCTGATGATCTTTTATGACACACGGATAACAGTAACATATATTTAGTACCTCTGATAATGTCAGACCCTCTATGTATGTCATTTATAAACTCCACAACAACCATGCAAAGTAGGTGTTAACTTCATTTTACAAATGAGGAAGTTAAGTATCTTGCTCTAAGTATCTTGCTCTATTAACTTCAATAGCTAGGCCTTTCTGACTGCATAGACAGCCATGCTTTTCTGTGTTTCTGACTAAAGGAGGATGAAAATGCTTGGAATACCAGATAGATGCAGGGGCAGGTTGGACAGCTTGACCTACCTAAATTGGAGGGAATGTGGGCTGCAGAAGTACCTATGGTAGGAGCAATATCTTGCTCTAGTAGAGAATTTTCACCGTGGTCTTGGTAGAGAGGGGAGGAGGAAAAAATTGTTTTAATAAAAATAATTAAAAAAAAGAAAATTCCCACCTTGGGAAATGAAGAGATAGGATGAGATGATCACTGAACTTTAGACCCATCTGTTCATTTATCTTGTGGGTAGACTATAGCACTTCAAATTCAACTTGTCCCTAACAAATTATTCACTTGCACCCCCTCCTCCACCCAGGCACTCAAACCAAAGCCTTTCTCTTTCCCTCGGCTTATGAAACATCTCTCTGTCCCTTAGACAATGAAATATCAATATTGTCCATTTTACTTTGAAATATCTCTCAGATTCATCCCTTCCTTTCCTTTCTCACAGCCTCTGACTTGATCTAACTGGAATCATTTGTTAACTGGTCTGTTGCAGTAGACTTGTAACTGGTTAATCTCTCTGCCTCCAATCTGTCCTAATTCGTTCCCCAGCTTTCTTGCACCTAGAATATCTTTGTAAAATGTCAGTCTGACCAAATTATACCCTTGCCTAAAACCAGTCAGAGGCTTCATTGCCTACAGAATATAAACTAAGCTGTTTACCAATGAGATGTCATTTTGTGCTTGAGGGTGTTGCCCACACTCCTCCCTTTGCTGGCAGTGCCTTGCATCCGCCTCCCTTCTGCCTGGTAAACTAGTGACCCATCAGAATCCTTATGGAGTACCTTGTTAACCTAAAGATGCTTCTTTGCTGCTTTTCCATCTTATGTTGCACAAAACACACTGTAACTTGTCTGTTGGAATGTCTTCCACTTTCACTAGCCTGTGAATCTCTAGGAAGTTGGTGCTTGGTAGTATTCAGCTTCATATCTATCTGTCAATCCTTCACACTGTCTGTCGCATGGGATACGCACAACAGACAAATTCCCTGAGTTAGCTTTCTAGAATTGTACAGCAGATGGCACTAATAGGCTGCTTAACAAATCCCCTTCACTAAGAATGATTTTTGTCCCAACCTTGTCTGACTTTGGCCTTATCCTAGAAGCCAATATTTATGCCATTACAGGTAAAATCTCCTGTTTCCTCCCTCAGCCAATAGCAAAAATAGCAAAATGACTCAGCAGCTTTGTCTCTGCAAGAAGAATGGAGCGGCAGATGTCCAGGGAAAGGTGCATTTGAGGGAATATTTTCTTTGTCTCAATTTATTCATGGTAGTTGGGGCTTTTCTTTTGCATTTCTTTCTTTTTTCTTCTCTTCCATTTGTTATTGTTCTTACAAGAAAGAGCTTTACTCATGGGTGGGTGCTTCATTTCTGTCCACTCCAAAAGGGAAGAAAGAAACTGGCAAATTGGAAAAAAGATGATGATGATGTGGGAGGTGAGGGAGTAGTCACATAGAATTGCTTGTGGGCAGGCAAACAGTTGTCTTTCCTCCTCATCTGGAGGAGGGCCTGGGCAAATATTCTGGACACTAGTGCCCTCAATTAAGTGGAACATGTGGTTTTAGGTTCCTGCTTCCCAGAAAAGAGCAGAGGAGGCATAGAAACCCTTATGAGATGGGTGCTATTAGGAGCCTGAGGCTACATTTTACCCGTCCTTCAGAGTCTTCTTCAGATACCAGGATTTAACATCTACGGCCCTCTCCCGCCAACTAAAACCTTTTTGGTGGAAATGATCCCAGCTAGACATCTTAACCTCCAAATGAATATAGATTAAAGACTGGGAATTTGGGGCCAGGCACGGTAGATTGCATCTGTAATCCCAGCACTTTGGGAGGCCAAAGTGGGAAGATCACTTAAGGCCAGGAGTTCAAGACTAGCTTGGTCAGCATAGCAAGACCTCATCTCTACAAAAAAAGTGTTTTTTAAATTTAGCCAGATGTGATGGCTCCTGCTTGTAGTCCTAGCTACCCAGGAGGCTAAGACAGGAAAATTCCTTGAGCCCAGAAGGGATGCAGTGAGCCCTTGAGGCTGCAGTGAGCTGTGATCACACCATTGCCCTCCAGCCTGGATGACACAGAGAGACACTGTCAAAAAAAAAAAAAAAAAAGGACTGGGAATTTTGAAACTGGAAATGGTTTTATAAATCGTTTGTGTGTCTGTCCTCTCTCAGGGCCATTTGTGTCCTAAGCCCTGCTCTTTCGTGGTGAACAGAGCTATGAAAGGGACAAAAATTATAGACTTTGGAGTTAGGCTTACTTGGATTGAGATCCCATCCTTTACATGCCAGCTATACCCTTATACGAGTATTTTAACCTTTTGAAATAATATCAGTGTCCTTGTAAATTAGATATAATAATGCTTCTCCTGAAAGGTTGTTTTGAGCTTTAGAAACAATAGTTGTCAAAAGTCTTGCACAGTATAGCTGGCACAGTATATATAGATGCTTAATTGATAACGCAGCATGAAACGCTGTTTCTGCTAAAGGGATATTAGAATATGGAGAACAGGTCAGAGGGAAAATTTGGAGAGCTCTTCCTGTACCTAAAGTTACATTTCTGAGGGCTTTTTACAGTTACTCTGATTAATTTGATGAAAATATTGAAACAAACAGCATAGCCATGTATTCGTAAATTCTTTTTTTGGTACCTAGGTCCCGAACCTCCTAGGCTGTGAGGGAATTGTATATGTGGAGAAAGCCAAGAATATTTTTCCTTAGCTTCTAGAACCTTCTGATGACATTGAGGGTTTTTTTGTTCAGGTTTTTTCTAACCACCTCAGGCACTCTGCCACTTTTTTGAAGTGTGAATTGCCTGCTGTCAGCCTGGAGTTCTCACCTCCGCAATCCTGGCTGCAGGCATATTTGCATATTGGATGCTGTGTTCCTTAACCCCCTGAGGTTTGAATCCACTTGGAGTCTGTGTGTGAAAGCTGGCTACTTTCAAACCCATGGACAGTTTCAGCTTTGTGGTCTCCAGAAAAACAGAAAACCCCCAACAATAGTTCCATTCACTTTTATGTAAATGGCACTCTTGAGGAAAACACTGGGCTATTTCCCAGGGCCCCAGAACATACTCAAACATTTGTTTGAGTGGGAGGTGGGGAGAGAGTTCTTTTGAGTCAATGAACATCTGTTCAGAACTGCTGTGCTGGGTCCCAAGAAAACAGCTTATAATCTGGCTCTTCCCTGCCAGAGGTACCAGCAGAGATTTACTATACTAGGTATATGTGCTTGTGGTGGCATTGTACTGTGTCAGTTTAGCTAAGCTGGATTCCCAGTATCCTTCCTATCTGCTTCCAGGTGAGGGGTGTCCACAAGAAAATTTTGTGAGAGATTTGGAAAGCTGAATTGAAGTAGCAGCCAGTACACTGTGAAGGACAGAGCAGGGTCTGTACGCTGTGAAGGACAGAACAGGGTACCAGGCATGGTGGCAGTACCTGTACTTTCTCTCTGATCTGGCTCACCTTGTTGGTGAAGGTCATCACACAGCCCCCAGCACCCCTAGCTCCTACTGAATTTCCTCCTTCAGCTCCTCTGAGTCCTGGGCCATGTGTGCAGTCAGCTCTGTAGCAGAGGGCTCCGGCTTCTCCAGATCACCTGAGTCGCTGAGCTTGGGACCAGTGAAAGGAAGTTGTGGGTTTCAGTTTGTCCTCATGAGTTCCAGTTGTCCTTGTAGATCCCAGTTTGTTCTCAGAGGTTCCAGTTTGTCTTTGTTCTCTTCCACCTCACATCCAGTTTTCTTCCCAACTGCTGGCCTCACAGACTTCGGGCCCAACACCAGGTGCAGAGGCAACAGAGTTGCATGGATTTATGCACCAACTTCCAAAGATACACAATGTCTACTCCTTATAATAAATCTTTCGTTTTCTGTCACTCATAGCATTTGCTTCCCTGATTGAACTTTAAGTTTGTTCAAGCCGTGTTAAGGACGCAGAACATGGAGTGATTAGAAGCCAGAAAGCTTCACAGAGGAGGTGACATCTGAGCTGCTTCTGACGAGTAGGAGGTTGTGTGTATAGAGTGGGTAGGAGGAATTCTAGAGAATAGCTGGCTCAAGCCAAGCAATTGAAAGAGCAGTGAGGAGTTCTGTATTTCTAGAAGAACTGTTCTTTCCATGGGTCCAGAATATAGGTGGAGAATGAGCATCTGATCCTAGCTCTTCTGGCGCCATTGAGATTAACTGTTAGCTGATGTGGTTCTTAGATGTGGTCATCCCTAATACACTGGCATCCACTGAAATACATTCTTGCTAGGGTACACCCTTGTCACTACCCTAAGATTCCTCCCCCACCCCACCGCTGCTTTCCTCTCCCCAGTCGTTCCATGTGGCTAACCCAGGCTTGTGTTTCTTGGCTCCCCATGCAGGCATTTTTGCTTGTCCATGTTGTGTTGATGGTGGCAGTGGTATGGAGTTCCTGTCTTAGGCAGGGCACTGTGCCCTCTAGTCTTGGATCCCTAAGCTTACTTAGGGGTTCTAACATTCATTCCATGGGACCCTCTAGTCTTGGATCCTTAAGCTTATTTAGGGGTTCTAACATTCATTCCACGGGACCTGAGGCAGGAGCAAGGTACCCCCCATCTATAACTTTCTAATGCTTTTTGAGCATCTTTATAGGGAGGGCATGGGATCAGCTACCTGTTTCTGCCTCAACCATGGACCAATAATATGAGATCTTTGTTCACCAGTTCTACAGTGATGGGGTGCTTCCTTTTGGCTTCTGGAATGGGGTAAGTTCTTGGCATAAATAGGGAGTCCAGGAAAATAGAACAATGAAATAGAATAGAAAAATGAAAGCCTACCACTTTATGTATGAATTTGTAAACTCAAACAGGGATTTCATTATACATACTATTCAGAACTATCTTCTTTTCATGTGTCTAAAAATTTTTCTTACAAGCAGCACATTAGGCTTGACCTAATTTTTTTTCTTTTTCTTTTATTTTTGAGACAAGGTCTCACTGTATTGCCCAGACTGGAGTGCAGTGGTGCAAACATGGCTCACTGTAGCCTGAACCTTCCAGGCTCAAGCAATCTTCCCACCTTGGCCTCCCAAGTAGCTGGAACTACAGGTGCATGCCACCACACCTGGCTAATTTTTTTCTATTTTTTGTAGAGACAAGGTCTCACTATGTTGTTCGGGCTGGTCTCAAACTCCTGGGCTCAGCCAATCCTCCTGCCTCAGCCTCCCAGAATGCTGGGATTAAAGGCATGAGCCACTGAACCAGCCTCGACCTCATTTTTTTTAATGGCTTCATGCTATTTCATCATATAGATATACTGTACTTTTTGCCTATTCCCATATTGATGGATATTTGTTTCTGGCTCTTTTCCTTTTTGATATTGCAAAGTTGTAGTGAACATTGTTGTATGTACATCTTTTTTTTTTTTTTTTTGAGACAGAGTTTCACTCTTGTTGCCCAGGCTGGAATTCAGTGGCCCCATCTCGGCTCACCACAACCTCCACCTCCCGGGTTCAAGTGATTCTCCTGCCTCAGCCTCCCAAGTAGCTGGGATTACAGGCATGTGCCATCACACCCAGATAATTTTTGTATTTTTAGTAGAGATGGGGGTTTCTCCATGTTAGTCAGGCTGGTCTTGAACTCCTGACCTCAGGTGATCCACCCGCCTTGGCCTCCCAAAGTGCTGGGATTACAGGCATGAGCCACCGTGCCCGGCCTGTTGTGTGTACATCTTAAACCTATATTTCTTATGTGAGAGTGGCTAGAAATGGAATTGCTGGCTCTTAGGGAATGTGCATTTTATGTTTTGATAATTATTATCAAATTGCCCTCCTAAGGGGATATGCTAATTTACTTTTCTACCAACAGTATATGAGAGCACAGACCATTTCAGAAATCCCCTTTGAGATTATTTCCAATCCTTAAAAACTTTTGTTACAGGTTTAGAAAAGCTTGGAAAGGTCTTGGTGTTGGGTGTTCGGTTTTTGGTGAGAAACTGCTATTCTCTAGAGTAACATTACCATCTGTTGGCAGTCTTGAGAATTGCCCTGGAGTAGGTTTCTGTTTGGGCCTGATTTTTATGCCTTTGATAGCTGCAAACTCATCTTGATTGAGCACCAGCAAAGGGGCTGTGGAGGATAGCAGCTCCTGCTCCAGCCGCCCTCTCTGCATCAGCTCTGCTACCCCCGGGCACCAGCAATGTCAGGCAATGGTGGCATGTGCCTGTATTGCCAGCTGCTTGGGAGGCTAAGGGGGGAGGACCACTTCTTTTTTTGAGACAGAGTCTCGCTCTGTCGCCAAGCTGAAGTGTAGTGGCCAGATCTCGATTCACCACAACCGTAACCTCTGCCTTCTGGGTTCAAGCGATTCTCCTGCCTCAGCCTCCCGAGTAGCTGGGATTACAGGCGTGTGCCACCACGCCCGGCTAATTTTTGTATTTTTAGTAGAGACAGGGTTTCACCATGTTGGCCAGGATGGTCTCAATCTCTTGACCTCGTGATCCACCCGGGGGAGAGGACCACTTCTGTTCGGGAGTTTGAGGCCAGTCTAGGCAACATAGTGAGTCCCTGTCTCTTAAAAAAAAAAAAAAAGGATAAAATAAAAGACTAAAAAAAATCAGGCTGGGCATGGTGGCGCATGCCTATAATCTCAACACATTGGGAGGCTGAGGTAGGTGGATCACTTCAGCTCAGAAGTTCAGGACCAGCCTGGGCAAATACAGTGAGACCTTGTCTCTAAAAAAAAAAAAAAAAAAAATTAACCAGGCATGGTGGTGCATGCCTGTAGTCCCAGCTACTTGGGAGGTTGAGGTGGGAGGTTTGCTTGAGCCTGGGATGTCAAGGCTGCAGTGAGCCATGATCACACCATTGCACTCCAGCCTGGTCAACAGTGCTAGACCCTGTCTCAAAAAAAAAAAAAAAAACTCAACGAAATATTTTTTTCTATATGAAGTTACCCTCCGTAGATGACCTCTCTGCATTGTCAGAAACCACATTGCTGGGGGGTTCTGCACTTCAGGGACTCAGGATATGGGCTGAGGGAAATGGGGTTACAGGTTTGATGATAAAACTTGTACTGCCTCTCTCCCATTCCCAGCATCTCTCTTGTTTCAGTGCGTTTGCTTCTGAGGATCTCCAGTGTCACAACAAACGCATGCCAGCCCTGTTTTACAGGGAGCCCTGGAGGAGTTGGGATAGAGGCCACATTGACTGAGGATAGTTGCCAGGGTCCTGCAGTTATACACAAAGGTCAGTCTCTGATTCCTGGATGCCCTCCATTGGTCCTGGGCATGCTGCCTTTTTCTGTGGGCTATGAGATCACAGCTAGTCTGCACTACTGTCCAGCACCAGATTGCTACCCCCCAGTGTGGAGCTTCCTATTTTGTGTAACTTCCCAATATTCCGTATCTTCTTTGTTAAGTCCTTAGGATAAGACCATGGCCCTGAGAGCATGTGGCTTGATCATCTTCCGAAGATGCCTCATTCCCAAAGTGGACAACAATGCAATTGAGTTTTTACTGCTGCAGGCATCAGATGGCATTCATCACTGGACTCCTCCCAAAGGTAGAGGCCAGAGGGGCCAGCTCTTGGGAAACTGCCAAGCACTACTCAGAAATCTACCCTGCCAGGCCCTCCCCAAGGCTTAATTCCCAGTGACTGTGTAGCAAAAGGGGGTAGGGAAGGTAGGAGCCCTTGACCCTTTCTACATACAAGGTCTCCAGACCAGGCCAGAGTAGAGCTGAAAATTCTGTGACTGAATTCCAGGGTAGAAACAGCACCTGGTGTTTTTATGAGTATCATTCGCCAGCTCTCCAAACTCTGTGGTGAATGGCTGGGTAAGAGAAAAAACAGTGGGCAGGGAATTGGGGACCTTGAGGTTGACTGAGCTATGTGCCCACCTCTCAGCTTTGAGTTTTTCATCTGTCAAACAAGCGCTTGACTAGAAAATCCTAAGTTTTCAGCCAGGCACAGTGGCACACGCCTATAATCCCAGCACTTTTGGAGGTCGAGGTGGGCAGATTGCTTGAGCCCAGGAGCTCGAGACCAGCCTGGGCAAAATGGCAAAACCATGTCTCTACAAAAAATACAAAAATTAGCCAGGTGTGGTAGTGCACACCTGTAGTCCCAGCTACTCAGGAGGCTGAGGTTAGAGAATAACTTGAGCTCGAGAGATCAAAGCTGCAGTGAGCCGAGATTGTGCCACAGCACTCCAGCCTGGACAACAGAGCCTGTCTCAAAAAAAAATCCTAAGTTTTCTTCCAGCCTGTCTCTGATTTCATTTGATCAATTTCCTTTGACTCCTAGTTCAGTGTCCCTATCGTTAGGTTTTTCTTTTCTTTTCTTTTTTTTTTTTTGAGACAAAGTCTCGCTTTGTCGCCCAGGCTGGAGAGCAGTGGTGTAATCTCAGCTCACTGCAACCTCCACCTCCCAGGTTCAAGCAATTCTCCTGCTTCAGCCTCCTGATTAGCTGGGATTACAGGCGCCCACCACCACGCCCAGCTGCTTTTTGTATTTTTAGTAGAGACGGGGTTTCACCATGTTGGCCAGGCTGGTCTCAAACTCCTGACCTCAGGTGATCTGCCCGTCTGGGCCTCCCAAAGTGCTAGGATTACAGGCGTGAGCCACTGCACCCAGCCAGGTTTTTCTTTTGAACTAAACACAGAGAGTATGACTTCTACAGTGTTTCTGAACATAGTTGTATTTTGAGTTGGAGCATAGAGAAGTTGGGCTCCCTGATCACAGATTCATCTGCAGATTGTGGCAGGAGTGGAGGAGTGAGGGGATGGGCAGGGCCTTCTTAGACCAGGAGGGGATGGGCAGGGCCTTCTTAGACTGTAAAGATTATGGAGACCTTGAGATTGCAGCTTGACCAGCTAGCTACCTGTGCCTTGAGTCTGTCACTCACCACTGAGGGTGGAGTTGGCCAAGTCTCCAGAGGGAAGAACAGTGAAGACTACTGGCCTGAGGCCTTAGGCCAGGCCAAGATCTGTTTGTAAGCTGGCCAGTTTTCATCCACCAGCACTCCTGACCCCACCTCTAAGAGTAAGAAAGCTGCAGTCATTTGGTCCTGAAAGAGAAGCCAGGCTGTGTGGGGAGAAATGGGAAAAAGGAGCCCTTCTTGGCTGAGGCCATTGGGATGGTTTGAGTTGGGAGGGACAGACTGTGGCTCAGGTGCCTGCTGGAATGAGGAATATCCCTTAGACAGAAGGAAGCAGGGACTTTATTTTTAAAATTATTTTATTATTATTACTATTTTATAGAGACAGGGTCTTACTATATTGCCCAGGCTGGTCTTGAACTCCTGGGCTCAAGTGATCTGCCCACTTGGTCTCCCAAAGTGCTGGGATTATAGGCGTGAGCCACCACGCCTGGCCAGAAGCGGGGACTTTAAAAGGGAGTGGGGTTAGAAGGGATGGACAAAGATCCAGGATTGAAGGAAAATAAGGAAATGGGAACAGGAAATAAATTTTGCATGTTTGAGTTGTACTGGGGAGAAACAAGGTGAAAAAAGAGACAGAAACTTCACAAATACTGTGAATAGGAATATTCACACTTGTCTCCGGATCACATGAGTCACACTGCCTTGTTCCTCTCACTACCTGATGTCAGTGGACCTCTCCTAATCTTTTCCTGCTTCGGCAGAAGCTACCCTGTTAATTAACACTGATGGGCAGAATACTAAATAGATGCCCCTGGGAGGGGTGTGCTCAGGGACTTCCATACACCTCTGAGGGGAGGTAGGATGTCCTGAATCAGTATCAGCCGTCACTACTAGCATCCCTCCCACCTTGCTCCCCTGATGCATTACCTGTCTGTCTTTGTGTACACCACTATAGGAGGTGCTTGTGCAGAGAAAATTCCCCAGAAGCCATAAGCTAGAATGGTTTTTAAGTGCTAAGTTTCTGGGGGTTTTGTTTGTTTGTTTGAGACGGAGTCTCGCTCTGTTGCCCAAACTGGAGTACAATGGCACAATCTCGGCTCACTGCAACCTCCGCCTCCTGAGCTCAAGTGATTCTCCTGCCTCAGCCTCCCGAGTAGCTGGGATTACAGGCGTCCACTGCCACGCCCAGCTCATTTTTGTATTTTTAGTAGAGACAGGGTTTCACCATGTTGGCCAGGCTGGTCTCAAACTCCTGACCTCAGATGATCCACCCACCTCGGCCTCCCAGAGTGTTGGGATTACAGCATGAGCCACTGCCCCCGGCCCCTGGGGAGTTTTTTGTGCAGCAGCTGGCTCTGGGCATTGTAGACCCCTGGGAAGGAGGAGGGCCCCCATCTCCAAACCAAGGAGAGAACAACTGAGAGTTCCTGCTCCCCATGAGCCTGTGAGCCAGGAGGCCTCCCTAGAAACTTACTGGAGCCAAGTGTAGACAGAATCTGCCAGACCCTTCCCAGTCTTTGCCCCCTCTGGGGAAGCTGAAGATTTGTGGGAGGGGCCTAGAGGTAAAGCTGAGAGCTGCTCCAGTCTGCAGAGCTTCAAGTTCTCCTACAGCAGTTTCTTGGCAGCTGTCTTCTTGGGTTTGGGTGTTACTAACACATTTTCTTAGAAGTGGTTCTCAGCTGTCCCTTAGTCTAAGTTCCCATCAAGGGTTTCCCTATGAAACTGAAATCTGGCCTTGCCCAGTAAGAAAGAGGAAAACAATTTGGAAAAAGCCTTGATAGCTTCATGGAAACAGCTGCTCATTCAGCCGTGCAGGGTTTTGAGCCTGTTGGCCCTGGAATGTCAGGGTCCACCTGCAGACAATAACTTGAGCTCGAGTTATTGGATTGTAGGCAAAGTACTTTCTCGTCAGCTAACTTCCACTTGTTAAGAAAGGACTTCCCCCTCCTTGGAAAAATCACTTCAAGGTCTCCAATAGAAAAGTGGTCCTTAGAGCATGGGATGAAGAAAGTTCCGAAGAATAAGAAAGCAGATGTCTGAAGAAGGTCATCTCACACCATAAAAGAGCAGTATTCTAAACCTGACTTGCTATACATATGGTCTGTTTCACTCTCTCTGCAGAGAAGATGGAGTGAGAAGGTGGGATTGCTCAAACCCCGAGAACTAGATACTACCTGCCCTGCACCCCCTTCCCAGGCATGTTAGGATATTGCCAATCTCCAGGCTTCCTTTAGCCTAGGAACACCTAGAAAAGTCACTGAATGGCTGGGTGTGGTGGCTCATACCTGTAATCCCAACACTTTCGGAGGCTGAGGCAGGAGGATGACTTGAGGCCAGGAGTTTGAGACCAGCCTGGGAAATATAGTGAGACCCCATCTTTACCAAATAAATAAATAAATAAATAAATAATTAGCTGGGCATGGTGGCAGATGCCTGTTTTTCTGACTACTCAGGAGGCTAAGGTGGGAGGATCACCTGAGCCCAGGAATTCAAGGCTGCGGTGAGCCGATAGCACTACTGCACTCTGGCCTGGGCAACAGAGTGAGTCCCTGTCTCAAAACAAAACAGAAAAAAAAAAAAAAATCCTGTCTGGAAAATCCAGCTTTGGGAACTTTGGAAGATTTCCTCCTCCTTTTCTTCCTCTTTTCTTCTAACTAGGCCATGTGGAACCAGGAGAGGATGACTTGGAAACAGCCCTGAGGGAGACTCAAGAGGAAGCGGGCATAGAAGCAGGCCAGCTGACCATCATTGAGGGATTCAAAAGGGAACTCAATTATGTGGCCAGGAACAAGCCTAAAACAGTCATTTACTGGCTGGCAGAGGTGAAGGACTATGATGTGGAGATCCGCCTCTCCCATGAGCACCAAGCCTACCGCTGGCTGGGGCTGGAGGAGGCCTGCCAGTTGGCTCAGTTCAAGGAGATGAAGGCAGCGCTCCAAGAAGGACACCAGTTTCTTTGCTCCACAGAGGTCTGAGCTGACTGGAGCAGTCATTTGCTTCAGTAGGATCCTTGTGGGCCTTCTAAGATGAAGCCACCCTCAGGTCCAGGGAAGGTTGTGCTGGTATTTGGCTCATCACAGCCAAGAGCAGATAGATTTGTGAAATCGGCTCAACTCCCAGGTGAGAGCAAGCAAAAATCTTGGCTGGGTGGAAAGGAAGGCAAAGAGTAAAAATAAAAAAGGCCAGGCCCAGTAAGTGTACCTTGTACTTTATAAATAAACCTCAAGCAGCTCAAGGTTGTCCTTCTAACCTGTTGTGTTTATTTCTTGGACTCTTGGCATTGGTGGGGAGAAGAAAGCTGAAGTGAATCAGAGTTCTGACCTTAACCAGAGGGAACTCTGTGTCCATACAGTATCCCCAGAGAACTTAAGAGCTAGGGATCCAAATGGAAGAGACCCAGCACTGCCAGGATGGCTCTCTCGCCTCTGGAATGCCAAGCACACCCACCCCACCTCTACCAGGGGCCCTGAGACTTTGTGACCCATAGTCAGGATTTCCAAGTGAGTGGGACTGGAGTGCAGGAATTGGGTCTGTCCTACTCACTAATATATCTTTCACCAGCAGCAGGCACATATGTTGTAAGTACTCAGTAAATATTACCTTAAATAGGGCCAGGCACGGTGGCTCACACCTGTAATCCCAGCACTTGAGGCCTAGGTGAGCAGATCACTTGAAGTCAGGAGTTTGAGACCAGCATGGGCAACATGGTGAAACCCCGTCTCTACTAAAAATACAAAAATTACCTGGGGGTGGTGGCACACACCTGTAATTCCAGCTACTCGAGAGGCTGAGGCAAGAGAATCACTTGAACCTGGAAAATGAAGGTTGCCGTGAGCTGGGATCGTGCCACTGCACTCCAGCCTGGGTGACAAAGCGAGACTGTCTCAAAAAATAAAAATATTACCTTAAATAATTAGAGACTGGCTAGGCGTGGTGGCTCATGGCTATAATCCCAGCACTTTGAGAGGCCGAGATGGGTGGATAACTGAGGTCAGGAGTTTAAGACCATCATGGCCAACATGGTGAAACCCCATCTCTACTAAAAACACAACCATTAGCTGGGCGTGGTGGTGCACACCTGTAATCCCAGCTTCTTGCGAGGCTGAGGCAGGAGAATTGCTTGAACCTGGGAGGTGGAGGTTGCAGTGAGCTGAGATGGTGCCATTGCACTCCAGCCTAGGCAAGAGTGACTCTCTCAAAAATGAATAAATAGGTTGGGCACAGCGGCTCACACCTGTAATCCCAGCGCTTTGGGAGGCCAAGGCAGGTGTATCACCTGAAGTCAGGAGCTCAAGACCAGCCTGGCCAACATGGTGAAACCGCGTCTCTATTAAAAATGCAAAAATTAGCCTGGCATGGTGGCTCATGCCTGTAGTCCCAACTACTCGGGAGGCTGAGGCAGGAGAATCACTTGAACCCGGGAGGCGGAGGTTTCAGTGAGCTGAGATCACACCACTGCACTCCAGCCTGGGCAACAGAGCAAGACTCCACTTCAAATAAATAAATAAATAGAGACAGAAGGAATTTTGGACTCCCCAAGTCACAACAGAGAGAGGAGGGACAGGCAACCCTGGACCCCCAGGTCAGTGACACGTGTACTCTGTGCTCTCAGACCAGGCCTGCCTCCCGGAGTGATAAGCCTTGTTAACATGACTAAGGTCACTGGGAATGAGGCAAGCCCAGACCCAAAAGAATCTGCTGGGCCACCCAGCAGTCACATCATTACACCTGTGCATTCCTCACCTGCAGCTGCCTTCCCCACCCTCAGCAAAACCTCATCATTAATGTTTCTGTCTTCCTATCTACCCTTTTTTTTTTGAGACAGAGTTTCGCTCTTGTTGCCCAGGCTGGAGTGCAATGGTACCATCTCGGCTCACCGCAACCTCTGCCTCCCAGGTTCAAATGATTCTCCTGCCTCAACCTCCCGAGTAGCTGGGATTATAGGCATGTGCCCCTAACAGGCCCAGCTAGTTTTGTATTTTTAGTAGAAACAGGGTTTCTCCATGTTGGTCAGGCTGGTCTCAAACTCCCGACCTCCCGTGATCTGCCTGCCTCAGCCTCCCAAAGTGCTGGGATTACAGGCATGAGCCACCACGCCCAGCCTTCCTATCTACTCTCTTTGTCCACAACTCCACTGTAAGACCCAGAGGTGCAAGAGTTGGGTCTCAGCCCTGTTTTCCCTTGCTACTAGGGCTCAAGGAATGCAGGAGTAGGTGTTAGATCCCACAGCCCTTCCAGGAGCTGTTAGCAGCTGGATTCATGTGGATTTTATTAGAAAGTTGTTGCCCAGTGAAGTGCAGAAGATTGGAAGTGAAGGGGCATTGGCAGAGGTCAGCCTGGATTACCAGGGTCAAGAACAGCCACCCCCAAAGGAAGAAAAGACAACTCGCCCAGGTCTTAAGCAGACTTCCAGATGTTTTTAGTCCCCAGTTCTCCGTGCAGACAGGGCAAAAGTACTAGTGAACAGGATCTTGGAGCACAGTCAGGGGCCTGAATGGTTTTGTTCCTCACCCCTCTGAGCAGCATTCTCTTTAGGAGGCCTGCTGCATGAAGTTTTTGGAGCTTAATGTTCTTTTTCCAGGCCAGCAGGGACCACGTCGCACTGATTTAATAAATGCCTGCTGGGCAGTAGTGCCAAACCACAGACGAGCTGCCTCCTAACAAGGGCTGGCCGGCTCTGCACTCTCAGAATGGGAGGCTGTGGAATCTCAAGTCTAAGACCTCATACATCAAAGTTGGAAGGAACCTGGAAAATGACCTGATTTGGCTGCTCATTTTTATTGCTGGGAAAATTGAGACTTAACAAGATAGATGGCCCTGGCAGTATCTATAGATGGGGTGCTTTGAAGAGGGGGTGCCAGAGAGAAGACTGCTTTAGAATATATATAGCTTTGGAGTCAATCCTCTGGGCCTTACAGAGTGTTCCATTAAAATGTAGGTACTTTGGTGAAGAGGTCCCCCGTAAGTTGTATTCTTTTTTTTGAGAAGGAGTCTCGCTCTGTTGCCCAGGCTGGAGTGCAGTGGCACCATCTTGGCTCACTGCAATCTCCACCTCCCAGGTTCACACCATTCTCCTGCCTCAGCCTCCCAAGTAGCTGGGACTACAGGCGCCCGCCACCATGCCCAGCTAATTTTTTTTTTTTTTTTTTTTTTTTTGTATTTTTAGTAGAGATGGGGTTTCACCATGTTAGCCAGGATGGTCTCAATCTCATGACCTCGTGATCCACCCACCTCGGCCTCCCAAAGTGCTGGGATTGCAGGTGTGAGCCACTGCGCCCGGCTGTAAGTTGTATTCTTTGCAGGAATAACTGACAGTAGGGTGGGACTAAAGCATGTTATGGGAGGTGGATGAGGGTAGGAGAGAGAGGAGCTGAGATTAGGATGTGGCAGGTGAGTAGGCTTTGACAACATCACCACTTTGCTTTTGGCCAGTGGGGCTTGTTCAACCTGAACTCAGACCCCAGAGCATTACAAAGCCCAACTCCCGTGCCCCACCGCACCCCCCCCCCCACCACCACCACTGGCAGAGCAGCACTCTGCTGATGCTGCACTTTGGGTTAGGCCAGGCCTCAGGGAGACCTCAGCAGAGTTGTACCAGTTCAGGAGATGCTTCCATGTTGAAGTTTTCCTCCAGAGAATGGGGCTGGTCAGAACTAATCTAAAATTGGAGGAGAGCCCTGCCCCAGCCCCTCTGAGGGAGAGCTCTCCCCTGGGACCTCAGCCAGTTTACCAGCTCTTTGGCTGTCAGAGTCCCAGAGTTCTAGAGTCCAGTCTTTCCCAGCTTCTTTCGTTCTTTTTTTTTTTTTCAAGAGATGGAGTCTCACTCTGTTGCCCAAGCTGGAGTGAAATGGCGCGGTCTCAGCTCACTGCAATCTCCACCTCCCGGGTTCAAGCAATTCTCCTGCCTCAGCCCCCCGCAAGTAGCTGGGATGACAGGCACCCACCACCGTGCCCAGCTAATTTTTGTATTTTTTAGTAGAGGCGGGGTTTCACCATGTTGGCCAGGCTGGTTTTGAACCCCTGACCTCAGGTGATCTGCCTGTTTGGCCTCCCAAAGTGCTGGCCCAGGTTCTTTTTTTTTGTGGGGGGGACAGAGTCTCTCTCTGTTCCCTAGGCTGGAGTGCAGTAGTGCAATCTCGGCTCACTGCAAGCTCCGCCTCCCGTGGCCCAGGTTCTTTATGTAGAGTTTCAGTGAATCCACTGAAGTGATTCACTCACTGAAGTGAAGTGAGCAGGGCAAGCAAAGAGATTGCTGATGTGGTCATCTTTATACTCCACAGGAGTTTCCCTGGGGAATAAGCTTAGGGAATGGGGAGCTAGAAGAGCATCTTGCTCCATCATGGGGTTGCCTCCAGAGTGTAGCCTATTGCTTCTTTTTACAGGGATCAGAAGAAAGATGACCAAGGTTGGGCATGTGGCATTGGCTCACACCTGTAATCCCAGCACTTTGGGAGGCAGAGGCAGGAGGATCACTTGAGCCCAGGAGTTAGAGACCAGCCTGGGCAATATAGTGAGACTCCATCTCTACCAAAAAAAAAAAAAAAAATTAGCCAGGCATGGTGGTGTGTACCTGTAGACCCAGCTACTCAGGAGACTGAGGAGGGGAGAAATGCTTAAGCCCAGGAGGGTGAGGCTGCAGTGAACCAAGATTGTGCCACTGCACTCCAGCCTGGGTGCTAGAGTGAGACCCTTATCTCAAAATTAATTAATTTTTTTTTTTTTTTGAGACGGAGTCTTGCTCTGTCACCTAGGCTGGAGTGGAGTGGCGCAACCTCAACTCACTGCAGCCTCTGCCTTCTGGGTTCAAGTGATTCTCCTGCCTCAGCCTCCTGAGTAGCTGGGTCTACAGGTACACACGACCACACCCAGCTAATTTTTTTTTGTATTTTTAGTAGAGACAGGGTTTCACCATGTTAACCAGGATGGCCTCGATCACCTGACCTCGTGATGTGATCTGCCCGCCTTGGCCTCCCAAAATGCTGGGATTATAGGCGTGAGCCACCTTGCCCAACCAATTAATTTTTTAAAAAAAGGAAGAAGAAGAAAAATGACCAGTCCTTCCCAAGTTCTCCATAGAGGGTGACTTAGGGAAGGAGCCTAGGCAGAACCACAGTTTGGAGAGGAGCAGCCTCTGGCTTGAGATACCTTTGTTTAAACATTTATGTCATCACTTTTGTGGCTCCTAAAGTCCTGCCTCCTTCAAATAGCTTTCCCAGGATACTCAGAAATTGCTGGTTTCCGTTTCCCTTATGGCTACTTCCCCTCTCTCAAAACTCATCTGGCACCTTAGGAAGTTGCTTCATTAAAAAAAAGAAAAAATCTGTATCCAGTATGACCGTTGCTCCTTTAGTTCAGGGGTCCCCTCCCACCCACCCTCTCAAGATGACCAGTGTTGGCTGGGCATAGTGGCTTACACCTGTAATCCCAGCACTTTGGGAGGCCGAGGTGGGTGGATCACCAGAGGTCAGGAGTTCGAGACCAGCCTGGCCAACATGATGAAACCCTGTCTCTACTAAAAAATACAAAATATTAGCCGGGAGTGGTGGCAGACGCCTCTAATCCCAGCTACTCGGGAGGCTAAGGCAGGAGAATCGCTTGAACCCAGGAGATGGAGGTTGCAGTGAGCCGAGATTGTGCCACTACACTCCAGCCTGGGCAACAGAGTGAGACTTTGCCTCAAAAACAAAACAAAACAAAACAAAAAAAAGATTACCAGTGTCGTTGGCCCTCCAACCCTAGGCCTTTTCCTCCCTGCCTATCTCATGTGCACTGTGTCTCAGACACTCTCAAAGACCATCATTCTCAGACACACGTGCTGAGGCAAAAGGCACAGGTCTGAGAGAAGCCGCATGGAGTGATGGTCTGGTGTTTATGTCTGGCTCTGTCACTACCTGGATACGTGATCTTGGGCAAGCTCTGAACCTCTCTGGACCTTATTTTCCTCATTACAACAAGGGAGTTGGACAAGATGATCTCAATGGTTTCTTCCAGATCTGACAACCTGTAGGATTGGATTTGAATTTTGACTCCTCAGATTACTGTGTAAAGATCAAAGCTTCGATAGATGCTTCCTCTGTTTGATTATTCTATTTTTCTAAGACACTCTAGTTTTCTAATTTGAAGTTCAAAGTGCTAAGTGTAAAGTTATTCAGTAAGTATTGCTTAGAATAGTATATAATTTTATATACCTGAATACCCATTACCAGGGATTAATAAACTTTGACACATGCATGATATGAAATATTATGCAGCCATAAGAAAAAAATAGGATGGTGCTTACATAGAAACTTTGTACCTATTAAAATTTAAACTTAGGCCAGGCGCAGTGGCTCATGCCTATAATCCCAACACTTTGGGAGGCCAAGGCAGGTGGATCACGAGGTCAGGAGTTCAAGACCAGCCTGGCCAAAATGGTGAAACCCCCTCTCTACTAAAAATACAAAAATTAGCTGAGCATGGTGGCACGCGCCTGTAGTCCTAGCTATTTGGGAGGCTGAGGCAGAGAATTGCTTGTACCCGGGAGGTGAAGGTTGCAGTGAGCCAAGATCATGCCATTGCACTCCAGCCTGGGCAACAGAGCTGGACTCCATTTCAAAAAAATAAATAAATAAGAACAAAAGCAAAATGCCATATGCGGGGCTATCTGGCCACCAGTGGAATCAGGGGTCTGACGCAGTGTGGTGGCCAGCTGGGCCAGGATAGGGGATGCAGCAGTCAGCCGTGTTGCTCTTTGCAGCACTTTGGCTTTCTTTCTTTTTTTCTTTCTTTCATTTCCCACACTACACCGATGTAGAGTTTTGCTTTCTTGAGTGGATGTTGAAGGTGATGATGACGACTCCCAGGACAAACGCCAGGCCAAAGGGCTGAAGCCAACATGGCTGTCTGAAATTGGTTCGGTAAAGGAAGAGAATAATGTTGTGCTGCCTTCTTGACCTAATCGCCACTTCTAGTGGAGCTATAATAGTACACCTGTTGGAAGGTGAGAATAGCATAAACTCTGTCTTCCAAACTATTTCTTTTACATTTCTTCCATCACTCCTACCCAAGATCATGCATAGTATTTATTCCCAAGGACATATGGGCACTTATCTTTCTCTAGTCAGTTGAATGTCTTTTCCAATGGTCTAGCTTCTCTGGCAGGAGTCAGAGAATTACAATGTGAAGAACAATTGTGCAACTCTGTTTAAAAGTTAGGTATGAGAATTGGGGTCATTTTAATATGGACTGGATATTAGATCATATTAGGGAATTATTAATTTTCTTAGATACGAAAAACAGTTGTGTAGGAAAATGGCCTTAGGAAATGCATGCTGAAGAATTTAGGATGTAGTGTCACAATGTCAGTAAGTAATGCAACTTTGAAATGGTTCAGGCCGGGTGTCTCATGCCTGTAATCCCCCACTTGAGGAGGCTGAGGTAGGAGGATCACTTGAGCCCAGGAGCTTGAGACCAGCCTGAGCAACATACTGAGACCCTGTCTCTCCAAAAAAAAAAAAAAAAAAAGTTAAAAAAAAATTAGGCAGGCATAGTGGCACATGCCTGCAGTCTCAGCTTCTCAGAAAGCTGAGGTGGGAGGATTGCTTGAGGTTGAGATTGCAGTGAGCCATGACTATGCCACTGTACTCTACCCTGGGAGCGAGACCCTACCTTAAAAAAAAAAAAAAAAAAAAAAGTGGTTCAGAAAAAAAATTCACACATGCATAAATAAGGCAAATATATCAAAACTTTAACAACTGTTGACTCAAGATGGTGATATATGGGTGCTCATGATACTAGGCTTAATTTTTCTGTATATATGAAGTTTTTCATGAGAAAATTTGGGAAACGATGAGTGTGAATGTGGTCTCAACTAGGCAATAAAACTATGCATTTAAAAAAAGGCAGGAAGAGGCCAGGGACAGTGGCTCACACCTGTAATCTCAGTACTTTGGGAGGCTGAGGCAGTATGATTGTTTAAACCCAGGAGTTCGAGAACAGCTTGGGAAACATGATGAGAACTCGTCTCTACAAAAAAAATTTTAAAAATTAGCTGGGCATCGTGGTGCATGCCTGTGGGTCCCAGCTTCTCAGGAGGCTGAAGCAGGAGGATTGCTTGAGCCTGGGAAGTCGAGGCTGCAGTGAGCCAAGATTGTACCACTGCACTCCAGCCTGGGCAACAGAGTAAGACCCTGTCTCAAAAAAAAAAAAAAAGGCAAGAAGACAGCTGGGCACTGTGGTATGCCTGGGATGCTAAGGTGGGATGACTGATTGAGCCCAGGAGTTCCAGACCAGCCTGGCAACATAGCAAGACCCCATCTCTATAAAAAGGCAAGAAAGGAATTGTTAAGATTGGTTGATTTGGGATGTGGAGACAGGGGTGATATTGTCATCTTCTTTCTACTTTTATGAATTTTTCAAATTTTCTATAATGACAATGTGTTGCCTTTGTAGAAATGATGACTTTTAAAACA
This sequence comes from Pongo pygmaeus, assembly GCF_028885625.2. Taxonomy (NCBI): domain Eukaryota; kingdom Metazoa; phylum Chordata; class Mammalia; order Primates; family Hominidae; genus Pongo; species Pongo pygmaeus. Next base: position 22,856,682 of record NC_072386.2, on the reverse strand, counting down.
TTTTATTTCTATTTAGATGTTGTTAAAGTTTGAAAAAGAGACTTTGGGCTGGGCATGGTGGCTCACGCCTGTAATCCCAGCACTTTGGGAGGCCGAGGAGTGTGGATCACCTCAGGTCAGAAGTTCGAGACCAGCCTGGCCAACATGGTGAAACCCTGTCTCTACTGAAAATATAAAAATTAGCCGGGTGTGGTGGCGGGCGCCTGTAATCCCAGCTACTCAGGAGGCTGAGGCAGGAGAATTGCTTGAACCCAGGAGGTGGAGGTTGCAGTGAGCCGAGATTGCGCCACTGCACTCCAATCTGGGTGATAAGAGCGAAACTCTTGTCTCGAAAAAAAAAAAAAAAGACAGAAAAAAGAAAAAGAGACTTTGGTCCCTCTGTGGAAAAAAATAAAACAAACACTGATTTGACATGGGCAGAAAATGTTTAAAGGCTAGCCAAGTGCTTTGTGAGCCGAAGTAATTTTTAACAGAACTTATGCTTCATAAGACTGGGAGATAGGAAAGGCAGTGGGGGGCGGGGTGGGGGCTGACAAAGAGAAAGTAAAATCTGTCCCCAGTTTGAAGAGGACATTCAGGTCACAGTTATTCCTTACAGCTAGAACCAGAATTCTCTGTTTCTATTTTCATTCTGGCAGGCTTTTAAAAAATGAAATATATTGGCTGGGCGCAGTGGCTCATGCCTGAAATCTGAGCACTTTGGGAGGCCGAGGCGGACGGATCACGAGGTCAGGAGTTCGAGATCAGCCTGACCAACAGGTGAAACCCTGTCTCTACTAAAAATACAAAAATTAGCTGAGCATGGTGGTGTGCACCTGTACTCTCAGCTACTTGGGAGGCTGAGGCAGCAGAATTGCTTGAACCTGGGAGGCAGAGGTTGCAGTGAGCTGAGATTGTACCACTGCACTCCAGCCTGGCGACAAAGCAAGACTCCATCTAAAAAAAAAAAAAAAAAAAGAAAGAAAGAAATAGAATTCATGTATCATGGCCAGGCATGGTGGCTCACACCTGTAATCCTAGCACTTTGGGAGACTGAGGAGGGTGGATCATTTGAGCCCAGGAGTTTGAGACCAGTCTGGGCAATATGGCAAAACCCTGTCTCTACAAAAAATATGAAAATTAGCTGGGCATGGTGAAATGTGCCTGTAGTCCCAGCTACTTGGGAGGCTGAAGTGGGAAGATCAGTTGAGCTCTGGGAGGTGGAGGCTGGGTTGCAGTGAGCTCACATCATGCCACTGCAGTCCAGCCTGGGCGACAGAGGAAGAAACTGTCTTTAAAAAATTCATATATCACAAAATTTACATTTTTAAAGAACACAATTCAGTAGTTTTTAGTTTATTTACAAGGTTGTGTAATCATCAACACCATTAACTAATTCTAGAAGATTCTCATCACCCCAAAAAGAAATCCCCATACCCATTAGCAATCACCCTCAATCCCCCAACCACTCTCAAACCCTCCAGTTCCTGGCTACCGCTGCCTACTTTCTATCTATGTCTGGACATTTCATATAAATAGAATCATGGCCGGGTGTGGTGGCTCACACCTGTAATCTCAGCACTCTGGGAGGCTGAGGCGGGCGGATCACCTGAGATCAGGAGTGCGAGACCAGCCTGGCCAACATGATGAAACCCCATCTCTACTTAAAGTACAAAAAATTAGCTGGGCGTGGTGGTATGCATCTGTAAATCCCACCTACTCAGGAGGCTGAGGCAGGAGAATCGCTTGAACCTGGGAGGCAGAGGTTGTAGTGAGCCGAGATCACGCCATTGCACTCCAGACTGGGGGGGACAAGAGCAAGACTTCGTCTCAAAAAAAAAAAAAAAAAAAAAAAAAAAGAATCATATAATATGGGGCCTCTTGTGTCTGACTTCTTTCAGTTAGCATAGTGTTTTCAAGGTTTATCCATGTTACAGTATGTATTATTACTTTATTCCATATTTATTATTATACAGCCTTGTTGAGATATAATTCATATACCATACAAGTCACCTATTTAAAGTGAAGTGTAGGCCCAGCGCGGTGGCTCATGCCTGTGATCTGAGCACTTTGGGAGGCCGAGGCAGGTGGATCACCTGAGATCAGGAGTTCGAGACCAACCTGGCCAACATGGTGAAACCCTGTCTCTACTAAAAATACAAAAATTAGCCAGGCATGGTGGCAGGCACCTGTAATCCCAACTACTCAGGAGGCTGAGGCAGGAGAATTGCTTGAACCCAGGAGGCAGAGGTTGCAGTGAGCTGAGATCGTGCCACTGCACTCTAGCCTGGGTGACAGAGCGAAACTCCCTCTAAAATAATAATAATAATAATAATAATAATAATAAAATGAAGTGTACAATTCAAAAGTTTTAATATATTCATAGAGTTGTGCAACCATTACAATCAATTTTAGAACATTTTCATCACCCCCCAAAGAAGAAAACTATACCTATTAGCAGCCACTCCTCATTTCCCCCAAACCTTTCCAGCTTCAACTTTTACATTGCCACCAGCAATGTATACAGGTTCCAATATCTTTATATCTGCACCAACATCTGTTATTATCTGTCTTTTTTATTATAGTCACTTTATTTGGTGTAAATTGGTATCCCATTGTGGTTTTGGTTTGCATTGTCTTAATGGCTAATTATTTTGAGCATTTTTTTTTTTTTGAGACAGAGTCTCGCTCTGTCGCCTAGGCTGGAGTGCAGTGGCGTGATCTTGGTTCACTGCAACCTCCGCCTCTCGGGTTCAAGCGATTCTTCTGCCTCAGCCTCCCAGATAGCTGGGACTACAGGCGTCCGCCACCTGGCTAATTTTTGTACTTTTAGTAGAGATGGGGTGTCACCATATTGGCCAGGCTGGTCTCGAACTCCTTACCTCATGATCTGCCCGCCTTGGCCTCCCAAAATGCTGGGATTACAGGCGTGAGCACTGCACCTGGCCTATTGTGAGCATTTTTTCCTGTACTTATTAGCCATTTGCTTGTCTTCTTAGAAGAAATGTCTAATCAAATCCTTTGCCTATTTTTAAGTTGGATTATTTGTCCTTTTACTATTGAATTGCAAGAGTTCTTTATGTACTCTAGATTCAAATCCCTTATCAGATATATAAGTTGCAAAATTTTCTCCCATTCTGCAGACTATCTTTTTACTTTCTTGATGTTGTCCTTTGAAGCACAACAGTTTTTAATTTTAATGATGTTAAATTGGTCTGTTTTTTTCTGTTGTTGCTTATATTTTATTGTCCCATCTAAGACACCAATGCCTAATATAAGGTCATGAAGATTTAGATGTATGTTTTCTTCTAAGAGTTTTATAGCTTTAGCTCTTACATTCATGTCTGTGATCCATTGGAATTAATTTTTGTATATGATGTGAGGTAGAGGATCCAGCTTTGTATTTTTTTTAATGTGAATACAGTATTCAGTTGTCTTGGCATCAGTTGTTGAAAAGACAATTCTTTCCTCCACTGAAGTGTCTAGGCACCCTTGCCAAAATTCATTTGACCATGAATGTGAAGATTTGTTTCTGGGTGCCCAATTCTGTTCCATTGCACTATATGTCTATCCTTATGCCATTACCATACTGTTGTTATATTTTATTTTATTTTATATTTTATATATTTTATTTTATTTTATTTTATTTTATCTTATTTTATTTTATTTTATAGATGGGTTCTTGCTATATTGCCCAGCTGGTCTCAAATTCCTGGGCTCAAGCTATTCTCTGACCTCAGCCTGCCAAGTAGCTGAGACTACAGGCCTGTGCCATTTTTGGTTTGTTCATCACTAGTGTATAGAAATACAAATGACTTTCATATTTTTTTCCTGCAACACTGCTGAACTTGTTTATTAGTTCTAATGGCTTAGTTGTAGATTCCTTAGGACTTTCTAAATATAAGATCACATCATAAAGAGATAGTTTTACTTTTTCCTTTCCAAATTAGATTCCCTTTATTTCTTTTTCTTGCCTAATTGCCCTGGCTGGCAAATCCAGTACAACCTTGAAAGTAAATGATGAGAGTGACATTCTTATCTAGTTCTTGATGTTATGGGAAAAACTTTCAGTTTTTAACCATTAAATATGATGTTAGCTGTGGGTTTTTTGTAGATACTGTTTATCAGATTGAGGAAGTTCCCATTTTATCCTGGTTTGTTGAGTGCTTTTTTTTAATCATGAAAAGGTGTTGGATTTTGTCACTTTTTTTTCTGCATCTGAGATAATCATGTGTTTTTGTCTTTTACATGATCAATATGGGGTGTTACACTGATTGCTTTTTGGATGTTGAACCAACCTTGCATTCCTGGGATAAATCCCACCTGGTCTTGGTGTATAATCCTTTTTTTATGCTGTTAGATTCAGTCAGTGTGCTAGTATTTTTTTTTTTTTTTTTTTGAGATGGAGTCTCACTCTGTTGCCCAGGCTGGAGTGCAGTGGCACGATCTTGGCTCACTCTGCCTCTTGGATTCAAGCAACTCCCTGCCTTAGCCTCCCTAGTAGCTGGGATTACAGGCACCCACCACCATGCCCAGCTAATTTTTGTATTTTTAGTAGAGATGGGGTTTCACTGTCTTGGCTAGGCTGGTCTTGAACTCCTAACCTCAGGTGATCCACCTGCCTCAGCCTCCCAAAGTGCTGGGATTACAGGCATGAGCCACAACGCCTGGCCTCAGTGTGCTAGTATTTTATTGAGGATGCTTGCATCTACACCTGACACTTGAAAAACTTGGGGGTTGGGGTGCCAAGCCCCCACACTGTTGAAAATCCATGTATAACTTTTGACCCCCTCTAAACTTAACTATGCCTAGATTTACATGAGTAAAAAATTTAAAAACTTAACTACTAATAGTGTACTGTTAACCAGAAGCCTTACTGATAACATAAACAGTTGATTGACACATATTTTGTATGTTATATGTATTATATACTATATTCTTACAATAAAGTAAGCTAGAGCAAAGAAAATGTTATTAAGAAAGTCATATGGAAGAGAAAAGGGATTTATTATTTATTAAGTACAAATGGATAATCATAAAGGTCTTTGTCATCTTCATGTTGAGTAGGCTGGGGAGAAAGAGGAAGAGAAGGGGTTCACCTTGCTGTCTCAGGGGTGGCAGAGGGGGAAGAAAATCTGCATATAAGTGGACCTGCACAGTTCAAACCCATGTTGGTCAAGGGTCAACTGTATATTCATAAAGGCTATTGGTTTGTAGTTTGTTTTCTTTGTGATGTCTTTGATTATGGTTATCAGGGTAATACTGACTTCATAGAATGAATTGAGAAGCATTCCCTCCCCTTCTATTTTTTGGAAGAGCTTGAAGTATTGGTGTAATTTTTCTTTAAATATTGATAGAATTCACCAGTGAACCCATCTGGTGTTTCTTTGTGAGAGTTTTTTAAATGGCTAATTTAATCTATTTACTTTTTATACATCTGTTCAGTTTTCTGTTCCTTCTTCAGTCAGTTTCTGTAATTTGTGCCTTTCTAGGAATGTATCCCTTTCATCTATTTTATCTAATTTGTTGGCATATACCTATTGATAGCATTGCCTTATAATCCATTTTTATTTCTGTAAGATTGGTACTAATGTCCCTTCTTTTGTTCCTAATTTTAGTAATTTTAGTCTCTCTTTCACTAATCAGCGTAGCTAGAGGTTTATCAATTTTGTTAATCTTTTAAAAGAACCAACTTTTGTTCTTATTGATTTTTCCCTATTGTTTTCCTGTACTCTATTTCATTTATTTACACTCTAGTCTTTATTATTTTCTTCTTTCTATTTGTTTTGGGACTTAATTTGCTCTTCTTTTTCTAGTTTCTCAACATGGAAGCCTAGGTTATTGATTTGAAATCTTTCTTCTTTTTCTTCATCTTCATCTTCATCTTCGTCTTCGTCTCTGTCTCTGTCTCCGTCTCCTCCTTCTTCTTCCTTCCTCCTTCCTCCTTCCTGCTTCCTCCTTCCTCCTTCTTCCTTCTTCCTTCTTCAATGGGTTTTGTTATGTTATCCAAGATAGTATCGAATTTCTAGGCTGAAGTGATCTTCTAGCTCGGCCTCTGGAGTAGCTGGAATTACAGCCACATGCCACAGTGCCTGGCATGAAATCTTTCTTGTTAAAAAAAACTATATTCTTATTTTTCCCTGGTATACAATACATATTAAGTATATTGCCATGCTATGTAATAGATCCACAGAACTAATTCATCTGTTCCAACTAAAACTTTGTACCCTTTGACCAACACCTTCCCATTCCTCCCAGCCTCTGGCAGTGACCATTCTACTCTCTGTATCTTGAGTATGACTTATTTTTAGACTCTACATATAAATGAGATCTTATAGTATTTGTCTTTCTGTGCCTAGCTTATTTCACTTAACATGATGTCCTCCAAATTCATCCAATACAAATGACAGTATTTCCTTCTTTTAAATGGCTGAGTAGCATTCCATTATGTAAATATGCCACACTTTCTTTATCCATTCCTTTACTGGTGGATACTTAGGTTGATTCCATATCTTGCCTATTGTGAATAATGCTTCAGTGAACATAGGATTGTAGATATCTCTTCAACATACTGATTTCATTTCCTTTGGCTATATACCCAGAAGTGGGATTGCTGGATCATCTGGTAGTTCTATTTTCAACTTTTTTAGAAACCTTCATACTGTTTTCCATAATGTCTTTCTTCTTTTTTGTGATAGGTGTTTACAGCTATAAATCTCCCTCTAAGTACTGCTTTCACTGCCTCACATAAGTTTTAGTGTATTGTCATTTTCACTTATCTTGAAGTATTTTCTTTTTCTTTTTCTTTTTCTTTTTTTTTTTTTTTTGAGATGGAGTCTCACTCTGTCGCCCAGGCTGGAGTGTAGTGGCATGATCACAGCTCATTGCAACCTCTGCTCCCCAGGTTCAAACAATTCTCTGCCTCAGCCTCCCGAGTAGCTGGAATTACAGGTGCCCGCCACCATGCCTGGCTAATTTTTGTATTTTTAGTAGAGACAGGGTTTCACCATCTTGGCTAGGTTGGTCTTGAACTCCTGACCTCAGGTTATCCACCCGCCTCAGCCTCCCAAAGTGCTGGGATTACAGGCATGAGCCACCGCACCTGGCGTATCTCAAAGTATTTTTAAATTTCTCTTGTGATTTATTCTCTGATCACTGCTTATTCAGGAGTCTGTTGTTTAAATTCTACACATTTGTTAATTTCTCCAACTTCCTTCTGTTATTAATTTCTAATTTTATTCCATTGTGACTACGGAATATACTTTGTATGATTTCAGTCCTTTTAATGCATTGAGACTTGTTTTATGGAATAATAGATTATCTACCTTGGAGAATGTTCCATGTGCTCTTGAGAAGAATATATATTCTGTTGTTGCTCATGGAGTATACTATAGATGTATTAGGTCTGGTTGGTTTGTGTTGTTCAAATATTCTATTTCCTTATTGATCTTCTGTCTAGTTGTTCTATGTATTATTGAAAGTGGGGTACGGAAATCTCCAACTATTATTGTTTTTTTTTTTTTTTTTTGCCATGGAAAAACCCTCTTATTTATTTGATTAAACAAAAATAAAATAAGCTGCATAGGAACAATTTTAAAGTCCACAGAGACACCAACCTTGTTTTAGGGCTGCAGTAGTTGATACAGCATCTCCGCTGCCTTCTCCAGCCTACTCTGTGGACCACAGCAATACATTCAAAAGCCTGTTAGCTAACACAGGTATTTTTCAACACTTTTCCACTGGCTCTTCACCTGCTCATTGCCTGTCATACCTGCAGCCTGCAATCATAGCATTTAAGATTTAAAGGTGAAAGCCAAAAGAAAAACAAACAAGAACTCACTTTTGCCTAAAGCTTTGGGGGAAATGTTCATTTCCCCACCCATCCAGTGAATTGACAGAATTCACACCACCATGGCAATACCCAGTTAAAAGAGGCAAAAGGCAGTCAGCACCCCAGAGGAACTTACAGCATGGTTTCTGCAGCCAGAGGAGTTGTTTTGGTAGTACATAGTCCTTGAATCATGTCTGCGTTGGACAAATAAAAATTAAGAGGTTTAACTTAATCATTCTAACATAGGCAACATGCCCATGTTAATCCCCCCAATTCTGCATTTACTTTTTTTCTTAAAAAAATAAAATAAACTCAACTGAATTATATCTTCTGCAGTTAAAAATTAAAGCACTAGGCTGGACGCGGTGGCTCATGCCTGTAATCCCAGCACTTTGGGAGGCCAAGGCGGGCAGATCACCAGGTCGGGAGACTGAGACCATCCTGGCCAACATGGTCTTTTTGTACTACTAAAAGTATAAAAAAATTAGCTGGGCAAGGTGGCCCGTGCCTTTACTCCCAGCTACTTGGGAGGCTGAGGCAGGAGAATATCTTGAACCCAGGAAGCGGAGGTTGCAGTGAGCTGAGATCACGTCACTGCACTCCAGCTTGGCTACAGAGTGAGTCTCTGTCTTAAAAAATAAAAATAAATAAATAAATAAATAAAGCACTAGCTACTTGGGAGGTTGAGGTGGGAGGATCTCTTGAGCCCAGGAGGTCAAGGCTACAGTGAGCCATGATCACACCACTGCACTCCAGCCTCGGCAACATAACAAGATAGATAATAACAAATAAAATAAACAAATAAATAAAGCATTTTGCCAATATAGCACAAGGTCTAATGGACAGTATTAAGCAAGACTCTAAAAAAATACTAACAACCCTCCCATCTACCCAAGTATACCTAACATGCTACTAAAAAACAAAATCCCTTACCAACCCACCTGCATTGATTTCAGGAGAAAAGGAAAAAAGAATGAAATCTTACCACCCTAAAAACAAGATAACCCCAGGAAAAATATTTCTCTGAAGAAAGACAACTACAGAGACTGCTAGAAACATAAAGAATGATTACAGAGCTGGTTATTTAAAGCAAGTAAACACTTTGCTACACACATTAACATTCAGTCGGTGTGCTCTAAGACAGTCTTAAGGAAAATAGTACCCGAGCTTGTAAGTTAATACAATCATTAAAAGAAGGTCTAAGATCATGTGGATACACAAAACTTTCAGAACCATTACTGGTTAAGTGATGATGGCAAACATCCCACCAGGCTGGCTTGTTAACACGTAAGATGAATTTTAAAAACAGACATACTTGAGGAGTCTCTTCACCATGGTATTTATAAGCCAAACTCACGATAATGACAATGGTTTTGGACCCTCCTCTCTTCTAACCAAACCAAAAATTAACTAGGGAAGAAAAGAGGCAGGAGGGCCAATACGGTATATTCTGGTAATGTGCTTCTCAACTTTATCAAGTATTTAATAAACAAGTAAGGGGAAAAAACAACCCATCAACGTGTTACTTTGGTAGAAAACAAAATTAAAACACAAAACAAAAGAGCAACACACAGTTAATCAGTCATTGCTCAGTAAAAATGGTGATTGTCCAATATCATTATTTATATATATATGTATATATGTGTGTATATATATATGTGTGTATATATGTGTGTATATATATATATATATATATTGTTTGTTTGTTTTTGTTTTTGTTTTTGAGATGAAGTCTTGCTCTGTCGCCCAGGCTGGAGTACAATGGAGCGATCTTGGCTAACTGCAACCTCCAGCTCACTGCAACCTCCGCCTCCCGGGTTCAAGCGATTCTCCTGCCTCAGCCTCCTGAGTAGCTGGGATTACAGGTACCCACCACCATGCCCAGCTGATTTTTGTATTTTTAGTAGAGATGGGGTTTCACCATGTTGGTCAGGCTGGTCTTGAACTCCTGACCTCGTGATCTGCCCACCTTGGGCTCCCAAAGTGCTGGGATTACAGGCATGAGCCACTGTGCCACCGCACCCAGCCCCTTTTCTTTTTTATAATAGCGATGGGGTCTCACCATATTGCCTAGGCTGATCTTGAACTCCTGGGCTCAAGCAATCCTCCCACTTCAGCCTCCCAAAGTGCTAGGATTACAGGTGTGAGCCACTACGCCTGGCTGTTGTTATTGAAATGTCTAGTCTGCCTTCAATTCTAACAGTTTTTGCTGTATGTATCTTTGGACTTTTTGTTTCACTCAACTTTTATGCTAAGAGTAGAGTTAGACTAAATCATAATTGATCATTGAAGTCCATTAAAAGTGGGTCAAATTGTATGTGTTACACTATTTAAAATCTTGCTTATCATTGTACATCACTTTTTAAATAGAATGTAATTTATTTAAATAGAATGTAATTTATACAGGCACAGTTGCTCATGCCTGTAATCCTAGCACTTTGGGAGGCTGAGGCAGGCGGAATGCCTAAGCTCAGGAGTTCAAGATCACCCTGGGCAACATGGTGAAACCCTGTCTCTGCTAAAATACAAAAAATTAGCTAAGTGTGTTGGTGCGCACCTGTAGTCCCAGCTACTCGGGAGGCTGAAGCATGAGAATCATTTGAGCCCGGGAGGCAGAGGGTGCAGTGAGCTGAGATCACGCCACTGCACTCCAGCCTGGGCGACAGAACAAGACTCTGTCTCAGAAAAAAAAAAAAAAAGTAATTTATTTTGTGCTTTGATTTTTTTCTAGAAATTTACTTATACGAAAAGCACTATTTATTTGTTTTAAAGAGATGGAGTCTTACTATATTAGCCAGGCTGGTCTCAAACTCCTGGTCTCAAGCAATCCTCCCTCCTCAGCCCCCTAAAGTGCTGGGATTACAGGCATGAGCCACTGTGCCCAGCACCTGAAAAAGCACTATTTGGTAGAGTCATGTTTTAACATAGACTCAAAGCTTCCCTGCCCCTGAGCAGGGGCCACAAAGTCCTAGTCTGGCTTCTGTGTCATGTTTAGAGGATGTGGGGTCCAGACAGAATCATCAATGGTCAGGGTCAGGGCTCAACCTAGGGTCCAGAGTGGTTATGTCTGGGAGGCTCAGTGGTATAGCTAGGAGTGGAATTCAAGCATAACACTATTGAGAGGCCAATTGTGGGCACTAGGGAGGGAAGAGGGAGCAAGTGTTCTAAGTGCAACAGACTATGTATATCCCTGTGCCTGAAAGAACTGGTCCCAGCCAGGTTCTGGCCCCCAAGGTTTGTAAGGTTTAGAAAGTGGCCAATATCTCTTGTGATGTCTCAGGCACAGAGATAAATGTGCAAGGAACTATGGACCTCTTCTGGCCCCTGTGAGGTGGACTCTGGCTGGGTGATAGGCAAGGCAACTAGGTAAATATTGTGGGAGTCAGTGAAGGTGGGTAGTTTACCTCCTTGTATTGGATGTGGTTTCACCTGTGACGGGACATGTGGGGCTAAGACCTCAATTTCCCCTTCAATCAGAAGCCCTCCAAGCTCCCGAGCATCTCCTCCTTGAAATTTTCCCTAATAACCACTCATCCTATTTCCCCACCCACAAGAAAGAGGCTCTGCCTGGAGCACCACCTGTTTCCCCACTACTCCTTCACTACTCAGGGTGAAGCAGCATCAAATGACCCTCTCCCCAGCAGGGTGGTCTTAAGCTTTCACCTCCTAGGGGCATTTCACAGGGGCAGTAGAAAACCAAAATACCCTTTTGACCTTAAAAAACAATGCCTTACACCTCTACGGAAAGTGCTTGTTTGCTGAATTGAAGACTTTAAGGAATGAAGTTATAATGGTAGAATTTCAACTGAAGTTCCTGTGCAGATATGTGACCCCAGGTGAGGCCCTTATGTTTGGGGAGTAGAGGCTCTGACCTCTAGCCATCCAGCCTTTGGCCCAACTCGTTCTTTCTTTTCTAGAAGTGCCATTCCCCCTTCCCCCTGCTGCTGCCCTCTTGAAGCTGTGCTACGGGGTCCCAGTCTCGGTGAGACCAGTTGTCTGCCTTTCCCCAATCCCCACCAAATCCACTTCCCGTCCCCTCCCGCCCCCATCCTGCTCGGGATTATGTAATAGGAAGTTCTCAACTAGACTCCCTGGGGAGGGAAAAGGGGCCTGAGAGGGAAAAGCAGCACAAGAATACAGAGCACAAGAGGCACAACCTTTTCGTGTTCTCTAGGCTGAGAGCTCCCTAGAACAGGGCCTCCTTTCTGTTTTCTCCCATACCTCCCCGCAACCCTGGAGCCATGCAACCCAGGGCTCGCCACATAAGGCCGAGTATTCCACCCTCCCCTCAAGCTGCTGGAAAGATCCTTGGGCAGGACTAGCCTTAAGACAAAAAGCAGGCTGCTTCCTTGGGAGCAGGGGTGTGTCTGGAGAGGGTAGAGTATCAGCAGAAGCCCCACTGAGTCAAACAATGGCAGGAAAGGAAACCACGCAGTTGCCACTGCATTTTTCTTCAAGGCTGAGTCTGCGCAGACCTTTCCTGGAAGGGATGGTTGTATAGCTGTTTCCAGAATAGAAGGTAGTATTTCTTCAAATGCCTTTCAAAATATGATGGGGGGTGTGTGTGTGTTTGTGTGTGTGTGTGTCTCCCTCACAGAAGCAGAGACAGAGGAGCGAAAAGGAGCCAGATCATAGATGCCTTGAACACCAAAGCTTTGATTTTTTTCTAAATGACATGATTGAATTTCACGAAGATTTCCTTGGCTGCTGTGTGGATTGGTGGTTTGCTGGGTCCAAGAGCGGAAAGAATTAGGAGACCACTACAGTGGTCCAGGCTCCAATTGATTAGGTCTGATGTGGGATAGTGGCCAGGGGACAAAGAGGTCAACATTGGCCCTTACTCAGGGAGGGGAGAAAGGACCAGAGTACTTGGTGAGGGGAACCGGGAGAATAAGATTGGCTCTGGAGCCAGATCCAGGGTCAGAAATCTGGGGAAACAATGACAAAAACTCTCCCAGAAAACCCATAGCTTGGGCTCATAGAGCAGGCTTGGCTGGGGCTCAACCCATTCATATAGTGTTGGAAGGGAAACTGAGACACACTCTCAGGAACAGAAGGGAGCCTAGGCTCCGGTCCCAGGCTTCCTGCAATGGCCACTCAATTCATCCCCATTACTCCTGAAGAAGGGAGTTCCCATTTATGCATATCACACCCACCGCCCACCAGCCCAGGGGTAGAGGGGAGACCAGTGAGGAATTCTGGCTACGACAAGGCTGCTGGAAGCTCCACAGGGGAGGGTCAGCACCTGCCCCCACCCAGATCCAGATGTGCAGAGAGAGATAAATTTGGAATGTGCAGGGATAAGGGACTGGACAAGGCTGGCAGGAGCCAGAGTTCCTGGCACCCTGGGAAATTAGGGATAGGGATAGCTGGCAGCCCAGTTCTTTTCTCTTTCCCTAACTCCAAGAAAGATCCTCGTGAATCCTGACATTTCAGCATGCCCTCCCAATTACTTGAATCTTTTTTTAGCATCAGTGGAGAAAGGGGAAACACTTCTCAGCCTAGAATCAGGCCCACTTGGTGGCAGCTTCAGAGATGCACATTTCAGCTAGCTCCCATCCTTGGAGGTATACAGACTGGGATGGGCCATGCTGTTGAAAGGGGGTGAGTTTTGGGTCTGAGATTCTAGATCCCTGGAAATAGGATACCAGCGTTCTAGTGCAGCTGTGGTTACTAATTTTCCATATGACCTCAGGCCAATACCCTCCTCTCTCAGAGCTTCAGTTTGTTCATCTGTGCTTTTGTGATTAATGGGGTCAATGGCAGAAGCCAGACGAGACACCAGATCCCAAGCCAAGGGCCAGTTTGTTGGAATTTGGCCAGACAAGGTGTGCAGTCTGGTTTCCATCCAGGCCGTCAGACACTCCTGCCTGCCTTTAATGCCCTTCTAAAAGGTACTCCTCCTTCAGGGAAGCCTCACAGATTATCTTCTTCCTCCCCATGTCATACACTGCTTGGTCCAGGGCTGTCCAATAATACTTGTTGCAACTATGGAAAAGTTCTATAGTTTGCACTGTCCAATATATTAGCCACTAGTCACATATGGCTGTTGAACATTTGAAGTGTGGCTAATGTGCCTAAAGAACTGAATTTTAATTAATTTTAGAAGTAAATTTAAGAAGCCATATGTAGCTACTCACTACCATATTGGACAATATAGGTTCTAGCCAAGGCTTTTCTCTCTTTGTTCCTTGTTTATAATAGTTCATAGGAGTTACCATTTATTGAGCACTTACTCTTTGCCAATTTTTGCATAAGTGTTTTATTTATTTTTTTCCTCTTTTTTTAAAATTATACTTTAAGTTCTAGGGTACACGTGCACAACGTGCAGGTTTGTTACATATGTATACATGTGCCATGTTGGTGTGCTGCACCCATTAACTTGTCATTTACATTAGGTATATCTCCTAATGCTATTCCTCCCCCCTCCCCCTGCATAGGGTTTTATACACATCTCACTGAATCCTAGAAATTCCATTTTAAAGATGAAGAAACCAAGAGTAGGTAAAATTGGTTTCAGGTTGCACAGAAAGCTGGAGAACCATTCAAATGTGGGTCATGTTCTCCAGCCATTTAAGGAACTTTGAAGGGCCCAGCCTGGGGTTCTCCTTCCACACTTCCTCTAGAGCACATGGCTGGACACCAGGGCCTGGGGAGGCTTATCAGTGAGTATCAATTGGTAGATGGTAGACACTTGATGAAAAGGAGAGAAACTATATTCACTTTCCATCTCCCAGGGACCCAGTAATCCTGGCTCCTGACATCCCACCTTGAGGTATCTTTTTGCCTTTCTCCTGGACTACAGTGTCCTTTGGGTTACAAACTCAGAGTTCAACTGGGTGCTATGTGCAGAGGACTGGGGAGAGGGTGTCACAGCAGGCTCAGAGAAAGCCATCCAGGCTGAGAGCTGGGTTCTAGAAGGATCCTTGTTTTTAATCAATAAAACAAGAAATAGTATTATAATAGCTACCATTTATTGAGCACCTACTTTGTGCCAGGCACTTTACATACATTTGTGCTTATAATTCTTACAACAACCTCGGGAGGTAGGCATTATTATCACCATTTGACATATGAGAAAACAGAGGCTTAGCAAGGTTAAGCAGCTTGTTCAAGGTCACAGAGCTAGTAGATGAGTGATAGAATCAGCACTTGAATTGTGCATCTGTGAGGGCCCCAAAGCTTTCATCAGGCATTTTCCATACTGAGAAAATAAAGAAGGTAGAGGAGTGGTGTATTAGTCTGTTTTCACACTGCTGATAAAGACATACCCGAGACTGGGTAATTTATAAAGAAAAAGAGGTTTAGTGAACTCACAGTTCCATGTGGCTGGGGAGGCCTCACAATCATGGTGGAAGGCAAAAGGCACATCTTACACGGCAGCAGGCAAGAGAGAATGAGAGCCAAGCAAAAGGGGAAACCCCTTATAAAACCATCAGATCTCATGAGACTTATTCACTACCACTAGGACAGTATGGGAGAAACTGCCCCCATGATTCAATTATCTCCCACCAAGTCCCTCCCACAATTATGGGAGCTACAATTTAAGGTGATATTTGGGTGGGGACACAGCCAAACCATATCATTCTCTCCCTAGCCCCTCCCAAATCTCATGTCCTCTCATTTAAAAATCAATCATGCCTTCCCAACAGTCCCCCAAAGTCTTAACTCATTTCAGCATTAACTCAAAAGTCCACACTCCAGAGTCTCATCTGAAACAAGGCAAGTCCCTTCTGCCTATAAGCCTGTAAAATCAGAGGCTAGTTAGTTACTTCCTAGATACAATGGAGGTACAGGCATTGGCTAAATACACCCATTTCAAGTGGGAGAAGTTGGCCAAAACGAAGGGGCTAAAGGCCCCATGCAAGTCTGAAATCCAGCAGGGCAGTTAAATCTTAAAGCTCCAAAATGGTCTCCTTTGACTCCATGTCTCACATCCAGGTCACACTGATGCAGGAGGTGGGTTCCCATGGTCTTGGGCAGCTCCACCCCTATGGCATTGCAGGGTACAGCCTACTTCTTGGTTGCTTTTACAGGCTGGCGTTGAGTGTCTGTGACTTTTCCAGGTGCATGGTGCAAGCTGTCAGTGGATATACCATTCTGATGTCTGGAGGATGGTGGCCTTCTTCTCACAGCTCTGCTAGGCAGTGTCCCAGTGGGGTCTCTGTGTGGGGGCTTCCCCTTCCACATTGCCTTAACAGAGGTTCTCCATGAGGGCCTCACTCCTGTAGCAAACTTCTGCCTGGACATCCATACATTTCCATACATTCTCTGAAATCTAGGCAGAGGTTCCCAAACCTCAGTTCTTGACTTCTGTGCACCTGCAGGCTCAACACTATGTGGAAGATGCCAAGACTTGGGGCTTGCACCCTCTGAAGCCAAGGCCTGAGCTGTACCTTGGCCCCTTTTAGCCATGACTAGAGCAGCTGGGATGCATGGTACCAAGTCCCTGGGCTGCACACAGCAGGGGGACCTTGGGCCTGGCCCACAAAACCATTTATTTCCTCCTAGGCCTCCAGGCCTGTGATGGGAGGCACTGCTGCAAAGGTCTCTGACATGCCCTGCAGACATTTTCCCCATGTCTTAGTGATTAACATTTGGCTCCTTGTTACTTATGCAAATTTCTGCAGGGGGCTTGAATTTATCCTCAGAAAATGGGTTTTTCTTTTCTATCTCATCATCAGGCTGCAAATTTTCCAAACTTTTATGGTCTGTTTCCCTTTTAAAACTGAATGCTTTTAACAGCACCCAAGTCACCTCATGAATGCTTTGCTGCTTAGAAATTTCTTCTGCCAGATACCCTAAATCATCTCCCTCGAGTTCAAAGTTCCACAAATCTCTAGGGCAGGGGCAAAATGCAGCCAGTCTCTTTGCTAAAACATAGCAAGAGTCAACTTTACTCCAGTACCAAACAAGTTCCTCATCACTATCTGAGACCAACTCAGCCTGGATTTCATGTCCCAATCATTATCAGCATTTTGGTCAAAGCCATTTAACAAGTCTCTAGGAAGTCCCAAACTTTCCCACATTTTCCTGTCTTCTGATCCCTCCAAACTGTTCCAACCTCTGCCTGTTACCCAGTTCCAAAGTTGCTTCCACATTTTTGGGTATTTACAGCAGTGCCCCACTCTACTGGTACCAATTTACTGTATAGGTTCATTTTCACAGTGCTGATAAAGACATAACCAAGACTGAGTAATTTATAAAGAAAAAGAGGTTTAATAAACTCACAGCTCCACGTGGCTGGGGAGGCCTCACAAGCATGACAGAAAGACACGTCTTACATGGCGGCAGGCAAGAGAGAATGAGAACTAAGCAAAAGGGGAAACCTCTTATAAAATCATCAGATCTCATGAGATCTATTCGCTACCACCAGAACAGTATGGTGGAAACTGCCCCCATATTTCAATTATCTCCCACTGGGTCCTTCCCACAACACATGGCAATTATGGGAGCTACAATTCAAGATGAGTTTTAGGTGGGGACACAGCCAAACCATATCAGGTGGGGAAACGGATGCATTCTCTAGTGGGTAGGGGACTGGTTTTGCTACCAGAGCTGTTGATGGAAGCTAAAGTTCACCCTGTTTCCCACCGACCCGCTCTGGCATGCCACTTTTCTCCAGACTCAGCTGCGAAGTCAGAAAAAACTCACTCCGGCTGAGGTTGCTCTTCTTAGAAAGAGAAAATGGCTGGCGTGGTGGCTCATGCCTGTAATCCCAACACTTTGGGAAGCCAAGGTGGGTGGATCACTAGGTCAGGAGTTCGAGACTAGCCTGGCCAACATGGTGAAACCCCATCTCTACTAAAAAATACAAAAAGCCAGGCATAGTGATGCATGCCTGTAATCTCAGCTACTCGGGATGCTGAGGCAGGAGAATCGCTTGAACCTAGGAGCAGGGGGTTGCAGTAAGCTGATTGTGCCACTGCACTCCAACCTGGGTGACAGAGCAAGACTCCATCTTAGGGGGGGAAAAAAAAAAGAGAAAATGGCTGAGATGAAAGACCTTCCCGTCTGTTTATTGGTAGTTGTCAGTGTGTGCATGTAGCCTGTGTTCAGAAGCACAGACCACCAGAGTAAGAACATCACTCCCTTCTAGGCCACACCCCAGGCACATGTGCAGGGGGTGAGGCAGCTGAAGAATCTTGAAAGGGCTATTTATTTCCTACTAGAGTCCTGGGGGAACCACCTGGGAGGAGGCTGGCTCAGCAATCAGAGCCTCAAATTTGCTCCATGCCCCGTTCCTCCAGATTATCCAGCCTCAGAGAGGTTGTGTTCATTTCATAGATCAGGGACCCATGATGCGTGTTTCTCTCTCTCTCTCTCTCTCTCTCTCTCTGTCTCTCTGTCTCTCTCACACACACACACACACTCTTGAGTTAAGGCACAAAGTCTGGCCTGCATGGCCCTGCTAGTCTGTTCCCATCAGGCACATTTGGCCCAGGGCTGAGCCCATGTATGTACACAAATGGGTTAGTGCAGTGTTAGGAGTCTCTTCACAAATAGGGAACATGATGACGGCTCTGTGCTAAGCCCAGTCCTCCTGTTCCCTGGGAGGGGATCTCTTGCCTCCTTGTCAGTTAGCCAAACACCTCCCCAGCTGGACTGGGACCAAATCAGCCACAGTTCAGGTGAGTGCTGGGGACTCAGGGCCTGGCTTCTAACACTAAGAAAGCACACTTTCTAAGTGTGGTGGGGGCTATTTGGAGACCTTAAATAAGATCAAGTCCCCACCCAAGATGGACAAAGATGGCCACGAAAGCCAGGATGGAGAGGTTTCTCTGTGCTTTTAAACCCCAACCATGTATAACAGGAACAGAGCTGACCTTTTTCCTCTAAGCTCTCTGGCTTCCACCCCAGGGAAGAGGTTTCTGCAGATCGATGTGAGTGTGGGGGTGGAAAGGGCACAGTAAGGATTGTGCGTTGGAGCAGGAGATTGCTTCAGTGCCCCCTCCCCAGGCCCCACCTTCAGCAGCTGGTTCCAGCACATTTAAGTCAGCAGCCACTTAATGGGTGGTATAGAGGTGGAGGTTCCTGGGAGTACATGGTGCGGGTGTGACGGAGGGTTCAAGGTCTGCATGAAAGCTGGGGGCTTTGCGGTTACCGGGCCCTGGGCTGGGTCAGGACGCCCAGGTAAAGTAGGCGATCTCATCCAGGTCGACCGGGTAATCGGTGAGCAGCACCGGCGTCTTGTCGAAAAGCTCACCCTTGTAGCTGCGCCACTTGCCGGCGGGCAAATAGACGTCGCGCTCCTGCTTGCCCGGCTCCAGCACCGGGGCCACAAGCAGCGTGTCCCCAATAAGGAACTGCGAGTCGATGCGGTGAGCTGTCTCGTCGCCGGGCGCAATCCACCAAAGGGGGCGCACGATAGGGTCACCCGTGTCGGTGATCTCGCCCGCCAGCTCAAGCAACAGCGGTGCCACAAGCGAGGCCCGCAGGGCGGCGAACTTCTGCGCGATGGCCACCACTTCCGCGTCGTAGCGCCAGGGCGGGATAGAGAACTGCATGGCCGGCATAAAGGCGGCCACTTCCAGCCAGCGAATGTAGAGCTCGCGCTCGGGCACATCGCCGCCGGCTGTACGCTGGGGCACTGCGTTGCCGCCCACCATATCGGGTAGAATGAATGGGTAGCCCAGCATGCTGACGGTGAGCACCGCGGGGATGAGTGAGCGCAGCCCCAGGTCGTAGCCCCACACAGAGTCGCGATCCACCAGGCGGAAGAAGCAGGAGATGTTCTGTGACTGGTAGCCCACGCGCACCTCGGCCAGCGAGAAGAAGGGCAGCGCCATCTCAGTGTAGCGCCGGCTCCAGACGCTGGGGTCCGGCAGCGGCCGGTAGGTGCTGAAGTCCCGCGGCAGGTAGCTGACCTCGCCCGCGTCGAACTTGAAGGAAGCCACGGAGTAGCGAGAGCGCAGCCGCCGCAGGTGTCCCTGGAACCAGTCGCGGGCCTTTGGGTGCGTGAAGTCGAGCACCGCGCCGATGCCGTTCCACCAGCGCACCAGCGCGGGTAACCGGCCCGTGGGTTCGCGCACGAACAGCTCGCGCTCCACGCCCTCGCCGAAGAGCGAAGAGTTGTAGTTGACAAACGGATGCACCCAGAGCGTGACGCGGAAGCCGGCGTCGCGCAGGCGGCGGAACATGTCGCTGGCGTTGGGGAATTTGACCTCATCGAAGTCGAAGTCGCCATAAGCAGGTGTGTACATGTCGTCGATTTCCAGGTGGCTGCTGTTGAAGTGGTGCTGGCGGATCTGTTGGGCAAAACGCAGCACCTTGTCCTGGTCCACGGCGCGCCCGTACAGCGCCCACGTGGACCAAATGGGGTCTCGGAAGGCCTCGGGTGCTGGCACCCTTGACGGCTTGTTGAAGTAGCGGCGCACCATGTACTTGTGGATGGAGGTGACGTCCGAGCCCACGCACACTCGGTAGCTCAGCTCTGGCGCTGCGGCGCGGCCGGCGGGTGGCTTGTAGGGCGTGTCGTGGTAGCGCGCCTGAAGCCGCAGCGAGCGCTCCGTGCTGTTCCAGCCCAGGTGGAAGGGCACTGAGTCGTTTACTTTGATGGCGGCCGCACGCGAAGATAGCCAGTAGCGCTCGAGGATGCCCCCAAACGCGGCGTCGGAGGAGTAGACATCGCTGGTGACGAACGGCTGGGGCTCCTGCTGGCCATCCAGGCGGATGGGCCAGTGTTGCGTCCTCATCTCAGCGCCACCATACCAGTGGGCCGCCGCGTCGCCCAAGAACATGGCGTGCTCCACGGCCCGGCCCGGCGCTGCCTCCTCCCAGCGCACGCGGTAGCACATGACCGTGTCCTTGGGCCGCACAGTCTGGATGAAAAAGTGCAGCGGCCGCCCGTCGGCCGTGAGCGAGCAGCCCAGCAGGGCGCCATCGCGGCTGCAGGAGTCAAGGTCCAGCGCGCCGGAGCGGAAGGCCAGGCGGAAGACCTGCTCTCCCTTCTGGTTGCGGATGGAGAAGCCGCCAGCTTTCAGGTCCAGCAGCTCCGCGCGAAGTCGCTCCGCCTTGCGTAGGGAGACGCTGTAGTAGCACCAGGCCACCACCGCGGCCAGCACAAGCAGCAGCCCCAGGACCGCGGAGCCCAGCAGCGGCTTCAGCTCTTTGGAAGGCTTGGGCTTGGCAGGCGAGAAGTTGTCGGGCAGGAAGGTGTACATAGCTGCGGCTGCGATGGCCTCGGGGTTCTGACGGTATGCGTAGCAGCCAGGCCGGCGGCGGCGGGGGTAGGCCTGGCTCTTCTCCTGAGGGTTCTGGAGCATTAGTGGACTGCTAAGAAAGGAGCAGGCCGTGGGGCCATCTGACTGAGCTCATCTCAACCTGCTCTGAAAGGAGGAGAGAGAGATGGAACTGAGCTATCTCATCCCATGATATTTCCATTTGCTGCCGCAAGCTAAGAGGAGGTGTATACTTTGGGAAGGTGAGTACTGGAACCTGAGGGCTTGAAGAGTGGCAAAGGTGAGACCGTTACCAGGACAATCTGTGCCTAACCCACCTTTTCTCATGGGACCTAATGCTTGCCCAAATTAGGACTCTGTGACTGGGGGGCGGCGCATGTGACTGGGAGATGGCACGCATCCTCATTTTCCTAGTGGAGAAACAAACCCTGAGAGGATCAGGAAGCTTTCCAGGATCACAGGATAAGCCAGGCCTCCCCGGATCACACATGGGGCCGTTCGGGCTGAAGAGACGGGAAAGGAACTAGAAAAGTCCTGCTCTCCTAGAGGTGTGGATGGTCGGGGTGGGAGATGGGGGATTGTCCAGCCAGCTCCTTGAGACTTTTTTTTTTTGAAATGGAGTCTCCCTCTGTCACCCAGACTGGAGTGCAGTGGCGTGATCTCAGCTCACTGCAATCTCTGCCTCTTGGGTTCAAGCGGGTCTCCTGCCTCAACCTCCCGAGTAGCTGGGATTAAAGGCGCACACCACCACAACTAGCTAATTTTTGTATTTTTGGTAGAGACAGGGTTTCACCATGTTGGTCAGGCTGGCTTCGAACTCATGACCTCAAGTGATCCACCTGCCTCAGCCTCCAGAAGTGCTGGCATTACAGGCGTGAGCCACCTCACCCAGTCCCCCTTGAGACTTTTAACAGGGCGGTAGGCTAGCTTCCCTGTCCCCAGAGGGGGAGAGGAGAGAGGAAGGGAGAACAGCTCAGAAATGTGTTTTTATCCTGAGTCGAAAGCCTGATGAAGTCTGGAGATTAAAGAAGACACCCAAAGCCAGACTTAGTCCCAGGGCCTGGTTTGGAGGGAGGTAGAGTTGGGTTCAGACATTAGGGCCTGGGGCAGGAGCCTGGCATGGAGGGCCAGTTGTTTCTCACATCTGCTTCTCTTTGCCCTCAAACTCACCCTGCTCTCAGCCATCATCCATCACCAAATCCATTTCCCTGCCTGCCTTCCTGCTTTGCTCCTGGCACCACATCTGTGGGCCAGCTACTTCCTAGCTCTGTTTCACCCACTGTCCTGTTTCTGTCATAGTTTGGGCACTGTCACTTCTCCCCTGTATTACTGAACGCTTCCCCCAACAGGCCTCTCTGACTCTAACTTCTTTCTCACCAGTGCCTTCTGATCACGGCAACCATAGTGATCTTTCTAAAGCACTTATCAAACCATATCTATCCCTAGCTTCCAGAGCTGCTCATTACTTCCATGATGAAATTTAAAAGTGTTTGCTTTGCACTGGAGGCTTGAGGCATGATGTGTTCTCAGCTACCGTTCTGATTCCATTTCCAGCCAGGCCTATCTTGTGATTACCAAGCTCGTTCCTTCCCCAACCTAAATCCTTTAGGCCACCTGCTTCAGGAGATTTCACCCACCTAACTTGGGCCAACGCACCTCCTCCACCTACCTGCTCTCCAGGGATCAGACACCCACCACTACCACTAACACACATAAACTCTGACACACTATATGCTAAATATCCAGATATGAGGCCATGCACGGTGCTCATACCTATAATCCTAGCACTTTGGGAGGCCAAGGAGGGCAGATCTGTTGAGCTCAGGAGTTTGAGACCAGCCTGGGCAACATGGTGAAACCCTGTCTCTACCAAAAATACAAAAAAAAAAAAAAAAAAAAAAAAAAAAAATTAGCCAGGCATAGTGGTGTGCACCTGTAGTCCCAGCTACTTGGGAGGCTGAGGTGGGAGGATTGCTTGAGTCCAGGAGGTCGAGGCTTCAATGAGCCGAGATTGTGCCACTGCACTCCAGCCTAGGTGACAAAGTGAGACTCTATCTCAAAAAAAAAAAAAAAAAGAAAAAAATACAGATATGACTACAGGGAAACACAGGCTCAGGGGAAGAGGTGTGTCCTACTCTGCCTCTCAAGGCCACTGACCGTTCCTGTCCCAGGCTTCAGAGCAGAGTCCAACAAAGAAATAGCACCACCCAGGTGCACACACAGGCATACACACAGCCAGCCAGTTGGTTGCCCAACTGCTCCAGCTCGGGGGAAGAAGAGAAGGAGACTGGCAAACAGTAATTAGCCTCCTCCCAGATGCCAGTGTCTGTCTCTAAGTCCCCAGGGACTTCCAAGGAGATGCCGGAACTACTCAGGTTTTTCACCTCCCCCATGCAAGAATGCAAGGTGTGGAGCAGAATTTGATCTTAAATGTCAATACACAGCTTCTCCCATAGGCACTTCCCATACAGTGCTAGCTCAGGGCCTCATTCTCAGTGGCCTCTGCCCCCAGCTGCCTAAGCTTGTCAGCCCTAGCTGGGCTGGAACAGACTCTTATTCCCTTTCTCTCAGTCTACAACGACCTAGCTTTCCTCCCCGTTCCTATATAGATACAGCTTAGAAAACAACTCCTGGAAAATGCAGCCAGTGGCCTTTAGCTGATGCCCTCAAGCTGAGCAGAACCCAAAGAAGGCCTTAGGTGGCTCAGATCACACCTGTGAGTTTATATTCATTCATTCAAGATAACCAAAGCCCTATTCTGGGCACTAAGGAAATAAGGAGAGAGAGGGTCAGTATCTGAAGAGGAGAGAGACTTCCTCATCCTCAAAACTTTCATATGAAGTCAGCCTATCTCATAAGCCCTGGAGGCAGGAAGAGGCCACCAAGGTGGATTCAAAAGCCCTTTCCAACAGTTATGTTTTGAGAATCTTAATTTTCTGGGATCTGAAGTTCTTTGATGAAAGACAGAAGCCCACAGGCCTGGGCACCCACCCACCCCAGGCACCATGATAGTGTCTCAGATGTCACCACAGCATCCAGTTCTATCAACAATGTGGAACAGCAGACATAGCTACAGTGTCCATTTTGCAGATGAGGAGACGTGGCCCAAACAGAAAAGGAACTTATCTGAAGTTAGCCAGGTAGCAAGGCTGCCTGGATCTAAAATCCCAGCCCAGCTCTCCGCAGTGTAAGTTTTAGGAGATGGGAGATAATGATCTGACCTGGCTGCCTGAATGCAGTAGCAGAAAGGAGCCCTGGGGCTGGGCTGGTGGGACCAGCTTCCATCAGATGGACATGGCATGGTGAGGCCTGTCTTTCCAAGGGCTGGTGCTGCTGCTTGCTCCACGCGGACCACGAGGATCACGAGGGCAGCAAAGAGGGCAATTTTAATGGCATCTGGTACCGGGGCTTTGGGGGAGGAAGTCTGTGGTTCCGGTGTTAACAGTGGTGCCAGAGACCTCTGTAATCTGCCGCCTCCGCCATCTAGTCAACCCAAGGCTAGTGCTAGCAGGTGGAGTCTGCAGGGCGGGTCTCCCTGGGCTCTGCCCCTGCTGAACCTCTCCCCACCGGACACTCAACCTCAGTCTTGGCTGCCACAGCTAGTCTGGTCTGAGGGAGAGGGCCCCGCCCGACTCAACTGAGGGGAGGCCTTTCCAAGTAGAATCGTTAGTTGGACACAGTTCCCAGGGGGGATGGAAATGTCAAAGGCAACTCGATCCGGCCCATCTCCCTCTCCTGCCCGGCGACGGGATCCGCGGGGATCGAGTGACTGCCTACACAGCCTGGAATACTCCACAGCCGCCCTCAGCACCCCGCCCGAAGGCTATACCGTCCGAAGGGGCCGACCGAGGTCAAGGGACCTGTCGCCCGGCGGGAATCGCAGCCGTGGGATGGGCCCAGGTGTTCAGGCTCGCTCCACCCATTCATCGGTGGGAGCGAAAGTTCAGAAATCGTGCTCCTTCAGCAGCCCCCCGCCCCCCACAGCCCTCCCGCTGGGCTCACCCATTGCAGTTACAGCCCGGCAGAAGCGGGGGTGAAGGAGCTTCCCGCCGATCCCCTGCGCTTGAACCAGAGTGAAGCTGCCGCCGCGCCGCGCGGGGCTCTGTCTGGCAGGGCACAGCTGAGCCCCTCCTCGGACCCCGCCCTGGGGTTCCTCGACCACGCCCCAGTCATCCAGTCTCGCCTCGGGCCTCAGAGTCCAGCCCTGCCCTTGACGTTCGACCCCTCCTCCCAGGCTATCAGGCGAATCTGTGGCCCCGCCCCTCAGCCCCACCTTCCTCCCACCGCTCTGTGCTCTGCCCCTGGCATTTCGGGCTTGCTCCGTCCTGCGCCCCGCGGCTCCGACTCCCGCCGGCGGGCCCGCCCCTGCTGGGCCACTGCTAACCCGCAAGCGGGCGGAGCACGGCCCCAGGCCTGCTGGGACATGTAGTTCTGCAGAAAGGAGCAGCTGCTGAAGGTGGGGGTTCTTGCACCTCTAGGCTAGGTTTGGAATGAGGATGAGAGGGAGAGAGCTGCAGGGTAAAGGAGCAGAGCTGGCCATTGGAATTCCTTCCTTCCCGGTTTGGGCAGGTGGAGGCCATATCGGTATAATGCTCTCACAAGCCCTCAGTTTTCCATACGGAAAAGTGGTGGCGGAATTCCGCGAGTATCTCAGCGCCCAATGCAGGGTGCTTCCAATCGAGGGCCCCACGGAGGGAGCTGTAGTTCCAACCCGCCGGGAGTCCAAGCTGTCGGTTCCCACCGGACCAAACCAGTGGTGTCCGAGGTCAGGGACTGAGAAGACCGGTTTCTGCTCGGTGTTTTGCAACGTCACCCGCCTCCCAGACCGCTACCCTCAGACTAGTTATTTATAGGGTCCAGCCCCTCCTCCTAAGTTACAGCCTTTAGTTAGAAATGCCCAAGCTGCGGGAAAGTGGGCGTGCCCCGCCATGCCCCTCTCCCCGGGGGCTGGGCAAGACTCTGAGGTTTCATTTCTTTTTTATTTTATTTTATTTTTATATTTATTTATTTTTGAGTTTCGTTCTTGTTGCCCAGGCTGGAGTACAATGGCACGATCTCGGCTCACTGCAACCTCCGCCTCCCGGGTTCAAGCAATTCTCCTGCCTCAGCCTCCCAAGTAGCTGGGATTACAGGCACGTGCCACTGCGCCTGGCTAATTTTGTATTTTTAGTAGAGACAGAGTTTCACCATGTTGGTCAGGCTGGTCTCAAACTCCTGACCTCAGGTGATCTACCTGCCTCGGCCTCCCAAAGTGCTGGGATTACAAGAGTGGGCCACCGCATCCGGTCTTGTATTTTTTTGAGAGAGGGTCTCGCTCTGTCGCCCAGGCTGGAGTGCAGTGGCGTGAACATAGCTCACTGCAGCCTCAATGTCCTTGGTTCAAGCTATCCCCTCCCACCTCAGGCTCCTGAGTAACTTGGACCACATGTGTGTGCCACCATACCCTGCTAATTCTTAAATTTTTTTGTAGAGAAGGGGTCTCCTTATGTTGCCCCAGCTGGTATCAAATTCCTGGGCTCAAGTGATCCTCCTGCCTAGGCCTCCTAAAGTGCTGAGATTACAGATGTGAGCCTCTGCACCCAGCTGGTTTCATATCAATTTGATGCAGAAATAAAAATACTGAAGATCACAGAGATTTTAGAATGGCCCCTTCTCACTCCCTGAGGGGCAGAGAAACAGGGCTTTGTTTTGCAACTTCAAATTTCTTTGTCATGAGACCCTCCAAAATTATGTTTTGACCATTTGGACTTGGAATGGGGGACACACCTTGTGCAGCAAGGGTGTCTGAACACAGAGAGGCTTTTGGGAGACTGTGATGGGGACTCCTGGAAGCAGAGATCAAGAGCTTTGGGTGTAGGGATAGGGCTTTGACTGTGGAAGGAAGGATTCTGGGTCCTCTGATGAGTGGGAGGGCATCTAAGTTTGGGAGCATACTGAAGAAATGTTAGCTGGAGGGTCTTCGTGGGGTGGAAAGTAGATGGCTCCTGCCTGCATTGCAGGGTGGACCCATCCGTTTGGGCTCTGGGATTCAGGGGAGGAGGACAGCAGCTGGATATAAGGCTACTGTTCTGTGTCAGGAGGGCACTCAGGGATGTACTGAGATGATGGGGTTGGAAGGGCCCAGGGAATGGTGACTTTGAGAAAAATTGCATCTCAGTTGAAGGGGTTTGGTAGAGGCCTGAGTGACTGGCCCTTCACTTCCAGATCCTGCTGGGTAAGGACACAGGAGGCAGGCTTTGGGGGTGAAGAGTTTATTTATTGCTCTGCCCCCGTGGCCCAGCAAGCCCAGCCTCTACCAGCAACGATAGTCGGGACAGGTCTCAGACACAAACTCAGGATGGATAACATAGTTGTTTCTCTGGGGACCACCAGACTTCTTGAAGTGACTTGTGTCCCATCTACAGGAAGAGATGGGTCAGCCCTTTTGGATCCTCATATGTCAAAGTGAATATCTGACTCCAGTTTGCAATGCTAACCTTATCCCTACACTTTGCCTATAGCACTGACCTTGGGTTCCAATACTGACCTCCTGACCTTAGGTTCTACTGTTAAGTTGCTGATACCCAATATTTCCTCCTTAACATCGACTTCTTACTCGTTACTTCAAGCTCTGAACCAACGCCTTTGGCTGTAAGCCTACTGCCAACCTGTAACCCTTTAATACCGGCCTCCTAGCCCTCTCCTAAGGTCCTCTGTCCTTACCACCTTTGACTGCTCCATGCCACTAGCTCCCCCTGGTGGTATGTGCCTGTCAGTGCACCGCGGAGCGTTCTCATCCCATCTACCAGCCATCCTCCCTCAGCTCCGCCTCACCAAGCCTTCAGGGTGCGTGTGCAAATGAGTGTGTGCGCGTTAGACTTACCTAAGGTTCGGATATGGGTAGTATGACGGCGGGGGAGTTGTAACAGCACACTGCATTCCGGGCCGGTGCTCGTAGGGAGGTACACATCTGGAGAAGGAGGAAGCCGCGAGCAGGGAGGGGTTGGGCCTTTTGACTCTCATCCCCCGATTTAGACCAAGCCCCTGAGCGGCGCTTCAGGTGTCCGTCCCAAGGCTCGGAAATCCTCCTCTCCTTCTTCCTCACCCTTCAAAACCCCCACTGCAGCACCGACTCGGGAACCCCCCTTGGAAGACTCCCTCCCGGCAAGGCCTCATTTCTGCCCTTGAGGGAAGAGCGCCGAACCCTGGGGAAGGTCGGGCTCCGGGCGTTGAGGACCTGGAACCACCGGATCCCCGCCACTGGACAGCAATTTCTCCAGCACTAGGACGAAGCATCGTTTCTGAGCTTCCTAGAGGCTCAGACACTTTCCCACTCCGCTATGCCCTTGAGAGGGATAAGACTCAGTCTTGCACAATGAATCAGGCTCTCTTGGCCTGAAGAGGGGCGGGGGATCACTATGGACCCCCACTGCACAGCTCTCTGGGCTACGGCGGACAAAGTTCTCCCAGGCTTGGCTGCCGCCGCGTGCAGGACGAATGCCGAGCGGCAGTCTGGACTCCAGCTGTGCGCTCGGGCCTCAGTTTTCTTAGCAGTAACACGCGAGAGTGCCTACTTCCGCAGGTGGTGCGGGATCCGAGGAGGCCAGAGCCATTCTGGTAAAGTGGTCACCATTTCCCGGCTCACGTAGCCCCCAGGAATGACCGCACCCACTACAGACGGTGACGGGGGACCAGCAAGAGAGGACATTTTCCTGAGAACGCAGGGCACTCCACACGCTAGAACCTGCGTCTCTAGGGCCAGGAGTCCAGGAAAGGAGGCAGGGCCAAGGAGATGGGGGCAGAGGATGCGACTGATGTGCGGAGTTTCTTCCTCAAAAACCCTCTGGCGGGACCTCCAGAGCATATAGAGAGGCCAGGTTGACCTTGAGCCCAGTTTGAGAGGGACAGGGGTCGGGGACTTGGAGTAACATTCGTGCTGGTTCTCCCGCCTCAGTTGTTAGTTCAGGCCTTGGAGCCCGAGGGCGGGACACGGCGGGGCCTCGAGAGCGTGCAGCGCGGGGCTAGAGCAGGCTGGGGGCCTGCACGGAGGCTGGCCGGGCTGGAAGGGGGCGGGGTTCTGGGGCGGGGCTTGTGTGGGGTGGAGCCCGGCTGAGGCGGGCGGAGCCCTGCGAACCTTACAGTTGGTTGCTCCCGGCACCAAGGCCGCAGGCGGCGGTCGGTGCAGGGCGCCCCGCTGGCGTGGTAGTCCATCCCGCGCAGACAGTAGTGGCGGCCCGAGCAAGCACTTTCGTAACCATGGAAGGGCAGGCGGCTGGGCAGCGGGTCCACGCACCCGCATCGGGGCGTGATCCGCGGCAGCTGCTGGTTCCGCGACAGTGAGTTCAGCATGTTCACCATCACTTCGCGCTCTGCGCTCGCGGGTCCCCAGCGCAGGAGACCCAAAGACAGATGCACAGGGATGGGAAAAGGCCAGGTCAAGGACAGAGTGAGGCGGAGACAAAAGCCAGGACGGATAGATTCAGGGTTCCACCCTCTCCAGGACCCTCGGCCTCCTCCCCGTCCTTCAGGTACCCATTCCGCCCTCCTCCCGGCCTTCCCCAACCCTCACCACCCGTTCTTTCCAACGCCCCACTACCACTCTTTACCGTAGGCATTGAGCCGCTCCGGCTTAGGAGGGCATTCCAAGGGCATTCCTCGAACTGCTGTCTCCATCCCGGCCTCCTGGAAGCGGCACACGTGCTACCTCAAGCTCTGACCTGGCAGAGCTGCTCCCTTTTAGGGGTCCTCCCAGAACACCTTGACCTATCGCCACGCCGCACCTTCTCCCGCCCTTCAGCAGCTCCCCACCTCTCCGGGGCTCTGTGTTGGCGGCTGTCGCCGGGCAACGCGTTTACACCGTCTACAGGGGCGGAGTGGGGTGGGAAGGGCTGAAGGTGGATGGGGTTTGGCTCCTGGGCCTGTGACAACCCTGTCTCAGCGTTTGCCTTTGATTTTACCCCTCTTTGTCTAGCTGACTCTGTTTAGCTGTGTCTGGGTGTCTCTCTAATAGGGAGTTTTCAATATTGCTTGTCATTCCGTGGAGAACTTGTGAAAGATTCTGATTCTTGAGGAAGTTCTAATTCAAAAGGGTTCCGTCAACCCAGGGTCAGCCATCAGCCTGTAGTTAAGAGCCCCCGCTCTGGTTTTGGGTCCTCTCAGATGCCCTTGAGTTTGCGGCCGTGGCTGGACCTTCTCCTATGTCCTTGGAAGACTCTCCTGTATCTGCACTGCTATTGAGTGGCCTTAGTCTTTCTCCTTCCGTCTGTGCTCACATCACAAAGGAGGAGAAGGTGGAGCAGGGAGATTCATTGTGTCACTGACTCCTTGGCTAGCCCCAGTATCACAGAGGCCAGACTATATGGGGAGGGGCCAGCTGGCAAGCTTCGGAAAGGTAGTATATCAAGGAGTGCACACCAGCCATGTCCCTACAGAGCCCAGCCACGGATTGGGGCCCAGGGCACCCAATCCCCAGAGATTGAGAGCCAGGGGCCCAGCACAGCCCCACTTTTGGGTTCCTTTTTCAACTAAAAAAATTCAAACCCGGCCAGGTGCAGTGGCTCATGCCGGTAATCCCAGCACTTTAGGAGGCCGAGGCAGGTGGATCACTTGAGGCCAGGAGTCCAAGACCAGCCTGGCCAACATGGCAAGATCCCTGTCTCTACTAACAATATAAAAATTAGCCAGATGTGATGGCACATGCCTGTAATGCCGACTGCTTGGGAGTGTGAGGCAGCAGAATTGCTTGAACCCAGGAGGCAGAGGTTGCGGTGAGCCAAGATTGCGCCACTGCGCTCCAGCCTGGGTGATAGAGTGAGACTCTATCTAAAAAACAAAAAACAAAAAAAAAAAACTCTAGTTTCACAGATGCGGAAGAGCTCTGGGGCATTTGTCGGGAAAGCAATGAGGACCTAATGGTGAAATATCAGTCACTGTAGTTTGGGAGGTGGTGGGGTATGCGTGTCCCAGTCCCCAGGCATCTGTGCTGGGTGCAACAGATACCTTAGGCAGCCGAGGAAGGTAGGTGGTATACTTGTTGCAGCAGCTGCTGTTGTAAGGTTCCATCCTCCATTTGTTGTACCGGTCACTGCCCAGGTAGTTTGGGCTGCATTTGTCTGCTGGATAATAGGGGTGGAGATGTCAAATAGTGTTACTTCTTACTCTACTCCAGGATCTGAGATCCCCTACATGTTTCTCTTCCGATTCCCAGCACAAAGCTGACCCTCACAGACTGTCCTCAAG
The DNA here is from genome assembly GCF_028885625.2 of Pongo pygmaeus. Lineage (NCBI taxonomy): Eukaryota > Metazoa > Chordata > Mammalia > Primates > Hominidae > Pongo > Pongo pygmaeus. The sequence continues at coordinate 22,825,473 of NC_072386.2, read as the reverse complement.
CCAGACCCCAAGCCCAGCCGGGCCTACACTTGTCTTAAACACTGAGATGCAGCCCATATCCCACCTAAGGCAAACTTCTGAGTTTAGTCTGGATCCACTGTGCCAGCCACTTTTCCTGCCACTACCTTTTTTGAATCAGCCAGCGTGGACAAGGGGCCTCTTCCCAATTCCTCCCTCTCTCTCATCTTCTACTCTAGGCTCTAAGGTTTGCCTATTCTGCCTCCTTCAAAATCACTTGAATCTGGCCAGGCAAGGTGGCTCATGCCTGTAATCCTAGCACTTTGGGAGGCCAGGGCAGGCAGATCACTTGAGGTCAGGAGTTCGAGACCATCCTGGCCAACATGGCAAAATCCTGTTTCTACTAAAATACAAAAATTAGTTGGGCATGGTTGGTGTGCGCCTGTAAACCCAGCTACTCAGGGGGCTGAGCCATGAGAATAGCTCAAACCAGGGAGGCAGATGTTTCAGTGAGCCAAGGTCGTGCCACTGCACTCCAGCCTGGGTGACAGATCAAGACTCAGTCTCAATAAATAAATAAATAAATAAATAAATAAATAAATAAATAACTTGAATCTACTTCCTCTTCCAGTGCCCCATGATCTCACTTCCATATCTTCGCAGCACCTTAACCAGGAGACAATATAATGTCTTGGTTAATAGACACCTATCTCTGCAGATAGACTGCTTGTGTTTAAATTTCAGTTTTGCAATTATTATCTGTGTGACCCTGACCGAGGTAATTAATTTTGATGTGTCTCAGTTTCTCCAACTTTAAAATGGGGATAATAGTACCATTTACTTCACAGCGTTGCTGTGAGGTTTAAATGAGTTAGTATATGTAAGACATTTAGAATGATGCGTGGCACATAAAAAACTATTATGATTATTCTAATGTTATCCTTGCCTCACCTTTGAAATCCTATAATCCAGCCTTGACATAGCACCTGTGGTACTTTTTCACAAATGAAAATTTGACCAAGACACTCTCCTACTTAAAACTCTATAGGGTTTGTCCGCCTTAGCCCCCAGTCACCTAAGCCTGTCCTACAAGGCCCTCAATGATCCAACAGTCTGAAAGAATACATATGCGAGATGGTGTGGAGGAAGCCCTAGCGAAGAGCAGCTGTGTGAGGGGGGGAGGGGTGGAGTGCTGGGATTTGGAGTTCAGGGATGGCAGTTTGCACATACTGAAACTGAGGTGTTTGGGGACATCCAGATCAAGATGACTATAAGCATATGAAGAAGAGTGGAATTCTGGTGAGAGGACAAATCTAGAAATTAGGATTTGAAGCTGTCAGTAATTAAAGGCTTGTGTTAAATCAAATGGCCTTGGAGGAGGAGCAAGGGGAGAAGAGGGTGCAGGATAACACCCCGAGGAACTCCATGTTTCCACGGTGGATGCACAGGAAAGGGAGGCATCAGAGAAGCTGAGGAGGACGTTGTTTCAAGTAGAGTGTGGTCATAGAGTGTGTGCTGGAGGATTAACATACAAAACAACATTAACAACAAAACAAGTAGAGAGTGGTCAGAAGAGTACAATTCATTGGTCTAGGAGGGTAAAGGTCTCAGAGGGTAAAGACTGCAGAGTCCTGTGGATTTGGTAATCAGAGCCACGCAAGAGCAATTTATTGTTTCATCATAGGAGATGCACATTCCCAACTTCCACTGGGAATTCTCAGTCCATTCAACAAAGACTTATGAAGCCTGGCGCTATGCTCGATGGAGGGGCACAGCTGTGAATAAGACCAGACTCGGCTCTTTTCGAATGTATAGCCAGACAGATTATAGACATCCAAGCAAATGAGAAAGACAGTTTCTCATAAGGTATAAGAAAGGGTGAGGAAATAGAGACAGTGAGTATGGACCATGTTTCTGAGAACCTAGGCTGTTGAGGAGAGGAGCAAGAGATAATTTTTAGTTGGGAAGAAACTAGAGAAGGTTCCAGGTTGAGGGAAAGAGGTGTGGTGGGGCAGAGGGATGCAGGAGAGATGGAGGGAGCTGATGGGAGCAGGGTGGCTGGGAAGATGGGAGGAGATGGCATCTGGAATGCACTTGGAGAGATCTGTCTGTGGGAGGTTAATCCTTTCTCCAACTCTCTAAGGATGGGACCCAGGGCCCTTCCAGGTTTTTTTTTTTTTTTTTTCCACCGACAAGAACCCTAAAAAGCAGGGCCTAGGTCATCTCCTCCAGGGCCAGGGTCAGGTCAGGGGGTTGGGAGTGGGGGGTGGTTAGGGAAGAAATCTAGGTCAAGGGTGGAGATAAAGTTGACATAGAATCAGGATGGAGGCCGCGCATGATGGCTCAGGCCTGTAATCCCAGCACTTTGGGAGGCCGAGGCGGGCGGATCACCTGAGGTCAGAAGTTCGAGACCAGCCTGGCCAACATGGTGAAACCCCATCTCTACTGAAGATACAAAAATTAGCCGGGCCTGGTGGCACATGCCTGTAGTCCCAGCTACTCAGGAGGCTAAGGTAGGAAAATCACTTGAACCTGGGAGGTGGAAGTGGGTTGCAGTGAGCCGAGATCATGCCATTGCACCCAGACTGGGCAACAAGAGCAAAACTCCATCTAAAAAAAAAAAAAAAAAATCAGGATGGAGGTCACGATCCAGGTGGTTGGGTTCAGGTTGGGGGTCATTTCAGGGGTCAGCAAAGGGTGAGTCCTTACCTTCCTCTTGAGAAAGCCAGTACTTCTCAGGCAAGTAGGGGTGGCCTGATATGGACCCCCTATAAGTGTAGTCCTGTACAGCACATTTGGCCATCTTCTGCAGGGCTTCGGGATCCACATGTCGCTCCATGGTATGAGTCAGACCCTGGGCAAGGGGAGAGGGGAGAAATGGTTAGGGGCACAGAGACCCCAGCCCTGGGGTCTTGCTGGAACTAGATCCAGCCTCTCTTGAGAAGGTCAGCCCAGGTGGGTCTCCCAACCCCCCTCCCCATGTCAGAGGGATTCCCATGCTAGCCTTGGCTCCTCTGCACAGTTCTCTTGTCTGAATTACCCTTTCCTCCTTTCTTTTCATCCAAGGCTAGGGCTTGGAGCCAAGCGGTGGCCTTACGTCAGAGTAGTTTTCTGACTTTCTCATTTCTGCCATTTCCTGGTGGGGAGTTCATGAAGGTCAGAGCTACATATACCTGTCCTTTTTCTCCTAGACTGTATGCTGCCTGGGAGCAGGGCTGGGTCTCTGCCAACAGTGCATCAGACCCCAGTCTCAGAAAAGAGGGCTACCCTGGGAGCTGGCTGCCTTATGTAGGTGTCTTGGACAGGAAAGGCTCTCTGGGAATCTAGCATCTTAAAGAAAATGAAGGACAGTGCCGGAGGGGCACCTACTTTAAAATGTAATTCCTGGCTGGGCGTGGTGACTCACACCTGTAATCTTAGCCCTTTGGGAGGCCGAGGCGGGTGGATCACGAGGTCAAGAGATGGAGACTATCCTGGCTAACATGGTGAAATCCCATCTCTACTAAAAATACAAAAATTAGCTGGGCATGGTGGCGAGCTCCTACAGTCCCAGCTACTTGGGAGGCTGAGGCAGGAGAATCAACCCAGGAGGGAGAGGTTGCAGTGAGCTGAGATGGTGCCACTGCACTCCAGCCTGGTGACAGAGCAAGACTTCGTCTCAAAAAAAAAAGTAATTTCCTGACTGCAACCTGGCCCTGATCCTGCTGTGGCTGTGGCCCTGACACCAGTGTTGCCTTTGACCCTGACCTTCAATTTGGCCTGGTCCTTACCCTACCTTGACACTTTTCCTGTTCTTGGTCCAGGCCCTGGGCCCCTCTGCTTTTTGGGGTTCACTTCAACTTACCCTGTCACTTCTTGTCTGACTAGATCTGTGAAGCCTGGATCAGGGCCTCCCTTCGGGGCCCCTTTTTCCTCAGCTGAGGGCTGAATGACAAGTTAGTTGTAGACCCACAGGTATCTGCAGGCAGCTGGTCTGAAAAGGCAGCTGGGTCACAGGGGTGGGACACCCAGCAAAGTCAGGTAGGGCTTCTTCCTCATAATGGGCAGTGAGGTGCTGGGACAGTGATGCTATCACCCACACTTGATCCTTATGATTTTTTTTTTTTTTTTTTTGAGACAAAGTCTCACTCTGCCACCCAGGCTGAAGTGCAGTGATACCATCATGGCTGCAGCCCTAACCTCCCAGGCTCAAGTGATCCTCCCGCCTCAGCCTCCCAGGCATGTGCACCACACCTGGCTAATTTTTGTATTTTTCATAGAGATGGAGTTTCACCATGTTGCCCAGGCTGGCCTTGAACTCCTGGACTCAAGGGATCTTCCCACCTTGGCTTCCCAAATTGCTGGGATTACAGGCATGAGCCACCACACCTGGCCCTTCTCTTGGCCAAGGCTGAGAACTGGTTGCTCCAAGTGCTCCAACCATCCTCAAAACCTCTCTGCTCGGGGCTTCTGGGATCAACTGTGCCCAGCTGGCATTGTTCTGTGAGCAGATCCTGCACAGTCACACTTCTATGTGGGTGGTGGGCAGAATATGGGAGATGTGGGTGCATGGGTCCCGTGACTCAGCATTTCTCCGAGCTTTGCACACACACACACACACACACACACACACACCCCTGTGTACCCAGATACACCCATAGATGCACATATAGGTGTATATTCATACATACACACTCAGATACACCCATTTACACACTAAACACAGATACACACACACAAACAAAACAGTCATTTAGAAGAATTCATAGACATCATCAATTTTTCTGTTAGATGCTTTGCTCAGATGTTTCCTCTTTGTCTGCTCCTGTTGATAAGTAGGAGATTATAAAAGCTTATTGAAGGCTTTGAGCTGTGTGTAGGCTTTGTCCACCATCAGCATCACTGTAGGATGATCTCATTGGACAATATTTTGCAAACTCTAATGTCAGTATCTGTAGGTCTTTCCTCTTGGCTGATGAGATTCTTCAGAAAAGACTCCTTCAACCTTTGGCCTGAGGGTAATGACTTAGCTGCCAGTGTTCTGAGAATCTAGTGCTGAAGATTGCGCTGGGGATTTTAGCATTCAGTATATGGAGGTTCACTTGTTTTCAAAATGGTACCCTGTCCTCAATTGGTATCCCCAGTCCTGAGGTCCTTGCCAAAAATTAGTCTCCTGACTTTAGCAGAGACAGAGGTGGGCAGTTACCCTGTGGCATGAAATAGAAGGGGTGATTAGTGAGTTTAACTGCTTTTTTTTTTTTTTTTTTTTTTAGATGGAGTTTCGCTCTTCTTATCCAGGCTGGAGTGCAATGGCGCAATCTTGGCTCACTGCAACCTCTGCCTCCCAGGTTCAAGTGATTCTCCTGCCTCAGCCTCCCAAGTAGCTGGGATTACAGGCGCATGCCACCACGCCCAGCTAATTTTTTTTTTTGTATTTTTAGTAGAGACGGGGTTTCACCATGTTGGCCAGGCTGGTCTCAAACTCCTGACCTCAGGTGGTTCGCCCACCTAAGCCTTCCAAAGTACTGGGATTACAGGCGTGAGCCACCTCACCTGGCCTAACTGCTTGTTAACAGCTTTCAAATAATCCTTATTTTTGCCTTGGTCCTGTCCCATCCTCAGTTCCAGAGAAGCCTAGGATTACCAGTTCCTGAGCCTTTTGAAAATTCTACAGTTTTAAGTTGAATTATGGCTTGGCTTTTCCATTGCTGGCTTTAGATTCAGCTTTCTCAGATCTGCTAAGTCAGTTACTACTTATTTATCATCTTTTCCAGCTTCCAAAATTGTGTTGCCATTGCCTCTTCCTTCTCACTCTCCTTGTGAGTTTATCTCTTAAATATTCATTTACGGTAGTTTTAGAGGGGTTTTAGGAGGGAGTCAAAACATGTGTTCAACTTTAACCAAGAGAATTATAATTCTTTATATATTCTGTATATTAGTCCTTTATTATTGGCACCTATACATGTTGCAAATGTATATAAAAGATATTTATCTTTTCTGTTTGTGGCTTCTGTCTTTACATTTCTTTCCTCTCTCTCTTTTTTTTTTTTTTTTTTTTTTTTGAGACAGGGTCTCACTGTTGCCCAGGCTGGAGTGCAGTGGCACAATCACAGTTCACTGCAGTCTCTACCTCCTGGGCTAAAGCTATCCTCTTGCCTTAGCCTACCGAATAGCTGGGACTACAGGTGCACACCACCACACCCAGCTGATTTTTTTTTTTAAATTTGTTTATAGAGACGATGTTTCCCTGTTTTGCCCAGGGTGGTCTTGAACTCCTGAGCTCAAGTGATCTTCCTGCCTTAGACTCCCAAAGTACAGGTGTGAACCATTGCACCTGGCTTTTACTTTTCTTTATAGTGTCTTGATGAACCTCTTCTTGTGTGGTCAGTGCTTTCTGTGAATTATTTAAGAAATTAATCCATACTCTCAGATAATGGAGACAATGTTCTGTATTTCCTTGTAAACACAAAACAGTTTTACTTTCCATATTTAATCTGTGAGGAGTTTGGATAACTCATCTTCTTTAAGTGTGTTACAGCTATTTCTTGAACTTTTGCCCTTCTCTATAAATTTTAAAAAGTTTATTGAAGTCTTCAGAAAATCCTGTTGGGATTTTAATTAGTAACTGGGACTACAGGCATACACTACCATGCCCTGCCAATTTTTGTATTTTTTGTAGAGATGAGGTTTCACCATATTGCCCAGGCTGGTCTTGAACTCCTGAGTTCAAGCAATCTGCCTGCCTCAGCCTCCTAAAGTGTTGAGAACCACACCCGGTGGCACTGAATCTTTATGATAGTAACTCTTCCCATTCGTGAGCATGTTATATCTCTCCATTTATTTAAGTATTTTTAAAAAAGTATTCAATTAAGTTTTATAATATTATCCATACAGTTTTACATACATTGTTAGATTTCTAATCATCTTTATTTTTTGATGTTAGAATGATGTATATTTTAAAAATTATGCTTCCTAAATATTGGTGTTAAGAAATGTGATTGACTTTTAATATTTATCCAATTATTCTAACAATGTGTGTAGATTCTTTTTTTTTTTTTAAGACTAGTCCAACACACTAGTGAGGAGAGAAAGTGTGGAACAAAGAGTTTGATCTGTAACTGACTGTGAACAATCAATTGAGATAACTCACTACCTTGGACCAGCCAATTTGTAGATTCTATATATGCAGTTGTATTACCTGCAAATAATGACAATTTTGTTTTTTCCGTTCCTATTCTTATATCTTTTTACTTTTTTTTTTGTGGTGTCCTTGCCAAGCCCTCCAGTACAATGCTGAATAGAAGTAGTGAACATCCTTGCCTTGATTCCAATTTTTAAAAGAATGCTTCTAACAGTTAATCAGAATAATGTTGGCTGTATATTTTTGGTATATATTTTTTATCAGGTTATATTGGCTAAGTTTTTCTTTTTTAGTAATAAATGGGTAATAAATTTTAGTAACTGCTATTTCTGCATCTTTTTTAAATGGCTTCATTGAGGTATAATTTACATACCATAAATTTCACTCAAAGTGTACAGTTCAAGAATTTTTACTAAGATCTCATGTCCATTTCTGCATATTTTGAAATGATCTTGTGGTTTTTTTCTTGAATCTGTTAATGTGATGAATGATATTTATTTTTCTAATGTTAAACTATCCTTGCATTTATGAAATAAATACAATGTAAACATCACAAATTATTTTTTATACACTACCGGATACGGTTTTCTAATATTTTATTTAGAATTTTTGCTTTTGTATTTATGAATGAATTGGCCTGTATACTTTTATTTTGTTATACACTTTTGATTAATTTTTTTTGTGGGTTCAAGCAGTCCTCCTGCTTCAGCCTCCGCAGCAGCTGGGACCATAGGTGCGTGCCCCCACACCTGGCTAATTTTTAAATTTTTTTGTAGAGATGGGGTCTCACTATGTTGCCCAGGCTGGTCTTGAACTCCTGGGCTCAAGCAATCCTCCTGCCTTAGCCTCCCAAAGTGCTAGGGTTACAGGTGTGAGCCACTGCACCTGGCCTTCTTGATTAATTTTGTAGCAAAGTTATGCTGGGTTCATAGAATGAGTTAGGAAGCATCCTCTTTTTTTCTGTTCTCTGACAGAGTTTGTATAAGATTAAAACAACTGTTCTTCGAGCATTTGAGGAATGTAACTGTTTATCTATGCTGGGTGTTTTCTTTGTGGAAAGTTTTCAAATTACTGGTTTAATTTTTTAAATCGTTATAGGAGCATTCAGATTTTTTCCAATTCTTGAACTGGTTTGGCAAGTTTTATTTTTCTTGTGTTTGTCCATTTGCTTTCAATTTTATTAGCATAAAGTTGTTCAGAACATTTACTTTTATTTTCTTCTACATCCATTGTTAGACCCTTCTTTTATTTGTCTGTGCCTTGTTTTTCTTAATTCTCTAGAGATTTGTCTATTTTATGAGCCTCATCAAAGAAACAACTTTTGCCTGTTCATCTTGTTGAATCTTTGCTTTCTAGTTTAACTTTTGCTCTTATTTTCATTATCTCCATTCTTCTATTTTTTTACATTTATTATTTTCCCCATAAGTTGTTAAGTTTGATGCTCAGGTCATTTATGTTTCACATTTTTTTAGACAAGGATTTAGGGATATAGGTTTTCCTCTACAGCTTTTATTGTACCCCACAAGTTTTGATATGCAGTCTTTTCAGTTCTGAGTATATTTCCATTTGTTTTGATTTCTTATTTGACCCATTATTTAGAATGGTGTTTTTCAAAATTTTAAACTTACAAAGGATTTTGGTTATCTTTTTGTTGTTGATCTGTAATTTTATTACATTGAGGTTAGAGACAGTTATTTTGCATGATGTCAATCTTTGAATTCTGTTTATGTTTGTTTTATAACCTAGTACTTGGTCAACTTTTATCATGTTCCTTGTATGTTTAAATCTGTAGTTGTTGGGTTCAGGGCTTTATTTATGTTAAATAAATCAAGTATACTAATTATATTGCAAGAGTTTTAGGTCTTTGCTTTTTTTGGGGGTTGGGGATGTCTGCTTGACCAATCAGTAATTGTAGTGTGTTACAATCTAATATGGTATATTTTGCCAATTTCTCCATCTGGTAATTCTTTATTTTTATTTTTAAAAAATTTTGTAGAGATGACATCTTGCTTTGTTGCTCAGGCTGGCATGGTTTTTTGTTTTTGTTTTTGTTTTGTTTTGTTTTTGAGACAGGGTCTTACTTTGTCACCCAGGCTAGAGCACAGTGGTGTGATCGTGACTCGTTGCAGCCTCAAACTCCTGGGCTCAAGCCATCTTCCTGTCTCAGCTTCCTGACTATAGGCACACACCATCACACCCAGCTAATTTTTAAATTTTTTTGTAGAGATGGGGTCTTGTTATGTTGTCCAGGCTGGTCCCAAACTCCTGGGCTCAAATGATCCTCCTACCTGGGCCTCCCAAAGCGCTAGAATTACAGGTCCGTCTACTAATTCCATCAGGCCAATACAAGTTTGTAATTATAATATCTTCCTGGTGAATTGAAACTTTGTCATTTATGTAGTGATCCATCTAAAAACTCTGTGTGTGTGTGTGTATTTAATCTGAAAATCTCTTTTGTCTGTTACTTTTTAGCTTACTCAGTTTTTTGTTATTGTATCCGTATCAGTCAAATTTGGATCAGAGAAACCACTTTTAGTGATATAGCATAAGAGATTTACTTGAGAGATGAGACTTTACACAATTGTGGATACTGGTTAAGAACTCTGCAAAGCTGTTGTCTTTGCATCTATTTTTAAGCCTGAAGTCAGTGGCTGGCATCAGGAAGGAGAACTGGACATGAAGTGGGGAAGAGCAAGGACAAACTGGAACTCATGAGGAGGACAAAGTCGAATTTGCATCTGTCTCACTGCCTACAACAATGATGATATGGATGGCCTTCAGGACAAGCTGGTGCCCTTTGCCATGGAATTGTACGTACACCTGGCCCAGGACCCAGAGAGGTTGAAGGAGATCCAGTGGGAGCTAGAGGAGTTGTAGCCAAATGCTGCTCTATGGCAATAAGGTGAACTACTAAATCAGCAACATTGTGCATAAGCTGCCACAGTGCTTGGTACCCCACATCAATCTTCAGAGGGTAAAAATGGCTGTTCTTTCATTTATTCTTTCCAAATATCATGCAGATTTCTCTCATGGCCAATTAGGAAACATTTAGGAAAGGGAATTCTTGCAAGTATAGTTCCAGCTAGTTGACAGTACAAAACTATATTTTATGCTCTCTTTAGAACAATGAGAGAATCTAGGAACACCTAACTCTGTCCTGTTCCAACTTAAATGATAGTTTTCTAATATTTTAGTTCTTCCTTTAAATATTACAAATTAAAAGCCATTATAATTATTTTCTATAGATAACGTTTGCTTAAATTTACCTCATGTTTATCAGTTCCTTACCATTCCTTCTTGCATCTTAGACTTTCCTTCTGTGATCATTTTCCTTCTCCCCAGAGTATATCCTTTAGAAGTTCCTTTATTGTATATAGACCTGATGGTAATAAACATTTTCATTTTTGTTTTCCTGTAAATGTCTTTCCTTGGTTTTTGAAAGGATGACACTTTGAAAATTCTTTTTCTTTGTCTGCTTTTAAGGTCATCTCTTAAGCTGGTGAACTGCAGTTTCATTGTGAGGTGACTAACTGTGGAATTTCTTCTTTTTTTTCCCTCTATTTGTGGATTCATTTATTTTGTTAGTTCTGGAATATTCTGAGCCTTTTTCTTTTTAAATAATAACTGTTCTTTATGCTCTTTCCTTCTGAGATTCCCATTAGATGTGTGTGGGATCTTCTCATTCTATCTTTCATATCATTTAATGTTTCTTTCATATTTTCATCTCTCTGTTTCTCTGTGCTGCGTTCTGGGAAAATTATTTCAGTCTATTTTTCATTTCACTGGACTTTTCAGCTGTGTTGACTCTACTCTTTAATCCATCTGCTGAGTTTTTGGTTTAGCAAATACGTTTTTCATTTCTAAAAATTCTATTCATAGTTCCTTTTTACATTTGTCTACTCATTTTTTAATAATCTCTTATTGCTTGCTTATTTTAATGATTTCATATTTTTAGTTATTTTTATTTTTTAAATAGAGATAAGGTCTCACTATGTTGCCCAGGCTAGTCTTGAACTCTTGGCCTCAAGTGATCTTCCTGTCTCAGCCTTCCAAAGTGCTGGGATTACTACAGGCATGAGCCACTATGCCTGGCCAGATTTCACATTTTTTTAAAAATCATAATTATTCTATATTATTATTATTATTTTTTGAGACGGAGTCTCGCTCTGTCGCCCAGGCTGGAGTGCAGTGGCACGATCTTGGCTCATTTCAAGCTCTGCCTCCTGGGTTCACACCATTCTCCTGCCTCAGCCTCCCAAGTAGCTGGGACTACAGGCGTCCACCACCACGCCCGTATTTTATTTATAAAAATAAAAAAAAATTTTCATATTTTTAGTAAAGATGGGGTTTCACCGTGTTAGCCAGGATGGTCTTGATCTCCTGACCTCATGATCCACCCGCCTCGGCCTCCCAAAGTGCTGGGATTACAGGCGTGAGCCACCGCACCCGGCCCAATTATTCTATATTATTTAACTGTTAATTCTAATATCTGAAATTCTTGGGAGTTTAAGCTTATTATTTGTTGTGTCTGCAGATTCTGTAATATGGTGGTTTGTTTTCTTTTATCTCTTATTGTGAGCTCATGTTTAATTGGCTGTTCTTCAAAGGATACCTGGAAACCTACATTGAGGATGTTTACCGCCATTGAAGATAAATACATGTGTGTGGGGTGTGTGTTGGGGGGCAGAGACATGGAACTTTCTGGTTAAGTTTGGAATTTACAGATTTAATTCTTCTATCTTTCAGCTAGTTTAAGGCTTAAATGCCTTTTTATAGTGCTAATAATGGCATTTGTCCTCAGGACAATCCTGTCTTCTTAACTATACTTACCACTCATCTCCATGAGAGTCCAACACAAAATAAAAATTAATTTTTATTCAGAACTTAAGTTGTTTTGAAGCAACAGGGCCCTTCAGAGTTTCTAGACCACCATACTGCCAAAAGCAGAAGCTTTTCCTTCATTCTTTTTTTTTTTTTTTTTTTTTTTTTTCAAGAGACAGGGCCTCGCTGTGTCATCCAGGCTGGAGTAAAGTGGTGTGATCAAGGCTCACTGCAGCCTCAACCTCCTGGGCTCAAGTGATTCTCCTATCTCAGCCTCCCGAGTAGCTGGGACTATGGGCACATGCCACTGCACCTGGCTAATCTTTGTATTTTTGGTAGAGACAGGATTTCACCGTGATGCCCAGGCTGGTCTTGAACTTGTAGGCTCAAGCAATCTTCCTGTCTGCCTCAACCTCCCAAAGTGCTTGGATTACAGGCGTGAGAAACCATGCCTGGCTTTTCCTTCATTCTTAATACCACTGCTATCTGACTTTCACTCCTCGCCATTCATTGAAGCTGTCTGGCTAAGTTACCAAGAGTTACTACATCCAAGAGATTTCTTTCTCTGTCACTAACACTTGACACTGATCTTTGTCTAATAATGCTGTCTTTATTGGTTTATCTTTGATTTTCCTCCTAGTTCTCTGGCAATAATTCTCTGTCTTCTTTTATGGCTTTTCTTCCTTTACCTACCCTTAAATATTTATATTCTCCAAAGTTATGTCCTTGGCCATTTTCTCTCTCCTTTAGCAATTTCATCTCTTCCTATGACTTCACCCACCATTTATATGATGATGACTTCAAGATCTCTATCTATAACCCAGACCTCTTTCCTTTGCTTCAGATAAGTATATCTAACTACTTGCCAAACATCTTTTCCTGGATATCCTCAAATATTTTTGTTCTAAAATGAACTCCAAATCTCTAATCTGTTATTCCAAACCTCAGTTGATAGCATTAGCATTCCTCCAGTTGCCACAGCCAAAAACTCAAGGGTCACCCTAATCTCTCCCCTTACCATCCAGATGGTGACCAAAATCTGTTCATCTACTTTTTAAAATTCCCTTCTATTGAGTATGGAGTCAGGCACTCTCATATTTTGCTTGTGGAAATGTAACTTGTTACAACCCTTACTTATTATGGCAATTTGAGGTATATAGCAAAAGTTTTAAAAATGTGTATATCCTTTCTCCCAACAATTTCACGTTTAGTAATTTATCCTAAGGGAATAATTGGAAATGTGTACAAAGATACATGTATAAGAATGATTATACTAGCAAAATTTTATAAAGTACCTAAATTTTCAATAAGATTCCTTAAATACACCATTTTGTAATAAATTTTATTTATTTTTCTAATAAACAATATTTGCTTCCTGAAAGGGCATACAATAATATATTAACAATGGTTATTTTAGGTAGTAGGATTTTAGACCTTTTTTCTTTGTGCTTCTCTGAGTTATCTGCATTTTCTACATTGAGCGTATATTTATTTTGTAGTTACACAAAATAAATTAATTTAAAAATTCTCTCCTATTCAACAAATTCCTTTTCTCATTGTGACAATCTCCTTATCTCCCACCTACATCCTCCTTCCTCATCTTTTCACCCCTCGCTGGCCTTCCTGCCCTCAACCCCAGCCCCTGCAATTCCCTGACACTGTGGCCAGAGTGGCCCAACTCACCATTGAACCATGACTCTCCCTCCCAGGTTCAAAAACCTGGAGCCTTATGTCCACGCTCCACAACATAGCCAGAGAGGCCCTTCTTGGTCTGCAGATTCCTCTCTCACCCAAGGACTAAACTCTCCTGCTCTAACAGTTTCAGTTTCTAGTAGGTCCCTGCCCACAGGCTGCCTTTTCTCCTGACTCTCTTCTGCTGGAAGCCTCCTCCTCCTGGATCCCTCAGTAGATCTGCCCTTCAGGTTGGACAGTGCTCTCCCCTTTCTGGCTCTCCACCTCTGCTGGTGCATGTTCCACATCGGGCAACTCTACTTTGTTCACTTGTTTGCTGTGAGCTCCTCAAAGGCAAGGTCTGGCCCTTCCCTTTTGTATCCTGGGTTGCCTACAGATGAAGATACTCAGCAAAGTTGGATGGTACACACAGATAAATTCTCTTAGGCAGAGTCACAGTTAGACTCACAGATTTCCTCCCACCTGACCGCCAATCTCCAAGCACAGACACAAGGAAACTGTGATACATATACATAAAGGCACGCATATAGGACAGTTTCCGGCCTATTCCACAGGCAGCCTCAGGGCCTTTGCACTTTCTGATCACTCGTCTGGAACTTTCAGCTCTTCTATTCTTTCAGGTCTTCATGTGGCTAGTTCTATCTCATCTTTCCAGTCTCAGTTTATTGTCACCTTGAGAGAGGGTTTTCCGTGACCTAAGTAGCCCTTCCTTTCCATTTCCACTTCCACTACTCTGTTTATTTCCTTTACAGTATTTTTGAAGAGTTTATAAAACTCATGTTTATTTCTTTTTTATTATCTGCCTGTTCCTACCTCCTACCCTAATGTAATTCCATGAAGGCAGGATTTTGTGCTATTTTACATACCATTGTAAATTCTGTGCCTAGGTAAATGAATAAAACACACACATACACAAAGCTGCAAATAATTACAAACACACATTGCCAGGCATCCAGACTGGCCATACGCTCTGGCCTGCCCCTCCCCACCAATCTCCCACTTACCGGAGTCAGAAACTTGTTGGCTTCCCAGGCACACAGAGGTGGGTCCTTATAGACCTCCTTGATGGAGGTGGGAGCCCTGTAGGAGTCACTGTAGGTACTGATAGGGGTCCTGGTCTTACGGGAGAACAGGAACATGGTGTGGTCTTGGAGATGCCGTGGTGGGCTCTACCTGTCAAGGGCTCCTGCTGGACATCAGTGACCACCCTTCCCCTAGACAGGCCACACCTCCAGCCTGGCAGGTGCCCCTAGCTGCTATACTCCCCTCCTGCAGAGGATCTCTCAGCTTCCTTCCCCAACAGCCTTCCTGCTCCCACCCCACACTGATGCCCCCTCCAGGATGGGCACTGCCCATTGTGATATCACCTGGCTCAGCCCCATCCCTGGGAAGGTGAGGAGGTCTAATTCCTTCCCTGCTCCTGACCCCCTCCTGCCTCAAGCCTATCAAAAGAGCCCAATTTCTAAGAGTTCAGAGGGCCTCTGGAGATCTTCTAGGTCAGGCTTCTCACTGTTGAAGAGAAACAGAGGTTCGGAGGGGTTGTGACTCACCCAGGGTCATGCAGCAGGTCAGTGGCATGCCTGGGAACCCACAGGTGGAGGTGGAGTAACACGTGTGCCCAAAGGACCAGTTCTTTCTGCTTCCCAGCCCATCTGCCCCTTGACCACACCCCAGGGAGGGAGCTGAGGCTGGCTTGTTTGATGCTTTTAATATCATTATTTGTGTTACACGATACACAACCAAGGATGATGGTCAATACTGCAATGAAAATGTTAAAAAAAATATTATACACGGCTCATGTCTTCCACACACCTTCCTGGAAATAAATTAGTGAGCACGGAGAAACCTGGCTGGGGGGCAGCCACAGCTGAGAGAGGAGGGAGTGTTAAGGCAGTATCTACAAGGGGAAGGGTGGCAGGAGGGCAAGCTAAGGCCTAGATTCTTCCCTCCAACCTCCCAGACAGGGAAGGAGGGAGCCACACCCCTCCCTAGACACAGAAGCTGCCACTGCCAGCTTCCTGCCTCTCTCTGCCACACATACACTGCCTCAGTTGGAAGTCCTTGCCTGCCAGGGAACTAGTATGTCCTGTGGGGGGGAGATTTTCCCTGGTGTCTCAGGGCCACAGAGATTGAACAACGGGCCCGAGTCACACAGCAAGTCAGCAGCAAAGGCAGCAGTCTAAATGAGCCCCCAAAAAGAGGAGGTACCCATGTTCTAGAAAGGTGAGCCAAGGAGCCCCGGGGTAGTGGTGGTGGTAGTGGGAGGCCTGGCTCTGGGGTCCAGATGATGGGGGCACAGGGGTTGGGGGGATGTTGATCTGGGTGGGAGAGGTGGGTTCAGATGGGGGCCAGTATGGGCCCTGTGGGTCCTGCAGGTACCTTCTCTGTCCTTGCCTCCCTTTGTTTGGCATTTTCTCATCATCTAACTTGGGTCCCTGCACTAGAGGAGGTAGGGATGGGTTGGAGGAGTAGGGGGTGGTGAGCTGTACCCCAATATTTTGGAGCTGGCAGTTCCTGGGTATGATGCAGGGAGAGGTGCCACCCTTCCTAAGCCAACAGCCTCACTCCCTCCTCTCATTGCTCCCCATTCCAGCTCCCACCTCCCAGGATTGGTGTCCAGAGAGTGGGCTGTGGGTGAGTCTACTGCATGCCTGCAGCATGTGAGTGGATCCATGGGAGTGGATCCACCAGCACATGTGGGGTGTTAGCATGAGATGATCCACCTGGGCCTGTGCTATAAGGTATGTGGGCACAGGCCTGTGCAGTCTTAGGCTATCTGTGCTTTCATTTTTCTTCACACGGTGGCAGGTCTACACTGCCCAGCCCCAGGGGTGGGGCCTTCCTCACCTCTTCCCTCTTGATTTTCAGCCTCAGCTTTCCAGTCCCCTCCCCCAAACCAGCAATAGCAGAAGCAGCTGTATACACATCTTGATCTACAGACACCCTATACAGCCACACACAATAGACACCCCTCCAACACACATACACATTCACAGACAAACACGTAATCCCAAACAGAGCCACATGTGCTCAGACATACACAGTCCTGATAGGAACTGCCCCTTCGCCTTTCTACAGAGACACACAACTCTGCCCCACCCCAACCTCTAGGTGTACTGAGATATACAGAGATTGCCCCCTCCCCACCACAGAAATTTCTATGAAGAAACTCTTTCAGGTATAAAAGGATCTTCAACATAATTTCAGCTGCTGTTCATTTTCTAGTTGAGGAAACTGAAGACGAGAGAAAGCAAGTGGCTTGTTGAAGATCACAGGGAGGGGCCAGAGCTACGACCAGAACCCAGGCTTCTGACTCCCAGTCCAAGGCTGTCAGCCCATTGCACTGCTGAGCCGCCTTCTGCACTGTAAACACACCACACAGGCACTTCCCTACCAGGGACACCCACATCTATGACAGGAATAGACTGAGGAGAGACAGGTCCAACAGAGACACACACCCACCCACCCCCTGACAGCCTCAGAGATACACACACATTCTGCTAAGCACTCCCTACCACATCCAAACAACCACATCCATATAGCCACTCAGCCCACTGGATTCACCAAAGCTTGCTCCTGGATTCTTACTGGGAAGCAGCCTCCTACGTCTTGGGCTGGGGTGAGGGGAATGGGCCATTGGAGTCCAGCCTTACTCCCTGCTTCCAGGCTGGGATTGAGACCAATGAGCACAAGGGTGGGTGAGGGTGGGGGTGGGGTGGGGTAGGCTGGTGGCAGACAGATAGATGCATTGGTGAGGGGCCAATTAGGACAGATCATACCACCCAAACCTCAGCCTGTCTCTAAGGCCCACCTTACCCTGCCCCACTCCCAGAGAGCAAGGAAGCGGGTGAATGGGGCAAGAGGAGGAAGAAGGCAGTGATCCGACGGGTGAGGGGCACTACCCGGTTGGGCAGCTTTGCCAGGCTTCCCATCTGAGGAAGGGGAAATGCAAATAGAAACATGGGCCATTAGGGGGTGTGTGAAGGAGGCTCCGAGGTGCTGGGACCCGTCCGCACTGCCCTGGGCCTTTCTCCCTCCAAGCCCCTTTCCTGGTTTGGCTGAGGCCGGGGCTTTGGAGTTCATGGCTTCGCTGGGGTGGGGCCAAGCCCCTGGCTTTGTGATCCCCCCACTCGTTAATGTTGACCTCCCTGCCGTCCAGTCTTCTCTCTTGGCCAGCCCTGGGAAGCGGGGCAGGGTGCTGGGTGAGGTTCCCCCAGGTAACTGAACAAACGGCCCCCACCCCTCCTCAGCTCCCGGGTGGAGAGAGACCCGGTTTTGGTTTCTCCAGCTCCATGAACACACAGAGGTACACGTCCTACCATAGGAGGAAGCAATGACTGTTATACGAGGTTGGCGGCTGTAGGGGCACGGGGCCGGGGGCAGGCAGACGAGCTGGGAAGGGGTCGGCCTCTGCCCGTCCTACCCGGCCCTTGGCGGCCCCGCCCCGGCGACCGCAGCGGCCCCGCCCGCTACTGAATGTGGCAGGCGGTGGAGGACGTGGCCTGGCAGCACATGCAGGTGGGGTTCACGGACTTGGGGGGAATGAGGTCTAGGTCCTCGTCGTCGGGGATCTCATCTAACCGGTAGCCGTCCTTCAGCAGCTGGATGTTCAAATCTTGGTTGATCTGCTGTAGGCAAAGGGGAGGGAGGTCAGGCCCGAGCAGCAGGGAGGCACCACCCACGGCTCTGCGGCCACTCCAGGCCGTCTGCGCCCCAGTCCAGCCAGTGCCCTGGATATCAGCCCCGCCCTGTCCCAGGTCTGTCCCTACCCCCAGGCCCTGCTCCTGCCTAGGCGCCCTCCTTCGCCTCTGGCCTCCCTTTCTTTCTAGTCACCCCTCCCCATTCTATGGTCAACTTCACACCTCTGGTCCTGCTCCTGTTCGGGTTTTGCCCCTATCTCAGGCCGGCTACTAGAGGATATCACCTGTATTTTACACCCGTTCTACTTAAATGGCCTGCTGCAATCCAAAGCCCCGCTCCTAACCCTGGGCTCCCCACACTTGAGGCCAGTAACCACTTCTTTTCCATCCTATCCCAGGCCCACTCTGTGCAGGGCACCACCCAGCCTTGCCCAGTCCTCTTTTTCCTTGTACTTGGGCATTGGCCCCAGCCCTCCCCCTGGATGGCGGTGATCCTGCCCGGTGGTGTCTAGGGTGAGAAGGGGTAGGGGCTCACCTCAGCAGAGGAGTAGCCGGAGGAGGAGTATCTAGACATGTCAAAGTCATCATCGCTGGCCATGGAGGAAGGAGAGGGAAAGTGATACCAAGAAATTACATAGAAAACTCTCTGCAATCCCACCTCCCATTAGTCAGCATCCCATACCTCCCTCACAGTTCCAAATAGCAAAATCTCAATACAAACTGTGCTTGGTGTGCAAATGCAGGATTTTAAAGACAAGTTCCCTAGCCCCACCCTTAAAATCAATTGCTATCCTTAACCTCCTTCTAAATATAGCAGTTACTCCTTTCACCCCCTTCCTACTCATCTTTTTTTTTTTTTTGTAGACTCAAATCACCCTGACTTGTAGGATATTCCCATAGTCCGAGTCTAGCCAGGTGTTTTCCAGGGAGTAGGGCTCCTCCCTGAGGGGACGGGGCATTGAGCATCATACTCTGCTATCCAGAGACAACATCACAGGCCAATTAGGGACAACCATTGGATCAACTGTCCCAGGATGACAGCAGACAGCGCAGGCCCCCCTTTCCTCTCTCTGCCACCTCTCTTCAACCCCCAGTCCCTGGTGTAAAAAAATTCCCATCCCTGGAGAATTCACCCTTGGAGAGATTCTGGCTGAAGAATACCCCAATTCTGACATTCTAGCAGGTGTGGCCTGTACAGCCCACTTGTGCTACACAGGTTCCTTTGGGCTGCCCAGCTACCCCCAAGCCCCCATACACACCTGTCCGTGTCAAGGGCTACCAGCGGCTTCTCATCGGGGCTCTGGTCAAGCGAGGAGTAGCCTTTATTGGGGACGACCAGCCTGGGTGAAGAATTTTGGGAGTTAGAGTGGCAAAGTGGAGCATAGAAACCTGGCAAGGGACTGGGTTGGGCCCCGTCCCACCACTTCCTTCCCTCCCTCCCTCCCCACCTTGGATCCTGTTAAGGCTGTCTCCTCTCAGAGAGGAGCTAGGCCTGAAGAGGGAGGGAAGAGGGGGAGGCTCAGGACCAGCAGAAATAGGTCCTGGCTGGCAGGGTCGAGGTGGGGTAGGGAGGGCCTCTACCTTGTTCGGGCCATGACATTGTTCTTCTTGGGTTGCTGGTTGACAGGGCTACCCATGCTGCCATTCTTCAGGGAGCCCTTCCGGGCCAGCTCCCGCTGCTTCTCTGCAGGAGGACATGGGAAGGAAGCTGTGTCCTGCCCCTGAGGCCACCCTGTCTTACTACTCAGGGCAGCCTGGGCTGGGCCTCCACTGTGAAACCACTTGCTCCTAGAAGGACTGAGGCAGGGATCCCAACTCCAGGCCCCTGCTGCTTGGTGGAGATAGTACCTGGCCCTGCACAACCTGAGGCAGACAGTGGGGGGCAAAAAGAGGAGGCTGCCCCCTGTTTTCTAGGAACCACAACTCCCATGTTAGGGTAGTTAGTGTGTACTTGATGCCAGGGAAAGGCTGGAGGGGGAGCGACAATCACAGAAGGATGGCACAGTCAGAGAGGGCTTCCTTTAGGTGACACCATGACCTGGAGAGAGGTGGGCATTCTAGGAAGGAGGGATAGTGCGTGCAAAAATGCATTTAAAAGTGAGCATAAGTGTGGTTCTGGATAGAGGGGTAAAGAGAGAGGTCAGGTTAGAGAAGTAAAATTCATTTATTCAGCCACTTATTCAACAAATATCCATGTCACTAATTATATGTCAGGTCCTGTGCTAAGGGGCTGAAGACTCTCTCTGGTTACAAACTCAGAACATGAAGGACTTGAATGCCGGACAGAGGAATTTGGGATTAACGCAGAAGGAAGAAGAAGCCACTGAAGGTTGTGGTGTGCGAGGGGCAGGATGGGGCTACAAGGTAAGGGGCAGGAGGCTGGGGGAGCCCATTTGGCTACGATGCCTGAGTGGTGCTCCTGACTCCTTTTGCCAAGGTCTGAGTTCTCCAAGGTTCCAAAGCCTACCAGGTTCATGGAGCTGGCCATCAGGTGACCCAGTCCACTGCCTGGTATGTGACAATTGCTACCAGAAGTAGCTGCCTGGGTCTTGGAGGAGTCCCATCTACTCTTCCCTACTCATCTCAAGTAAAGCCCAGATCTAGGAAAAGGAACTGTTAGGTGGAGAGGAACACTAGGGAAAATGACTCATAAAATAGCCAAATGCTCCAGAGGGTAAGGATGGGAAGGACCTTTACAGCTACTGTGACTCACTTTGAAATCTCCCCTGACCTCATGTCTCTGAATCTCTGTCTTCTACTCTTTGACCCTCTTTCTTTGCCACTGCTCAGCTGATTCCAGCTTTTTCCCAGCTTCTTTCCAGCAGGTGGCAGCTGCCATTACCACCCCAAGCCTCTAGGGGGTGCAATTTGCCTTAAAGTTCCTGGTGGTACTAGGTGCAACTGGGACAATGCTGTGAATTTTCATGAGGAGCTTTGATGGTAATGTAATGGGGAGAAAAAAAGATATTATTTTAAAAGCATGCTGAAATTGTTTGAAATAGTGGGAAAAAAGCAAACAATAAACTGGCAAAACCAAACTACAGACTACTATACAACCATTTAAAAGAATGAAGTCACAATATGCTGACATTGGAAGGAGCTCCAAGATTTAGGTGGTGGGAGAGGGAAGGCCAAATTTCAGAAAATGTGCACAATATGATACCACTTATGTTAAAATACAAAGTAAAACTACAAAAACTAAAAAGGCTTGGAATGGTTACCTCTTAGGAGGAGAATGTGATGGGGGAGAGTAAAGAAGTTATGCTTGTTAAAATACTTGTATTGTTACATTAAACAATAATAGGCTGGGTATGGTGGCTCATGCCTGTAATCCCAGCACTTTGGGAGGCCGAGGTGGGTGGATCACTTTAGACCAGGAGTTCCAGACCAGCCTGGCCAACACGGCGAAAGCCTATCTTTACTAAAAATACAAAAATTAGCTGGGCGTGGTGGTGCGCGCCTATAATCCCAGCTACTTGAGAGGCTGAGGTAGGAGAATTGCTTGAACTGGGGAAGCGGAGGTTGCAGTGAGCCAAGATCACGCCACTGCACTCCAGCCTGGACAACAGAGAGAGACTGTCTCAAAAACAAAACAAAACAACAACAACAACAACCAACCCCCCCGATAAATAAAATTGGCTGCAGTTTTAATCTGATGTCCTAGGAATAGAAACAAATTCCAAGGAGAGAACTATTCTTGTTTAGAAAAACAGCTCGAGGGACTCCCTTGGATGTGGTCTGGAAGGAGAGAAGCAAGCAAGGTAAGAAAAAAAAATAGTAGTTGAATAATAAAATACAGGACTCTGTGGAAAGGAAGGAGAAAGTTATAGGCAAAGGGCCCTTAGGACTGAGGAGGCATCAGTAATTGTTGGGCAGCTGGAGCCTGAGGAGGAGGATGGACAGGAGGATGGCCTTGATGGCAGAGGAACTTGGAAGGATAGTAATGACCTATATTTGATTGTAAACTCTTTCCTGTATGTCCTGTTTTGTAATTTCTCTTCAAGAAACCAAAGTTTTCATAAAAGTGTGTTATATACAGCAGCCATGAGACAGTGAAACTTTGGTCCCTTAAGGGAGAGGGACAGCACATGGGGTGAAGGGAGGGCAATAGTGGTAGGAGCTGCGGACAGAGGCCAGAAGCGAGGGGACTTCACAGGATCAGGCTGCACAGTAAACTGACTTTGGAGTGGACATGAGACAAAGCCACAAGGGAAATGTGGCCCGGAAAGGAAGGGAGATATTTGGGTTTTCTAAGAAACTAAGAGAAAACTCCCCCAAATAGGTGCCAGCTGGGCCCAGAGATCTCTAGATGGGCTGAGATCGTAATCAGGAGAGGGGCTCGGCTTCTAGGGTTGGAACTCTCATTCCTTTCTATCCCTTAGACATAACAAGTAACACCCCACTTCTAAGGCAGCTTCCTCTCAGCCTGATCCAGTGTTTGATGGGACTTCCAAGTCCTCTCTCTGGGGTTCCATGCTTTTCCCCCTGCAGCTATCCCCCGGAATACCTGGAATGTTCTTGGCTTCAGAGATGCCTCTTAGAGTTTCAGGCTCCTGCAGAGAACTGTAACTGCCCTCTTTGCCTGCAGGAGACAAGGTGCCTGGCAGTGCCAATGAGTTGAAGGCTTGAGTCTTGGAATCATCTAGGCTGAGCTGGTTTATTTGTGGCACCTCATTGTAGACCCAGCCCAGAGCATCTTGCCTACTCCCCACATCTCCCTCACCCCCCAGACACACTCACCCAGCTTCACTTGGAGCGGGGATGGTTTGTAATTCATGGCTACTGACTCACCCTCCCGGGCGTCACAGTCTCCGTCAGAGATGGAGGCGGCGGCTGGGTCCTGTGGGGAGAAAGCAGCAAGACAGAGAGTTGTTAGGGAGTGAAGACAGGGGGCTGCTCTCAGTCCTGAAGCTAGCCTTCCCACCTGCCCTCTGGGCTTCTGTGAGCATCCACCCCTCACAGCAGGCAGGGCGTTCAGGGAGAGAGAGGCAGACCCATCTACCGTGGGACAAAAACACTGGGCTAGGTAGAAGAACCAAGGATCTGGGTTCCGTGTACACCCAACATGGTGTGTGTCCTCAAAGTCCTGTGTGGTCCAGCCTCCTCCAGAAAGCCCATCATGATTTCTTTAAACTCACAGGACTTCCTTCTCCTAACTCCCATACTAGTAGCCCTTCCCCTCAGGCCCTTCCTGTGTACTTGCTTGGCAAGGTCTTCCTAGGTTCCTGTGAGTTTAAGTCTGGGTTAAGGGGAGAGCAGGTGCTGTCTGAGATGGGTCTTCTCCCTCTGTTTCCCTGTGCTGGACAGGTCCCTTCACAGGATCCAGAGAACTGACTGGCCAAGCCACACCAGCCTTCAAGGCTACAGCCACTGGACAAAAAATAGTTCTAATGAGGACTTCTCCAGCTCACAAATGACACCTAAAGAGTGTCTCCTGGGAGAACCTGAAAAGTTGGCTAGGTACAGTAGGTGAGAAGACAAATAATGCCAAACCAGCAGGTGGCCAATTAGTCTTTTGCTGCCAAGAGTGCAGATGGTCAGGAAGATAGGAAAGCACACATTCTGTGTACTGTCCTGAGTCTGGAACCTTTGACATCCTCCTCACTGCCCTCTTCACTTCACTCATCTCTAATTGGGCTGGGAACTGTGCTGTCCAGAGTCCTTTTTTTTTTTTTTTTTGAGATGGAGTCTTGCTCTGTCGCCCAGGCTGGAGTGCAGTGGTGCGATCTTGGCTTACTGCAACCTCCGCCTCCCAGTTTCAAGCAATTCTCCTGCCTCAGCCTCCTGAGCAGCTGGGACTACAGGTACACACCACCATACCCAGCTAATTTTTGTATTTTTAGTAGAGATGGGGTTTCACCATATTGGCCAGGCTGGTCTCGAACTCCTGACCTCATGATCCGCCTGCCTCAGCCTCCCAAAGTGCTAGGATTACAGGCATGAGCCACCATGCCTCACTAAGAGTCCTTATCTAGCCTTGCCATCCCCTCCCAAACACCCTCCTCTGCTGCAAGATCCAGGGCCATGGCCCAGCCTGCCTCAGTCAGTTGGAAGTGGCTGAAGTCATCCACATTCTCCCTGAGACTCTGAGGACCAAATATTGACGGGGTGCTGCCATCCTAGCTATAGGATGGGGGTCTGGCTTCCCTTTAATAAGAGTAGATTCACCTTTATTTCATTTATATATCAGCCTGTTGCAACATTTTGGTTGGAGAAAAGGTTCTATTTTTTAAAAAGGGTTAAAATCTTTTGATTTTAAATGTTTAAAAATGTTTTATTATGGAAATTATAACAAGTAGAGAAAACAGTATAGTGAGATCATAGGTACCTATCAACAGCTTCAACAAATATCAACTTATCACCCATTCTTTTTAAATGAGGAAACCTGGGCCAAGAGGGGAAGTGTCTTACCCAAGGTCAGTGATGGAGTCAATAACCTTTCAAAGCATGCAGGGAGGGACATAGGGAAGAGAACATGATTTGGGCTTGGAGCTAAAGACAGGCCCTCTGGGAGGCTGCTCCATTCCTGCAGGCCCAAGCATCAGTCTGCATATTAACCTCTTCCCTTGTCTTTGCATTTTAACCAGGGCCTGTAGATTGCTAAGCCTAAGGTGTGAGGAGTGCAGAGGGGATCCAAGGCTGCTGCCTGTTCTGCCTCTGCGGATGCAGGGAGTAGACAGATGGGCATGTAGAACGCTGCCACAGTGTCAGGCCCAGGGATCTGAGTCGCTGCTGGTGACCTGGCAAGGAAGGATATATAACCATTATGGTGGCTTCTGTTCCCTTTAAAATGAGGCAGTGGGCATGAAAACATGCTTGTCACTAATGGGAAAGGGAAAAGTCTAGCAGGTTTGAGAGGGAAATCCTGGCCTTGTCTGTGTTCCTTCAGGCCATCCAGAGCACAAGGCTCTAGGTGGGCTGTGTTGCCACGGTGGTTTGCAAGTTCCTGAGGGCAAAACCTGTGCCTCCCTCCCCTGCTTTGATCCCTAGCCCTTAGCTTTGACTGAGTAGAAGAAGGGCAGGAGGCTTTGCTCAGAAAGGCTGGGCGCCACAGTGCCTGCATCTTGGGCAACTTCCCATGCTGCAAGTCCTTCATCCTCCCTGGCTCAACAACCACCGTGAGAGACTAATAGACAGCACCTTTCCTGCACAGCCTTGGAGAAGCAAACCTCTAGTGGCCCCGACATGCCTCTCTGCAGCCAAAACAGCCTCTCAGCGGCTACCTGCAAGGGAGGTGGAGATGGGACAGCTGGGCTCTGGATTTCCTGTGGGCCACAGAGACTGCTCACTGCAAAGCAGCCAGAGGGAAGGCTTTCTAAAGGGCAAATCCCATAAACATGCTGATAGGACCCTACCAGGGCAGCACTGGCACATTTCCAAGTCCCAAGTCACATTCTTTCACTTTTTTGGTAGCATTCGTCACATGTCACATATACCACATCCATTTGGAAAAGGCTTCCTCCCTTGGCTCATCTCTTGCTTCTTTGACTATCATTTCTCTGTCCTCCCACAACCCTTTGCCTCCTCTGTAGGGTCCTGCCCTTGGCCCTCCTCTCTCTCCTTGGGGAGCCCTGATGTCTCCTATAGTTCTGATTGGCATTTTTACACTGATGACTTCTAAATCTGTGGCATTTCGATCCTGCATCTCCTCCTTAACCTTCTAACCCATCTATCACATGAGAGTGTTAGGCCTCACCATCCTTTCCCTGGGGCTGATTTTTAAAAACACAAGCCCTTAGACATTTGGAGCTAACTTTTTACTCCTCAGTGCAGATGAGTTCATCAAAGTTTCTTCTCTCAGTCTGGAGGTACTGGGTGTGAATGGTAACATGGGAGGTAGATTTCATAGGAAGGACAGGGCTAGGAAGCTGTTGAGCAACTCTGGTCACAGGGACTCACATGTGGTCCTTGAGGCCTACTGGGCAGTTCCTGGTGGTATTTGATCCTGGGTGAAACTGCCAGCTCCTTTGGACCACAACTCAGGAGGGCCTGACCAGAGGGCAGAGCCCTAGGCTGAGCGGTCCCATGCAAAGCCCACCATTCAGCATCTCCTCCATCACTATCCATGACAGAAGGCCACCTTAGTGGCAAGCACAAAGATCTCTGGCACTGTGCCTGCAAACATAAGCCTTTACTGTGAGCTTCCTCTATGTCTTCCCTTATAAATGCAGCCAATGCACCACAACCATTGCATGGCAATGTAATCAGGGAGATTAAATGTAAAATATTCATGAATGTAAGTATCAGAAAAGACTCCAGGCAGAAGGAAGTGCCTGGCTCCAAGAAATCAGGGAGAATTTAAAGTGCCCCCCAAGGACATCTGAAGGCGTTAGCTAGATCCGGGAACTAGAGTGGGGATTAACAAGATTATTAATAAACACTCAGCAGAGACAGACATTGAAATGCATCTCTAACAGCAGCCCATGTTTCTGCAACCCTTCAAATAAATTCTCCGAAGACTACAGAGATGATTAATAGCCTAGCCTCACTGTTTCTGGGACAGGATATATAGGCTAATGGCTAGTGCAAAGCCAATATAGCTAGAGGAAGGCAAAAGCATCAGAAGAATCCTTAGAATTATAATAGTTTGGTCCACTGATTTTCATTAAACTGTGTTCCCTGAGTGACTGTGAAGGGGAAGCTATAGGATGGGGGTCTGGCTTCCCTTTAATAAGAGTAGATCCACCTTTATTTCATTTATATATCAGCCTGTTGCAACATTTTGGTTGGAGAAAAGGTTCTATTTTTTAAAAAAGGTTAAAATCTTTTGATTTTAAATGTTTAAAAATGTTTTATTATGGAAATTATAACAAGTAGAGAAAACAGTATAGTGAGATCATAGGTACCTATCAACAGCTTCAACAAATATCAGCTTATCACCCATTCTTTTTAAAAAATGAGGAAACCTGGGCCAAGAGGGGAAGTGTCTTACCCAAGGTCAGTGATGGAGTCAATAACCTTTCAAAGCATGCAGGGAGGGACATAGGGAAGAGAACATGATTTGGGCTTGGAGCTAAAGACAGGCCCTCTGGGAGGCTGCTCCATTCCTGCAGGCCCAAGCATCAGTCTGCATATTAACCTCTTGCCTTGTCCCCCTGCCCCAGGGCTGTACCAACTCATGAACTGTCTTTAGCTGGCTGGCCTTACTTGTCGGAGCTGTGGGTAGTGCAGTCAATACAATGGTAGGCTGGGACCCAAGAGATCCCAAATAAGCAGGATAGAATTGGGTGGTAAAAAAGGGAAACAAAGGAAAAAAACAAAGTGTGGAACCTTCAAGGCTCATGCCTGAGTCTTAAGAAGGAGGATCTGGATAAGTAGATGGAAGAGTCTGCTTTCCTGAATGACCCGCAGACTTTTACGGGCTACTCTGGTAGGACTCTAGGTGGCAAAAAATAAAACTTGTAGAGTGTCTTGTAGTTCCTAATGTATGTCTTCAGATCCATGAGCTTATCTGATTCTCGTAAGTACCCAGTAGACATGTGATTGCCTCCCCAACATTCAAATTATACTCCTCCTCCACTGGGCAACAGACATATGGCTTGGATGGGCTGACCTCACTCTCAGTGCTAAGGGGATGCTCTGACTAAAGGAAGACAATCTACACAATCCCATCCTCCTTGCCACACAGACTGAAAGGAAGATTGTAATGGTTAAAAGCACAGACTCTGGAGCCAGAGTGCCTAGGTTCAAATTCCAGCTCCTCCAGTTAGTAGCTATACAATCTGGGTTTCAGCTTCCTCATCTGTAAATGGGACTAACACTAATACCTAGTTCAAGGGTTCTTGTGAGGATAAAAGGAGTTAATATGTATTAAAGCAGTTAGAATAGTCCTTAGCATAGTATACCCTTAGCACTATATCCATGTTAACTGTAAAGAGATCATTAGTATAGGTTCAGTGAGGCCTACACTATCATGGTCAGTGTGCCCTGGGAGTGGCTGGCCTGTAGCTGTAGCCCTGACACCGCATAGGTTGGAGCCTGGCTTATATATGGAGGTATCTGTAGAAATGGTGTGCCCTCCTTAGGGTGATGAAAGGCCTGACCGCAGGGCACCCTGTTTCCTCTCTTCCCTCACTCCAGCATGATACAATTCTTTCGTTTATTTAATGATGATAGGGCTCACAAATACAAATGGAAAAGAGTCCCAACTGGGCATGCTGGCATGCACCTATAGTCCTAGCTACATGAGACTGAGGCAGGAGAATCACTTAAACTAAGGAGTTCAAGTCCAGTCTGGGCAACATATTGACATATTGAGACCCTGTCTTTAAAAATAAAAAAAAAAAAAAGGGCTGGGCACGGTGGCTCACGCCTGTTATCCTAGCACTTTGGGAGGCCAAGGCGGGCGGATCACGAGGTCAGGAGATCGAGACCATGGTGAAACCCCATCTCTACTAAAAATACAAAAACGTAGCCAGGCACGGTGGTGGGCGCCTGTAGTCCCAGCTACTCGGGAGGCTGAGGCAGGAGAATGGCTTGAACCCGGGAGGCAGAGCTTGCAGTGAGCCAAGATCGTGCCTCTGCACTCCAGCCTGGGCAACAGAGCGAGACTCTGTCTCAAAAAAACAAAAAAAAAAAAAAAAAAAAAAAAGAAAGAAAGAAAAGAAAACAGTCCCATCTTTAAGAAGTTCCCAATAATTATTAATAAAGGTAACCAAGAGCCATATAAAATTAGAGGGAATGGGACAAAGGGAGGGTGGTCAAATGAGACACTTGAAAAGATCTTAAAACATTAGGTCACAAGTTAGTTTAAGAGCGAGGAGTAAGGACATTCAGGGAACATGTGAAAAGTCTCAGAAGCAGGAAACTAGCATAGTACATTCAAGGAATAGTCGGCATTTTGCTATAGTTGAAGCTCAGAAGGTATGGTGAAAAGTTGCAGGAAATCAAGTTGGTGGAGTCAGGAGGGGGCTCAGATCATGCTGGAAGGTGGGCTTTGATTTTTTTCTTTACTCAGAAGATGATGGGGAGCCAATGAAGCCTTAAGCAGGGAGTAACATGGTCAGATTTGAGATGGAAAAGGACCCTCCGATAGCCATGTGCAAGACGGGTGGGAAGGGAGTGAGATTGGAGGTAAGGATAATTAGGAAACTACTGCAACAATGCCAGCAAGAGACAATAGGGGCCTGAACCAAGCAGCAGCAGAAGATAAAAGGACAGAAAGGAAGATGTCAAAAAAAAGTAGAATTGGCAGGCTTCTGATATAAAATGTAAAACAAAGGGTCTGGACATTCCTAGTTTTCTGTCTGGAGGTAATTGGGAAGAGTACTAATTATTAAGACAAGTTATTAAATGCAGAAGAAGGCACAACTGCATTGCTAGGGAAAAATCAGATGAGTTCATTTGGGAACATGTTGAATTTTGAGGTGTCTTTTGGACACCCAGATGATACCACTAGTTGGTAGGATTTGAAGTGTGGGAGCTCAGAAAATGGGTGTGGGCTGGTGGTGATGTAAGTCACAGTGAAGAATAAGGTCTCTCAGAATGAGCAGAGTGAAAAAAAAAAAAACCAAGGGTGAAGTTCTGGGAAATATCCAACCTTAGGTAATGAATGGAGGAAGGAGACTGGGTAGGAGCAGAGAGGAATAAGAGTAGAACTAGGAACCATTCAAGTAGAGTTTCAAGGTGGAAGAAATCAACAGTGTCAAATAAGCAGATATTTGACAATGATAAAGACAAAATTTAGATAAAGACAAAATTTAGAAATAAGATAAAGACAAAATTTAGAAATAAGAAAGTCACAGGTAGTCTCAGTGAACACAATTTTAGCTGAAGAGTAGAAACAGAGCCCAGATGACAAGGGATTTAGGAGAGAATAGGAGATGAAGAAGCAGACAGAGTGACCACAGGCCATTCTTTAAAGGAGCAAGACTGAGAAGGGAAGGAATGAGAATGGGTGGCAGCCAGAGAGAGCTTTAGAGTTCTAGAATTTCTTTAGAGCTAGGGAATACCAGACCTGTCCTAGACTGAGGGGAAGGAAGCTGTGTAGAAAAGGAGATGTTTGAGGGGGCATGGTCTTTGAGGAATCATGAGCAGATGGAGCCAGAACTTTGGACCATAGGAGGGAGTCTCCTTAACAAAACAGAAGGGAGGTAAGGAAGGTGAGGTGAGGAGAGGAAAGGAGGAAGGGAGGTGGGGGATTCAGATAACATGGAGGCAGAAAGGGGGTGGAAAATTAGGGTAGTTCGTTCCTAAAAAAAACTCATTAGTAAAAGGAAAAAGATGAACACTAAGGGGTTGGGAAAAAGAGGAATATTTGATGGTTGGCCAGAGTGGAAGGAGATCAGACTGGCTGGGCTCTCAGCTACAATCCTCATCTTTCACCCAGCCATGATCCAGTCCTGAGGATGAAAGGCGCTCTCCGTGGTGCTGAACAATCTTGCCATTGTCTTGTGGACTGAACATGATAATCCAGAGTACAGACATGATGCAATATCAGCCTTCCCAAGAAGAGAAGGTGACCTCTGTTTTCACCTCCAAGTACTAATTCTTAGGAAGATGAAAATGGAAATGGATTTAGAGTGACATATGAAGAAGCAAAGTGCTCATACCATCTAACCCTTCTTCACAGAACACAGAAGAATTTTCCTTTAGTTTTAAGGCTAATTGGGGGAGGCAGTTCTGAGTTGGAGAATGCTGGAAAGCTACTTCTGGAATAAAGTCATGCCTGTACCTGTTTATTTTCCCTGGATAATAGCAAGAGGCAAGATAGACAGAAAAGCAGAAAGCAGAAATCAGGGCCAGGAAGGATAGTGCTGATAAGAAATGGGAAGTCAGGGAAGGTCTGTGGCTCAGGCCACTCTCTGACAAGTAGGCACAGTAAAATATAGCATCAAAGACCAGCTCTGTTTCTTATCACAAATTTATCCAGAGATCAGCTGAGAAACTTGGGGCTGTGGTCTTCCTGTTCAGGGCTATTCCATTCCAAAACATCTCATGGCAGTGTGTAGAAATAAGCATGTTTACGTATCAACTTTTAGAGGGAGATCCAGCAAGTGTAACTTAACTTCACTAAGTGCTCATGGATGGGTAGAAATCTTGCCTCTGGTCCAAGAATAGTTAGTAGCAATCTATGCATTAGTTAGATGGCTCTATTTCCTTGCAGAGGGCTGTCCATTCAGCCTAAAGCATTCCCATCTTCTCTGACTCCACACCTCAACGTATGAGTCATCTGGCCAATGACAGCTCTTACTCTGCAGTATGACCTGAAGTCACGCCTCAACACATTGGCCATTTCTGAATCCCACTGTTGGGCAGCTCCTGTTTTTGTTCCCCATCTCCCTTTCTCCAAGTTTTCCCCAGGCACTGCCTGAAGAACCAGGCAATTCACCAGGACTTATGTCCTTTTGGGACATATTAAGATCCTTAGGGGATAGATGCAGCAAACCACCATGGCACATGTATACCTATGTAACAAACCTGCATGTTCTGCACATGTATCCCAGAACTTAAAATAAAATAAAATAAAATAAAACAAAAAGGTCCTTAGGGATCCCACTTACAGGGAAAGACAAAGACTTCTTATAGGGATAAGGTCTTTGTGGGAGATCTGGAAGAGAATCAGGGAATCATAATGGAGAGGATCTCTCCAAGTGTTAGTGGGTCTTACAAATAGGGGGAGAACAGAAAATCTGGAGATAAAGTTTGTGAAGCCTACATTTAGGAGAGAGGGCAGAGAATCCTGGCTGGCCCAGGGAGGCTTCTCTTATCAGTCTAAATCTCCCAAATCTTCTAAGTTTTTCTCTAAAAGAAGACCCATTTCAAATAAAGTCAGCACACTGAGTGACCACTCTCGAGCTCTGGACTATGAGCTGGCAGTAGAATGCAGAAGAGGAAAGCATCTTTTCTCTTTCTTTTCTTTGTTTCCTTCTTTGTCTTTTTTTCTTTTAGTTTTTTAGAGACAGGGTCTCACTCTGTCATCCAAGCTAGAGTGCAGTGGTGCTGTCATAGCTCACTGTAACCTTGACCTCCTGGGCTCAAGTGACCTCCTGCCTCAGCCCCCTGAGTAACTAGGTCTATAGGCACACATAGCCACTATGCCTGGCTAAATTTTTTTTTTTTTTTTTTTTTTTTTAGAGAGGGGGTCTCACTATGATGCCCAAGTTGGGAAAGCACTCTTTCTTTCCACAAACCACACTTCTGCAGAGCATTTGCATTTTGGGGTATGGTCAAGTTCACCAAAAAGAAATGGGAAGGATTATCACACTCGGGCTAGAGTTTGGGAGCTCCAACTGGTCTTGGGAGTAGCTGAGGATTTTCTGACTCCTTAAACAGCTGCTAGTATAGAATTCATTACTAAAAGTAAGCACTGCCAAGCTTTAGTATCTTTAATGGTATCTGTCACTGGGACAACCAAAATGGTGGGGGGTGCTACTGCCCCCAGGCCTAGTAACAACTGTAGCTATGAAAAGTTTTATAGATTTTTCTACTATAAAGTAATACATACTAAAATTTTAACAAATCACCTTTAGTTTCACCACCTTGAGAAAAGCACTTGATAATGTTCTACGGTATGTGAGTCTTTTGCGTATACTACAGCAGCAACACTCTGGGGCTTCCCTTCCTTCTTTGGGAGTTGGTGCTGTTCCCATCTTCATGGTCATAGGAGTGAGCCTCCAGGAACTATGCTGGTTCTGTGATTCCACCCAATTGGATAAATGCCTGGATGAGGCAGAGCAAATTAGTATCCCCCAGAATCAGGAAGTGGGACTTAAATGGAGATGTAAAGTTCAAGACTGTGGATTAGGTAACAGAGAGAGCCATTGGGGAGAGAAACAAGAATACAGCTGATGTTCAGAAAGAAGTAAACACAAGAGATGGTGAGAGTGCTCCCTAGGTTTCAGTCTCTGGTTCTAGAGCCTGCCTTACCCATCCAAAGCTTGACTTCATGCTGTGCTTAGGCATTATAAGAAACCCAGCCTAGGCAAGATAGCAAGAAGGTGACTCTCCAAAAAGACAAAAAATTAGCCAGGTGTGGTGGCACACACCTGTAGCCCCAGCTACTCGGAAGGCTGAGTGGGAGGATCGCCTGAGCCCAAGAGGTTGAGGCTGGAGTGAGCTATGATTGTGCCACTGCATTCTAGCCTGAGTGACAGAGTGAGATCCTGAGAAGAAAGAAGGAAGGAAGGAAAGAAAAAGAAAGAAAGAAAGAAAGAGAGAGAGAGAGAGAAAGAAAGAAAGAAAGAAAGAAGGAAAGAAAGAAAGAAGAAGGAAAGAAAGAAAGAAAAGAAAGAGAAAGAAAGAAAGAGAGAGAGAGATGGGGGGAGGGAGGGAGGGAGGGAAGGAAGGAAGGAAGGAAAGAAGAAGGAAGGAAGGAAGGAAGGGGAGAGAAAATAAAGAAACCCTAGTGTCTTCATAGTTTGTTCTCTTTCTTAGCTTCAGTTGGGTTTTTTATTTTGTTACTGTAATCAGAGAGTAGCAACTAATACATGTGCATAGAACAACGTTTAAAGAACATAGTATATTTTGTGGCCGGGTACTGTGGTTCATGCCTGTAATCCCAGCACTTTGGGAGGCCAAGGCAGGAGGATCACTTGAGGCCAGGAATTCGAGACCAGCCTGGCCAACATGGCAAAACCCCTTCTCTACTAAAAAATATAAAAATTAGCTGGGTGTGGTGGGGTGCTGAGGCACGAGAATTACTTGAACCTGGGAGGTAGAGGTTGCAGTGAGTCAAGATCATGCCACTGGACTTCAGCCTGGGCAACAAAGTGAGACTCTGTCTCAAAAAAAAAAAAAGTATTATATTTTGTATTTCTGTATTTTTAAAATTAGTATCAGAACATAATCAGCTCTCCATGTTCTTTTTTTTTTTTTTTTTTTTTTTTAATAGAGGCAGGGTCTTTCTTGTTGCTCAGGATGGAGTGCAGTGGCTATTCACAGGCACAATCATAGCTTACTACAGCCTTGAACTCCTGGACTCAAGTGATCCTACTACTTCAGCTTCCCGAGTATCTGGGATTACAGGTACATGTCACTGCACCTAGCTTTATCTTCTCCTTCTTCCTTCTTCCCTCTTCCCTCTTCCTTCTTCCCCTTCCCTTTCCCCTTCCCCTTCTCCTTCTTCTTCTTCTTTTTGGAGTCAGAGTCTCGCTCTGTTGCCCAGGCTGGTTGCCCAGGCTGGAGTGCAGTGGTGTGATCTCAGCTCACTGCCTCAGCCTCCTGAGTACCTGGGATTACAGGCATGCACCACCATATCTGGCTAATTTTTGTATTTTTAGTAGAGACAGGATTTTGCCACGTTGGCCAGGCTGGTCTCGAACTCCTGGCCTCAAGTGATCCTCCTGCTCGGCCTCCCAAAGTGCTGGGATTACAGGTGTGAACCACCATTCCCAGCCCCTAGCTTTATATTCTTACATAGTTTTTATAACTATCAGTTTAATGGCTGCATAATATCCATAGAGAGGATGTAGAGTAACTTTGTAATCATTCATTTATTTTCGACATTCGAGTTGTTTGCAACTTTTCACTATTATAGATAATGCTACACTGAAATCCACATATATTTACATTTAGGATCATTTCCTAAATAAAGTAGATTACTCAGTAAAAAACATGAGTGCTTTTAAGTTTCTTGATAGATATTGCCAAAATGCTTTCCCAAAGGATTGTTCCAATTTACAATGCCTCCAGTCATGACTGAGAGTATAGCTGGTTTTTAATGCTTTATTTATCACTGTGTGTCAGGGAATTTCAGGTCATCACATTTACCCATTATCTTCCATGAGAGCTCTGTTCCAGTCCTCATTTACCTGGTTCCCTCTGGGGAATCTTATTTCATAGAACAGAATTTCCTCTGGGCATCACCTGCCAGACAAAATACTCCTGACTTGAGGCCACCAATTAAGAACAAAAGGAGGGAAGACTCTTACACTGAAGATTGGGAAGGGCTTTAAGTGGAGCACTGGCGCTGCCTGGCAACTGGGCACTGTGCTTTAGCCAGTCCTCCCCTGTGCCAGCATGTCAGCTATAGGAACCGTGATGGTAATTGCGGAGCCAGAAAGCAAATCTCACAGAGTGTCTCCGTTGCTTTTAGATGTGGGGTGGGAGAATTAACCAAAATGGCTTTGGAGTTACCCCAGGTAGGGCAGCAGCTCCTATTAACCTACCTACTATTTAGTTTTCAGAAATAGCTACTCAGGAACAGGGAGAGAAAAGGATGGTGAAAGTACAGAGCTGGTAGTGAGATGGTAAAAAAAAAAAAAAAAAAAAAAAAGGATTTGTTTTTGAAATGAAGAAGAGACAGGGGGCCAAAGAATGTTTTAAAAGATGATTTAGAATCCTGCTCTGCTTCTTCATGGTTAGGACAAGACTGATGTCTTAGACTGATGCTCTGCTATTCATTCCTATTACCATTCACCAGGAAACCCTGTCATCAGAAAGCCTTCATTTGGGAGATAGGATAAATACCTCAACTCAGGGATAATCACTGTAGCTATGGCTTGGGGGAAGCCTGTGCATAAGGGCCTAAGGGCCAAGCCTCATGACCCAGGAGGTAGATGCCAGAGTCATAAGTGGAGAAGGCTTACTTCCTTCTGGGGGGACTGGCTTGGCCTACTCCTGACCCTCATCCCCTGAGCCAGATGTTGAGGAGGCTCCTGCCTTACATTTGGACCAGTTTAAGACATTGGTCTTGGCCTATGTCAAGTCTTGTGACCTACAAGGTCTTTGAACCCCACATCATCCTCACCTCCCCCATTTCAATCTCTTTAGGGAAAGATCATCTAATTTAATGGAGAAAGGAGTTAAGGTACAAAGTTCTTTAAAAATAGATCTACAATGGTTAAAATTGGCCAGATGCAGTGGCTCATGCCTGTAATCCCAGCACTTTGGGAGGCCGAGGTGGGTGGATCACTTGAGGCCAGGAGTTTGAGACCAGCCTGGCCAACACAGTGAAACCCTGTCTCTACTGAAAACACACACAAAAAATTAGCCAGGTGTGGTGTTGCACACCTGTTACCCCAACTACTCAGGAGGCTGAGGTAGGAGAATCTATTGAACCTGGGAGGCAGAGGTTGCAGTGAGCCAAGATTGCACCACTGCACGTCAGCTTGGGTGACAGAGCAAGACTGTCTCAAACAAACAAACATACAGACAAAGCCCCACGATGGTTAAAATGGTAACTTTTATGTTATGCATATTCTAATGCAATTTTTTAAAAAAAGTTTGAGAAGCAGGACCTAGGCAGAAAAATAAGAAGGTGTGTGGTGGGCAGCGGGGAGGAGGCAGTCCCTTCCCTTTTCATATTCAGATCCAGACAACACAGACTTTTGGGGATGAGGCCTTTCATAGGAGAGGGAAAATTATTCTAAGAACAGGGGAGTTGGACGGGGCTGGGGATTTGGGATTGGGTTTCTGGGGGCTTTCTACTTGAGGTGCCCCTTAGACAGGGCCCAGAGGACAGGAAGATGGCAAGGTTGTTCAAGGTTAACAGCGCTTTAGGGAGCACAGTCCAGAGGATCTTTCAGTTTCCTTCTAGAATGTGGATTCCAGTTCTTCAAGGTAAGGGAGGAGGCACAGACACTGAGGAGAATACTGCCCAGGAATCAGTACAGGACATGTGGTTGGAGACTCCTTGAGAGCCCCACACCTGGCAGGAAGCGGAAACAGGAGAAATGCCAGCAGACACTGACATTTGTCTGGGCCAGATTGACTTGTGGATCCTTGTCTGAATCTTGGCCCCAAATCTCACTTAAGGCTTTTTAGTAAGCTTCAATTACTCAAGGAACTGAGCCTGGCCTGCACTGGTTCATAAATCTTTGGGGCTCCTTGATTTGCAGGAAAGCAAAGTAATTGGCAGAGTCTATGGGATTTCTTCCCTCTGGCCTTGGAAGTATAAGGACCAACTTGTCTGCAATGGACAATGGACTTGGAGGGCTGGTATCAAATAGCTTTTCCCCTCTGTGGCATTTCCTGTCACTGCCCTTCCTCTCCTTTTTAGCTTGTTCTAAGTCTCTAACCCCCATTATGCCTGGCAGGCACTACTCTTTGCCCACAAAGATAATTTGCAGCTCTAAAGCTCAGCTCTCTAGCCAGAGCACTCTTGTAGTCTTTCCTTTTTGTCATCCCAATAATTAAACATTGGTGAACTTGCCACTTGCTTAGAACTTTGATAATCACTGAACACCAACAAGGGGGAGGGCACAATGTACACTGGGGAGGGAAAACACCAAGCCCTAGTTCTTGCCAAGAAGAATTGCAGAGATGACAGGCACACAGATCAGCCTATTTAAGGAAGAGACAGGAACAGCAGAGGCAGGAATGCATGGGGGGTGGTAGGAGCACAGAGGAGAGCAATAATGGTAGTGATATTATCTTCTCTGACATACAAGATTGGGCCTGGGCAGGAGCCAGGTTAAAGTGGAGACCTGGCTATTGGTCACTGGGTACTTTGGCAGAGGGTTTAAAGCAACTACTGGTGAAGCTCCGCCCTGGGGGCTAGGACTCTACCCTTACGACTTTTTGTTGCTGCTGATGTAGTTCCCACCCTGCCACAGGGCACTCACTTACCCCCCAACTCATTTTGGGGGGGGTCAGTTGCAGCAGGGCCTTTTCCTTTACCATTGAGATAAACAGATAACCCAAGGGAAGGGTCAAGAGGCTCTAGGTGGGTGGCTGGAAAGGGTTTTTATTAAGAAGGCAATCAGGGACTGAGAGTCCTGTCCTAAGAGTGCTTAAGAAAGAGAAAGACCAGGCGTGGTGGCTCATGAGCCTGTAATCTCAGCACTTCAGGAGGCTGAGGTGGGAGGATTGCTTGAGCCCAGGAGTTCAAGACGAGCCTGGGCAACAAAGTGAGACCCCATCTCTACAAAAAAGAAAAAAAAAACTTAGCCAGGTGTGGTAGCATGTGCTTGTGGTCCCAGCTACTTGGGAACCTGAGGCAGGAGGATCACTTGAACCTGAGAAGTTGAGGCTGCAGTGAGCTGTGATCACACCACTGCACTCCAGCCTGGGTGACAGAGTGAAACTCATGTGTGTGTGTGTGTGTGTCTGTGTGTGTGTGTGTGTGCGTGTGTGTGTGTGTGAGAGAGAGAGAGAGAGAGAGAGAGAGAGAGAGAATGGCTCTGCTGAAACAAACTTTTGCTGCATCCAGCCAAGCCCAGGGCCTGCAGTCACTCTCACAAGGCCTGCTCCATGCAGCAGGGGGGTCAGGGCTGAGGGGCCCATAGAGGCCTGGGGGTCAGCCTGGGGTCAAGCAGGTCAGAGAGGGGAAGGGGAGGGTTAACCCTACTTATGAACTCCCATCTGAGTCTCCCAAGAGAAGAAAGTTCATGTGTGTCTTATAGGGGTGTGCGTGTGCCAGCTGGGGGTACAGAGGTAAGGAGGGGAGATTGTAGAGTAACACCAGCTCAGGGTATGTTTTTAGGGGTGAGGCTAGCCAGTTGCTGGTTACGCATCTCCATGGAAAACAATACTCAACTGCTAAGCTAGATGGTCCTAGGGTCCTTGCAGGAGTGTCTCTGCAGGCTCAGGGCAGTAGAGAGCCTTTCCCTGCCCACCTGTCACTCCCTGGCTGGTGCAGTGACACTCACCGGCTAACTCATACTCAAGGCATCAATAGGAAGGGGTACCACCTCGTACTCAAGGCATCAATAGGAAGGGGCCCTGAAACAGCAAATGACCAACATTTCCCAAAGAGCCCCCTACAGCTCTACAGCCCACATCTCTGAGGACACTTCCTCTTCTCTGAGTACACCCCCCTGTCACAGCCTCCCCCGCCCCCATACAACCTCTACCTCTTCTAGATAGCTGACACACCTGCACTCCCTCAACCCTCCACCCCTGCTGAACCCATCTGTGCCCCTAGGACAGTGTTTCTTAATATATTAATGTGCATAGAAATCATCTGGGCATATTATTTAAATGCAGATTCTGATTCAGTAGGTCTGGAATCTGAATTGTCAGCATTTCATATTAGCTCCCAGGTGGTACCAATGCTGTTAATACAGGGACCACACTTGGAATAGTGTGGCTCTAGGCCAGCCTCTCTACACCCACACCATCCCCAGACAGCCTCTCAAAGAGCTCTCCACCCTGACCTTAACCTGGTTACATTCCTAGTGGCAAGAGGGAACAATAGTCTGGGAAGAGAGGAGAGAAGAGGAGGGACTTCTCAAAGCTCACGTTGGGGAGGCAGCTCTACTAAGAACTCTGGCTGGATCCAGGCAGGGAGTTGTTCAGAACAATTTAGCCCAGGTGTAGTTCTTCCAAAACTCATCCAGTCATTTAGTTAATGTTGCTTAAATACCTGCCAGAGGCATGGCCATGGTGCTAAGTGCTTTATCTATATTATTTCATTGAATCCTCCCCAAAACCAAGTAAGGCAAATATCATTTTCATTTTAAAATTGAAGAACTAGGTTGCATAAAGTAATATGTCCAAAGTCACACCTGGTAGGCAATTTGAATCTAATTTCCTCATCTCTCTTACCCCAGCCCCTTCTCAGAGACTTAGATAAAGTCATGAGATTAACAACGTACCAGAACTTACACCTCTGTGGGACTGCTGTCTTGCAAAGCAGTCACTTGGAAGGCTGGTACCTAGTCTAATCATGTCTCTAGAGCTCAACACACACTTGTAGCCCCTCTTTAGAAAATAGCATGGATGCTTTCTGATCACAAGCCTCCTGCTCAATGAGTTCTCCACAGGAAGGAAATATTGGAGCCACTGAAGCAGTCGATAGCTCAAGATGGAGAGAGAGACTGGCAGGAAGCAACAAGAAAGAAAATGCATTGGAAACTGAAAATGGTGAGCCCAGGAGACAAAAGAAGAGGGCCGTGCAAGAAAAGGAGATGAAAGGGGCGTTAGCCACCAAATTCAGTTCTGGTCCTACATTTTAAGGGCATCTATATT
The DNA here is from genome assembly GCF_028885625.2 of Pongo pygmaeus. Taxonomy (NCBI): domain Eukaryota; kingdom Metazoa; phylum Chordata; class Mammalia; order Primates; family Hominidae; genus Pongo; species Pongo pygmaeus. Next base: position 22,785,390 of record NC_072386.2, on the reverse strand, counting down.
CTAGGCACTGTGCTGGGTTCTGGACATATAAAAATAATATGGGCTGGGTGCAGTGGCTCACACCTGTAATCCCAGCACTTTGGAAGGCCGAAGTGGAAGGACAGCTTGAGCCCAGGAGTTTGAGACCAGCCTGAGCAACATAGTAGGACTCCATTTCTACAGAAAAATTAAAGAAAATTAGCCTAGCATGGTGGCAGGCGCATGTAGTCCTAGCTACTCAGAAGGCTGAGGTGGGAGGATCACTTGAGCCTGGGAGGTTGAGGCTGTAGTGAGCCATGATTGCACAGAGCAACAGAGTGAGACCCCTTCTTCTAAATAATAATAACAATAATAAGGCCCCTGCCCATGAAGAGCTCATAAGCCAGTGAGTGAAGCAAGTGAATAAGCAGATAATTTTAATTATATGCTGAGTGCTATGACAGAGGTTTGTATGTGTACAGGACAGAGGCAACTATCCCACTCTGGGGAATTAGGGAGGACTTCTCCAAAGAAAACTGACGGAAGAAGCAAGAATAGGAAGTATTAGTGAACCAGATGAGGAAAGGAGTGGCAAACAAAAAGAAAAAAGAAGAGAAAGGACTGGTGGGAAAGATGCATATGACTATAGAGCAGGCAAAAAGAACAGGTCAATTTTGCTAGAATGTTAATGTTAGGGGACGAAGTGGCAGGTGATGAGTCTAGAACGACAGGAAGACTTAAAATCATGAAGGGCTTTGTAAGATATGTTCAGGGTTTTGGACTTTACCTGGAAATAATGGGGAGCCACTGAAGGATTGTCAGCCCATTGTGAGATTTAGATAGACTGACTGCTCTGGGAGCAGGTCCAAGGAATGGGCAGGAATGATTAAACTGGAGGCAGGGAGACTGGATAAAGGTCATTGCAGTAGGTGACAAAGCTTGAAAAAGTCAGTGTCAGTGGGGTTGGAAAAAAGGAGGTGGAGAAGAAAAAACATGTTGAGGTCAAACCGCTGGGGCAGTAAGGCTGACTGGATCTGGGTTTGAGGGAAAAGACTTGAGCTAGGATGACTCCCAGGTTTCCTCCTGACTCAGGTGACTGCGTGAATTGTGATGCCACCAAATAAGATGGAGAAACAGAAATAAGAGTAAGGCTTGTGGTTTCGTTTTGTGTGTAAATATGTGTATGTTTATAAATAAGAAGGGCTAGAGAAAAAAAATTGGGGAACACCAATACTGAAAAAGTAAGCAGAAGACTGACAGCTACGGTCAGAGGGGTAGGGAACCAAGGAGAGATCAGAGTCATGGATGTCTAGCAAAGGCAGAGTTTTGAGAAGAATAATGTAAGACAGAGGAACCAGAACTGGAGTCCTGGAGGGGCTCTTGTATGACAAGAGAGACTGGAAAATAGTTGAGGCCAGGAGAAAGAACCAGCATAGAATGGCCACTTGTTTGAAGACATCAGGGAGGACTCAAGACGCTGTTCTCAGGCTTGCTGATATTTCAGCAAAAACTTATTTTGTTCTAAGAAATTATGGGTCTGATTCTTGTGAGGCTTGCAAGTCCTCACAGAGAGATGTTCTCTAGTAGAAAAGTCCAGTCATGGTCCAGAGATCATGGCACATCTGCTATTTTTTAGGAAGTGTGGGCAAGGGGTGGGCTGAAGGCAAGGGAGGCTGACCAGGGCTTGGCCAAACTAGAGGTAATAGTAAGCAGTTAGGTGGGTAGTCGCCCCAAATTCTGGCTGCACCAGAGTCTCCTGACTTAGTTTTGGCCTATCCTCCCCAGGCTATGGCAAAAAGTAGCAAAGACCCTTGACTTCTAGTCCTTGAGGCAGGGGGCCAAAGCCAACATGGACCTACCAGGAGTGGCCTGAGAATCCAGAACACAGAGAGGAGCAGCCTGCGTTGCGATTTTCCCAGAACCCACAACACTTGTTCCACCAACAGTGAACATCCAGAGGGAGGCTCAACCATGGAACCTATACTCTGTTATGTGGTAGTCATGCTTTCTCACCTGTTTATTTTATTTTTTTGAAATAGGGTCTCACTCTGTCACTCAGGCTGGAGTGCAATGGCACGACCTCAGATCACTGCAATCTCCACCTCAGCTCAAGCAACCTGCCACCTTAGCCTCCCGAGTAACTAGGACTACAGGTGTGTACCACCACACCCAGCTAATTTTTTGTAGTTTTGGTAGAGATGGGGTTTTGCCATGTTGCCCAGGCTGGTCTCGGACTCCTGAGCTCAAGCGATCTACCCCGTCGGCCTCCCAAAGTCCTGGAATTACAGGCATGAGCCACCGCGCCCAGCCCTTTCTCACTTTTATTATTATTATACCTCATGCCTAGTCAAAACTTTCTCACATTTAAACGCTTCAATAATAGTTTTCTGTAAAAATAAACAAATGAGGCCGGGCACAGTGGCTCATACCTGTAATCCCAGCACTTTGGGGGGCCAAGGCAGGCAGATCACCTGAGTTCAGGAGTTTTGAGATCAGCCTGGCCAACATGGTGAAACCCCGTCTCTACTAAAAATACAAAAATTAGCTGGGCATGGTGGTGGGTGCCTGTAATCCCAGCTACTCGGGAGGCTGAGGCAGGAGAATCTCATGAACCTGGGAGGCGGAGGTTGCAGTGAGCCGAGATTGTGCCACTGCACTCCAGCCTGGGCAACAAGAACAAAACTCTGTCTTAAATAAATAAATAAATAAATAAAATAAACAAATGAATAAATAAAAATAATCACTTGACTTAATTATTAGTCTTCAGAGCCAGTAATGTAGTCAGTAACCTGCATGCCTCCACTGTGCTTGGAGAAGTTGAAAAATGTGCAGTTAGTGTTAAGGGGAGATCCTTGTTCTTCTGTCTCCTGCATGCAAACACTGACACCTATGAGTGAGTGGGCAGTGCACTGAGGTGCAGGAAAGCCAGGCTCACACGAGGGCAGAGGACTGGCAGCCTCAACGAGGTTAGACTGACTTTTCCCAAAACTCTGACCTTGGGGACCTACTGCATTATTTAAAAAAAAAATCATATTCTGGGAAAGAACAGCCTGTGCTTGGCTATTTACAAAAGTAGGTCTGTGAATGCTGTTAGAGTTGAATGAATGTTTTATGCTATTTGGTGCATTTTAAGTAACCCAATAGGCTGAAATATTTTTGTTGTGAAGGGAATGCTTGTTCTGTACAATTAAATTTGGTTAGAATTAGAAACTCCAAAATTCCTTTGTTCCCGGCAGGGGAGCAATCGTTTGTCTTCACCCACTCTGCAACCTTGTGGCTGTCAGAGGGTTAGTTATAAGGCCTTCACATCTGGGCTTCACAGAAGCCCAGAATAGCCATTCAAGGAGTATTTTGGCTTTTATATGGACACCTAATTTCACAGGCAGTAGCATCTTGAATTTTTTATATAATGACTTCACTCTTTCCACCACTCCCTTCTATTTTTCACTCCAATGAAAACATCCCGAATATTGAAACATCGGTGATTTTGTCCTGTTCCTATGTTCAGGAGAGGAATTTTCAGCTCCTTGTTATGTCCAAGTGGGGCTAAGATGAGTTGTATCTTTATAGATAGGAGAAATGATGGTATATGGAAAGAACCCAAAAATCCCAGATCCTAGTCTATGGTACACCCTGGGCTGTTTTGGATTCTGAGATAATTTTGCATCCTCCCCTTCCCCACCACTAGCCCAGCTCTAGCTAGCTGCAAATTGTCTGGATCGAGCTGCTTCGACATGCTGATGTTATCGGCCTCACAGTGCCTGGAGCATGCAGATACGAACAGGCAATGGCGCCGTTTCACTGGACGTAGTAATGTAATTTAGTTTCTGAAATCCAAGTATAAAATCTTGAAAGCTGACTTTAAAATCTGCCTCAGGAGGGATGGTGGTGGTGTGGAATTCCCAGCAGAACCATCTAAATAGGGAAACGGCTTCTGTCATGTATTAAAAAACAGTTCAGAGCAATGGAAAAATAGAGAGAGGATTGCAGGGAAAGTGAGTGCCTAGTTTTTCTTCCTCCTCCCTCCTCTGAACTGGGCTGCCAGGTGAGGACCACTCTATTTGTGTGATCCCCAGGTTGGGGCTAGAAGCACCTCTCCCTGAGCATTCCTGTGAGGCCCCTGCTGCTAGGAAGATGGAACAGCAGTTTGGGTGGTCTCAACCAGCACTTTTTTTTTTTCTCCAGACCAGGCTAAGAATGATGGCAAAGGAGCAGTCACTTGTCTTTACTTCTATCTCCCCAACCTCATCTTGTGCCACTCTTCCCCAGGCTTACTAGTTTGCACACTGGTCTTCTTTACTCCTGATGGGGTATCAATATCCTTTTTAACCTCATGCTCCCCTTCTGGTTAAATTTTACTACATCCTTCAGGCCTCAGCTGACATACATCACCTCTTGTTTTTTTGAGACAGTGCCTTACTCAGTTGCCCAGGCTGGAGTGCAGTGGCGCAATCTCGGCTCACTGCAGCCTCAGCCTCCTGGGCTCAAGTGATCCACCTACCTCAGCCTCCCAAGTAGCTGGGACTACAGGTGCACGCCACCACACCTGGCTAATTTTTGTATACATACATATTTTTGTTGACATGGAGTCTATGTTGCCCAGGCTGGGACACATCGCCTCTTAAAAGAAGCTTCCCATAAATGCCAGGCTTAGTTAGATCCTTCTATAATGTAGTCTCACAGCCCCTGCTCCCCCATACATTTCTTTCATGCACTTAGCAAATTTTATTTAAATGACTATTTGTATAATTTGTTTAATAAATGTTCATGAAGGTAGGGACCATGCCTGCCTCCACTGTGTCCTCCCAATGCTTGGCATAGAAAATGAAAGGCCATAATCTGAAAAGACAAACACTGCCTTCTACTTGATTTGAAGGCATGGCAAGGATCTTTCTATAACAGAGAGGTGACAAACACTCCTGACCTATCAGACCATGCTGGAGTCTTGTCTAATGGTGTCCCACAGACAGATGTTGCATTCTGTGCTCTCTGTAGGACTACTTCTTCACTGTAAGCCTCCGGTCAGGGGCTGAAAGTTATTTTGGAGAACAGCCAAAGTAGGAGTCCCCCAAACCCTCCCTCAACTCACCTGAAGACTTGGCCTAGTTAAAACTCCACTTAAGGTCCACAGCCAAAGCAGCAACTCAATTTCAGGTCAACTTCTCATGGAGACTAACAACAAACTGAGCAGACAGATGCAGCCTTCTTTGTGATTAAAGGGCTAAGATCAGCCATTAGCTTGTAGATATATACTTCCACAATCAAATGATTAAGGCCCAACTCTTGTTACTAAGTTCGGAAGAATGGGAAACCAGCTTGGAATCCAAACCATCAGAAAACTCTTTGGAGGGAGATAGGAGTGGGGCTGTTCTGATCCTCTGTCTGTTCAAAGTGCTTTCTGACAACCTGGTTCTTGTAACCATGTTCACCAGGCAGTAAACACCCAAGGCAGGGAAACTCTTCAGGGTTTAGACATAAGGGCAAACAAATGGCAAAGGAAAATGCAAGAAACCTTCTGGAATAGTAAACACAACCTCTGGCTGGAGAGTAGGGCCTATGAACAGTTTACCTGTGAACTGCACTGACTCTGAGAGTCTAGACAGGTTGTTTCACTTTCTGAGATTCTAGGTCTGTTTTTATTCAGGCCCTGAGATCCCAGAAAGAGCCTCCAGGGTAGAGAGTAAATGAGTTGTCCCAGGTCAATGCCAGATGGCAGCCCTGGGATTAGAATTCATGGGCCCTTGTTTGCAGCCAGCTGCGCCCTCCCCTGAGTCCTGCACTGTTTCTTCTTCTGAATGCTCAGGATTGTATTTAATTTAGTAAGGTTTGTGGACACATAATCACAGCTCCTAAATAAAACAATTACTACAGAGCATCCGCTGTGAGGAAGACAAACACTGGGCACCTTTGCCCCTGAGAGCAGACTGAGAGCGAAATCTGGCTGAGTTTAGGTCTGTTCCACTTGAACAAAACCCAACACAAATAAACCCTCTTGGGATATGGCAAAGTCCTCATCTGTTTTTGTTTCTTCTCCAGGCTTCCTTGTGCATTAAAAGAGCCTGTGCTTAAACCCACAGTAAGGGCCTCTGCTGGAAGCTGGAATGTGCTGTTTCCAGGAGCAAGAGAGAGGCCAAGCTGAGGGACAACCTGGATCCAGATCCTCTGAAAATTTTTTCATCCATAAATTCATTACTACATTGTCAATGGCCCCATCTCCAGGAGCACTATCATGCAACACCTCTTGAGGTGGGCTGGGGGCAGCCCTAGTCCTTCTAGCCCAAACTCTGCCAGGCGTACTCAAGGCTCAGTGAACACCAAAAGTTCTTTTCTTCTCCTTGCTCTTCCCTCCCATTATGACTGGTTGGCGCTAGAAGAGGGAGCCTGCAGCTGTTCTCTCAGGGTTTCATTATGTAGCATCAATTTCTTTGACCAGGAGGTTCTTTGAGGTATAATGCATGCCTCTGGGCTTGACAGTTCCTTCAATAAGGGACCCAGAAGCCTAAGAGAGGTGAAGAAAACAAGGTCTCAAAAGGAAGAGGGCCTTGCACAAATTCCAGAGCAGGGGTGGTTGAGAGGAACAGGGTCCTGAGTGTTTTCATTGAGCCTCAATCCAGCCAGACTTACCCTCCTCACTCACCAGCTCAGGGAATCATAAAGTGAGAGCTGCTCTGATTCATTTAGCCATGGAAGAGACCTGGAGGTAGAGGAGGAACTTTCAACCAGAAAATTTAATCCCTAGTGTATGATTATGATTCTTCTGACCTTTCAAACTCCTCACACATGACTTGGGGAAGTGGGAGGAAATCCCTCTATAGTGTGAATTTGACTCCTCTCTGCTTGTGGGCTCTGGGGGCCATGTGCATGACTAGGGTTGGGGTGGCAGGTTGCAAGCTCCAGACTCGCTAGTTTTATTTCTGCTTCCACTTGCTACAACCCGCCCCCCCAACTCATGTCAATGTCCTTCCCCCTGCAAAAAAAGACATATTTAAATTAAGTATATTCCTATTGGTAGGCCGAAAGTCCAGTGATGGCTCATGAAAGGATCCTGCTTCAGGCCTTGAAACCTGCTCAGTGTCTCTCCTTAATTTCCCCTCCTTCATGCTCCCTTCTCCCAGATTGAAGAGGGAAGTACAGGGGTATTAGAGACAGAGGACCTTTTAATATTCCCTTGTTCCCCTGGTTTCTTCCTCCATCCACAGGACTCCTACTATCCTGAAGTATTAGGGTATCAGGCCCTGGCCAGGGACAGCTTGGGAGATGACATAATTGTCTTGCAAGCTTACTTCACCTTCAGAGTGATGGTGACCTCAACAGAGAGCTAGACACGTGTGGGGGGAGGTAGGGCAGCACCTGGAGGGGATAAGGGGGAATCCCTAGACCTACAGGGCTGGTCTTGGAAAGAGAAGAGGTCATGCCCCTTTCATAGCCAGAGACATGTGCAGGAAGGCTACTCAAAATTAAATAGGCATGGTAGGGCTCAGTGGCTCATCCCTGTAATCCCAGCACTCTGGGAGGCTGAGTTGGGTGGATCTCTTGAGCCCAGGAGTTTGAGACCAGCCTAGGCAACATGTCAAAACCCTGTTTCTACAAAACAAACAAACAAAAAAAAGAAAACACACGTTGGGAGGCCGAGGTAGGCGGATCACGAGGTCAGGAGACCGAGACCATCCTGGCTAACACGGTGAAACCCCATCTCTCCTAAAAATATGAAAAATTAGCCTGGCGTGGTGGCGGGCGCTTGTAGTCCCAGCTACTTAGGAGGCTGAGGCAGGAGAATGGCATGAACCCGGGAGGTGGAGCTTGCAGTGAGCCGAGATCGCGCCACTGCACTCCAGCCCGGGTGACAGAGCGAGACTCCGTCTCAACAACAAAAAAAAAAAAAAAAAAAAGACAACAAACAAACAACAACAACAAAAAACATTAGCTGGGCACGGTGGTACATGCCTGTAGTCCCAGCTACCCGGGAGGCTGAGGTGGGAGGATCACCTGAGCCTAGGAGGTGGAAGCTGTAGTAAGTAGTGATCATGCCATTACACTCCAGTCTGGGTGCCCGAGTGAGACCATGTCTCCAAATAACAACAACAACAACAACAAGTTAAATGGGCACAAGGCCTTAAGGACACAGCATCCAGGCCTTTCAGACCCGGCACAAACAGGAGGAGCTCTCCAGGGTTCTGAACCATCTCCCCTTAAGTCCTTGGAGGCTCTGGGCAAGAAACCTGCCTGCTGGTTAATGCCGATCTTAAATGCCACTGCCTCATCTCTGCCCATTGTTGATAGCAACTGCTTGCTTGGACCCATGGCCCGCATGAACTGAAGTAGCTCCTGCATGACTCCAATCTCTCTCTACGGCTGCAGCCTGGGCTTCATGCCAGCAGCCTGGCTGCCTGGCCAGATTTTCAAGGGGTGAGGCAGAGGATCTTAGTGTGTGTGAAAAAATATCTCCTAGTCCCTCTGGAAGCTCAGGATAAAATAGACCTGGCTTGGGGACAAAGTGGCCATAGGGGAGGAAGGGAATTCTCCATGTGATAAATCAACAGACAGCTCATCAGCTCCTCCCCTGCCCTCAGCAGCTGCTGCACACACACGAACACACACACAAACTCACACACGCATATACATGCATGCCAGATTCTCCTTCCTGTCACTGCAGAGCCTGTATTGCTGCAGAGAAGGTAGAGTCTCTTTTGTCTGCACTTGAGCAGAATGCACCTGCTTTGTTTCCCTCATAGATACCACAGAAATCTGGCAAAGAGCACCAAAACTTAAAACTTAAATTAAACAAAATAATTATTTCTTTTCCTAAATCCAAGAGGAGAGAGCTGGGTGTGGTGGTATATGCCTGTAGTCCCTGCTACCAGGAAGGCCCAAGTGGGAGGATTGCTTGAGTCCAGGAGTTTGACTCCAGCCTGGGCAACATATTGAGACCCCCTCTCTAAGAAAAGCTAATAAAAAATAAAAACATTTAAAAAAGAGGAATACATAGTCACTGTAAAAAGTCCAGATAAGCACAAAAGAAAAAGGAAAAAAATAAACTTACTCCTACTATCTAGAGCTATCCAGTGTTAACCTCCTAGCACACAGTCTGGGTCTTTGGGTGTATGTATATATGTGCACGCATGTGTGAGTGTGTCAGTAAGAGGCAGTATAGTGTAGTGCTTAAAAGCATTGGTTTTGGAGTAAGTCCTATTTGTGCTGTTTACTTATCTGTGTGATCTGGATAAGTTTCTAACCTCTCTGGGTCTCAGTGTTTCATCTTTAACATGAGGAAAATAATAGTACCTATAGCTTCCAGCCTACATTCTGCAGCCACAGCCAGGAGATGGCAGAGGGCTTCCTTTTGGTCAAAGTTCTCTCTTCTTGAGCTTTGGGCCTCAGCCCTTTCGCCCACTTGTTCTGGCCATCACTTTCTGCCTTTGTGCCCAGGGGTGTACTATTCTTCTCCAGGGGCTCCTTATGTCAGTCAGTCCATTTGCCTGGCTTAGGCAAGCCTGCTCCTCACTGTGAGTCCTGGCAATTTGATTCTCACATCCACCACCCTCACCTCTTCTTGCCTGCTCTACTTAACATTGTTCTCCCTGCAGTCAGCACTGAGCTCCTGGTTAAAAGCCAATGGCTTTTTTTCAGGTGATCTTCTACCACCTTGGGCATCACTGGACAGTGCTGACCATATTTTTCTGGAAGCTATTTTCCCTTGGCTTGCATGGAAACATTATATCTCTATCTGTTTTGACTGCCCTTCCTACTGTCCCTCCTCTTATACTCTAGACATAAGTGCCTTTCCCAGTGGTCAGTGATTCTCTTTCCACATGTTCTCTCTTCGCATCTCATATAAACATATTATTTCAAGTAATAGCTCTCTGGGCTTTACAATCCCAAGCCCATATCTCTAGCTCTGACTTTTCTCTCCAGACCCCATTTCCAACTGCATACTATTTCCACTGGCGTCATGTTCCTCCCCCAGCCTCGTTCTTCCTTTTAACTATCTTTATCTTGTTATCGGCAAAACACTTTCCCAGTAAATAAACTCAAAAATGGGGGAGGGGAGGTGGGGTATCATTTTAAAAACTTAATTATTGAAGTAGTTTTAAAAAATTATTTAAAGAGATAGTGTCTCACAATGTTGCCCACGCTAGTCTTGAACTCCTGGCCTCAAGGGATCCTCCTGCCTCAACCTCCTGAATTGCTGGGATTATAGGCATGAGCCACTATGCCTGGCTTATTATTGAAATAATTTTGCATTTACGGAAGAGTTACAAAGACAGTCCAGAGAGTCTTTGTATTCACTTCATATATAAAAAATTGGAATCCTTCTGAAAGAAGTATTTGTCCTTTCTCCTCCATTTACTTATTTATTTAATCATGTATTTATATCAGTATGGATTAATGTATACTTATTTTGGGAGGTTATAATCCAATATTATCATATTTGTTTTATTGCTCAAATGGTTCCAGCTTTGGCCATTGAGAACACTTTCAGGTTGGCTCTTGTTTTAACCTCCCTGTGGGCTCATTTTGATCCACTTCTTTCTCCTTTATCTCTATGGGAAACTAATCATGAACCTAGAAGGTTCTGCAGAATACCTAACGTTTATCTTAAAAAAAAATTATCAGGCAACGACCTGCTTCAGGCCCTTCTCAGCATATTCCAGGATCACTGTAGTAGTAACCCACTCATCTCCCCACCTTGTCTCCTCTTCCTCCAACTCATCTTGTATATTACTGTTAAAAGACTTTTCTGAGACTTAAACACTGCTCTGATAGCAGTACTCCTTTGCTCAAGACCTTCTGATAGCTCCTACCACTTAAAAACTCCTCAACCTGACATCCAATAAGTTTTAAAAACACGACCCCAGTTTGCCAATCTGGCTGCTCCTCCAACTGCCATCTTTCTAAATCCGTTGATCTCTTTGCCCTAACTGTCAGCCCTCTATGCAGATGACTTCCAATTTCTATATCCAGACTGACTGTATCATTTTAAGCCATTAAAAAAAATCTGTATTGGTTTCCTTAACTTATAAAGGTAACACATATTCAATGGGGAAAGTAAAACAATACAGAAGTGAATCAAGTAGGAAATAAGCCTCTGATGCTCCTCTGCCCTCCCCGTTCCTCAGGTTGGTTTTAAGAATGAAGTGGCCTCGGCCGGGCGCGGTGGCTCATGCCTGTAATCCCAGCACTCTGGGAGGCCGAGGTGGGCGGATCACAAGGTCAGGAGATCAAGACCATCCTGGCTAACACAGTGAAACCCCGTCTCTACTAAAAATACAAAAAATTAGCTGGGTGTGGTGGCGGGCGTCTGTAGTCCCAGCTACTCGGGAGGCTGAGGCAGGAGAATGGCGTGAACCTGGGAGGCGGAGCTTGCAGTGAGCCAAGATCGCGCCACTGCACTCTTGCCTGGGCAACAGAGCTAGACTCCGTCTCAAAAAAAAAAAAAAAAAAAAAAAAGAATGAAGTGGCCTCTCCAGATTCTTCAGTATCTCTCCTATCTTCCTATTAAATTGCTATACCACAGTAAACGGATTTAGAGACATGCTTCTTGACATAAGAGTTTACAATACAAATCAGAAAAGGTTAAATTCAGAAAATATAGGTATTTATTTTTATATTGCAACTTAAAATTTCAAGGCTTTTTCCTCATTTTATTTCATTTAATCTCTGATAATCCATCTATCATTTATCTCAATTTTACAGAGAAAAAGAATCTGAAGCCCTATAAAGCTGAGTAACTCCCCTGAAGTCCCATATCCAGAACTGGGCCCCAAGTTTCCTGGTCCCTTTCCTACTTTACCACATAAAATGGCCATACAGAAAACCATAACACAACAAGAGACAACACTAATGGGAGGAAGGCCAGAAGCCAAACAGAACCATCCAGAACATTCAAATATTAGTGATCATAGTTTTACCTTGGGGAATGTGAGAGTAAATTTGTCCCCTTGCTTTCCTTTTCTTATATGGTGAAAGTGGAACTGTAGGAGATCTCTCAACAGGGAGTAAGAAACAGGAAGGTATCTGCTCAATGTTGATGGTTTTCTTTCTTTCTTTTTTTTTTTTTTTTTTTTTGAGACAGAGTCTCACTCTGTTGCCCAGACTGGAGTGCAGTGGCGGGATCTCAGTTCACTGCAACCTCCACCTCCTGGGCTAAAGTGATCCTCCTACCTCAGCCTCCCAAGTAGCTGGGACTACAGGCATGTGCCACCACACCTGGCTAACTTTTTGTATTTTTGGTGGAGATGGGGTTTCAACATGTTGGCCAGGCTGGTCTTGAACTCCTGAGCTCAAGTGATCTGCCTGCCTCAGCCTCCCTAAGTACTGGGATTACAGGCCTGAGCCACTGTGCCTGGCCAGTGTTGATGATTTTCTGTTTCCAAAGAAATGCCCTGCCTCCTAGAAGCTACAGGGCTCTGTAGAACTTGAGAACGAATTGGGAAGATGTGAGTCAAGTGTGGCATGTCAAAGCTGGGGTGCGTAGCAGGAACAAGATTGTTTAGACAAGTGACACACAGGACTCTGGCAGCATTTCCACACTCAATTCATCTTACCCCCTTGTTGGTATGCATACCCAATTTAAAAATATGGAAAGCATGAGCTCTATCACCTGGGTAAAAATGATAGAGTAAAAGAGCATGATTTTTGACCATTTGTTTCCCCAAATAGAAAAAAAATTCAAAGAAAAAGGTGATGCTGTTTTGTCATAACAAATTCAAATGCAAAAAGGTGAATACAGAACATGAAAGTTCTATAATTCATTACTGTTGCCAGTTTATTTTATACTTCCAGACTTTAAAAATATGTAATCATATATACCAATTTAAACATAGATGGAATCAGATGATCCATCTTCCATATGTATTTTACCCAGTAACTTTTGTGTTATGTGCATTTTACCACAATGAAATGCATCTATCATGAATATCTTTTTATGTCAATTCATATTAGATTTACATCCTCCTTTTAAAAGGCTGTCCATATGTATGCTATGGGATGGAGGTACCATGATTTATTAAATCAGTCCTCCCTGATGGAGGTTTAGATTGCTTTTTTTTTTGAGATGGAGTCTCACTGTATCACCCAGGCTGGAATGCAATGGCATGATCTCGGCTCACTGCAACTCCTGCCTTCTGGGTTCAAGCGATTCTCCTGCCTCAGACTCCCAAGTTGCTGGGATTACAAGTGCCCACCACCACACCTGGCTCATTTTGTATTTTTAGTAGAGATGGGGTTTCACCATGTTGATCAGGCTGGTCTCAATCTCCTGACCTCAGGTGATCTACCTGCCTTGGCCTCCCAATGTGCTGGGATTACAGGTGTGAGCTGCCGTGCCCAGCCTAGATTGCTTTCTCACCTTTTTCTCACTATTATAGTGTTGCAGCTACTAATAACCATTATAATATTTATTATAACTATTATAATGTTATAAAATTATGTATATTTATTTATAATTATTATAATTTCTGGGATTTTTGGGGGTTTTTTTGAGACAAGGTCTCACTCTGTCACTCAGGTTGGAGTGTAGTGGCAACCACAGCTCACTGCAGCCTTGACCTCCTGGGTTCAAATGATCCTCCCACCTCAGCCTCCCAAGCAGCTGGGACTACAGGCACGTGCCACCATGCCTGGCTATTTTTTAAAAAAAATTTCGTAGAGATGGGGTCTTGCTTTATTGCCCAGACTGGTCTCAAACTCCTGGGTTCAAGCAATCCTCCCACCTCAGCCTCCCAAAGTGCTGGGATTATAGGTGTGAGCCACAGAGCCTGGCCTATGATAATTTCTTATTAAAGAAAGTCTTTATATGTTTGTCTATTTCTTTAAGAAAGTCCTAGAAGTAGAATAGCTGAGGGGGTCAATGGGAAATGTACACATTATATTTTGAGACACTGTTGCCAGTTATTGTTCCAGAGAGGCTGTGACAATGTACACTCTCACCAACTGGCTGTGAGAGGTACTTGGGTTTTGAATTTGGAAAGACCTAGATTAGTTCTCAAGCCACCTGGTTGTATGACTTTTGGCAAGTTATCTTTCTTAATGTCCCTTTCCTTTCATGGGTGTCATATTACCTACTTTGCAAGGCTGGTGTTAGAATGAGATGAAATAATGTATATAGAACACTTTGCAGCATGTCTGGCATGAACAACAAAGGGTAGCTGGTTTTTATTTGTTTTCATGTTGCTCTCTCCTCATTTACTTTGTTTCCATCTAGTCTAAAGTATTCATCAGTCCTAATTTCCCTGCCACCAAAAGGAACTTGGGATGTGGACTAACTTGAGCTATGAGAACCAGCAGCAAGAGGCGTTGCCCTCTTAATGGGTTTGCACTTCCCAGGAAAGCCTTGAAGCCAATTTCCGGGGCTCTATCTTTCATGAGGAAATCGCAAGAAGACAAACACTACTCTCTCCCTCTCAATTATCTTGACTAGGATCTTAATCAGGTCATGCTTACTCTCCAGGACTCTGCCAGATCAGGCCATTTCAACAGCTGGCCCTTCTCTTTAAAACAGGACACTACATTATGATCTGGAGGCTACAAAGGATCCATGGAAACAGATGGGGTGAGAGACCCTGAGACATATACACCCTGGAACCCTGGGGAGTCCTGGTTGAATACCATCCCCAGTGTCCTTCCACAGCCAGGACCAAAAGTAGAGCGCTAGAACTGAAGCGTGGCTTCTTGGGGCTTTCAGTTCTAGAATATACGGACTTAGAGTTGAATTAACCAGGGCCCAGTGACAATGCTCCAAAATGCCAAAAGGGGGCAGTGCAGTGTTACGGTTAAGAGCATGGCCTTAAAGACTCCATACACCTGGGCTTGAAATGGTTTTGCCACTTACTAGGTTGTATCACCTTGGGTCTCACTTTCCTTCTCTGTAGATTAAGGGTATACCTTCTTTGCAGAGTTGAGAGAATTAAATGAAACACTGTGTGTCTGGTGGCAGATAAGTAGTAAGTGCTTCTGAGAGGTGACAGCGTGCTGGCAGTCCTCACAGCCCTCGCTGGCTCTCGGCGCCTCCTCTGCCTGGGCTCCCACTTTGGTGGCACTTGAGGAGCCCTTCAGCCCACCGCTGCACTGTGGGAGTCCCTTTCTGGGCTGGCCAAGGCCAGAGCCGGCTCCCTCAGCTTGCAGGGAGGTGTGGAGGGAGAGGCGCGAGCGGGAACCGGGGCTGCGTGCGGCGCTTGCGGGCCAGCTGGAGTTCCGGGTGGGCGTGGGCTTGGCGGGTCCCCCACTCGGAGCAGCCGGCAGGCCCTGCCCGCCCAGGCAATGAGGGGCTTAGCACCCGGGCCAGTGGCTGCGGAAGGTGTACTGGGTCCCCCAGCAGTGCCAGCCCACCGGCGCTGCGTTCGATTTCTCATCGGGCCTTAGCTGCCTTCCCGCAGGGCAGGGCTCGGGACCTGCAGCCCGCCATGGCTCGGGACCTGGAGCCCGCCACCCCCTCCATGGGCTCCTGTGCTGCCCGAGCCTCCCCGACGAGCGCCACCCCCTGCTCCACGGCGCCCAGTCCCATCCACCACCCAAGGGCTGAGGAGTGCGGGCACATGGCACCAGGACTAGCAGGCAGCTCCACCTGCAGCCCCGGTGCGGGATCCACTGGGTGAAGCCAGCTGGGCTCCTGAGTCTGGTGGGGACGTGGAGAACCTTTATGTCTAGCTCAGGGATTATAAATACACCAATCAGCACCCTGTGTCTAGCTCAGGGTTTGTGAATGCACCAATGGACACTCTGTATCTAGCTACTCTGGTGGGGCCTTGGAGAACCTTTATGTCTAGCTCAGGGATTGTAAATACACCAATCGGCATTCTGTATCTAGCTCAAGGTTTGTAAACAAACCAATCAGAACCATGTGTCTAGCTCAGGGTTTGTGAATGCACCAATCCACACTCTGTATCTAGCTACTCTGGTGGGGCCTTGGAGAACCTTTGTGTCTAGCTCAGGGATTGTAAACACACCAATCAGCGCCCTGTCAAAACAGACCACTGGGCTCTACCAATCAGCAGGATGTGGGTGGGGCCAGATAAGAGAATAAAAGCAGGCTGCCCAAGCCAGCAGTGGCAACCCACTGGGGTCCCCTTCCACACTGTGGAAGCTTTGTTCTTTTGCTTTTTGCAATAAGTTTTATTACTGCTCACTCTTTGGGTCCACACTGCTTTTATGAGCTGTAACACTCACTGCGAAGGTCTGCAGCTTCACTCCTGAAGCCAGCGAGACCACAAGCCCACCAGGAGGAACGAACAACTCCAGACGCGCTGCCTTAAGAGCTGTAACACTCACCGCAAAGGTCTGCAGCTTCACTCCTGAGCCAGCGAGACCAGGAACCCACCAGAAAGAAGAAACTCCGAACACATCTGAACGTCAGAAGGAACAAACTCCGGACACACCGCCTTTAAGAACTGTAATCCTCACCGCGAGGGTCTGCAGCTTTATTCTTGAAGTCAGTGAGACCAAGAACCCACCAATTCCGGACACACTTCTAAACAGTAGGACACACGTCTGCAGGGTGTATGGTTGAATATCAGATACGACATGGGATTACCAAGTAAATGAGACTAGAAGACAATTCATTCAGTCATTCATTCATTCAACCAAAAGATGTTTAGTGAATGTCCATTATGTGAAGGCACAGGAGACAAATGGTAAGTAAAAATGAGTCTGGTTTCATGCAACAGCCTTCAAAAGGACCCATGTTAATGGACTAATTATACATACTTATGTAAAATTATAAATGTGAAAAGTGCAATAAAGGGAAGACTACTGACCAAGTCTAGGGATTGTCCTCTGTGATGAAACTATAGCTGAGCTAAGAACTGAAAGATGAGTAGGAGTCAACAACAACAAAAAAAAGGTAGAAGGTGCAGCAAAAGCATTCCAGGCAGCAAGAACATTATGCGCAAAGGCCCTCAAGCAGAAGGGAGCCTGGGACATTAGAGAAGTGGAGGAAAAGCCAGTGAGGCTGAATGTAGTGATTAGGGGTAATGTGATATGAGATGAGCTGAAGAGGAAGGCAGGAGCCAGATCACATATTAGGGTTATATTAAGGATTTGAGTCTTTATAGTAAGAGCGAGTGAAAGCTGTTGAAGTGTAAGGGGCTACACGGGGCAGTCCTGCTACTTGGTGACACTTTCCTCTGATGTTTACTTTCATGTGGATAAAAGGGATAGGGCTTCACACAGTCCCTTCTGTGACCGCCCAGGAGAAGGGAGCAAAGAAGTAATCAGCAACAGGTCCCTTCCCAAAACAGAATGAGGCCCTCTGGATTCTCATAGCCTCAGGAAGAACTAGACATGAGGAGGAGTGTGGGCAGGGTATCCAAGGCTGTGAGGCTCTTACCAGGAATCCTGTACTGGGTGGTCAGCTGTCACTGCAGACCCCTGTGTTTTCCAGCTGTTGCACAGCTGGTCCCTAGCTAGCCTCCACCTCTCAGACTTCTTGCTCCATCAGATGCTCCATTGTGTTGGACATAATTATCAGGGGACTAACAGCTCTTAGGCTGGGTAGTAGAAGTGGAAGACTCCCATAGGCAGGGAACCAGACCTAAGGGTGGGTACAGGTTTGCAAGAGGCAGCTCTCAACTTTTGTGTGCTTCCCTGGTGAGCTGGCTTGCAGTGCCCTCAGTGCATGTACTGTATTTGTCTGGGGCACATGTACACACTCTCCTCTGTGAGGAGAGACAATAGGGGTGGAGATACTGGGGCAACACAGGAATGCCAAAGTACCAGAAGGTAGTGATGTGTTCTAGCCCTCACAGGTTTTTTTTTTCTTAATTAAAAAAACACAATTTTTGTCCAGGCGCGGTGGCTCACGCCTATAATCCCAGCACTTTGGAAGGCCGAGGCGGGCAGATCACGAGGTCAGGAGATCGAGACCATCCTAACACGGTGAAACTCCGTCTCTACTAAAAATACAAAAAATTAGCCGGGCATGGTGGTGGGCGCCTGTAGTCCCAGCTACTCGGGAGGCTGAGGCAGAGGAATGGTGTAAACCCGGGAGGCGGAGCTTGCAGTGAGCCGAGATCGCGCCACTGCCCTCCAGCCTGGGCAACAGAGTGAGACTCGGTCTCAAAAAAAAAAAAAAAGCCAATTTTTAAAGAAATGTTATCTTACTATGTTGCCCAGGCTAGAGTGCAGTGGCTCTTCACAGGCCTGATCGTACAGCACTTAGAGCCTTTAACTCCTGGGCTCAAGTGATCCTCCTTCAGCCTCTCGAGTAGCTGGGACTCCAGGCTTATGCCACCACACCTGGCTCTCACATAGGTTTTTAAACTTGGCTGGAAAGAGAAAAGGACCTAAGAGTTGTAGAATTGCCTGCCCCATCCCTCCCCCCAACCTCTCCCGGCTTGTAGCCCAGCTAAACAGGAAACCAGGCTTGGGTCCTTGCCAGAGCCCAGGCTGGGGCAGGAAGCTCAGGAAACAAGTAAGACCCTCCTCAGCATAGAAGAAGGCTGCTCAGAAATCCGTGGGAAGCAAAAATAAACCCAGCCCTTGCTGAACTCTCTCCCAGAGGAGGAAAAGATCACAGTTGCTTCTACTCCCTAGTATGAGTCAAGCATAGCCCTAGGAAGATTCAGAGAGCAGATGCAGGAGCTGCATGAAGTGAGATACTGCTGTCCCAGTGAGAACACACTCAGTAAGGACCCTCCCCTCAGAGAAGCACAGGGCTTAGTGAAGCAGGGTGGGATACACGTGGTCTGAAGACACTCCAGGGCTATCTTGGGCTGATAAGGAAGGAAATGATGGTACAGGATAAGAGCAGTGGTGGAAGAAGCAGACCTAAAGGAGAGAGGGCCTGAAACCAGGTGATACTTGTGGGGTATGAAGGCAGAGAATTAACAGGGTTCTTTGCTGTACAAATGTGAAGGAAATTCCTGATGGAATAATGAATCAAGGCAATGACAGTCAAGAGCTGTAAAAACATTAGGTGAAAGGCTGAAGGGGGCTTTTATTTTTTATTTTTATTTTTGAGACAGGGTCTCGCTCTGTTACCTAGGCTGGAGTACAGTGGCACGATCATGGCTCACTGCAGCCTCGACCTCCTGGGCTCAGCAATCCTCCTGCCTCCCAAGTAGCTAGGACTACAGGTGCATGCCACAATGCCTAATTTTTGTATTATTTTTGTATGGGGATGGGGGTCTCACTATGTTGCCCAGACTGGTTTCGAACTCCTGGCCTCAAGTGATCCTCCTGCCTTGGCCACCCAAAGTGCTGAATTACAGGCCACTATGCCTAGCCAACTTTTATAGTGGAGAGATCAGGCTAACTACACCACGAATCAATGTGAACACTACAAAAAACAGGATAAACATATGTCATGTGCTTCCTGGTATGAAATACGTACACATCACACCTCAAAAGGTAAACTGTGGCATACACATCACACCTCAGAAGGATTCTTTACAAAAAGTTGAATTTAAGTCTGATCAAACCTTGAAATCTAACTACCAATTTGCAAAAATACAGGAGGCAGAATAGGATAAAAAAAATCACAAGGATGCAGTCAACAAAATCCAGAATGTGGGAAACTCTACAGGACAAAGGACTGAACTTTTTGTTGGTTTTTGTTTTTGTGTTTTAACAAATAAATTGCAAGAAAAGAAAAAGTGGTGGGAGAAACTACAGATTAAAAGAGACATATCAGGCCAGGCATGGTGGCTCACGCCTGTAATCCCAGCACTTTGGGAGGCTGTGGCAGGTGGATCACCTGAGGTCAGGAGTTCGAGACCAGCCTGGAAAACATGGCAAAACTCTGTCTCTACTGAAAATATGAAAATTAGGCAGGCATGATGGCACGTGCCTGTAATCCCAGCTACTCAGGAGGCTGAGGCAGGAGAATTGCTTGAACCCGGGAGGCAAAGGTTGTAGTAGGCCGAGATCACGCCACTGCACGCCAGCCTGGGTGACAGAGCGAGACTCCATCTCAAAAAAAAAAAAAAAAAAAAAGAGACATGTCAACCAAATGCAATGTGTGAGCCAGATTCAAACCAACCAACCGATTTTTATGATGTTAAGGAATTAAAGGATTTTTAGGGGGTGATAATGGTATTTATGTTAAAAATAGTAATGGTGTGATAATGGTAGTTATGTAGAAAATTATCATTTTTAGAGATAGTATAATGTTATAGATGATTATTCACCCATACCCCACCTACTGGATTATCTTGAATGTTAAATTATTAAATTTAATTCAAATATTCAAACATTAAATAGATATTCAAATATTAAATTATTCAAGATAATCCAGTAGGTGGGGTATGGGTGAAATAAGATTAGCCTTGTGTTGACAGCTGTTGAAGTTGGGTGACAAGTACTAGGGGGTATGTGTTTGAAAATTTCCAGGGCAAACCATTTAAAAATGTGAAGGAAGTGAGCAATCTGGATCTGCCTCCTCTAGCCCACTGACATTGGGGAGAATAATAGCAATGTTGACTTTTTCATATGTTTCGTGAGCCCTGAAAATTGACCTTTGGGAACCGAAACAGCAGTAGGACACCCTCCACTATCACCAATGGTGGGGATCTCCAGGAAGGCCCACTCTGCTAACAGACTCAGCCGCCCTCTGCAGGTCCTCCAGTCCAGCTCCACTCAATGGGAATCTCTTCCAGAGATCAGTGAAAGCACAGAGCAGGTCCTTCTCCAGCCTGGCCTCACCACAGCCCTGTCAAGGAGGCCAAAGACTCTTCTCATTTGGTGATGAGAAGAATAACCCATCTCCTCACTCTCTCCCACAAAAGTTCCCTTGGGAATCACGGACAGAAAAAGGAAATCAGCAACCCTTTCATTATCATCAACCCTTAGACCAGAAATAATATAGTAATTTGCAGCTCATTTTCACATACATGATCTTATTTATTTTACAAATGCCTGAAAGAGGTTAGCAGGCTGGCCAAAGGTCATAACAAAAGTGGTAGTAGCTAGGATATACCCAGCCTACTTACCACTGCTGTGCACAGCTCCTGCCCTAAGGCCTGTGCCCCCCACTAGCTTATCCTAATTTCCCCACCCCCTCAAGCATACTCAAACCAGTTCCTCCTGTGGGAGCTTCCTGTGACTGTCTCTCTGCTGTATCAGAGCCAATGGCAAATGAAGGATGTGAAATATGAGATTCCATCAGTAAGTTGATAGGGAGGCTAACAGATGGTCAAATCTTGGTTCTGACTGGTTCCCTTTGGTACCAATGTTTGCTACATTAAATACCAACCCCCAACTTGGTCTCCCTCCCTGACTCCACATAATTCTCCCTCCCCTTCCCTAAACCACTAGCTACTACCACTTCCCCATATCATTATCCCCACTTGGCCTTTCACTGAGTCCTCTAGGCCAGAGGTGGATGCAGCAGGTCAGCTGAGAGCTGAGAGGACTTTCTGGAAGCTAAAATCCTCAGGGAACAGCTTTGGCATTCATAGGAGGCTCAGTGGAGGCCCCTTTCACCAGCTGCTGCAATTTGCATGCCAATGTGGCTACTGGCTTTCCCATCAGAGGCAAGTCTGCCCCCAGACAGAATGACCTATACATTTGGGTTTTGTGGTAAGGAGAAACATATGCCTGATACACTACGAACAGGACATCCAGGCTGGCACTCTTCCTTTCCTCCAAGATCCCCAGAGACTTTCTCCATTTCCAGGAGGATGTGTACAAGTCATATAATGTTGGAAGACTCAAGTAGGAGCTCTTCATCAGCAAAGCTAAGTTTTTTCCTCATTAAATATTAAAGCTTACAACTCCATTAATAGCTTCTCCAGCCCCCACAACAAAGCTGACGGCACAGTTATCAGCTCTGCTACCAATGGAAGAGGGGCTGGATTGGCCTTCTTATGTTATTCTATGTCCCTCACTTCTGAAAATGTACCTAATGCTGCAAAGGGAGAAGATGGGAAAAGGCCAATTTGTAAGGAACTCAGATTGCTAACTCAGCTAGGGACCCCTGCCCACTGGGGAGCCAGGAGCACGTCACTCCTTGTAAGAACAAAATCCTTCTCATCCTGTGGTCTGAGTTCAAACATCACTTTCTCATAGAAGCCTTACCTGACATCCACAATCTAATGTAAGAGAATAATTTATTATTCTCTCTTTTCCTACTGCATTTCTTGTCTTTTCTGTCACTTGTCATAGTTGGTAATTGTGTTTGTGCACTTTGTTTAGTATCTGTCTCTCCTACTGGATTGCCAGCTTATGAAGGTAGGTACCATGTTTGCTTTATTCATCATTTTACTTCCTATGTTTGGCTCAGTGTCTTGCATATAGCAGATGCTCAAAAGATGTTATTTGAATAATGAATGAATGTCCCATCCCTGTATTCCCCTGAATCTCCCTTAATTCCCCAACATGTAGCTTCCACTCTACTAATTCTCACCTACTCATCCTCCTCTAGGTCTTTGCTGTTCCCCTCCTTAGAATAACCTCCCAACCTCCTCCCGACTCTTACTCATCTTTAAAGGAGCCAGCTGTATTCTTCTGTAGTTCTGTTTCATAAGAGCAAGCATCTTCTTCACCAGTCTGTAAGTTCTAGAGGTAGAAGCTATCTGCCAAGGAGATCAAAGGGGAGTTGGGGTGACAAGACTCACGGCACATTAAAGTGGACACCCTAAACCAGAATATCATTTATATAAAGTTATGTGCTAGAGGTTATAGAGGCTTAGGGATTGGTTAAGAGCTCACTAGAATATTCAGGGAAAGCTCTCTGAAGAATGGGAGTTTATATTGCTCTCTGAAGAATGTGTACGAGTGAAATGGGCAGAAGAGAATGGTTAAGAGGAGAGGAGGCCTCATGGTGCCAATAGATGAAAGAAGGTGAAGGACATGGCTGGACTTACTAGAAAGAAAGTTGGCTTGAATGATAGCAAGTATGGCCAGCTTTGAGGGGTAAAAGCCTAGTGTAGATGCCTCAAAAGCCAGTGGAGAAGTTCAAGCTTGATGTAGAAGAACTCAATTGGGTTCCAAGTTGCGAAGGAGGGTCTAATCTAGGCCATGCCAACCTCCAGCTGGGTAATGGCTAAGCCTGTTTACCTTTCTGGGAGTCTGCTTGCAGATCTATAAAGTGGGCAAAATGATTTTCCTAATCTACTTAATGAGATGGTTCAGGTGCTTTGGAAACATATTTTCACCTACCTTAAAAAGGAATTAAAGATAGGCTGGGTGCAGTGGCTCATGCCTGTAAACCCAGCAATTTGGGAGTCCGAGGCAAGAAGATCACTTGAAGTCAGGAGTTTAAGACCACCCTAGCCAACATGGTGAAACCATCTCTACTAAAAATACAAAAATTAGCTGGGTGTGGTGGTGCGCACCCGTACTCCCAGCTACTCGGAAGGCTGAGGCAGAAGAATTGCTTGAACCTGGGAGGCAGAGGCTGCAGTGAGCCAAGATTGTGCCACTGCACTCCAGCCTGGGCAACAGAGCGAGACTCTGTCTCAAAAACAAACAAACAAACAAACAAACAAAAAAAGCAGGGCAGGGGGAATTAAAGATAGGGATAAGACACTGTACCCATAAACTTTACACAATGACAAGGTATTAGGGCCACAGGACAGGTAAATGGAGAGCTCACATCTCACTGAAGGATAGAAAGGGATGCACAAAGAAGATGGTGTTTTTGTGACAGTCCTTGATATATAGGAAACATTAGCAAACACCTATTCACAGAAAACTAGAAAAGTGCTGCTTGTGCTAAGTTCCACGGTGGATTCTTGGACACGTTTATAGTACACACACATAACAGAACCATGTTTACTGCTAGAATATTATTCCTAGCACCTACTTTGGAAGGACTAGGACATTTGCACAGAGCAGTGTGTCTTCCTGGTGCCCTGGCCTCTGGCCCAGTTTAAGAACTGCTACCGTAGAGAATGTGAGGTAAGAACACATTCACATTCCCACCATGGTTCTGGTTCTCCCTGTGAAGCTACAGATAACATGAAGACTATCCTCCTTTTCTTGCCTAATCCCAGTCCTTTAGGTATTTGAAAACCTTAAAATGCTTTCTCTGAGACTGCTTATTCATAGGCCAAACAGCTCAGTTCTTCCAGCTATTCTCACATGACATGGTTTTGACTCCTTTCATTATTCTAGTCACCCAATCTCTTGAATGATGATATCAGTACAGAATGGAGGACTTCAGATGGTGATGACCAGTACAGAATAGGGCAGACTAGGATGATTACCTCCTAGGAACTGAATTCCATGCTTCTATTAATGTAGTCCAACAGCACATTAGCTTTGTTATATAGTGGACTTATATTAAGCTTTCTGTCCACTCAAGCACTAGCTCTCTTTAAAGGTCCCTACCTGCTCCAATCACACAGCCTCCCTAGATTCCTATTCAAATTCTGTCTTGCTGAATTCAGCCAGCTACCTTTCTGAGAATAAGAGTCACATTACACACATGTAGTGTAGTTTCTAATAAATGTGGAACCATCATCTCACTATCCTCAGTGTACTGTTACCTGTATTGGCAGTAAGCCTAGCTCAAGATGTGATTCCAGGTCCTTGCCTTGATTTTACACTGCTAAGGGAAAGGGCTACTCTGTTCCAGATATGTTCCGAGTTCAATATAACAATAGGTATGGCCATTAAATATGATCATGGAAGCTCAACTGACAATAATAGAAGTACAATATCAATATTATGGGTAGTGGCAGTCCCACAATAATCTACGCTGTGCAGGTCACATGTACAGCTCTGTGTTCAGTTTCAGGGGTGAGAAACGTAAAAGTATCCACTTGGGCAATTAGGATGACTGGGCATTTGGAAGCCAGTGTCCCAGGAAATGGTAAAAGGAAAAAGCAGGCCTATTTAGCCTGGGTAAACAAAAGAGCGCTAAGGCTGTATAACCGATAATAGGGCCTTTCCTCGCCAGTAACTTCTGGCTTATGAGTCTCTTCTTGTAGCCTATTCCTTCTTGCTTCTTTGGTCAAGGGCTTATAATTTCATATTAAGTGTGGCCAACCACTCATATGAAATTCATGAGATCTTTTCCTGAATCTGCTTCTTTCCCCCTCTTATCTGTTCAGCAGAGTCAAGGTTACTCCCTCTCACCTGGCCTATTTATTTCAAAAGGATTTTAAACTTTAATATTAATTCAATACTTCAGAAACCAATGCTGAAGATCAAGTAGAAAAAAAGTTTTCTTCATTTTTTTTTTTTTTAAGACAGGGTCTTGCTTTGTTGCCTAGGCTAGAGTGTAATGGTGCAATTATAGCTCATTGCAGCCTCGAACTCCCGAGCTCAAGCCATCCTCCCACCTCAGCCTCCCTAATGACTAGGACTACAGGCATGCATCATCATGCCTGGCTACTTTTTAATTTTTTGTAGAGACAGGGTCTCACTATGTTGCCCAGGCTGGTCTCGAATTCATGGCCTTAAGCAATCCTCCCGCCTTGGCCTCTCTAAGCACTGGGATTACAGGCATGAGCCACTGCACCTGGCCCCTTTATTCATTTCTTAAGGAGCCATATCATAAGACTTTAGCCCCTCAGTGAAACAGATTGCTTGGCTGGCTAACATCCCCAAGAGTTCCCCTTTCCTGTGTTCTTTGCCCAAGATAACTATGATGATTCAGGGCCGCTGGGATGGCAAGCAGAATACTAGAACTGTTGTTCCCCCTGCTGAAGACCATAGCAGACATGGAAAATCAACCAAACCATGTCAGTCTTTCATATGGAACCAGGACTCCGCCTTAGCATCCATCTTAACACAATGCTCAGGCAGCAATGACTGATCAAGGGGCACTGGCATGAAGGGTAATGCCTGTTTATCATCCATGCTTTATGTAGCCTGTGGAGTAGGAGGGTATAAAATTATTATGCAGGAATGCCTCTTGAGCTGTTGTGAACAGTGGGACCATTTATTGATACTGCAGAGGAAGTACTGAAACATCCCCTAATCGGGGAATCCACTTTTCACCTTAAATCTCAATTGAGATGGGATTGTTCCTGATAAAGGATTTGGATTATCTTTATCTTCTCTACTGCTTGGCAGAACATAAAAGCACAGAGCACAGCCCAAGGTAAAAATGAGAAATAGAACTAGGCCATGGTGGGAGCTAAGCTATGAGGACACAAAGGCATAAGAATGATATAATGGACTCTGGGGACTCACAGGGGAAGGGTGGGAGAAGGGTGAAGGATAAAAGACTACATGTTGGGTAC
Source organism: Pongo pygmaeus (assembly GCF_028885625.2). Lineage (NCBI taxonomy): Eukaryota > Metazoa > Chordata > Mammalia > Primates > Hominidae > Pongo > Pongo pygmaeus. Next base: position 22,759,303 of record NC_072386.2, on the reverse strand, counting down.
ATTGTACACTGCTTGGGTGACAGGTGCACCAAAATCTCAGAAATTACCACCAAAGAACTTATCCACGTAACCCAAAACCACCTGTTCCCCAAAAACTATTGAAAAAAAAAAAACAACAACTCAGCCATGGGATAGCCACACTGGTTTAAAAGTAAAGTACTAGCTGGCTGCAGTGGCTCACACCTATAATCTTAGCACTTTGGGAGGACATGGCAGGTGGATCTCTTGAGCACAGGAATTTGAGACCAACCTGGGCAACATGGCGAAACCCCATCTCTACCAGAAAAAAACAAAAATTAGCTGGGCATGGTGGTGCGCACCTGTAGTCCTAGTTACTTGGGAGGCTGAGGTGGGAGGATCACCTGAGCTTGGGAAGGTCAAGGCTTTAGGAGACAGAGTGAAACTGTGTCTCAAAAAAAAAAAAAAGTAAAGTACTAAATGGCTAATGTGTACAATATGTAAATTATATCTCAATAAAGCTGTCCAAAAAAAATAAGCATCAAACTAGCATTTGGTAGAGGGACGTAAGGGAAATAAAACTCCCTTAGAAATATTATGAGAAAAACAAGGCACTTGGTATTTGCCTGTGCACCTAACCAAAGTTCACCAAGGGCTTCCTACTGATAGCAGCAAGTTCAGACCCTGAAACAAATCAGCAACATCCCATTAGACACTAACTAGCATAGGGCAAAATGGTGTGGGTTATAAAAGACATTTAAAAGAACTAGGAAGACTGTAAATCTAGACTGGATCAGCACAGATACTGATTTCTAAGCTAAAGTTTTCCAAAGAGTATTTTCCATGAAACACATTGGTTCTGTAAGATGTTAACAGATGTAACATGAAAAAAGGTTCTATAGTTAAATAAGCTTGGGAAACATTGAATTAAAGTTGAAAAGGTTCCTTTACTGTAGGACATCTCAGAGCCTTTAAAATGTCAGTGGGCATTGTGATGGGATAGAGCATATAGTCTTTCCCAAAGAAATTTTTCTACGGAGCCTTTTTCCCCCATGAAGCATCCCAAAGGATCAATATTCCTAATAGACTACTATAGGAAATGCTGGTCTAAACCATGCATGGTGTGTGGCCAAGGGCTTCACCAATTCCTTCATAAGGACAAAATGGGAAATTAATATGGGAACTAGGTCAGGGGTGGTGGCTTACACCTGTAATCCCAGCACTTTGGGAGGCCAAGGTGAATAGATAGCTTGAGCTCAGGAGTTTGAGACCAGTCTAGGCAACATGGTGAAACCCCTTCTCTACAAAAAAATACAAAAAATTAGCTGGGCATGGTGGCGCGTGAATGTAGTCCCAGCTACTCAGGAGGCTGAGGCGGGAGGATCGCTTGAGCCTGGGAGGCGGAGGTTGCAGTTAGCCAAGATTAAGCCACTGCACTCTGGCCTCAGTGACAGAGACCCTGTCTCAAAAAAAAAAAAAAATGGGGGGAACTATAATTTATACCTTGTACATAATTATGTTTAACTACATAGTGAAATATATGTGGTTCTCACTCCACAGTTTGCATGTAGTTAATTCAATAAATCTTTTTTTTTTTTTGAGACGGAGTCTTGCTCTGTCACCCAGGCTAGAGTGCAGCGGCACAATCTCAGCTCACTGCAACCTCCGCCTCCTGGGTTCAAGCAATTTTCTGCCTCAGCCTCCCGAGTAGCTGGGATTACAGGTGGCCACCACCATGCCCGGCTAATTTTTGTATTTTTAGTAGGGACGGGATTTCACCATCTTGGCCAGGCTGTTCTTGAACTCCCGACCTGGTTATCCACCCACCTCGGCCTCCCAAAGTGCTGGGATTGCAGGCGTGAGCCACCGCGCCTGGCCAATTCAATAAATCTTAAAATGCTCCTTCAGGTATTGTTCTCGATAGATGGGATGTACTCTGCTTATAACAGCCAAGAATCTGATGGCCAAATCAGGCAAAACCAGGCAAGGAGCCACAATCACTGGTCTTGTTTCTGCCTGGGTGTGGCCTCTTGTCATATGTTTAGACTTAGGGCTGGAATGGTCATTCAGAAGACACCATTCATAGCTGTATGTCCCCTCTTGCATGCACACTCACATACCTCACCACCATCACAGAAACTTAAAATTGACCTTCAATAACCAAACCATCCGATCCTCAATTTGCTATCTCTGAATAACAATAATAACAACAAATACAAGTACAGATTTACTTGAACTCTCTCCTGAGAATGTAAAGCCTAGGAGGAAACTCCTGCGGGCGTGTGTCTACCCTCTCTCCCAAGCCAGACGCTACAGGCCTCTTTCCTAGATGACTTCCCTACTCCAGAGTCCCTCCCTGCAGCCAGAAGTTGATTTGGCTGTCCCACCGTGAGGCCTGTGGATCATGTGCCAATTTCTAAACTCCAGAGCAGACTCATATCCAGAGTTGGTTCCCCTCCTTCCTTCCTTCCTTTCTCCTGCCCAGAAAGCCAGATTCCCATCAGAGCCTCCTTAAGAAACAATGACTTGGGACCCTGCTGAGCCACACCTCTTGCTTCCTTCAACCAGCACCTATGGTTATCTGCCTCAGCCCAATTCTCCCCTTCTCACATGCTCTGGAGCTCCCTGAACCAGTTCTTCCAGGTCTCTAGGAAAGCACGAAGCAGCTAAGCCCAAGAAGCTAAATTTCCCATGTTCCCTTTCCAGACACGAGGCTCCACCTGCCTTTTTAAGGAGGTGAGAGGGTCCCTGAGACTAATCAGGTTTGAGTGAAGAAGGCTGTTTTCCATTTCTGCTCACTCTGGGCTATATAGGCAGTCAAGGGCAGCAGGCAGCTGGGGCTGGGAATGACTCAGCCTGAACCCCAGCTACCACAGAAGCACCTACCCACAGAGGCCACACTGGGACCTCTGAGAAGCCAAGTGACCTCTGAGTGATCTCACCCCAGAATTCTGCTCCTTTGGTACACCTTGCCTGGAAGAAACGCTTGGGCTCTGCTTCCACCCAACTGCAGCTTTTCAGGCTGGTCTCAGAAAAGGAAAGTATGTGTCCTTTTCCATTTTGACATCTTGCAGTGATGTAGTAATACATATATCCATTCCAGAAGGAATCAGTGAAAGAGCCCAGCTCAATCAGTCAGAAAAAAACCCATCGATTTGACTAGAATGATGGTAAAAGGCAAAGCCAGAAGCTGCAACATAAAGCACTTAGACAACAAAGGATTTTATTTTTTCTTCATCAAAGTGCTACTGGAAAGAAAATAACAACAACAAAACCCACTATGGCTCCTTGCTGCTACCAATTCCCTTGAATTCATCAAAGCAGGTTGCAGGGGAGAAGTATTCACTGGCAGATGAGCATGTTTCTCAGCAGCCCTTTTGAGGCAGAGTGGGGACAAGTGCCACTCTGACCTTTGGTTTTCTAGGACTTCTGGGTTCCTCATAACCCCAAGAATGTAGCTTCAGCAGTAGAGCAAAGGAAAACAGCAGCCTTCTCTGTTATAAGAAGTCCCTGAGACCAAAAGGTACATGGGCTTCTGAGTTTCCCGAGGTGATGATGGTCTCTTCCTCCATCCAGGTGTCCATGCCACAAACTTGAGAGTCATCCTTAACTCTCTACCTCTCCATTCCACCTCCCAACAGATATCATATCCTGCCTATTCCACCTTATTAGTATCTGTGTATCTGTCCTATCGTGTTTCTCTGCTTCTGTAGGCCTTCATTATCTCCTAGCAGAATTATTACACCCAGGTCTGTATTCATTTTCCAACTTCCAATCTCATCTTCTCCAATCTCTCATCCACCACTAACCTAAACTTAGATTTGATCATGTTATTCCCTTAATTATAACTCTTCATTTATTCCAAATGCACTCCTTTGTTTCTTCTTCCATGCCCTTTCTTGGCTTAGCCTCATTTTGTCAGTTTGCCAAGCTTCTAGTACTCTTCCTATGGCCAGTTCCTAGGGCCTCTGTGAAGCCTTCCCTGACCACTCGATGAGAGCCCTTCCTGCTTTCATTTGGCGCTCCTGGGCCTGGTTCTTCTCTTGCAGTGCTCACTATTCTATAGTGCCTCAATCTGAGTTCTAGACTGTGCATCTCCCTGGAGCAAAATTCTGTGCTATTGAGCCCAGAACAACATCTAGCAGAGAATAGGTTCTTACTTGGTGTTTGTTTGATGAGGAGATGAGTAGTAAGGAGCTGCAGGCTTGAACAAACCTGATCCTCAGTTTGTAATATAGGGCAGGAAAGAAGGGTGCCTCTGCCCAGGAGCCTGAGAAATACTGCTGGGTCATGAGCCACATGGATCCACTAGGAGAATCCACCCTTAAATTGAAAAGTCATCTGACCACAAGGAGGCAACTTAAGGCGCCCAGAACATAGAATATATATAGGTCAGTTTTCCACAGTGGCTACTTGCTATCTTTATAATGTTCTCTCCACCACTTTCAGGAGCCACTGTGGCCTACCCACTGAATTAATGTCCTGTCCTGACCATCCCCATCCATCCCTGAGTGTCAGGAAGCAGTAGGAGTCTGAAACTCCTTCCCAAGCTCGTGTAGTCAAAGAGTCAGAATCTCAGCATTCCTCACTCTCTCCCAAAGGAGGGTGTCACTCTTTCTCATGACACTTCATTGATCTCTACTCTTTTTGACATATATCTAAAAACCTTCCTATAGCCATCTGAGCCCATCCTTCTCTTGGCCACCCACTGGAGAGATCTTACTTGTCCCTGTATCCTTAAAGTACCTGATCTGAGTAGATGCTCGTGAACTAAACAAATGAGTTAACCGATAACCTGGTTTCAGTGAGGCTAGAGTAACAGTTCTTTCAGCTGTGCAGAGACCCTATCTGGTGCTATTTGCCATTCTTTAAGTCTCTTTGGTCCCTGAGAGCACAGGAGGCAGGGTGTTGCCTGACACAATTAAGTGCTTAAAAGCTCCATTTGTTCTTACAACAAATCTCTTCCTCTCCAATTGCAGCCGAAGAGAAGACATAGACTGTGCGGCTGCACCAACAAGCTGAGCAGACAGACAATAGGGCCAGAGAGCCTATCCCTGTTGCTCATACAAACAATATACCAAACTCAACCCAACTGATCAACAGAGAGCCTTGGGCTGCTGGGAACTTCTCTAAATCAGTGAGGTGTATGGCTCAGACACAGAGCTGACACACAAAATGTGCCTATCCCTGGCAGTTTCTTTGGGAGAATCTGTGCTCAGAAACACTCAGGATTGTCTGAAAGATAGATACAGCAGGAATGGAGTCCGGTGGATAGGTCTCTAAGAGGAGCTCTCACTCCTTTCATAAGAAGACAGGAGGCCGAGTGCAGCAGCTCACGCCTGTAATCCCAGCACTTTGGGAGGCCAAAGCGGGCAGATCATGAGGTCAAGAGATCAATACCATCCTGGCCAACATGGTGAAACCCTGTCTCTACTAAAAATACAAAAATTAGTTGGGCGTGGTGGTGTGCGCCTGTAGTCCCAGCTATTCAGGAGGCTGAGACAGGAGAATCACTTGAACCCTGGAGGCAGAGGTTGCAGTAAGCCGAGATCACGCCACTGCACTCCAGCCTGGGCAACAGAGCGAGACTCCGTCTCAAAAGAGAAAAAAAAAAAAGGAGACAGGAAGAGAACCTGGGGAGCTCTCAGAGATAGACCGGGCCTGGTTCAGCTGCTGAGTTGCAACAAGGCCAATTAAATAATTGGTGTGATGGGGAAAGGAGGGAAGCCACTCCTTTCAGGCAAACTCCCACCAGAGACAGGAGGCTCCATGCAGCTGTGACAACAGCAGCAGCAATAACAGGGCAGGGATCTCCTCCTCTTCCTCCCACTAGCTGAGATCTAATGCTTAAATTAGCACCTTGGAAACACCCAGATCTGCTGGCTGCCTTCTCTCTCAGTTCTGCCACGCCCCCAGGCCTTCTTTTCAAGCCTGAGTTTCTCTTTCAATTAAATAATTAAAAAAATAAAGATGTGCTCCCCCTAGAGTTTATCTTTCCAAGTAGGCAATGGCCTCTGGATTCTTCCCATCACTATGGGATGGGGAGAGTTATTTGATGATGGCGCCCATGTGACAAGCCTCTATCCATACAGCTTGGTCCAGAAAGGGGCAATGATGATGACACCAGCATTGCCTGGCTCCCTTGGGGCTTAATGAGTCAGCCCCTCCTCTGCCCTCAGTGGAGGATCACACTAAGAGAGTGAGCAAGAGAAACAAACTTTGACAAACTGTGGGCTCAAGAGCAGGGTCACATCTGTGTCTGTGTTGCTAACTACTCTATCCCTAATACTCAGTTTAATATTTGGGACAGAGCAGATGCTCAATAATTATTTGGTAAATCAATTGCTGAATCAATGATATCAGGTCTCTGTGGTATTCTTTAGAAGGGAGAATGAGGAGCTATTGTTTAAACTTTAAAGAGATAGTTTGTCTTCATCTCATAAATGAAAAAACAATCTAGGAAGGAGGAGAGACTTCCTAGAGGTCTCAATAAATGGCAAAAAAATGAAATAGGTCATAGCTAAGTCTGAGCCTGGGACCCTGGTTTTTATGGCCTATCCAAATACCCTTAAAGAGCCATTTTGCCCTCTTTTTTGCCCTTTACCTCTATGATATGCTATCTTGATTTTTTTTTTTTTTTTTTTTTTCTGAGACAGAGTCTTGCTCTGTTGCCCAGGCTGGAATGTAGTAGTAGGCACATGGCTCACTGCAGCCTCAACCTCCTGGGCTCAAGCAATCCTCCTGCCTCGGCCTCCTGAGTAGCTGGTACTACAGGCATGCAGCACCATGCTGAGCTAATTTTAAATATTTTTGTAGAGATGGAGTCTCACTGTGTTTCCCAGGCTGGACTATCTTAATTCTTTATGCCCCAAAATGAAGACTCCTGAAGAAACATCACACAAGATTCTGCTGGTCTCAGCAATACACAGGGTATTTAAAGGGTTTTGAGGTGCCTCTGGAATACAACCTGGGGACAGAGGTCAGGAAGCGGGGCAATGTCTATGACCCTCAAATGAGGATGACTATATTGCTATTTCCGTAAGGCTCTCACTCAACCTCAATAAGGTATTCTCAGGCCGGGCATAGCAGCTCACTCTTGTAATCCTAGCATTTTGGGAGGCCGAGGCGGGCAGACCACTTGAGGTCAGGCATTCAGGACCAGCCTGGCCAACATGGCGAAACCCTGTCTCTACTAAAAATACAAAAATTGGCCACGCGTGGTGGCAGGGGCCTATAATCCCAGCTACTTGGGAGGCTGAGGTAGGAGAATCGCTTGAATCCAGGAGGTGGAGGTTGCAGTGGGCCAAGATCGTGCCACTGCACTCTAGCCTGGGTGACAGAGAGGGACGCTGTCTCAAAAAAAAAAAAAAAAAAGTATTCTCTTGCAGACAAGGGTGACTTTAGCAGTTAAAAATGTCCGAAGGCAGTCAGAGCTTTTCTAAGTGCCTCCTTGCCACAGATACTTCTCCAACTCTAGGGCCACACAGACCGGAAGCAGCTCAAGAGTTCTCTACCCAGCCAAACCACTAATCAGAATTTCAGGCAATAACAGAAGCACCAAGGACAACTGAGACAGCCTGGTGGCTCTATTTCTTCTCCCCTTTCCTTGAACAGCTATTTCCTCCCTTTTTGGGAACCCCAGATGGGAGACAAGAAACAACTCATTGCTTCCTGTTCCTGACACACTTGAACCTCCTCTTCCTTCATCCACCCTCTATTTTGATTCTTGATTAGATGCTTAGAACTGGAAGGGCAATCTAGTTTGACAAGCCAGGTTAGCTAGAAAGAGAACTCAAAAAGGAAAATTATCTTCAGCCAGCCCAAAGTCCTTCTTTAAGTTCATGGGATGGACTTCTCTCCAGGATTATCTGGCTCCCAAATAATCCAATGATGGCATGAGGCTAGGAAAAAGTCCTGTAACACCTCTCTCTGGTTTAATATTGTATGCTTCTGTAAAATTTCTTTGTTTTGGCTCTTAGAACTGTCTAAGTAGTCATGAAAGGGGGAAAAAGCCTTTTGTCTCCTGCTAAGTGGCCACTAATGATTCTCTCTACCATCCCCCAAAAGGTGTGACAAAAAGGTGGTGATAGGTCCCTGCCAAGGCCCATCTTGGCTGCTGTAATGGGTAGGTTACTCGCCCAGGAAGCTACAAAGCACATCTGTCAGCCAGGGGGTTATAGGCCTAAGGGTAGACCTGTTTCTGGCCACCCTGCCTAACACAGAAGCAGAACTTCAGAACTTGGAGAACTCAGCTCTGCTCCAGCCAGCACAGCTCAGAGAAATGGGGCATCCACACTTTCGGGTTTGTAGCCCACCTTGCCTCCTTCCAATTCCAGCTCAGGCTCCAGGGGGATAAAGCGAACACAGCCTAGACATTCCCTCTCTTCCCCGCTCGCTATACGAGCTGGCTAGGCCTCCACGTCTCCCACCCGGTTGCCTGACAGACAAGTGAGGTCAGGTAGCCCCCTGGGCGGTGGCCAGCAAGCATGGTCTCCCTTACGCCTAGCCTCGGTGCACCCGAGTTGCCCTCCCCCTTCCATTCCCTCCGCGCCAGCAGCGATGACATCATTCCTCCCTGACTCCGGGACCGCGGACAGGCGGCAGGATCCGCGCCCAGCAAGGACTTCAGGCACGTAGGCCTAAGATGATGGGGGCTCTTCCCAACCAGTGGGCACAGGCAGCTCCAGCGCGACCCCACTTCCTCTCCCGTCGGTTCCCAAGCACTCTCATCTGCACCCCGATTCCCCATCTGGTCGCCGCGCACTCTCCTTCCCGGTTTAGATGCCCCCAGCCTTGTCTGCCTGCGCTCCCCACCGGAGAACGGAATTCCCAGGTTCTGCACCAACCACCTTCCCCCACTGGGTCCCTCGCCCCGGCCCGGCGTTCCTGTCCGTATATCCAGCGGACGGGCGGGCAGGCCCCTCCTCTTCTAAAAGCTGATTCTCAATCTCTCTTAGCCTGACGGCTCCCCCGCCCTAAGCATCACAGGCCTCTAGGACTAAACGCCTCCCCACCTCCCATCCCAGCCCCCTGGGCCTGCCGCCGGCGGTGCCCCATGGCAGTTCCCTCGCCAGTCCCGGCTATGGGCCTCCACTAGCGGTGTGCACCTTTGTGCCCCCTCCGTTCCATCCGACGGTGCTCTGCTTCCACCAACGGTGCCCTCCGCCCTTACAGGTCCCTTTGCTCTCATCCAGCATATTCTCCCACGGTTTTCTTGTCCTGCAAGTCCCCGTCCCCCGGCAATACGTTTTCAGGGATCTCTTTGCCCCATCCGATGGCGCCCCTCCGCACGATCCCCCCGGCCTGATTCCCTCCCTCCCCCTCAAGCGACGCCCCCTCCCGGCCTTGGCCTGCCCGCCGCCCGCCCCCTCACCAGCGGCTGCATCTCCGAGTGCGCGGTGGGCACCTGGAACCGGTCGATCTCCTCCATCATGGTGCCGGCGGGCGAGCGGGCCAGGGGCCGGGCGCGGCCGGGGACGCCGACGGGACCGCGCGGGGCGGCGGCCCCAGGAGCCCGGCGGGTGGTGCAGACTAGGCCTACCCGGACCAGTCGGGCGGGCAGGGGCCGGGCGGATGCAGGGGTGGGCGGGGGCGAGAGGTTCGCAGACTGGCTGAGGCCGGCGTGACTCCGTGGACTTGCCTAGCACTACCGCGGCTGTGGCCGGGCCGAGCCGCAGGTCTTGCCTCGCCTCCTACTCCGCCGCCGCCTCCTGTCAGCAGCTCAGCCACTGCGGTGACTCGGCAACTCCACTTCCGGGTCCGGGACACCGCCCGGATCTTGCATTATTCATGAGGAGGCGGTGCCTGGGGACCCCAGCCCCACCCACATGCGGGAGTTCCGAATGCGCGCGGCCGCCCGGCTGTGATTCCTGAGGGGGTGGGGCTTAGTGGAGACTCGCTCGCCACGCGCCCAACCCCGCCTCCTTTCCGGGCCGGCTGGGCGCGCCAGAAGCGCCTGCGCCTTGGCTGCTGGTCGGTTGCTGGGTAACCGCGTCAGGGAGTTGGATTCTATCTTGCAAGGGCACGGGGACCCACAACGACGGCTGTCCCTAAAGAACCGTTGCGACTGGTAACTGAAGTGGAAGAGAGTCCAGATTTCTTGTGTGTGGTCAAGGAGACGGACAAACTTTTTGTCTTCAGACGAGGGAGCGTTTTGTAGGCTCTCCAAAGGGTTGAGATGCTTCCTGCTTCTGCGAAGGCTCCCCATAAACAGCCTCATAAGCAGGTAACGCACGCACACCTTACTTCTGATGACCTCTGACCTTCGTCGTCGCCAGTGACCACTAATCATACCTCTCCTACTGATCCTTGATCTTTTCTCTGTTGACCCCAGCCTTCTCACCCCTGTGACCTCTGGCAAATGCTCCCACTGACCTCTGACTCTGTCCTACTCTTTCCCACTAATCCCGACCTCCTCTCCCATACTACCCCAACCCACCGTTTCTTACCTCTCTCCTTTTATCCACCATTCCCATCTCTTCACTTCACTTTACCCCCTGGACTCATTCTGACCAGTCTATTCTCCTTAACTTCCCCATCCCCATTCCCACGAGTCCCTTCCTCCTTGTCCTCACATTCTTGTCCCAAAGGAATTTTTCTTTTTCTTTTTTTTGAGACAGAGGCTCGCCCTGTAGCCCAGCCTAGAGTGCAGTGGCGTCATCTCAGCTCTCTGTAACCTCTGCCTCCTGGGTGCAAGCGATTCTGCCACTTCAGCCTGCCGAGTAGCTGGAACCAAAGGCATAGGCCACCACGCCCGGCTAAATTTTGTATTTTTGGTAGAGACGGGGTTTCCCCATGTTGCCCAGGCCCGTCTCTAACTCCTGAGCTCAAGCGATCCTCCTACCTTGACCTTCCGAAGTGCTGGGATTACAGGCGTGAGCCACTGCGCCCAGCCTCAGATGCATTCTTTATCCAACCCTTTGCTGTGTGCCTAGCTCCAGGCTAGGTGGGAACACAGGCCTTGCTGTTTGGGAGCCCACAGAGGGTGTGCAAGAGAACTAAACAGAATACAGGACAGGCTATGTGCAGGAGTGTGATTTTATTTTCTGTGCTGGGAGATTTATGAGGAGAGAGAGGGCAGGCAAAGAGGAAGAGGAGAGAGGCCCTTTTCTCATCCCTGTCCCCACCCCCACAGTGCACAACCCAAACACTTGGCCCCAACTATTTCTAGAGCCTCATATGTCTCTCTTCCCTGCGAGGCCCTGGTCCACTCCTGTGATTCATTCAACTATGTGAACATTATGCTCTTATTACCACCTGGACAGATGTCATCCCTTCTCACAGGAAACCCGAGTCATCCCACTTAACCCACTGAGCACAGAGTTCTGCTTTCTTCCTCAGCATCACCATGGAAGGCAAGACAGTCCCAGTTTCCCAAGGAGTCTTCTGTGGTGAAGCAACTCAGTCCTTCAGGAACTTTTTCCAAACCCTTTATGAATTACCACTCAGGCTAATGTGCAGTTTCCAGTTCTGGAAAGCAGGACTTCTATTTATTTATTCCAGATTTACCCCACTCAAGTCTAGGTATATTGAGGTTTAGAGAGCCAATCTCCATGCTACTTATGACTTTGCATATTTTGGTCTGGCCACCTCCATGTTAGCCTTTGCTTCTCTGCCTCTTTTACCTGGGCTTCTGTAGCAGATGGACCTGACTTTCTTAGGTCTCTGCAGCCTTGGGGAAGCTGCTAGTCCCATATGAACATGCCCTAATTTTATGTTGGGGTTGGGCTTTACGTTGAAGTTCATGTACTGTGTTTGAGCCTCCTGACCCTATATTTACAGGCAGTTTGCTTTTATTTATTTTTTACTTTTGTATTTTTTATTTTTGAGACGGCGTTTCGCTCTTGTCACCCAGGGTGGAGTGCAGTGGCGCAATCTCGACTCACTGCAACCTCCACCTCCCCGATTCAAGGGACCTGTCTCAGCCTCCCAAGTAGCTGGGATTACAGGCACACGCCACCATGCCTGGCTAATTTATTTTATTTTAGTTTAGTTTAGTTTTATTTTTTTTTTGAAACGGAGTCTTGCTCTGTCATCCAGGCTGGAGTGCAGTGGTGTGATCTTGGCTCGCTGCAAGCTCCGCCTCCTGGGTTCACGTCATTCTCCTGCCTCAGCCTCCCAAGTAGCTGGGACTATAGGCGCCTGCCACCACGCCCAGCTAATTTTTTTGTGTTTTTGGTAGAGACAGGGTTTCACCGTGTTAGCCATGATGGTCTTGGTCTCCTGACCTCGTGATCTGCCCGCCTTGGCCTCCCAAAGTGCTGGGATTACAGGTGTGGGCCACCGCACCCAGCCAATTTTTGTATTTTTAGTAGAGGCGGAGTTTCACCATATTGGTCGGGCTGGTCTCGGACTCCTGACCTCAGGTGATCCACAGGCCTAGGCCTCCCAAAGTGCTGGGATTACAGGGGTGAGCCCCCGCGCCCCAGGAGTTTGCTTTTAAAATGAACATTATTGAGGTTTGGTTTACATATAATAGAATGTACCATTTTAGTTGTACGTGTTGACAAATTTTAACAAATTTACACACGTATAAACCACCACCACACTCAAGATATAGGATACTTTCTCTATCCCAAGAAGTTCCCCGTGCCTCATCCCACCTCCTATGCCCCATCCCACCTCCTATGCCCCACCCCTGGCCTGCCTAGGTAACCACAGATCTGCTTTCTGTCATTACAGATTCGATTTATCTTTTCTAGCAACTTGCAGTTTGAACAAGCTTGGGGATGGGTTTCTCTAGCCCATTAGGGAGACATTAGAGACTAGTTACACTGAGAGCAGGGAGAGGTGACAGCAGACAGAAAGCAGAAAAAACTGGGTCAACTGGGCCCGTACGCATCAGCACTGCTCCATGGAGGGAAGGGTTGTTTTAGTTCAGAGTAAATATTGGCGTGTGGGGTGTGAGAAAAGGTTGGGTTGTGCTAGGTTGTATTTATCATTTTCTTGCCTCAGTGAAGACCAATTTGAGTCAGTGCTAATCAGGTGAGGGATGTCCTAGAGATGTTTGAGAAGTTGTCCCTGTCCTCTGGGAATTCAGTTAAATGGGGGAGACAGAACACAGGCAGAAAAAGATAAAGGAGGATGGGATCCCTAGGGATGAAGGGGAGAGAGGCCTGCAGGTTAGAGCAGCAGAAAGGCTTCAGGGAGGAGGTAGGTAGGACTGGGTTGCCAGGGGTGAGGGAAGATCAGGGTTGGGTTTGTTAGAGGATAGAGAGGAGTTTAAATTCCATTTGTTCATATCACTCCACTAGTGGCCTTTTAGTTCCCTGTTGCTCTCAGGATAAAGTTCCAAAAGTCCAGTTTGCTTGGTATGGCCTTTGCCACCCTGCCTGGTCTTGCCTTTGCTACCCATCCTACTTCAAACTTCACCATTTCTCTATGAAAATTCCACAATCCCAGCAAACTGAACTGCCCTCACTTCCTAGAAAGTGATACTCACACTGTTTATCTCCTCTAAGCTTTTGAAATCTTATCTGTCTGCGTCTACCTACTCTACTCCACCCTACCCCAAATCTTTCCTTCATATCCTATTCATACTTCGGGTCTAAGCTTGGCCTTCATATTCTTCTACAAAGGATTAAGTCCCCTTTCTGGAGGCAGAATAGGGTGATATCCCCTCTAGACTATAAACTCTGTTATGGTAAGGATCATGTCTGTCTTGTTCATTGTTGATTCCCCTCTACCTAGTACAATACCTGGAATATATTAAATTCTAAGAAAATGAGTTCAATATGAATTCTGAATGCCCGAAGTTGTTCTTGGAAATTATCATCTGAATGTGTCTGAAGGATGGGAAGGGGTGAAGCTGGGATGGGGAGACTAGTGGGGAATTATAACAAGGAAATGTAACTGTGTAAGTTTGGTTTTCCAGGTACATGTTTATATCTGCTTTGGCAGTAGGGCTATGAATGATTCAAATTTGAACCACACGTATCCATGCCTTAAGAGATGGGTTTTGGAGACTAAGATATAAAAATATTGATATGTAAATATTCATGCAGTAATTATTTATCATACCCACTCTGTGTTAGGTATTGTTCTAGGTATTGGTGATATAGCAAGAAACAAAACAAACAAAAATCCCTGCTCTCGTGGAGCTTATTTTTTAGTTGGAGGTGAAGTGGCAATAAATAAATTTGTAAAATATATAGTATATTAGATGGTGATAGATGCCAAGAATAAAACTAAATCAGAGAAGTAGACTAAGAAGTTCAGGGAATCAGAAGATTATCATTTAAATAGGATGGACAGGGAAGGTGTTACAGAGGTGGCATATGAGCAAAGACCTGAAGGAAATGAAAGAGCTATGCAATATCTGGGGGTGGGGTGTGGGGTGAAGGGGTGGGGATAGGGGAGGCATTCCAGACAGATGGCATAGCAAGTATAAAGTCCCTGACATGGGAGCCTGCTACACGTGTTCTGGATCAGCAAGGAAGGGAGTGGGGAATGTGGCAGGAGATAAGGTCAAAGAGGTACATTCCCCTACCCCATAGAGTTAATCAAATAACCTGTGGCATATTAAATTGGTCATTATGGAGCTCCATAAATCATAATTTGTAATTAAAATGCTTGAATGTCAGGCACCGTAAACCATGTCCAGCTCAAAACATCACTGGTAATGCCCCAATAGCAAAGCGTCCTTCCTGAAAATTGTGAGAGTGCCAACTGGCTGCATGTATACATGTACAGGAGGAGCTTTGCAGCGTTGCCAAACATTGCCTGGCAGCCAAACTTCTTAGTAGAAAACCGAATTAGAATCTTCTGTGAACTCCAGTTAAAAGCTAATTTTAGTTTATGACTAACAAATTTTAGTACCCCTTTATAACTCAGTTGGTTACCATAAAAAAAAATCAAAGTCTGGAATTTTACATCATTCTCCTGTAAAAGCCAAAGAAAAGATTTTATTTTGGATCATTTTGTGGTCTCTCAAGAGGCTCCTATAGTGCAATACTTTCAGAAATATTGATCTAGATTAGGGGGTGACTAGGGTAGGAGTGAGTGGGCAGGGTTGGGCATAAGGCCAGAAGAGAGTCTTGGATGATTCAGAGATTTTGAGCCTGGTGATGGGGCCTGGTATCCATAGATGAAAAGATAGGAGGTGAACAGAATGTAGGGGAAGTTGATGTGTTTCTGTATGTCCAAAGTAAGATAGCTTCACTCCTGTGACCTCAGTATCATTCTTACACGTATATTCCTCAAGCCCTAGATATGATCTTTTACTCCCTTACCTCTTAAATATCTCTCAAATTAAACACTTTTTTCATATACACTGCCACCTCCCTAGCCCAGCCTACAATCATCTCTCACCAAAGAGTGCTGTAAAAGCCTAGTAACTAGTTTTCCCTCATTCACTCGTGCCCTTTCCAATCCATTCTCTACACTGCATGAAAAGTGATCTTTTCAAACTGTAAATCTGATTGTGCCATCCCCAACTCAGAACACTTCAGTGACTTCCCATTGCTCTTAGGATAGGGACCAGATTTTTAGACAATCCCTCCAGAGACCTGAATGGGCCTGAGACCTACCCTGGTCTCTATACCTTAATTTGTACCACTCTTCTCCATTATTGCTGTACCTTAGTTCTATGTGCTGCCCCCTCTTTCTGGAATGCTCTTCACACCCTCCCTCACACATGTACTCACTCCTAAGATTTCAGCCCCCAAATCAATCCCCACAACCTGCCCCCAATGCCCCCTGCCCTGTTATGGAAGGTAGGGTAAGTTTCCTCTGTTATATAGTCTCATTGCTCTGTGTTCCTTTCTTCCATAGCATGCATCATGGTTTGTAATTATTCACTTATTTGTGTAATTATTTGATTATTGTATGTCTCCCCCATTAGATTGTGAGCTCCTTGAGAGCAGGGCCTGTGGATGTTTTTGCTTATATCTGTATTCTCAGCCCCTAAAACAGTGGCCATGATGACGTCAGAAGCTCTTGATGAATGTTGAATGAATGATCAACTGTGGTTGGGGAAGTAGCACAGGGTTCTATGGAAGCACGTGGTAGGGGGTCTTCATTCTGATTCTGGGGGAATTAGGGAAGACTTCTGGGGGGACCACCAGTATTTAAGGTTTGGATAGAAGAAGAAGAGTCCAAAATGGAGAATAAGAAGGAGTAATCAGAGAAGTAAGAAGACAACAAGGAAAAATAATATCCCAGAAGCCAAAGGAAGAATGTGTTTCAGTGAAACTGTATGGTCAGCCAAGTTGCATGTTGCTAAGGTGTCAATGAAGATAAACACTAAGATATAACTATTAGATTTAATAACTTGGGGACTTTGTTATTGGGGACTTTGGAAAGGACAATTTCAGAGTGAAAAGCTAAACTGAATTGAGCTAAGAAGGCAGTAAGAACTATGTAGGCAAAGATTGTGTTTTTAAGATGAAAGACTTGAATATATTAAATGCTGAGGGGAAGGATCCTGAACGGAGAGAGAAGTTGAAGATAAAGGAGAAAGATTAAATAATGACTAGAGCCAAGTCTCTGAGGAGATGATGTTGTGGACAGGAGGAGGCACACTTTGTATCAGGACAGGAGAAGGGATGGATGCAGTTGATAATAATTTTGAGGTTTAGCAGCAGAAAGCTGAGAAAGTTTTTTCTTCTTTTCCCCTAGTTGTGTTATAGAATTACTTCTGGAAGTGATAACTAGAAAACAGTTTTTGCCAATGGCAGTTCCATTTTGTTATGATTATAGTCATGCTATTTTCAGAGTTACGGTCTGAGGTTTGTCATGCACAATTATCAGATTACAAAACAGCTGTGACCATTTGAGGCCAGAACTTGTTTTCCTCCACTGTGTACTAGGGGGCCTAGCACATTGTTAGCACTCAGTACATGCCGGGTACTCAAATAATAATGGCAGAGGGCTCTTGTGCTCGTTGCTGGGCTTTGCAGCCTGCAAGTTGATGCTAAGGAGTAATGTTGACTCTCTGGCTCCAGCTGTGAGCAAGTCACATGAAATTGTTTTCTGCCAGTTAGGAATTTGTATCAAGTGTTCAATCTTTGCAGTCACTGAGCACTGACAGAGTTGTATGCAAGAAGCAAGCAAAGGACACAGCTGTTGTAACTTTAGTTTCACTAGTTTGAGTCTCACAACACTTTGTCCTACTCATAGAGTCACTGGATTCTGGTTTGTATGGTGGATTTATGTCCTCCATTTATCTCACCTCCTAGCTTGAGAACCCTGGGTGTGAGAACCAATTCGATCTTGGTTCCTCCTTAGCTGTCATCCGAGGACCTGGCACATAATAGATGCTTAATAAATGCTGGATGAATGAATAATGACTGAATGAGTTAGTTGATGAGTGAATAAATGAGTGATGGGAAGGTATGTACTGCGCTACTCTGAACACTAACTTTTCTTTCTTGGCCTGCAGAAGAAGCAATTCATGCCTCCTTTATCCTAGTTAAAGCAGCCTAATCCTATTAATTATGTAGGCACCCTACCCCTAATGTTAAGCTTATTTTTCTACTTTTATTCTTACATCACATCCATTTGCTCATTTACTTATTTTCTCAATGTGTCATGTATTCAGCCTCAAATCTTATTTGGGAACAAACTGGAGTGTATATGGACAAAATAATCTGCTGCTCCTTGGAGAGTCATCTGCTTCTGTGCCTCTGTGTCTTTGCTAATTATTTTGTTCCCTCTGCATGGAATGCCCAAGTCTTCTCTACTCTTTCTGCCCTTTACAGACCTGGCAAACTCTGAGGCACATTACTTTAGTTAAGCTCTTTAAGTTACAAAGAACAGAGGCTCACTGAAGTTACCTCAGATAAAAGAGGATGAGAGAAGGGAGAAGGTATATATGTGGGGAGTTACAGATGGTTATTATAAGTACATAGATAACCTAGAATTGAAATTAGAAAACAATTGATTCTGAAACAGGTAAAGGGACCAACTACTTCTCCATATCTCTCACGGCCTCTCTATTTCTTTTAACAACTATGTTTCATTCTTATTCTTATTTCCCAACTGGCCAGATGTCCATGGTCTCCGCTCCCTCATAATTTTAGTCTGTTTCCAGCTTATCATAGCTGTTCTGACTTCTCTACCTCACAAACATTTCCATGAATATCTCCATCCAACTACTGGTTCTCCCTGTAGTCCTAGTTCAAATTCTTAAGGAGGGAATCTGATTGACCCTAGCTCATCTGTTCATGCTAGGCAATGTCAGCAAGGGACAAGATCCTATGGCTCTTTAAGCAACCAAAGCTAGAAGGAGGTATTCTCTTTGCTCATCTCCTCCAGTGGAAGATATAACTTGGTTTACTCTAAAGTAACTTCCATATTGTTTCTGGTAAATCTCTTTCTCATGAATTGTGCAGGAAGGGGCCTCAGATTTCTTCTAGTCCAATGCTTTCATTCAGGGCTGATATTTACATTACAAAAGGTCCTGTCCTTTACAAAAGCCTTTACTATAGGGTTTTAAAAATAGCACATTTCTGCAATGAATTTTAAAATACAGCACACAGGCCAGGCATGATGGCTCATGGCTGTAATCCTAGCACTTTGGGAGGCTGAGGCAGGAGGATCACTTGAGCCTAGGAGTTTGAGACCAGCCTGGACAACACAGCAAGACCCCATCTCTACACACACACACACACACACACACACACACACACACACACACACAAATTAGGCAGGTTGCATGCACCTGTAGTCCCAGCCACTCAGGAGGCTGAGGCAGGAGGATCCCTTGAGCCCAAGAGTTCAAGACTCCAGTGAGCTATGATTGTTACCACTGCACTCCAGCATGGGCAACAGAGTGAGAACCTGTCTCTAAAATAAATAAATAAAATGCAGTATACTTTATATATAACCTTAAAGACCTTGATTTAGGGGATTTATATTCTGGCCACAGTGCAGAAATCTACACTGGACTTTCCCTTACACTGTAAACAGCTGTAAGCCTGGGCACAATATATGACACTAATGTTTTTAGGTATTGGACCATAGACAACATAGGACAGTGATTCCTGAGGGAAGGAAAACACTCAACATGAGTCACACATTTACCCTTGCTCTCTGCCTAAGGACAATTTCTTGATCATGGCTCAGAGAGGTAGATCCAAAGGAGAGCATGATGGTACCAGGGAGTAACACAGATGTTGGAATTAGCAGGCAATGTCTTTAAAGCAGCTGCTATAAATTTATTTATGGACATAAAGGAAATATTATTTTAATGGATGCATGGATGCAGAATCTAAGCAGAAAAATGGAAACAGTAGAAAAATACAATATCAGAAATAAAAAATTCGTTGGATAGGCCTAACAGCTGAATGTGAAGATAGATCCATGGAAATTATTTAATCTGAAGAACAGAGAGGAAGACGGTTTTTTTTTTTTTTGAGATGGAATCTTGCTCTGTCTCCCAGGCTGGAATGCAGTGGCGCGATCTCGGCTCACTGCAAGCTCCTCCTTCCAGGTTCACGCCATTCCCCTGCCTCAGCCTCCCAAATAGCTGGGACTACAGGTGCCACCACCACGCCTGGCTAATTTTTTTTTTTTTTGTATTTTTAGTAGAGACGGGGTTTCACCATGTTAGCCAGGATGGTCTCGATCTCCTGACCTCGTGATCCACCAGTCTCGGCCTCCCAAAGTGCTGGGATTACAGGCGTGAGCCACCGTGCCCGGCCAAGAAGGTTTTGTTTGGTTTTGTTTTGTTTTTCTTGTAAAAAGAGAGCCTGGCTGGGCATGGTGGCTCATACCTATAATCCCAGCACTTTGGGAGGCCGAGACAGGAGGATCACTTGAGCCCAGAAGTTTGAGACCAACCTGGGCAACATAAAAAAACCTCATCTCTACAAAAAATTTAAAAATTAGCCAGGCGTAGTGGTATGCCCCTGTGGTCCCGCTATGTGGGAGGCTGAAGTGGAAGGATAGCTTGAACCCAGGAGATCAAGCCTGCAGTGAGCTGTGGCTGTGCCACTGCACTGCAGTCTGGGTGACAGAGGGAGACCCTGTCTCAAAAAAAAAAAAAAAGAGAAAAGAAAAAGAAAAAACAGGTGCCCTGTTACCGAGGCTCCATTAAAAAATAATAATAATAAAAGAGAGGGCCTTCGTGAGCTATGGAATATATTATATATGTATTTGGAACATGTGTGTAGTTGGAATACCAGAGGGAAAAAGAGGAGGAAAAAATATTTGAAGAAATAATGGTCAAAAGTTTTCTAAACTTGGTGGAAAACATATAGGACTATCAGAAACTCAGTGAGCCCCAAGCAGGATAAATACAAATAAAACCACATCTAGGTCTTTCATAGTCAAACTACTGAAAACCAAAGATAAAACTAAAACCTTGGAAGTAGCCAAAGAAAAATGACAAATTGCATACAGGGAAACAATTATATGAATTGTGATTGACTTCTCATCATAAACAAGGTAGGCCAGAAGACAATGGAATGGCTTTGTTTTTTTTTGAGACAAGGTCCCACTCTGTCACCCAGGCTGGAGTGCAATGGCATGCTCACAGCTCACTAGAGACTTGACCTCCTGGGCTCAAGTGATCCTCCTGCCTCAGCCTGCCAAGTAGCTGGGACCACAGGCATGCACCACCAAGCCCAGCTAATTTTTTTTTTATATATAGAGACAGGGTCTCACTATGTTGCCTAGGCTGGTCTTGAATTCTTGGGATCAAGTGATCCTCCTGCCTCAGCCTCCCAAAGTGCTAGGACTACAGCACTTTTTTTCTTTCTATTAGTTTTCTTTTTGTTGTTGTTTTTGGTTGTTTGAGACAGAGTCTTACTCTGTCGACCAGGCTGGAGTGCAATGGTGTGATCTCAGCTCTCTGCAACCTGTGTCTCCCAGGTTCAAGCAGTTCTCCTGTCTCAGCCTCCTGAGTAGCTGGGATTACAGATGCTCACCACCATGGTGGCTAATTTTTTTTGTATTTTCAGTAGAGACAGCATTTCACCATGTTGGCCAGGTTGATCTCAAACTCCTGGCCTCAAGTGATCCTATTGTCTTGACCTCCCAAAGTGCTGAGATTACAGGCGTGAGCCACCACGCCCAGCCCTTCTATTAATTTTCTTAAAAGACAGATGACTGTTTAAAGCAAAAAACAAAACAAAACCATTATTGTCAAGTGGGGCTTACACTGTATACAGAAATAAAATATGTGACAACAATAGAGCAAACGATGAAGTAGTGGTGGTAAATAGAATTAGCATGTTATGAGATTATTACATTGTGAAGTGTGAAGTGATACAATATTTATTTTTAGTAGACTATGATAAGTTCAGGATGCATATTGTAACCCTTAGAGCAACCACACATGCACAAAATACAAAAAGGCACGTATGAAAAGCAAATAGAGAAAGCAAAATGGAGTACTAAAAAATTTCAGTTAATACAAAAGAAGGCAGAAGATGAACAGAGAAACAAAAGCAGATGAGAAAAACTAGAAAACAAAGAGCAACATGGTAAAGACCTCCAATTAAGAGGCAGAGTTTGTCAGACTAGGAAAAAGAAAAAAACAACTATATGTTGCCTGTTACAAGAAATGTATTTTAAATGTAAAAACATAGAATGTTTGAAAATAAAAGAATGGAAAAATAAACTATGCAAATGGAAAGCATAAGAAATCTGTATGAGTATCATTATCAGACAAAGTAGTCTTCAAGACAGGAAGTATTCCCAGAGATAAATGGGGACATTTTAAAATGACAAAGGGTCAATTCAAGAGGGATACATAAAATCACAAAGTGTATGCCTCAAGATATAAGAATCAAAAGAACTTCAAGATGTAAGCATCAAAAAATGACAGAACTAAAGGGAGAAGTAGAAATATTCATAATGATAATTTGATATTTTAACATTATTCTCTCAGTAGATCTGAACAGTGCTGTTAACCAACTTGACCTAATTAACATTTATAGAACACTACACTCAAGAACAGTAGAATGAAAACTACGCCCAAGAACTGCAGAATTTTCACAAGGATGAGCCATATACTGGGACATAAAATAAGTTCAAATGCATTTCAAAAGGTTAATATCTTACAGTTTAACTTAATTCAAATTCAACATCCATCCTTGCCAAAAAAGAATCCCAGCATATTAAGAGTAGTTTGAACAAAATAGAAGTAAATAATATCTTTAAAATCTCTGGGTATTTAGAAATTAAAGAATACTTCTGAATAACCTATAGGTCAAGAAAATCATAAGGGAAATTAGAAAATATTTTTAATTGTAATGAAAATAAAACATAAAAATTGTGAGGTGCTGCTAGAATTGTGCTTAATAGAAAGGTATGGTTTTAAATGCTATATTAGAAAAGAAAGGCTAAGTGTGGTGGCTCATGCCTGTAATCCCAGCGCTTTGGGAGGCTGAGGTGGATGGATCACTTGAGCCCAAGAGTTGGAGACCAGACTAGGCAACATAGTGAGACCCCTTCTCTACCAAAAAAAAAAAAAAAAAAAAAAAAAAATTAGCTGGGTATGGTGGCGTTTGCCTGTAGTCCCAGCTACTTGAGAGGCTGAGGTGGGAGGGTCACTTAAGCCCATGAAGTAAAGGCTGCAGTGAGCCATGATTGTGCCACTGCACTCTAGCCTGGGCAACAGAGTGAGACCCTGTCTCTCCTGGTCCCCAGCCACCACCACAAAAAAAAAAAGAAGAGAAGAAAAGTTTAAGATCGTCTGGGCACAGTGGCTGAAGCCTGTAATCCCAGCGCTTTGGGAGGCCGAGGTGGGCGGATCATGAGGTCAGGAGTTCGAGATCAGCCTGGCCAACTTAGTGAAACCCTGTCTCTACTAAAAAATACCAAAAATTAGCCAGGCGTGGTGGTGGGCACCTATAACCCCAGCTAGTCAGGAGGTTGAGGAAGGAGAATTGCTTGAATCCAGGAGGCGGAGGTTGGAGTGAGCTAAGATCAAGCCATTGCACTCCAGCCTGGGCTACAGTGTGAGACTCCGTTAAAAAAAAAAAAAATCAAAATATTTCTTCATATTAACAGGATAAAGAAGAAAAAATCCTATAATGATGACATCTCAATAGATTCAGAAACAAAAACATTGACAAGATTAAACATCCATCCACAAAAGATTGTTATAATGATCAAATAAGATAATATACTCCAAAATGTCTAGTAAACTGAAAGATGCTATATAAATGGAAGTATTTTTATTGTCATCCTTCTGCTGTGACACCCTGAGATGCACAGGCTCCTTTCTAATAAGATTTCTTGGGACCTGGAAAACATACTATTCAATTATTCATTCTAAGCCCTCAGAATGGAACTCAATTGCCTTGCATGGCAGACTGCATGGAATAATAAAAATAATGACAGCCAAAATGTCTACATTGCCACTAGTACTTGAGGGCTTACTTTATGCTGGGCTCTGTGTCAGTGCTCTTCATACATTATTTTATTTTATACTCACAGCAATTATACGAGGAGGGCACTAATATTTTTCTCCCCCTTACGACGCGGAAATGAAGTTTAGGGACTAAACACCTTGCTCAACGTCTTACATATAATTCGTAGCAGAGCCAGGTATCCAGCAAAGGCTTACTCTAGAGCTCCAGCTTTTAAATCCTATACTTTCTGGCCTTCTGCAACCTTATCTGGGAAGAGTCCTATATAATTGGCTTCTGCCCTCCTGTGTTTCCAGGGAGGAATGGGGCTGGTCTTGTATTCTCTTTTCCAGCATTCTGAGTACTGTGCTAACACTGCATTCATAGGAAAGAAAAATTTATCTTGTCGAATTTTACATTCTTAATTAGCATTTGAAATTATAAAAGTAATGCATATTCACATTTAATAGGCTGGGTGCAGTGGTTCATGCCTCTAATCCCAGCATTTTGGGAGGCTGAGGCAGAAGGATCACTTGAGGCCAGAAGTTTGAGACCAGCCTGGGCAACATAGTGAGACACTGCCACTACAAAAGATTTAAAAATTAACTAGGCCTGTTGGTACATGCCTGTATTCCTAGCTACTTGGGAGGGTGAAGCAGGAGGATCCCTTGAGCCCAGCAGGTCACAGCTGCAGTGAGCCATGATTGTGTTGCTGCACTCTAGCCTGGCGATGGAGTAAGACCCTGACTCAAAAAAAAAAAAAAATTATGACAATGAGTATATAACAGTATTAGTCCCCTTCCCCACAATTCTGTAGTCACACTGCATGGACAAAAACCACTGTCAACAGATTCTATATATTCTTCCAGAAATTTTGTATGTATATGCAAATACACATATACACATATTCTTAAAGTAAACAGATGGGGCATCTATTCCTGTAACTTGCTTTTTTATTTGACAATATGCCTTGGAGAGCTTTCCATAGCAATACATAAAAGTTTACTTCATTCTTTCTACTTTATTTTTTCAACAATATACTATTTTTTAATTGACAAAATTGTATATTTATCATGTAAAACATATTTTGAAATATGTATACATTGTGGAATGGCTAAATCAAGCTAATTATTATTATTATTATTATTTTGAGACAGAGTCTCGCTCTGTCACCCAGGCTGGAGTGCAGTGGCATGATGTCGGCTCACTGCAACCTCCGCCTCCTGGGTTCAAGCAATTATGCTGCCTCAGCCTCCCGAGTGGCTGGGATTACAGGTACTTGCCACCAGCCTGGCTAATTTTTGTATTTTTAGTAGAGACGGGGTTTCACCCTGTTGGCCAGGCTGATTTCGAACTCCTGACTTCAGGTGATCCACCCGCCTTGGCCTCCCAAAGTGCCGGGATTACAGGTGTAAGCCACCATGCCCAGCCAATCAAGCTAATTAACATATGCATTACCTAGCATATTTATAATTTTTGGGAGTGAGAACACTTAAAACCTATTAGCAATTTTCAAGAATACAATATATTGGTTGGTTGGTTGGTGGGTGGGTGGGTGGGTGGGTTAGTTGGTTGGTTGGTTGGAGACAGGGTTTAGCTCTGGTGCCCAGGCTGGAGTGCAGTGCATGGTCACAGCTCACTGCAGCCTTGACCTTCTGGGCTCAAGTGATCCTCCCACCTCAGCCTCCCAAGTAGCTGAGACTATTGGTACACCCCACTACACCTGGCTAATTTTTAAAAATTTTTGTAGGGACAGGGTGTCTTGCTATGTCACCCAGGTTGGTCTCGAACTCCTGGACTCAAGCATTCCTCCTGCCTAGGTCTCCCAAATTACTGGGACTATAGGCATAAACCACCACACCCGGTCCAATACATTGTTATTTACTATAGTGACTATGTTGTACAATAGTTATTCTTTTAAAAATATGCATAACATCCCATTGAATTGCTGTAATTATTTTGTTATTTATTTACCTAGACTCCTATTGGTGAATATTTGTGTTTTTCCATTTTAAAAAATTACAAATAAAGCTGAAGCAAGCAATTTTGTACATACATCTTATGCAGTTGTGACTGTTTCTTTTTTTTTCTTTTCTTTTCTTTTTTTTTTTCTTTTTTTGAGACAGGGATTTGCTCTGTCGCCCAGGCTGGAATGCAGTGGCTCAGTCTCATCTCACTGCAGCCTCTACCTCCCGGGTTCAAGCGATCCTCCCACCTCACCCTTCCGAGTAGCTGGGACTACAGGCATGCACCACCATGCCTGGCTAATTTTGTTTATTTTTTTGTAGAGTTGAAGTCTCACTATGTTGCCCAGGCTGGTCTTGAACCCCTGGACTCAAGTGCTCCTCCTGCCTTGGCCTCCCAAAATGCTGGGAGTACAGGCATGAGCCACTGCACCCAGCCTGAGGTGTGATTATTTCTTTTTTTTTTTTCCTTTTTTTTTTTTTTTTTTTGAGACAGAGTCTCCATGTGTCCCCCAGGCTGCAGTATAGTGGCGCAATCTCGGCTCACTGCAACCTCCGCCTCCCGGGTTCAAGTGATTCTCCTGCCTCAGCCTCCTGAGTAGCTGGGATTACGAGCACGTGCCACCATGTCCGGCTAATTTTTGTATTTTTAGTAGAGACAGGGTTTCACCATGTTGGTCAGGCTGGTCTCGAACTTCTGACCTTGTGATCCGCCCGCCTCGGCCTCCCAAAGTGTTGGGATTACAGGCAGGAGCCACCGTGTCCGGCAAGGTGTGAATATTTCTATAAGAAAACTCAAGAAAGTGGAGCCATTGAGTTGAGGGGTATATGCATTTTAAACTTTGGTACACATTGCAAACTTTGGTACAAAAAGTTTGCATCAATTGGCACTACCACAACAATGTATGTGTGCCTGTTACCCTGCATAGACCACTGTTCAAAGTTTTAATATTTTTTTCAACTGTACACACTTATTGAGTGCCTTCTGTGTGTTTTAGACACTGCACTAGGCTCAGAGATTTAAAATGTATTCAGTGTAGCTGGGGGAAGATTTGTTGGTGAATTGCTGCTGTTCCTTTGGGACTAAGAGCTTTTACCCTTTTAGAAACGGAAACTGCAAGCTGGTGAGGTATTTAGTTTCAATTTAGCTTAATGGAAAACTGTTAGTGAGTTTTAAAATAAGGACCAAGACAACTGAGATGGTAAAAGAAGTCTCCTGGGCCCCAGGAAGGAGGATGCAGCATCTGTGGGTTTGCATGCTTTGAAGAGCCCCTCTTTCCAGGAACAATCATGTTTCAGCATTGAACTCTTGAGTGGAGATGTGAGCTGCTGAAATCTAGTCATCCCTAAGGCAGGTGCTTCCTAGTAGGTAGGTAAAGGGCCACACAGATCCCGTGTGACTGACAGCAGAGCAGGGTCTATAAGTGGGAAGGTAATGCTGTCAGCCATCATTTATTGGGCACGCACTCTGGCCAGTTGCACATAAAGTGCACCACACTATGCACCTTATGTGTGTTGTTGACTCATTTAATCCTCATAACAAGCCTATGATTGTCTGAGAGTGTCATTATAATGCCCATTTTTAAAATGAGGATACTGAGGTTCAAAGAAGACAATTAACTTGCCTGGGGTCATAAAACTATTAGCAGAGTGGGGATTCAAACCCAGCTATGGTTGACTTCAAAGCCCACACTTGGGTTCCATGGCTCCATCTGATCACATATTCATTTTTAAAATATTATATATTTATAATAGAGAACAGCTTAAGAATTTTTTATCCCCTTATTTATCCCTAAAATACGCTCAGGGACAAATAGATCGCTTGCATTGTTCAGTGGGGTCATGAACCAAAACAGGTCTAAATGCAGGTAAATGACCAGTAGGTGGTAATAATAATTATCTCTTACATTGACAGAATTTTTGTTTTCAGTGTATCCTTCCATTGACCATGTCATTTGATCTGAACAATTCTCAGTGTCGTTGTCTTTAAAAGGGGAACAGTTTTACCTACTTTGCAGGAAGGCTGTGAAGATTGGGAATAATGACCGTACAATGCCCAGCAAGGTGCCTAGCTATTAGTGAGTGCTCACTAGATTGCAGTTAGGGATGGTGATGGTAATCAACTGGTCTCTGCCTCTCTCCCCTCCCCTAATCCCGCTGCAGATAGTACTAGGTTGATAGACTTCAAACATCTGCCCTTGGTATGTCACTGCTGTACATGAGAATGCCTCTTTCCAACCACCTCATTCTCTCTCAGCTCCTCTCCACAGCTTTCCAGACTTCTTTGGGACTTCCTCTCTGCCCTTTGGCTTCCTCAAGTGTTCAAGGACAGACCAAGTGGGGCTGCACTGGAAGCTGCTTATGGAAAAAGACAGTCCTTAGGGCTGGGCCGAGTTAGGAGGAGTGTTAACTTAAAGATCATCCAAAAGTGTGCTGAGCCAAGGAGGTGATCCAGAGCTGTGCTAGAAGAACAAGGGGGTTAAAGGCCCAGAGAGGTGGCATCTTGAATGAGGTAAGGGGACCCATGCAGAGGCTAGCCTGACAGAAGGGTGGCCAGACATCATGGTTGGTAGTATTGAGGGAAGGGAAAGGATGCTCGGCATAGAGCAGTGAAGTCGGATGGACCATGGAAGAAATCCTGTGAACCTAAGGAAAGAGAGGAGGCATTTTATTTGGGCAGCTCCCTTCTAAATCAGCCACTATCACCTGTGTGAGGCTTGGGGCATATCTAACCACTGGGCACACAGGCTCAGTCCCTCTGCTTACATGGCTCTTCCCTACATAAGCTTAGGGAGAATTGTACATGACTGAGTGTGGCCGTATGAGGGGAAAAGTAGGAGATGAGGTAGATGCCATGTTCAGGGGCTTGGGCTTCATCTCATGGCGGAGGGTGGGCTCTTGGAGGCTTTATTTTATTATTTTATTTTATTTTGAGACAGGGTCTCGCTGTGTTGCCCAGATTGGAATGTAGTGGCACAATCATAGCGCACTGCAGCCTTGAATTCCTGAGGTCAAGCAATCCTCTTATCTCAGCCTCCCAAGTAGCTGGGACTACAGGCACACACCACCACACCCAACTAATTTAAAAAATTTTTAATTGGAGACGGGGTGTGGCTTTGTTGCCCAGGCTGGTCTTGAACTCTTGGAGGCTTTAAATCAAGAGAATGACACAATCATATTTATGTTTTAGGAAGATCATTTGTAGATAGTGATTAAGAGTTTGGGTTCAAATCCTGGTCAACTTTGGGTCAGTTGCTTGATGTCTCTATACCTCAGTTTTCTCATTTGTAAAGTAGGAATAATGATAGTTCCTACTCCATACAGTGGTTGTGAAGATTAAATGAAATAATGTGCATAAATAGCTTAGTAAATGACCGGCCCAGAGTAAGTTCTCAGTAGCAGTAATTATAATGATATAATCATTAGAGTAGGGAGAAACTGGAGTCAGGGAGATCAAATGTAGTTAGGCAAAAGATAGTAAGGGCCTGAAATAAGGAGAGGATTATTAAGAAAGATATTAAAGAAATAGAATTGTTAGGCTTTGAAACATAATGCTAGTGAGAGGGTGAAGAAAGGGCAAATATCTTTAATGGTTCCCAGTTTCCAACCTGGGTGACTAAATGGATAGTGGTGCACTTGAGTGAGAGGGGGAATCCTGGAGGAAGTGGCATTTTAGGGTGAAAAAAACATAATGAGGTCAGTTTTAAAGATATTGAGTTTGAGTACTCTGTCATCAATTTGAACAGGAGGTTCTGGGAAGTCTAAGCTACAGAAATAGATCTGGGGAGACCAAGACCCTGTCTCTCTCTCTCTCTTTTTTTTTTTTTTTTTTTAGTCTCAGCTCACTGTGACCTCTGCCTCCCAGGTTCAAGTGATTCTCCTGCCTCAGCTGCCTGAATAGCTGGCATTACAGGCGTGCACCACCATACCCGGCTAATTTTTGTATTTTTAGTAGAGATAGGGTTTCACTATGTTGCCCAGGCTGGTCTCGAACTCCTAGCCTCAAGTGATCCACCTTTCTCAGCCTCCCCAAGTGCTGGGATTACAGGCTTGAGCCACAGTGCCTGGCCACGAGACCCTGTCTCAGGGAAAACAAATAATAATAAGTAGATTTGAGCTTTGTCATAAGGTGGAAGATGGAAGATGAAGCTACAGGTGGGGATAAGAGCACTCAAGGGGAGGGTGTACAATAGGAAGACCAGAGGGTCAAGCATATATCCCTGGAGAGGTCAAGGATATTGAGGAGCCTTTGGAGAGATCAGTGACATGGAAAAGAAGGTAGAGAAGTTTCAAGAAGGAGGGAGGGAGCCCTCAGCAATGTTGAGTCCTATAAGAGAACTGAGAAGTGACCACTAGGCAGCTGAGTTGTGATCGGTGACTTTTATAAGAGCAGTGACCTCCATCCAAATGGTAGCCTCTGTGCTAGTGATCCAAAGACGAATAAGACTCAGTTCCTGCTCTCACAGTGCTCACACTGAAGTCCACAACAAGAATGGAAAAATGCTCTGCTGTGAAAGAGTTCAGGCTGAGACATCTGTTATCCCATTGATCCACAGGGCTAAATTGTCTGCCACGGTGGGCTGGGAGGGTTTCCTCTCCCTGCTTCACTCTTTCATAGACATCTTCCCTTGGCCAAATAGAATGGCCTATCTAAGAGAAGAGGACCTTCTTTGGTCAATAGCATAAGGATGCCAAGCTGCCTCCTATGTGTACTGCAGTGTGATGCTTCTTTTCATAATACTATTTCCTTCTGTAGACCAGACCCAGAGACTGCAACAGAGTGTCTATTTACGTTTGATCATTCAGTACTTGTGATGGAAGGTGGAGGGTAGCCTTGCTTAAAGTGAGGAAAGGAAGAGTAGAGGGAGGTAGGAGAAAGGTGGGAAAGGAAAAGTTAGATAAAGGACTAGCAGAGGCTAGTTGGGTAGGGTTTTGTTAGGCAGAGATAGTGGAAGCAGGGAGAGGGAAGGGGAAGATGGCATTCCTGGCAGAGGAATGGTAACAGCAAAGGTGGAGAGGTGGGAAAACACAGGCCAGGCTCAGGGACTCGCTGGACTGCACCTCGGAGTCCTAGCACGTGAGTGGTAGAACAGGTTGGAATGGAGGCTTGGGGCCAGATGATGGAGTTTTGAGGGCTAGGGGAGGAGTTTGAGCTTTCTTCTGTAGCTTAATAGCTTCTGGGAGGAACCATCAAAAGCCTTTCAGAAATTCAGGCTTGTCTGTCTCAGGCTTCTCATTCTGCAAGACCAAGGGCCCAAAGTGGCAGCCTGACATTCTGTCTCCTTTGCCATGGTTGGGAAGTTAGGGCTGTAGCTGATTTCACTGGCCTGTTTTGCATTTATTATAGTGTGGCTTTTATAGTGTGTTAATTGAAATATTTCCAACTGCCAAAAACAATTACACTCAAATTGCCTTGTCAGTTCTTTTATTGCCAGATAAATGTTTTACAGACATATTTACAGGGGGCAGTGGTAACTGGATCTCGTTTTCTATTTAAGGCTTGTGGTTTCGGTTGGGATTGGCCCTCCCGTGCTCTATTGTGAGCCTGAAAGTTGTTACACGTTGTGACGCTTCCATCCCATTACCTTATGGATCAGAGGCTCTTCAAAGGAAAGTAGCTCTCTGGCTCTTGTGGCTTAGCCTCAGAGAAGGGTTCCCATCGTTGGAAACCTTGGCAACCTGACAGCAATTTGAATCCTGCTGCCTGCTCTACCAGCAACAATCCCAGCCCAAGATGAGACATGCTTTTCTCTTTCCCTGGAATTCCTTTCCTCCCTTCCACCCTCCAACGCTCTCCCAAAGACCCTATCATGCAAGAGCTGCAAGAGCTATAAGTGCCCATCTAGTCTAACTCCCTGTCTTTGCATTTGGGAAACTGACTCCTCTCTCTTTGCATTTGGAAAACTGAGGCTCCCCCAAGATCACACAAGTGGTCAGTGACAGAGCTGGAAGCAGGTTCCTTTCCAATGTGCCATGCTGCCACCAACTTGTGCCCTTCGGCTCCTCTGCTGCATTGAACCCTCCTGCAGTGCACTACGCCTGGTCCTTCCAGGAGCCCCTCCCTCATGTCTCCAGTCCCCTCATATGCTTGATCATCTGAAACACCTATTTGTTCTGTATATATACTGTGGGATTTTTGTTGGTTTGTTTGGTGGAACATTTTTGTTTTTTCGAGATGGAGTCTCACTCTGTCACCCAGGCTGGAGTCCAATGTGCGATCTTGGCTCACTGCAACCCCTGCCTCCTGGGTTCAAGCGATTCTCTTGCCTCAGCCGCTTGAATAGCTGAGATTACAGGTGTGTGCCACCACACCCGGCTAATTTTTTTTTTTTTAGTAGAGACAGGGTTTCGCCATGTTGGCCAGGCTGGTCTCCAACTCGTGACCTCAGGTGAGCTGCCCACCTCAGCCTCCCAAAGTGCTGGGATTACAGGCATGAGCCACCGCGCCTGGCCAACTTTGTACATGATGTTTTCTTCTGAAAAACATTTTCTCCACCTAGACAATGCATACTTGTCCTTTGACACCCAGTTAAGAAATCGTCATCTCTGGCCGGGTGCGGTGGCTCATGTCTCTAATCCCAACACATTGGGAGGCTGAGGCGGGTGGATCACCTGTGGTCAGGAGTTTCAGACCAGCCTGGCCAACATGGTGAAACACTGTCTCTACTAAAAAATACAAAAAATAGGCCGGGTGCAGTGGCTCACACCTGTAATCCCAGCTTCTTGGGAGGCTGAGGCAGGAGAATTGCTTGAACCTGGGAGGTGGAGGTTGCAGTGAGCTGAGATGGTGCCACTGCACTCCAGCCTAGGCAACAGAGTAAGACTATCTCAAAAATAAATAAATAGGCTGGGCGTGGTGGCTCACGCCTGTAATCCCAGCACTTTGGGAGGCCAAGGCAGGTGGATCAACTGAGGTCAGGAGTTCAATACCAGCCTGGCCAACCTAGTGAAACCCCGTCTCTACTAAAAATACAAAAATTAGCTGGGCGTGGTGGCAGATGCCTGTAATCGGGAGGCTACTCGGGAGGCTGAGGCAGGAGAATCGCTTGAAACCAGAAGGCAGAGGTTGCAGTGACCCGAGATTGCGCCACTGCACTCCAGCCTGGGCGAAAGAGTGAAACTCTGTCTCAAAATAGTAATAATAATACTGTTTTTGAAATCTCTTTATTGCCTGGTACAGAGATGAACACTTAGAATATGCTTTAAAAATATTTGTTGAACTAGTTGCAAATAAGAAATTCCCAGTGCTAAGTTACTTGGTTGTGCTCTTCATGGGTCAGTCCAACTGATGCTGAAACTGGGTTGCCTCAGATATAGGACCTGTCTGGCTGGGCGAAAAAGACTGTGTTGCCTCTGAGACTGTTTCTGAAACTTGGGAAGGCTCAACATCCTTTGACTGTGAGATCCCTGGGCAGGAGCCTCCCTGAAATACTGTTTATGATATTTCCATGTCAATTTGCTTATGACTTACCTTCTGTTTTCTGTTCTTCATTTAGAGCATCAGCATAGGCAGAGGAACCAGGAAGAGAGTAAGTGCTGAGACTACCATGGTCTCTCAGCAAGATGCTAACAGTGTGTTTTTGTTGAAAATATTATTTATATGTTTTTAGAAAATGCAAATGAACTAAAAGAAGAATGTTAAAATCTCCCTTAAACCTACCACCCTATAATAACTTTAGTTAACATGTGATGTTACATCCTCTCAGATATTTTTGTGCATATATAAAATTACATGTATTTATTTATTATTTTTCTTTGGAGGAATAAGAGAGATATATTTATTTTTAAGTGGAACCAAACTATATATGTTATTTTATAACATGTTTTTCACATAAAATATTTAGAGTGCCTTCCATTGCTAATAAATATATTTTTATAGCATCATTTGAAATTACTGCATAATATTTTACCATATGTTCCTTAAGACTGTACCATAATTTGTTCAACCATGCCTCATTGCTGGACCTTTAAATGTTTCCTTTTTTGGCTGGGTGTGGTGATTCACGCCTGTAATCCCAGCACTTTGGGAGGCCAAGGCAGGTGGATCACTTGAGGTCACGAGTTCGAGACCAGCCTGGCCAATGTGGTGAAACCACATCTCTACTAAAATACAAAGATTTGCTAGGCATGGTGGTGCATGCCTGTAGTCCCAGCTATTTGGGAAGCCGAGGCAAGAGAATTGCTTGAACCCAGGAGGTGGAGGTTATAGTGAGCCGAGATCGTGCCACTGCACTCCAGCTTGGGTGACAGAGCAAGACTCCATCTCAAATAAATAAATAAATAAAAATACAAATAAATGTTTCCTTTTTCACTGTTATTATCAATCCTCTAACAAACATCAGTACACCTAAATCTTTGGGCATATTCCTTAATATAAATTCCTACATGTACAAATTTGGGTCAAAGAGTATAAACAGTTATTAGGCTTTGATAAATATTTTCCAATTGATTTTCAGAAAGGTTATACTAATTTGTGAGTGCTCATTTCCCCACAGCCTCATGAATGCTGGATATTAGTTTTGGTTGTTATATAGTTTGCCAATTTTATAGTGAAAAAAATGCATTGTTTTATTTTATATAATTTTGATTGTTAGTGAGGGTGAACATTTAAAAAAATATGTCATGGGCCACTTTGGCAAGATGTTTAAGTGTCTACCAGGGAAAGGCAAACCTTCTAGTCCTTGATTTTTTTGCTCCAAGGACCTAATGGGACTGTGAGGCTTAAAATAACTAAGTACAGAGAGTATTGAGTAACCTTAAGGTGGTAGTTGGGAAGATAAAATATAAATTAGAGTTGAAGTAACAGCTTGTCATCCTTTCTTGATGTCTAAACCACTTTGCATAAAGCCCTGCCTTTGGCTGTTAGTCCTAAACATTAGCTTCTGGGCTTTACAGAAGGCAGTAGGGAGGAACCAGTTCTTCTGGTCCCACTACTGGGGCCAGAGGCCTACCGCAACATTCCAAGTTCCAGCTAAGCCTGACCCCCAGGGTAGAGGTGGCCAGGATCTTCCAGGCAATGAGAACTCTGGCCTGAGCAGTTCTTTTGGACTCTTTCATGAGTGGTATGTTATACATTTTGTATTCTACATACAAGGGGCAGAGCTTGGCTTCTGGGAGTGTTTGTGAATGAAGGGGCTTCCTGTATGCTTGTCCAAGCAGAACAGACACTCCCAAGCCTCATGTGAGGTTTTTGTCTAGGATGAAGATTCAGGGACTGAAGTGGGAGAAGGCACAGATGAATGGGCCCAATCCAAAGTCACAGTTAGACCCCCTGATCAGCTGGAGTTGACCGATGCGGTGAGTGAGTAGCCTCTTGTCCTTGCTCCTTGTACCTCTTCCAGTTTCGGAGATGTGTTCTTCCATAGTACATGATTAGGAGCTTGCCCAGAACCTGGGTGTGAGACATCTGCTGATACTCTGGGGGATCCTCCTAAGCCTCAGATAGGGTTGGGGGGCCTTCATGTATGACCCTCTTGGTATTTCTCTCCCTCAGGAGTTAAAGGAGGAGTTCACTCGGATTTTGACAGCCAACAACCCACATGCACCCCAGAACATTGTCAGGTACAGTTTCAAAGTAAGTCATCCCCTCCTGGGCAGGGGCATCTATACCCATCTCCTTGAAGTGACAGTGACTTGCTACATTGCAAAAGCCTCTCAGTAATTCTAGAGGAGAGCACTTATAAACTGAGGTCCTTGGCTAGAAGCCTCAGATTTCACACGGAGTTTTCTAGAAGTTTTTGAAATTTCTTTATGAATCTCCCTTGCAGTCTTGCTAATTGTGGTCTTAAGTGTCCTGCAGAGCCAGTCTTTTTAAGAATCTTGAAATGAATCATTTGGTTAGAAAAATGCTTTTCTGATATATGTAACACATTTTTCACTAACATAAACTATTGAGTCTTCAAAAGCTGAGTTTTCCTCTAGCCAGGCATCTGGATGGAGTACAATTTCCCTCTAGACAGAAGGAGCTGGTTTTCTCCCCTCCCCACCCCCAGCCCCACTGGAGAAGTTCTAGCAGGCTCCAGTCTCAACGTTTCTTGACATCACAGCCAGACAGGCTGGTGACCGCCTCAGGGCCCTCCTTTAGTACACATGGCGTGGGTGGGTAAGTTCTGACTTGGTAGACACATATTGGTATGCCTATATAGGGGACAATACTCTTTTCACTCATAGCAAGGTCAGCTCCTGTGGGTATGAACTGAAGAGAATTTCCGAGTACATTTGAGCTGCAGTGGAAGGGGTGCATATGTTTCCTATTTCGTTATTCTGAGACCCATTTGTTCCATGCTTACTGTGTGCCAGTGTCAGGTCCTATATTAGGTTTTTTACATAAAATATCTCATATAATCCTCCCATTTCTTTGGTACAGGGATTATTAATATTCTAATTTTATGAAAACTTAGATTAAATTAGATAAACAAATTACAAAAGTCACATGACCAGAATTCAAAGCAAGATTTCAACTAGTTTGTCTGACTCCAAAGCAACATTACATTGCTTCTTTAAAAAAAATTTAAAATATATATATGTATAATGTTTTGAAAATATAATAGAAACCTATGGTACAAATTTCAAAAGATTCAAAAAACAATGAAAACACAGTCAAAATGAAACCTCCCTCTCTCCCTGTCCTCTTTGCTGAAGACAAGAAGAATTTCTTTTTTTGTTTTTTTGAAAATTTTATTGAGATTTAATTTACATACTATACAATTCACCCACTTAAAGTGTACAATTCAGTGGCTTTTAGTATATTTATGGGTTGTACAATGACCACCACAATTTTAGAACATTTTCACTTCCCCCCAAGGAAACCCCAAGCCACTTAGCTGTTCCCCCTCAGTCTTCCATGCCTTCCAGCCCTCAGCAACCACTGGACTATTTTCTATTTCTACAGATTTGCCTATTCTGGACATTTCATATAAGTGGAATTATACACCATGTGGTCTTTTGTGACTGGCTTGTCTCATTTAGCATGATGTTTTCAATTCATGTTGTAATATGTGTCGCTACTTCATTTCTTTTTATTGCCAAATAATATTCACTGGTATGAATATACTACATTCTATTTATCCATTCATCAGTTGATGTTCATTTGAATTGTTTCTGCTTTTTGGCTATTATGACTAATGCTGCTATGAACATTTGTGTGCGAGTGTTTGTGAAAGATTTCTTGAACACACTGCTTCTTATTTAAGATTGTGTAGTCAACCCCTACACAAAGAGGCTGAAACAAATCCAGAAATGTTTCTTTTTTTTTTTTTTTTGAGACTGAGTCTCGCTCTGTCGCCCAGGCTGGAGTGCAGTGGTGGCACAATCTCGGCTCACTGCAAGCTCCGCCTCCCGGGTTCATGCCATTCTCCTGCCTCAGCCTCCCGAGTAGCTGGGACTACAGGTGCCCGCCACCACACCTGGCTAATTTTTTGTATTTTTAGTGGAGACGGGGTTTCACCATGTTAGCCAGGATGGTCTCAATCTCCTGACCTCGTGATCCGCCTGCCTCGACCTCCAAAAGTGCTGGGATTACAGGCATGAGCCACTGCGCCCGGCCCCAGAAACATTTCTTGAAAGGTGCTACTTGTGAGTTTTGCGAATGGCTTCCCTTGGGCAGCCTGAAAAGGTCAGAGGGAAGCTGCCTTATCCTCCCTGATGTTATGCTGGAGCACAGTACACTCTATGAGCTTCTGTTCTTCTGACATCTGAAAGAGGACCTCTGTAGGACTCAGTGTGCTGACCATGGGAAGCACACTACAGGCAGAGGATTGGCATTGCCTTGTCAATTTCAACGTACTCTTCTTGCCCCTCATTTGGGAGCCCAAGTCTCCTGGGAAAGCTCACCTTACCCAACCTTCCAATAGCCTCCCATGACTGGTGGCATCTTCCCACAGAGCTGGTTTCCATCTCATTGGTCCTGAAAGAGCTTTAGGTCCCCAAAGCTGCTACTTTCCTTTGATGTGGTGGAGTAGGGAGGCAGATGGTTCTGATCTAGGCATGCCTTCCCTCCCCTCACAGAAGCAATAGAGTCTGGGTTTCATTCCTAAACTGAAGAGGAAGATTTCAGTCAACTACTGGGGACAGGATGAAGGTGAAATCTCAAATAAAACTGTAAGGGTAATTTATTCCCTTGGGAATCTTCATCATGAAAATAGTTACTATTTTATTGAACATTAATATTGAGCACTTATTATATGTCAGACACTGTGTTAATAGGTTGTTTTTATTATTTTTAATACTTACAATTATCATGCAAATTAGATAGTATTAGCCTTCTTTTATAGACGAAGAACTTAGGGCTTAGAGTGGTTAAGCCCAAAGTCATGAAGATAAGAAGCAGCAGAATAAAGATTCAAACCCAATTCTGCCTGCCTCCAAAGACCATGCTCTTAACCACTGCACTGCACTGTCTCATCTTCCCATACATCTGAGTTACTGAAAGAGGAAGGGCTCTGTGGTGACTTTTAAATACAGAGCTTCCCAACCTGTGTGATGGCGATCCTTCCAGCCCTCCAGGGGCAGGGAGATCTGTGCAGCTGGACCCCATGAACTGGTTTCCCCTACTGTGAGTTTACTGTAGTGTGCCATACAAACATAGTTTCTATATGGCTTGAAAAGGGTTTGCATATCTGTTTTAAAAGAAGGAAGAGATCTCCAGTCTCTAAGTCAATTTTAGTGGTTGCAAGGGTGCTGATCAATGAGGAGGCTATCTGCAGGAACCAGACTATAAGCTCTGTGAAATAAGGGATTGTGTCTACTATTTCTCAGCTTTATATCCCAGGCACCTGGAAAATACTTGGCACATTGAGGCTGTTCAAAAATTATTTCAAGAATGGATGAACAAAATGACCTGGGCTGTAAGCCTAATCCTGCTTCTCGTTTGCTGTGTGACCTGGACAAATGCCAACCCATATCTTTTCTGGAATTCCATGGTCCTCTTGTATGGAACTAGGGGATTGGGGTTGTCTCTGAGAATCTCTCCAGCCTTAGAATCCACTAAGCACAGTGGAGAGAGGGCTATGCCAGGTGTGTTTGGTGACTGTGTCCGCCCAGGGTATGTGGTATGGCAAGTGAACTAGAAATCCTGAGCATAGAAGTGGGAGACAAGACATATAAGCCAGTGACAGGCAAATCTGGAGCCACTTGAGGTTGGAAAGGCAAGGTATTTTACAATAAATCCTCGATGATAACTTTAAAAAAGATTTTATTTCATTTGCCTTCTCTTCCTTTTCTTCTTTAAACTGAAATGCAGTGAAAACTTCAGATTAACTGAGGATTTGGTGAGTTACATTTCCTTTAACAAAGATGGACTGTCTTGGATCTTAGAGAATGAAAGCAGATTACATTTTGACTCCAGCTCTTTTAGGGACCCCTGGTCTGACTCAGCCCCTCTCTTCTTAGGAAGGCACATATAAGCCTATTGGCTTTGTGAACCAACTGGCAGTTCACTACACCCAGGTTGGGAACCTGATCCCCAAAGACTCAGATGAAGGACGGCGGCAGCATTACCGCAATGAATTAGTGGCAGGTAGGACTCTGGGCCATCCTGAAGCTACAGCCCTGAGCCTGTTCCCCTTATTCTGGTCACCCTAGGAAGTATACCTCTAAGCCAGAACTTTGCAGAGCCTCTACTAACATAAACTCCAGGCCGGGCAGGGTGGTTCTTGCCTATAATCCCAGCACTTTGGGAGGCTGAGGCGGGCGGATCATGAGGTCAGAAGATCAAGACCATCCTGGCTAACACAGTGAAACCCTGTTTCTACTAAAAATACAAAAAATTAGCCGGGCTTGGTGGCACGTGCCTGTAGTCCCAGCTACTCGGGAGGCTGAGGCAGGAGAATTACTTGAACCTGGGAGGCAGAAGTTGCAGTGAGCCGAGATTGTGCCACCACTGCATTCCAGCCTGGCAACACAGCGAGACTCTGTCTCAAAAAAAAAAAAAAAAAAAAGCCCAATAGCTGGCTGTCCTGAATAGGTCAGGGAGCTAACCTATGACACTCAGGCCAAGGACAACCCCAGGGATAGGTAGTGTCTAAAAAGCAGAAACCAAGAAAGCCCTCCCTGCCACAGATTGGGAGAGCAGGCTTAGACTTTGAACTCATTGGCAGTATCCTACCAAGGTTCTCAGGAGTCTGCCAAGGTGATTTCAGAAACAGAAAACCTCGAAGAAGATGAAGAGCCCAAGGAGTTAGAAACTGAGCCTGGGAGTCAAACAGATGTGCCTGCAGCTGGGGTACAGTATAATATCGCTCTGTGTCCCTCTTCTTCCAGCTCAAGCTGTGGATGGAGGCTTCATGGGTAACTTGGGAAAGGAGGAGGGAGACTGAAGGTGAGAATAGAGGCTGCAGGTGCCAATGTGTCTGGCAGCATCACTCTCTCCTACCTCTGTCCTATCCTAGGACAGGACTTGCCCCATCTCCCGGTTTTCTACCACCTTCTCACAGCTGAGTCCTGATCCTCTGGGTCTTTATTTTCAGGCAGCTGAAAAAGTGACTGAAGAAGAATTGATGACTCCTAAGCAGCCCAAGGAGAGAAAGCTCACTAACCAGTTCAACTTCAGTGAGAGGGCCTCACAGACCTACAACAACCCTGTCCGGGTAGAGCAGCCCCCACCCTAGCCCCTTTGCAGCTCTTCACTGTGCCTGGCAGGGAAGAAGCAGGCCTGACCCTGGCCCTAGCAGACCTCAGCCTGGCAGGGGTGACAGGACAACAGATGCTACAGTTTATCTCCCCAAGGAGAGCTGAGAGCATGCGTTCAGGTCTCTGTAAGCTATCCAGGCAGGAGTTTAGAGGGAGTAACATGGAGGCTAGAGCTCCCAAAACTCTACTGGAAGGCTTCAGCTGGATCTGGGCTTCGTAGAGGGGTAGAAGTTAGGACTTGGGAGGGGAGGGGAGGCCACCGTGTGTTCAGGGAACAAGAGGCCTAGGAGCCAGTTCAACTGAAGTTGATGATCTCTGTGATAGACCAGCTGGCAAAGGCCAGAAAGTTCCCTGACTCATAAGAGAGGCTCTTGAGAACCAGGCTGAGGGAGCCTCTCAGGGTTTCAGGTGAGAGACTCACACGTAAGGGGAGGGTTCTACAGAAATGAATCTACAGATGGAGGGCAAGGTCTACAGGGTGAGTTTTTGACAGTGCCTCATCACCCTGTGCGGTCCCTATGCTGACATTTGGTAATCTGGGTGATACACAATGGGAAGGGGGCCCATTCCCCTGGTGGAGCCAGAGACCCTCATACTAGAGAGGCCTTCTCAGGGCAAGGGGTGTTAGTCTGATGGCCTGACAGAGGCTGACCTCTATGCCCTGGCCTGGCATCCTGCAGGTCTGTTCATCCCCCACTTAGACTGTATCTTGGTTAAAATGGGCAGTCAGGCTTCCCTGCCCCTGCTTTCTAGCTTATACTTCTGAAGGAGGCCAGAATGGACACAATATGGGCTTTGAATGCATCATTCAGTTATTCACCCAAGCCCCTCTTTACTTCCCTAGCTCTGTGTCCCACACCTCCATCTTCTCTCAAAGATGTACTGTTGGATTAAGTGAGAAGGAGTTGAGGGCTTTTTGTGGGTCTCCTGTTGTCTTGTTCTTTAGGATCGAGAATGCCAGACGGAGCCTCCTCCCAGGACAAACTTTTCAGCCACAGCCAATCAGGTAAGACCTTGGGCCAGTCTGAAACCCCTTACTACCCACCTCTATGTATCCTTTCCTCATTTAGCAGCAAAGGCAACTCTGGGTCAAGGGCTCCTCTGGCAGTCTGCCCTCCTCATCTACCTGCCTCCCTGCTCACTGTCCTGAGCATCCAGGCTCTGAACACCAGGCACATGAGACAGTAGGTCCCTATCCAGTGAGTTGTGGGCCAGCCACGTGACTCAAGGGCAAGGTTGTCCAGGCTGGAAACAGGCATGGCTTCTGGGTGGAGCTTCTTCCATGGCCAGGGGAGAACATTTGCTTCCATGGACTCTCTGGAACCGGTGGCACCCTGTGACTCTGTGACTGACTCCAAAGTGTTAGCACTCTGACCCTGCCCTCCCAGCAGCCTGCAGTGTTCCTGCAGCCCCCCTCCTCCCCCTTCAAGTCCTCCTGGATGGCCACACTTATTTGAACAGGATATGGTGCCAGGAAACCTGATCTCAGACCTCACATTTTCTGTTCATACTTTAAGATCCTGAGCAAACCATGTCACTTTTAATGCCTCAGTTTCTTTCTCTCTAGAGAGAGAATGACAAGCTGCCTCACAGAGTTGTTGGAGGGTCTGAATGAGATAACAAAGATTGGAGTACTTTGCAATGTGGAATAGGAGACTGTGGGGGAATTATTAAATGTAAGGTTTGCTTATCTGACCTCCAGGTGGCAGTGACTGCCCAGCTCTAGGGAGCACACGGTGTGATCGGGGGCATTTGCCCAGCCCCAGATCCTTGCTGCTTCCTCTGCTACTATCCTTGGGCTTCTCTTCCTGTCAGATCCATTTAGCAAATGTTCCCTTACCTTTTGCTTATCTACTTTTAATGCTGAGGTGTGGTCAGTACCATAGACAGCCAGCCCGAGCCAGTATGTTTATGCCATGTCTGGGGTGGGGGTGGGGATATGAAGATATATATATATATAAAATATATATTTGAGACAAGGCCTTGCTCTGTCACCCAGGCTGGAGTGCAGTGGCATGGTCTTGGCTCACTGCAACTTCTGCCTCCTGGGCTCAAGCGATCCTCCCACCTCAGCCTGCTGAGTAGCTGGGACCACAGGGGCATGCCACCACACCTGGCATATTTTTGTATTTTTTGTAGAGATGGAGTTTCGCCATGTTTCCTAGGCTGGTCTTGAACTCCTGGGCTCAAACAATCCACCTGCCTCAGCCTCCCAAAGTGCTGGCATTACAGGTGTAAGCCACTGTGCCTGGCCTATTTTTTTAAATGTTCTGATTCAGAGTCTTTTAAATCACCAACAAAAATGGGAACTAGCCTGATGTTTGCCCATTTGTTCTGCCTGCTGGGGGCTGCGTGCTAGAACAATGTTGATCTTCAGCTGAAGACCCAGCCTCTGGGTTTCAGGGTATGTAAGCCCAGCCCAGAGATGTCCTCAGAACTCTTTCATTCTTGTTCCAGAGCTGATGGTTAGTAGGGAAGACAGGTATTGAATGCATAATTCCAACGGGCCAAGTAGAAGATGCTTGTTGCCAGGGTTAACATGACCAATTCCTTAAGTCTTG
Organism: Pongo pygmaeus; assembly: GCF_028885625.2. Lineage (NCBI taxonomy): Eukaryota > Metazoa > Chordata > Mammalia > Primates > Hominidae > Pongo > Pongo pygmaeus. Next base: position 22,716,892 of record NC_072386.2, on the reverse strand, counting down.
AAGGCTGAAAAGAGCTGTCTGGGTAAAGATTGCACCTTACAATGATCCTTCTTATCTCACCCTTGCCTAGTGGGAGATCTATGATGCCTACGTAGAGGAACTTGAGAAGCAGGAAAAGACCAAAGAGAAGGAGAAGGCAAAGACCCCAGTGGCTAAAAAGTCAGGGAAGATGGCCATGAGGAAGCTGACATCTATGGAGTCTCAGGTTTGGTGTTAGTTCCTACAACTCTGCCACAGAATTTCTGAATGAGGCCTTGGCCTCTGGGTAGACAGAAGCCTGGCTGTCTGGGAGGGGTTCACAGATACTTAAATGAGGGGCTAATGTTGAGGTATAAATAGTTCTTTCCTTAGGGGAAGATGTGAAGAGAGCTACAACTGCCTCTAGCATTCCATACCTCCCCGCAGTAAGATAGATCTGGAGGCTAGCAGTATTTCAGAATTATTGAGCTAGAGGGTAACAGAAGACTTATTCCTTATTGAAAGCACTATATGCCTTCTGGAAGAGCTGGGGAGTCTGCTCAGGGTGGGGGTGGAATGTGAGGATAAGGCACCACTTCCCTCGGCAAGGGCTTATAGGATCTGGGAAAGTGAGATGTTTTTTCACTTTCAGTACTTGGGTTTACTTGTGTCCTATACTGTAGGTGAATCTTCAGGGGCCAGGAGCCAGATCAGAGATGATCATAGGTACCATCAATGCTAGGCCAATGGATTTGGCCACCCTGGGCTAGATTTTCCATGAAGAGCCATGTAGAAGTCATTATAAAGGTCATGGCTGGGGGGCTCACTGTGGGTCTAGCCAGCACAGGTTTGGGGATCATTGTGGGAGTCACAGTGATGCAACTATAGGAAGTCACTGAAGGGAGGGTCGCCACAGGGAGACGCTGAAGGGCCACATTTGTCCCTTTAACAGACAGAAATCTGGATCAGGAACCGGAGTCCCATTGTGGATCAGGATGGGTTTGACTTGCAGTGGCATGGGAGGGACAATGTCCACAGGAATCTGGGGGCTGGTTTCAGCACCTCGGAGAGTTCCCATGGCTGCTCTCGGGGAAGTGGTTCTGCTCCACTCCAGAATTGAAGCTGGACCAGTTAAAGGAAGTGCTGCTTCCTATGCCTGAGGTGTGTCCACTCTCGCTTAATTCTGTTTCATTATCCTGATCATGTCACATTTTAGGGGAAGTTTGAGGGTCCCCTGCCCTGGCTTTATAGGAACTGTCCCAATGCTGTTTTATTCAGTCACTGACCAAGTACGTAGTGATCATGGCCGTGCTGGGTACTGGAAATCTGAGGTGAAAGATGGAGCCCCTGCCCTGCTACTCTGTGCAGACCCTTGGCTTCCCCTGATCCATTCTCTAGAGGTTAGAGGCTTCACAGGGGCCACTGGCCTAGGTCAGGGTTCACATGAAGATCCATCAGGGGTTGTAAGCTCTGTGCTGGGACCCATGGTTGCCGAAACCTCAACTATAATCACCAGGACCTAGAAACCAGAAGAAAAGTCCCTGTGGCTGAGACTAGAATCTGACCTGTGTCTTCTAAGCCTTGCCAGAGTTGGTGTCTAACATCCTCAGGGATGAGGGACCATCCCTCTCCATCACACTGGACTCTTCCAGCTTAGCTGACTTGGAAGACTATGGTACAAGCAGATTCCAGCCCTCTGGACCAAGAGTCCACATGGGAGGCAGGACACCCTCCCCCAGCCCCACCCAGTGAATGCCTTGGCGTGCACCCTCTCCCCGAGGCAATAATTAGAAATCCCAAGTACTGGGCCAGGCTGTCTGTGCAACACAGTGGGAGAGGCAGTCACCTTCCCCATTGCCCAGGCCCAGTGCTTGAACAGAGTGACACCCCTTCCTCAAAGAATGGGGTCTGATTATGTGGATAGAAAACTCAAATGTGCTGGAGGGGAGAAAAGATAAAAACTTCATGATATCCTATAGGAAGGGCCTTCTTGGTGGACCTCAGGTCTCTGTCTCATTAATGATTTGGGTGAATGCACAGAAATCAATGCACGTTTGTCTGATCTGAATAATTAGGTAGGAAAGGAGGAAAGGGCTCACAGGCTGCAAGTTCAGTCAGAACTAATAAAGATGTGTGGCTGCTCCAGTAGCATAGTATCTGGGACAAGGGAGGTGACAGCCCACAACACTCTCCTCAGAACACAACTGGAAACCTGCATCTCCCAGGGCCAGGAGAGGAGTGGTCAGACTGGGGAGGCACTGGCTGGCTGTGTGGGTCTGAGAGCATGGACCCTGGAACCTACAGACCTGGATTTATATCCTGGCTTTGCCATTTGTTAGCTCAGTTTTTCTGAAAGCTCAGTTTCTTCATCTGTAAAGATACCCTAATGATACCTACTTTGCAAGATTTTCATGAGAACCCAAGATAATACAGTGCAGACCCTAACATAACACTTTTGTGCTACTGATCAATACATGGTAGCTATTGTTATTGACATGCCATTTCATGACTGATGGAGCTGGGAGGAGTCACCTGAGGAAGTGCTGACTTGAGGGCATGTGGCTGTGTCCTCCTACCTCAAAGGAGCTATCACCAAGCATCCAATTCCTTGTGGCCAGAGGACAGAGTTGGGCCCATATGTAGAAGATGCAGGGAGGGAGTTTCAGTTAACTGGCTATCTGGCCACAGAAAACACTGCCTGACCTGGGGAGAGTCACACTTGCCAGGAAGCTGCTAAGGGGAGAGGATTCCTGCTCTGGGTCAGAGAATAGAGAGCGTAGCTGGAACCAGGTGAACTCTGAGGTCTGTGACTGCAAGACTCCAATGAATGCCCTCCTTGGTCAGTTTTCTAAGATAAACTTGGCGTCTCTTTCAGGCGTGGCAAAAGGTCCTCAAAGGTCAGTTCCCCAGAAGTGACTTCATAACCCTCTGCTGCACTACTCTGCATGTTTCCTCTGACACCATCACCACCGGGAACTGGGTTAAACACTAACATGTATTATCACATTTCACCATCACAATGACCTGATGAGGCAGATGCCACCATCCGCCCCCACTTACCAGGAGGACTCTAAGACTCAGAGAAGCTAAGTAACTTGCCAGAGGTTGCCACCGGGTTCTAATTTTGGTGGGATGGGATAGGAGTGCAGGTCTGTGCGGCTCTAGAACCCATCCTTTTAACCGCTACCTGACACTGCTGTTTCTGAGACATCGAATCCTTGGGAGCCATGGGCCTGGCCCCCTGGCCCCACCCTGGAGGGCTGCCCATTCAGCTGGCTCACTCCTACCACCTGCCCTAAGCCCTCTGGGCCTTTCCTATTAGTCCCAAACTCTTTGCTCTTCTGTCAACCTGCCAAGTACCTCATCTTGGGGATTTATGGAATTTCACACAATGGCAAGCTTCCTTTTGGTTCAAGATGAGTCACGTTTTCCTGAAGTTAAGCTTCCTGCTTTCTCATTGGTCTGGGCTGTGGGGAGGGCCTGGAATTAGGAGTCTCAGTTCTGCCTTGTACTCCATGTATGTAAGCATGTCTCTCCCCTTTTTGGGCCTTGGTGCCTTCCTCAGCCTGTGACTGAGTAAGGGATAAAACCAGATGATCTTTGAGGCCTTTAATGGGAGTCTTTCACTCTCTGAGCTGGTAAAACTTTTCTGTCTCCACCAAAGAAGGCTCCAACCTGCCCTTGTCTGCTCTCCCCTGCAGACCCTTCCTGGGCTCTCTTCAATGCCCTGTCTTGTGCTCAGAGATAGGCCTCCTCCAAAACAAGTCCAGAATGAAAGCATGAAGTAGGTTCTACCCAGGGGCCAAGTATATCAGCTCAGACCCTTTGTGCCACTTGTGAAGTAGGAGTTCCTAGAAGAGGGTAGTGGCATGAGCTGGGCCTTGAGACATGCAGAGAAACCTTTACAGAGCTATCTGGGGTGAGTAGTGGCAGAGAGGTACTGCTGAATTGATTGCAAGTGTGACATGGCTCAGGACATATGACCTTGCCAAGTGCTGGTTTATGAGGACCTGAAGTTTCTGTATCCCCACAGACTGATGATATCATCAAATTGTCCCAAGCTGCTAAGATCATGGAGCGGATGGTCAACCAGAATACATATGATGACATTGCTCAAGGTAAGAGTTGAAGTTCTGGAAACCACTATTATTGCCTGTATTAAAAATTTCTCATAAAAGCTTGGGTTATTTGGGTGTCTCATGCTAGCTCCTACAGGTGCAAGCGGAGAAAAAGTAATCCCTCCGCCCTCTGGATGTCACTGGGGAGACAAGACTTATGTGGATTAACCATGACTGATGGCATAAGAAACAATGTGTATACTGATGAGATCTGGAAATGGTGCAGCAAAGAATACCTGCACATTGGTGATCCAGTCTCATCTTCCTGATAACCCTGGGAGGCAGGCAGAGCAGAGACTTGCCCATACTGTACACATGAGGAAGCTAAGGCTAAGGCCACCTGACTAGTGAGTGGCAGAGAGGACCCAAATAGAGGTCTCGAGCTTCCTCATTCTATGCTCTGTCTTCTACTCAGAGCACTTTGGGAATGCTATAAATGCCAGAATGTATGGGGTAGACAGAAACCACTCTGGGGATCCTCACGTAGGAGAGAAGGAAAATGAGGGATGAGTGGGAGTAGTTATGGAAGGCTTTGGAGAGGGCTTAGCTAGATGCCAAGGGAGAAGCAGAGTGTGTGAGGGAAGATAGCTACAGGGAGGATGTTCTCGACAGGGATGGCATGAGCAGTGTCTTGGCAGTGAAACTGAATAGGAATAGACTCTGGTGACAAGGGACAGCAGGCTCCCTGACCCAAACAGGATCTTCATTGAAAAGAGGTGAGAGTTCAGGCGCAAGAGGTTGTTGGAGCCCACTAATGAAGGGCCTTGAATATCATGCAAGGAATGTGACCTATCTCTGCAGACAGTTCAGAGAACTGAAACTTTCTAGGCAGGGACACAGCCCGATGAGAGCAAGGCTGGAGGAGGATGTGATTGTGTAGAATACAGGGCAAAGGTGGAGGTGAGGCTCAAGTGTGGGGTGGAATGGGCCTTACCACACCTGACCTAGCCTGTGTCTTAAGGGATGGAGAAAAGGGAACAGTTATAATAGTGAGAAACAAGCTCCAGCATTCACTGGGAGTAGCCTGTGTGTCAGGCATTGTGCTATGCAATTTACATGTTATTATTTTGTTTGTTCCTGATAGCCACACTGTGAGGTGAATACCATTATTATCTCCATTTTATAGATGAGAAACTCAGGCTGGGATGTTGCCACTTTTTCAAAGTCACAGCTAGTGTGAAGTGTGAGTGGCGGAATCAGAACTCGAACACAGGCCCCTTGGATCCATCACCTAAGCACTTCGCCGCTAGGCTGCAAAGCCACTGAGCTGGAAGAGACATTTCAAATAAACACACTCAATAGATCTATCCTGGTGATTAATTAGTGATGAGTTGAAGAAAGAGATTGATTCAGAAATGCTTAAATCCTGGGGGCCTGGGAAATTCTGGTGTCTTTGACAGTGTCAGGGAAACGGAATCCTTCCCATGGCATGAACAGCACATTCCCAAGTGGCTTGTATTTCCCTAAGAGGTTGTGCATTTATTTGGAGCAGCTGCCTTCCCAGAGTTGGCAGCTCCTCGATGCTGGCTGGTCTCCTTTGCTGACAGCCTAGGGCTCTTCTTGGTGACTTGATGCTCATTGCTCACCCATGGGACACAGAAACCAGGGCTGCCAAAACCAGCAGCCTAAACAAGCCCCCTCGTTATCATTCAGGCTGGAAAACGACCTTGAGTGCTTTTCAAAGCTGTCAAAGTACACAGCAGCTGTGAATGAGTTTGTCACTCACACAGCGTGGCTTCTTGAAACCCAGCCTCTGCAAGTGGCCCACCAAAGGGCTGCAAACCTGATTAATATCCATGGAGAAATTGGCCTTGGTGAACCACTTTCATTTATAAGAACACAATCACATAAAAATGCATTGAACTTTGATTTTTTTTAATTGCATACTCCTTTCCCTTTGGGAAAGTGTAATCATGAAGGAGACATGAAAATAGAGAAGTGTTACCAATTAATCTCTGCTCTGAATTGAAGTATTTTCAAAGATAACCCAAGCTGGGGAATCTCTGATGTAATCAAGGCTCACGCCTCTCTGACCACTTGAATCTTTTTTGTTCTGAGACATTTTTGAGGTTTGAGTGAAGTCCCACAACCTCAAGGTATGGGCACTATAGGAGATGTCAGGCCTGGGCATGTTCTTGGCTTCACTGAATGACAGGATTCATTTTCTAATTGGTCACCCTTTGTCAAAAGAAGATCAAGAACTACTTCACTTCTGTTAATGAATTTCACTGCATTCTTTAAACAGTTGTTGGTTGTCTGTTTTGTGGCTGGCCCTGTGCTAGGCACTGGGGACCCAGAGAATATATATGTGTCCTGCTCTCCAGATACTGCCTGGTGGGGGAGAACAGGCAAAAGGATAAATAGAGGCAATCTAGTGTGACAGATGTTTCAGTAGAGGAGAGGCAGGGCTGGAACAGAGGAAGAAATTAACTCTGCTCAAAAGAAAATGAAGGCCTTATAGATGAGAAGGAGTTTGATCTGGATCTGGAGTGAGTAGGAGTTTGCCAGGAAGAACAGGGCATCTTAGACATGGAAAACTATGTAGAAACACCCAAAACAGGAGACAACTGGACTCATTGGCATGATTTGATATGGAGGGGACACGGACAGCTGACTAGAAATAACGTGGATCTCCTCTCGGTTTGATCTCCTCTGCAAGGAGAGCCATTTGAGGGGGTTTCAGTGGAGTGAGGAAAGAGGTGTCGTGAGGTGCCTTGTTTGTACTCACACTGATTGTTCTGTGAAACAAGGGTTGGAGAAGGAGTTACTGGAGGTAGGAGACCAGTTAGAGGGATGTTGTCATAATACAGGTGATGGATGTTGGGGCCTGAACCTGGGCAGGGGCTATGGGTTTGGAGAGAAGCGAATGAATTAAAAAGATAGAAGAAAAATATGAGAAATTATGGAAACAGATCAGTCAAGGATTACTCATTTCTGGTTTAGACAAGTGGGAGGATGGGGCATCTATCTAACTTAAAGAAAGTGGAAGGCAGAGACAATTTTGTGGGCAGGAGATGAAGTTGAGTTCAGAGAACCCATGGGGGATCTAGGCAGCTTCATTATAGGGAGGCTTGGCTGTGGATATGAAAATGGGCGGCATTTTAGGGATTTAGGAGGCAGAATTAATAGAACTATTAATCAGCCCCTGGCAGCTGAACCCTTGAAATTTGGCTCCTCCAAATGGAGCCTCTGAAGTGCTAGGGAAACACATGGGAACAAGGGCTGCGAACCTGGGATTTTATCCATGTAGACATGGTGGGTGTATTGTAATGTACCTCCAACAACAACGACAGTAACAATAGCTAACACATAGAGCTTACTATGTGCCAGGCATTTTTCTAAGCTCTTTGCATATATTAACTCAATTCATATATCCTCACAACAGAACTCTGAGATAGGTAGTATTATTATTCCCACTCTAAAACAGAGGCTCATTGTTTTGCCCAAGGAGGTACAGACAGTAAGTGGTGGACCTGGGTTTGCCATAAAGCGGCAGTCCCAGGGCTGACTCTGCCTGTGTGTGTTTAAGATTTTAAGTACTATGAGGATCCTGCTGATGAATACCGGGACCAGGTGGGTACCCTGCTGCCGCTCTGGAAGTTCCAAAATGACAAAGCCAAGCGCCTGTCCGTCACCGCCCTCTGCTGGTAAGTATAGGCATTGCAGCAAACGCAGAGCCCCTGAATGCCCTCTACATCCCAAATCCCCAGTACCCCCTTCTGCACTTAACCACCTTGAGTATGACATGTGACAGTATGGAAAAATATGGAACTTGGATTCTTATGGGATCGCAGGACCACCCCCAGGACTCCCAAGTGGTGAGGGCCTAAGCTGGAGAATAGATGTCTGTAGTATATTTAGGCACCAGTGCCAATGGGAAGGCCCTTGTCCACAGGAGGGCCATGTTCATTTCCTATGCCAATGGATTCATATTTTTTTTTTTGCAGGAATCCAAAGTACAGGGATCTGTTTGCAGTGGGATATGGCTCTTGTAAGTGATCTGGTTATTCATTTATTTGCTCATGTAAACAGCAAACACTAAGTACCTACTCTGTGCAGAGCTCTTTGCCAGTTGTAAGAAATACAAAGATGACTGCCCACAGGGGGCTCACAGTCTAATGGGGCATATCCACAATCCTACTGGCAATTAGTGCTGGGTGAAGGAATATTCTAAGCTGAATGTGCCAATGGAACCTTGAAGGAGTTATTCTGGTGAAGAAAGAGGGGAAAACACTTCTGGCACAGGGACCTGCATATGCAAAGGTTTGGAGGCATGAGGAATATGGCAGAATAGGAAGCTGCTGGGGGGGCCAGGGTCAGCCCTCAAAGGGCCTGGTAAGCCATTCCAAAAAGCTTGGATATTCACCTGAGGGGAAACCACTGAAGGAATTCAAGGACAGGGACATGACCAGCGCAGGGAGGAATTGCAGGCATTGCAGGCCTGAGACTGGAGGCCAGGAAACCAGTTAGGAGACTGATGCAGGCATCCCAAGGAGAGATGGCAGGACCTTAACCACACTGTGGAGTGGGGATGGAGGCCCCCCTTCCTGCCTTCTCCTCAGGCCTTCCTGATCGGGTGGGTGGGGCCATGGGGGATGGGATCCCCTGAACCTTGGGAGCCCATTGCTGTCCAGAGTGTGCCCACCCCTGCCAGTTATCCACCCGAGGCAGGAAGGCAGCACAATGGAAACTGTGTCCAGGCGATTTGCTTTCCCTTCATGTTACTTGGTCCCAGAAGAAGCCCCTAGCGCTGTGCTGGCCTGGACATTCCCCCTTCCCAACGGGAGAGGGCCCTACACTTCGCAGTAGTCTCGGCTCCCCAGTGCTAACAGCTTGTTCTCTGGCTGGGAGGATCAGCTTCTGCAAACACAAAAACCTTTCCATTCTCCAAGCTGCTACTGGCTGGCAGGCATACAAGCTCCCAGTCACTGCCCCTCAGACTGCCTGTCCGCCCATTCTTTGACCAGGGTGGGGAGGGGGAGGGGGTGTTTGTCATTCCTCTCAGGGAGGAGACCTTGGAGCTGCTCCCAGTCTTGTGGTCTGGGCCGCCTTTGAGGATGCCCTAAATGCCTGCTTTGTGTCCCCACTCCTGAGGGTGGGCTGCTGCCAAGTGGGAAGTGCCCTCCCCCTCTGGCAGGGAACTAGCACATTCCTCCCCCTCTGCTGCAGCTACTGGGCCTGGAACAGGGCCTAGGGGTTGGGTTGGGCAGGCCCTCCCAGGAGTGGGTGTGGACCCCACTGTGAGGCTACTCTCAACCCAGGCTCTCTGGCCAGGTCTGAGGCAGGGGTGTAGGGGCTGCTCCCCAGAAGGTGGGAGGGGAAACTGCTTCAGTTTTAGTGCTATTCTCCCCCAACCCCGGTTCGGAAGCAGGCTCAGCTGGTCGGGGTCATGTGGAGGCTGTCATGGGGGCTGGGGGGCTGGGCAGCATTGGGCAGGAGCAGTAGAGTAGGTCACCTCCCACCAGCAGATGACCTCGAGCCTGACAAGCCCAGCAATGTCCTTTGGGCAGGCACTTACCTGAGAACAGTCTCTTTGTCTTTCCTTGATCCTGTTAGCTACATCCACGTGCCTGAGTGGTACCTGTCGTCAGCTACAGTCCTGGGGGTGGGGGTGTCACTTTCCAGTGACACTTGGGGCCAGAAGCCTCTCTGAGCCTTGGTTTCTTCATTGGTGACACGGAAAGGCTGACAACCTGCCAGGCCTCCATTCCAGGGCTATTGTGAGGTACGCTTGAGAGAGAAGAAGTAAACACACTGCAAGTGGAGGAACCACCTACACATAAAGGACAATCATTGCTGATTTGTCTGTCATTCTTTCTCGTAGCTTTCCTGCAGTACCCTCAGGGGGCCCGAGCAGAGAAGGGGGGTGTGGAGACAGAGGGACTCTCCTAGGGAGCAGGGCCCAGTGGCAGCGGCAGTGGTATTTGCTTTTGCTGTCACTGGCTAGGGGGTTGTTGGCCGGCTTTCAGATGAGCATCTATTCTCCAGAGCCTTGCATATCTCAGAACCACCTGCAGAGGCCTGAATAGAACCAGGCTGGGCTGAGACTCAGGAAGGCCCCTGCATCCATCCTGAGCTTGCCTCTGGGAGTCCCATGCTCTTGAGTGCCTCCATGGGAGAAAGAGGGTGAAGCTGGGGCAGACAGAAGGCACCCTAGCTGCTGGATGGGGTCACTATGAGGAGCAGCTGGTCTCACCAGCATCCATCACACTGTCTTTGGAAGCTCCCAGATACCACCCTCCCATAATCAGATTTTGCCTCATGAGGACAAACACTGGAGTGAGAATTTGGGTTTGTTGTTGGATTTGACTCTGGTGAGCTGAGTCTAGACCTCATAAACCTCCTTTTTATGGTATTCCCAGATATTTATTCTGTGACTCATCCAAATAAAACTTTGGCAGGGGTAGGTATGTACCCTAGGAAGGACTGGGGCTATTCCCTCATTTCTGGGACAGGCCAGGTTGGTTGGAGCCAGCCAGGAACAAGCAGGTAGAGAAAAGGGAATCTGGGCAATTTCCTGTAACAGCACCGAAACATCCCTACCTGCTTCCCCTCTATAGCTGCTGGGTAGGTAGTGAGCACAATAGGCTGCTTAAAGGGCAAAGATTGGGATCCCCCCTAGGGCCAGGCTACATGTTCCCAGCAGAGTAGAGAAAGAGGCTGTCAGTAGGTATAAAGCAGGTGGAGGACGGTTAGAAGAAAAGGAACTAGCCCAAGAAGAGATGGCCTTGGGACTGCTGGGATGCAATGATGTCAGCCAGCTGTACTGAAGGGGTCCTTTCCAGCCCATTAGCCAATTCATAGCAGGGAAACAGGGACTTCTCATGGTCTGCCAAGCATGGATGGTGGAACAGATCAGGATGCTCTGTGTGGTCCTGAGGCTATCACACAGGAGATGGGGCAAGAAGCTTCCCAGAGAGCCATGTATTGGAAGAGCAGGGGAGCCAGCTGTTCCCCAGCCCAGCCTCTCTCTGGGGACAGCACCCTCAAAAGGGGCCAATGTCAGGCTCTGAGTCCCAGCTCTAAATCCCTTCCCACTCTGTCCCACCACATCCTGGCCTGTCCCTGGGCCTGCCCAGGCCAGAGATACACTTTTAGGGATTTAAATCTTTCCTGATCATTTATTTGTCAGCTTCACTAATTAAGCAGTGTTAATTTCATTTACTGAAAATGGAAATTCATCCACCTCATTTCTCCTCATTCATCCTCCACACACAAAATCCATCACTCCTCGGCTGCAGGCTGCGTAAAATTTACAGGACTAATTATGTTGTCAGGTCTCTTTGTAAATACAGTCCTTAAAAGCCACTGTGCTTGCTGGGTTGTAATGCAAGGACATTCCTGTTGTTAGTTTAATTACTGGTTAGTTATTTAGGTTCTCAAATGTTTGCCTCATTTTCCCTAAATCAAATTAAATGTCCCACTTGATGTATTCTGTCTCTAAGGCCTTGCTCTTATTTCCACACTGTTTAAATATGACTTCTAATCGAATGAGAGTGCCTGGAAAAGCCCAGCTGCTCGAGAGGCTGAGCCCAGCTCGGCACCATGGCCTCTGGGCCATGCTTGAGGTTTTGAACCCTCTAGCAACTGATACCCTTCTTTAGAGCAGCCTTGGGCTAGTCCCCTGCCTTTGGAAACTGTGAAAGTCCTAACGCAAGGGGCATTTTTGTTCCTGGAGTCGAAGGTGGCAAGGCTGAGGTATGGGAAATGGAGAGAAGGTTTCATTATTGTTATCAGAAGGGCGGAGGAGCATTGCATCCATCCAGCTGACTTCTAGAGGGATGGCTTCCAAACCATCCCAGAAAAAAAAAGTGCCATCTATGGGAGCCTCTCTCTCTGATTCCTAAAGTAGGTTTGGGTCAATTTTCCCTAAATGTCTACTATATTAGTTTCCCGTTGCTGCTGGAATAAACTACCACAAATTTAATGGCTTAAAATAACACAAAATTATCATAAGTTCTGGAGGTCAGAAGTCCAAAATAGGTTTCACAGAACCAAAACCAGGTGGTAACAGGGCTGCATTCCCTCTTGAGGCTCCAGAGGAGCAGCCCTTTCCCTGCCCTTTCCAATTTCTACAGGCTGCCCACATTCCATGGCTTGTGGCCCCTTCCAGCAAGCAATCGAATCATTCTGACATCTGCTTCTATGGTTACATCTCCTTCCCTGACTCTCCTGCCTCCCTCTTTCCCTTATAAGAGCCCTTGTGATTACATTGAGTCTACCCAGATAATCCAGGATAATCTCCTCCATCTCAAGTTCTTTCACTTAATCAAATCTGCAGAATCCCTTTTGCCATGAAAAGTGACATATTTACAGGCTCAGGGGATTCGGATATGGACATCTTTGCAGGGGGGCCTTCTTCAGCCTACCACACACCCCCTCCAAGTGCCTCTTGCATGACTTAATAAGGGAGTCATTAAACAGCTGCTGTCTTGGAGCCAGTCCTGGGCTAGACTCATTTAGGACAGCACAGCAAGAGAGGAAGCCTGCTGTCAGTGGCTGGCCTGGTATCCTTGTCTCTGTAGCGTGGCGTCTACTTCCTCCTGTCCACTGACCTGGCCTGATGCCCCTACATGCCCTCAGCTTTAGCAGAGTGCCCCCAGGTGGGGGCTGCACTAGCCTTCCACCTCTCCAGCTTCGGCTCCCCTGAGCTTGGGGAGGAGGCTGGGAGGACCGAGCTGGTGGCGGGATGGCTGGGACTATGTTCATGACTACATATCAGGATGGGCGCCAAGTACACAGAAAATGAAAGAAAGAGTGGGAGGCACTCCCTTGACATGCGGCTGGTGGGGAGAAGGGCCTCTGCTGAGTGGTCCATTGTTGATCGCCAAAAGCTGCGCCCAGGCCAAGTGGGCCTGTGGAAGCCTGACTGGCTGGCCTGGGACTTCTGGGTTTGGGGAGCATGCCTAGATCTAGGGCTCAGGCTGAACCTGGGACTGTGGGGATATGCTCAAAGGTGGCTAGTTTGGGACTCACTGTAGACAATTCGATGTTAGTTCAAGCTTAGCCCATACTTAGCTGGGGGGAGGGGTACATGGGCATTATCCAGGCATCTATGGAAAGCTGCCTGCCCTTGGCTGGGCATCCAAACCCCCTCTGAGGTTCTGCTCCTTCCCAAGCTCACACACCTTCTTCACTTAGCAGCTCTTTGAGCCAGCATCCCCCTTTCCTGCACCTCGGGGAGAATTAGGAGAATAAACCTGGTCACCTTGATTGGTTGTTGGATCTTTCCATGATCTCTGAGAAGGGAAAGGTCACATCTCATAATTCCACTTCACAGATGGAAAAGATGAAGCCCAGAGAGGAATCCCACACTCTGACAGATGCAGAGCAGGGCAGGGCTTGCCCATCTAGTGGGGTAGGGGTGAGGGGGCTTCTCCAGGCAGGGCAGTTGGATCCTCCAACCTCAGCCGCCCATCTTCCCTGGGTAGATGACTTCATGAAGCAGAGCCGGGGCATGCTGCTGCTCTACAGCCTGAAGAACCCCAGCTTCCCCGAGTACATGTTCAGCAGCAACAGCGGCATCATGTGTCTCGACATCCACGTGGAGCACCCCTACCTGGTGGCAGTGGGCCACTATGACGGCAACGTGGCCATTTACAACCTCAAGAAGCCCCACTCCCAGCCCTCCTTCTGCAGCTCAGCCAAGTCTGGCAAGCACTCGGACCCTGTGTGGCAGGTCAGCCTGGAAACAGGGTGGGAGGGGTGAGGATGGGAGCAGCATGTGGGCCTGGAGCCACCGGAGGAGGGAGGGAGCTTGGGGAGGAGAGGACCGCAGGCAAGGAGATGAGGATGGCAGGTACCATCAGGCCAGGATCTGGGTGTGAGAAAAGGCAGAAAAGGGCAGAAGGTGAAAATCAGGAGGCAAGAGGGTCTCCAGTGAGAGCTGGGGTCTGCTGCCCCAGAGCTTCCCTCAGGAGGGCCCCCATCTGTTTGCTAAGGATCTCTTAGATGTGGTGATCAGTAACTCAGAAGACATAGCTGGAAGCCTCCAGGGCCTGACAGGCTCCAGCTGAGTACAGTGGGCCCTTGGACAATGTGGGAATGAGGGACACTGACCCCCACACAGTCAAAAATCTGTGATAACTTTGGGGTCCTCAAAAACGTAACTACTAATAGCTTACTTTTGACCAGAAGCCTTACTGACAACAGTCAAATAACACATATATTGTGTGTTATGTATATTTTATGTACTGTATCCTTACAATTAGGCAAGTAGAGAAAAGAGAATATGTTATTAGGAAAATCATAAGGAAGAAAAAATATATTTACTGTTCATTAAATGTAAGCGGATCATCACAAAGGTCTTCATCTTCATCATCTTCACATTGAGGAGGCTGAAGAGGAGGAGAAAGAGAAGGGGTTGGTCTTGCTGTCTCATGGATGGCAGGGGCAGAAGAAAACCTGTGTATAGTTGGACCCATGTAGTTCAAAGTCATGTTGGTCAAGGGTCAACTGTATGTTAAAGACCAGGTCCTTGTCTACAAGCTTCCTCAACTCCGCACGGGGCCTTTCCTCTGCCGTCTGGGCTGGATTTGGGGAAACTCCCAGGCAGGGGTGGCTGCTGCTGGTTGCCTGCCCTCGGGTGGGACTGTAAGGCCTGGTAGGCAGGTCTGCCCCTAAGCCTCTCTGTAGCACCCCCTCTTCTCCAGACATGCCTAGAGTGGTGGGTGGGGCCTCTGCAGAAGTCTAGAACTCCAGCCTGGAACCATTACCTCGACACTGGGGCTGGATTTCACCCTGACTCTGTGCTTCCCATCATATTCCACTGGGCGTAGATTTCAGTTTCACTCTCAGAGGGTCTCTTAGCTGTGGCTTTGCAGGCCTTTCCTTATTGTGTCCCAAAGGTCCCCTTCTTTCAAAGGCTGTGTGCTATTTTTCCATGGGCAGGTCTGGGAGGACCTAAGGATGAATTTCTGCCTCAAGTTGCTCAAGGTCTCTGGGCTCATCAGGCAGCACTGGGGCTCTGTCTTCTCTTCTTTCACTTCCCTCCTGCCCTGACAGTCTGCAGGCAAGCTCTACACTCCTGCCTCTTATGGCCCTGAGCTCCCTGAGACATGTGGACACCTTCCCCAGCACTGACAGGCCTGAGCAGAGGGAGGACTGCCCAGGCACAGGGGCCATGGTGCCCTCTCAGCTTTATCCATTACCCAGAGCCTGGGGCAGAGGGTGGGAGGGAGGCAGCCCCTCCTGCCATACGCCCTCCCTGGCTACTCTCCAACAAAGCAGAGACCAGAGGTTGCAGCCTCAGGAGTTTTCTCCACCAAAAAGTCCACCTCCCAATTAATCACCAAGCCTTCCAGACACATGTAGGTCTCCAGGCAGGGTGAGGATCTCTGTAGAAACTTTAAAACTCAGGGAGAGGAGAAAAGGCCTGTCTTGATCATACCTGGCCCAGCCCTGCCCCTGCTTTCCCAGCTCAGATAGCCCAGGGCCAAGCACAGAGCATCTCTGGTTGGCCTGACCACTTTCCTTCCTCAAGCCAAGCAGAAGGGCAGAGGCTCAAGCCAACCACCCTACTCCTACTCTGCTATGTCCTGTAAATCAAATAGCAGATTGCAGGGAAAATGGGGCATTGAGAAGAAACATTATTGCTTTCACTCAGCAGGTCCCAGGAAGACAGGAACTCAGCTGGACAGAGGAGCCTTCTGCTCTCCTATCCTGCTGGGAAAACAGGGCTGCTGCCTTTGCAAAATGGAAGACTCAGTTTCTTGTATAGAATCATGGCATGTGACATGGTCAGGACCCACCTGTCTCTCACTTGTTTACTCACTTCCTGTTCTCTTCTCTTCTTCTCATTCCTTCCTCCCTCCTCATTCATTCACTTACTCATTCATACATTCAGTAACTCCTCCCTGTGTGCTCCTCTGGTTGATCTCTGGAGTTCCTACTGGGAAGATAACCACAGCCACAGACTGACCAGGGCAGGGCAGCGTGCTAAGTGCTAAAGTAGGAGTGCGCAAGGAGGGGCACCCACACTGTCCTGGGTGGGGACCAGGGGGTGGAGGGCTGGGCAGGTCTTTCTAGAGGAAGCAACACCTGAGCTGGATTGTGAGGGAGGAGACAGAGTTAGTGATATGAAGAAGGGTACAAAGGGGTCACATGTGCAATGACATGGGGCATCAAACAGAGTAGCCTGTTGGGAAGTGACACGTCATTTGAAGCACCCTGCACTTATCTATTAAGTTAAGATGCTTGGACATTGTACGTCCGTGGTTTCAAGCAAAGTGTTCATGCAGAATCCCATATTAAAAAGATGAGATTAATATTAAAAAGAGATTAGAAAATATTAAAAAGATGAGAGTGGTGCTCTGTTAGGACCAGGTCTCTGCTTGCTTAAGGGTCCCCTATTTTCACTCCCTCTACCCCCTGAGCATAGTTCGAAAATTGCTGCCCAGCCATCAGAGAGTTTGGGGCAGAGGAGTAACACAGTCATGTTTGTCTCTTGGAAAGATCCTCTGGCTGCAGCATGAGTGATTTTGAAGCCTGAGCTAGGGCAGGGGCAGTGGAGACAGAAATGAGAAGACAGGGTTGAGAGCTGGTGGGGTAGTAAAATCAATAGAAGGAAATGATTGATTAGATATTAGATAGAAGAATTGATGCTGCCTGGGTTTGAGGTGCTTAGTAGGCCATCCATAGGAGTGAGAAATGGCAGAAGAAAAACAGGTTTGGCCAGAAAGTAATACAAGAAACCCAAGGGACACCCAGAGGGAGGCGTCCTCCAGGCAGTTGGCTATATGAGCATGGAGGTTGAAGGAGAGCCAGGCTGCTGAATGAGATGTCAGAGACATCAGAGTCTAAGTCCCTCTTAACGGGACTGTGTCAGAGATACCGTGTCAGAGATATTGGGGGAGGCCAGAGAGGTTGTGTTAGATCTCAAATGCCAGGCTGAGGCAGAAGGAGTTTGTTCTGTTGGCAGTGGTGAGCCACGGAAAGTTTTGGAGCCAAGGAGAGGACTGTCTGTTCTAAGAAGATTGGGCTCCTGTCCCACAGCACAGGCTTCTTCTCCAGGGAACCTGCCTGAGTAGCCAGCTCTGTGCAGGCCCTACTGTGAAGCTTCAACCAGCAACACTGTGTGTGTGTGTGTGTGTGTGTGTGTGTGTGTGTGTGTGTGTGTGTGTGTGTGTGTGTGTGTGTGTGTGTGTGTGTGTGTGCGCGCGCGCGCGCGCGCGCGCTGGTGCAATTCTGGGGAAGGAGGCAGGAAGGATGTACGAGCAAGAGACTAGGGTCAAGCAGGTCTGCCCTAAGCAAATAAGGCAGAAGAGAATAAATCAGTGAAGCAGGCTCCAGCTCCTCCCTACCACCTGGTCCCTGGGAATTCATTCATTCTCTTAACCTCACTTACCACCCTCCTCTTTTGCTTTATTCCTACTGGCTCACCTCCACCCCAGGAGCATGTGTGTTACTTGCGCACATACACACATACACAGTCACTTGCAAATACACACACACCACCCCCCACTGGGCATCAGGCTGCTAAGTGGGGTGTGAAATACAATTTCCATGCGGTGCTGGCGTCTGCTCATTAAACACTTCCCTTTGCAGCTCCCTAGCGCCTCTTACAGCCTGGCCTTTGACACCCCCGTCCCCTCCCCCCTTTAAAGGGACCACCTTTACACAGAAGGAGAAGTGGTCTTAATATTAGGGCTGGCTCTGACTTATGTGGCGCTCTCAGTCCAGTGAAAGTGCAAAAGAGCCAGCTGCCTGGACAGACCAAGACAGGACTCAGCCCGCCCTCCTGAAACTCCGATCCACCAGGCCTCAGGCTGGCTGGGGAGAGACAACCCATTCTCTACTTCCCTCCAGCCCCCAACAACCCTGGTGACAGCTGCAGTTACAGGCAACAGGCAATGGCACTGGGTTCTTGGCCTCCCTCACTGGTCCTCTGCTAGTGACAGGGGGAGGGGACAGGACGGTGGTCCCAGCATGGGCGGTCTGGAGGGAGCTAGAGAATGGAAAACTCTGGGCACCCAGCCCCACCCCAGCTCTCTGGGACATGGCTTGGCCAGGCCTCCACATGTGGCAACAGAAACTTGAGTCTCAAGCGTGTCATCTTCATAAGACAACAGCTCTGTCTCCAAAACACTTTCCCATATGTTAGCTTCCAGCCCTGAGAAGATGGGTGGGGCAGGATAATTAACCCTGATTTGCAGCTGGAGAAACGCAACTCAAATCTGGGACTGGGAGCAAAGTTCTGGGAGCAGGAGTTAGTAGCAAAGGAAAGGTGGGAAAGAGGAGACACTTCCTAGAGAAAGGCCAAGCCTGGAAGAGGTGGGCAGGAGACGGGGGCCTGCTCCTCTTCACCCCCCACTAGCAAGCAGGGAAAGGTCCCTGCAGAACCTTGGCACCCAGATTCCTAGGATGATGGTAACAATGAGGACATTAGCTAACATGTATCGAATACTTCATATGTGCAATATTCTGACGTAAGGGCTTCACATATATTATCTCATTTATTTCTCATTACAAACCTATGCTATTATGACTCCTGTTTTATAAACAGGAAACTGGTTGATGGGCCCTGTTCTTTCCAGGCCATGTTTATTTATGTAAGGTGGTTGAACCCATAGCCACTGCCTTCTCCCCACAGTGGAGCTCCTGGAACCCAACCCAGGGAGGGATTGGGTACCTCCACTGCCAAGCCAGTAAATTAAGGCAATGCTTTGACTGGCACTATTGCTCCAGGATGGTCAAGAAAGAAATGAGAAATCCCCAAGAAAGGAATGAGAGACAGAGATGGATGGAAGGAGGGAGAAAGGACCAATCATGGGATTCTGGGAAATGGGCTCCCAGAACTTG
The DNA here is from genome assembly GCF_028885625.2 of Pongo pygmaeus. Classification (NCBI taxonomy): domain Eukaryota; kingdom Metazoa; phylum Chordata; class Mammalia; order Primates; family Hominidae; genus Pongo; species Pongo pygmaeus. The sequence goes on along the minus strand of NC_072386.2, from coordinate 22,698,017 downwards.
CTTCTGAGCCTCAGATGGGTGCTTGGGGGAGCCCTGCTCTGCCCACAGCCCCAACTCAACACCTTAGCAGGGTCCCAGAGCTCACATTTTGGGATGTTTCAGGTCAAGTGGCAGAAGGATGACATGGACCAAAACCTTAACTTCTTCTCTGTGTCATCTGACGGCAGGATTGTGTCTTGGACTCTCGTGAAGGTGCCTGTTTCCCAGAGAGGGTCACACTGGGGTGATTGGGGAGGCGGGGAGCTAAATGGCAAAGGGCACCCCCCAGCCCAACCCACGTGCCCTCCCCCCACATCCCTCTGTCTGTGGCTACAGAGAAAGCTGGTTCACGTAGATGTCATCAAGCTGAAGGTGGAAGGCAGCACCACGGAAGTTCCTGAGGGGTTGCAGCTGCACCCAGTGGGTAGGAGCCCCAGCCCTCTCACCTCCAGGCCTGGCCAGGTCATTCAGGTCCAGTGAGGGTCAGTGACAGTGGTCCTTCCCCTGATTGAGTGCTCCCTCCCCAACCTGTGCCAGAGCCTGACAGGAGGTTAGAGGAAGGCCTGGCCCTGTCTGCTGAACCCTTGGCTGTTTGTAGACCCTCCCTGTTTATGCAGTTCCCATCCCTGTGTTTGCAGACCCTGTTCCTGTTTATGCAGATCAGGTGCTGTTATGCAGATCCAGCCCTGTTTATGCAGATCAGGCCCCTGTTTACCCAGATCCTGTCCCTGTTTACTCAATTCCTACCCTGTTTATGCAGACTATATCCCTGTTGGCACAGACCATGTCCCGGTTTGCAGACCCTGTCCCTGTTTACCCTGACCCTGACCCTGTTTAACTCAATCCCTGCCTTGTTTACCTAGGCCCCCATTCCTGTCTGCAGAACCCCTGGCCGTTTGCAGAATCCTAACTGCCTGGGACAAGCAGGCCAGAGGGCTGGTTTCTGTTTGCCTGGCCTGGTCCCAGCCCTTACAGGGGCCCTAGTTCAGTCTGTCCTGCACTGAGAGTGCCTGGGCTGAGCTCCTCTGCTGAGTAGGGGAGGCACTGGGAGCCTCCCTCTTGGAACTGGGCTAAGCCTGCCCCTCCTCTTTTCCCAAGGTTGTGGCACTGCCTTTGACTTCCACAAAGAGATTGACTACATGTTCCTAGTGGGCACAGAGGAGGGAAAAATCTACAAGGTGAGGCTGCCCTGTGCCAGCTCCTTAGAGGGCCACTTAGACCTGAGCACCTGGGGAGCTTAGAGTTCTCAACAGATCCTATTTTGATGGATTTTAGTTCCCGTCAGTTCTAGAAGGCCTCTTGAGGGAAGAGAATGTATTTCTTGACCTGCTTGGGTGATTAGGAATAAGGGCTAAATGCAGGAAAGGGGATGGAGAATCTAGAGGGTGACTTTAGCCCAGCTCAGCATCTTTTCCTCCGGGCCCTCCCTCCCTTCCTGGGAGTTGAGGTAGAAGGGGGAATTCGGAGGAGTTAGAATATTTTGGGAAAACTTCCTGGAGGAGATTTGTACTTGAGCTGAGCTTGGAAGGCCAGAATTATCTCTGAATACTGGGTACATCCCAGCCAGCAGGATGGAACCTCACGGTCAGTTTCTACAAGGTCTCAGTGGTAGTAGGTGAACGTCCTTCTGAACCTCCATCCATCCAGAAATAGCTCTGCTGCAAGCTTTTCTTAGGCTCAGAGACTCAGAATGTTAATTACAGGCAGCCTCTGGGGAGCCCCTGAGGCCCAGCCAGAGCTGGTCTGAATGCAAAAGAAGTCCCCACCCCCTCTTCACCCCTCCCCCTGGCAGTCCAAGAGAGGCAGGAGTAAGGAGAGATTACTCAGTCACACAGTCTCCTGGAGGGAGGGAGAAAGGGGCATGCTGGTCAGGGCAAAAAACTGAATAGGAAAGCTGGAGATCCAAGTCAGCTTCTGGCTCTGCACCTGCTCTTGCCTGGACAAGGTGGGATGTTATCACTGTTGCAAGGATGATGTCTGGGCTGCAGGTGGAACCAGGGCTCTGTTTGTCCACAGGCTGTGGCCTGGAAGATGGCCAGACCACACCTCACTCAGGGCCTGAGACCTGCTCTGCCCTCTCTTAAGGAGAGAAGGCTTTTTCTGCCTGGCCTGGAATCCTCTGGGGTCAGGGCACTACAGCCCTTTCCTTCATCCTGCAGGAAGGCTCCCCTGCCCATCCTGAACCCCCAGATCCTCAAGCCCTTCCTTTCCCCCAGGGTGTGCTGAGGGTGGGAAGGGCAGCCAGGAACTTGGCCCCAGTTTAGCTGGGATGCGATGTGGGGTAAGGACAGGAGTCTAAGGCTCTGATCCTCCAGACCCCCAGGGAAGTGGTGGCTGCTGACCTTTCTCTCACTTCTGACCCCCGTTCCCTCCCCCACCAGTGCTCTAAATCCTACTCCAGCCAATTCCTCAACACCTATGACGCCCACAACATGGCAGTGGACACTGTGTCCTGGAACCCATACCACACCAAGGTCTTCATGTCCTGCAGCTCCGACTGGACAGTGAAGATCTGGGACCACACCATCAAGTGAGGGGCCTGTTCCTGGCCCTGCCCTGGGCCCTCCCCTGGGCTATGGCACTGTGAGCCTTCTGTGCCATGGGCTTTCCACCCTCCACCTCTGCAGGACCCCAATGTTCATCTATGACCTGAACTCAGCCGTGGGTGATGTGGCCTGGGCGCCATACTCTTCTACTGTGTTCGCAGCAGTCACCACAGATGGGAAGGTGAGTGCCAGCGTCCTGACCTCACTGAATCCCTACTGGAGATCAGGTGTGGTATCTCAGGGGCTTCCTGATGGAGAACCCATCCCATGCCCAGGTCAGAAAAGAGAAGGCGGGACATAAGGACTGTGTATTTTCCAGGGGCAAGCCATCCAGGGTCCAGCCAAAAGAGGAATCATTCATCCCATGAGGCTTCAGGGAGGAAACGGGGCTGTTCACCTTGGAGGAGAAAGCACTCTGGGGGATGAGATGCCATGGAGCAGTTATTTCCTCTGCTGTATGGTGGGGAGCTAGAGGGTGGCAGGGCCCGGCTCCATCTAAGGAAAAATGTATGAGCCAGAGTTGCTCAGTGACTGAATAGTGTCTATAATGTAGTGAAGTCTCCATCCCCGGGAGTGTGCAAGCTGATTCTGAGGGAACTTCAGTGGGGTGGAATGGGAGGGGGCTATTCAACACTGAGAATTGGTGAGAGCTCAGAAACAAACATCTTGTGAGCATATTCTTGAATGCAAACCCATTTTCCCTATGGACTTTGATATAAACTGAGAAGCACTGGCTGCCCGAAGGAAAGAATGCAGCGATGAAGGCACCATCCTAAAGTCCGTCAGTCATCTCTTCCTGGAACAGATAACTACTAAGGGCCAACGATGGTGCCCAGCTCTAGGCTGGACCCTGGTGGCTTAGATACCTGCTCTTGTGGAGCTTACGTTCTAGTGAAGGGAAAGATACAAAAAGCAACAACGAAATTCCCAGTGTTAAGTTCTAGGCAGAGAATTATTAATAAAAGACTGTGATATGTAAACATAAATGTTAATGGCAGCATTACTCTTAACAGTCAGAGTGGCAACAACCCAGTGTCCATCAACTGCTGAATGGATAAACAAAATATAGTCTCTCCTTGGGGATTATGTCAGCAAGGACAAGGAATGGTGTGCTGATACATGCTACAACATGGAGGAACCTTGACAACATGCTTAGCGTAAAAAGCCAGTCACAGAAGACCACATACTGTATAATTCCACTTATATAATACATCCAAAACAGGCAAATTTGTAGAGATGGAAAGTCAATTTGTGTGGCCTAGGGTGGTGAAAATGTTCTAAAATCGGTTGTAGAGAAGGTTGCATAACTGTGAATATACTAACACCAAGAATTTGATACTTTAAATGAGTGAATTTTATAGTATGTGAATTATATCTCAATAAAGTTGTTAAATTAAAAGAAGAAAGATAGGTTCACAAAGGCCAGGCAACGAAAAAGAAAAAAAGAAAAAGAAAAAATAAAAGGACTGGGTGGTCTGTTGGATACAGTGGTCAGGAAAGGCTTCTTTGAAGAGGTGACACTCATGCTGAGAGTTGACTGGCAAGAAGGAGGCAGCCATGTGGAGATAGGGCAGGGGAGCAGCCCATGGTGAGGGAGCAGCTGGGGCAGATGCCCCGAGGTGGGAACCAGCTTGGGGTTTAAGGAACAGGAAGGCAAGTGTGGTTGGGGTATAGTAAGCAAGGGGCGAGAACATAAGGTGAGAGTGGGGAGGTGGGCTAGAGTGTGGGATCTGGATTTTATTTATAGTGCCAAGGGAGACTGTGGGAGGATTTTAAGTGCTTTAAAGGTAAGCCTACTGCCATATGGAGGATGGATTGTAGCAAGGCAAGAGTGGAAGTGGGGAGACCAGTTAAGAGGCTGCCACAGTTGTCCAGGTGAGAGTTAGTAGTGGTTTGGTCTGAGGGTGTGGTGAAGGTAGCATCCAACATGGATTGAGCACTGGTATGTCAAGCACTGCCTTTGCACTTTACATATATTAACTGGTGTAAGCCCTGGCTCTGCCACTTACTAGCAAGTTAGCCTCTAAGAGCCTCTAACTCCTCCGTTATAAAATAAAGATAATGACAGAACCACCTTATAGAGTGGTTGTGAAGAGCATAATGAGGTGATGCAACCATATGATGTGCTTGCCCAGAGTCTAGTACATAGTAAGTGCTCAACAAATGGTAGCTGCTATTTTCTTTTCTTTTCTTTTCTTTTTTTTTGAGACAAGATCTCACTCTTGCCCAGGCTGGAGTACAGTGGCTCTATCTTGGCTCACTGTAACCTCCGCCTCCCAGGTTCAAGTGATTCTCCCATCTCAGCCTCCCTAGTAGCTGGGACTACAGGCATGCACCACCAGGCCCATCTAATTTTTTGTATTTTTGGTAGAGACAGGGTTTCACCATGTTGGCCAGCCTGGTCTCAAACTCCTGACCTCCAGTGATTCTCCCACCTTGGCCTCCCAAAGTTCTGGGATTACAGGCATCAGTGAGCCACCCCGCCCAGCCTATAGCTGCTATTATTGTTAATTCTCCATAGATATAAAATTTCTCCTAAACTTTTTTATTCTCACTCTTTCAACCATAGGAAAAACATGGAGACACAAAATTCCCCCTCCCTCCACCTCCAGCTCCAGTGTGCTAGCCATTAGCCTTCTACAGTCTTTCCCCAGAAAGTCCAGGGACTCATTCCTCTCAGGTGGAAGACAGGCCTCATTACCCCTGAGTGTGTTGACACCAACCTCTCCACAGGCCCACATATTTGACTTAGCCATCAACAAGTATGAGGCCATCTGCAACCAGCCTGTGGCGGCCAAAAAGAACAGGCTCACCCACGTGCAGTTCAATCCCATCCACCCCATCATCATTGTGGGCGATGACCGTGGGCACATCATCTGCCTCAAGCTCTCACCCAATTTGCGCAAGATGCCAAAGGTACAGGCTCTGGGACTTTGAGCTGCTGCAAGAGGTAAAGTCTCCAGGAGGGTGGGGATGACAGAAGGGAGAAGCCAGGGTGACCGCCCAGTTTCTGACTTGGGAGACCAAGGGTAAGGATGGTGTCATTGCCTGAATGAGGCTCACAGAAGAAGCAGGAGGTTTGTGAGAAAATAGCAGTTTGACATGCTGCATTTGAGTTACCTGTGGGGCCCCAGGTGACTCTCCCAGGTGGAGACATCCAGTGAGCAGGTGGATCTGAAGCCTGCAGAGGCAAATGTGGAGGTATCATTGATTTCTTCCCAGTGGAAATGCTGTGGGTAGGACAGGTCACCCAGGCAGGGGGCTTGGGGCTGAGCCACTGCCTCATTGGCTGGGCTTTCACAGGGCTTCAGCCCCAGTGGTCCCTGAGCTGGGAGCTGTGGGTCTACACAGAGAGGAAGGAAATGAGCCGCAAGGAGAGTAACTAGGTCAGCAGCTATGCAGCCCTCCTTCTGAGCTCTGGTTCCTGTTTCTAGGGTCTCCAATGATCAGGAGACCCTGCCCAGAGGCCGAGGGCCCCAAATAGAGGTCTGGAGCCCAGAGTGATGACCTTAAAGTCTAGATCTGAGTTCAGACCCAGACTTACGAACCCGGGCTTTGCAGCCCGGGCCTTAGAATCCTGAGCCCAAGAACCCAGAGCCCAGTGCTGCCCATTTGTGTGCTAAGAGTAGAGATGGCTCTTTGCTTTCTGCCAGGTTCTGGGCCAGGATCAGGACTGGGCCAGCTTGCCCTGATGACCAACCCTCCTGGCAATTTGAGGCATTTACTGCAGTTTGAGGCAGTGGCAGGGCCTGTGTCTTTCGACTACTGACTTCCCTGCACTGTGCTCCTACCAAGGAAGGGACTGCTGCACCATCCCTCTGGTGCTGGCTTGGCCTGTTCCCCACCATGGCCAGGGAGGCAAGGGCTGGGAGTGTGGCTGGCCCTGTAATTGTAGCCAGCTGGGGGAGGGGGTGGACTTGGCTATAAATACTCAAAAGGCTGCTAAGCGCCTGCAGCTGTGGCCCAGAGGCTGTGGTGGGCTTGAGGGGAGGGAGGGAGTCGGGCGTGGTCTGAATCTCTTTGCTGAGCCCAGCTAGTTGGCCTCAAGGAGGAGGAAGGAGGCAGCACAGTTTATGGAATAAATAAAATGTGTTCTTAATTTTCTGAGGAGAGAGACCCAGGTTGAAGCTGGCAGAGTTGGACAACCCTCCAGGAGGGATGATGGTCATTCTTTGGGGGAGGAGTACAGCCATGACACCATGAGGGCGGTAGACAGGGGTGGGAGCCTGCCCTGCCCACTCTGATCCAGGGAGGTAAGCATCTCCCATAGTTTCAGTTCTCCTCAGAGAAGGGTCAGTCATGGCTGGGAGAGCTGGGCTCTGTGTATCTGGGGACCTACATCTCTGAGGACCTGAGAAGGGACAGGAGGGGGCTGGTGGGTACTTGAGTGGATTAGAGGTTCCTGTGAAATTGCCATCTGACCCTATCAGCCAAGTGATTCATGCAAAACAAAATCCTCTGGGCATCCCTACTGCCCTTCCTCTGTGAGCTGCAGACTCCCTGCCCTTTCCAAATGGCTTCCCCAGAGGTCTGGACCTCCCTGCCCAGGGAGCTCCCATGATGGGTATCAAGAGCCCAAAGTGTCCAAGGCCAAAGACTGTCTTTCCCTAACTACAGGATAGATGGGAAACTGAAGCTCAGAAAGGCAAAGTCCTTGCCCAAAGTCATATAGGGAGTTAATGACAGAGCTGGAACTAAAACCAGGTCCCCTAACTCCCGGGGAACGGGGTGAAGCCAAGAAGAGAACCCAAGCTTAATTTAGGAAGGAGAGAGTGAAGAGAGAAAAAGAGCTTTTTGTCCTCGCCTGGAGAGGATAGAGGTGAGCTAGGTCGTGGCAAAAGGCACTGACTGCAAGGGGATAGGGGAGAAAATTTGGGAGCAGGTATGGGGTCACACCGGGGGGAAATCTGAGCTCCACATGGTGTCAGCAGCCAAAAAGGAGCCAGGGAAGGGCCTACTGGCCCTGCACTCACCCCCCCATCTCCTTTACAGCCCTGGCCAGACCAAGGCAAGGCTGGGGTAGGTGTCAGTGAGCAGTGGGCACAGGTGGCTGAGAGGATGGGGGCCCAGGAGCAGAGCGAAGGCAGGAAATGGGGAAATGGCAACTGCCCAGCCTGCCCCAGCATAGCCCTCATCCCCGTGCCTGGACAGCAGGGAGGGTGGGACTGGTGCTGGTCTGCCAAGGAGTTCTCGGGACCTGTGGGTGATACACACTCCAGTGGCCAACTTATAATGGAAGGATTAGAGTGCTTTGCAGGTAGGGTGATGGGTCATCCAATGACACCTGGAGTCACATGGACTATTCCCTCTGCCCTTATGGGTCTCTTGACACTCTTCCCAACCCTGGGTATGTCTGACACAGCAGGTCTTGCCCCAAATAGCACCCACTGCCAACCTGACCTGAAGGCATCAGGTTAGAGGACTAGGTGAGGGCCGGGCCCCTGAGGCTCTGTCCACAGCCCCTCCCTCCCCAAACACATACCCATTAGCTCCTTGATAGGTCTCGGCCAGGGACCTTCCCATGGTAAGGATGGTGCCAGCAGTCAGCCCCCGCCTTTGCAGAGCTGGATTTCCCTGGCCTGGAAGGTTGTTCCCCTGAGGGTCAGGGAATGGATGCCTTTTCCCACCCCCACAAGCATCAAGACCCCATGTCCATCTGAGGTTCAAGCCAGAGCTGGACTCCTTTTTGCAGGCTGTCAGCTGAGCCCCTGTGTCACCTAACCTGAGTTGGGGAATGATCGTGTCAGGGAGAGGGGAGGCAGGGATCCAGAATTTACTGGGCAGGGGAGGGGTAGGGCACAGCTGGACAGGGTGGGCAGAGGAGGTGGTGCTGGGACCCAGAGAGGGGGGGCCCACCATTCCTCCCTCATGTATACTTTCCCTCTCCCCAGGAAAAGAAGGGGCAGGAGGTGCAGAAGGGTCCAGCTGTGGAGATTGCGAAACTGGACAAACTGCTGAACCTGGTGAGGGAAGTGAAAACTAAGACCTGAGAGGTTGGCCTCAGTCTCTGTCCCATCGCTTGAATCCAGTACTCCTAGGGCTTGACCCTGGTACCCAGCCCAGCCTTAGCACCCAGCATGTGACCTCACTCCTGATCAGGTCCCAGCATCTTCCCTTCTTATTCTGTTCCTTAAGGTCCCAGCACCTTACCCCAGGACTTGGTCTTCAACCACCATTACCCCTCTCTAACTTTGCACAAATAAACCTGTGTAGAAACCCACCCCACACCTTTAATCGTGCTACCATGGGGCCCTCAGGAAGAGAAGAAAATCTCAGGGTAGAGCCATAGTTCCATTTATTATCCAGCAAACACTGGGAGGACCAGGGGAGGGGCCCAGCCTGGACACCCTCCTATTATTGCCATGGGTTCCAGTTTGCTTCCCCAACCTAGAGGGCCTAGAGGTGCTCAGCCTAGGGAAAGAGTGGACCCGGCCCCTGATCCTTGGCCCTTGGGATGGAGCATAGTCCAGATGGCCCTGGCTCTAGCACCAACTCATAAGCCCCCACCCCAGGCCCATCTCCTTAGGGCCACTGAGCTCCTATTGGAGCCAAGCTGGCTAGACTCTGGGCCACTGGGTCCAGCTCCAAGCAGGCGGACTCTTGAGTTCTGGACCCCAGGCTGGCTGAACTCTGGGATCCTAATTCCAGGCTCTAGGTGAGGTGGACTTAGGTCCTGGGCTCCAGGCTAGGCCAGGGGCCTTCAGGGCTGCAGCAGGTAGCTGCCTTCATGGCTGGGCTTCTGGGGTGGTGGGGCCTTCTCAGGACAGGGGCCAGGGCTGGAGTTGGGACTGGATTCAGAGAGAGAGTCAACGTCGGCAGAGCGAGAATGGCAGGCCCAGCAGAGGATGACCCAGAGCAGCAGCAGCAAGAAGCCCACGAGACCGTTGCAGACGATGGCGATGAGGGCCCCCTGGGAGATGGCTGCCCCCATGACAGGCAGCACCCTCAGACCAGCACAGACAGTGGAGCTGCCTCAATGGTGAGGCCCATGCCGAGGCAGGACTCTGGTATGGCCGGCCTTCAGAGGAGGCTGTGCTGTCTGCACGCTCAGTGATTCCTGGGCAGTGGAGATGTCTACCTGCAGTCCTGAGCCTGTTGGGGGTACACAGTAAAGGAGAGGGTGGTGAGGAGGGAGGGTGGGGTGAGGCCTAGGAGGAGAGAGGTAGGGAAGAGAGCCTCCCTCCCACATTTCTGGCCTCCCTGGTGAAAGACCTTGGGTCCCAACAGGCTCAAATACCCCACAGAGCCATCACCCCCATCCGCAGGCCTCGTTCTGGGCACCTGAATGAGTGTGTAGCCAGCGTGGGGAAGCTGAAGTAGGCGGCCGTCATCTCATTCTCCTTAGACCTGGTGGGCATGCCCTGGTCCTGCCCACCAAGCTTGCAGCCCTCAAAAGCCCTCTCTTGGTGGGTGGGTGGGATCCAGGCAGCCCCCGGCCCAAAAGGATGGGGTTGTAAGCAGCTCTGTTGTGGCCTGGGCGCCTCCTCTCTTCCAGGACTCCAGCCAGCCCGACCAGGAGACCTCCAGAGGCGCCAGCTTGCACAGAGGGAACTTTGTGGAGGCCCTGGCAGGCATGTTCAGGCTCTGTGCTTCCAGGGCTATGTGCCTCTATGTGGGGCTGCCTCTCTGGGTCAGATGTGTGTGTGTCTGGTGTCTCACTGTCCCTCCGTTGGATGTGTGCCTGTGCCTCTGCACACCCACCTCTGTGTGTGTGTGGCTGCCTCTCCGTGTGTCCCCATCTCTGAGTGTGTCTCCTCTATGTCTCATTTCTCTACCAGTGTGTCTCTGTGTATCTCTGCATCAGTCTCTGTGTCTCTGTCTCTCTCTTCCAGGCTGTATCCCCCTCTGTTCCCATGGACGTGTCCCTCTCCCCTTCTCCGTGGGGTCTTTTCGGTGGTTCCTGTGTCTCTGTCTTTGTGTTCGTCTCTCTCCGCGGCAGTGTGTCTCTGTCTCTTTATCTCCATCTTCGGGTCGCGTGTTCTTGGCCCCCGTGCCCGTGGCGGGAGGCCCTTCTTACCTGAGTTGAGCCTGGTGCGCGCCCGCGGGAGGGTCCGGGGCAGCGGGATGCTCGGCGCCGACTAAGGCTCGGGAGCCTGCGGGCGGGGGGCGGCGGGAGGTGGGAGACCAGCAGAGGCGACGTCCGCTACCCCGGCCCTCCCCCTCGGCCGCGCAGCCTCTGCCGGCCGCTCCCGCCGCGGCGCGACCGGGGCGGCCTCTGCCGCGGGCGGTCTGCGGCGAGCGGGCACCTCCTCCCCTTGGGGCCGCACCTCCTCCGCGGCCGCGGCGCTCGCTCGCTCGGCAGCGCTCGGGCGGCGGCGGCGGGAGCTGCGCGGTGTTCGGCTGGGCTCGGCTGCGTTCGGCTGGGCTCGGCTGGGCTCGGCTACGTTCGGCTGGGCTCGGCCTGGCTCGGCGGCCAGCAAAAACGGCGAAGAGCCCCGCCTCCTGGGAGGCAGGCGTCCTGCGGCCCGGGGGCGGAGCCATCCCAGCGCCGCTGCCGCCACTCAATTGGCTGGCCGAGCCCCGGTTCCCGCACCATTGGTGATGCGCTGGGGTGGGGACCAGCGCGCCTCTCGTGCCGGCGCGGGGCGGGAGGAGGGCTGAAGGAGTAGCTGGCCCTGGATCCTTCCCAGGAGAGGGGATGGGGTGGGGGCGAGGCCTAACCTCTGGTAGGGATTTCTTGCACCTTCTACACCTGGAAGGGTTGTACACCCCACATCCGAGAAAGGCCAAGGCCTCTGCATTTCCACATCTGAGGAAACCACCCCTCTGTATCTGGGAGAGGTCTCTAAGTAAGTCATCTGGAGGAAGGCCCCGCGTCCCCACACCTGGCAGGAGACTGAATCTCCTCACCTAGGGAACCGCCTATAGTGCAGTCCCGCACTTCCCTCTGCCACCTGGGTGTGGACTCTGCATTCCCACTTTAGAGGGCCCCAGGTTCCTGGCCCTAAGAGGTGTGAAAATCTCTGGCAACACAGGTTCTTTGGACACATTTACTGAGTTCCTACCCAGTGTTGGTCGCAGGCTTGCTGCCAGGCTGTTGGGGAGTCTGGGACAGAAATGGAGTGTCCTGAGCGATGGTTCCGCCCTGGCTGGAATAGGTGCAGGCGTGGTGGAAATCCTGCCTTGCCATCCTAAAAGCTCCCCTAAGAAGAAGATAGCTTGGACAGGAGCAGTGAGGTAGACCTTGTCCTCCCCGACCTTCACAAGCCAGTGATTGTCACCTATTCTGATCCTGCCGTCTTCTCATCCCGCTCTACATGCTCTCCTTGGAGGATCACATCCCTGAAGCTATATCATGAAGACTCCCAGTGCTCCCAAGTCTAGCCTTAACTTCTCTCTGGAATCCTAGACTCATATAACTAAGTGTCTACTGTAATCGGGGCGGTATTGATTCCTGGTTCACTTACTAACTTTGTGATCTTGAGCAAGTTACTTAATCTCTCTTAGCCTCAGCTTCGTCATCTGTAAAATGGTTGTAATAATAGCTACCTCTCAGGGTTGTTATTCACTAATTTATAGCAGATCGACCACATCTCAGCAAATGCCAGCTGACACAACCCCGAGGACCATGTGACTAAGAGGCCCCTTCCCCCAATCCAATGCCATTAAATTCACATAAGACCCCTATAAATCCAGATGCTATCTTGAAAAGAAGAAAGGGAAGACTGAGTCATCCAAAGCTACCAAAGTACTTAGAGACTGTTTAAAATAAATTATTGGATCCTATAGAGTTTACCAGAGTGGATTACTTTTAGCTCCCCCCCACTGCCCGTTACCCAGCAGGGTGAGCGCATTGTGAGAAAGATCAGACTAGTTACAGGAAACAGAGGAGACTTAAATCATTGCACATCTGAGTGTAATGTGAGCGAATTTTGTGACCCAGCTTCAGGAGTTCAGATTTTATCCTGAAAACAGTGGGGAGCCACTGAAGAATTTTTGAGCAGAAGAGCATGTGATCATATCCAGAAATTAGTAGGATGATTTGGGCTATGGTGCGGAATGGGGGCTTGAAAGCATTTGAGAGTGAAGGCAAGGATTAATAATAAGGGACTGAAATGATGGAGGGAAAAAGTTGCGGAGAGAAAAGGAGAGCATTGAGGATGTTTGGGAGCTGCTGTTGGTGGGACTTAGAGAATAGAGGATAGGGGAGGTAAGCAGGAAGGAAAAGTCTGGGATGACTCCCAGGTTAGTGACTAGGGATGCTGTGATGCCATTTACTGAATATACAGGTTCAGGAGAGAGGTCCAGGCTAAAGATAATATTTTGTGAGTTGTCAGCAAAATAATGGTAATTAAATGAGAAAAATAGATGAGCTCACCCAGGGAGAGTGAGAACTAGTTTAAGCAAAAAGATAAATTTATAATCAGATACGGAAACCTAAGGGCAAGGATGACTCAGGAACAACTGAAACTAAGAGATCAAAAGCCACCCAGAAGAGTTCTCTCTCCACCTCTCGATTCTGTTACTTTCTGCCTGCCTCCATTTCCCTCCCCTGCCCCAAGTCCCTGTCCTCCCCATCCCCAGACTGACTTCAACTATTCTTCTAGTCCACATGGTAAAAAACGGGACTTCAGACAATTCTAAAGTTTTAAAGCTTGTTGTGTAGGCATCCAAAGAGACTGGCTGCTGCTGCTGCTGCTGCTACCAGCTCCTCCTCGTCCTCCTCGTCCTCCTCCTTTTTTTTTTTTTTTTTTTGGTTTGCAAAATTTTCAGGAAATATTTTGATTCAACTTAGATGCTTACCTTTGGACTAATCAATGGTGGTCAAGGGATGAAGATCAAATTGATTAACATGATAACCCTATGGGCAGTGGGGAGGTGGAGGTGGTGGTTTCCAGGGGAAGGGGCATCATAAAGAAGCAAAATGGCAGGTGTCCATACAGTCCACCGTTTGTTTGCCCAACACATATACATTATTTCCTATTATATGATTCCAAAAAGGCCCTCATCTACATAATCCAATCATGCCACTATACAAATGCCAATAAATTTGCCTCCTTTCCAGTGAAGAACAATTCAGTGACACATCCAGCTGCTGCTTCTGGAGATCATAGCACAGATCAGGACCACTGTTCTTCAGATATAGGTTCTCCAGGTAATGTCCCTTCGTGCTCTAGTGAGGTCTCCATGAGGTATGAAATGTGGCTTCTAATAATCCCACTACCTTTTAACTGCCTTTGAACTATCTTTAAACTACTCCCCCTATGAAAAAGTCCTGATATGTAGAGATAGAAGAAATAGAGAATAAAAAGGGGTGAAAAGGAAGCACTGTGCATTGGTCACTAATCCAGAGCATCATCTACTGTAGATGTTTTCGGCCATGAGTAATAATGAAATGATAGGACTAGCAAATCTCATGGCATCTGTTTGTTGACTTGCTCCTTTGGGTGTGGAGTTCCTTGGTTGGCCAGTCTGGCTGCCTTAATTTTTGCCCACAAGGTAGAGATCCCTTATCCAGTGTTTCGAGAGGGTCATTATGGAGGATTTCTCTGTGCGGCACTGTACTGATTAGCACTACACCTTCTGGTGGTGGTTTACAGATTATCCTGGGATTGAACAATCACAGAGCTCTACACTTAGGAGGACTGGATAAGGGCTTTTCCCTCAACAGATTATGCAATTATTTTAAAACCATAATCAGCTGCCTATCAATTTCATTTGGAGAAACTCCATTTGCTAATAACATGTTTGATTGGTTCTAAGGTGCACTTTTCCCCCCCAGTTTAAACAAATATGTAATCAGAATGTGTCTCACAATTAATAGCATGTAATCATTTTTTCGCCTCTTCTTTTTTTTTTCTTTTTCTTTTTTTTATTATTATACTTTAAGTTTTAGGGTACATGTGAACAATGTGCAGTTTTGTTACATATGTATACATGTGCCATGTTGGTGTGCTGCACCCATTAACTTGTCATTTACATTAGGTATATCTCCTAATGCTATCCCTCCCCCTCTCCCAACCCCACAACAGGCCCCGGTGTGTGATGTTCCCCTTCCTGTGTCCAAGTGTTCTCATTGTTCAATTCCCACCTATGAGTGAGAGCACGCGATGTTTGGTTTTTTGTCCTTGCGATAGTTTGCTGAGAATGATGGTTTCCAGCTTCATCCATGTCCCTACAAAGGACATGAACTCATCATTTTTTATGGCTGCATAGTATTCCATGGTGTATATGTGCCACATTTTCTTAATCCAGTCTATCATTGTTGGATATTTGGGTTGGTTCCAGGTCTTTGCTATTGTGAATAGTGCCGCAGTAAACATACATGTGCATGTGTCTTTATAGCAGCATGATTTATAATCCTTTGGGTATATACTCAGTAATGGGATGGCTGGGTCAAATGGTATTTCTAGTTCTAGATCCCTGAGGAATCGCCACACTGTCTTCCACAATGGTTGAACCAGTTTCCAGTCCCACCAACAGTGTAAAAGTGTTCCTATTTCTCCACATCCTCTCCAGCACCTGTTGTTTCCTGACTTTTTAATGATCGCCATTCTAATTGGTGTGAGATGGTATCTCATTGTGGTTTTGATTTGCATTTCTCTGATGGCCAGTGATGATGAGCATTTTTTCATGTGCCTTTTGGCTGCATAAATGTCTTCTTTTGAGAAGTGTCTGTTCATATCCTTCGCCCACTTGTTGATGGGGTTGTTTTTTTCTTGTAAATTTGTTTGAGTTCTTTGTAGATTCTGGATATTAGCCCTTTGTCAGAGGAGTAGATTGCAAAAATTTTCTCCCATTCTGTAGGTTGCCTGTTCACTCTGATGTTAGTTTCTTTTGCTGTGCAGAAGCTCTTTAGTTTAATTAGATCCCATTTGTCAATTTTGGATTTGTTGCCATTGCTTTTGGTGTTTTAGACATGAAGTCCTTGCCCATGGCTGTGTCCTGAATGGTATTGCCTAGGTTTTCTTCTAGGGTTTTTATGGTTTTAGGTCTAACATTTAAGTCTTTAATCCATCTTGAATTAATTTTTGTGTAAGGTGTAAGGAAGGGATCCAGTTTCAGCTTTCTACATATGGCTAGCCAGTTTTCCTATCACCATTGGTTAAATAGAGAATCCTTTCCCCATTTCTTGTTTTTGTCAGGTTTGTCAAAGATCAGATAGTTGTAGATGTGTGGTATTATTTCTGAGGGCTCTGTTCTGTTCCATTGGTCTATATCTCTGTTTTGGTACCAGTACCATGCTGTTTTGGTTACTGTAGCCTTGTAGTATAGTTTGAAGTCAGGTAGCGTGATGCCTTCAGCTTTGTTCTTTTGGCTTAGGATTGACTTGGCAATGCGGGCTCTTTTTTGGTTCCATATGAACTTTAAAGTAGTTTTTTTCCAATTCTGTGAAGAAAGTCATTGGTAGCTTGATGGGGATGGCATTGAATCTATAAATTACCTTGGGCAGTATGGCCATTTTCACGATATTGATTCTTCCTATTCATGAGCATGGAATGTTCTTCCATTTGTTTGTATCCTCTTTTATTTCGTTGAGCAGTGGTTTGTAGTTCTCCTTGAAGAGGTCCTTCACATCCCTTGTAAGTTGGATTCCTAGGTATTTTATTATGTTTGAAGCAATTGTGAATGGGAGTTCACTCATGACTTGGCTCTCTGTCTGTTATTGGTGTATAAGAATGCTTGTGATTTTTGCACATTGATTTTGTATCCTGAGACTTTGCTGAAGTTGCTTATCAGCTTAAGGAGATTTGGGGCTGAGATGATGGGGTTTTCTAGATATACAATCATGTCATCTGCAAACAGGGACAATTTGACTTCCTCTTTTCCTAATTGAATACCCTTTATTTCTTTCTCCTGCCTGATTGCCCTGGCCAGAACTTCCAACACTATGTTGAATAGGAGTGGTGAGAGAGAGCATCCCTGTCTTGTGCCAGTTTTCCAAGGGAATGCTTCCAGTTTTTGCCCATTCAGTATGATATTGGCTGTGGGTTTGTCATAGATAGCTCTTATTATTTTGAGATATGTCCCATCAATACCTAATTTATTGAGAGTTTTTAGCATGAAGGGCTGTTGAATTTTGTCAAAGGCCTTTTCTGCATCTATTGAGATAATCATGTGGTTTTTGTCCTTGGTTCTGTTTATATGCTGGATTACATTTATTGATTTGCATATGTTGAACCAGCCTTGCATCCCAGGGATGAAGCCCACTTGATCATGGTGGATAAGCTTTTTGATGTGCTGCTGGATTTGGTTTGCCAGTATTTTATTGAGGATTTTTGCATCGATGTTCATCAGGGATATTGGTCTAAAATTCTCTTTTTTTGTTGTGTTTCTACCAGGCTTTGGTATCAGGATGATGCTGGCCTCAGAAAATGAGTTAGGGAGGATTCCCTCTTTTTCTATTGATTGGAATAGTTTCAGAAGGAATGGTACCAGCTCCTCCTTGTACCTCTGGTAGAATTTGGCTGTGCATCCATCTCGTCCTGGACTTTTTTTGGTTGGTAAGGTATTAATTATTGCCTCAATTTCAGAGCCTGTTATTGGTCTATTCAGAGATTCAACTTCTTCCTGGTTTAGTCTTGGGAGAGTGTATGTGTCGAGGAATTTATCCATTTCTTCTAGATTTTCTAGTTTATTTGCGTAGGTGTGTTTATAGTATTCTCTGATGGTAGTTTGTATTTCTGTGGGATCGGTGGTGATATCCCCTTTATCATTTTTTATTGCGTCTATTTGATTCTTCTCTTTTTTCTTCTTTATTAGTCTTGCTAGCGGTCTATCAATTTTGTTGATCTTTTCAAAAAACCAGCTCCTGGATTCATTGATTTTTTGAATGGCTTTTTGTGTCTTTATCTCCTTCAGTTCTGCTCTGATCTTAGTTATTTCTTGCCTTCTGCAAGCTTTTGAATGTGTTTGCTCTTGCTTCTCTAGTTCTTTTAATTGTGATGTTAGGGTGTCAATTTTAGATCTTTCCTGCTTTCTCTTGTGGGCATTTAGTGCTATAAATTTCCCTCTACACACTGCTTTAAATGTGTCCCAGAGATTCTGATATGTTGTGTCTTTGTTCTCGTTGATTTCAAAGAACATCTTTATTTCTGCCTTCATTTCATTGTGTACCCAGTAGTCATTCAGGAGCAGGTTGTTCAGTTTCCATGTAGTTGAACAGTTTTGAGTGAGTTTCTTAATCCTGAGTTCTAGTTTGATTGCACTGTGGTCTGAGAGACAGTTTGTTATAATTTCTGTTCTTTTACATTTGCTGATGAGTGCTTTACTTCCAACTATGTGATCAATTTTGGAGTAAGTGCAATGTGGTGCTGAGAAGAATGTATATTCTGTTGATTTGGGGTGGAGAGTTCTGTAGATGTCTATTAGGTCTGCTTGGTGCAGAGCTGAGTTCAATTTCTGGGTATCCTTGTTAACGTTCTGTCTCGTTGATCTGTCTAATATTGACAGTGGGGTGTTAAAGCCTCCCGTTATTATTGTGTGGGAGTCTAAGTCTCTTTGTAGTCTCTAAGGACTTCCTTTATGAATCTGGGTGCTCCTGTATTGGGTGTATATATATTTAGGATAGTTAGCTCCTCTTGTTGAATTGCTCCCTTTACCATTATGTAATGGCCTTGTCTCTTTTGATCTTTGTTGGTTTAAAGTCTGTTTTATCAGAGACTAGGATTGCAACCCCTGCCTTTTTTTGTTTTCCATTTGCTTGGTAGATCGTCCTCCATCCCTTTATTTTGAGCCTATGTGTGTCTCTGCACATGAGGTGGGTTTCCTGAATACAGCACGCTGATGGGTCTTGACTCTTTATCCAATTTGCCAGTCTGTGTCTTTTAACGGGAGCATTTAGCCCATTTACATTTAAGGTTAATATTGTTATGTGTGAATTTGATCCTGTCATTATGATGTTAGCTGGTTATTTTGCTCGTTAGTTGATGCAGTTTCTTCCTAGCATCGATGGTCTTTACAATTTGGCACGTTTTTGCAGTGGCTGGTACCGGTTGTTCCTTTCCATGTTTAGTGCTTCCTTGAGGAGCTCTTTTAGGGCAGGCCTGGTGGTGACAAAATCTCTCAGCATTTGCTTGTCTGTAAAGTATTTTATTTCTCCTTCAGTTATGAAGCTTAGTTTAGCTGGATATGAAATTCTGGGTTGAAAATTCTTTTCTTTAAGAATGTCAAATATTGGCCCCCACTCTCTTCTGGCTTGTAGAGTTTCTGCCGAGAGATCAGCTGTTAGTCTGATGGGCTTCCCTTTGTGGGTAACCCAACCTTTCTCTCTGGCCGCCCTTAATATTTTTTCCTTCATTTCAACTTTGGTGAATCTGACAATTATGTGTCTCGGAGTTGCTCTTCTCGAGGAGTATCTTTGTGGCATTCTCTGTATTTCCTGAATTTGAATGTTGGCTTGCCTTGCTAGATTGGGGAAATTCTCCTGGATAATATCCTGCAGAGTGTTTTCCAACTTGGTTCCATTCTCCCCGTCACTTTCACGTACACCAATCAGACGTAAATTTGGTCTTTTCCCATAGTCCTATATTTCTTGGAGGCTTTGTTCGTTTCTTTTTGTTCTTTTTTCTCTAAACTTCTCTTCTCGCTTCATTTCATTCATTTGATCTTCCATCACTGATACCCTTTCTTCCAGTTGATCAAATCAGCTACTGAAGCTTGTGCATTTGCCACATAGTTCTTGTGCCATGGTTTTTAGCTCCATCCGGTCCTTTAAGGACTTCTCTGCATTGGTTATTCTAGTTAGCCATTCGTCTAATCTTTTTTCAAGGTTTTTAACTTCTTTGCATTGGGTTCGAACTTCCTCCTTTAGCTCGGAGAAGTTTGATCATCTGTAGCCTTCTTCTCTCAACTCATCAAAGTCATTCTCCGTCCAGCTTTGTTCCATTGTTGGTGAGGAGCTACATTCCTTTGGAGGAGGAGAGGTGCTCTCATTTTTAGAATTTTCAGTTTTTCTGCTCTGTTTTTTTCCCCATCTTTGTGGTTTTATCTACCTTTGGTCTTTGATGATGGTGACATACAGATGGGGTTTTGGTGTGGATGTCCTTTCTGTTTGTTAGTTTTCCTTCTAACAGTCAGGACCCTCAGCTGCAGGTCTGTTGGAGTTTGCTGGAGGTCGACTCCAGAACCTGTTTGCCTGGGTATCAGCAGCGGAGGCTGCAGAACAGTGAATATTGGTGAACAGCGAATATTGGTGAACAGCAAGTGTTGCTGCCTGATCGTTCCTCTGGAAGTTTTGTCTCAGAGGGGTACCCGGGCGTGTGAGGTGTCAGTCTGCCCCTACTGGAGGGTGCCTCCCAGTTAGGCTACTCGGGGGTCAGGGACCCACTTGAGGAAGCAGTCTGTCCGTTCTCAGATCTCAAGCTCTGTGCTGGGAGAACCACTACTCTCTTCCGAGCTGTCAGACAGGGACATTTAAGTCTGCAGAGGTTTCTGCTGCCTTTTGTTCAGCTATGCCCTGCCCCCAGAGGTGGAGTCTACAGAGGCAGGCACGCCTCCTTGAGCTGTGGTGGGCTCCACCCAGTTCAAGTTTCCCTTCCTGGAAGCTTTGTTTCCCTACTCAAGCCTCAGCAATGGCAGGCGCCCCTCCCCCAGCCTGGCTGCCGCGAGTTGCAGTTCGATCTCAGACTGCTGTGCTAGCAATGAATGAGGCTCTGTGAGCGTAGGACCCTCCAAGCCAGGCGTGGGATATAATCTCCTGGTGTGCCGTTTGCTAAGACCATCGGAAAAGCGCAGTATTAGGGTGGGAGTGACCCGATTTTCCAGGTGCCGTTTGTCCCTCCTTCCCTTGGCTAGGAAAGGGAATTCCCTGACCCCTTGCACTTCCCGGGTGAGGCGATGCCTCGCCCTGCTTTGGCTCACGCTCGGTGTGCTGCACCCACTGTCCTGCACCCACTGTCTGAAAATCCCCAGTGAGAGGAACCCAGTACCTCAGTTGGAAATGCAGAAATCACCCGTCTTCTGCATCGCTCACGCTGGGAGCTGTAGACTGGAGCTGTTCCTATTCGGCCATCTTCCTTTTTTCTTTTATTTATTTATTTATTTTTGAGACAGGGTCTCGCTCTGTCACCCAGGTTGGAGTGCAGTGGCACAATCTCGGCTCATCACAACCTCTGCCTCCTGTGTTGAAGCGATTCTCCTGCCTCAGCCTCCTGAGTAGCTGGGACTACAGGCATGCACCACCATGCCTGGCTAATTTTTGTATTTTTTTGTAGAGTCAGGGTTTCACCATGCCAGCCAGGCTGGTTTCGAACTCCTGATCCGCCTGCCTTGGCCTCCACAGTGCTGGTATTACAGGCAAGAGCCACTACACCCAGCCCTCTTTTTTCTTAGTCGTTTATAAAATAACTTGCCTCTTATAATCAATGGAATCTGAGATTATTAAGTATAGTAATTTTATCAGTCAGGGTTCTTTTTCACAAGTAATAGAATCCATTCTGGATAAAGCAGAAAAAGGATTTGTTAGAAAAGATTATTTAGCTCAAAACTGTTAGGAGGGCTGGGGAAATGGACTTGAGGCTAAGATCCTAGAACAACACCCAAATCATACCACACACCTGATGGGGAAACCACAGCCATTTCCACTCCGAATACTAAGTACCAAGACTTCAATTTGATTGCCAATTTTACAAGCTCTATGGCCCTTCTGTGATAGGAACTCAATATTGCAACCACTGGGAAACCACTGCTGTTGCCACTACCACCCCCAAAAGCTGGACACTTGTGTTACTACCGGCAACAGCAGAAATCGAAGCCCTGTGTCTAACCTGCTTTCTACCTATATCAATCAGGATTAGCTAGGTAACACAGTAGTTACAAACAACCTTCAAATCTTACTGACTTAAAACAAGAAAAAATGTATTTCTTCCTCATGCCATAGTTCCAGCATGAGTGGGGTGGGAGGTGGGGTGGGGAAGTCTTGCTCACTGCGGCCACTCAAGCATCCAGGCTGCTGGAGGCTCCACCATCTTGTGATGATGCTGCCTTCTTGACCTTCTTGACATGAGCTTTCAGGGTTTGCCGTGGCAGGAGAAAAAAGTAAGGAGAAGAATACACTGGCTTCTGCTCACATTGCATTGATCAAAACAAATCTCACAGCCATACCTGACATCAAGGGACAGGAGAAGTACAGTCTTCCTGGTACTCAGAAGGAGAGGAGACCCAGAAATATTGGTGAAGT
This sequence comes from Pongo pygmaeus, assembly GCF_028885625.2. Classification (NCBI taxonomy): domain Eukaryota; kingdom Metazoa; phylum Chordata; class Mammalia; order Primates; family Hominidae; genus Pongo; species Pongo pygmaeus. The sequence goes on along the minus strand of NC_072386.2, from coordinate 22,676,372 downwards.
TTAGTGTTTCCCTCACTCATTTTTCTCACTTCCAAATGGAAGTCTCACGTGGGTGAAGTATCATCCCTGTAAACAATTGTATGTGGTGAATTTCAGTTCTGACTTCTATACTGAGTAGGCTGGAATTTGAAATGACTATTTTCCCATATTAAAAAAACTGTATGAAAGGTGAAGGACATCCATGAATACATTTCTACTACCATAATCAATACCAGAATTTTACAGAATCACGCTTCTAGAATCTCTAGGTTTACCAAGATGATTCAGGGCCGGAGCACACTTTTGGAGCAATTTCTCTTTTTTAGCTCTATGTCTGGGTCTTTTTCAGTCCCTCTGACTATGCCTTGTGGCTTCATAGGAAATCGAAGGCTGGACTAGAAGGGCTGGGATCCTTTCTTTTTCCACCTGCCCTGGAATGATGCCCTTGCTTCGCCCCATTCCAGTCAATGCACTTTACAATGGGAGGCACCATCACATTTGCCTGGCAAGGTGGGGACGAGAAGGGCTTTCCAATGCCGAATCTTCCAGCGTAAGTCCTGATTGCTAGGCTCTCACAGTTTCCTAATCGGAGTATTAACATTGGAGAGCAGCAAATAACCCAGCTCCTGAAATTCAGCAAGGCACATAATTATCTTACTCCTAGTAATCTGAGGTCAAGGCTGAAACAAATTTCCTTATCCAAGTAAAATGCCTACTCTCTTGTCCCCTAACTGCGCACAGACTACCCATTTTGAATAACTCATTTTTGTTGTCTTGATTTTTTGTTACCATATTTTCTCTTTTTTTTTTGAGACAGTCTCACGTTGTCACCCAAGCTGGAGTGCAGTGGGGCGATCTCGGCTCGCTGCAACCTCTGCCTCCTGGGTTCAAGCAATTCTCCTGCCTCAGCCCTCCCAAGTAGCTGGGATTATAGGTGCCCGCCACCACGCCCGGCTAATTTTTAAATTTTTAGTAGAGACGGGGTTTCGACATATTGGCCAGGCTGGTCTGGAACTCCTGACCTCAAGTCATCCACCCGTCTTGGCCTCCAAAAGTGCTGGGATTACAGGCGTGAGCCACTGCACCTGGCCTATTAACATATTTTCAAGTGCTTCAGCTTCAGTCGGCATATGAGCTAAGACACAAGAGACAACAGGTGCTAGTTCAACTAATTGCTTTGCTATGACATAAAAAGGACTTCCAGGTTCCCAGGCTGGGATTAGGAGATTCTTACTGCCCCTCTACACATCTCAACTTAGTTCCTCACTTTAAGTTCTATCATTTAGAATACTTTGGTCCTGATACCTGATTTCCTAACTTGAACTAGTTTAGGCAAAGGGGGCATTTATTTTCAGAAAACTATAGTGTTTCATAGAGTCCTAGTGCAAGAATATGGCTGGAACTTGGGAACAACTGGATCTGGCAATCCGAATGTCATCAGGACTCTCTACTGCTCATCTACGTGCCTTTCTGCTTGCTTCCTCTCTCTCCCTCTCTCTCTCTCTGTCCTTCTCTCTCTCCCTCCCGAACTCTCCCTCCTTCCCTCTTTTCCTTCATCCTTCAACCTCCCTCTGTAGTCTACATAATAATAAACCCAGCTCCTGACAATTATCAAACTTTGCAGCTTACAAACCAGGTACCCAAGAAGATGTTGGCTCTTTTTCAGTTCCAGCTCCAGCTTATCCTTCTAAGTTTCAGTTCCATAATTCCTCAGGACTTGCTCTCATCAGCCCGGCTTTGGACAGATGCCATCCCCTGCACCAGTAATCTGTTGGGGAGGTCATAAGGCCAGGGCTTCCATGATAACCACAAGAATGGTTCCCACCAGAAGGGGATGCCTTCCAGACATAACATAAAGGAGTCCACCATGCTAACTTTTATGGATGCAGGGTAAAGATAAATCTGCAAAGTAGATAAGGAAGGATATGTCAGAGATGCAGAAGGAAAACTAGGGGAGACCATAATTTTAGGGAAGCCAAGATAGACAGAGGTTCAAGAAGGAAGGAAGGGGTCACTACTCCAAAATTTCAAAGACAGTTGCAGTTATTGTAGAAAAGGGACCATGGGACTTAAGAATAAGGAGATTCTTGATTATCCTGACAAGGAGTAGTTCCAGTGGGCAGTAGGAAATGGAAATGGGGTATGTAGTGAAAGCCAGAGTTTAGTGGTTTCCAGAGTGAGTAAGAGGTAGATATAGGCTGGGAGCCGTGGCTCATGCCTGTAATCCTAGCACTTTGGAAGGCTGAGGTTGGAGGATCACTTGAGGCCAGGAGTTTGAGACCAGCCTGGGTAACATAGCAAGAACCTGACTCTGCAAAAAATATATATATATAAAAATTAGCCAGGCGTGGTGGTGCACACCTGTAATCCCAGCTACCCAGAAAGCTGATGAGGGAGGATTGCCTGAGCCTAGGAGTTGGTGACTGCAGTGAGCCATGATCATGCCACTGAACTCCAGCCTGGGTGACAGAGTGAGACTCTGTCTAAAAAAAAAAAAAAAAAAGAAAGTAGATACAACATAGACGATTCTTTCAAGAGAATTGACTGATTGACTGTGAAAATTGGAAGGAGAATAGATCAGAAAGATGGAGTCAGAGGAAGTTTTTTTTATTTTTTTATTTTAAATACTTAATGTTTCTGACATGGAATGTTTAAATACTGGTGGGATGGAATCATGAGAAAAGATATAATTGATGATAGCTATTTTTGTTAGCTATCTCCCATCTCCCCTGGGCTGGAAGGGCCAGGAACAGGAGATAAGGCCCAGGCTAAAGGTGTGAACCATTTCAACTTTTTTCCCAAGCCACACTGGAAAGTAGGGCAAAGAGAAGAGGTGCCTGTCCTCAGCACTGGATGAGCCAGGTTGGGGCCCAGGGCACACCCAGGGGCCTGGGATTGTGTGGAGAACAAATAGTCCCAAGGCTGGAGCCAGTCCTCTGCGGTGGGGGAAGGGTGGGTACAGAGCAGCTACATCCAGTGACAGGCAAACTTGCCACAGGCTCCGACTTCCCCATCTCAAAACCCTGCCTGTCGCTTCTCTGCCCACCTACTACTCAGTGTCCCTGCCTAGCTGCCACCTGTTGTCTCAGCTCTACTTTCCCGCCTCCCGTCACTCCCCAGCTGCTGCCCCTGCCTTCTGCTCTCACCATCCCTGAAGCTGGCTCACCAAGGTCACTTTCACCTCCTTGTCACTTTCAGTGAATACCTTTTAGTCCTGATCTGTGTTGACTACTTGGCAGCCTTGAGGCTGTTGGTCCTCTTTTGAAACTCTGTCTTCCCGTGTCCTCCATGAAGCTGTTCTCTCTGGGAACATTTATTCCTCTTCCTAAAACAACTCCTTTATTAAGCACCTAATCTCTGTCGGGGCTTTACATTCATTATAGATAATCCTCACCTGGATGCAAGATGGGTCCATGAGACAGATGAGGAAACTGAGGCTCAAGATGGTCAAGGGGTTTTTCTAAGGCCCCTTGGCAGCAGGTGATAGAGCCTGGATTAGAACCGAAATTTGCTGCGCTGCCTTCAACTCCAGCTTGTTGTCTCCCTTACCTCTTGGGCCGCTCCTCAGCTTCTTTGGTGGGCTGTGCTCTCAGCCCCCACCCTCTTCTCCTCACAACTCAAGTGAGCACCTCTGTGTCTGTGGCTTCCATGACCATTTTTCTTTTTTCTTTTTCTTTTTCTTTTTTATTTGAGACGGAGTCTCACTCTGTTGCCCAGGCTGGAGTGCAGTGGCGCGATCTGGGCTCAACCTCCACCTTGGTGGCAACCTCTGCCTCCCAGGTTCAAGCAATTCTCGTGCCTCAGCCTCGCGAGTACCCGGGATTACAGGCGTGCACCACCACCCCTGGCTAATTTTTGTATTTTTAGTAGAGTCGGGGTTTTACCGTGTTGGCCAGGCTGGTCTCAAACTTCTGACCTCAAGTTATCAGCCTGCCTCGGCCTCCCAAAGTGCTGGGACTACAGGTATGAGCCACTGTGCCCAGCCAGTGCCCATTTTTGTGCTGACAATGCTTTAATACTAACCCAGACCTTACTCCCAAGTCCCAGACTGGTATGCATTGTTGTTGTGGCTGCTGCTATTGTCATTAAGAACTAAGATTCATGGAGTGTTTATAACATGGCAGGTACCACGCCAGTTTCTTTATATACATTAAATCCTTACAACGGCTGGGTGTGGTGGCTCACGCCTGTAATCCCAGCACTGTGGGAGGCCAAGGCGAGCAGCTTGAGCCCAGGAGTTTGAGATCAGCCTGGGCAACATGGCAAAATCCCGTCTCTACAAAAAATACAAATATTAGCCAGGCATGATGGCGCACACTTGTAGTCCCAGCTACTCGGGAGGCTGAGGTGGGAGGATCCCTTGAGTCCGGGAGGTGGAGGTCGCAGTGAGCCAAAATTGCACTGCACTCCAGCCTGGCTAAGAGTGAGACCCTGTCTGAAAAATGAAATAAAATAAAAAATAAAAATCCTTACAACAACCCAATGAGGTAATTACTATTATCCGATTTTCCACTGAAGGAAACTGAGCATTAAAGAGATTAATCAGGCTGGGCGCCATGGCTCACGCCTGTAATGCTAGCACTTTGGGAGGCCGAGGCGGGTGGATTGCCTGAGCTCAGGAGTTTGAGACCATCCTGGGCAACATGATGAAACCTCGTCTCTACTAAAAATACAAAAAATTAGCTGGGGGTGGTGGCGCATGCCTGTAATCCCAGCTACTTGGGAGGCTGAGGCACGAGAATTACTTCAAACCAGGAAGTGGAGGTTGCAGTGAGCCAAGATTGCGCCATTGCACTCCAGCCTGGGTGACAGAGCGAGGACTGGGAAAAAAAAAAAAGAGATTAATAAACTTGTAAATTTGTCCCAAGGTCAACAGGAGCCTAGGTTTGTCTGACCCCAGAGTCATTCTCTTAACTGCTATGCTGATTCAGTGTCCTCTCCCAAGAGGTCTTACACTTGACATGTCTGCATCTGAACTCATCTGTCCATTGCTTCGTATATGACTATAAGCAAGTGAGTGAATGTCTGAGCCATAGTTGTTCCACTTGCCCAGAGCCTATCCTCCTCCCATGCTGTTTCAGTAAACAGTCCTGCTGCCTCCCAGTCAACAGGAGCTGCACAAGACTCTTCCTTTTCCCTTCCCTCCCAACCACTCACTCATCAAGACATGGCGACTGTGTGCTCTAAAAGCCCCATTCTCACTGCCCTGGGCCTAGTCCTCTCCTGTCCGGACACAGCAAGAGCTAGCTCTCAGGCCTTTCCCATCATTCATTCAAAGAACCTTCCTTAGGCCTGCTCATTTTCTCAGCCACCATGGGTCCCACATTCTCTTCCCTCCTAGCCCTACTCTGCACAGCCCCCAGAGCAGTCTTTCCAACACACAAAGCTCACCAGGTCTCTCCAGCTCCCCGAAGCCCTGATTCTGAGCAAAAGCTCCTGAACCTCAGCTTGGCTTTCAAACCACAGACTGTGTGGTTCCACCTCCTCTGCAGCCCCAGCACCCACCCAACCCTCTCCTGAGAACAGGAGCATCTGCACCATTGCTGGTCTTCCCACCCATCCTTTCTCCCGCTCTGCCCTGCCTGGGTAGGGGCTGTCCTCTGCCTCTCCACAGTCTCAGCCCCACTCCCCATATGTGTTTTTCTAGTGACACTGCCCAGTGGTAGGCATGCTAAGGTGTGCAAAATCAGTAATGTCTATTTTATAAAAACTAAATATATGGTTGTGCAGTAATGTGAATGTATTTAATGCCATAGAACTGTACACATAATAATGGTTAAAATGGTGGCTGGGCATGGTGGCTCACACCTGTAATCCCAGCACTTTTGGAGGCCGAGGCAAGAGGATTGCTTGAGCCCAGGAGTTTGAGACCAGCCTAGGCAACACAGGGAGACCCCATCTCTACAGAAAATTTAAAAATTAGCCGGACATGGTGGTGCATGCCTGTTGGGGACCAGCCTCAACACCACCCGTAGGGTACCCAAAGTCTGGTGGCAACAAAGGATTGAGAAGAGACAAATTAAGAGTTGAAAGGTGGGGAGCCCCAGGGGCCAGCTGCAAAATGGAGGCTGCAAAAGGCTCAGCGCTCTGGTCTCCACACTATTGAGTACAATCGCTTAGATCTGAGAAGCAGATGTTCAGGGTGAAACAGTGAAAGGGAGGCAATGCGTCATAGGCGTAATCTATAGTAATAGCGGTTTAAATGAATCTCCTTTGTGCTCAAACAGCATATCTTTAACTTATCAGAGAGTAGCTAGTGGGAGCGGGCTTAACTAGGAGCCTGCACATCTGTCCACCTTCCAGTGTTTCAAAGGAGTGTCTTTCTCCTTGAACAGTGTTTACAAATAAGAGAGTGTGTCTTGCTCTGAGCAGGGGAACATGATGGCAATTAGGAGGCTTTCCTCCTGAGAGGCCTTTTGTGGCTTTCCACAATTTATGGTCCCATATTTTTATGGCTAGTCTATGCAGGCACCCCATAAGCCTTTTTCCCAACACATGCCTGTAGTCCCAGCTACTCAGGAGGCTGAGGTGGGAGGATTGCTTGAGTCCAGGAGGTTGAGGCTGCAGTGAGCCATGATTGCACCACTGCACTCCATCCTGGGCAACAGAGCGAGACCCTGTCTCAAAAAAAAAAAAAAAGGGTTAAAATGGTAAAACAAAACTAAATATAAATGCCTCCCTCAGGGTTCTAGTCCCTGGAGCGAGTAGATAGGTCATGATTGGGCCCTCTCCTCACCCCATCCTCCCCAGCTTACAGAGGGCCTGGGTATTTTATGCTGTGATCCCCATGGGCTCTGCCGAGATGCCCCTGTTGGGAGGTCAATGTCCAGGAGCCTCCCTTCCTAAGCCCACCCTGCTCCCACTCCTGGGGTACAATTAGGGAGTATTAGTGGGTCCCCCCTGCCCATGCAACCACAGACTCAGTCTTTTAGTGTGTGTGTCGGGGGGTCTGGATTGCTTCACCTCCTCTCCCTTCGCCTTAGTATAGTCCTCTCAAGCAGTTTAGGTTTCCAGAAGGTCAGGGTCAGGAAGATGGCTGTGGTTGACTTCAGCTTTGGGCCTGAGATCCTCCCTACAAGAGACAAGGAGAAAAAAAAAAGCCTGACCCGACCTTCTGCACGAGATGGGAAAGGGAAGATTGTGACTGGAGCAAAACTCAGTTAACATCCTTGTCAGTCATCCTGGCACACCAGCTCCTGCAGCAGGCTGTCCAACCCCTTGAGGGCAGAAATCAAAAGGTGTCCTTCCTTGCATATGCAGACACACACTGACAGACATGCATACATACAACCCACAAAGCAGAGACACATACATACAACAAAGATGTATGTACAGACAAGCCTACCCACAGACACAGGCATGCACATAAAAACACATCCACACAGAAACACACATGATTACACCAACTACACACATACCACATGGCCGGGAAAACAGGAAGAGATTCACAGGCCTCCACCTCTCTCTCTTTCACACACACACACACACACACACGCAAAGATAAGCCTACCCAGAGTCACTAATAGGTGTCAGCAAATGTGTTCTAGACCAATGACTAAAGGAAGAAGTCAGAGAAGTCAGAGATAGACACAGATCAGTTTTCTAGAGATTGGAAGAATGTGTGTATATGGAGGAGGACAGACTGGTGGGAGAGAAAGCCAGGTAAACATAGGGAAGGGAGAGATCCTGGCGCCAAGAAAGGAGGGTCTTGGGTAATTATCAGGTGCCAACCTCTCGCCCAGCCCTCCTTGATTCATCTATGCATTAACAGTTATTGAGCTGAGTCCTCTGTTGGGCCCCAGCCCTATCCTCACATATGCACAGCCGGGGAGGAAGAGAGACCTGTCCATGAGGAACTATCACACAGAGTGGCATGTGCTATGCTGGGGTATGCACAGCCCAGCCCCACTCTGGGCAGCAGTGGAGGGCAGATGTCAGGGAAACGTGAGTAAAACATTGAACACGTAGGAGGAGTTGGCTGGATGAAGGGGATGGATGGGGAGGTCACCTTGGGCCAAGGAAACAGGTGTAAACATTAGTTTCCTTTTGCTGCTGTAACAAATTACCATAAATGTAGTGGCTTCAATACAAAAATTAGCCAGGCACCTGTAGTCCCAGCTACTTGGGAGGCTGAGTCAGGAGAATCGCTTGAACCTGGGAGGCGGAGGTTGCAGTGAGCTGAGATCGTGCCACTGCACTCCAGCCTGGGTGACAGAGAGAGACTCAGTCTCAAAAACAAAAACAGAAAAACAAAACACTACACAGATTTATTTTCTTACAATTGACTGTTCAGAGGTCTGAAATCAGTTTTTGTGGGCTAAAGTCGATGTGTTGGCAGAGCTGGTTCCTTCTGTAGGCTCCAAGAGGAGAATGCATTTCCTTGCCTTTTCAGTATCTAATGGCTGCCTGCATTCCTTGGCGTGTGGACCAGTACTCCATCCTCAAAAAACAGCACTCCAGTCTCTGCTTCCATCATTCCACTGCTGTCTTCCCTGACTCCTCCTGCCTCCCTCTCTCCTGTCGGAATCATTGTGATTATATCACCACACCTCAGATAATCCAGGATAGTCTTCTCATCTCAAGATCCTTGACCACATCTGCAAAGTCTCTTTTGCCATATAAGGTAACATTCACATGTTCTGGGAATTAGGATGTGGACATCTTGGGGGCCATTATTCAGCCTACCACGAGGGGAGTGGCATATTATCTCACAGTCTTTAAAATGCCCTCCAATTTTGTTATTACCAGGCTGAAGATAAGGAATTGGAGGCTCATAGAAGTTAAGTGATTTGCCTTAGACAGGCAGACAGATAGATAAATGATACATGTTTTCTAAAATAGACAAAAGTATACAAAGAAAAATGCAACAAAGCACTCAAAACCTCACCACCCAGAAATGATCAGTATTACATTTTGTAACCATATACATAATACATAAAATTGAGGAGAGAGGTTAGAGAGAGAGCCAGTCAGGTAGAAAAAATATCTAAGAATGGGACTGTTCTCATAGTCCTAATGGGATATACTATAGAAACTATTTTTTTTAGGCCAGGTGCAGTGGCTCACGCCTGTAATCCCAGCACTTTGGGAGGCCGAGATGGGCGGATCACGAGGTCAGGAGATCGAGACCATCCTGGCTAACACGGTGAAACCCTGTCTCTACAAAAAATACAAAAAAATTAGCCGGGCGTGGTGGCGGGCACCTGTAGTCCCAGCTACTCAGGAAGATGAGGCAGGAGAATGGCATGAACCCAGGAGGCAGAGCTTGCAGTGAGCCGAGATCACGCCACTGCACTCCAGCCTGGGAGACAGAGCGAGACTCCGTCTCAAAAAAAAAAAGAAAAAGAAACTATTTTTTTAACCAAAAGTAGAAAATGTATTTTTACTTGAGTTTAATAGAGAAAAAAAGAAACTGAAGCGAAAATGAAGGAATAGCTGAGATATTTTTTCACCTTAAAAGAATAGTCATTCCTAAAAGACCTCTCTCAAGAGCCATTTCAATTAAGAGATTGGGCCAGGCGCAATGGCTCATGCCTGTAATCCTAACACTTTAGGAGACCTAGGCAGCAGGATCACTTGAGCCCAGGAGTTCGAGACCAGTCTGGGCAACATGAAGAGACCTTGTCTTTACAAAAACTTAAAAATTAGCCAGGCATGGTGGCACATGCCTGTGGTCCCAGCTACTCGAAGGCTGAGGTGGGAGGATTGCTTGAGACCAGGAGGTCGAGGCTGCAGTGAGCTGTGATAGCACCATGTCACTCCAGCCAGAACAACAGAGCAAGACCCTGCCTCAAAAAAAAAAAAAAAAAAAAGGAGGTTGGAGTAGGATTTTACCATTATATTCTAGTTTTATCTCTTTATTGACTTAGCTATGAATGAAGATGTGATTAGTACTTCTGCTTTCCTTGCTACCTCACCTCTCCATTCCAGACTGTGCATATAACTTTCGACTCCCCTGACATTACTAATAGCCCGCTGTTGATGAGAAGCCTTATTAATAACATAAACAATTGATTTGCCCATATTTTGTATGTTATATATATTATATACTGTATTCTTAAAATAAACCTAGAGAAAAGAAAATGTTATTAAGAAAATGATAAGGAAGAAATAATATATTAATATTTACTATTCGTTAAGTGGAAGTGGATCATCATAAAGGTCTTCATCCTCGTCTTCACGTTGAGGAGGCTGAGGAGGAGGAGGAAAAGGAGGGGTTGGTCTTGCTGCCTCAGGGGTGGCAGAGGCAGAAGAGGGAGAGGGAGGCAGGAGAGGCAGGCACTCTTGGTGTAACTTTTATTGATTTTATTTAATCTGTGAATAAGTGGACCTGCACAGTTCAAACTCGTGTTGTTCAAAGGTCAACTGTATTTACAGTGTTTTGCAACTAAAATTCCCACAGTGTAATCTTAGCTTAAATTGAATTAAGGTTAATTCCTACATGGAATTAATGTCACCACCAGTTCTTTACCATGAATTTCCCTTCCTCAGCTCCTGAACTTATCTCTTGGCTGAATGGATTTTGTCATTGAGTAGTCTTTTCTGGAAAGGTTCATGAGTACACCATCCCCCAAATTTATGATTGAGATCAACCACTCTGTTGGTTACGGTTTAGGGTGACACTTTTTTACCCTCAGAACTCTGTAGATATTGCTTCATTGTCTTCACTTGTCAAATGCTACCTTGGAGAAGTCTGAGACCAGACTGAATATCCCCCCTTGTAAATAAATGACTTGCTTCTTCTGTCTAGGTGCCTTAAGTATTCTTACTTTAGCCCCAAAGTTTGGTAACTAAATCAACGTGTCTTTTTTCTTTTTTAGAGGGGAGGGTCTCACTGTGTTGCCCAGGCTGGCCTCAAACTCCTGGGCTCAAGTGATCCTCCCGCCTAAGTCTTCCAAAGTGGTGGCATTACGGATGTGAGCCACCTCACCCAGCCAAATCAATGTGTCTTAATACCAATTACTCTGTGTCAACTTTCTGGTATACAGTATGCCCCTTTCAATCTAAATATTCAGTTCTTTCATTTCAGGGGAAGATTTCTGTATTTCATACCTTAATATCATTTTAAGTTCCATTTTTGGAACCCCTACTTTAGGGCTGTTAATAGTTGAGCTTATGGTAGCTTGTCTTTGTCCTATTATCTTCTCTCCAATTGCTTTAGTAGCTTTATCTTTTCCCACGACATTTACTCTTAATATCTCAAGCCTTTCCTATTACTTTGATTTTTAACCACTATTTAAAGGTTAAAGTCTATTAATATCTATTATATTAATATTGATTGTTTCTCTGTTTCTAGTTTATTACATCTTTAAAAATAAGATTTCAGTCCTCTATTATTTTACTTGCTTCTCTAATATCCCTTTCATCTAATTCATTGTTTTATCATCTTGCCTGAGTTCTTTGTTCTCCTGATTTCATGCTATTAATAAGGCCTTCTATAACAGGAAGGATTTGCCAGGACTCTGCTTTTATTCCTTTGGGTGTGTTTTCTTCTAGATCGGGGTCTTCATCTGTTGTTGTTTTTTCATCATCTTTCTCGCTCCCTTCCTTCTTTCTCTCCCTCCTCCTTTCCTTTCTTCCATCGTCTCTCCTTCCTGCCTCCATTTTGGCTGTGGTCTTGGTGTCTAAAGGCCATGCCATTTCCTTTCCTCTTACTCCTCTCTGCCATGGCCCATGTTTAGCCGACCTCTCCTTGCCCTGGTGTGCAGGCCCTGGAGCCCCTTCCCATCTTGTCTGGGCCCATTTGTCTCCCCTGGAGCATATGGTTTGCACACTGGCTGTTGCTTTCAAACTGTGCCCACCTCTGCCCCCGTGACGTCTATGGCCTGAGGGTGCCTGGCTAGGGCTGCCTGCTGCCCTTGATGGCGCCTAAGTGCTGTCCCTCCTCTGAGGCCCTATTAGACATCTTGTTCCAACTGGTAGATGGGGCACAACCCATTCCTGTAGGCACTAGCTTGTCCCCGCCAACCCCTGTCCCATCCCCTGGAAGACACCAAGCCATGGCAGCTCTCCTTGCTTCTACTGAAGTCTCATGGAGAAACACAAGGTCTTCTCCTTACAAAGGTTTTTTTCCCAGACTTTTCCTAAGCCTGCCTACGCACCCAACAGTCCACTTCTCTTAGATGACAGGATATTGGTGTTTCGTGGACTCACCTTTTTGGGAATGGGGTTAGGCGACATACTACTCACTCACTGCACCAGCATCTTCTGTTGTTTCTTTGGATGTCACATTTTAAGGTTTATAAAAAGGATTTCCTTATTTGCTTGGACTTAGTGAGTTTGTAGTAGCGTTGTTGTTTTTGTTTGTTTTGGCTTGTGTTCATTTTATTAGAGGGAGGTGGGGTGGGGGGATTCTGTGACGGTGTTACTTTGTCTCATTAACTCAGAGGTCCCCACCTTGCTTTGTCCATACCTCTCCCCTTGGACCGGCCCCTCTGGCAGCCCCAGCCCCCAGCACTTTCCAGTTCCTGGGATGAGACAAGGGCCCATAGAATTAGGCCTCAGCGCACAGTGGGTTTCAGTCCAAGGAAGAGAGGGAATAAGCAGGAAGCATTTCATGGAGACAGAGTCAGAGGGAACTCAAATGCTTCTCAGGAGGACATCTGGGCAGAAGCACAGCATGAACCAAGGCATGGACATAGGAGAGGATGGGAACAATTACTGGGGAACAGGAGGAGTCCAGCTGGAGAAGTGCCAGCTGGAGAAGCCGGGGAGAGGCTGGAGTGGTGGGCAGGCAGGGTCCAGGCAGGGGCTGCCCTTGTTGTGACCAAAGCACTTAGCTCTTGGGTCTGGAATCTCAGGGATACTAATGGTGGGTGGGGCAGGTGTAGTAGGAAAGCCTGGTTCCCGTTTCTCCTCCCTATCCTCAGCCCCTCCCAGAGACCTTCCTCTGAGTGCTACTCTCCCAGTGACCCCTTGTCCTGGTAATGCCCAAGGTGTTCCTGCTGTCGTCCTGACAGCTGCAGGTAAAGCCTCAGCCATAGCCACACCAGGCACACGCCATCACACACGAATGTAGCACATATGCATCCCTGGTCACCTAGCCACACTAAAACAGACATGCTGCACAGCTGCATACCATCACTGCCATTTGCACGTGATGGCTCAGTGACACATGCTGTTGTGGGCATACTTTGCACACAGCCCCACAGTCTGGCTCCTTCTCTGGGTCAGTTGCTTCTGAATTTCCCAAGAACCTGTCCTGCCCTCTGGTGGCCATTCCCCAAGCCACTGCCCCTCTGGAAGGACCCCTTCTACCTCCTTCTTGCTTTCTAGCCTAGAACAGGCTCTTCCCTCAAACTGGAACTATGAGACCAGGCCCCTCAGACATCCTCCAGACCAGTCTCCCCCATCAGACATCCTCCAGACCAGTCTCCCGCCTCAGACATCCTCCAGACCAGCCTCCCCCCATCAGACGTCCTCCAGACCAGCCTCCTTGCTCAGACGTCCTCCAGACCACCCTCCCACCCCAGAAGTCCTTCAGACCAGCCTCCCCTCTCAGACTGGTGCTGTCAGGCAAGGCCTCCCCAAACAGGGTGGTCGACGTCCCAGTTTGCCTGGGACTGAGGGGTTTCCAGAGACTTGAGATACTCAGTGCTAAAACTGGGAACCTTCAGGCAGACTAGAACTAGTTGGCGGTTCTAGTCTTTGGATCCATGTGCCTTCAGCTCAGTCTCCCCTCAGACTGGACCCACCAGACCAGGCCCTTTCAGACACCCCTGGGTCAGCGTACCCCTCAGGCTGGCCCTTTCAAATGAAAGCTCTTCTGATGCGTGTCCCAGACCAGCCCTGGCTCAGGCTCACCCTGTCACGTGGGCCCTCTCAGACCCACTCACCCTCAGATTGGCTTCCTCATCACAGTGGCACTGTCAGGTCCCTTCCAGCCTCTCCCCAAACTGGCTTCATCTGATGCCCTTCCTCAGACCTCCTTCCTCTCCCCCTCCTCTGAGAAGAGGCAAGGCAGGGAGATTACATTCCAATCACTCCTGCCCCCAGGACCTTAGCTCTGCATCTCCAGGCAGGCACCGCCTTCCCAGGGTCCTGTGGCTCTGGGCTGTGGGCCTCAGGACCTGAAGACAGGCAGGTGCAGGATGCAGGACTGGGACTGGAGCCAGGGATTCTGTTCTCTCCACCTGAGAATGAACTTTCTCGGAGTTCCCTCCTACACAGGCAGTGAGCTCACAGGCTCCGGGGAGTTCTCAGGGCCGGAGGCTGCCCAGGAAGGATTCCTGCCTAGTGTCGCCCTCTCTCCTGGCTGGCTGCTGGGAACGCACCAGATGTGGGATGTCTGTGCTGAGAGCTGCCAGCCTAGGAGCAGGAATGAAGGGCAGGCAGGCGGCCGAGAGGGGGCAGCAGAAGCCAGGACAGTCCCCGGCGCAGGCCGGAGAGGAGCTGCGGCCACAGGCTGGGGTCTGGATAGAGGTGGGAACACAGAGGGAGGCAAAAAAGAGGACTGATAGAGTCAGGGAAGAGGGAGACAGAGGTGGAGGCATGGATAGAGATATATACAGAGAGACACAGAAATGGGGATGGAGACACATGAGACAGAGATGTAGAGAGAAACAGAGAGACAGAGATGGGGATGGAGACACAGGAGACAGAGGGAGAGGGAGAAGGCAGAAAAAGGGAAGACAGACAAGGAAGAACAGATGCGAAGACAAGCATGGAGAGGGATGAATATAGAAACGAGGGAAGAAGAGACACAAGATGGAGACATACAGAGAGACAGGGATGGACAGAGACATACAGAAAGAAATGCAGATAAGACCCAGGACAAAGACAGATTCAGAGATAGGAATGGGACAGAAAGAGATAAATATAGGCTGGGCGCAGTGGCTCACGCCTGTAATCCCAGCACTTTGGGAGGCCAAGGCGGGAGGATCACCTGAGGTCAGGAGTTCGGACCAGTCTGGCCAATATGGCAAAACCCCGTCTCCACTAAAAATACAAAAATTAGCTGGCCATGGTGGCGGGTGCCTGTAATCCCAGCTACCCGGGAGGCTGAGGCAGGAGAATCACTTGAACCCGGGAGGCAGAGGCTGCAGTGAGCCTAGATCTCACCATTGCACTCCAGCCTGGGAGACAGAGTGAGACTCCATCTCAAAAAAAAAAAAAAAAAAAAAAAAAAGAGACAAACATAGAAATGAGAATGGGTTCAGCAAGAAGAGAGGGGCGGGGTGCACAGAGACCGGTCTAGAGTTGTGAGAATGGAGCAGAGCCACACTGGAAGGGATCAAGTGGGCAGGGGGCTGATGGGCCAGGACACAGAGCGGGGCCCAGCCACGGTGTATCATTGGGGAGCAAAGAGAAGTAGGGGGCTGGAAGGCTGGGCCCCTGTGCAATGCACCTGGGGTCTGGGATCCCAGCCTTCCCTTCCCACCACGCCTCAGGGTTGTTTTAATTCTCCAGATTCTGTTGTAACTCCAAGGACTGATGTCTGCACTTATGCCTGGCTCCCCAGAACCACCATGGGAACTGGATGTGGAGGGGACAGTACTGTAGAGAGGCAACGGTCAGCAACTGAGACCCTCCAAGGCAAACAGCCTCTGTGAGGCCAAGGGCCCAAGACCCACAAGGAAGGTGACCACCCGCAGGCCCAGGCCAGTTGTCTAGTCAGAGGCAATGACGCTGCCCCTCCAGCCACCCTGGGCTTGAGGCAGAGCAGGGTCTCTCTCTTAGGGCTGGGGGCAGAGAGATAGAGGCCCCAGTCCTCCCCTCCATTGGCCTCTGAAGCTCTGGCAGGCCCCCTCCCCTCTTTCTGCCCCCTCCTCCTGAGGCCCCACGTAATTGCTTTCCCATGTTGCTAATGGAGGCCAGATTGCTGATGCCCAAGCTCGGTGGGCGGTGGGTAGGTCAGGGCTGACCAGGGCTCTCAAGGCAGAAAGGCAGCTCAGGCCAGAGACTCCTCACTTCATCCCACCCACCCCAAAGATGAAGGGTAGAAGTTCTGACACATCCCAGGAATGTTCTGGGGGAGACCGTTGGTGACCCCCTGTTATCTCTACTCATGCTGGACCTGGAGCCTAGGTTCAGGCTGAGCCACACCTCACAGGGACCAGACCCCCAGGCAGAACTCAGAGTTCAGGGTACAGAGCAGGTCCACAGCCACCTCTCAGGATATCCATCCTGGGAGCCTCTTCCTGTGAATGAAGAGCCCTGCGCTTCCATAGCTGGGGCTGTTCAGCTTGAAAAGCCACAGGCTTCACCTTGACGCCAGGCCTTTGCTTTCAGGGGTCTCCCACCTAGAATACCCCTCTCTCTTCTAACCTGGAGAAGAGATGGCCACTTTACTCTGAAGCCCCTCAGCAGGCCCCACCTCTGGGACTGTGTCTTGTCCAGGCCGGACTCATCGGTGCTTGAGGCATGTCAATCCCCCTCCCAGGGCACGATCCCAGGGGGGCCTGGCGATCGCAGCAAGGGGTATCCATTTCCGGAGCCTAGTCTGAGGTGAAGGGTTTGAACTGGGAGAAAGTGTGTGATGGCATCAGGGTGGCTGGTGGCTCTGTAGAGGTGTAGTGCTCAGTGCCTGCCACGGGGAGTGTATCAGGAGGACACATCTGTGCACAGGTGGGTGTGGGTGTGGACCTGACTTTGACTCCACCCCCTCTTCTTACTCCAGGAACCCAGAGAAAGGCACAATCTGACTTCCCAGGTCGGACCTCTGACCTCCCCTTTCACCCCCGCCCCCAGGTCACATGGCCTGCCTACCTGGCCCCAGCCCTGGGCATTCCCAGCTGAGAAATGCCTGCTTATGCTCAGTAAGGCGGCTTCTATAAGTGGGGTCTGGACCTAAGCAGGCCTGGGACAGCCAAGTGTCCTCCTCTGAGAAGTCAGAGGGATCCCGGAGCCCCAGTTTGGGGACTGGAAGGGTGTGGGCAGTATCTGAGGCTGGACCAAAGACTGACCATCCTGTAAAGCCAAAGCCCCACCCTCTCCAGTTCCACACTGAGCCTGACTATAACCCAGCCCTGGGAGTAAGCCTTGTACTCTGTCATTCCAGTCCTGAAGCCCAGGTCCCGTCCCTGGTCACACTCCAAGCAGCCTCCTCCTTCAGGCAGCCCCCCTGCCTGCCCAGGCCCAGGACACTCTGTGCTCTGAGCCCTTGTGGCCTGGCTGAGCCCTAGGCCTGACCTTCTAGCACCCCTGGACTGTCTCTTGGATGGCAGGGATCACGCACACCCCCTGGCCCCAAGGATGAAGCCTGCCCCTCCCCTTCTGCCATCTCTAGCCCTGTGCACTGGGCTCAGGCCTGGGACTCATGGAAGGCAGTTCTAGAGGTGACCCTTGAAAGGCTTCTGCCCCACCCAAGACTTTGGCAGCCTCCAGGACTGACTGGATACCCCCATGGGATCCCTTATTTCCCACAGTTTTTCCCTGGCTGCAACCCTGTGCTCCAGGAAAGCCCTACCCCCCAAGAAGTAGACAACACTGTTACCAGATACACTGGCCTGAAAGCTGAACACCTCTCCCCACCTTCCCCAATCACAATTTCTTTTCTCCGCCAGCCCTGGATGGGGTGGGGTCCTTGGAAGAGGGGTACCCTCCCAAAGTGGGTCTGTTCCAAGGACTCATGAAATGGTGACGTTTAATGAGAACCCCCACCCCCCCCACCCCGTATATACATCTATAAAAAATTCAAATACAGCAAGTTACCATTGAGTCAGACTAGAAGGGACTGACAGGGCATTAAATACTGTGGGACAGGAGCAGGGTCAGGGGAGGGGTGTACAAAACAGGGCAGAGGGGAGGGGACTGAAAAGTGTGGGTGCTGGGGGGAGGGGGATGGCTGGGCCCCCCCAGCATCAGGAGCTTATAATCTGATGGTGGCAACAGAGACCCTGGGATAAACAGGAGGCTGGGGCAGGAGGAGAAATCGGATGTGAGAGGCTCCCCTCACGTCCCCCAAGGGCTCCTGGGAGTCGCTGGCATTGGAGGGTCCAGCCCAAGGGGCCAGGGTGAGGGGGTCTTTGGTGGGTGGGTTAGCTGCATGGCCCACCTCCCCTGAGGGAGGAAGGAGGGCCAGCTTGGTGCGGCAGGGCTGGGGGGCGGCAGGCCCGGGCCCGCCGGGGTCTCCACAAATTGTGTCTGAAGAGAATGCAAAAGGTCCTCCTGCCCGTGTGCAAAATAGAAACCGGGGTCTGCAGGCTCAGCTCCGGCCTCCTGCTCCTCTGCAGGTGCTCTGCGTGTCCTCATGGGGTGCCGGGCTCTGTAGAGACAGGCAGGGGCCTGTCAGGGAGGGGGCTGGAGTGGGGGTTCCCTCAGGCTCCCTCTGCCACCCAGCCTCACTCAACCTACCAGATCAAGAGACTGCTGGCAGTGGCGGCAGCGGCAGCCAGGGCCAGAGTGATGGGGACGCTGACCAAGAAGGGTGCCGAGGGTCCCCCGCCGCTGCCCAGCTCCCCAGGGTCACAGATCTTCGTGGTAGGCGGGGGTGCCAGGGAACTGGTGGTGCTGGTCGTGGTCTCTGGGGAACATGGGGGAAACTCAGGGCAAGGCCAGGGCTGGGGTCTCATCCAGATCTGGGGGCTCATGAGACATACCATTCTGCTTCCTGCATCAGACTGGTACTGCCTCTTCCATCAGACAGCCCTGCTTCCCCCATCAGGCAGATCCTGCTTCCCAAGGCTCACAGATATCCCCTGCACCCAATGACCCCTACCAAGGATGTCCAGATAGCAAGGACCAGGAATGGCAGGAGTTGTACACACAGGCAGAAATGTGGCTACCCACGGGAGCAGAGGCTGGAGGCAGCAGGGTAGAACCAGGCCACGGGTTCCACCACGGGCCTCCAGGACAGCAGAGCCAGGAGGCAGGGAGCAAGCTCACCCGCAGCCTGGGCCTCTGTGGTGAGGTGTCGCGGTTCCTCAGTCCAGGGCGTAGCGTGGGCGGCCACGCTCCAGTCACTCCACGTCCCGATCTCATTGTCCTTGGCTGCCACCTGGATAATGTACTCCTTCCCGGCGTAGGCATCTGTGATGGTGTGTGCTGTGCCGTCAGACAGCTCCACCTGCAGCCAGACCATGGGGTGGGGGTAAGGACACACCTGGGGGCCAGGAGGGTTAGGTCCCTCCAGAGGAAGTGAGCATGCCTCTGGGGAGAGGAGAGTAAAGGGCTCTGGGGGCAGTGAGGACTTCCCTGAGGAGAAGGAAGACATGGAGAATATTCTTGCCGGAGATGGGGGACATCTTAGGGAGGAGACCCCACAGGAGGGGAGTTGTCCCTGAAGGAGAGTAATGACATCTTTAAGGAGACCAGAAACACCCGAGGGGAGAATAAGGAGGTCTTTGCCCTGTGCCTACAACTCTGCTGTTGCCCCTGCTCTCTCACAGCCCCTAGCCCGGCTGAATCCCGACCACAGTCCCAGCCTGGAGGTGGCAAGGGCAGGGGGTGAGAGGAGATGGTAGTGCTGTCCTCCTCTCCCACCAGGAAGACACGGAGAGGGGAGGTTGACACACTGACTGGAGCTAGGCTACCTGAATTCCAAATTTGGCCCCATCCCTTAGTAGTGAGGTGACCAAGTTACTTAACATCCTCATGCCTTTCCATCCTCATCTGTAAAACGGCATTCATGAGAATGTCCATCTCTTAGGGTTACAATGAGGACCAAGGCATGAGGACAGCACCAAACACACTTCAGCTGCTGCTGTCATTACCATGGCTTCCGGTCAGAGCCTGGGTTCCCAGATGCCCAAGGCACCTACCAGCCTGGCCCCAGCTGAGCCTCCCCTTAGGAAGGCCTCAGTGTGGTTATCACCCTGCTGCGGCGGAAAGGGGTGGGGGACAGCCCCTGGAGCTGCAGGGCGCAGGACAGCTGCTCCATTTCCTCCTGGAGGCATCGCCACCCCACTCTCGCCCTGCTGGCCCCATCCTGCTGGTCTCCCACAACCCTCCAGGCCGGCCTGCCTGTCCGGCGCCCCTTCCAGGCCCAGGCTGGGCTCTGGTTCATCTCAGCGGCACCCGCTGCCTCATTAAGCCGCCTCGTAAACAGGGGCAGCCGGCAGGGGCGGAGGAGGGGGCCGCTCTGGGCCATGTCTGGCTTCAGGGCTTTTTTGGTCCCTGTTTCAATCTTCCCCCCAGAAAACTGGGGTCTGGGCTATCTGACCTGACAGGCTGTGAGTGCATGCACGCGTGTGTGTATGTGTCTGGGCATGTGCGGTGGGTCCAAGCGGGGCAGGCAGCCCCTCCAGGTCCTGCTCAGCCTGTGGCCCTGATACGGTGGTAAAGGTCAGGGTCATGGTGAGACACATTTTGGGCCCAGACCCTGGGCTCAGTAAATCCTAATCTCAGCCCTGGAAGATCGGAGGGTCCCAAAGACCCTCTTCTCCTGGAGCCAGGGTCCCAGTTCCACCTCTGGCACCCCAGTCCCTTTCTGCTCGGCAAAGATACCCTCTGGCTGAGTAGCCACGGCTCCTTCAGCTCTGTCTTCCTCCTGCCAGGATTAGAACGCAGATCTCCATGTCAGTCTCTCCCCACAGGGAGGGAGCCACGGGGAACAGATCAAATTGCCGCCTCATTGTGGGCTCATGGTGGGCACCATACCTCCAGGAATGTGGCCCCCAGGAGGTCAGTGCTCTCCTCGGGGCCACATTTCCTAGACCAGGATCCTTCTTGCTAGGTTATCAGTGATCCCTTCATCCTCCCTCTCAAGAGAAAGGCTTCTCAATTGGCAGGAACTCCCTAGTCACTGACATCGGCCTCCCCTGGGAGTCCTCCATGGTCTGCTGGAGCAGATGCCAGACACGCCCTCCAGGCCTCCCTGCCGAGTTAGGGCCAGGGCAGGAGCTGCAGGGAACCCACGCTGGGTCCCAGTACTTGCCTCCCTCTTGTCCATGCTGAGACAGCCCCTGCCCAGGGCCCATTCTTTTGCAATTCCTGGTCTGTATTTTCCTCCTGAAAATCCAAATGATGTTTTTCTCTGTTCTGCCCTTCTGGCCCCCTCCCAGTCATACACCTGCCTCTCCCCAAGGTCAAGGACTGGGGAGAATAAACTCTGTTCAGAGCAAAACTTCAGCTGAAAAGAACCATAAATCTAACCAACCCCAATGCCAGTGAGATACAGAATGGGGCTAGGATGCACTGCAGGCCACGCATGTTCTCGCCACGGAGCCTACACACTTTGCTTTTCCCACTTCAGTGTGGGGGTCAGTTTTGCGCATGGTCTTGGCATGTTAGTCGCATACACGTATGGTGTATGGTTCCTGCTGGGAGCCGCGTGTGTGTGCATGTTCCCGTGTGTGTGGTGGGCAGTGTGCCAGGTCCACTGCAAGGCGTGTGCGCCGCGACGCGCAGGGCTGCTGCCTGTAGCTCGTTAGCGGGGGAGGGGGGCTTGTGAAACTAGACCCTGGTTATTAGCAATGCATTAGGCGCGGGCAGCTGGCCAGGCGGGAGGGACTCCGGACTCTGTCAGGGAACATGTGAGTGCATGAACAGGCTTTGTGGGGGACAGGCACCCAGGAATCAAGTTACATACTTTAAAGGCCGGACTGGATAGGGGCACGAGGAGCTGGAGTTAGGGCCTGGTAGATGAGGTAGGGGTACAAGTTGACTCCCAGGAAGCAGCCTGGGTTGTCCCATGGAGCACCCTCTCAACCCTCCTCCTAGCCCACAGGCCTCACGGGCCACACAGAGTGCCCACGACCCTATGGGCCCAGGGCTCTCAAAGCAAGAGAACCCCAAGTCTGCCCCAGACCTCTGGCTGTTCCCCAGAGCTCTCTATTGTAGCTTGATCCAGACCATAGTCTGACCCCATGCTGACCCTTGTCCACTGCTTGGTTCCCAGCCAGGCTACCTTCTGACTCATAGCCTCAAGCTGACCCCTAAGCTGGGTCTGACTTTGGAATCCTGATGCCAGTCAGGGCCTAAACTCACATGCTGGACCAGGCTTGACCCCACTGCCTGATCCTGACCCCTTAGGCCCATCTGTGAGCCCTTGAGGACAGGCATGTTCCTGTCCCTTGGGGCCAGCACAAGCCCAGAGCCTGGGCCACAGTGTAAAGCGGGAGATGCCTGGTCAAGGCTGAAAGCGAGGTAAGGAAAGGGAGCCTTGCCTGTCCTGCCCGCCATCTCCCTTCCTGCATTTCTCTCCACTACCCTGGGGAGCCACAGAAAGACATATGTGTTCCCGCTGCACTAACAAGGGTCACTGGGAACCCCTAAGGACACCTGCCTCAGCTCCATCCATTCTCCCAGGCCCACCTGTCCCTTTTCCCCGCAGAGAGCCTGATTCGTCAGGTCTCACACTGGAGCTGCTGCCACGTGGGATATGGGTGCCACTCACTCCACATGATTCTAACTCAGGCACCCAGGATCTTGGCAGGGCAGGGCACTCACATGCTGCCACTGGTCCAGGATGAGGGGTCGGTAGCGCAGAAAGAACTTGAGAGGAAAAGACTCAGGGTCAGGCCAGGTCGAGGGGGTCTGCCACGTCACCTCCAGCCGGCGAGGGTTGCTGGGCACTGGCCGGGCTACCACATTTTCTGGAGGATCAGGCTTCACTGTTCAGGAGACATAGCTTCATTACTACACTAATCTCTGGCAACGACCCACTTTGTCAACTCCAGCCACCATGTTGACCCTCTCATATTGCCAACCATTGTCATCAACATCAGAGTCAGCATGCCTCTTCTCTGTTGTCAATTCTGATAACTACCATAGACAACTATCTCATTAGTTCCAAGTCTGACATCCCCATCATCACCAATGACTGTCACTACAGTCACTGTCACCAACTCTTAATATCAACATCCCAAATCTCATGTCATCATCCCATCATCCCAACCCTATCCTCATACTGACCTGCATCCCAGTAACTAAGACAATATGATGCCTCCATAGTTACCACTGTCACCTGGATTACCGCCTCCTACACCAGCATCACACACTCCCCCAAGCCTGGTTTTTCACCTCAACTTTTCCAGTTCCAAACTAAGACCTGGGTCAAGGGTAAAAGACAGTCCACAGGTGTTGCAGATCTGGAGGTAGGCTGGGGATCTGATGGGAGCGCCTAAGGGCCCAGCTTATGTAGAAATACTCTGGCTAGGGATCCAGCCATGGGGTCTGGGGAGAAGACAGGGGCAGGCAGAAGGTCTGGCTGGGGCAGGGAAATAGCAGGCAGAGAGCCTGCCTGGAATAGGGCAGGGGCAGGTAGAGGGTCTGGCTGGGATGGGGGGGTCAGGGGGAGGGCGGTATCTGTCCCAGTCCTGTCTCCTGTTCTGACACCTCATTCATCACAGGCCGTAAGGAAGCCATTAGAGTTGGGTGGGGGGAGGCGGTGGAGGCTGCAGCTGCACAAGGGTCTGGCCCAGCCTGCCCCCCCCTTCCCCCTGCTGCATGTTCTGGGAGCCAGAAAAATGATCGGAAGAGCTGCTGGACAGGTCTCTCGGCCCTTCAGGTAAAGGACATTCACTTACATGCTCACAGGTGTATATGTCATGCATATATGTGCACATATATGTGCACTGTACATACCTGTGCAGAGGCACGTACATGCCATGTATACATGTGCATGCATGTGGACATCCCCACCAATGGCACACATCCACTTACATTCCCACTGGAGTAGGCAGCAGGTCCCCCCAACCGCCACACGTACCAATGGTGAACTCGTCAAAGGTGATAGCTGTGGCATTGTGGCCCAGGGCATTGCTGACACTTATGGAGACCTTGTACTTGATGGTGGAGAACAGGTGCATGTAGCGAATGTGGCAGCGGTTCTTGAGGGCTGGGTCCTTCTCACAGACCATAATTTTGGAGCCATGCCTGGGGAGAGGTGAGACCCAGGTACTGTTACCAACATCAAGGGTCAGGTGGGGCAGAGGTTGAGGAAAGGTCAAGCCCAAGGCAGGGCTGGGGTATGGACGGAGGGCATGGTGATGGGATGGGGGAGAGGTCAGAGGTCAGGGCTGGACCAGGGTCACAGGCGCAGCTACTCACAGCACAGTCACATTGAAGGTGTTGGGAATGTAGGTGGGGGTGGGCAGATGCCAGCTGCAGTAGAAGCCCTTGGGGTAAGTGTTGGAGCGGCAGCTGAGCACAGGCTCCCGCGGCGGCACTGGGGGTGAGGACAGTATGGTCAGGGCATTCTTGGAGCTCCCAGTCCCCTGCACTGTATGGGGACAGGTGGGCCCCAGAGCCCCAGCTCTCCCCCCTCAACCCATCATCGATGCCAAAGTTGTGGGGGGGAGGCTGTCAGCGAGGGTCTGAGGCTTCCCAGGCCACAGAGAGCCAGATGTTTAATTAAAGAAAAACAAGGGCTGTGCGGACAGGGAACCCCCCCTCCACCTGCTCAATGGAGGCAGGAACCGTGGGGAGCAGGGGGCTGCGGGCCTCAACTCATCAATCACAGGATGGAGGTGATGTCTGGGGGAATCGGCCCCAGCCCCACATCTCCTGCCACTTTGTGTCCACTCCCAGAGGAAGACTGTGCTGCAGAGACGAGGGGAGTCTTGAATGGGTCCTCCGACTGCTGGAGTATCGGGTGCACTTCCTAGAGAAGAGACACCCCAGACTTCCCTCAGTAGAGACGGAGACACAAGGACAGGCCTGGTGGCTACACAGGAACAGCACTGGGCAGCTGTTTGTATGCATATCTGTGTTTGTAGATGTCTGCATGCAGGGGCATACGTGCTACCTACATGTCTCTATGTGACATGAATGAGTGACCAGGGATCCGTAGGAGCAGCTATGCGGATGTGTGTGAATCTGCGTGTCTATATATGATTGTGTGTGTGTACAAGTGCCTGTTGAAAGGAAGCTGCTGTTCCCTTTGTGTGTACCTCACCTTAGCGCCAGCCCCCAGCATCTCCATCGCAGACCCTTTAAGAAGCCCTTTACATGGTAAGCAGCTGCCCTCACTCTGGAATAGGAAGGCCCAGAGAGGGATAAGGACCTCTCAAGGTCAGACAGTAAGCCAGAGCTAAACCCCAGGACAGGGGTAACCCTATACACACACACTTGGGAAGTCCTTTCTGCTGTCTAGCCCGCACTCTTTTTTGCTGCCGTGAGCACTTAGCCCAGCTGTCCCACCCTCAGGCATTGGGTAAGGCGTGAGGACAGGCGGCTCAGGTTCCTGGAAGGAGGCAGCTTATGTGATCTGACCCGAGCAAGGAATGTCCGTCTGTGGCTCCAGGGACACTGACACCTCCCTCCTGTGCCTCCCCCTCCCCCGCCCCCGGCCTGACAGGTGGACAGGAAATAGGAGGGGGGCAGCTCAATAAGCCAGGGACAGTGAAGGGGAGTGCATGTCTCTGCTTGTAGAGTGGCCATGGTGACACAGGGGAACAGTGGGCTTCCATCCACAGTGTGCACGTGACTGTGAGTGACTCTGTGTGATTGCGTGTGCGTGTCCAGTATGTGTGATGCTGGGAGGGGCCTGGGGCAGAACCCCCAGGATCCAGATCTAGCTTTGCAGCAGAAGAGATGAGGGGGCAGAGAGGCATCAGAACTCCAGGGCACCAGGTGGAGGGGGCAATGCTGTGGGCGGAGGCAGCTCCATTCCCCAGGCCTGTCGGGGAAAGCAGGGCCCAGCTGAGACCCCACAGGGCCAACCTGCATTCTGCCTTCCACTGTCCGCCTCCCTTGGGAAGCCTTCCAGGCCCTGCGTCCATCTCATGTCGTTCCATGTTCATACTGTGTGCCTTTAGTGTCTCTGCCCTGTCTGCCCACGGATGCAGAACTCTGCCTGGGGGTGGGGTGGGGGGCGGCCAAGGACACAGGAAGTGCCTTCTGGGGGCCTGTTGGCCAGGCCAGAGTTGGCAGCCACCCCAGGAGGAAAGGACATTCCGAGGTCGGCCGAGAAGCCTCCACTCCCCGCTCCTGCCACCGCCCCCCTTACCCCCAGGAAGGGGAAGGGCGCTGGGGGTGGGGTGGGGATCGGAGTGTGCAGAGTCAGCTCCCTGCTGCCCCGGACTCCTCGGAGGGCAGAGCGGGCCACGGCACTGGACTCACAGGCCCCCACCCCGGCCAGCCTCCCCACTGACCAGGCTCCTCCACTCCCCAACTGTCCTCCCCTCTCAGACCAGCGTCCCCTTCCAACCTCCCCCTCACGCCAGTTCCTCTCCCTGACTGGGGAGGTCATGGTGGGGTGGGGGTTGGGGGGCTGACTGGGGGCTTTGTCTGTCATCTGGCTACTCCTGCCTGGCCCTGGGCCCTGAGCAGGGAAGGGCTTGGGTTTCCTGACAGGGACCAGGTTTCTCAGAGGGA
Organism: Pongo pygmaeus; assembly: GCF_028885625.2. NCBI lineage: Eukaryota > Metazoa > Chordata > Mammalia > Primates > Hominidae > Pongo > Pongo pygmaeus. The sequence goes on along the minus strand of NC_072386.2, from coordinate 22,650,194 downwards.
AAAGGAGGAAAGAAAAACAAAAGGAAGAAAAGGAGTGACTTGCTGCAGCTGGAGCCCAGCTGAGGGGCCGGGTGGGCGGAGGTGGGGGTGCTGTGAGATTGTAGGACAGTGTGGGATCAGGATGCCTGTTGTGAGTGTGTTGTGAGTTGGAGGAAAAGCTGTTTTTAAGACGCTGTGATTGCAAGGCTGTGTGTAACTGTGAGGCTCCGTGTGTGTGACTGTGAGACTCTGGGAAGTTGTGTAACTGTATGATGGGAGGTTGTGTGGGACTGGATGACTGTGTTTGCATGTGACTCAGGGTGAGGCTGTTCAATCTCGAGACTGTCTCTATGTGCAAGGCTGTGTGGCCAAGGTACTCTGTTAGAGTGCCTGTAAATGTGCCATTGTGTCTGAACACAGTGACAGCTAGAGCTCATACATGAGGCAGTGCATATGTGATGGAGCATAGTGAGGCTGAATGTATTTTGCAAACTGTGTGTGTGGGAGGGTGCCTGGAATTCCCAGCATGTTCACACATATGAACTGAACACCGTGTGAGTGCATGTTAAAGAGAGTGTGTGAGCAAAAGCTCCTATGCACACAGGTCACAGTATCAGGTTCTGGGCATACAGGGCATCTGGGTTGCCCCTTGTGGGGGCTCTTGAGACACCCAAGTGACTGTCAGCCTGTGGCAGGGTGTCCCTGGGTCCCACTCGGGGCCGTGTGCGCGTGTGTATGCGTGCGTGTGCCCCCGCTGGCCCAGGGTTTGTTTGTTTTCCTCCTAATTGGCTTGTTTTTCCATGTCCAGCCCACCAAACCGCATGTTTTTCCTCTCATCTCGCCAGCCCGCCTGGGCTGGAGCCCCCGGCACGCATGAGGCCTGCCCGCTGGCCCAGAGAGGAGGAGGAGCAAGCTGCCCACACCCTAGGCCAGGCCAGATCAGGCAGGGTGGGGCAGGGTGACCCTTCCACTCCAGCCCTACCCACGCCCCACCCACACACCGCATCCTGCCTGGCACTCAAGGCTCAGGCCTGGCTCAGCCTTATCTCGTGGCATCCCTTGAGGCATTCCAACTTCTGGACTCCCAAATGCCCCGGCGACCTCCCACTTGTGATTTCTCCCCAGACGTCTTCTTTGACCATAGCCCTCTCCTCACTCTTTCCTTTCCAGCCAAACAGGGCTGCAGGGAAAGGACTGCTGAACCAGGGGATCCAGAGCTTCCATCCTAACCAATCAAATAAAAGTTTTAAAAAACTAGAGAAGGAACTGTCCATTTAAAAATCATTTTAATCTCTGGTTTGTTTTAGCTTAAGATCAAAACGATACAGAATCAGCAGTGTCTTGAAAATAAAAAGATGCTACTAAAAGGAACACTGTGATCCTGCTTCGTAATGTGGGGGGTCCTTCCGTCATCCTAGGGAGGAGAGGAGTCCTTAGGGCTCTGCTCGTGAGGATCCACTTGAGAGCAAGAAGGTGGATGATCAGGAGAAAGCAGTTCAGGGATTAGCCTGGTTAAGGAGACTTCCAACAGAATACTGTTAAGACCAAGTTCCCTTGTAAATAGAGACAAATTGCATATGTTCAGGATAAATATTAAATAATTTTTGGTTTGAATGACCCACAAATCAGGGGTAACTCTGTCCTGTTCCCTGAGAGCTGGCAGGAAGGATAATTTGATACTGAGTGTTGCCAAAGCCAGTCTCTTGTTACTAATATAAAGTGACTGAGACTATAATGATTAATATCCCCTGTTCCTCTGACCAGGTCTTTAGAAGGAAATAATGCAATGAGAGATAAGTACCTGAAACTAATGCTACAGCCAACTCATGGCCAGCCTTCATCTGGCAGCAGGGCCTGGAGGGCAGTGAGCACTCTATATAAAAGGTCTGGGCCCTGGTCACAACAGGGCAGCTGTGGGCATGTCCTGTGGGTATAGACTATGGACATTACTTCAAGACCCAATTCCCCTCCAACGACCTCTCAAAGAAGATCACATCATCAAGAATGGGGGTCCAGGGTCATCAAGGCCCAGCCATCACAGCCAGTCTTGTCCATCCTGAGGACTTCTGGGACCCAAACTGAGGAGACAGGGATGTGGGTGACTGGTGCCAAGTTGGGTTCATCCTTTTTCCATGGCACTCAGTAAATGGCCCTTTTCCCTCTGAAAGGGCTGGGGCTAGGCTGAGTGCTCCACTTCTGACGGACTCCATAGTGGGCCAAGGAGAATTCTGTTAGGCTGGTCCTGCATTTCTCAAGCTGGCCAACAGGGGTCACTCCACCCGTGGCTTGCAACTAAAATGTTGGGTTTTGAACGCCATCTCTTCAGTTTAGACACATTAAACAATAACCAAAAAAAGGCCTTCCCATGGGGAAAGGTACATTCCCACCAAAATACATTTTCACACCTCTTTAAGCCCTACTGGTGGGTCAGTGTTTTTGTGGAAGACCCTGAACAACCCTTCAGCCTAACATTTTACATGGTGTTCTATACCAGTCTTCTGACAGTGAGGCAAGTGTCTGCTCCCAGATGCCTTAAACAACTGCTAGGTAGCTTCTAGGGAATAAGGAGACGATTTTGGGGCAGTGGGGTGAACCATACCCAAATAAAATGAGGCCAGAGGAGCTTGAATCATTGGCTCAGGAGAAAAGAAATGAAGAAGTGGAACTATGTTCAGAGTATTCACTCTGTTGGTAGGTACCTCCGGCTGGGATCTGGATGCCTGCCCACCTCACCCTCAGCAATGGTGATGGCCTTGTCATTCTGACTTCTCCAGATCCCTCTTCCAAATCACACTCACCTGGTCTTCCCTCTACCTTCTTGCTGGCTCCTTCTTATTTCTTTTTGTGGCTCATTTCCCTCCATCGACCTCTTTAAATGCTGATGGTCTTTAGGGCTCAATTCTGGGTCCTCTTCTCTCTTCACTCCGGGATCTCTCCCTCGGCCATCTCACACCCTCCCATGGCCTTAATGCTGACAACCCCCAACAAATATCCATCTCCAGCAGAGGCCTCTCCCCGAATCCCAGACGCTCAGACCCACTGGCTACCAGCCATCAACTCCCGGTTGTCCTCCAAGGATCCCACTGAACAGGTCTGCAACAGATGTCTAGGGAGCCGCAGATCCCTTGCCCGTACTATTAATACTTCTCACTCCCAAATTCTGCAGTTATTCGCCTAAGAGCTTTCTTTTGCTTTGCCTGCTGGGACATCAGGGCAAAAGTGCTGGGGAATCAAAGAGCCTCCCTCCCACCCCAGGTGAATCTCTCAACCACTGATGGGCAGGAGCTAGTGTATACACATCCCAGCTCCCTCACCCTCAGGCAGGGCAACTCAGGTGCATGTTCTGCATCTGCACCTTCGGCGGTTAACGTCAGTCGCCAAGAGGCAATGTCTGGATAACTCACTCTTTATTGACTAACTTAACTTCCTTTTTGTGTGTCACTTTCCCATCCTTCATGGTATTTCCTTCACCTGCCAAATAAACTACTTGCATAAGAATTCTCGTCTTGGGATCTGATTCTAGGGAAACCCAAGCTAAGACACCGTTCAAACAGCACACATTATCTTTTCCTTCCGTTTTCTTCCTATTGCAGTCATGGATCCCTCCAGCTGTCTTGACTCCTCCCACCTTCTACTCTCCAGTCCTTCCCACCTCCAATCCATCACCAGTTTCTCGACGTCCAACTGCCCCTTCTCAGCTTCCCCAGCTCCATGCCCTGGTCCCAGGTCTTCATCCTCTCTCCTGCATCCAGTAACAGTCTCCTTCCTACCTTGGTTTTTCTCCATCCAACCTGCCTCCCTCCACTCAGAGTGATCTTTTAAGAACATGACCCAGAAGATGTCACTGCCCAGCTTCCAGGATCATGATCTGCCCCCCATCCCTTCCTTCAGCTCCCTCTCCACATCAACACCAGCCCAAGTGGCCTTTACATGCCCTCCCAGCCGCTGAGGCCTACAGTCACACCCAGCTCTCTGCCAGAAATGATGTTTCAATGCATCTTCTAAATCACCATTGGCTTCCCAAGTCTCCATTCACTTCCCACTCCAGGATGCCTTCCTCCTTCCCTGGGGCCTCCTGGAGCGCCTTGTCTATACCTGTATAACCACATATCCCACTTCCCTCCCTGAGGCCCTCTGACGAGCCCTTGTGGGAGCAGACACAGTGAGGCTCCTCCAGCTCAGATCCGTGACCTGAGGGTCTCTCCTCACTCATGCCCCAGGTGAGCCATGCCTTACCAGCTCTCTGCCTATGTTGTCAGAGGGAATAGGGTTTCAGGATCCCCAAGACCTCCACGGGGGTGGGATGTGTGGGCAAACTGTCTAGGGGTCTGGACTCAGTGGGCAAGACTGGGCTCAGAGGCCAGAAGAGCGGGCCAGGACAAAATCAGAGGGCAAGGGTCAGGCTGCAGCTCTCCCCTCTCCGTGTCCCCCTAACAGGAAGGGGACTTGATCTGGGTGGGCTAGGAGTCTGGGTCTCAGGGAAGGAGGGAGGCTGGATGAGGGGTGGGGGCAACACTTACAGCCCACATGCAGCAGGACTTGGTGGCGCAGGTGCCAGGAGTCACGATGGAAGCAGGCGTAGAGGCCACTGTGGCCCAGTTCCAGGCCACGGAGTACCAGCTGAGAGCCGTTGAGCAGGTCAGGGGCCAGGTCTGTCCCATTTACCCGCCACGTCACTGCAGCATCCCAGTTTGCTGTCCCACATGGCAGTGTCACGTCAGAGCCCAGGCGCTCGTACTGCACATGGGGTGCCTCTGTTGGGGGCGGGGGCACAGGGCAAAAGTCACAGGTCACAGCCCTGCCCAGCACCCCCAGGCGAACGTGCTCAGACAAGAGCCTGTGAGGATGTATGAGTGAGGACAAGAGGCTTGGTGTCTGTGTGAGTGTTTGCAGAGATGGAGAGTGTTCAAAGCTCCTCTATGCCTGTGCAAGTGTGTGGGTATATGAGTGTCTCCAAATGTGAATGTGAGCGTGCATGTACAGGGGCTAGGTATGTGAACGGGCGATCTTCTGTGTGTGTGTGTGTTTGCACGTGACAGAGAGTTTGCATAGTGCTGAGAGGGGTCAGTTCTCAGAGAAAACCCAGTACCTCTCCAGTCCCTGGGTTTTTTAAAGTTTCCTGACCCCCATGACCCTGATCTCTTGCCACCCACAGGCCCAGCCCAGTCACTGACGTCCATTATTACCCAGGCAAGCTGGCATTGAGGGGCCCCACTCCTGGACTCCTTTTTCTGTCTCCCTATCTCTTTCTCTTCCCCCCCCATCCTTGTCTCTTTCTGTCCTGTCTCTATCCCCACCTCCCCCATCTCTCTTCCTGTCTCCCTTTCCTCTGCCTTCCCAGCCTGCCACCCCACAACTACCTGCCCCTCAGCCATCCAGGGCTCAGGCAGCAGCAGAAGAAGGGAGAATGGGCAGCAGGGAACCCTAGGGAACTCCTGGCAGCTGTCAAGTTCACAAGGCAGGAACTACTTAGGGCAGGCTGGGGGCTTGGGGGGTGCGGTGCTGCTGGGATGGAGCGAGCACTCTGACCATTCCTCTCCTGCCCCCAGGAGCAGCCTGTCAGAGCCAAAAGCAAACCCCAGCCCTGCCTTCGGCAACCCAGGCGTGATGGACGGAGCCCAGGAGACTGGAAATGGAAGGGTGGAGGCGAGCACCTGTCGACAGGCAGTGCGAAGTGGGGGAAGCGAGCAGGGCAGAGAGGCAGATTTAAGACGAAGGCACACAGAGATAGGGAGATGGGAATCTCAGGACACCCCCTTCTCATCCTACCCCCTGAGCCTGAGAGACAGACACTTCCCAGGTCTTGGCCAGATCTATGGAGTGAGGGTGGGAGAGGAGAAGGAAAGGGGGAGAGGGCAGCAGTTGGGGTGGGGGGCTGTGGGATCCCTCGTTAACACTCGCTTACATCTCCCCTCCAGAGAGCCACCCTGCTGAGTTGGGGGATTTTCAGAGGCAATTCCTGTTAACGAGCCAATTAAGTTGGGCCAGTGGCCTCTTAATTAGACTTGTTAACACCACCAAGACTGCAGGGGTGTAGGGATTCCCCTTGGACCCACTGGCCACCCCCTCCCCCCACTGCAGCCCCCTCCTCAGCCCTGCTTTGCTCTGCGCTGGAACATCTGTCCCGGTTTGCTGCCTCTGTCGTCCTCGCTGTGCCAGGGTCTCTCTGTGACTCCGGGTCTCTCTCCCTCGCTGCCTATCTCTGTCCTGCCCCTCTCTGAGCCTCTCTGTCCCTGTCAGAGAAGAAGGAAGCAGGAAACCCAGCCAGCCCTGACCACTCGTCTGTGGAGCCTGGGACCAGCCGAACAGAGGATGAACGGGCGGAAGGGCGGTGGCTGGGGGCCTTGGAGGCCACAGCTGTGAGGCTGGACCAGACACTAAACACGGGCCTCCCCCTGACCAGAGGCCCAGTGTCCAAGACTCCGGCCACTGAGCCCCCTCAACAGTCCACCAGCTCCAGCCACTGAGCCCCCCCCCAGCCTCCCTTCCAAAAACCTGGAGCTTCCAGGAAACATGCCAAGCCCCTCTCTCTGCACCCCGTAGCAGAGACTTTGCATCCAGCTGCCTGACGAGGAGGCTGAAAACTGACTTTTGGGGAGGCGGCGTGGTCATCATGGTCCCAGCAGCAACACATCAACACTGACCAGGCAGCTCAATGCTAACATGTACCCAGTGTGGCCCTTAATCCTGGGGAGCAGGTACAGCCACCACACGAGGACACAGCGACCGAACAACACATTAAATACAATGGCTATGGGATAACACCTCCCCACCACACCTTGTCTGCTGCACAAAAAAAGTAGAAACACAACCTGACAATAATGACAAACCGATGATGTAAGGGTAGGGCAGAATGAAAAAATGACAACACAATGGCAGAAGACAACGACAGATCACAATGGAGAGGTGGAGGAGTAAGAGGACATGACAAGCACACAGTGTCACAACTGCTACAATAACACAACAATGGCAATACACGCAGCCATGCAACTGCTCCAAAGATGGCAGTGATTTAATCTTTTGTCTCTGGACAGCTCTGCTCCCGCCCCATGGGTGCCCCTACTGATGTACTGTCCATTTCAGAAATTAAATCAAGCAGCAGGGGGAGGATGGGGCTCTTGGCCCTGACGCGGTGACAAATGCTCCAAAGGAATCAGCTGTGAAAAGGTTGTTAGAAGCCAGGATGAGAGACAGAGACAGGATGAGGTCATGGACGTGGAGAACACAGAGGGACAGAGCTGACGGCTCCCTCACACCTGCACACACAGGCTCACAGGGGGACCACATGCCAGAAACAGTCCCCCCGGGCATCCTAAAGCAACTTCACTTTGCCACACACAGGAACAAGGGCAGTCACCCCTAAAGAAGAAGGACATGCAGGACAGTCATCCACAAGGCCACAGTCACACACAAGTTCACAGTCACACAGGGACACTGTCTCACTTCAGGGATGGTAACACCTGATACGACATCACATGCACACGTACAAGAAGGGCACCATCACCTGAAGGCACAGCAGTTATGCCCAGGGACACAGGGAGACAGTTTAATACAAACACACAAAGAGAAACAGAGAGATACAATTACATGTGGGGTACAGTCGCAAACGCAAGGATACAGCCCCACAAAGGGCATGCAGACAGGCAAAGTGACATAGACAGACAATGTCACACGTGAGGAACAGCCCACAAGGATACAGCCACACAGAGAAATGCACTCAAACAGGGACACACTCTCACCCTCACAAGAACACAGTTTCACACTCTCAGAGAGGTGGCCTTATGTCCAGGACCATGCGGGCACAAGGTAGAGACCACTGGCAGACCCTAGGGATGCCCAGTCAGTGCCCCTGGGGCTGGCCAGGATCTCTCTGGGTCTCACTGTTGGTCTCATAAAGAAGAGGCCATATAAGCCTCGACTTACTACCCACAGCCTTGAGGGTGGCAGAGCCCAGCCACCAGGGTCTGCTCCATGCCTGGTCCCTGGAGAGGCCCTCACCCTCTCTGCTTTCACCCAACCTGACTGACACGGAGTAGGAGGTGGGAATCATGCAGGCAGGGAGCTTAGGAAGCCTCGTTCAAGGTGAGTTTTGAGTTCAGACCTCGGGCTGATGTTGCTGTTTGAGGTGCTGCCTCAAGTGCAGTAGAGGGGCAGGTGGTCAAGTTAAGAGGGCCTCTGCTTCTCCCCGCAGGGACACAGCTCCTTGTCCTGTGGGCTATGGGCAGGCCTTGCCCCTCACTGGAGAAATAGGTAAAGGGAGGGCAGGGAGGCTGCCAGTGGCCGAGCCCTGAGCTGTCCCTCCCCTGTGTGGCCATTCCAGCTGATTAACCTGTCCCTTCCTTAGTGCACTGGCTCTCTCCTGCATGTTAGCCTGTCCCCTCATCTCATTCTCAGTCCACCTTCTCTGTCCCCATCCTCCCTCTGGGATGAAGCTAAGGGTAGAAGGTGACCTGCAGTCTTGCCCACTGTCTCCAATCAGTGCCTCCAACTGCACCCCCACAAATCTCCGAGAGATCCCCTTTCACCCAGATACAATATACAGGTCGGGCCCCAGCCTCCCCCGTCAACTCCCATCCCACCTGCCTGTACCCTATGCCACCCTAGTAAGAAGACAGATCATCTCAAGCCACAGACACCATCAGCATTTGACCACCGAAGTGTGAGTGTGGAGGACTGTGCATATCAGTGTCACATGACTCCATGTCCCTCTGGGTGGTCACGTGTGACAATGCCAGTGTGTGACTCTTGGGTGGTGTCAGGATGCAGCTATGCCAGTGACGGTTCATGCCCAGCTCTGACAGGGGGTCAGCAGGCGGCTCCCACGAGCACTCACCCTGTGGACTGTGTCTCTGGGCGTAGACAACTGCGGCGGCGGCAGCAAGCACGGCACAGCAGGCCCACGGGACAGGAGCAGCCATCTGTTGGGAGAAACCGGGGTGGGGGAGGGGACAGCATCAGCCCAGGCAGGACTGTCCTGGGGAGCCCCTCCTGTTCTCAGGCAAGACTGGGAAATCCCAGCCCTAGGGCCAGAGCATCTTGACCCCAAAATGCCCTTCTTAATGGGGCTCAAGATCTTCTTTCAGGCAATAGAAAGCAACATTATTGGCATCTGTAGGCAAAGGTTTGCTAAGATGGTAGAAGGCAACCTATGGTGGTTTCCTGTTCGATAAGACTAGTGGCTACACAATGTTGTCAACCGCAAATGAGTTACAGAATATTGGTAATGCCAGGGCCATTTTTCTAAAAAAAAAAAAAAAATAACTTTACTGGTGAGGTTAGCTAATTAGCTATAAACATCATAAACTGAAAGGGTAATGTTTTAACTTAATTGGAGGTCTGTACTTCTCCAGATTGCTTTGAATGGAAGGCCCCCTGCTGTGCTCCTGGGGAGAGAGCCTGAAACCTGGATGCTCTGGAGCCCCTCAGATCCGTCATCTGTCCCCGACACCCCTGCGGCGAGCCTTGCCACTGGGCCCTGAGAAGCTCAGAGCAGTCGAGTCAGGGCAGTGGGACATGACCCAGGTCAGATGTGGCTTTTCCGTAATTGTACACCAATGATCAAGAGAAAATGAAGGATTTTAATATGTAAGTCCTTGTCAGGGACCCCAGCCCACCCTTGACCCCAGCCATGTGCCCCTATGAGCCTGGGACCCGCAGCCCAGTAGGTGTGCATCAGTGTCCACATGCACCCATGCAAGTACACAGGACGCACTCAGGACATGGCCCCAGAAGCCAGGATGGATCCAGTGCCCCCCAACCTGGTGTCCTGTTTCCTGAGATGAGTCCAACTATTCTCTCCCCCTCCCCCAGCACACACCTACACTTGATGGCAGGGAAATAATTACTTCCTGCAGAATGGGCTGCAAATGTAACAAATCCCCTGACCTTCAGTCTGAGGAGAGAGAACTATCAACCACACAGAAGCAAAGATCCAGAGAAATACTGAGGGATGCTACCAGACACTCAACCAGGGCCATTCTCCGAGATTCCAGCCAGCCACACAGCAAAGATGCTGGCCGGGGACACTGCCCCAAACCACCGGACAGAACCCCAAAGAAACAGCTCCACACACAGTGGAAGATACACCAGAGACTGTTAGAAGGACCATCAGACAAAGCCAAAGAGACAGATAGATGAATCCAGATAACCAGCCAGAGAGGTGGTCAGAGAACAGTGACACAATCAAAGGACCCACCAGAAACACTGTAAAGGACTCAGCTAGACCCAGGCAGATACACTGCCGAAGGACGAGCAAGGAGCACAGGCAGTGAAGCCATCAGCGACAAAGCCAGAGAGCTAAGACACTGTCAGAAACAGTGCCAGAGAAACCGTCTGACACACAAGCAGAGAAATACCAGAGAAACTGATAGACACAAACAGGCGTACACCCAGAAAAACAGCTTGAGAAAAGAGCCAGAGCCACAGCCAGATGCTCAGTCAGGAAGTATCCACACCACTCCAAACACTGCCAGAGACACTGTCAGACACACAGTCAGACACACTGCCAGAGACACCGTTAGAAAGACTGCCAGAGAAACAGCCAGACACACAGCCAGAGAAACTGACAGAGACGCAGTGCCAGATACACCCCGAGAAAGTGCCAGAGACTCAGCTCCAGACGGTGCAGACATAGCATAGCAGAGACAAATGTGGGTATCAGCCTGAAGCAGCTGCGGAGAGGCTGGAGAGCAATGGACTTCCTGGGGCTTCCTGTGGGAGAGGGCTCCTGCCTGCCTTTTGCTACCCTTGACCCTCTCCAGGAAAGTCCCCTCCTCTGAGCCTGCCTTTCCTTTCCTCCCTGTCACAGCCACAGGTGCTCTGACTGCCACTCCCTGGCACAGCAAATCTCTCTGTGTCCTAAGTGGCCCCAGCTACCCTTTGTGCATCAGTGACTCCTGGAGCCTTAGCTACCACTTGGCCTGGCTCCTTCCGACCCTCAGCCCCTCACCACTCTTCAGCTACTCCTCAGGCCTAGGAGGTTAAGACAATGGCCAAAGTTACACAGCCAGCAAGCGGTGGAGCCAGGAAATGAACCCAGGACTGCCTGAATTCAGAGCTGGTGTAAGAGAGAGAAAACGAGACCAGCAGCCAGAGGCCTACCTGGTTCCCCGACCTCAGCCCTGGCCAGTCGCCCTCAGACCCTCCCCCACTGCCTCTGCCATCTGTCCATGTCTTTCTTCTCACAGCCAGGAAGATCCTCCGCCTCGGTGCCAGGCCCACTGCCCACCACATGGGAGCAGGAACCAGGGCATGGGCAGGCAGAAGAGCAGGCGGAGCGGCTGAGGTTAGATCCAAGGATGGGAGTGTTCAGGGAGAGGAGGAATGGGTGGCCTCTACTCCCAGCTCCCTCCTGGTCCACACAAGCACACACTCCCACGTGCATGCGTGCATGCGCGCGCATACACACACACACACACACACTCAGGCCCCCGCGGGGGGAGGGGTGGCTTCTTCATCAAAGTCGCCTCCATCAGCCCGATGAGTTACTGTAAGGGCCGGGCCCTGGGCCAACGGGGCTGCAGCCACGGGAGACGGGCGCTGCTGAGAGTGAGTGCTGCAGAGTGGGGGTGGGGTGCCAAGACAGACACTGCAGGGTTGGGGGCACCCAGAAAAGGGAGAGACTCAAGGAGGGGAAACAAGGGGCAGGGAGAGAGGAGGAGCTCTGAGTGGAGACCCAGAGGGACAAGGAGAGGCTGAGATAGGAAGAAATAGAAGAGACGCAGGGGGAAAGATGGGGCACATAGGAGATGGGCAGAGACTCAAGGGCAGAGGGAGACACAGATCCAGAGAGAAGAGAGGAGACCCCTGGCAGGGTCTCTGCCCACCCTAGAGCATCTCCGTGGCCTGCCCAGCTCCTCTAGCACAAAGGAGGATGGGATGGTGGTCAATGCAATGTGAAGCAAGAACAGGGCCTTCCTGGAGGCTGGAAGGATTCTTGCTGGGGATCTAGGACCCCAACCCCTAGGGTACAAAGGTAAAACCCCATCCCTGCCCCTGCCCCTGCAAATCCAGAAAGCCCCAGGCTAGTTTCACTTCCCCCTTTCCTCAGACTCCCAACCGGGCCCACTGCCCATGTTGGGAGGCTGAAGCCAGAGGCATCCAGGACACACCTCCATCCTGCCCTGGCTCACTCCAGGCCACCCATCCCAGGGCAAAGAGCATCTTTCCTGGGAATTTTCCAAGTCCACACCCCATGGCTCTGAGATAGATTTGCAGGATAAATCCCATAGAGCCCCAGATAAGGGCTATGCAAATTAGCCCAGGATTCCTCTCAGCCCCTCAAAGAGGTCAGCCCCAGAATGAGGAGGGAACAGAGGGGGTACCCCATAAGCAAGAAAGGAGCCCAGCGCCCAGCAGCCCCTGAGCCCCTTGTCAGCACAAGGGTCCCTGCACCTCTCCCAGCACAGAACCCCAGTGTCATCATTACTCCCACACAGGTAACACATTAAGAGTCAAATTCTGGGGCCCCAACTTACTGCCATTGTCCCGCTGTGGCATAAAGACACCATTACACAATGATAACAACACCCACTGAAAATGACACAGTTGTACCGTTGACAATGACACACAGGGATGTTGACAGTCACCACAATGACAATAATGCAGTGAGTGATAGTCACATACACTGACACCAACAAACAGGGCAATGATACCAGCTGACACTGACACAGTCACAGTGACAGTAACCTCAGAATCAAAGATGCAATGAGACTCAGTCACATCGAGTAACACTGACGGTGACATCAACACAGTGACACAGCGATGTTGATAGACTCAGTAACAGTCTCACAGAATGATACTAGTCCACAGCAATACTGGCAGCTCTGGAGTCTGACAGCCGCCACCAGTAACAAACAGACACAGTGACAGGCTCCAAGTCAGGAACCCCTATTACCCAGTTTAAGAATCTGGCTTAGGACCCAAGACCCAAGAACCGTCTTGCCAGTCCCAGCAACGTTCCGGTTGCCCTGTACCCCTCCCCTCACCCCATGCCCAGCTGAGGGCAGAACCTGGGGGAAGGAGGTGTGAGTTTTGGAAAGCCTCTATTTATCCCTGCAGAATCACAGCAGTTTAGATTGTAGAAGGCCAACCCTGGGGAAGCTCTGCCACCATCAGGTCAGGGTGGGGGATAATAAGCACCACTAACTGCGTCTCAGCTATAATTGTGTGTGCGGGTTGATCTGTAATAGTGTGTTGCGAACTTCAGGGTTTGGGTTGCTGTGGGCATGCTGAGGGTCAGGTAGGCTCAGTCTGGCCTCGACAATGAATGATCGGGGGGGGCCTCAAAGCAAGTGACCTCAAAGCAAGGTTACTACTCCAACTCCGAGGCAGGGAATTGAAATCCAAAGAAGGTCACCGGATGGACCCCCCCATTGCCAGGCATCAGGGTGGGTTCAGGACATCCATCTGATGAAGGGCATCCGGCCCAGCACAGAGCGGAGGGGACTCCCCACAGCTTCCAGCCCCGCTGTGACTCCCATAGCCCAGACTCCAGAATCCCACAGTGAGGGGAAAAGGCACCTTTTATCCTGGAGCCTCATCTCCTTCACCTCTCCCCACAGCAGCCTAGAGGGCCCATCTCAGGAATGAGGCAAGAATGCAGGACACAGCATGGACTCACTGATTCAAATGCCTGGGGACTCTAGAAGCCTCAGACCTGCAGAGGAATTAGGTTAGAGCAGAGAAAGAGAGATACATAGGCTTGGAGATGGAGAAGGAAATGAGAGACATAGTGGGGGCAAAGACAGGGACAAGGACATGGTGGGCAGGGAGGAACAGTACTGGCTGACAGGGAGCCTGGAAGAGACAGTTAGGGCAGGCGGGAAGCTCCAGGACAGGGAGGAGGGGCTGAGGCTGGGAGGCCCCCAGATCCCACCAGGCCTAGGCAGCCTGGACAGTGTGGGCGGTGGGGGCGGGGGCAGAGGCCTGAGCGGTCCAGAGGCTTGGGGGGTGGGGGGACAGGCCGAGGAGGGAGGCCTGGCCCCTGGCAGCTGGCCCGGCAGGCCCCTCACCAGGGAGGGGCGGGCCTAGGTCAGGGGCCAGCTCGTGGGCTGGGGCCGGCTGGCCACGGGCGGGCAGGTTCCCACTCCCTATGGTGTTTCTCCCTCCTGTCTCTGAATCTCTGATCTCCAGCCCCTTCTCTTTTCCCTCCTCTCTGAATCCAGACCTGCCTCTCCTCTCAGCTCTCTCAGTGACCCCACCTCAAGTGGCATAGGGCTCCAAGCTGTGCCTGGGTTCAGGATTCAAGCTTTACCTCCTCCTGGGCTACCATGTCCCCACCCACGCCAGGGGCAAGCCTCAGTCCTCAGGGGAAATGACCCTACCCAAGCTTAGGCCCTGTCCTCCTCCTTAGAAGGGGGCAGGATAAGCCAAGCACCAGTAGGAGGGGGCCAGGAGGGAGGCAGGGGGAGCGGTCCCCCAGCTCTCGACGCTGGCTGAGGCTGTGGAAAAGGAGGCGGCCCAATTGAGTGAGTTGGGGGGGTTGGTATCCGCACCTGCTGTTGTGACCTCCACAGCCGGAGATGGGGGCCTGGAGGGGACAAGATTCTGATGGATTTTGGCAGCGGCCTGGACTCTGAGTGCTCAAAACCCCCATTCCCAGCCTCTTGCACCGTGGGGACCCTGAGATCAGCATGTGCGTGCCCTGCTGCACGTGTGTGCGGGCGTGTTGTCGGGGGAGCCTGGGGCCCTCCCATGATGGGCCTGGCTGGGCAGATGGGGAGGCATCCTGGGGAGATAGGAATCTGTCACCAGCCTGTGCCCACATGTGGAGGCCCACTTGGGGCCCTGCATGCTGCCTGGTGACCTGGGCATGGGCTTGTATATGCATATACATGCAGGCCTGTGCTTAAGTAGCCCTCTAGATGCAGAAGGCCTGGGCTTTCACCCTCAAAAGTCATCTGGTCCAGTCCCCTGCCTCTTGAATGGAAAGAAGGAAGGGGAAGATAAGTTCGTATCCTCCCTTTGGACACATAGGCTCTGGAGAGCTTCACAGAACCTGAGGTACTGGTGCCAAATCCCCCAGCCCCCAACCCCAGTCCAGTCTCTTCTGGCTTCCAGAAGAATCAGGAAGCTCCCTCCACCCAGGAAAGGCACACACACCAGTCAGGTTAAGTCTGTGGGGAGCGGGGTGCTGCTCCTCTTGTAGGGACAGAATGCTGCTGCACGTTAGACAGCTGGAAGAACTCAATGAAAGGCAGGGGATGGGGAGAGCAATAGGGTGGACTGAGACTTCCCTTAGCAGGGGGGATGGGGTAAGGAAAGGCCCAAAGCGGACGCAGGGGACAGGAAGGAGGCTGCAAGGCAGGGCCCTCCGTGGAGACAAGGATGGATAGAATGGCTTTCCAGAGGTGGAGATTAGGACAAAGACCTATTTGCCTCAGCATCTCCTACCACACCCACCCCTGGCCCCATCACTGCTATGGTGCAGACACACCCTTGAATCCATACACAGAGGCCCATGCATGCAAGCTCACACCCACACACCCACACACACACCCACACACCCACACCCACACCCACACCCACACAACCCCACACACACCCACACACACACACCCACCCCCCCCCCACACACACACACCCACACCCACCCACCCACACACACACACACACCCCCCAGGGGGTGGGGGCAGCAGTGCATGTGATGCATTGGCTTATAACAAAAAAAACCTGAAGATGGTCGTTCTGACAGAGCCAGAGTTGGGTGGGGGGAAAAGAAGCTTCGAATGTCTTCTGTGTTCTGTTCTCTCTGCCCCCTAACGTGCATATGCACCATGCATGCTACTTCTGAGGAGCCTCCTGGTCTGCTGGGCAAGACCGAGCCATCCTTCCTCCCCTTTCCTCCCCTCCTCACAGTGGGGAAGCCAGAGCAATCTGTTCCTGATGGGTAAACACAGGCGTGAGTACACGCACACACATGCTCACACACACACCAGCCACTCAGGCCACACAGCACCCAGCGCTCACTTCACCCCGAGACAGAGCACACACCTGGGCTCTCACTACACCCGGCAGAGCTCTCAAAGCCCCCGCCTCCTCAGACACACAGGGCCAGAGCTTCACAGACACACCCAGGCAGCCTCTCGCAGACACTGGCATTCAGAACCTACCATCGTGGCCACACATCAGGGCCTCCCACGTGGACACCCACTCCCACAGCCCCGTACACGCTGGTGTGCATGCACACATTACAGTTACACTCACACACACAGACTCCCTTACACAGCCATGGTCTCACATATGGATACCATCACACACTCCGAACAGTCAACCTTCCACACAGACACCATTGTACACCTCCAGAAGCTCAGGGCCCCCAGTCGCCCTCGGCCTCTCACGCCCCGACACCGGCAATGGGAAACACCCACATACACACCCTGAACAGCCACACTGTGCCAGGACCTCAGGTTGCCTAGCCGTGCCTGAGGGGAGGGACAGAAAGCCTAGGGTGGCCTAGGGCAGGAAAGAAAAGGAAAGGAAATACTTCGTTGGTCCCTAAAAAGTGAGAAAATAGATGATTATTCCCCAGGCAGCTCCTTCTTCCCCAAACCCTGCTTTCAACAGCATTAGGGAATGAAGGGAGATCCATTCCAGACAGGAGAGGTGAAGGAAGTACCTGGGGGAGACAGAGGGTGGCACTGGAATCAGTAAGAGCCAGAAAGGCCCAGAAATCAGCCGACTTCCCAGGCCCTTGCTGCCTTCCCTCATCACCCTCTCTTCCCCACGATGAGGATCGGCAGCAGCTCTCAGCCTAGCTATCTGCTGTGTGATCCCAAGGCCTCTTCAAAACCTCTATGTGCCCATAACTGTCTAGCGGGCACCCAGATGTCTGGCCTGGTTGCAGAAAGGGCAGGAGAGGGGAAGGAGACGAGACCTCCACTCCAGCCCCCCAGCCCCCACCAAAGCCCTGGCATCACTGTCAGCCCACAGAGAGGTAGGGCAGATGCCCAGCAGCAGGGGGGGAGCAGGCAGAGCCAGCGGGTGCTCCTCTAACTAACCACTGAGGAGGAGAGTCCTAAGGTGTCCTTGGACCCTGCAGCCTCGCCCCCATCACTGGAGGAGCAGACGCGGAGTCGCTGTCCAGGCAGAATGGAATCCAGGCTGTGCTGGCCAGGCCCCAGCCCAGGAAAGATCGGCAATGCTGCAGACATCCTTGCCACTTGCCACTCCAGGTGTAGCTGGGGCCCTGATGCCTCCATCCTAAAAGGAGCCTGACGCGACTCCACGGAAGCCAGGCAGAACCTAAGGAAACCAGGCAGGGGTAATGCTATAAAGCCAGGTGATAGGGACTTCGGGGAAGGGGGCAGTGGGGACAAAAGAAACCGGGCAGCAGGGTGTAAGGAAACCAGGTGACAGGGCCCCAAAGAAGGTAGGTGGTGGGAGCCGAATGAAACCAGGCAGTGGGGACTAAAGTTAGCTAGGAGGTGTGGACAAATGAAGCCAGGCTTTGGGGATCAAATGAAACCAGGCGAGAGGCCCACAGGATGTGAGAAAAGAAAGATATCAGGAGCTCATCCCCTCTGTCTAGATGTCACCCCCACACCCTGGGCCTCTCTCTCTGTAGCCCCCCTTCCACTCAGGCGGTGGTCCCCTCCCCCAGGCCAATGGACACAGCCAGAGCCCCCTCCCCTCTCAGAGGCCTGGTCCGATTGCAGCCAATGGGCCCCGGCCCCATCCCTGGGACCTCAGGAAGTCCCAGTCCCTCCCACCGGCTGCAGAGGCAGGGGGGCTGGGGGGAGAGAAAGAGAAGAGAAGAGAGACAGCTTGGCAGGGGGAGCGCGCCGAGCAGCCGCGGGGGGCGGGGGCCGAGAAAGGAGCGGGAAGCGCCGAGGCGGGCTGGGCGGGCTGGCGGGCGGGCGCGGGGCGGGGGCGTCGCGGCGGCGGGGGTGACAAGTCCTCCGGCCCTGTGGCCACTGACCTGGGTCCCCACGCAGGCGCCCCGTCGGTGCCTCCGGCGCTCCGTGGGTCCGCCTGCCCGCCTGCGGGCATCGGGTCTGCGGGGCTGGGGACCGGGCAGCCGGAACGACCCGGGAGGCAGGAGCAGCCCCCACAGCGATCCCGGCGGGCGGGTGGGCGAGGGGCCGGGCCGCGCGGTGAGCGACGAGGGCCGAGCCCCGAGTGAGCGACCGGGCAAGCGGGCCGAGAGGAGGGGAGGAAGGAGCGCGCTGCAAGCGAACGAGCAAGCGAGCAAGCGAGCAAGCGAGCTAGCGGAGGGAGAGTGAGGGACGGCATGCAGTGAGGTCATCCTTTGAATCTAATTGTCTGAGTCAGGAGGAGATGTGGCACTTGATGCTGGGGGAGGGGAGGCAGAAGGGACCCTCCCCGCTCCGGTCCCGGCCCCTCTCCACACCCAGGGGTGGCCGGGGCCTCCTTTCCCCTCCCAAGGAGAAGTTGCCGCAGGCCAACTCGGGCAGACCACTGCTGGTCTCAGGGCTGACCTCTGCTGCCTGGGGCTATCAGCAAGTGGTGAGAGATGTGGGACCCGGCCCCAGCTCCGGGCTACCTTCCTCCTCCCGGGGTGACCGCCACCCCTCAAGGCCCAGCTCACTTTCCCACATTTTTTAGGGCACGGGAGGCTCCCAGCCTACCCCCAGGTCCTATTCTGCCCTGTGAGGATAAAGCAGGAACTTCAGCCAGCCTTCCAAGTTGCCTTACTTTAGGAGCATGGGGCCCCAACTCTATTCCCCAAGTTACTTCCAGTGCTGGGAATTTGGGGGAATCTGGAAATTGAACCCCAGCCTCACCATCCTGCCCTCTGGGAATGATAGTGCAATGCCACCCGTCCTCCAGTTACTTTCTGCATTTGGGATGAGGACCCCAGATCCCCCGTTAGGAGGGACAGGAGCAGGGCCAGACTCCTAGGGTCTCCAGGGAGGGACCAGGCTGCCCAGAGGGTGAGGGGCAGGTTGGTCGCTGGACCCTGGGCTTGTCAGGTGTGCACACTCGTACACATACACATGAGCACACGCACACGCACACGTGCAAATGCACATCCACGGGGTGTCGGGGGCACCAGACAGCTGGGGATGCTCACACCAAGGGCCATACCCTCCTCCCTTCGCCCCTGTGGGGGAGGGGTGATAAATATTTAAGGGGCTTTTAGCTCAAAAGGGGCTGGAACGGGGGAGGGAGGGGGATCCACGCTGCCTGATTAATGGGGTTACGGGCTTGGATCAATCCGTCCGCCCGCCGCTCCCTCCTCCCCCTCCTCCCTCCCTCCGCCTAATGCGCTTTATCAGGAGACGCTTTTCTGACTTGGCAGCGTCGGGCGTTTTAAATAGACCCATTTAGAGCTGGGGTTGGGGGAGAAGGAGGGGGGTGGAGAGACAGAGATTGAGACAGGCTGGGAGACAGAGACAAATCAGGAAAGAGAGATGGGCCTTAGAAGAGAGAGACTGGGAGAGGAGAGACAGAAGAAAATGCAGAGATACCACTGAGATAAGACACTGAGGGCGAGGCTCCCACGGAGGCTGAGATGGGCAGAGAGAGGGTGATGGAGAGAGGGTGATGGGAGGCCAAAGGAAGCTGGGGGGCTGAGGAGCAGAAAACAAACAAACAAAAAGAGACAGGGAGGAAAGGAACCATGGGCAGCAGGGAGAAGCCCAGAGAGAGGCTCTCTGCAAGGGCTGAGTGCTAGCCTGGGAGACAGCAGATATTCTTTATTTCCAAAAACGTTTTTCATCCACTTTGTTAAATTAAAAAGCTGTTTTTAAAGTGGTGCTGGAGGTGCTGCTGGGGGAGGGTGAACAGAACTGCCAAGTCCTCCCTCTCTGGCCTCCTCCTCCTTGGCCCCCACAGAAGCTGCCTCAGCCTGAGCCCCTGGGGTGTTCTCCAGCTCCCCTGCTCACTGAGGCAATCCTCTGAGATCCCCAGGAAGAGGGTCAGGGCATCTGAGCTACTGTTCACTGGCAGGAAGTCCTTCCTGCTGTCTGGCCTCAGTTCTTCTTGCTGCAGGGAGCCCATTCTTTCCCCGACCAATTATCCTTCTCTTCTCCAGCTCCTGTCCCGGCTCCCTAAGGTGATCCCAGTTTGTGGAGGATTATGTACCCTCGCGCCCAGTAGCACACTTTCCAAATAAGCCATCAGACTCCTCCCAAGGTACCCCCCACAAATATTATCTTTTATTCTGTAAATCCATCTCCTAGCCCCATCCTAGTCTGAACTTCTATCAGATACACGCCCCATGTCCTTGGGTCCTCTGGGAACAGTGGGGTGAAAAGCTTAACTCTCTACAGCCTTCTCAGGCCTCCCTTCCTCCTCTCCTGGGCCCCAGCTCCATCTTAAGCCCCTTTTATGTGTCAGCCTGGGGTACCCCACTCCACCCTCAACAACACCCTGGTCCTAGTTGTGAAGGGTTAGTTCCCCCTCAGCCCCCAGCCGGGAAAATGGCCAGTCTGTTTGGGAGCTGAGATGAAAAGCCCGGCCGGCCTTTGTGGGCCTCTGGCGGGTTTTGGACAATAGGCCCTTCCGTTCCGCTCCAGTGCCTCGATTCCTTGGATGCCCCCACCCCCAAGCTGCCAATCCAGGGGCCTTGCCTGGCCTGAATGAGAGACAGGGAGAGTCAGGCTCAGCCCCACAGCTGGCCTCAGAAGATTCTGGACTTTCCGACCTGCCATTCCATCTTTTTAAAGCCTAGCTGCTCCTCCAATCAAGTAAGAGAGATGTCTGGGGGGCAGAGAGGAAACCTGAGGATACTGAAACAGAAACATACTCCCATATCTGGGACTCAGCACCCCCTTAGTATAGAACCCAGTTTCCTAACCTGCTGTTGTCCTTGCCTGTGTGACCACAGATAGTCTCTTCCCTTTCTAGGCCTATTATGAGAGCATGAAAAGCCTCAGCCAGGCTGAGCCCAAAACCTCTGGAAAAAGAAAGGACAGGGGAAGAGAGGAAGGAATCTCAGGTCCTCCTCCACTCATGTCCCCTAGACGTACAGCCCCACTACACCTGCCTGATTCCCTGAGATTGATCTGCCCCACATGGGCCCCAGCACCTACCTCTTCACCACTGGCCACACACCAAGCACATCAATGTCCTCCTCCTCCTCCAGACCAACTCTTCAGGACTTCCAAAACCAAGCGGGTAAGATGAGGTGACAAGGCTAGAGTCTAGAAGGGCAAAGGGCACAAATCAGAGGTCACAGAGGAGCCACAGGCCTTAGTCCAACTCAGAGGCCATTCCATACTCACAGCCCCACTGTGAGAAGGGGAGACTGAGGCAGGCAGCAGCTAAACATCTGGAAGAAGAAAAGTTGAGAGTAATACAGACCCCTCCCAGCACCCCTTGCTGACTTCAGGTTCTGAACCACAGGGACAAAGGTTGCCAGAAGGCAGTGGCCTGATACAACACACAGATACACACCCACAGACAATCCACAATTCCTATCCAATCAGTTTGCAGACATACAGGCACCTCCATATCACATGCATCCTCACATGCGCAATCCTAGAGTCACAGGGTCACGGGCACGGTGTAAATAACCACCATCGTAACACCCCCTTCCTTATCACCAGTATGATTTATTGAGCATCTATTATATGCCAGGAACTGTGTTTGGCACTTTATATGCATTATCTTACTTAATCTTCATGATTTCTCCATGAGGTAGGTTTTACTGTTCTTCGCATTTGATAACCAAGGAGATTGAGCTTCAAGGAGGCCTTGCCCAATACCCCAGAGCTGATCAGTTCCAGAGTCTAGATTTGAGTCCGTATCTAGTTCCAAAACCTTGCTGCTATACCAATTTGCCTGTGCAGATCTCTCACCCACCTGCACAATGCCTTTCCCAAGAATAACAACAGCAGGTATCACTTGTTCAGGGTCCTTGGTTATCCAGACACTGTGATAAGTACTTAATTTACATTTTGGTACTGAATCATCAAAACAAGCTTGTAATCCCAGCACTCTGGGAGGCTGAAGCAGGTGGATCACCTGAGCTTAGGAGTTCGAGACTAGCCTGGGCAACATAGTGAAACCCCATCTCTACCAAAAATACAAAAAATTAGCCAGGCGTGGTGGCACGTGCCTGTGGTTCCAGCTACTCCTGAGGCTTAGGTGGGAGGGTCACTTGAGCCTGGGAGGCGAAGGTTGCACTGAGCCAAGATTGAGCCACTGCACTCTCCAGCCTGGGTGACCAAGTGAAACCCTATCTCAAAAAAAAAAAAAAAAAAAAGCTTTGGAGGTAATCCTGTTTCTATTTTACAGATCCTGAAACTGAGGCTCAGAGAGCAGAAGCAGCTTGGCCAAAGTCATACAACTGGTAGTTGGTAAAGGAGCTGGCCTTGAACTCAGGGATATCTTGAAAGCCACTGTTGCTTCTATGGACTCTAGCCATTCAAAAGACCCCTCACCTTCTATAAGACCCCAGGAGATCCTCAGGGTCCAACTGCTCCCCTGAAAACAGGTCCCAGATATATCTGCCAAAGGTATGATTAGGTGCCTAAACACATACCATGAGAAAGGGATTCCATGTCTTCCAATCCTGCCCAGAGATGCAGAGACATCACCACCCAGGGAGAGATAGCCAGAAACTAAAATAAGGTGTTAGAGACAGGGTGGTTGATAGTGACAGATACAGCCACACCAAGACAGGCTCAAAGGGAGGGAGACTGAGGGGAAGCCAGAGACAGAGAGGGACACATTAGGCCAAAGAATGAGAGAGATAGCTGGAAAAGGAGACAATAGGAGTAGAGGAGGGTATACAGGCTGACATGAAAAAACACGGACAGATACACTCCAGTATGCAGACAGACACATATAGACCCATCTGACCTTCACAAGAAACAGACTGTGAAAGCAAGCAAGGCTCAGGCTGTGTGTGGCGTGCGTATGTGTGTGTGCGTATTGTGGGGGGAGCATGCAGAGTCTGTATAGCTACGCACATTACACCAGCTGCTTCCAGCAATTTCATCTGATTAATAATAAATGCCCCATAATTACAGCCGCTCCCCCAGCCCTTCTTCCTGTTTTTTGTCAGCTGCTGCCAGGCCAGCCCCCCATAAACCCTATGGTCCCCTCCATCCTCACCTGCTGTCCTCTAGGAGGCTGAGAGAATGTGAGCTGGTGGAGGAGGCCATACTCCCAA
The DNA here is from genome assembly GCF_028885625.2 of Pongo pygmaeus. NCBI lineage: Eukaryota > Metazoa > Chordata > Mammalia > Primates > Hominidae > Pongo > Pongo pygmaeus. Next base: position 22,627,129 of record NC_072386.2, on the reverse strand, counting down.
TTTGAGGAGGGATACCCATCTCCCTATCTTGGATTAATGCCCTTTGCTTCCAAGCAAAAAGTCATCTTACTTAGGTCTCACTCAGAACTCTTCCACTGCATGGGTATAACCTGTGACCGCTAATATGGCCTAGGGGCCCACATCTGGGATGCAGAGAGATGAAATCCCCTTGCCCACTCTTTATCACTAGCTGGCTAAGTCTCCATCCACAAACTTTACCTAGCCTCAGAACCCTGTAGGCTCAGTGGAGGAAGGGACCAGGACAGGGGCCCTCACCCCATCATTCCAATCCCAGACAGCCCGAATCTCTGCCCACTTGTATACCCTCAAGCTCTGGACACTAGGTGGCTCCGCCTGCCAATTCCTGAGCACCCCCCCCAACCCCACCCCCACAAGTCCACCTCCTTCCAGGCCTCCCACCCAAGCTCTCCAAGACAGCTCTATCAGAATCAGCTGTGGGGTTGTGCTGATCTGTTTCTAATCGCTGGGGCCTGGTTCACGCTTGCCCCCACCCCCCAATATTGATTCCATTATTTGGAAAGTCATTGACGTCAGGGGCCTGGATGGGTGCCAAAACCGCCTTCTCTCCGGGCCTGGGCCAGGGCCCAGCCCCGCATCCCGCAATTTCACGGAGGGGCCCAGAAGGGTCAGCTCATGGGCCAAGGTCACATGGCATCTTCCCTCTGACTGTGGGCTCCTCTGCCTTTTTGGAACCACTGTGCAGCTCCCTTCTGGAGAGAGGGGCTACACAAAGGCCTGGGATTTAGAAGTTGGGGGAGGCTATAAAAGGGAGTCTTAAGACCCTCATTGGGACTCTGGCTGCAAGCAGGGGCTCTGAAGAGGTAAGGAGGAGGGCAGTGGCTCAGAAAAGGGTAGTTGGGAATACTTTGTGTTTTTTGCCACACTCTTATTTTGGAACATCCTGAAGCTGGTCTTGAAATGGATCCTACTGACTACTTGGTTTTTATGTCTGACACGAGATGTATCTCCAGACTCTCTTAGAAGGAAATTCTCTGCAGTGTAGGATAACAGATTACCCTAAATGTTGCCATAATTTGACTAACTAGCACACCAGTAATTTTATAAATCTTTGCTCCACATAAAACAAAGGCTCTGTTTCTTGTGCATCTCTCACCTATGCTGTCTCAGTTTCCCCATATTCACACACTCTCCCAGTCTTTCCTGGCATTGGATGTGTGTTTCTTCCTCTCTGTCTCTATCCGACCAAGATGCAGCCACTGACACACTGGCCCACGCCAGCAACTCCTGGGCTCTGGCTGGACAGAGTATTTTTAGGATCCGAACCCCGTGTTCTCAGACAGGCATTAATAACCAATACAGACAGTCTGTGGTGCCCACAACAGCTACACAGCCTCAGAGCCCAGCCTTGGAAGGTCAGAGATGGGGTCCATTCCCCTGAGGGAATTTCTTCTTGTCCAAGAAACTCACATCTAGAGGGTAAGGGACGTGTTCACCACCACATAGGGAAAAAAGGACCTTACCTTCTGCAAAATCGTGAGGCTGGGAAGGGGCAGGATGACCTCTGACCTCTGCCACAGAATCAGGGTGACTACCCTGCCCCAGCCTCCTCTGGTCCAGACCTTTCCAAGGAAGGAGGCTATCCTCTGCACTCCTTCCCTGAGTGAAGGAAAGTCCTTCCTCTAGTCTAGCCTGCAAACCAGTCTTCCTTTGAGCCAAACAGGGGTGTAGGACAGGGATGCTGGGTCTCAAACCACAAATCCCAGGAGCTTCCCCCTCCCCATGATCTGTCCCACTCAGTGATTCATGGCTCAACGTTTATTGAGCACCTATTCCCTGTCAGGCACCGTACAGGGAGCCAGGCGCATGGTCGTGCCCACAGGGAGCATTCGGTCCAATGAGAGAGAAAAAGATGTATTACTGTTCACACAAGAATGCCTTCCTCTGGTGTACGAGGTCTGTGCCAAGGGCAGGCAGGTACAGGGTGAGCAAGGTAGACCCAGTCCTTGAGTCACACAGAGCTCACAGGCAACTACTATGCAACCTTGCTGAGTGTCACGTGGGGAAAGTACAGGTAGGATATATGGTGGGGCACACTGACTGCCCTGGGGTCTGGAGAAACCTGTCCTCCTGCAGGCTAAGGACTCTTCAGTTTGCTCCTAAACCCAAGACGGGCCCTCAAGCTGAACACAAGTCACTACCATAGTTTAATTTCAGTTCCTGCTACTGTAGCTCTAGTCTTAGCTTTTGGGAGCTGGCTGCCCACAGCAGCAGGGTCTAACTCTTCCTCAACATCTGCTCCAGCTCCTCCTTCCACCCCTTGGCCCCCAGAGCGCCTAGCTCTGGTGACCCCCAACCGGGCACAGCTCTGTGCTTTGGGACTCTCTTTGCCCTCTGCAGAGGTAAAAGGGACTGATGACCTCAGTGCTCTCCATCCCCAGGGACCACTTGCCTTCCCAGCCCCTCCCCACAGGAAGCCGAGAGCCCTTGTGGGTTTGGTCACCCAGGGCCACAGGAGTTTACAAAGCTGAGGTCTCCCCCACTACCCCCACCCAATGGTGGGTCTGGAGGAGGGGTCAGTTCTCACTTCTCAGGCTCCTTGCTCTCCAGGACCCCCCAAACCAAGCACACATGGTCCCCCCCCAACCCATCTGCATTTCAAAGAAAATCCACTCCATATGTTTCCGATTCATTTACACTTCAACTCGCCACGGTGGGGGCAGAGAGCAGGGGTGCCTTGCCTCCAAGCCTCCCACCCCCATAGGGGGGCTGGAGAGCATGTGTCCCCTTCAGGACGGGGAGCAGTTACAGCCCAGCCATCTCAGCATTGGGAGGGACCACAGGGCAATGTCCCTACTGTGTGGGCTCCCATGGGGGAAGACAGCATATCTCAGGCAGCCCCACCCACTGATGTTCATAGCAGCAGAGCACGCAAAGTCCAGGGTCTCCATGGGAGTTAGAATCCCCGGGCTGGCTGCAACCTAGGCCCCCCAGGGCTACTGCTCTTTTGGGGAACAGAGTGGGGAAACCTAGGCATGCCCTGGAGCCAGGATAAGGGCTCAACAGGCAATCCCAGAGACACTGTGAGACACGCACAACAAAACATGGTCCCTACCCCTCCCCAGCCAGGGCAGAGAAGAGGAGAGGGTGGGATCCCGTCTCCTCCTCCAGCTACCTTCTCCCCACAGATCTGAGGCTGTTATCTCTCCTACAATCACAGATTCAACACCCTGGAGCAGTCGCAGGAGCCAAGGTCTGCTCCCTCCAACCTCCACACCCCTCCCATCCTAAGAATGATTGAGATGTGTGTGTGTATGGGGCAGGGGAGATGTCTTGGGAGGACAGGAGTCTTATTTCCCCCACCTGGTCTTCTCTGCCACAGAAGGGATGTCCAAAACTATTCAAGGGGGATGGGTGTGCATTGACATGGCACACGGAGGAATCTAAAGGTTCACATCACTCCTGTACCAACAATCCACTCAGATCTTCCTGCCAAGAGCCTAGTCTCCTTACGGAAGGAAAGCAGGGAAATCTGACTGGGTTAGCCTTTACCACCACTCCCCTCCATTAGCCCACAGCCCATTGTGAGGGATGTGACCAAATGTGTGTCCTCTCTCCTCCTCACCTTTGGAGGGGACAGATCCTGTAGCAGTCTCTGTTCCTCACTTCAAGTGCCCCAATACTCACCACAAACCAAAGGAAAGCATGGGCATATGTGACCATGAGTCCTAAGTTCCACTGGGATTGTGAATGCCACAATCTTAGTGTGGATCTGAATGTGAGCCCAGGATGAAAGTGTGAGTTTAATCTAAGTGTCATGGTCTAATGTCCATCTAAGTGTGAACTCCAAGATGCAAGTATGGGTTTGAGTATGAGCCCAGGTCTCAGCACGCATCTGACTGTAAACCCCAGTGAGTCTGAATGTGAGCTCCAGGACTGAAGTGAGAGAGCCTGTGAGTCCCAGGATTCCTGTACAAGTCAGCATAAGCATTAGAGTTCTAGTGTAAGTCTGAGTGTGAGACCCTGGTCATAAGGGCTTCTGAGTAAGAGCTAAGTATGAGTGTGAGCACTGGTATCCCTTTTTAAGTCTGAGTGTGAGTCCCAAAGTGCCCTTGTAAGTCTAAGTGTGAACATCAGAATCCTAGTGTGAGTCTGCGTGTGAGCTCTGAGATCCCAATATGAATCTGAGTGAGTCACAGGACTTCAAGTGAGTCCTACCAAGATCCTGGTATGAGTCTCTCTGTGAGCCCTAGGTTACCCATGGAGGTCTGACCCCCAAAGTCCCCATATGAATCTAAGTGTGAACCCAAAGGTCCTAGTGTGAATCTGAGTGAGCTCCAGGGTCCCCGTGTGAGTCAATGTGATCCCCAGCTTGGAAGTGTGAATCTGACTATGAACCCCAGTGTCCGCAGCGAGTCCTTGACTTCAAATGTGAGCCCCATGTTCCCTATGCGAGTCTGACTAACTCGGAGTCCCAGAATATAAGTGTGAATCGGAGTGAGCACGAGGGTCTTTGTGTGAGCCCCAGTGTGAGCCCTAGGACCCCAGTGAGATTCTGGGTGTGAGCTCTAGGTCTCAGTGTAGATCTAAGCTAAAGGATAAGACCGCAAATCTAAGCATGAGCCTACAGTCCCAGTGTGGGTCCCAGTGTGAGCAGAGTTCCAATGTGAGTCTATGTGGAAACTCCAGGACTGAAGTGTATCCCTGGATATGAGCCCCACAACGTAAGTGTGAGTCCATATGAATGTAAGCCCCTAGACCCTAGAAGGAGTTGAAGTGTCCCAGTGTGCATCTGAGTATGGAGTCCAGAGCCCCCAGAAGTCCTGTGCATGAACTTTAAACTCCTAGTCTTTGTGTAGGCTCAGGGTCTCAGTTGGAGTATCAGCCCTGACAGTGTGAACCTTAGCTCCATCTCACCAATGCTGACCAGGAGCCCCTGGCACCAGCTGAGAGGATTTGTGTGGGTTGTGACAGTGGAGACAGGGGGGCAAAGTTTGAGATACCTAGGCCCTTCTAGCCCCCAAGTCATTGCTAACCCTACATCCCTGGGAATCTGCAATGGTTCAAGCCCCATTCCCACACGTGTAATGGCACACCATTACATCCAGAGTTAGATACACAAAAATACACCTGGTGTTTCAGGCCCCTCAGACACACAGCAATTACAGATGCACAGACACACCCAGCATTTCAGACTCTCACCACCTCAGTGATCACAGCCACACAAACACCCCCAGTGACACGACACAGATTCACCAAGTATTACAGGCAGAACAACTAGTGTTAGAGACACACTCCTACAGCGGCATGCAGACACACACCCAATGTTGCAGACAAGCTGCCAGGCACACAGACACACACAGACGCTTCTCAAAAAGAGAGACTAGACGGAAAGAGAAAGAAAATCCTGAATTTTCAACAAGGCGTGAAATAGTCCTGCCCGCCTGAAGCTACTGGAGGGGGGAGGGGGACAAGGGAGCGAGCGAGCGAGCGAGCTAACGCTAGAGGAGAGGCTCGGGAGAGGAGAGGAGCCGAGAGGGAGAGCTGTCCGTCTGGTGACCTCCCCACGGCCCAGCCCCCACGCACGCGGAGATACACTACTCGGAGCAACACAGGGACACCCAGACTGGCTCACACTGAGCCGCACTGGAGGAGACACACACGAGCAGACTCACAAAGAGACACTTGGGGATACACCATAGGCAGACTCACACAAGCCAGGAAGACTTACAAAGAGACACACTGGAGGAGACCCACTACATGGAGATACATCCAGGCGGACTCAAGAGAAAACCATGGGGACGCCGACCGACACACACACACACACACACATGCACATACGCGCGCGCGCGCGCGGATTCACACGGACACACATGCACTGGCAGACGCGCAACCGTCGGTTCGCATCCCCGGGCGCTTTGAAGTCCAGATTTCTGCCCGAGAAAGAAGCCACCTTTGGGCGCGCAAAGGCCACTACGAACCCCCCAAACCCAGGAATTTTTCCAGACCCCGCGCGTGCAGCTGAGGGGTGGGGAGAACAGGGACACTAGGACAAACAGCCGGAGCCACCTCCCTCTAGTCGACAGTCGGCCCCACCACCACCACCACGCCCAACCCCCCGGAGCGCCCGGACGTGGGGGGCCGCTTCTCCAGCGCCTCCGCCCCCGAGTTTGCAGGCAAAGTTTCTCGTGAACTTTCCTGTCGCCCCCCGTCCGTAGACCCACGGGTGTCCCCTCACTCTTCCCGCGCGCACGAGGGCCGCCGGTCTGTTGGTCAGCCCGGGCTCTGAGGGTCCGGCCGCGCGCACTCCGCCGCAGGGTACTCACCGCGCCCTCGGGCCACCCGGGCTTCGCGCCGCGCCTTCCGACCGCCCCTGGCAGCGAGCGAGGCAGGGAGCGCGGAGGTAGCACCGCCCGCCGGATCCCACCGCCGAGCCTCGCGCCGCGCCGGCTGGAGCCGCCGCCTCCGCTGCCGCCGCCGCCCGCTCTGCACCGGCTCTTCGGCGCTCGGCGGCTTTAACCCCCCCATCCTCCTCCCTTCCTCGCGCGCTCCCTCCCTCCTTCCCTCGCCCATGTGACCGCGGGCGCCCGCTCGGCCGCGCGCGCCCTCGCTCCCCTCCCCCTCTTGCCTTGTCTCCCCGCGCCTCCGCGGCCGCGCGCCACGACCCCTCCCCGCCACGGGCCCCGCGCGCCCCCGCCTTGGCACGCTGTCGCTCCTGGCACACGCGGTCCGCTCGCCCTGCGCGGGCCTGTGAGCCCCCACTCCCACTCGCCCGGCACTGGCACGCGCTCTGCCCCCCCGCTGGCACACTCGTCCGCACTGGCACGCGTGGCCCCCTCGCGTTCACCCTTTCTCGGGCGCGCCCTCCAGACGGCTGTGGTCCCCGTGCTTCACGCGCAGCCCCGGCCGCGGGTCTCGCAAACGCGGGCGCGCGCGCGCGCACACACACACACACACACACACACACACACACACACACACACACACACACACACACACACACACACACACACACACACCCACTCCGCCCGCTCCCCTAGGGCGGCTGGGCGCGCACCCACCCCCGGGATCGCTCCTTCACGCTCACTCTCCCTCTCGGCCTTGGCCAGGTCTCTCCTGCGCACACTCCCGCACGTTCAGGCCCTGACGGCCTCGCACCGACTCCCTGGCACACCCCGGGCCAACTCTCGGGGTCCTCCCTCCGGCGTCGCCGTGAGAGGAACGCGAGCCAGAACCCCCAACCCCCACTTTGGGCAGAAGAAGCCAATCGGCTCCGCCTCTCCCCTATTGCTACTGCCCCCCGCAACGACTCCCCTCCCGGTCACCCCCTCGCGCGGGGGAAAGGGGCTTCCTTGACCGGGGATGGACCCGGCCGGGAGCCCAGGCCCATGCCTCCCGTGTCTCCGATGACACCAACACCACTACTCGCATGTTCCTCGCGCCCCGAGGACACACAGCCGGGGGAGAAGCCTCCACTGGAATGAAGGGGTAGGGAGGGTGCACCCTCAATGCCGGGCACAGGCGCACCCCTCGATAGGAGGCTCACTCCCTTCGCAGCCTGGGCCTCTGAGGGGCCGGGGTGTTCACTGCACTCGCCCCTGGGCCTCCGGTCTGGCTGCAACATAGGAGAGTAAGGTTAGACAACCTGACCAACTTCTGAGGCCACGTGAAAGCGCAATGGAGTGGCAATGGCAGAGGCGGAGACCGAGAAGGCCACCCTCGTCTCCACCCCTTGGATTTTTCACCTGACCCTTGACCCATAATCCTGGGCCCTGCCCCTCCGGGGAGCTGCGCTAGGGCTGAGGGCGAGGAGAAGGGAGGGAAATGTCTCGCTGTTTCCTCACATCCTTCCCCAGTAGGCTGCCTAGAGCGCCCGGGCCCTTTCCCAACAAATGCCTCAGGGACTCCCACTGCAGAGGAAAATCCTTCTTCCCGCCACGGCCTGGGCTTTTCACTTTCACTTCCGTGGCCACAGAATCCCCTTCCTACAACCGGCAGGGGTCGGCATGGGCTGGAGCTCAGAGACGGCCAGCTAGGACTTCAGGACACACAGCAAACTAGCTGCGCCCCGCTGAGGGCCAGCGCACAGCCGCCCACACAAGGTGTCCTCTCCCCGAGCTCTCTGGGCCGCCGGCCTCCTGCTTCCCGGGCCGCAGACCGGGATTAGACTGTGGACGCGGGGAAGGAAGGGGGCGTTGCGACGGGATCTTGAGGGGAGCAGGACTTGCCCCTGCCCCTTCAGCGAAGCTCTAGGCCCTGGCAAGGTTCGGTACACCGGGGGCCGCTCCTCCCCAGGGGGCTGGCCGGCCTGGGCGCTCTAATCTGGCCGGGGAGGGGCGGACGGGGTGAAAATCGGCGAGTGGTTTGGGGAAGGGACTTGACCTCCAGATGCTCCGTTGTCCCTGGCTCAGCCTCTTTCTGCCAGGTTGGGAGCAGTCGGGAATTCTGTCCCGGTCCAACGTTCCCCCTCGGCCCCAGGGGACGCAGAGGCTGCTGTCGGCAGAGCCGCAGTCCACGGCTGCGAGGACAAGATCCGCACTGGGAGTCCGGGGTCCTGGAAGTGGACGTGTGGATGTCAGAGGATAAAGGAAGGGAAGAGGCGCACGTCGGACCTCTGTCCAGGCGTCAGTCGGTCAGCAGCTCCTCCCGGCGTGGGACCCAGCGGCCTCGAGCGCTTCCCCGGGGCCGAAGCGACACCTGGCGGACGGTGCGGGACGTGCGTTCCCTTCTGGCTGCTGCTCCTGCTCCGCGCTGAGGCCTCGGCCACCTACTGAACACCGGGACCTGCCACCTCTCCACACAGCCGCCACCCAGCTCACAACCAATTTTCCTCCCCCCAGAGCTGGGTCAACAGACTAGTAGTGGTTTCCGCTCCTGCTGCCTCTGATGCCCTACCTACACAGTAGCCTTTGAGCTTGTAAGCCTCCCTGCTGCCTCCCCACCGCCTTGGGGGCAAAGCTGAGTTTCTTAGGTGGGGCTTCAAAGTCCTGCAGGATCTGGCCCTGCCTCCTCTCCAGCTTTATTAAGCGCCCCTATTCCCGGCCTCCCCAGCTCTGCGCCAGCCCCCTTCTGTGTCATGTCACTTATCCTTAAGCCAAACCCCACTTCACTGACATCCTCTCCCCAACTCCATCTCCAAGAATTCACTGCCTTCCCAGTCTTCACCATCTACCTTGCCCATGATGGAGTGGCTGGAAGTAACACCCCCAGGCCAGATCCCTTGTGCCCTGCATGTGATGGGGATCTCACATTTGGGCCTGGGGAAATTAGGGGAAGTTCCTCGTTGACTTTCAGTTCCTGGAGTTCTCTACCATGAAAGGGGCTCTATGGCCAGGATTTCTGACACCACCCTCCACCCTGGCAGGTGACCTAAACTTGGACCCCCACACACACCAAGGGATCAATTGTGCCATTCCAAGCCTTTGGGCAAGCAAAGACCCTTCCTTATTCTTACTGACATGTCTCCGAGGAAGGAGAGCTCCCTCCCCATCTCCTATGGTCTACCTTTCCAGTGCTCCTTTAGGAAACGGTGCTGGTTTCTAACTTGCAATACCATCAGAAAGTTTCTCCCTGCAGCACACACCTGGCTCTCCAAAGTTACAAACACACACACTCTCACACACAGGCTCTCTGTATTACAAATGCCAAACACATGGTCACATAAAGTCACACACCCAATCTCAAACAGTAAAAGGTGTATATTCAACTTCACTATGGTACACTGAGAGTCAGGGTTCCCAGCTTGGGCTAGGAACTAGAGGTCCCAAAAGAGTAGGAGAGTCCCTGAGTCACACACACCATACCCACACATAGACACAGTTACACACACAGCCATGAACTCGGTCACACTGAGTGTCACACAGGAACACAGAGTCACACACGCTCTCAATCACACTGGGGTTTGGCGGGTTGGGGCGGGCTCCAGGAGGCAGTTACGTAAACGCCCTCAAGCCCCCGCCCTCGCTCCCCCTCACCCCGCCTGCTTCCTCACACAGTGCCAGCGCCCGGGGCGGCTTGGCCGGGGCCCGGGAACAGCTCGGCCTCGCGGAGGCTCCAGGCGCCGAGAAACCCGATCCGAAAAAGCCCCGGGCCGGGCTGAGCCAGGGAGGGGGGCCCAAAACCCCCCCACTCAGGGTCCAGCCCAGGCCCCTAGGGACGACTTACCCCTGCATCCAGAGACAGCTCCCAGCACCATCCTGAGATAGTACCTGGGGCCCACTCACAACATCCCCATCCTGCACACCCCCTTCTGGAATCCTATCATTTGGACGGCTGCCTGTGTGCCCTGACCCTTCCAACCTCTGGCACCAGAAAGGGCAAAGATTCCCTAAAGGTAGAGAATGGGGGAAACTAAGTATTCAACCTTGAATTACCCCCAGTTCCTGGAACTATCTCCTCATCCCTTCTCACCAGGGCCCTCTAAATTCACTCTGATAGAGAGGGGCTTTCATTCCTGTCCAGGTCCCCCTCAGATTTGCTGCCTATCGATTCCAATATATTCTGTCAGAATCCTAAATTATTCAGGTCCAAGGTCTCCCCTCCTGCCCTTTGATATCCTTTCTTCCTCCTCCACTGGAAGTTCTAACTCCAGTCTAATCCCGGTTCCTCTGGTTTGCTAAAAAGAAATTTTGAGAGTAACCTGAGGAATCGGGAACAAAATCACCAAAAGGCAGAAAGGTTAAGGCTCAGGAAACCCCTGGAAGTCAGGAGTCTGAGAAGAGGGGAGACAATGTCTGTTGTACGCCCCCCAACATAACCCCCACCCCATTCTGCAGCCTAGACTCAATTTTTCACAATAGCTTTTGAGTGTCTGCTTGGGCCGCCCAGGCCCAGGCAGAAAGGGAATTTCCCCCTATGTTCTCTGTTAATGAACAAAACACTTCATGTTGAAATTCCTCCTCTGCCCCCAGCCCAGTGTCTCCAGGGCCCTCCAGCCTGACCAAGCAGGGGCACTATTAGGAGGAGGGTAACAGAGAAGAGGGAAGCCCCCAGGGGAAGCATAATTTACACTAGGGGGCATCTTTTTAAAAAATAAATAATTAGGGTGACTTTTTTTTCACTTTTGGCTAAAAGTATCCACTCCTGTGGCAGCTTCCCAGAAAGGGCGGCGGGAGGGCGGCCGGAGCTGTCCCGAGGCCCAGGACATGGCCCCCCTCCCCCGGGCGAGGAGCCTTCCTCAAGTTGTTTTCCTGGTCTCTTCCTCTTGGATGTTTTTTGATTATTAATCACATTTTCCATCCTCAGTCTCAGACCAGACCCCCTCCCCCCAGGGTCAGGGCTGGACAGAGGGAGGAGGAGCGGGCTCCGGGAAGATGACTTGGGGACAAGATGGGCAGTGACCCCTGGCCCTGGCTGACCTGAAGGACACTGTCAGTGGCATGTCACAGATCATATCCTCACCATCCTAGCACATAGTAGGTGGCATCCTTAATCAATACAAGTGAAGTAAATGAATGAACAGGTGTCTAGCTTTCATAGCACCCAGCTGGCACTGAAAAATAAAGCCCCTAGTGCTGGTCCCCTTATGCTGCAGACAGAGAAACAGCCCAGAGAAAGGGAGTCACTTGCTCAGAGTCACACAGCAAGTTAGTGCCTTGGCCAGAGCAGGACCTCAAGAATGCTGATGGCTCCCCGCTTCCTAAGTCAGTCAATAAATATATATTGAGTACCTACAATATGCCAGGCATTGATCTAAGTAGTGAACCAGACAAAAATCTCTGCCCTTGCAAGGACATAGAGCAACTAGAACTCCATAGAATGCTAGTGCATGTTAAGTTGGTACGACCACTTTGAAACACTGTGTGGCAGTATCTACTAAAGCTGTGCATATATTTATTCTATGGCCTAGCAAGTCCGTTCCTAGATATATACACAGGAGGAATGATCAAATATGTTTACCAAGAATGTTCATATTAGATTTACTAATGATAGCCCCAAACTGGAAACAACACAAATAGATAAACAGATTGTGATGTAAGTACAGCAATGGAAAACAACCAGCTATATACAACAATGTGGATAAATCTCACAGACAAAATATTGAGCAAAGGGGAAAAAAGACACAAAGAGTACATAATGAATGATTTCATTTATATAAAGCTCAAGAATAGGCAAAACTAATGTATGGTGACAGAAATCAGAATTGTAGTTACCGTTGTTGGGGGAGAGTGGTACAAGTATACAGTTGTCCCTTGATATCTGTGGGGGATTGGTTCCAGGACCCCCTGAGGACACCAACTCTGAGGATGCTTAAGTCCCTTATATAATAAATGGCATAATATTTGTGTATGATCTAAGCACACCCCCACATCTACTTTAAATCAGCTCTAGATTGCTTGTAATATCTAATACAATGTAAGTGTTATGTAAATAGTTGTTATACTGTTTTGGTTTTTATTTGTATTGTTTTTTATTGTTGTATTTCTATTTTTATTGCTTTTTTTTTCCTAATGTGGTTGGTTGAATCAGAGGATGCAGAACTCACACATATAGAGGGCCAACTGTACACATGCATTAAAACTGTACACTGTAGGCTGGGCACAGTGGCTCATGCCTGTAATCCCAGCACTTTGGGAGGCCGAGGTGGGCGGATCACGAGGTCAGGAGGTCGAGACCATCCTGGCTAACACGGTGAAACCCTATCTCTACTAAAAATCCAAGAAAAAAAAAAAAAATAGCCGGGCGTAGTGGTGGGTGCCTGTAGTCCCAGCTACTCGGCAGGCTGAGGCAAGAGAATGGCGTGACCCCTGGAGGCAGAGCTTGCAGTGAGCCAAGATTGCGCCACTGCACTCCAGCCTGGGTGACAAAGCGAGATTCTGTCTCAAACAAACAAACAAACAAAACTGTGTACTGTATATATTTGTTCATGCAAAAGTCCCAAGTCTGGTTCCACAGCCCCCTCAGGCAAGAGGTGGCAGCCTAAATGACACCTAAGAGAGGCCTATACTAAGCCCTTTTGTCCTCTCTCACAGTGCCATCCTCTTTTTCCTTATAGTAGTTAGTTTGATGTCTAATTATCTAGTTACTTCTGTGATGCATGTGAGCTCCAATGGGGGCAGCCCTGTGGCCTCCATCTCCAGTCACGTAGAGTTGGGTCTGGCATAGAACAGGTGTGCTCAACGTTTGAAATAGATTTAAATAAATGTTGACGGAATGAATGATGCAAGCAATTAAGTAGGACAATCTTGACCTGTGAGAAGTAAACCAAAGCTCCAGAGCACAGGGGTGGGAGCCTAGATGAATGGGTCGCAGCCTTGAGGGATGGGAAAGAGGTTTAGTGACCAGTGAGGTGGCAGAGACCGGAAGGCAGGCTGAGGCAACCTGAGTGGCTCAGACACCACATCCTGAAATGCCTTTGGGGCCAAGGCTGTTGAGGCATAGAAGGGCATAAATAAGTCAGGAATATAAACACATTGGAGTTTTAGCAAGACCATTGAGGCTTCTGGGTAGAGGGTGGTGAGGATGGCGGAGGCTGGAGGTGGGGCAGCCACAGAGAGGTATTTGCGGTGACCCATAAGAAAGAGATCTCCAGCCTGACCTGGGGCAAGGAGAGAAAGGACAGGGTTTGGGAAAGGGGCAGGACATCAGATTCATCTGTTTCATCTGCTCCCATGACCCCCGGAGGATCTCCCATGTCACTTTATATACAGAGAACGGGCTCGCTGGACACTTAGTCCTGTGTCTGCTCTCCCAAGCACCCTCCCGCTGGGTGATCCCAAAGTTTGGGCTAAGTGTGGAAAGAGAAGCAGATGGGGAGAGAGGGAGCAGAGTATCCAGAAGAGGGACAGTGAGAGGGAGTGGGAGGTGGGGGCAGGGATAGGGAAGATGGAGAAACTAGGAGGCAGGGGACTGTGTATCAAAGGTGGGAGCAGGGGCATACATTTGCAAAATCACAGATACAATTTTTCATTTTGCAAAAACTTGCATGAGCAAATTCCCTGCTCAGAAGCACAAAGTCCCTTCATGCTTCCCCACCCCAGTGGGCACTGATCCCACCTACCCACCATTCCTCATGGAGGAGAAAACTATCCTCAAAGGATTGTCCCCCCTAGTACCAACCCAGAGTCTGACATTGCTCTCTGCTGCTATAGAGCTGGCTCCTGGATAACAGCTGGGATTTCCAGGAAGGCCTGAGGACCATGTGTCCCTAAGATTGGATCCCTCCCTTAGCCTCCCATGGCTCTATTTCCTGCCAGCCTGTGATTCCCTGAAGTAGGGGAGAGGGAAGAAAAAAGGCCCCAACTTTCCCCCAGAAACTCAACTGTGGTGATTGGGAAGGCAGATAAAAGTCAGAGATTTGGAAACTTAATGCCAGCATTACCATGTCTGAGGGAAATAGACAGAGGCAGAGGGAGACTCCAAGAGAAAAAACTGAATTAAATTCAGTTCAACAGATATTCATTAGTGCCTACTGTGTGCCAGGCCTAGAGGGAACATTGTGTACAAAACTACAGATGACTCCCATGTTTTTGGCTTGAGAGACTGGGAGATGATGGTACCATTCACCGAGCTGGGGAGAGAGAAGGGACTTGACATGTTCAGTTGAAGGGTCTGTGGTGTGACAGCTAGGTATGTAGCCCCTGTTCAACAGTTCCCAGTGTCCTTTATGCTCAGCATGTGCTGGAGGCTTGGGCATTTAGAGTATCAGACTAACCTGGGCATTATGATGGTGCTAGGGGATGATGAGATAGATCAGAGAACAGGGAGGGGGTGTGATAAGAAAGGAAGAGGAGAGGAGGATTGAAACTAAAACTCTGGGAACCCATGATTAAAAGAGAGGAAAGGGATGGTGATGCACACCTGTAATCCCAGCACTTTGAGAGGCCAAGCCTGGCGGATCACCTTGAGCCTGGGAGTCTGAGACCAGCCAGGGCAACATACTGAGACCCTGTCTCTACAAAAAATATAAAAATTAGCCGGGCATGGTAGCACACACCTGTAGTCCCAGCTACTCAGGAGGTTGAGGTGGCAGGATCACTTGAGCCCAGGAAGTAGAGGCTGCAACAAGCCATGATTGTGCCATTGCACTCCAGCCTGGGCAACAGACTGAGACTGTGTCTCAACAACAACAACAAAATTGGGGGCGGGAGGAGTAGTAAAAATAAATAAATAAATAAAACAAAAATAAATCAATAAAAATAAAAATAAAGGGCCAGGCGCGATGGCTCACTCCTGTAATCCCAGCACTTTGGGAGGCTGAGGCAGATAGATCACCTGAGGTTGGGAGTTGGAGACCCGCCTGGCCAACATGGTGAAACCCCATCTCTACTAAAAATACAAAAATTAACCAGGCGTGATGGTGGGTACCTGTAATCCCAGCTACTTGGGAAGCTAAGGCGGGTGAATCGCTTGAACCAGGGAGGCAGAGGTTGCAGTGAGCCAAGATCACACCACTGCACTCCAGCCTGAGTAACAGAGTAAGACTCTGTCTCAAAAAAACTAAAATAAATAAATAAATAAAATAAAAATAAAACAGAGGAAAGATGAGGGACTTCCAGAAGACAGGGAAGGTGTAGTGGTCCTAGGGATAGAAGAATCAAGGTTGCACGAGGCCAGAAATAGCCTGGTAGGACCAAGGAAGAGCCCAGGTCTTTAGCAGCCAGGAGAGAGGTGGGGCCAAGGGGACAAAGCTAGGGGTATGCTGGTGTAGACTCCTCCACAGGGGCCTGTGAGTAGAGTGTAGACCCCTACTTCCCCAGCCTCCATGCTGTTCCCTGGAGCCCTGCTTGGGTTGGGGGCCTCTCTCAGCCAGGCAGAAGAATCAAAAAGCTCCTCCCAGGCCCCTAGACTTCCATCCCTGAGCCCCTGGTTTTTCGTCTCCCCAGGAGAGTTCTGAGCCTTCCTCAAGCTCAGGAGCATGCAGTGGTTGGGGAACCCTGGGGACCCTGGGGTAATTGAAACCAGGGCTAAGACATTAGAAACCATAACGCTGACTCTGCGGCTCCCCCAGGATAGCTCCTGGTTTTCTTCTCACCCCGATCCTCCCTGCTGTTGACAGCTCAGCTCTCCCAGGCCCCCAGCAGCTGGGCTGCTGACCCTCCTCCTCAAACCAACTAGAAGGGGCCTCCAACCAGAAGGCACCCAAAGCCAGCCCTCAGGGACCTCTTCTCTGCTCTCAGAAAAGCTTAGTGTATACCAGGCTAACCTCTTCATATTGAGGCATCCCAAATTCTAGTCTTAATAATCCCTTTTTGCAGAACCTAGCAAGTTGAAGTTAGACAATGGGAACAATTTTGCAATAGTGAAAAAGAAAGGGAGGAGGTAGATGTAGCGCAGGAGTGCCCGTCAGCTAGCAGGTGCTCAATAAATATGTGGAGAAAAATAGATCTCAAAGCCTGGACCCCACCAGAGGGAGGTGTTGGCTGGCCAGATCTGTGACAGGGGCAGTACAGGCTACACACCAGGGTAGAAGGAAGTGAGAAGGTCAGATAAGGAATTGTGTGGCTGGAATCTCTCTCCTGCCCTGGCAAGTGCTAAAGCCCCCTTCGTCTGCTGGCTTTGGCTTCCTCCCAGTCGATGTCTATGTCTCCTCTGTCACGGCCTTTCTCCCCATCTCTCTGTCAACATTATCCTCTGTCTCTGTCTTTTACTGTCTTTCTCTTGATCTCTTGGGCTCTCCTTGTATCTGGCCTTGCCTGCATGACCCTGCTCCAACCCTCTGGCACAATTGGCCTAGGTGAGGTAGGGTAGGGGTGTCCAGGAAGGTAAATTCAAATATGGCATTCATGGCAGCAGGGTCATGCCTGAGCCTGAACATAGGTGAACCACAATCATTGGGGTGAGTACTTCTGTCTATGGCCCTTTCTGACTGGGCAGGAGAGCTGGGGGCTCACTCTGGCAGTCCTCTTGGAGGAGGAGGGGACTTGTCCTGACTGTTCTGGGCCGCCCCCACACCCAGACCCAGGCCAGATCCCCATAACTAGTGCCTGCCTGGAGGTGAAGCAACCTGCCCAAAGGCCAGAACTGAAAGGGGTAGCCCTCTACCTCCACACAGGGTTGCTTACCTGACCTCAAAACATTCTGGCCCACCCTCTTCCAAGTTC
Source organism: Pongo pygmaeus (assembly GCF_028885625.2). Classification (NCBI taxonomy): domain Eukaryota; kingdom Metazoa; phylum Chordata; class Mammalia; order Primates; family Hominidae; genus Pongo; species Pongo pygmaeus. Next base: position 22,610,108 of record NC_072386.2, on the reverse strand, counting down.
TGCCCTGAGCCTCCCATACCCCATCCCGAACCCTGTATGGAAGCACATTGCCTCCATAGATCTATTTCTCTTGTCTCTGGCTCTTCCTATCTCTGTCTCTATCTCTGTGTCTCTGTCTTCTCAATCTCAATCTATGACTTTGGCAACTGCATAAGCCTCGCACCCCTAAGCTAAGACCACCAGGGATAAGAAACTGCAGGGGTTGAAGAGTCTGTGTTCCTCACCTGGTCCAAAAAGCTCCTTCTTGGTGGTGGTGGTGGGGCGAACACAAGAAATCCAGATGTCATTTCCATATCACTGTGGACCTGTGAAGGCAGGGGGCATGGCATAGAATAGGTGCTCATCAAATATAAACCAAATGAAGGAGGGGCAAACAGAGAACTCCAAACAAAGAACTGAATGGCTGAGGCTATAGCAGGCAGGAACATGGACAGACTATGGAAAGGCTGCTGCTCAACTTTGTGGCTCAACAAGGAGTCTTCTTCGGGGGTCAGGATTGGTCTCAACTAGCCCTAGATGCCGCCACACCTGGGCCCTGGCCAGCCCCTTCACGTCAGCTCTTGGGTAGACAGCCAGATGGGTGAGCCACTAAGATCCCCCATCACTTCCCTACTCCCCACACACCGTTGCCTCAAGGTGCCCACCAGCTTCAAGCAGAGTGCTGGGAATGCAGAGCCAGACAGGGAGAAACTGCAGGGACACATGGCAGGCAGAGGCTGAGGCAGGAGTCTGGTGTCCTGGTAGACAGCCTGGGCCTGTCATGAGGATCCTATGCCAGTACAGTGATGGGGGCCAGACCCGAAACAGGATTTTATGTGGGGAGAGAAGCCAGGAATCCTCGAACATGTGGGCAGCTGGGCAAGGGGCGGAATGTCCCATCAGGTAAGGACAGATGTGCAGCTTCTTGTCCTTCTTGTTAGGTAAAGACAAGCATTGAGACAAAAGGTTCAGAGACATAGAATCAGAGCAAAAGAGAGAAGAGAGAGCCTGGGAGACAGACCGAGAAATAGAAACTCTCAGAGACACAGTCAGGCACAAAAACAAAGATGCAGAGAAAGAGATGTGAGTCAGAGACACAGACAGGGAAATGCAGAAGACAGAGCCATGGAATTAAAGACACAGAGACCAAGATAGGGAGGGATAGGAAATCAGAGAGAAACTCTCTCAGTCACAGAGCAACAATGTGGAGACAGACTCAGACAGAGAAACACAGAGACAAGGAGAAAAAAAAACAATTGAGAGAGAGACAGAGAGATGGAGAAGAGAGAGAGGAGGACAGCGACAGCAAGATCAAGAGAGGCAGAGAGATGGACAGAGGACAAGGCAGAAGGAAGCAAAGACAGGGTGAGGCAAAGAAAGAGATCAAGACATCAGGAGTGGGAAAAGTGGGCGAGGGACAAAGGAGTTTCCTGGCCTCAGTCTCTCTAGCCTGGTCTCCCCAGGGTGTTGGACCCTTACTTTGCTATTCTCTGGTTTCCATAGCAACAGGGAGGGCAGTGCCAAATTTGCATACACATTTACATCCTTTCTATTTGAATAATTCAACAGGTTTCTGTGCATATTCATGAGATAATGAATGAAGGTGACTCTCAGTCCCTGCTCAAAACCTGGCTATGGTATCCCCTGCTTTGTAGTATACGGTATGGCTCTGAGCCTGGTTTTGTAGGCCTTGACCTCTCCCTGCCAGACCCTGCTAACAATGCCAGCCCCTCCTCCCCAAACATCTTTTGCATTTTCCTACCTCTAGGCCTTTCTTCAGGTTATGCTCCTCTGCCTGCAGGGGATGCCCTTCCCTCAGCGTCAGTCCTGCCAGTGGCCTCTGGTAAGGAGTAGCAGGAGATGACAAGGGTGAGCAGGGCTCATCTTGGCTCCCTGGTGGAGGCGATCCTTCAGTCACATTCCTAACTGGGGGGTGCTTGAAAGGGTCACACTGAGAGAGGCTGGGGTGTAGGCTGAGCTGGAGTCTAACAAATCTACCAACATAGAGCTACCTAGGACACAGTGGCCTCCATATGGAAACTGACAAAGCCCGTGGTTCCAGCTAGAATAATCAGAGGAGCTGAGATAGCACCAAAAGGAATCTCAGGAACAGAGGGGCTGAGGCGGCTCAGATGGTGGGGAAGAGAGTTCCTAGGGCCAAGAACCCTTTCAAAGTGCCAGGCATTGAATGGCCTTGTGGGCTGGGAGGAGCTTCTTCCGGGCCTGCTCTGCTTATAATTTTGGCCTCATTGACTACCCCCTGGATCCCTACAGCAGCTTTCTCACTGCTCTTCCTGCCCTGTACCCCAATCCACTCTCCACATTGTAGCCAGAGTTCTCTTTCTAAACACAATCTGATATTCCACAGAACTCCCACCTTGAAGCCTTCAGTGACGTTCCATCTCCCTCAAGATACAGTCGAAGCATCTTTGGCCAGGCTTGCAGGCCTCCCTGTCTGACCCCCACTCACCTCTGAGCCTCATCCCTTACTCTCTGCCTTGAATTTCATGCTCCAGTGATCATCTCTATGCTGCTTCTATGCCTTGGCTTATCCCTTCCCTTCACCTGGAATGTCATGCCCACTTCTCTCCTAAGCTATTCAAGATTCCACACAGGTATCACCTTCTCTTCTTTAAATCTTTGTGTGTCTCTAAAGGTTAGAATACGGGCTCTGTCTGAACTCATGCAGCAGTAAACTTGCCTAATCTGTGTACTTGTCGCACCATAGGGAAACTTTTTTTTTTTAAATGGAGTCTCACTCTGTTGCTCAGGCTGGAGTGCAGTGGCTGGATCTTGGCTCACTGCAACCTCCGCCTCCCCTGTTCAAGCCATTCTCCTGCCTCAGCCTCCCAAGTAGCTGGGATTACAGGCGTGCACCATCAGGACCGGCTAATTTTTGTATTTTTAGTAGAGACAGGGTTTCACCATGTTGGCCAGGCTGGCCTCGAACTCCTGACCTCAAATGATCTGCCCGCCTCGGCCTCCCAAAGTGCTGGGACCACAGGCGTGAGCCACCGCATCCAGCCTCCACAGGGAAATTATATATGTGGCTATAGTCCTCGTGGGGTTGGAGGTTCCAAGCCCAGTGACTATATTTGTCACATTGTGGATGATCATCAGCTGTTTGTTGAATAACTGAAGGGTCACTGAGCCCATTAATGATCAAATTTCAAGTCTCTGTGTCTTGGGAGTCCTGAGGCCCTCTGCACAGACCCCGGAAAGGAATGGGCTATCCCTTTGCAAATGCTGCCACCTTGTGGCCAAAGCCAGAAGTGAGTGTAGCCAGAACATCACCTATCAATGTGAGAGCTGGACCAGACAAGTATTACAGTAAGGAGTGGGGAGGTAGTAGGTCCCAAGGGAGTGCTCAGAGGCCAGCACCCGTGTCCTTTGAACATTCTTGAGGAGTTCCAAGCAGACAGAATGACAAGAACAAAGACTCACAGGCAGAAAATCTTATGGCACTTGGGAAGTGTGACTGTGGTCAGAGCCTAGGGTCCAAGAGGACCAGGCCAAAGACGGACTAAGCCATGGGCAGGGGCCAAGCAAAGGGGTCCTTTAAAACCACCCAGTGGGCCGGGTGCGGTGGCTCAGGCCTGTAATCCTAGCACTTTGGGAGGCTAAGGCGGGCAGATCACCTGAGGTCGGGAGTTCGAGACCAGCCTGACCAACATGGAGAAACCCTGTTTCTACTAAAAATACAAAATTAGCCGGGCATGGTGGCACATGCCTGTAATCCCAGCTACTCAGAGGCTGAGGCAGGAGAATCGCTTGAACCTGGAAGGCAGAGGTTGCGGTGAGCTGAGATTGCACCATTGCACCCCAGTCTGGGCGACAAGAGCAAAACTCCATCTCAAAAAAAAAAAAAAAAAGAAAAAAGAAAGAAAGAAAAAGGAAAAGAAGAAAAAACCAAACACCTAGTGAATGTAGTGAATGAACTTGGATCCTGTCCTCTAATCTTGGCATGGAGGCTAAGGGAATAGAGGAATGACAAGGTCAGATCTGAGTATGGCACCATATTGGGGGGGGGGGCTCAATATTCATTCATGTACTCACTAAATATTTATTGAGTACCTACTATGTGCCAAGTGATGTTCAAGATCCTTAGGTTACATAAGGGAATTAAACAAAGATTCTTGCCCTTTTGGAGCTTACATTCTCATCAGGAGGAGACAATAAACAAAAGTATTATTTTAAAGACGTAAATATCATAGAGGTTAAGAAAAACTGGAGTAGGGAGAAAGGCAGGGTAAGGAAGATCGAAAGTGCTGGACTGCAATTTTAAATGAAGTGGCCAGAGTAGGCCTCATGAAGGTGACATTTTAGCAAAGACTTAAAGGAGGGAGGGAGATAACCATGCAAGTATGGGGGGAAGAGCATTCTAAACAAAGGGAATAGCCAGTGGCTTGGTTTGGGGGAGAGCTCTGAGGGGAGTGAAGCACAGAGATGAGTATGGAAACTGCTGAGCAATAATGAGTGGCATAAACCAACAGAGGCTTTGGGGATGGAGACCTAAAAGGCAAAACGGGCAGAACTTGGTGCCTGCTTGGATATGGGAGGCACATAACTCCTCCAGGCATATTGTGTTCTGATGTCCCCATTTCAAGGGAACAAACACAAGGTGGCTAGACATGCCACCTCTAAGACAGGTAGTGAGAGTGCTCAACACATTCCATCCTGGATGACTCCATTGCCGACCAGAATGCTCCTCACCTCACCTTTCCCAGCCTCAACTCACCAGCTCATCTTCCGTGTCTCTTTCTCCAGACCCTCCAGCCATCCACTCTCATGCCCACAAATCCTATCAGCTCCAAAAACCCTCAACCCTATTAATACCTTCCCATCCTTTAGCTGTGGTTATGGGTTAAACTGTGCCCTCCACTCCCACCGCCCCCCAACCAAAACCATTTATAGATATCTTCATCCCTCAGAATGTGACTTTATTTAGAAATAGGGCCTTTATAGAGATAGTCAAATTAAAATGAATTCATTAGGGTGGGCCCTTATCCAATATAAGTGGTGTCCTTACAAAAAGAAGAAATTTGGATACAAAGACACACAAAAAGGGAAGTGGGGTGGAGACACAGGGAAAATGCCACGTGAAGATTGGCATGATGCACCTGTAAGTCAAGCATGCCAAAGGATGCTGGCAAATCACCAGGACGAGGCAAGAAAGGATTCCCCCACAGATTTCAGAGGGAGTGTGGCCCTGCCAACACCTTGATTTCAGACTTCCAGCTCCAGAATGGTGAGACAATAAATTCTGTTGTTCTAAGCCCCCCAGTTTGTGGCACTTTGTTACGGCTGCCTAGGAAACCATACAGCTACAACGTTCCTGTCCTAGGATAGTCCATCTCACTCCACTCCATCTTCATGGGGATCTCCAGGCCACTGACTCCTGTCCCTTTTCCCTCACTTCCCTCCTAGCCCAGTTTGGATGCCTTGGTCGTTCACTACATGTACTCTCTTGCTAGTCTCCGCATGCATCTTCCATCATTCCTACCTGTGTTAAAGTCAGTCTGGAAGAATGCAACTGTGCTTTTTCTGAGTCCTCACCTATCCTGTGGGTGCTGCTAGAGCTCACACACCCTGACCAATGACCCTACAAGTTCATAGTCACCAGCCTACAGTGGGCTTTTGGCCCTGCCTGGTCATCATCCTGTACCTCTCCTAGTCACCTCCCTAGTCACCTCTCCCAACTGCAGCAACTATCTCACACATCCTTCCCTCTAGCTTCCTCGCCCCACTCTCAGCTATGGAGCTGGACTCCTGCTTTGAGGAGATAGAGGCCTTCTGAACTCCCTCATGTCCCATCTTCACCTCTAGACTTATCTGCATACATATCTGTCCTCAACTCCATCCCTCCTGTTACAGGAAGTCATCCCTCCTCTTCCCTTGGGAGGCCCTTACCTCCATGCTTCTGGATCCCATTTGCTTTTACCTGCTCAGGAACCTCATGCTGTGAGTTATCCACAATCTCCTGCATCCTTCATCTCTTTCCCTACTGGCTTCGTCTGTCAGCCTATAAACATGCTGAAGTCTCTGCTAGTATATTAAAAACTACGACAACAACAACAACAAAAACAAAACCCAACACTCTCTGTACTCTACATTCCTCTCCTGCTATCTATCACCCCTTTCCACCCATTCACAATCCAATTTCTTGAAAGAGCTGTCTCTACTTCCTTACCTTTTGTGCCAAGACGTGACCTTATGGTGGCAGAAGCCACACTGCAGTGAATTAAGGAGAAAGTGGACAGAACTAGACACAACTCTTGTGCTCTCTTGTAAAGCTGGTCAGCCTTTCTGACTCCAAAGGGCTCATGTCTCTGGTCCCCTCCCTGCCATCCCTCCTGCAGGCCCCAGCTGGGCCCCGTAGAGACCAAAGATGGAGAGAAAATGCCCCTCCTGGGACTCCAGAGCTCACAATGCCACCTTCAGCCCAGATCACCATAATTATTACATGTGATCCCTCCACCCTGGCCATCAGCAGATGGGATGAGATCATCAGCCAAAGGTCAATAGTCTGCAAGGTAGCCTGGCCTCAAAGCTCTGGAGATCCAATGATACTCAGAGAACTGCTGATGGCAGAAGACACACAAGTGAAGATGTTCGGAGAAAAAGCGGTATGCAGAAGCTGAGAGGGAACAAAATTCCTGAATTAGCTGCGAGGAGAATGGGGGAAGTCAGTCAGTTGCTGGCAGCAAGACACCTGAGTCACTGCCACTGCAGCCATAATTGACTTTAGGAGTGTATTAGATGCTTCACGACCCTGTGCATTTGAGAGACCTGCTCGGCAGCCACTGAGGTTTTCTCTCCTAATCTCTGAATCCTCATCACCTACCCCTCCCCCAGGGTCCTCCACATCACTCAGAGCTAACCTATCTTTGAAAGCAAAGGATGCAGTATTTAAAGTTTTGAAAACTGCCTGCTGGCCCTGTGGTCACCTCACCCCTCCTCTAAGCCCTTATCAAGGGCTTCAGTCCTCCAATTCCCTCTCCTTCTCAATCCCTCCTGCCTGGTCTCGGTTAAGTATCACTGCAACATCCTTACATTGCTGGGCCCATTCTACTACAATGTGAGCCCAGAAGAACCCCAGCCTTCTGCTTTCCTCATGACTGGACACCCAGGCTGCTGGACACATTGGAGAAAATCTCAAGATCCATGGGAGAGCCAACTGATTCAATTCTTCAGAGTTCACTACTGCCCATAATCCTGCTCTAGTTCCCGCAGCACCCCCTGCTACTGATGCAACCTTCACTTCTCTTCTATGCAACCTTCACTTCTCTTCTCATGCTCCTGACCCTGAGAGTTTAAGGCCAAGGCAAAGCAGAAAAAGAGCAGCAAAGAGAAAAAAGACAAGGATGTGGCCAGGCGCGGTGGCTCACGCTTGTAATCCCAGCACTTTGGGAGGCCAAAGCAGGCGGATCACCTGAGGTCAGGAGTTCGAGACCAGCCTGGCCAACATGGAGAAACCCCGTCTCTACTGAAAATGCAAAATTAGCCGGGCATGGTGGCGCATGCCTGTAGTCCCAGCTACTCTGGAGGCTGAGGCAGGAGAATCGCTTGAACCCGGGAGGCAGAGGTTGCGGTGAGCTGAGATTATGCCATTGCACTCCAGCCTGGGCAACAAGAGCAAAACTCCATCTCAAAAATATATATAAATAAATGAATAAATAAATAAATAAATAAATAAATAAAGTAAAAGGCAAGGATGAGACCTGGAGAGAGATTTGGGATTGAGGTGTTTTTTTTTTGTTTTTTTTTTTTTTGAGATAGAGTCTCGCTCTTGTTGCCCAGGCTGGAGTGCAGTGGTGCAATCTCAGCTCACTGCAAGCTCTGCCTCCCAGGTTCACGCCATTCTCCTGCCTCAGCCTCCCGAGTAGCTAGGACTACAGGTGCCCACCACCACACCCAGCTAATTTTTTGTATTTTTAGTAGAGACAGGGTTTCACCGTGTTAGCCAGGATGGTCTTGATCTCCTGACCTCGTGATCCGCCTGCCTCCACCTCCCAAAGTGCTAGGATTACAGGCGTGAGCCACCATGCCTGGCCTTTTTTTTTTTTAGATGGAGTCTCGCTCTGTTGCCCAGGCTGAAGTGCAGTGGCGGTTCACTGCAACCTCCGCCTCCTGGGTTCAAGCAATTCCCCTGCCTCAGTCTCCCGTGTAGTTGGGATTACAGGTGCCCACCACCATGCCTGGTTAATTTTTTTTTGTATTTTTAGTAGAGACAGGGTTTCACCATGTTGGTTGGGGTGGTCTCAAACTCCTGACCTTGTGATCCGCCCACTACGGCCTCCCAAAGTGCTGGAATTACAGGCGTGAGCCACCGCCCCGGCTTTTTTTTTTTTTTTAAGATGGAGCCTCATTCTATTGCCCAGGCTGGAGTGCAATGGTGCGATCTTGGCTCACTGCAACCTCTGCCTCCTGGGTTCAAGCGATTCTCCTGCCTCAACCTCCCAAGTAGCTGGGATTACAGGCGTGCACCACCACGCCCAACTAATTTTTGTATTTTTACTAGAGAAAGGGTTTCACCATGTTGACCAGGCTGGTCTCGAACTCCTGACCTTGTTATCTGCCCTCCTCGGCCTCCCAAAGTGCTGGGATTACAGGCTTGAGCCACCGCGCCCGGCCTGTTTTGTCTTTTTGAGGCAGAGTCTTGCTCTGTCACCCAGGCTGGAGTGCAGTGGTGCAATCCCGGCTCACTGCAACTTCTTCCTCCTGGGTTCAAGCTATTCTCCTGCCTCAGCCTCCCAAGTAACTGGGATTACAGGCATGCACCACCACGCCCAGCTAATTTTTTGTATTTTTAGTAGAGATGGGGCTTCACCAAGTTGACCAGGCTGGTCTTGACCTCAAGTGATCCACTCGTCTTGGCCTCCCAAAGTGCTGGGACTACAGGTGTGAGCCACTGCACCCAGCCTGTTTTCTGTTTTTGAGACAGGGTCTCACTCTGTCACCCAGGCCGAAGTGCAGTAGCACAATCATGGCTCACTGCAGCCTCAACCTCCTGGGCTCAAGTGATCCTTTTGCCTCAGCCTCCCAAGTAGCTAGGACTAAAGGTGCACACCACTATGCCTAGCTAATTTTTAGATGTTTTTGTAGAGACAGGGTCTCCCTACTATGTTGCCCAGGCTGGTCTCCAACTCCTGGGATCAAGCAATCCTCCTGCCTCAGCCTCCCAAAGTGCTGGGATTACAGGCATCAGCCACTGTGCCCAACCCAAAGATATGATTCTAAGATAGGAAAAAGCATGTTTGCAAACTAATGGAGTTGATAAATGTGTATACAGATAGGTCTGGAGGTGAAGATGGAACATGAGGGAGTTCGAAAGGCCTCTATCTCTTCAAAGCAGGAGTCCAGCTCCATAGCTGAGATTGGGGCAAGGAAGCTGGAGGGAAGGAGGTGTGAGACAGTTGTTGCATTTGGGATAAGTAAGTCTTTAATAACGATAATAGCAATTAACACTTAATAGCACTATGTGCCAACGTGGTATCTAAATGTCATATATGTATATTTCCTTATTTAATCTCATAACAATCCTATGTGATAAACACTATCGTATTCCTGTTTTACGGATAAGACCACTAAGGCACAGAGCAGTAACTTGCTAATAAGTGGCAGACCAGGATTGAAACCCAGGCAGGTTGGTACCAGAGTCCACGCTCACAACCACTATATTATACTGTATGCTGCAGATGGAGAGAAATGTCTGACCTGGCAGTGTTCCTAAACCAGGCCAAAGCAGGGACAAATAACTACCCAGGGAATTAGATATATTCAGTACTGACTGAGGCTTCTTGTAGACACTATATTCTCCCAGCACCGGCCTGAGCCTACTCTTCCTCTGTCTTCACCCGATCAGCCCCCTGGGGTAAGGGCGGGGACTCCCATTTCTTTAATCCCACTCCACATAGCAGGCTGAGTAGAGGCTCATCAAATAGGTAGAAACTTTATTTCCTAAATCCCTCCCTGGACCTCTTTAAGAAGGCAGTTCAGATGCATTGCAGGTAGAAGGCAGAGTAAGCCCTTACTTAGCAATGTGGAACTTGGCAGAGGCCCCATATCTGTCATTCTTCACAGCAGTCTCTTCCCACATGCTAGAGGGAAGGGGAAGCATGATAGGGAGGTCCACTTTTGTGGACTCAAACCTTGATGGGGATGTTGAGCAGTCACAGGGCTTCTCAGAAAAGGCACAAGCACCCCAGACATTCAGGCCCGGAGAACAGGCTGGCTCAGCAGGTCTTCACAATCGGGTGTCTCGAGCCCTTCTTCGGGAACGAGGGCCACAGCTGGAGCTGGGCATGGAACCCAGGCCAGGGGGTGCTCCTGGGGGTTGGTAACCACACTCATTGGGGTCCAGGGGATCCCGGCTGAGCAGCACCCACACTGCAGGCACATGGCGGCGCACTGTGAGGGGGTCTAGCCCTGTGTCAGGTGAGGCTGGGACCCAGCTGTCCTCAGTCTGAAGGAAACGTAGCTTGGTGAGCTGATGCAGGCCTGGGACCCGCCGCTTGACAATCTCAGCGCAGCTGACAGCCTTTCCTGCAGCCCTGCCAGACCCTGAGAACACTACATGCCGTGCACTGCCGCCCTCCAACCGACCCAGAGCCAACCCCAGCAGGTTGCGAATTTTGCTGCCATCTCGGACCCGCATCTCAAGGGTATCAGGAGGTAGCTGGGGCATTGGGGAAGGCGCTGGGAGCTCTACAGAGCCAGCTTTCCGGTAGTGCTCCATCCTGCTTGCTGTCTTGTCTGTGACTCTCGCTGCCCACTGCAGGGAAGCATCAGATAAGTGCTAAGCAATGTGCCCCAAGTCACTGTCCACCATCCCTTATCTCCATTCAGGATATGGCCCTGCTCCCCGTTCCAGACTTTCCAGAAACAGGATCATGTCCCCTCGTCCTTAGCATCTCGTGACAAGGGCCATGCCTGCCGCAGTCTGGGAAACGGCTGTATCCCATACACCCCGTTCCTCTACAAGGGCCATAACAACCCCACCTCCAATCCTGGAGTCCCAGAGGAAGGACCACATTTCCCAAACACTGAGCTTTTTGGGAAAGCGCCAGGCCCCCTCATCCCAAACTCTCCAGGACTGGGGCTTAGCCCCCCTTATCCTGGACTCCTTGGAACACGGCCTGGAACCCTCACCCCAGACTAATACCAATAGAGAGCGCTCCTCACTTGGGGCTCTACAAGGACAGGGACAAGGCCCTTCGCCCCAGGCCCCCCGGGAAACAGCCAAGAACCCTTATCCAGTGCTGCCCCCAAACAGAACTGACCCCCTCTCCCAGAGATTACCAGGGTCGATCTATATCAACCCAGGTCACTCAGAAACTCGGGGGCAGAGGCTCGACTCGGAGGGCTGCTCAGGCTATTCCAAGACAGCCTTGGCCGTTTCCATAGCCACGGTCTCTTCCAGGGTCTTGCCGGCCGCTGCAGCCAAGCCGCAGGCGTCCCCCCACCCTACGAGCGCCCCTCTGCCCGCCCGGTTCCGGCTCTCACCGAAGCCGCCTCACGCACGATCCGGAGCCAAGATGGCGCGCGGGCCCGGAGCGCACTAAGGCCGCGGGGCCGCGCACGCCCCGAGGGGGCGGGGCATAGGGGGCGGGACATGAGGGACGGGCCCCGAGGCATCTCCGCCGCGGAAACAACCCGCCGGCCAGGGCGCTCTGGACTAGTCCCAGTGGGAATGGGAACACGAGGGCAGCCTCCGCTGTTACGCCCGGGAGGGAGGCAGGACAGTTCCCTGCGGTAGAAAGGAGCGGCCGTCGGGGAAGTCCTGCGTCTGAAGGAGGGGCATCTGGCCCTTAGAAGATGGGAGGGCTGGCATTAGCTGTTGAGCAAAGAGGGAGCTGTGGGTTTCACCGTGGGTGCGAACAAAAGCTTCAGTTTGTAGTGGCTGCTGTTGCATGGGCGAGAGCCTTAGTTACCGACTTCTGAGCTTCGACCTCATCCTGTGGGCGCTGGCGGACCACGGGGGTTTTCGAGGGGCCAGTCGAACCAGATCTTGTGCAGGGAGCCGAGGAGGAAGGGGTGGGGAAATCGGGCCACAGCCCCTGACGACACCTGCCGCGGAGTCTGGGGGCTGAGGGGGGCGGGGGTGCCCACGGAGCCTAGTATGGTGCCTGGCGTATGACCGGCGCTCAATATTTGTTAAATGATTTGTTACATTAATGAACCAGAGAAATCGCAGTGGGAATGGAAAAAAGATTAAGTTGGGAGATACTAGTAAGTTCGGTGACGTGTTGGCCACTGTTTGGACGGAGAAGTAGGAAATTCCGATCTAGGGTGACTCCCAGATTTCAGAGCGGTTTGGACACGCTGAATTTGAGGTGCCAGAGAGGTCGCACAGGCGGGGCGGCCAGCGGGCCGTTGGAAAAAGGGTCTGGAGCCAGAGCACTCCCTGAGACCACAAGGGGGCAGCAAACATTTGGTGGTCTACGGTGCCAATCTGTTTCTCAACATGCTTGCCCCAGCGCCCCTACTTCCGAACTTCCCCTCCCCAGGACCAAAACTTCCTGCATCCAAACCTCTTAGGCTGCCCTTCTCGGCTAGTGGCAGCAGGTAGGCTCCCAAGAGAGAAATTTAAAGGCCTTTGCACATGCTGCTCCCTTGGCTCTGAAAGTCCCTGGATATCACTTACCAGGTCCCTTCAGTCCCTTTTTTCTTCTGTGTCCACCTGATAGGACTGCCCTTTTCCTTTACTGTCTATCCTGCTAGCCCGTGCAGGGCAGGGATTAGGTGAGCCCTATCTACTCCCATCATCTGACATTTGGAGGTTTCTTATTGGCAAATGTGGGATAAATGGATACATAAAGGAATATCCTATTCACGTAATCAAATGAGAGCCTTCATCTTGAGAGCTCTACATCTGCCAGAAAGCCAGACCAAGATGAGTTTAGTTCCCAGTCAAACGATTAGGCAGGCTAACACCTCTGCCCCCCACCACCTCCATCCTAGACCAAGAAGCCAGCACACTCCTCCAGTCATCTCTATGGTTTATTGTCACTGGAATAAGAACACTGACTGGGGGGAGGGTGGGTGTTGCAAATTGCAAACCTCAGGTAACCTGACCTCCAACTTTAGAGCCCAGAGTACAGAGAGGTGGGCCTTGAATCCAATAAATACAAAGCTTCCTCTGCCTTGTAACAAAAGCAGGTTGGCATAGGGCCCTGGAGCCTGAATGCCCAGGCCCACTTTGGGATAGGGAACAGCTGTCACTCCTCTGCTGGCTTCACTTGCGTGGCAGCCTCTAGCTGGCAAAGTAGCTCATCCCACTGCACGAATTGCTTGGAGAGAAGCATTGTCTGGTTGTAGGTCAAGGTGAGAATAGGAATCTGAGTGAGGAAGTTCATGGAAAGTGGGGAGCAGGCAAACATAGGTGGGTGGGATAGGATGAGAGAGAGCTAGAGGTGGAACAAAAGGACAGGGCTTAGGGACAGCACCCATTAGGGTCCTAGTTGAGCAGAAAGGATACAGTCTTGTTGTATTCCTCCAGGAGAGCCTTGGACTCCTCAGTGATCTCCACACACTGGTCCTGTAGGGCCAAAGTGTAGCACAGAAAGGAGCTGGGCAAAGCCTACATCTTCCACTAAACTTCCTGCCTCATCAGAGACTCCCACTCCCCATGGAGCCTAAAAAAGATGATGCTTAACCCCAAAGCCAAAGGAGCAAATGGCTATGGGAGCACTTTCAGGTTCCAGGATGGGTGCCCTAACAGCAGTCCAAAGACTGATGGAAAAGGGAGTGGCCATACATTAAGTAAACATTCCCCCTAGTATACGTCTCTTCTTCTGTCCTTATTTCTGAACTCTCTTTGAACTTTACACTAGGGCCTGGGAATAGTGAAAAAAGAGCCCCTCTACCCACAGTCAATGACATACCATCCCCAGGAATTCTTGGGTACCTCCCAGCCTCAACCTTATGGTGTCTCAATAAAGTCCTGCTCTGGAAGCAGAAGGTTTGTACATGAACCTAGGCAAGTCCCTTTACCTCCCTGGGGCATATGCAAGATAAAGGATAAACCCAAAAGTTTCTGCTGAGCTTACAACAGAAAGGCCTGAAGCTGCTTCCCCAGGTGGCATGAGTGGGGATGAGGTGCTGCGCCACCTCCATCTTCCCTTCTAGTCATCTTCCCTCCCATACCTGCTGCTGAATGTGGATCTGGGCCAAGCGCTGCAGGCGGGCAGCATGCTCAGGAACGGCTGTAAAACACAACGCACACTGCTGGATGATGCTTGTGCCCTCCCCCAGGACTGCTCAATAGTCTATTAGGTCTTTGGCAGGATTAGAGTATTGAGTGGAGAAGCTAAACAAACGCCAGACTTCATCGACCACTGCAGCTGAAGGTGGCGGTGGGGCTCCCTGCCCACTCCAGTCTTACTCCAGGACCCATAGGGGAGGGGAAGATACATGTCCCAAGGAGAAGACAAAACCTTGGGGTTCCCAGTGTTGCTCCCTACCCCCACCCCAGTGCTATAAGCAGGACCAGGTAAAGAGAGCTTTGGCTATTATAGGACCTCTCCCTTTGCTCTCAGCCCAGCGGGGGCAGGTCTGCCTGGCCTAGGGAACAGGGAGTCTGAAGATGGATGCCAGGTCCCTAAGCTGGAATCCAACATGCCAAGGCTTGGCCACCATGCTGGGCTCAAAGCTTAAGGCTGTCAGATACTCAGCGGGCAGCTGATCTGGGGTAGGGAGGGGGAGCTGGGAAAAATACCTCCAGAGACAGACAAGATGGATATCTGGATTCAATTAAAGCCACTATCTGCTTGTCAAAATCCAGGCCCAGGGACTGCTCTCAGCAGTGCAGCAGAAAGAATTCACATACATTCATGGACCTGGCAGAGACTCTGATAGTAAAATCTGGGTTCTGCAGCACCTTGAAGAAGAGATGCTTGGGGGTAGGTAGAAGGCAGAAGGAATCCCCAGAACTGGGGACTGCTAGAGCTTAGGCTAGTATTCTCAGGCCCAAATTGCCTGAGGTCCTAAAACTGGGCTCTCTAACCTGGTAATTTTAATTGGTGGATGTGGCAAGTACCTCAGGGTGAGGATAAAGATAAGGAACAGGCCAGGCACAGTAGCTCACGCCTGTAATCCCAGCACTCTGGAAGGCTGAGGCGGGTGGATCACATGGGGCCAGGAGTTCGAGACCAGCCTGGCCAACATGGTGAAACCCCGTCTCTACTAAAAATAGCCAGGTGTGGTGGCACACACCTGTAATCCTAGCTACTTGGGAGGCTGAGGTGGGAAGTTTGTTTGAACCAGGAGGCAGCGGTTGCAGTGAGTCAAGATCATGCCACTGCACTCCAGCCTGGGTGACAGAGTACGACTCTGTCCAAAAAAAAAAAAGATAAGGAACAGACCCAACCCAAATCCACACAACCTGAAACACAGGAAAGTCTTGCCCATCCATCCACCTACCTCCCCAACCAGAGTAGTGAAGCTATAACCCCAGAGAGATACCTTTGATGTGAGCACTGTCCAGCATGGGCACCAAGGCATTCACCTGCTCCAGGAGTGCAATCTGGGAAAGGATAAACTGCTCCTCTAAAGCAAAAATGGACAAGATAGTTGCAGTGAAGCAAACCTGGGCATTGCTACTCAGCCCATGTAAGGGCCTGAGGACCTGGCAAGGGAGATGGCTAGGTCCTAGAGCTTTGGACAGTGACTCTGTCCACTGCCCCCTTCTCTAGGTGCACATTTCCATCCTGCCCCCAACTCTCCTGGATGCCTCAGGTCTGACCCATCTGAGCCTAAGGAGCCTCTCAATTTCTCCAAATCCCACCTTTCTCCAAGGTTTAACTTCAAGACCTCTTCTTCCAGCCTCCTATCAACAAACTCAGGGAGCATCTCCTAGGCCACGGGATACAAAGTACTTCAGACTTGGATCCCCACACCCAAGGGTCCCCAGGAAGGTCTGAAAGAGGAGATATGTGGCAGACTACGCCAGGCAGGTTCTGCTCAGTGGCTCTCAGAGGCATAGACAATTATATGCTGGAGGAGAGCTGGGACAGTAATGGAAGAGTCCAGTGAGGAGAGCAGGATCTGGGCTAGGCCCTGTATGCACAGGGGATTTCAATGCACTGAAATCCATAGAGTGAGAAGAGTATTCAAGAGAGAGAACTGTCACATGCAAATGCTTAGAGGCAGGAATGCCTGTCAATTAGTAGAGGAGAAAGAATTCAATTAGCTGAACTGGAGTAGGGAGAGCACAGGAAACAGAGTTGGATGGGAGGGTAGACCCGGCCGACTGAAAGGCTTTGAATGGTAGACTATGGAATTAGGACTTTATCCTAGCAAGGCAGGAGACACTGAGGTTCCAAAGTAGGCAAAGTGACATGTTGGAAACATGTTTTTGTGAGGGTGAGACTGAACCACATGCAGGAAGGGAAAGATTAGGGTCAAGAGTATGATTTAGGAGACTGTGCAACCATTCATATGCAAGTGGATGCACAATTCCTGAGGCAGTGCCACAGCGAGGGATGGAGAGGCTGGACTCAAGAGTCAGTGCAGGAGAATATCTAAACTTGGTGCTTGAGCCATGGCAATTGATCAAGAGCCCTTTGGGAACTCTGACAGCCCTTTTAGCAGGAGTGGCCCATCCTTACCCAGTCCTCAGTGTTGCACTGCACTGATCAGTCTCCTGGGAGACTGATCTCCCATCTGGGTTATGAGCTCAGGTGCCTGAAGCAGGGACCCTGTCTCCCCTAGCTCTGGCTGTGCCCATGAGGGCGGGGACTTTCTGGTTCACCACTGTATGCTTCCTCACCTAGGAAAGAACCTGGATCAGAGTAGATGATCATTATACATCTTTTGGATGAATAACGAAGCTCAAAAAACCCTAGCTTATAGAATGGCTGACTGATTAGCAGACATTGCCAAGGCAATAGTTCCTGCCTAGACCTCTGACACTGCAGAGCTTTCTCACATGAAAGAAAGATATTGAAAGTCATGCCAATACTCTCTCTTTTCTTTAATGGCAATGCTCTCTACCCCTACCCTTTCCTAGAAGCTCCTCTGTCTAGTGAGCAGAAGTGAGGAAGGTTCTGAAGGAAAATCCAAGAGGCAGACTATTGATAGAACACTGGACTAGCTCCCACTGTGGCTGGCACCATGGCCTGCAGCTGGCGCAGAGGTATACTGTACTCAATGTCTACTAGAGGATCCATAGGATCCTCAATCCAGAACCAGGCCATAATTCCAGAGAGCAGCATCCAGGGCTTGTATCCATCAGAAGACTGGATGGAGAGGCCATCTCTGTGCTTAACCTCCCCGATGACCCACATCCTCAGATGCATGTACACATGTAGTCCAGCATTACCTGCTAAGATGAATTGCAGCTTAGAGGCATCAGGTATGGCAATGCGGTCGATGTACTCAGGATCCAGGTACTTGATCAGATCTTCAACTAGAAAAGTAGCGAGATGGAAAATGGAATAGGGTTGGGAAGTAGAGCTCTGCCTTATGAAGGATGTTTGACAAGTGGTCAGCCTTGAGGAGAGCCTTCAATGAGAAGCTGATACCCAACAGTGCCACATGAGCAGGGCTCCACCAGGCTCCCTATCCCCACTTCCCTATCTCTCCACTCTCTTCTCTTGAGGTCTCTTCTGACATCAGGCTTCAGAGCTGAAAACACAATTGCCACCACCACTCTGGGCCCTTAGCATTCTCACTGACCTATCCTCACCAAGGGTAGAAGGCCTCTTTTCTTATAGATGTCACCAAGACAAGCCAGAGCTTTGTCTAATTTCTAGTTACTAAGCAGGTTACTAGCTCTGACATAACCAGGCTCTCAGTGTCTAATTTGTTTCCTGCCCCTTAACCTTGCCTGGGAAATCCCATACCCTTTTTACCCTCCTTCACCAAGAGAAGCTTTCAGGTAGAGCTCTTATCTCATAACTTAGGACATTGTCATGGGCTTGAGGTTTAGCCACAAGGTAGAAAAGCACACCACAATTTACCAATTGAATTGGGTGCAGGTAAATGTCCTCATAATCTTTCTATCCCCAAAGGGCTATTCCAGTGACCTAATGAACTGAAGGGCTAGGGCCAGGTCCCAGGAAGCCGAGGGGTGGGATGTTGGGCAGGCAGGCACATCATGGAAGCACTTACTCTTTTTGTAGAGAATCTTCACCCTCTCCCTCTTGCTGGAAATGTTCCCCAAAGCCACCTGCACCTTGACCAGGCCGTCAGCCACCTGTAAGAGAAGTGGTGGTTAATTCCAAGATATACTACCTGGCTCAAGGCTTGGAAAAGTTAAAGAACCCTCATTCTCCCAGACTCTCAAACCTGCATCCCAGTAATCTAGGTTGGCCTCCCTTCTCTAATATTAAAGGAGATGCAGCCCCACCTTCCAGGAATCCTTAAAGTGGAGAGAGAGAATCATGTACTCCCTGGGAAGTTTCAAGTCTGATGGGGAAGATAATGAACTATTTTAGAGTCTATGGAATATATAGTATACACAATATATTTTCTGGTTCCTAAGTCCTGGGTTTGGGCATGAGAAATGCAAGCATCCTCATTCAAGCCTTCATGACCTCTAGATTGGCTGGCCTACCTCTAGCCCTATCCCCTCCACATCAAATTTAGTGTGGGAGATGGAAGAGTCCAAACAACTGGGATCCCAATGATGGTGTAATCACTGAATTAGGGAATACAGAAGAGAATCAGGTTAGGGGAGAGAAAAAGTACAGTTAAGAGCATACAGATTGAGTTTGAGATGACTATTGGATATTCAAGTGGAAAAGTCCAGTAGACAACTGGACATAAAAGTCTGGTTCTCAGAACAGAAATCTGGACCAGAGATATACATTTGAGACATATCGACATGTAAATAGTAATTGACACCATGGAAGCGAGTGAGCCTACCTAAAGTTTAGGGGTAGAATGTAAAGAATCCCAATATTAAAGGGTCAAATAGAGGAGGAGACTAAGGAAGTGACTGCACTCACCCAGTTTTTAGGGTAGAGGATGAGGAATGCCAGGGGAGAGGCAAATAACACTGAGAAGCAGCAGTAAGAGGTAGAAGGAAAACCAGGAGGGTCAGCGTCATAGATCCCAAAGGAAGAGAATGTTTGAGAAGTTAGTTCTGAAATGGGAGCACAGTCTGCTAGTGGCAACTAATTCCTCATTTAGTGTACAAACAGACATCATTACCTTGGACGCACTTAGCTCCAGGACATGCCTGACACGCCATCAGAAGTTCTTCAATAAAAGGTCTTCCCATAGTAGAAAGGGGAGGAGAGGGCACCTGAGCATCTTAGTCGTCAAAATTCTGTCACTGGTATAAAGCAGTGCTAGTCCACATCTGAATACCCAGTACCCAATCTCTTCCCTTCCTAATCCTGGTCCTTTCAGACCTCACTTCTCACCCTTTGGAGTTTTCCTTATCCACCTCTGCTCTGCCTCCCCAGGGGTCCCATGGACCTCTTCCTGCACAATTCATTTAGCAATTAATTATGCAGGGCTCCATGACGGGCCTTCCTATCGTGGACTTCAGCTCTTATTGAAACTCTCATTAGTCAGCTTCTCGAGTGTGTCAGGTCTCCCAAACTATAGCCCGCGAGGGCAAGGGCGGAGTCTCAGCCACAGTAGGTACTGAGCCCACTCTCAGGCTGGCTTAACCACCCGCAGAGCCCCCTATGACAATGGACCCGGATGGTCCAATCAGCTCTGGGAGGTCCCGGACCTTTGTTATTTCAAAGGCCGGGCTGCGGAGAACAGGACTGGAGCGGTTGCATCCCGAGGGCCAGGACAGTGGACCGCTCTTGCTCTGCTCCAGAAATGGACTACCGGACCAGACTACTCACCTTCCGCGAGCCGCGCGCCCCGCCCGGCCCGTACACCCAGCGCTCCAGCTCTTCCATTCGGGCCTGTAGCCGCTGCAAGTCACTCAGACCCGCCATCGCTACTACCGACCCACCTCGGCCAGGAAACGGCCAGAGGGCGGGACGTCCGTCCAAATAAGAAGGCTAGCCAATCCGAGTGCACGAGCGGCCCTTTATGCAGGAAGTGACGCCATGATTCAGCCCTTCAGTGCCGGAAGTTACTGCTCGGAGCTGTCAAAAGCTGATTACCCTGGCAACGGCTCTGTCCCAGCCCTCCCCCGGCTTCCAGCGCCTGGTTGTCAAGATAACCTTTGCTTTTCGGGTACCAAAGAGCTTTCCCCACGCCATTCCCTGAGTTTGCACGTGTTCCAGGATAGGTCCATTCCCATAGATACATCATTAGGAGGCTCCGTGAGTTACCATAAACTTTTGGAGTCTTCTAAGGTTCAGTTGATTAAGTAACTTGCCCAAGGCCACCCAGCACTATAGGGACAGAAATGGGACTTGAACTCAGGCTGTCTGATTCAAGAGACGGAGCTCTTCTATTCTCACGAAACTTTGCTATTCTGCCTTCCCCTCTGAAAGCCCCTGGCCCAAGGCAGCCTATGTTCCACATCATTCCTTCCCACCTCCCATACCCAAACAAGAAAGGAGGCATCAGAGAGGGAGGGATCGCAGCTTTATTGTCTAGATGTGACCTGAGGGATGTCTCTTTCACAGCACCCCAACCCAACCTTTCACTTGGCTCCTGAAGAGAAGCAGGGCTGACTCAAAAGGGTAGGGTCCTAGAGATGACATTGACAGAGGGGACACATGAGGAGATGATGGGGGTTACTGGAGGAAGAACCCTTTGGTAGATGCTGCTGGAATTGGCCAGGGAGGAGGTGGCCTCCCTTTACAATGAGGTAGGTGTAACATCAAAAGAAACTTTGGTTTTAAGTCCACATGGCATGGGAGGTGTGGTCCCCTTCCAGGGCTGGGTCCCAGAGTGGGCAGCCAGAAAGAATCAAAGCAGGGGGTCTCCTCCCCCCTCAGCAATGGGGCTGGGACTCTTAGTTTCAAGTAGGACCTCTCAGGGCAAGGTGCTGGAAGGGGGCCCTGTGGAGGGTGGGGGTGCAGGGTTGGTTGGACCCTGGGAAGCTGGCACACGCTGGCGGCGGGCAAAGAGGACACCTGGCAAAGGGGTGAGGAGATGGTAGAGGGCAAAAACAAGCAGGAGGGGGTAGGGTATGGAAACAGAAGAGGGGAACAAAAGTAAGTGTTCTGGTTGCTAGAACACTACACACATACCCCTGCCACAAACCAATGAGGACAAGCTCCTTGGGTCAGTAAGAGACTCCATTGCTAATGTAGATACCCTCAAACAGGTAAACAAGGAATATTTATGCTGATACATAGGCCCAAGACAAGGCAGATATCCCCTGGTACTCATGCCAGAGAGGTCATGCCTTGGATCCCATGCTATGTAGACACCCCCTTTAACCCATGCCAGTCTAGCAATCCCCTGAACCCCATGTTACCCATGCAAGTTTAGATATCCCTGAACTTCATGCTAGTAGAGGAAGTCTAAAATCCCCATGCCAGCCTAAATACCCCTGACCCCATGCCAGTGTAGACAGCCTGCAGTACCCATACCAGTGTAGACCACCCCGTTGATCTCTAGGGCCATGTTGATACTGCTGATGCCACTGCCTGCCAGATTAAGAGGCCCATCCTGCCGCTCTTCTGTCCAGGAGGGGGCAGAGGAATCACATTTTGGAGAATCAGACTTCAGACTTATTAATAGAATTTCCCCCCTCCATCCTCGTAGACAGCCCCCATTCCACTTCAGCCCCACACCTATACTCACACAGTTGTCTATAGAGGAATCTGTCTGCCCCGTCTCTAACACCTATTAGGTGATGGGTCAATCCTCCCTCAGTGTACAGTCCCGAAGCCCCCTCACAACAAGCCCCTCCTCACCCCTCAGGGGAACCTTGCCACGGGGCAGGAAACTGGGGGGCATGCCAGGTCGAGGTGGGTCCATAGGCCCCATCAGCACAGCTCTCTTCTCTGGGGGCTCCTCTGGTGCCAATTTCTCCCGTGTGGGTCCCAATGCCAGGCCCACAGGCAGTGCCAGGCGAGGGGTTGGAATTCCACTCTCCTCTAGAAGAACAGGTTATTCAGCTCCCCTGGCCAAACCAACCCATCTCTGCATTGGTTCTCCCCCAGGCCTGGGACCAAAAGAGGTAACTCAAGCTCATGTACCAATCTCTCATCCTTCATTCGATCTATCTTCCCATCCAGAGCCTCAGCCTGGAAGCCCTGAAGCTTTTCTCTAGAGCCCAAAGGATCAACGTACATGTCTAGAGAATTTGGGGGATTGTTTTTGGCTGTTGGTTATTAAATAATCCAGGTCACAAGAGGCACAAACTATATGCAGATAGGAGCACTGGGTGGACATGTGCGGAATGGAGCTGCTGTGATTAAAGGACCTTTTCCTGGCCGGGCGCGGTGGCTTAGCCTGTAATCCCAACACTTTGGGAGGCCGAGGCGGGCGGATCACGTGGTCAGGAGATCGAGACCATCCTGGCTAACACGGTGAAACCCCGTCTCTACTAAAAATACAAAAATTAGCCGGCCATGGTGGCAGGCGCCTGTAGCCCCAGCTACTCGGGAGGCTGAGGCAGGAGAATCGCTTGAACCCGGGAGGCGGAGGTTGCGGTGAGCTGAGATCGCGCCACTGCACTCCAGTCTGGGCGACGGAACGAGAGTCCGTCTCACAAAAAAAAAAAAAAAAGAAAAAAAAAAAGGACCTTTTCCTGAACTTCAGCCCCTACACTTCACTAACCCGTACCCCAGAGCTCTCATTTGAGCGCAAACCTCAGGACCCCTAAACCTTAGTGACCCCCAAACCTCAGAAGCCCGTCAGACCTTACTGCTCCCATACCTCAATGCCTCCCCAGACCTCAGTCCTCACATTTTAATGGTTGCTATATCTTAGCGCCCACCTAAACCTCAAAGACCCGGAAACCTCCACCATTCTCCCCTCGCACCTTTCTTAATAGGGCTTGGACTCAACTGAGCGCATGCGTGCGCTGGCAGGCCGGAGGCGGAACCCTGGGCTGGGCCGGGGCTGGACTGGGTCGCCGGAGGGGCGGGGCCGGGACCCAAGGCTGGGCCCTGAGCACCCCGAGGGGGCGGCCCTGCCAAGCCGAAGAGCGGAGTAGAGGTGTAAGCCTGGCGACGGCCCTCGCGCCGATTGCTGTCTATAGCGGCCTGGAGCTCCCCTGGTGAGCTGAGCGCTCGAGTCTCGCACTCGTACGGGTACAGGTACTTCATGTACCTAGGGGCGGACAGCGGGCGGTGAGTGTGTGGGAGGCTGGGCCCAGCTGGGCAAGTCACACACCCGGACGCCCGCCCGGGGACCCTCCCCGCCCCGCCCCAGTCCGACCCCGTGCCCCCTTCCCTTCCGCTCGCGCCCCTGGCCTCACTGGGTGCGTAGAGTGAAGGCGGCCGAGGTGATGGTGGTGGGTAGGCTGAGGCCGCGCGTGACTTCCCGCCACACTTTGCGGTTGATGACTTCCACCAGGCCGCCCTTGGCGGTCACCAGGCGAAACAGAGCGTACAGGTCGAGCACCTGCTTCGCCATGATGGGCACGCGGTTCACTGGCGTCCCTGGTGGGGAGCGGGCTGCCGTCAGGACACTGAGACGAAGACCCTGTCTGCAGCATCCCCAGGGACTGATACAGGACGGGAGCTCCGGGGAGGGCGGGAAAGAGGGAGACTTGGGCGGAGCCCACAGAACCCCAGGGTCTCTATTTTAGCAGGAAGGACAGGAGGCTAGAACAGGGGTGGGCAAAGTTCTGTAAAAGGCCAGATGGCTAAATGATCTCTGTCACAACTACTCAACGCTGGCATTGTAGCCTAAAGGCGGCCATAGAGAATACTTAAAGGAATGGATGCGGCTGTGTTCCTATAATATAGACTCTGAAATTCGAATTTCACCAGTCTGGAGATGTTATTCATCTTTTAATTTTGTCCCCCAACTATTTAAACAAGTAAAAACCATTCTTATCTTGCAGGCAGCTGGGTTTGGCCTGCAAACTTTAGTTTGCTGTCCCCTGGGGTAGACCGCAGGAAGGACTTCTGGACAGTGCTGAAGAGCCGGCCTCCCCTAAGCAGCAGCCCCCAGGTGGCTGCCCAAGGCTGGGGGATGACGGGAGGGAAAAGAATCAACTCCCGCCTCGGGCCGCCGACTCCGCAGCCCGCGCCGCCCCCGCCGGCCAGTCCTGACAAAGGGGCCTGTCTGCGCTGAGCGATGGGCCCCAGTTAATTCCTTACCGATCCCGTCCCCTTCCGCCGCGCCTTTGGACCCGAACAATTAGCTGCGGCCTGATTAATGGGGGAAAATTATCGGCCCCGCGGGACCCCCTCCCCCTGCAGCTGGAGCTGTGGGAAGGCAGGGACCGAAGGGAGAAGACCTAGTGGGGAGGGGCGGGCAGGCAATGCTGGGATCGGTTCACACCCGCTACCCCAGTGGAGGGGAGGCCTCGAGGAAGGGCCAGAGAGGGAACACTGGAACCAGAATGGGCCTCCCTGGGAACCAAAAGGACTTAGGGCCCTACTGAGGGTCCCTGGGAAGGGAAGGGACCCGAAAGGGGTGCTGGGGCTGGGGTGAGGGCCGGGGGCGGGAAGTGGGCCAGCAGCTGCACTAAAGGCAGTGTGGGGAGGGTGGGGGGACAGTGCAGCCAGTTAATTAGCGGCTTATCAGGCTGCGCTCTGAGTGAGTTAATTAGCTTTGTAGAGAGAGATAATGAGTCAGTGTTCGGTCCCATGAATCTGGGGAGAAGCCGAAGTGATGGACTGCCACCCACCCTGATGCCCTCCTGGACCCTTCTTGCGTTCTCCTCCAGCTCTGACATTCCTGGAAAGGAATTTCTCCTCCTCCACAGCCTCAACTCACATAGTCCCCAGCCCACCCCTTGGGAAGTCTTTCCTTCAGTCTAATCCTAGTCCTTCCTGCTGTAGAGCACATAAGGTGTCCCCTGCCTGAATCAAGGGAAAACAGGAAAGACATGGATGGAGGAAGGACCCTGGACAGAGAACCAAGGCATTCTCAGCCCTCTGATTCTGGGACCCTCCCACCCCAGGCCAGCCTCCCATCAGTTCCCCCTCCCACCCTCCCAATTGATCCCACACTCATTAACCTGCCAGTGGGCTGGCCACTAATTAATCCTGGGGTGGAGGAGGGGGGCAGGGTCAGAGGTTAAAGACGCTATTGAGGGCCCAAAGGACAGGTGCTGCCAAGCTCAGGCCTCTGCAGGGAGAACCCAACCGGGTTTCCTCAAACCTGGTAAGGGGGCAATTCCAGGGCCCTTCCCCCACATCATGCCACTCACCCCTCTTTTGCATGAAGCTAAACAGGTCATCCAGAAATTCCTTCCTCTTGGGGTCTGCATCGAGCTCATACAGCTGGGGAAGGATTGGGGTCATCCTACAGCTCTGCTGACCCCCCCTCCCTCCCTTGACCCCAATTCAGGTTGTACCCTGAACAAGGGTCCCTAGCTGAAGGAGTCAGTAGGATCTCAATGTGGACTCCCTGGCATTAGCATTAGGCTCTCTCCGCCTAGGGGCAGGCAGGGGTGCCTTTTTCTAGTACATGCAGAGACTGGTACTGGTAGTTGTACCCTGGGCCATTCAAACCACCCATCTGGGGAGTAAGGGAAGAGAGAACAGGATGGAGCTTGGAGGCTCAGCCTGCCCTCTGAGGCTCAGTCTTCCCCACCCTCATGGGAAATTTAGAGCCCCAGGAAGGAAGCTAGGCTGGGGTTGTATACCAGACTGAGGAGACAAACATATATCTGATGCTCTGATTCATTCATGCAAGGACTTCATGGTGTTCACATCCTTGTATGCCAGGGCTGGGGGTGAGTGAAGGGCAGAGATGCTCCTAACCCACCCCTCAGGCAGGGTGATGCTCAGAAGCTCCTGGATTGACACCCAGGGCCCTTCAGCTCATCTTCTGGTCTGATTTCCTTTCAGAGGCAGTTACCCTGCCTACAGAAGCTGCTATAGAGGCACTGGCCCTGTGCCACCTAGGACCTGTGGGGTCAGAGTTTAAAGGATCCACACGCCATCTCAACTTTTCCTGGTAATCTGGAGTCCCACCTCCTGCATCAACTCCTGAATACTAGTCAAGAGAACCACCCCTAGAGTCATTGACCCAGAGTAACAGTCCTTGAGTAACACCTATAGATAATATTCCATCACTCCATCCCCATAAGAATCCTCAGAGTATAAAACAAACAAAATACCCATGAGTAATAAACCCCAGATCTGCCTTTAGAGCCACATTCCCACAAAAATTGAGCCCTAAGTCTAAGATGTTATTACTTAGATTCAAGTAATAACCCCTAGAATTATACCAAGGAGAAACAGTCTGTAGAGCCACATATCCAGAACAGAGCCCTGAATAACACTCAGTTTTATACTAATGCCAGAATACTAGTCACAGATCAACACTTTTGGAATATACCTAGACCAACATCCTACAAGTACCAGAATAGCACACCTGGAGTCACAGCCCTGTGTAACACCTTCATAGTGACAGCCTTGAGTAGTGTCCTTAGAATAACACCCAGAAGGGTTCTCCAGGGAGAAAGAACCTCAGATTAAGGCCCTGTGAATGAAGTCTTGTCATTCTGAGTTGCAGAGGAGCACTTCAGTCATACTGCGGCTGTAGTGGCCATCACAGGCTGGGAACTATCATCCGTGGAACTCAGGCCAGGGAGATTCGCATGGGGCCAGGGTTAGGGGGAGGTGACAGGAAAGAAAGGAAAGGTGTATCAGCCTGCCAAGGGAGTGATAACCTCCATTCTGCTTCCAAAGACAGAGGAAGCAACTGGGACACCCCCACTGGTCACTGGAATATGACCTTGTGACTTGATGTGTGAGAAGGTAGGCAGAGTGGTGCTGGCATTGGAATCCCCAGCCCCCAGATTGCCTTCCCTACACCTGGCTGGGCATGGTGGCTCATGCCTGTAATCTCAGCACTTTGGGAAGCTGAGGTGGGAGGATCACTTGAGGTCAAGAGTTCGAGACCAGCCTGGGCAATAAAAGAAGACCTTGTCTTTACAAAAGAAATTTTAAAAAATTAGCCAGGCATCTGTCTTTCCCTCCGTGTCACTATCCTCCAATCTTCTCTCTGTCTTTCTATAGGTCTCCGTGTCTCTGTGTCTCTTTTCATCTTGCAGAGGGTGGTGTGGGTGGGTGGGCTGCTAATCACCTGGCTGTGCTTTTGCCAGAAGACAGAGATAGGGGAGAGGGCCGGACATTGAGGGCATAGGTCCTACCTGCTTGAATTGTTCCTCGTAGGTCCACTCGTGGGGATGGAGTCCAGGGGTCTGGCTAGAAGGCGAGCTGGGGCCCTGGGCTCCTGGAAGGCTCTCCTCAGCTGCCTCCTCCTCTGCCCCGGCTTCCTCCCCCTTCTCCTCATCTTCTTCAGCATCTTCCTCTTCCTCAGCCTCAACCTCCCCCAAGGCCCCCTCAGGGGCCTGTGGGGTCCGGTGGTCAGGCAGGGGAGGCCGCGGTGGCAGCAGCGGGCATGCAGAGGCCAATGGCCCCACCCCCTGGGCCAGCCGAGCTGCCTGCTGCTTCTGCAGGACCTCCATGACAGCTTCCAGGCGCAGTCCCCCAGCTGAGGGGGGCCCTGGTACCAGGCGGGACCCCGAGGAAAGGGCCGCCTGTGGGGGAGGGAATTATGGGTGCTGGGCCCTACTGCCCCCAGAGCCCCCCAACACAGGGGGAGGTGGTCATGGATTCAGGGAAGTGCAGGGGTCATAAGGAAAGAGGCAGAAAGATGGCTTTCCCAGAGGTGAACAGAAACAGGACCAGACCCGGGGAATCAGAAATGGCCATTGACTGAGGACTGGAAGAGTGAGCAGATCAGAGAGGGTGACAGGGACCAAGAGACATCGGGAAATGGTGAAGGAAGGGAGAGGGAAAGAAAAGGAGAAGGGGGATGTCCGACAGAGACAATGACAGGGAGATGTGAAAATAGAGATGGAACAGGGTGACAAGGAGAGACAGAAGTGGGGTGACACAGAGACTGAGAGGGACCAAGATGGAGAGAGGCAGAGGTATCAGGCAGAGACAGGGTAGAGAGACAGAGATGGAGAGAAATAGAATATTAGGTAGAGAGACAGGGAGGGTAAGAGAGGTAGAGGAGCAACAGATAAAAGACCTAAGTGACAGGTAGCTCAGAGACGGACAGAGACGGAGAGACAGAGGCGGAGACAGACAAATAGACAGGGGTTGAGAGATAGGGAAAGACCAAGACAGCAGGAAACAGACAGAAGAGAGAGATTAGAAAGAGATAGTTAAATAGAGAGGGACGGACAGAGACAGGGACGGGAAAAACAGCCGGAGAGAGGGGCAGGGGACAGGGACCAAGGAGTTGCGGGGATGGAGGGCGGTGGGGCAGAGCCTGGGATGGGCACGGGACCGGACGGGCAGGAGGCGGCGGAGTCGCGACGCCCCGCTCCCTCGCTCCGGGCGCCCCGCGGCCGCACTCACCTGCCTGGCGTGGCCCGCTGCCCCCGGCGTCTCCACGGCGCTGCCTTTGCTCCGCCCGCC
This sequence comes from Pongo pygmaeus, assembly GCF_028885625.2. Classification (NCBI taxonomy): domain Eukaryota; kingdom Metazoa; phylum Chordata; class Mammalia; order Primates; family Hominidae; genus Pongo; species Pongo pygmaeus. Next base: position 22,581,684 of record NC_072386.2, on the reverse strand, counting down.
TCCCAGGCGGCCCTGGCCTCGGCTGGGTCCCGGCGGTGCGCTCCCGCTGCCCTGAGCTCCTCTGGCGGCTGTGCGCTCACTCGCCGCGCTGCTTGCGGCGGCCGCGGGGGCGGGACCCGAGCGGGGCAGGGCGGGCGGGGCGCATGAGGAGAGGCCCCTGTGGGCTCTTTCGCTCTCAGCTCCCCAACAGGTGTCTCCCACCTTCCTTCCAGCCAGCTTCGGGGGCAGGGGGCGCTGGAGAGCTGCGGGGGAATCGTGCGAAAGTGAGGGCTCCACTGCCACCGGACTCGGGACCAGAGCCCCATCCAGCCTCACAAGTCGTGCCCCCGACACCCACACTCGGCACTGGGCTTCCACACACAAACAGCCGCACCCACACACCAACACACCTTGTCACAAGTTCAGGCGCACAGCTGCCCAGTCTCACACGTTCGGTGACATGGCCACCACAGTGCCAATGGCCTGGGCACGCTGTGATCAGGAGGGGAATCCCTCTGCAAGATGCTAGGGTGTGCGTGGAGGGCCTGGTCAGAATAGAAGCTTCTCCCTTTGCCTTGACCACCCCTGCCCTGCCCACGTGCTGTCCCCAACTGCAGGCATGCTGCGGTCTGCACACATGCGTGCACATGGTGGTGGACCCACACCTATGCACTCACACACACTCAGAGGTCTTTAAGCTGACTGCACACTCACCGCATGCAGATACACAGCCACACACAGTTTTTGTCTCTTTTGACATTCTATTATGGAAATTTTCTTTTCTTTGCTTTTTCTTTCTTTTTTTTTCTTTTTTGGAGACAGAGTCTCACTCTGTCACCCAGGCTGGAGTGCAGTGGCGTGATCTGGGCTCATTGCAGCCTCCGCCTCCCAGGTTCAAGTGATTCTCCTGCCTCAGCCTCCCGAATAGCTGGAATTAGCTGGGATTACAGGCGCCTACCACCAGGCCCGGCTAATTTTTGTCTTTTTAGTAGAGATGGAGTTTCACCATTTTGGCTAGGCTGGTCTCGAACTCCTGACCTCAAGTGATCCTCCAACCCTGGCCACCCCAAGTGCTGGGATTACAGGCGTGAGCTACCGTACCCAGCCTATATTATGAAAATTGTGAAACATAGACCAGTGAATAGCATAATGAACCTCTGGTACTCATCATAGGTTTGTTTCAACAGTGACCGGCACTTCGCCCATGTTCACACACATTCTCCACCTATGTGTGCCTGACTGCCACATCTGTATCTCCAGACTCCCTCAGCCCACTGCTTTGCGCCCTGCCCCTAACTATTCCCAAGACGCTGAAATGCTGTTCCTTACTTGGGGGTTCTGAGTGGCAGGCCTCTCAGAATTTCTGCTCTGAACAGCCTGGACCCCACTCCTCCTGGGAATCCTCATACTTCCTACTTCTTCCTGTGTCCAAGGGGACCACCTACCAAACAGAGGGACACTGTGAGATGATGCCAAGTGTGTAAGTGAACAGCAGGTGTCTGTAGGGGTGACACCTGGCATAGGTATGAAACTGTGGCACCAGAGACTGTCTTCTGACCTCACACCCCCAAAAGGCAGGAATCCCGGCATGACCTTTGTCTCCTCCCTCCTCCCTTGTCCTCTCCCAATCAGTCCACTCCTCTCAGCCTCAGCTTGCTCTGGCTCAAACCACCAGCTCTTCTGACCAGGATCCCATGGTGGGTGCCTCCTCCCTGCTCTCCCTGCCTCCAGCCGCCACCCTTCTCTGCACCCTTCTGTGCCCAGCTTCTACTGCAGCACTAAGTCCTGGGTCTCTATGGCCCATTCCTGGCCACACTGAGGCTCAGCCCCATTCATTCCTTTGGCTGCCCCAGTGTCCTCCACCTCAGATTTCAGACCTCTGAGCCCATCAGAACCCCCCAGCCTCCAGAAGCTCCAGTGATCCAATCACTGTCGGTACTGATGCCTCCTCCCCCATGGCTTTGTTTGGTGTGAGTATCCTGGGGCAGAGCCAAGCCTCCTCCTCTGCCCAACCCTCCCTGATGCTGGGAGGGAAGAATCAGTGAGTGTGCCAGGCAGACAGACATGCCCTGGAAGTCTACTGGAAGACTGGAGAGCAGAGGGTAGCAATCTGTAGAACCCTTGTGTCCTGCTTGCTCCCTTTTCCCCACCACAGCTTCCCCTGGCTGCTCAGAGGAGGTGCATGGACAAAGGTAGGTAGTCAGAGTCTTCCTGGAAAGGTAGGAATTGGCTTGGGGAAGTTCCAGTTGTGAGTGTTTGGAGATCACTTTGTAGGGTTTGGGTTGAGCAGCAAGGGGCTGGGCAATCACTCCCCCAGCCCCCAAATCAAAGCAAAGTTAATCCACTTTTGGGGTCTGGGCCAGGAGGGCTACAACTGGGAAGGGCTGAGGGGAAGGAATATGCTTGACTGGGACTTGGTTTATCTCTCTTCATCTGTGAAAAGGAAAGGCTGCCTCTCACACCCACAGTCCAGTCTTATACCTCACAGAGACGGAGACAGACCTAGACCTTCAGAGACCCATGCTTCATTCATCCAACACATATTTATTATCTATTTTTTTGCCAGGCACTGTTGGACACAGGAGCAAATAAAACAAAGTCCTTATTATAATGGTACAATTCTAAGTGGCAAAAATATACAGTGTGTCAGATAGTGGTAAGTACCATGGAGAAAAATGTAGCTGGGTTGGGGGGAACATAAAGGGGGGCATTAGTTACCTATTGCTGTGTAACAAATCACCCCATAATTTAGCAGCTTAAAACAAAAAACATTTATTTTCTCACAGTTCTGTGGGTCTGGATGGTTCTGACTCATTGTCCTCTAAGGTGTTGTAGTAAAAAGGTTGGCCAGGGCTGCAGTCATCTGAAGGCTTGACTGGAACTGGAGGATCTACTTCCAAGATGGCTCACTTGCATGGCCCTTGGCAGGGGCCTGTTCCCCTGCAATGTGGGCCTCTCCATAGGATTGCTTGTATGTCCTCTCAACATGGCAGTTGGTTTCCCCCAGAATGATCCAAGAGAGACTCTTTAGGCAGCAATGCTTTTTATGGCCTAGTCCTAGAAGTCACACACTGTTATTTATGCCACATTATTTGTGAAAGTACATAATTAAGTCTAGCCCACTCCAGGGGAAGGAATTTAGGCTTCATCTCTTGAAGGACAGAGCATCAAAAATTTTGTGAAGGTATTTAAAATCACCATGCAAGAGATACTATTATATAAGTGTTGAAGAACTCAGTGAGCAGGAATTGAAGGAGGGGAGGAAGAGAGCTATGACTACGTGGATACCTAGGGATGAGCACTGTGGTCAGAATAGCAGGTACAAATATCCTGGGATAGAATTTTGCTTGATGTGTTGGAAGAAAAGCAAGGAAGCCACTGGGTTGGAATAGGGGGGCTGAAGGGGTGAGTGGTTGGAATGTCTATCAGAGGAAACATGGGCCTTGGAGTAGGCTCTTGTAAGGAGTGAAAGGACAGAATGAGATGGAAAGCCACTGGATATGTCTCAGCACAGAGCGAAAATCTGACTGGCTGCTGCGTGGAGAACCCTCCACACAGCATGCATGCGTGAAGATCAGTTAAGGGGCCATTGCAATAGTCTATAGGCAAGAGATGATGGTGTCTTAGACTAGGGTGGGGGCAGTGGAGGTGAGAAGACATGATTAGAGTCTGGATATATTCTGCAGATAAAAACAGTATTTGATGGTGGATTGGATGTGGGACATGAGAGAAACAGATGTGTCCAAAATGACTCTGGGCAGCTGGGTAAATGGAGGTGCCCTTAATTCAGACAGTAAAGACTACAGGATGGTGGTGGTGTGGGGCTGGGAGAGAATTCGGTTTGCTTTGGATATCTCAAGTCTGAGATACCTATTAGACAGCCAAGTGGAGATCTTGAGTAGAGATGAAGGCAGTAAGATTTCCAACTCTGGTGCTCAGGGCAGAGATTTAGGCTGAGACAAAAATTTAGAAGTCAAGATATATAGACGGTAAAGTCACAGAATCACCTGGGAAGGGGTGTAAACAGAGAAGAGGTTTGAGGACTAAGCCCAAGAAAGTCAGAGAATGAGGAGATAGGAATCCAGTAGCTGGGTGCAGTGGCTCACACCTGTAATCCCAGCACTTTGTAAGGCCAACATGGGCGGATCACTTGAGGTCAGGAGTTTGAGACCAGCCTGGCCAACGTGGTGAAACTCTTGTCTCTACTAAAAAAAAAAAAAAAAAAAAAAAAATCCAGTAAAGGAGGCAATTAAGGAAGAGTAGTGTCCCAGAAGCTAAGAGTGCCTTCAGAGTGATTACCCTGTGTCAAATGAAAGCTAAGAACTATGAAATGACCAATGGATTTAGCAGCAGAGATTGGGAGGGGCCTGGGAGCCTAGTCCTTTGTGGACGTTTGGGAGGAATGACAGGGCAAGCTGGGTCATCCCTGACACGTGGGCTCTGAGCCTAGAGGCAGAGCTGGGTTACAGAGTAGGAATCCCCCAAGGAGGCATGGATTTGCAACCTGGGGTCAATGGAGAGCAGCCAGCCAGGGCCTACTATGCCTGACACGGTATTGGGGGTGAAGAGTTGGGTTCAGGTTGGCCAACTTACCTGGACTCCACATTCAGTCACAAATTGATTTTTGATGTTGTTTCTAAATGCAGTTATACATATAGTCTTTCGGATTTGTGTTCTTTAGAATGTTAAAATATCTAATTTTTATAACCATGTTTCTTCCATTTTTAAAATACCAGGAATCCTGAGAAGCAGGAGTGATCTATGCCTTACCCTCAGAACGGGGCCAGGACAAGGGTGAGGCATGCTTGGTGTGTAAGACACAGAAGTTAAGGCAAGAGCAGGGTCTTTGGGGATGAATGCACGTCAGGCACCTCTCTTGCCTTACCTGAGTCCAGGCCCTACCTACCTCACATACTGCCAGGTAGTGTGCCTGCCTTTCACTGTGGGAGCCTCCACATTAGTGGTGGGTCCTGGAGAAGGTAGACCATAGACTGGAGGAACTCCTGTTCTGGGTGGGGGCAGACACCACTCTGGGAGCCCAGAAAAAAAGCCGACTGAGAACTATGCCTTTCAGCTAAAAAGTGGGTGCACATTGCCACCCTGTGGCCATCCAGGGGAAGATTCTTAGGACTGTTCCCAGGATTGCACCTGCAGAGGTAAGGCCAAGACACACTCCAGGTCACCCTGCCCTGAATTTCTCAAATTGTGGCATTTGCAGCTGTGTTGGAGGGAATCTTATTGAACATGTTGATCTCTGGCAATGGAGCTCAGTAGTCTGAGTTACTGACTCAAAGAGTGTCCTAGGTGATTCTAAGGCACACTTAAGTATATAGTCCCTACTAGTCAAAAGCCACTGTCTTGCCAGGCACGGTGGCTTGTTTCTGTTATCCCAGCTACTCTGGAGACTGAGGAAGGATCACTTGAGGCCAGGAGCTGGAGATCAGCTGGGGCAACATAGCAAGACCCCATCTCTAAAAAAAATGTAAAAAGCTAACCAGGCATGGTGGCCTTTGCCTATAGTCCCAGCTACTCATAAGGCTAAGGCAGGAAAATTGTTTGGGACCACGAGTTCAAGGCTGCAGGGAGCTATGATCATGTCGCTGTGCCACTGCACTCCAGCCTGGGCAACAGAGGAGACCCCATCTCTTAAAAAAAAAAAAAAAAAAAAAACTACCATGAATCACACAGCAAGAGAGAGATCTTCCTGAGGTCCCCAGGAGTCAGAGGCTTTTTCCGGCTGCTCAGACACATAAAAAGATGGAACAGATCAACAAATCTTTATTAATAGAAACAGACAGATGGACAGAGAATGCAGTGGGGGCTGTCTGAAAACTGTGATGTGTGTGTGTGTGTGTGTGTTGTGTGTGTGTAAAAGGCCTTCTCCAGGCCAGGAAGGGCCCCTTGGAATTAGGCCCACCTGTCTAGATCCTCTCCTCAGTGGTGAGTCCTGGGCTGAAACCAGCTTCCACATCATACCCCCAAAGAATGGGGGTCTTTCTGGAATGGAAGACGCTGACTTCAAGCATTCTTCACGTTACTCTGCTTCCCCAGCTGAGCTTGGTTGCTGAGGGGGTTGGGGACAAGCCACAGGGGCACTTGCATAGCAGGGGAGTAGAACGGGGATAAGGCATATGGTGAGGACAGGGGAGAAGGGGAAGGGCATCATAGCTGCAGGTGAAGGGGGCCTCCAAAAGGCAGCTCCTCTTCCCCCTCATCCCCTCAAATTGCTGCTGGGTTGAGGAGTCAGACTGAGGCAGTATAATACCCTCCCCCATCCTTAACTCCAGAACCCCGGTTCGGTGGGGAGGAGGTGGGAAGCTGTGGAGCTCTGGAAAGGCCTGAGTTAGTGAGTCAAGCTTGTGATGTGTGTGTCTGAACACAACTGGCTCCCTTGGTATACCAGGGGCTCCCTCTCCAGATGGGTGTGAGTGCATGGTCCTACTGTACACACAGGTCTCAGTATCTATATGTGTCTCGTTTGTTCCCATGGGTCTCTTTGTTTGGATACATAAGCATGGATATCCCTGCTCATACAGCAGGAACTCAGGATCTGCATGGTGTATGTCCCTGTCTGTAAACATGGGCTCCAGCAAGTGGATATGTGCGGGCCTGCCCGCTCCTGTCCATCCACAGGTCTTCCTTCAGGCCTGGCTGGTCAAGGGTCCTGGCCGAAGAGGTAGGTGGTGAGCTCAAGCCGGAGGCCCCGAGCATAGGAGCGAAGAGTATAGAAGAGGGTGAGGAAGTCCTGGGTGCTGAAGACGGTGTCGGCCAGCGCGAAGGCCAGGGTGGATGGGATGACACCCCGGCCATACTCCACCATCCATGTGTTTGGCCCCCACTCCACAGCTGTTGCCTCACCAGGCCCGTGCACTACCGTCTCCCCTGGGGGACAGGGAGCACCCAAGTGAAAAGCCAGCTCTGCCCTGCCCTTCCATGGCTGCTGCTTCCCTGGCCCATGGACTAACTAGGGGTGGGGAATGGAGAGGGAGCTTCAGAAAAACAAAAAGCCCTACCTCACTGGGCTGGCCCAGACCGCCACTCCTAAATGTTCTGTGGCATCATCTGACCCATGTCCTCTCTTTGGGGAAGCCATGGACGGCTACCTCGCTTGGCCATGGACCCACTGTATGGAAGTCTGCACTCCCAAGCCTCACTCAAATCAAGCAGAAATTTAGCTAAACCTGGGCTGGGCTTGTAGCTAGGAAAGGGGTAGTTCCAGGACTTGTGAGGCTTTATCTGAAAAGTGTAGCTGTTCAACCACCATGCCTGCGATGCATACACCCAACCTCAAATATACTGGGAAGTCCAGTGCTCTATTTCTTAAGTAAATTGTTTCACTATTAAAAAAAAAAAAAAAAAAGTGGGGGGGCCGTGCGCGGTGGCTCACGCCTGTAATCCCAGAACTTTGGGAGGCTGAGGCTGGTGGATCACGAAGTCAGGAGATCGAGACCATCCTGGCTGGCATGGTGAAACCCCGTCTCTACTAAAAATACAAAAAAAATTAGCCGGGCGTGATGGCGGGCGCCTGTGGTCCCAGCTATTCGGGAGGCTGAGGCAGGAGAATGGCGTGAACCCGGGAGTCGGAGCTTGCAGTGAGCCGAGATCGCGCCACTGCGCGCCAGCCTGGGCGACTGAGCAAGACTCCGTCTCAAAAAACAAACAAACAAAGAAAAAGATAACTGTCTGTCTTGTCTTTTGGGGTATTGAGAGCATTTCTGATTACCCACTGTCTCCCCAACAGTTGTTGGAATATTGTCTGGGCAAAATTGTGCCTGGGCAGATAAAAATCAGACATGTTTAACAGGAAGTTGTTAAGTTTTGTTTCCCCTTGACAGAGGACAGCAAGAGTCCCTCAGCTCTGCCCCAACCAATCACCTGTGGCTTATGGGAGGGTGGAGGAAGGGAACAATGAGGAGGGCCCCCCCAACACACTCCTTTTCCATGCCATGCTCCCCGCAATTGTGGGCACCCCCTGCGTGAAGGGACCCACTTCTCTGACAGAGCCTTCTTACCCACCTGGGTAAAAGACCTCACTTTTGGTGGTGCCCTCTCTCCACTGGTGGAAGGTGCCAGAGATGATGGTATCCGAGATCTCAGCCCAGTAGCGCCCTGAGTGACAATCGCACAGTGACACTATCAGGGTATTCGCGCCATTGCATGGCCCAGCCAAACATCAGAAAGGAGGGCATTGACCCCTTTACAACCCCAGCCTCCCAGTCCGGCCCGCCGCTAGCACTGACCCGAGTGGCCGCGGGAGCCCAAGGCGGTGCCGAAGAGCAGCACATACTCGGACAGCGAGGCGTGTAGAAGGCACATGGCGCCCATCCAGCCACCCGCATTCACGAACACCCACTGCAGCTCCTCGTCGGGCAGCACGTGGCCTGGGTGCAGCCGCCGCAGCTCCACGATCAGTCGAGAGAAGGCCAGCTCGTGGTCCAGCCCTGGCGGAGGCAGAGGGGCGGCGGAGTCAGGGCTGGCACCTGTCCTGGGTCCGGGGATGGCGCCTCCGGAACCCTAGGCTCCGCTCCCGGGCCGGCCGCTCCCCTCCCTGCCCTCTGCCCGCTCACCAGCGTACTGCCGCGCCAACTGCGCTATCTCTTCGCGCTGGAAGACGAAGCTCTGCGTACCCAGCCAGAGCCAGACGACCTGGGTCAGCACCGCTGCGACAGCCAGGAGCAGCGCGGCCCACGCCCACCGCCGGCCCACGGCCCACTGCATCCCGGCGGGCGGCCTGGCACGGCACAGCTCAGGAGAGAGCCGGGGCCTGAGGCTTTGCGCTCACGGCCTCGGAGCCCGCCGGCTGCCCACGAAGCGCTCCCCCGCCACCGCCGTGGTACGGCTCGCCCCGACCAATCGGAGCGGCCCGGGCACCTTGGCACCGCCCCTTCGGTTGAACCATTTCCTCGGGGGGAGCACGGAGGAGTGGGGCGGCGCCGCGCAAGAGAGGCAAGGGGGCGGGGCCAAGTCGCCCAGCGGCAGATGTCAGGGTCTTCAGGCGAGGTCTGACCTAGCGCTACTCTACAGACGGATAGGTGTGGGGGTAGTGAGACCCAGAATGGACTGGCTCGCCCGAGCTCACTGGCTGGTGAAGCAGACGAGCCCGGAAGTGGAGCCTTCTGGGACTCAACGATTGTTAAGGCCCGCCTTTCCCGAGACTGAAGCGGAGAGGAGGCAGTTCAAGCTGGGAGCCCCAGAGTGGGCATTCCAGAGGCAGTGACACCTGAGCAGTGTCTTTAAGAGCGCGCAGAAGGGGCATGCCAGCCCACAGGGACCAGCCCCTAGAGCAAAGGCCTCCGAGGAGAGACAGCTTGGGGTCTTCAGGGGCCTACAATTCCTTCTCTGTTCTGCAGTACAAAATGTGAGAGGAGGCCTTGTAAACCAGCTGAGGGTTATCAGCAAGGGAGGAAGGGGATTAGATTTTGCCACCGAGTGGCACAGGACTGTCGAGTGGAGGGGAGCAAGATGAGTCAGGGAGACCATGACTGTGGGCCAGGTAAGAGGGAAGGTCTGTGTCAGTGGAGATGGAAGAAAGAAATGAGCTTAAGAACTCTGGAAATGGAGTTGGCAGGGCTTGATCTCTTCTTCCTGGAATACTCTTTCCCCCTTTTTCCTATCCCCACTTTCCCCTTATTTGGCTAACATCCTTTGCATGTCTAGTGGGCAGTTGAGTGTCCAGGTCTGGAAGCTCAGCTCCAGTCTGGAGATAGAGCTGGGAGTTGTCATTCATTCAGATATTTTGTTTGCACTTGTGTGTGCCAAGTTCTGTGGTGACCACTAGGGATATGGCTAGAAACAATGGTCCCACTCCCCAGCTTAGAGATCTCACTGGAGAGTCTACAGAAAACCTGTAAGAATGGATGAAATCTCACAGGGAGAGAGAATAGAGTAAGATAAGGCTAAAGACAGAGCCTGGAGAGCACCAACAGCAAAGGGTAGGCAGAGGAAGAAGAAAGCAAAAAGGAAAAGAAACAAAAGAGAAAAGAGGCAGCATTGTGCAGTGATTAAGAAATAAACTCTGGAGCTGGACTGCGTGAGTTCAAAGCCTGGCTCCTGCTACCTACTAATTGTCTGATCTTGGGCAGGTTACTTAAAATCTCTGTAACTTAGTTTTCTTACCTGTAAAATGGAATGGAGAAAAGTACCTACCTCATAGTACATATCTTCATTGTGATGAGATTAGATGGGTTAATATTTATAAAGCATTTAGTGCCTCACATGGTGAGCATTTTATGTGATGGTTATATATATAAAACATAAAGGAACTGGAAGAGAGTACCCTCATACGTTTTTGACCTTAAAGAAAGAAACTGAGGCTGGGCGAGGTGGCTCACACCTGTAATCCCAACACTTTGGGAGGCTGAGGCAGACGGAACACTTGAGTCCAGGTATTCGAGACCAGCCTTGGCAACATGGTGAAACCCCATCTCTGCAAAAAGTACAAAAATTAGGAGTGGGGGCACACACCTGTAGTCCCAGCTACTCAGGAGGCTGAAGTGGGAGGACTGCTTGAGCCTGGGAAGTGGAGGTTGCAGTGAGCCAACAGAGCGAGACTCTGCCTCAAAAAAAAAAAAAAAAAAAAAAAAAAAAGGGCTGGGCGCAGTGGCACACATCTGTAGTCCCAGCACTTTGGGAGGCCAAGACGGGCAGGCAGATTTCCTGAGCTCAGAAGTTCGAGACCACCCTGGGCAACATGGTGAAACCTCGTCTCTACTAAAATACAAAAAAATTAGCCGGGCGTGGTAGCAGGTGCCTGTAGTCCCAGCTACTCAGGAGGCTGAAGCAGGAGAATCGCTTGAACCCAGAAGGTGGAGGTTGCAATGAGCCAAGATCGTGCCACTGCACTCCAGCCTGGGCAACAGAGGGAGACCCTGTCTCCAAAAAAAAAAAAAAAAAGAAAGAAAAGGGGCCGGGCACTGTGGGTCACGCCTGTAATCCCAGCATTTTGGGAGGCCGAGGCAGGTGGATCACCTGAGGTTGGGAGTTTGAGACCAGCCTGACCAACACGGAGAAACCCTGTCTCTACTAAAATACAAAATTATCTGGGTGTGGTGGCGCATGCTTGTAATCCCAGCTACTCGGGAGGCTGAGGCAGGAGAATCACTTGAACCCAGGAGGCGGAGGTTGCGATGAGCCGAGATCATGCCATTGCACTCCAGCCTCTGTGAAAGAGCGAAACTCCGTCTCAAAAAAACAAAACAGGCCGGGCACGGTGGCTCACGCCTGTAATCCCAGCACTTTGGGAGGCCAAGGCAGGCGGATCACGAGGTCAGGAGTTCGAGACCAGCCTGACCAACATGGTGAAACCCCATCTCTACTAAAAAATACAAAAATTAGCCAGGCGCGGTGGCGTGTGCCACCCACTTGGCCCAGCTACTTGGGGGGCTGAGGCAGGAGAATCGTTTGAACCCGGGAGGTGGAAGTTGCAGTGAGTGGAGATTGCACCATTGCACTCCAGCCTGGGCGACAGAGTGAGACTCTGTCTCAAAAAAGAAAAACACACAAACAAAAACAACAGTGAGGAAAAAAAAAAGCTGAGGCAAAATTAATATAGAGAGTTTATTTGGGCCAAGGTAGAGAACGACTGCTCGGGACACTCTTCCAAGTTGCCTTGGGGAAATGTTGATACAAGCATTTTTTATTTTTATAAGTTGTTTTTATTTCTATTTTTTATTTTCTTGGAGATGGATTCTTACTCTGTTGCCTAGGCTGCAGTGCAGTGGTGCAATCTTGGCTCACTGCAACTCCCGCCTCTCAGGTTCAAGCTATCCTCCTCCCTCAGCCTTCCGAGTAGCTGGGACCACAGGTGTGCACCACCGTGCCTGGCTAATTTTTGTAGTTTTAGTGGAGACAGGTTTTTGCCATGTTGGCCAGGCTGGTCTCTAACTCCTGACCTCAGGTGATCCACCCTCCTCGGCCTCCCAAAGTGTGGGACTACAGGTGTGAGCCACTGCACCCAGACACTTTATTTTAACGTAATTTAATTTTATTTTTTTGAGACGGTGTCTCCACTGTCGCCCAGGCTGGAGTGCAGTGGCACAATCTTGGCTTACTGCAACCTCTGCCTCCCAGTTCAAGAAATTCTCCTGCCTCAGCCTCCCGAGTAGCTGGGACTACAGGCGCCCGCCACAACATCCAGCTAATTTTTTTTTTTTTAGTAGAGATGGGGTTTCACCATGTTGGCCAGGCTGGTCTTGAACTCTGACCTTGTGATTCGCCCGCCTCGGCCTCCCAAAGTGCTGGGATCATAGGCATGAGCCACTGCGCCCGGCCTATTTTTATTTTTTGAGACCGGATCTTGCTCTGTTATCCAGGCTGGAGTTCAGTGGCATGATCACAGCTCATTGCAGCCTTGACCTCTTGGGCTCAAGGGATCATCCTGCCTCAGCCTCCCAAAGTGCTGGAATTACAGGTATGAACCATCATACCCAGCCACAAGCAAGTTTTTAAAGGCAAAAGAGGACAAGGAGTGGGCTGATACAAAATTGTTTAACAGAAATTCTTACTGGTTTACAGAAACAACATTGATTAGTGATTGGCTATACCTTGTTGAACTATAGGGTATGAGTTATGGTGTCTAGACTATGGCATTTTATGGCTATGTGGTATCAATTTAGAGCCCACATAGCAAGTGGCTTCAAGAGGTAATTATTTAGCTCCATGGGGGTGGGGGAAGGTGAGATAAGACTGCTGTTACATGCTGTCACTTTTTTTTTTTTTTTTTTTTGAGACTGAGTCATACCCTGTCGCCCAGGCTGAAGTGCAGTGGCGCAATCTCGGCTCACTGCAACCTCTGCCTCCTGGGTTGAAGCGATTCTCCTGCCTCCACCACCCGAGTAGCTGGAATTACAAGCACCTGCCACTACGCCCAGCTTTTTGTATTTTTAGTAGAGACAGGGTTTCACCATAATGGCCAGGCTGGTCTCAAACTCCTGACCTCAAGTGATCCTGCCCGCCTTGGTTTCCCAGTGTGCTGGGATTACAAGCGTGAGCCACCGCATCCGGCCTTTTTTTTTTCTTTTAAAAATTATTACTATTATTATTATTTTGAAACGGAGTCTCTTGCACTGTCGCCGGGGCTGGAGTGCAGTGGCGCGATCCTGGCTCACTGCAACCTCTGCCTCCCGGGTTCAAGCAATTCTCCTGCCTCAGCCTCCTGAGTAGCTGGGATTACAGGCGCCCGCCACCATGCCCAGTTAATTTTTTTGTATTTTTAGTAGAGACGGGGTTTCACCATGTTGGCCAGGCTGGTCTTGAACTCCTGACCTCGTGATTCGCCCACCTTGGCCTCCCAAATTGCTGGGATTACAGGCGTGAGCCACCGCGCCAGGCCCATGCTGTCACATTTTAATGCCTCTCTGGGCCTGATAATTAAAAGGGGCTGGCATTTCTCAGATAAAAAGTTTCTTTTCTTTCTCAAGAGTGATGGAATGGGCCAGGCACGGTGGCTCACACCTGTAATCCCAGCACTTTGGGAGGCCAAGATGGGGGAATCACCTGAGGTTGGCAGTTCAAGACCAGCCTGACCAACATGGAGAAACCCCATCTCTTCTAAAAATACAAAATTAGCCAGGTGTGGTGGCGCATACCTGTAATCCCAGCTACTCGGGAGGCTGAGGCAGGAGAATCGCTTGAACCTGGGAGGCGGAGGTTGCTGTGAGCTGAGATCACGCCATTGCACTCCAGCTTGGGCAACGAGAGCGAAACTCCATCTAAAAAAATTTAAAAAAGAGTGACAGAATGAAGGGTTAACACAGTGAAATATAATTGTGAGATTCAATGAGATGATGGGAAATGATAATTAGACTTCTCAGTAGGGGCATGTGGCAGAGACAATGCTATACATTCACAAATCCATTTCCTTTTGCTCTTGGACAGCTAGATTACATTCCACAGTCTACTCTGGATCATGTGATTGCATTCTGGCCAATGAAATATAGATAGACATGATGTATGACATTTCTAGGGCTGGCTCCTAAAGTCTCCTCTGAGATTCATTTTTTTTTTTTTCTCTTTCTCTTTTTAAGAGACAGGATTGTGCTATGTCATTCCCAGACTGGTATCAAACTCTTGGGCTCAAGTGATCTCCCACCTTGGCTTCCCAAGAGCTGGGGGACTACAGGCACATACTACCATGCCCAGCTTGAATTTCTTTTCATTTTCTTTCTTCCCTCGTCTATTACTGTAGTTATAGAGGATCTCTAGTGGAATATTCTGAGGCCCTAGGAAATGACATAGCTACTAGATGGATGGCACCTGGATCCCTAAATACTGCTTGGAACAGAGCTCCCTGTTACCCCCAGAATTGACTGTAGTGCTAAGCCATTGAGTTTTGGGAGTGTTTGTTACAGCAATTAAGATTACTTACCCTGACAAATATAGGGCAAAAGATGTGTTACAATATACCATGCAGCTAAGAGTAGAGACCAGAAAGATGGCCTCTGTTTTTAAGAAATTTGGCAGGCCGGGCACGGTGGCTCACGCCTGTAATCCCAGTACTTTAGGCGGCAGAGGCAGGCAGATCACCTGAGATCAGGAATTTGAGACCAGCCTGGCCAACATGGTGAAACCCTGTCTCTACTACAAATACAAAAATTAGCTGGGTGTGGTGGTGCATGCCTGTAATCCCAGCTACTGGGGAGGCTGAGGCAGGAGAATCACTTGAATCCAGGAGGCGGATGTTGCAGTGAGCCTAGATTGCACCACTGCACTCCAGCCTGGGCGACAGAACGAGACTCCATCTAAAAAAAAAAAAAAAAAAAAAAAAGAAACTTGGCAGAGAAATTAAGGATAAAGAAGGGATTATCTAGAGGAGAATGCAGGATTGAGGGAACATGTTTTTGTATTGGTTCTGGCTTCTGTGGCATTCCCGACTCGACAATTCACTAAGAACCCTGGGCAGCAGGGATTAGCTCCCAAATTTGGTCTCTGCTCCCCATTCCAGGAACAGCTTTCCGGGATCATCTGGGCCTACACCTCCCCTATCTGGTCTTTCAGAAAGCTTTTCCATGCCTTTCCAGGTGTGGTGGCTTATGTCTGTAATCCCAGCACTTTGGGAAGGCCGAGATGGGCAGATTACCTGAGGTCAGGCGTTCAAGACCAGCCTGGCCAACATGGTGAAACCCTGTCTCTAAAAAATACAAAAATTAGCCAGGCGTGATGGTGGGTGCCTGTAATTCCAGCTACTTGGGAGGCTGAGGCAGGAGAATCACTTGAACCTGGGAGGCAGAGGTGGCGGTGAGCCGAGATCAAGCCACTGCACTCCAGCCTGGGCAACAGAGTGAAACTCTGTCTCAAAAAAAAAAAAAAAACCCATAAAAATGGACAACCAGCAGCCCTCAGGGGTGCTCTGTCTATAGAGCAGCCATTTTTTTATTCCTTCACTTTCCTGATAAACTTGCTTTCACTTCACACTATGGACTCACCTTGAATTCTTTCTTGTGTAAGATCCAAGAATCCTCTCTTGGGGTCTGGATTGGGACCCCTTTACTGTAACAACACCTCTGGGATCTGGCAGGGAGGGAGCTGGTTAGGCCCCATCTTAGTCATTCTCCTCTTCCTCCAAAAAATGACGTTGGGGAGTCATAGAGGAGAGTTATGGAGATGTTCCTGAAGAGATGTTCCTGATGGGGGTCAGGATGCAGTTAGCATGATTTAGGGGGTGGCACTGAAGCACTGGTGTTCTTGGGAAAATGGAGCTGTCTACAAACTCTAGTCACTCAAACAAATATAACTGAGAGAATGGAAAAGCAGATCTCCTGTTCCTGTCTCACCTCTTTGGGTAATATGAACAGCTAGTGGGACAGGTAAAACCCCCGTTTCTCAGTCCTCAGCTCCCTGCCCCCTACCTCTGAAGGTAGCCTCTTCCTATTCCAGTCTGAGGACCCTAGGGCAGAGATCAAGTAAATGACCCATGACCTAGTTTTTGCAGCTCAATTGCAAAACACCTGGCTTGGCTTGGTCTTGACTGGGGGAAGGGATGTCCCTGCTATGGCTCAACTTCTAACTCACTGGGTCTCTGTCCTGCATTCCACTGAAGTCTCAGAGGCATCTCACAGCACTGGAAAAAGCCTTGGAAACTTGCATTCAAATCTCAGCTTGGCCACTAATTCTCTGGGTGACCTTGAGTCCTCTGGCCCCCACTGTGAAATGGGGAAGAGGTTTAGACAATATTTAGATGGCTCTTTAAAATTACCAGGGGGCCAGCTGTTTGGGAGGCTGAGGCGGGAGGATCACTTGAAGTCAGGAGTTCAAGACCAGCCTGGCCAACATGTGAAACCCCGCCTCTACTAAAAATACAAAAATTAGCCGGGTGTGGTGGCACACAGCTGTAATCCCAGCTACTCGGGAGGCTGAGGCAGAAGAATTGCTTGAACCTGGGAGGTGGAGGTTGCAGTGAGCCAAGATCACGCCACTGCACTCCAGCCTGGGTGGCAGAGTGAGACTCTCTCTCAAACAAACAAACAAACAAACAAAAGTACCAGGGGAGGAATTAATTTGAATTTTATCCTAGTGTTAGCCAATTGGTCCCATCCAAGGAAAATTTAGAAAAGGGAAGGGGATGTGTAAAGGAAACACTAGGCCCCACCTAGATGGTGGCTGGAGTTTCTGATAGTCTTGTACTCTCCACATTTTCAGACTTTCTTTTACTTTTTTTTTTTTTTTTTGTGATGGAGTCTGCTCTGTCGCCAGGCTAGAGTGCAGGGGCGCGATCTCGGCTCACTGCAACCTCTGCCTCCGGGGTTCAAGTGATTCTCCTGCCTCAGCCTCCCGAGTAGGTGGGACTACAGGTGCACGCCACCACGACCAGCTAATTTTTTTTTTTTTTACTACAGACGGGGTTTCACCATGTTGGCCAGGATGGTCTCAATCTCTTGACCTCGTGATCCGCCCGCCTCGGTCTCCTAAAGTGTTGGGATTACAGGCGTGAGCCACCGAGCCCGGCCATTTTTAGATATTTTTATAGCCCTTTTACCCCTCCCACTTCTTGTGCTGTCTTGGTGCGTGTATGAAAGAGAGAGAGAGAGAGGAAGGAGAGCAAGAGTGAGAGAAAAAGAGAATATGGTTACTCAGCAAAAAAAAAAAATCTGTTTTTGCTTTTGGGGATAGGATATGGTTATGGTGAAGTACTCCACACAGACCCCACCAAGTTTGCCTCTCCTCCGCTACAGCCACTGAGCAGGTGACTGAGGCGCTGTTGATCCAGGGTCATATCCTTACTCGCCCTAGAATGTAAGCTCAGGCAGGGCAGAGGCCATGCCTGACATGTGTATCCCAATGCTTTACACAGCCTAGGTGCCCAGCACATGCTAGATGCTCGGTAAATATTTGCTGAATGAAAGATCAAATGAATGATTGCAGCAAGCAAGTCCTGTAGGCATCCTGGAGCCCAAGGATTCTGCAGTAGGCAGCTTTCACAGAGGTTCTTCCAGTGTAGTGGCTCTAGCTCTGGGTGAAGTAGGATCATCGATGTCGGTCCCCAGGGTTCACAGCTGTTCTGAGCCCCGCCCCCAGGTGGCAGGGCAGCCCAGTCAGTCAGTCACGTGCTGGCGGCTGGCCAATCATCGGGGGCGGCGCGGGGAGGGGTGGTGTAGACGGAGAAAGTGAAGGGTGAGGCACGGCCCTGCAGATTTTCCAGCGGATCCCCCGGTGGACTCATGTCGCGCAGTGGAACCGATTCTGAGCAACGCCAGCAGGCGTCGGAGACGGACACCGCAGCAGCAACCTTCCGGGCAAACGGTAACTGCACCGCGGCAGGGACTCGCTGGGGCGCGGAGCCGAGCCCTCCCCTTCCTTAGGAAGCTTTCGTCCCCTCCGAAGGTTGGAACGCTCATCCCGAGCCAGACCGACAAGGCGTACAATCGCCCGTGTACGACGAGCTGCAGGCCAATTGGCGCTGGGAAAGTCCAATCCTGGGCCTCTAGCTCCTGAGCGGGACAGGGCTGAGAGGGCGCTCCCGAGCTTGGGCCTGCTGGTGGGTGAGACCCAGGAGAGAGGGAGCTAGAGAGCTCTGAGGACTGATCTTGACTGTCTGCCCCCAGACCATCAGCATATCCGCTACAACCCGCTGCAGGATGAGTGGGTGCTGGTGTCAGCTCACCGCATGAAGCGGCCCTGGCAGGGTCAAGTGGAGCCCCAGCTTCTGAAGACAGTGCCCCGCCATGACCCCCTCAACCCTCTGTGTCCTGGGGCCATCCGAGCCAATGGAGAGGTAAGCCTGCAGAGCCCTGCATCTGCAGGCTGGGCCACGGGGAGTAGTTCCCTCTTAGAGCTGTCCTCCACCCACAGGGATAGTGAACCTCCTTCTGGATCATGTCCCACTAAGCTTTTTGGTCCCCTAGGGTGGGCCTTCCCTACTCCCTTGTAGCCTGTCCAGTCTTTGAAGCCCACCAGGTAACTGGTGGTATGGGGCAGTGAGTGCTTCTAGCCCATCCTTGTCAGTAGGTGAATCCCCACTACGATAGCACCTTCCTGTTTGACAACGACTTCCCAGCTCTGCAGCCTGATGCCCCCAGTCCAGGTAACCTGGCTCCAACTGCTGCTGGGGAGGAGGGTGGCTAGACCTCTTGAGGGACTTCTGCTGCAGAGAGTGATACTCCTTTACCTCAGGACCCAGTGATCATCCCCTTTTCCAAGCAAAGTCTGCTCGAGGAGTCTGGTAACTATGGATTTCCCCTCTTATAACTTTCAAACCAGGGTTGGAGACTCAGCTTCGGGGTTGGGCCCTGCCCGTAGCACAGCCAAGCCCTACCTCTTGATTATCTTTTCTCCCGTCACCACCCAGTAAGGTCATGTGCTTCCACCCCTGGTCGGATGTAACGCTGCCACTCATGTCGGTCCCTGAGATCCGGGCTGTTGTTGATGCATGGGCCTCAGTCACAGAGGAGCTGGGTGCCCAGTACCCTTGGGTGCAGGTTTGTGAGGTCGCCCCTTCCCCTGGATGGGCAGGAAGGGGGTGATGAAGCTTTGGTTCTGGGGAGTAACATTTCTGTTTCCACAGGGTGTGGTCAGGAGGGAGTTGACTTGGTGTCTTTTGGCTAACAAAGGTCCCTATCCCTATCTGATAGATCTTTGAAAACAAAGGTGCCATGATGGGCTGTTCCAACCCCCACCCCCACTGCCAGGTAAGGGTGTCAGGGACTCCAGTGGGTTTCTTGGCTGAGTCTGAGCCAGCACTGTGGACATGGGAACAGGATTAATGGATGGGACAAAGGAGATATGCCAATGATGTGGAGGCTTGGAGGTAAAGGACCTGCCTGTTCTTTGCTTTTGCCCCTTGACAGGTATGGGCCAGCAGTTTCCTGCCAGATATTGCCCAGCGTGAGGAGCGATCTCAGCAGGCCTATAAGAGTCAGCATGGAGAGCCCCTGCTAATGGAGTACAGCCGCCAGGAGCTACTCAGGAAGGTGGGAGAGAGCCAAGCCCTGTGTCCCCAAGGAGTCCCTAACTTTCTTATCCCACTAGAGAGAGGTGTGTAAAGGAGAAAGCTAGAGGGGAACTAGTAGAGAGAGACTTGCTAGGAGGCCTTAGCAATAATCCAGTAATCTAAAGGAAAGATGATGGTGACTTAGACTCGGGTGGTTAGTGGTAGAGGTGGTGAGAAGACATCAGATCCTGGGCACATTCTTTTCTTCTGCTTCCCCTGCCTATTTGCTGACCCCACTCCGGCTCCTATGTCACCTTGATGGCCTCCTATCCATTCTGTCTGCCTAGGAACGTCTGGTCCTAACCAGTGAGCACTGGTTAGTACTGGTCCCCTTCTGGGCAACATGGCCCTACCAGACACTGCTGCTGCCCCGTCGGCATGTGCGGCGGCTACCTGAGCTGACGCCTGCTGAGCGTGATGGTCAGTCTCCCAAGTAGGATCCTGGGGCTAGGCACTGGACGGGGGTTGCTCCCAGTAGGGTCAGCATCTGGACCCCAGGCTGAGAGTCAGGCTCTGATTCCAGATCTAGCCTCCATCATGAAGAAGCTCTTGACCAAGTATGACAACCTCTTTGAGACGTCCTTTCCCTACTCCATGGGCTGGCATGGTGAGGCTTTTCAAGTACCTATATCTAGCCCCAACACCATTTCTGGGCTCCTGGGGCTCAGCCCAGTGAACTGCAACCCCAAAGGAGTAAGCCTTGAAACAGTTGCTGGGGGAAGTGGCCAGAGCAGAGATGCTGGGACTGAGGGTGGAGCAGCAAACTTGGTGAAACTATGTCTCCAATGTGCTTTCTAATCTCCTGCCAGCTCTTCTCAGGCAGGGGATCCTGGGAGATGTAGTTTTCAGATACCTGGTTGGGTTTGGGGGTAGGTGCTAAGCTGGATAACTGTAAAAGGGCTCTCTCTCCCCACTGTCTCTCTTCTTTCTGTCAGGGGCTCCCACAGGATCAGAGGCTGGGGCCAACTGGGACCACTGGCAGCTGCACGCTCATTACTACCCTCCGCTCCTGCGCTCTGCCACTGTCCGGAAATTCATGGTTGGCTACGAAATGCTTGCTCAGGCTCAGAGGGACCTCACCCCTGAGCAGGTCAGGACTCAGAGCAGTCTGGCGTCTCCAGACTCTCACATGCAGTATGTGCAGGCACCTGATACTTCTGTTGCGCTTGTGCTCCAGTCATTGCACAAGGCAGAAAACAGCTCTGGCAGGAAGGGACTGCCAAAGTTAGGAGCCCTAGGGCCTGGAAGGAGAGTATGGTCCTCAGATCCCCTTTCTCTTCTGCTTCCTCCAGCGAACCCAACAGTCTGACCCTGATAGTTCCCATAACAACCTGTGCATTCCTTGGGACTCAGGAGCTGCTCAACTCTTTCATCCCCTGGTGGCACATACCCAGTAGGCCTGTGGCATTCATATTTCATATTCATATTCATATTTCATATTCATATTTCAAACCACAATATCCAGCAAAATGTCTCCTGAGCACCCAGAACTCCATACCATTGGCCAGGTGTGGTGGCTCATGCCTTAATCCCAGCACTTTGGGAGGTCAAGATGGGAGGATTGCTTGAGCCCAGAAGTTCGAGACTAGCCTGGGAAACATAGGAAACCCCCGTCTCTACCAAAAAAATTTAAAAAGTTAGCCAGGTGTGGTGGCATATACCTGTGGTCCCAGATACTTGGGAGGCTGAGATAGGATCACTTGGGCCCAGGAGTTTGAGGCTGCAGTGAGCCATGATCATGGCATCATTGCATTCCAGCCTGGGCAACAGAGCAAGACCTTGTCTCAAAAAAAAAAAAAAAGAAAAAGAAAAAAAGAAGTCCATGCCACCATTCTTGGCAGCCCAGCCTTTATCCTCCTTAATTGCTCCCTGTCCCTTTTCCAGGCTGCAGAGAGACTAAGGGCACTTCCTGAGGTTCATTACCGCCTGGGGCAGAAGGACAGGGAGACAGCAACCATCGCCTGACCACGCCGACCACAAGGCCTTGAATCCTTTTTTTTTTTCAACAGTCTTGCTAAATTAAGCAGAAAGGGCCTTGAATCTTGGCCTAGAATTTGGGCAGATATAGCATTAATAAAACTGTGCATCTCAAACTTTTATCACATACTCTAATATCAGAGGAGTGTGAACCTTCAGAGATCCAGGGTTAAAAGCTAAAGGCATAGCTCCAGCTACAACTTTTCTGTCTACAGATGTGTAAAATCTTGATGCAAAAATTTACCCCAAATTTCTGAACAAAATTAATATTCAGTATTATATCTGGCATATAGATTCTCTTACTCTTGGTGTAATGACAGCATTCCCAGTTTAGGAAACTGTTGTAAAATCTTGTGTCTTGGTTGTGGCTGAGGCTTTGGGAAGGCCAGAGCCCCCTTTGCCACCACCCCTACGGTGTCAGCTCCAAGCCTGGGCCTGAGGGTTTGATGGGGAGCGGGTGAGCTGGATCCTGATCTCAGTGGTCAGTGGCCAGATCCTGGGCTGCTGGCCAGAACCCTGGCTTTGTGAGTGGCTGCAGCTTGGCTCTGCTCCAGCCCACAGGGGCTAAAGGGGCGGGTAGGGAGCGTGTAGGGAGCGTGTACGTGGCTTTGTGTCCTTGGCTCCTCCAGACTCTCACATATGCGGGCACCATATACTTCTGCTGCCCTTGTGCCCCAATCATTGCACAAACAGAAACAGCTCTGACAGAGAAGGGACTGCTAGAGTTAGGAACCCTAGGGCCTGGAAGGAAGGTATGGCTCTCAGAGTGACCTGGGGTTTATTCAGTCCCCTCTGGACCTGTTTCCCTGGCAACGCTGTGGGAACAACAGTCTATGCAACACAGGAGACCTGATGCCACCTGGTGTCCTCCAAATTTGAAGGTGAAGGCAGGGATTGTGAATGATGCAGGGATGGCCAGAATGGTTTTTGCCTTCATTCTTTTCCCAGGGGAACCAAGCCTGTGGGTAGGGAAATCACACTAAGGCTGGACAGTGACTGAATCTGGCCCAGGAGAAACTTAGCTGCCTGCCTTCCAGACCAGGGTTTTTCTTCCCTGAGATCCTGGAGGGGAAGTACCTGGAACTTGGGAGTGTTGCCCTGGTCTAGAAGATCTGATAGACATAGTATGCACACATTTCCCTCGAGCTTCCCATGACTGGGGAGTAGATGAGAACCCTGGGTGGGTGGCTGGTTTCTTGAGGCATACATATACCCAACACACCTCACACCTCTGATTTGGCCGCATTTTGGAATCATCTGGGAAGTTTTAAACAATACTGATGCCTAGGTCCAACCTCCAGAGATTCTGATTTAATTGGTATGGGGTGGGGTTTTGCAGTTTTCAAACCACAATATCCAGCAAAGTTTGAGAACCACTGCCCTACACAGCCCTCCTTCTTCTTTATCTTATCTGGAGTCAGGGGCACCTTCAGCTTCTCCAATCACCTGGCCAGTGGCTGTTGTTTCCAGTCCTGCTGTTCCAGGGTGGATGGGCCTTCAGGCGGAGACCCAGGAATCCAGCTCCAGACTCTGTCCCAGGCAGCCTCTTCAGTCCGGGACGGGACAGGAAGTGTCCGGCGGAGGTGGGGGTGGAGGTGATTGGCAGTTGGAGTCTCCAATGGGCCAGGAGCCCCCCTATTTTGCTCCTCTCCTTCCATTGGCGCCTGGGCGGAGCCGCCCCCGCTGCGGGGGCCCAGGGCGGGAGGGAGTAGAGGCCGGGGCAGAGGGCGAGGGCAGAGGGCGCTGGCGGCAGCGGCCGCGGAAGGTGAGGCCTGGTGTAGACGCCAAAGTCTTGTCAGGAGTGGGCGGGGCAGGGTGATGTATGATCTGAAAGGCCGGGAGTGACTAACGACTGTCAGTGTGTGTGTGCCTGTGAGGCTGTGTCTGTGTGACAGTATCATTGTGTGCGATTCTGAGTGTCACTTGGTGCAGCTGTCAGCTAATGTGACTGCGTGTGTCAGTGTGCATGGAGCTGGGGGTGCGTGTGGCTGTGCAAGTGTGGGATTATGTGTGTATCTGTCAATGCACATTTTTGGTGGGACTGGGTTGTGTGTTTGTGTGAGAGGGACTGTGACCACATGAGGGAATATGTTTTGGGAAGGTCTCTGTGGGGTTTGAGACCATGTCTGCCAGCGTGAGAGTGGGTGGCTGGCTTTGTGTGTGCCAATGTGTGACTTCAGCAGTAGCAGAGCAAAAGTGAGGTTTGTGACTATGTGTGTGTCCTGGGTCCTAACTTAAACCGTGTGGGACTACAGCTGTATTCATGTATTGGGGGACCTACTTCAAGAGCCCATGGGACTGACCTTTCTCTTAAGTGTCCAGCATGGACAGACACACCCACAACACACGTGGCTTCCCCTCCTTCTTCCTCTGCTCAAGAATCCCCAGCATCAGGTCTACTGCTCCTTATTTTCTGTTTCCCTGCTTGGCTCAGTTTCCCTTACGTGCCGTTTTCTCTCCCTATTGCTGTCTTACCTCTGTGTGTTTCATCACAGCTTTGTTCCCCTGGTCTCTCTGTGTGGGTGCATTTCCAGTTTTGCCTCTCCTGCCTCTCTGTCTCTCCCTGTGCCCCTATGCCTGCCTTCCCTGCTGATCTTGATCTCTGGCTAGTTCGGGGCTTGTAACAGTGATGAGATGCGGGTCTGCCACTGCTAAGAGCTCCCTGAGAGAGGGGGCTTAGACCATGATGAAGAGTTGCTTTTAGGCGGTGCTGTGAGCCCTGGTAGGGGCTGTGTGCGTGTGTGACTGCGTGAGTGTATGAATATGTGTAAGTGTGTCTGAGTCTGAGGCTGTGTGGCTGTGCCCGTGTGACTGTGCCCGTGTGACTGTGAGTGACCGCATGTAAGAGTGTGTGAGTCTGAGGGTAACTGTGGGTCTTGTGTATCTGGCACCAAGGGACCAAAGGCATTTCCTGGTGCTGGGGCCCAAAGAATGGAGGGGGAGGTGAGAAATGGCTGGAACTTCCAGGGGAGGGGGAACTGGACTCTTTGGCCTCTCCTTATATCCCCCAACCTGGGGCCTCCCTTCCCCTGGAAGCACAGCCAGCTGTACCCTAAGGAAACATTTGGTGAGGAGTGAAAAGAGGGGGACTTTGTATCTGATTTTTCATTTGATTGTGTCCACGTGTGTTCAAAGTCATGCCCTTTTGTTAACTGTGCCTCTTGAGTCTATGTGTGAATGTGACTATGTCTGGCTGTGTGAAAACACAGGGCATCTCTCACTGACAGGGACATAAGTATTAGCCACCCTCCTTTCCCTCTTGCTGGCCTTGGCTGTGTCTGTGGCTTCCTTTCCAGACTTGGGGGAGGCCTCTTCCCTTCCCAGGGCCTTGGGTGGGAGGGAAGGAGGGAGGAGGCAGGAGCGGGGAGGGGGCCTGGCTAGGGGCGGCGGAGCTCCAGGGCTTAGAGGGGGCGGGGCAGGGAAGGGGAAGGAGGGGATGGCTCTGGGGTCCCAGAACTGAGTGGAGTAGGAGACGGGGGCTGTAGCTGGTGAGAGGAAGTCCTGGAGGCCATGGACACTCTGCTGCTGGGATCACCGAGGTAGGGTGGGGCTAAGCAGGGTAAGTGTGGCTGGGTGGCCAGGGGTGAGCCAACTGGACACACTCAGACAGACACACAGACAGGTGGAGGCCCTGCTCTGCTCTACTGCTACTCCTGAAGGGTCCATGCTCTTCCTCTTCTGGTCTTGTTCCCAGAGCCCTTTCCCCGCCTGCCCCTTCGTTCTCCATCCACTTCACCACTGCCTTCCTCCTTCTGCTCCCCCTCGTCCAGAATCTCTCTCTCCTAGCATCCCCCACCTGCCATATAGACACACTGTTAGCTTTTTGAGTTTCCGCTGACCCCAATCCAGTCTTTCCAACACTTCCCACACTGCCCCATCACCTCCTAGTCCTGATCTCTGAGTATCTCTTGGTGCTGTGGCCCCCATGCCTGTCCCTGCAGGCTCCCAGTTCCTCTCAGCCTCTCATCCCCTTCCCTCCCCTCCCCTCCCCGCCACCCTGTCTCCATTTCCATCTGCTGGCTCCTCGCCCACTCCCAGCCTCTGGCAGCAGCCAGGGCATCTGGATCTGCTTAACTACACAGCCCCAGCCTGCACCCTAGCCCCATCCAGCTTCACAGACTGGAGACCAACGAAGTGTCAAGAGCCAGGCCCAGCTGAATGGCCCAAGTAGCCAGAGCAAGGAGCCAGGTTCAGGCGAGAAGCCTGGCAACCAGAGCAGGGGTAGGCCTCAGGGCGGGAGTGCAGGATGGGCTCAGATCCATAGTGACACCCTTCCCCCAGGGTGATAAGGTCTGCCCAGGTTAATCAGAGGCAGTGATAAGCCCTGGACCAGGTGGGGGTAAATACCAGAATTCCCAACAGCTGGACTGGAGGGGTTAATGGGAGTGGCTGAGCTGGTGCCAGTGCTTGGTGCCAGGGGTGGGCGCCAAGGGCGGTGGAGGGGGAGTTGCTGGCACAGTCTGTTGCCTCCGGCTTTTGTTCTGGGCCCTAAGCCCAGGACTGAGATGGAGGGTGTGAGGGGGTGTGTGTGTCCGTGTATATGTGTGTGTGTGTGTGCACGCACATGCGAAGCACTGCCTATACAGTGGGAAAGGGGACCTCAGGTCAGTTCCCCCAGTGATTTCTAACAGCCTTACCCCACTTGCTGCATCAATTTTTCTCCTAGGAAGCCTCAGTTTTGGAGAGAAAGAGCCAGGCTTTAGCCTCCCATCTCAGGGGTCGGGGATTTCTGACTCTACCTCTCCCCACAGATGAGCAGCAGCTGCTCAGGGCTGAGCAGGGTCCTGGTGGCCGTGGCTACAGCCCTGGTGTCTGCCTCCTCCCCCTGCCCCCAGGCCTGGGGCCCCCCAGGTGAGAAGAACCCTGCTCTACAACCCCCCAACTCTGACTTGTGACTTGCCATCCTCACTGTGGCCCCTTCCCATGCCTAACTTGTGACACCACCCCTGCTCTTGTCATCCAACCTGGGTCCCCTCTCTTCCCTGTTCTCTGACCTCTGTCTCCAGATTATAACATGATGCTTTGATCCAGTGAGCCCCCCACCACCCAGGTTTTAACAGTCTGCTTCTTATCTGTCATTCTCACAAAGTGGGGAGGGGGGTAAAAGAAGAGCCTCACCTCAGAAGTGCCCTCCACAGGGGTCCAGTATGGGCAGCCCGGCAGGTCTGTGAAGCTGTGTTGTCCTGGAGTGACTGCCGGGTAAGTGCCCCACCTGCCTGTTGGTCTGACACTCATGACCCTTTCTTGACTCTGCCTAGTCCTCATGTCCCGCCCCTCCCGTCCTTGCCCGCTCTGTCTGTAATCCTCACCTCTCTATCTGTCCTAACCCTCTAATTATCCTTATTCAACAGAAAATTCAACTGGTATGTTTTGAGCACCTGCCAA
Organism: Pongo pygmaeus; assembly: GCF_028885625.2. Classification (NCBI taxonomy): domain Eukaryota; kingdom Metazoa; phylum Chordata; class Mammalia; order Primates; family Hominidae; genus Pongo; species Pongo pygmaeus. Next base: position 22,554,920 of record NC_072386.2, on the reverse strand, counting down.
GTGCCAGGTCTATTCTAGGCTCTGGGATACAGCAGTGCTAATGCCAGGCAAGGTGCCTGCCTTCTCAGAGCTTACATCTTAGTGGGGAAGACAATAAGCAAAGGAGAATCTTGCCAGATAGTAATACCTGCAGGGCAGAAAAACCAAAGAGAGGGATGTCAAAGAGGACAACTGAGTGGTTACTTTTTTTTTTTTTTGAGACAGTCTCACTCTGTTGCCCAGGCTGGAGTGCAGTGGTGCAATCTGGGCTCACTGCAACCTCTGCCTCCTGGGTTCAAGCAATTCTCCCGCCTCAGCCTCCCAAGTAGCTGGGATTACAGGCATGCGCCACCAGGCCCGGCTAATTTTTTTTTGTATTTTTAGTAGAGACGGTGTTTTATCATGTTGGTCAGGCTTCGAACTCCTGACTTCAAGTAATCCACCCGCCTCAGCCTCCCAAAGTGCTAGATTACAGGCGTGAGCCACCGTGCCTGGCCCGTGGTTACCTTTTAACTGGTAGTTAGGAAAGGTCTCTCTGAGGAGGTGATGTTGAAGCTGATTTCTGAAGGTCAGGAAGGAGGCAGCTATGCACGCATTAAGGTATAAGCGCTCCTGACAGAGGGAACAGCTAGTGCAAAATGCCCTGAGGTGGGAATGAGCTCAATACCCCCGAGGAATAGAAAGAAGACCAATGTAGCTGGAGTTTTCAGTGGGTGAGGGGGAGAGAGACAGGAGCTGAAGAAGGAAAGGAAGGCAAGGGCTGGCTCACAAGGGGCTTTGAAAGCCAGTAAAAGAAATTTGGGTTCTATTGCAAATGCAGCTAGAAGCCAATGGAGAGCTGTGGCATGGTCTGACTTATGTTTGACATCTTGTCTTTGTCCATTGTCACCTCATCTTACTTCCAGGGACCCAGTGTCCTGGTTTCGGGACGGGGAGCCAAAGCTGCTCCAGGGACCTGACTCTGGGCTAGGGCATGAACTGGTCCTGGCCCAGGCAGACAGCACTGATGAGGGCACCTACATCTGCCGGACCCTGGATGGTGCACTTGGGGGCACAGTGACCCTGCAGCTGGGCTGTGAGTTGGGGAGGGTGGCACTGATGACACATAGGGATCCTGAGGGAGTATAGGACCTAAGTAAGCCCTCTGGGACCAGGAGGACCTGAGGACTGCTCAGTCTCCAGGTGTACCCTCTGCCTCTAGACCCTCCAGCCCGCCCTGTTGTCTCCTGCCAAGCAGCCGACTATGAGAACTTCTCTTGCACTTGGAGTCCCAGCCAGATCAGCGGTTTACCCACCCGCTACCTCACCTCCTACAGGTGTGTGCGTGATCAGGTGTGGATGCCTACACATTTGGGTATGCTGACGCAATGTGGGTGTGGGAGGCAGGGAGGTAGGTTCTGAGGAAAGCCTCAGAGAGGGCAGAAAGCCCACTTTTCCTTCCTGACTTCAGATGGCCCCCTCCCCACCAGGAAGAAGACAGTCCTAGGAGCTGATAGCCAGAGGTAGGACGTGAGGGAGCATATGGGGGCTCCAGCTGGGTCCCACAGTAGGCATTTTCAAAGCCGAAGACCACGTCCTCCCTTCTAGGAGGAGTCCATCCACAGGGCCCTGGCCATGCCCACAGGATCCCCTAGGGGCTGCCCGCTGTGTTGTCCACGGGGCTGAGTTCTGGAGCCAGTACCGGATTAATGTGACTGAGGTGAACCCACTGGGTGCCAGCACACGCCTGCTGGATGTGAGCTTGCAGAGCATCTGTGAGTACCCACCCCAGACCCCCATCATAGAGACCCCAAATGGACTCAGATCTCTCCACTCCCACAGCTCCCAGTTTCCTCCCAACATAGACTCCATTTCACACAGAGAAGGCCCTGTGGAGCCTGAGAAGGCAAAGGGATCAGAGCCCAGGAGGCATGGTTATTTCAGCACACACTCTAGAGGCTGCTGCTGCTACCCACACTGCCGGATTGGCTGCCTAGCCTCAGAGCAGGCCCTGCTCTGGGCCCTGTACCGAATGCAGCCATATGTCATGTCCTCCCTTGCTGGCCCCTCCTTCCTTGACCTGTGCATGGGAGTGGGACACTAAAACTCTAGCTGGAATTTGGGCCAATTTGTCTTCCTTGGATGAAAATAAGAATTGCTCTTTTATTCACTCAACAAGCACTTCAAAAGTCCACCCGCAGATCTCAGGTGGTTTCTTTTTTTCTTTCTCTTCCTTTTTTTGTTGAGATAGGGTCTCACTTTGTGCCCAGGCTGGATGAAGTTCAGTGGTGTGATCTTGGCTCACTGCGGCCTGCAACTTCTGGGCTCAAGCTATCCCCTCACTTCAGCCTCCCAAGTAGCTGAGATTACAGGCATGTGCCACCATGTCTGGTTAATTTTTAAAGTTTTTTGTAGAGACAGGGTTTTGCTATGTTGCCCACGCTGGTCTCAAACTCGTGGCATCAAGTGATCCTCCCGCCTCAGTCTTCCAGAGTGCTGGGATTACAGGCACGAGCCACCACACCCGGCCTCAGCCCATTTCATAATACAGATGACCGGTCTGAGTCTAATGGATGATCAAGTTTAAGATTTCCCCTCCCCTCTCAACAGTGTCTGGCTAAGGCTCCTTTAAACACACACTTTGGGAAGTGGTGGGGAAGTGACGGAGACCCATAGCCTACCCTAACTTTGTGTCTTGATGCCCTTAGTGCGCCCTGACCCACCCCAGGGCCTGCGGGTAGAGTCGGTACCAGGTTACCCCCGACGCCTGCGAGCCAGCTGGACATACCCTGCCTCCTGGCCGCGCCAGCCCCACTTCCTGCTCAAGTTCCGTTTGCAGTACCGTCCGGCGCAGCATCCAGCCTGGTCCACGGTGAGGCCTGGAGTGTGTCCCAACCCGCGGCTGTGGGTCCTGTCTCTGATTTCATGATCCTGGGTGTTCTGTATAGCTTTCCAGTGCTGGCAGGTCACTGAAGACCCAACACTTCCCTGTGGGCCAGGCTTTGTACTGGGTGCTGGGTTGCAGCGGTGACTGACAGACTGAATGTCTGTCCTGTGGGCTATAACTATGATGTAAAGCCCATCTGTGGGAAGATAGCAATGGCTTTTAAAAAAATAACTCTTTTTTTTTTTGAGAGGGAGTCTCGCTCTGTCACCCAGGCTGGAGTGCAGTGGTGTGATCTCGGCTCACTGCAACCTCCACCTCCCGGGTTCAAGCAATTCTTCTGCCTCAGCCTCCCGAGTAGCTGGGACTACAGGTGCCCGCCACCATGCCTGGCTAATTTTTGTATTTTTAGTAGAGATGGGGTTTCACCATATTGCCCAGGCTGGTCTCGAACTCATGACCTCACGATCTGCCCACCTCGGCCTCCCAAAGTGCTGAGATTACAGGTGTGAGCCACGGCACCCGGCCTAAAAATAACTCTTAGGAAAAGGAGTGCCTTTCACCTAGAGGCACATTCTCCTACAAACACTCATATACCCAGCTAAGGATAGCAGTGAATTTGTGTCTCAGGAGATGTTAAAGATTGGCTGGTATCAGGACTAGGGAGCAGCAGCATCAGATAATAACTAATATTTATTTAGTGCTGCCTGCCTGTGGGGTACCTGGCTACACTTTTTGCATACATTGTTTTGTTTAGGTGTATTCACCTCTATTTTACAAATGAAGAAACTGAGTCACAGAGAGGCCCAAAGGGTCATTCAATATGTGGTTCACCAAAGATTTGAACCCAGGCCGCCTGATGCCACAGCCTCTCTAAGTAATCACTACTGCCGTCTTACAAACACTAGGTGTAGACTCAGCCCCACCAGACACCCAACATGAGACCTAGACAGCTCCACTAGGCTTTAGGATGAGACTGGGAGCAAGGGGTGCTCTTTGTAGATGGTGGCTGGGAAGGCCCTGCACTTACAAGCTGGGTAACAGTGAGTCATGTTTACCCCCAGGTGGAGCCAGCTGGACTGGAGGAGGTGATCACAGATGCTGTGGCTGGGCTGCCCCATGCTGTACGAGTCAGTGCCCGGGACTTTCTAGATGCTGGCACCTGGAGCACCTGGAGCCCGGAGGCCTGGGGAACCCCGAGCACTGGTGAGAGACAAAGCCAAAGAAAAGGGCAGAGGCCCCATCCCAAAGCATCTATCAGCTGAACCAGTTCCAAAAGACAGCCAGGTGGCACATGCCCTGCCCACACAGGCACGGCAATTGCTGCCCCAGACTTCAGACTTGTTTGCCTACAGCCCTGTCTTAGCTTAAGTCCTGCCCCTTGGCCTCCACTCCTGCAGTTACAGGCTCCACTTCTACAAGCTTGGAGCTTGCCATGCTCCCTAGGAGCTGGCCATGCCCTATCAGGCTCCTCCTCCTAGGTACCTTGACTTCCAACCTAGGCCTTGGCCTAGAGCACAGGACGTGACCCCCGTCCCCACCAGCGTATGGACACTTATTGGGTCTTGCCTTCCTTTAGGGACAGTACCAAAGGAGATACCAGCTTGGGGCCAGCTACACACGCAGCCAGAGGTGGAGCCTCAGGTGGACAGCCCTGCTCCTCCAAGGCCTTCCCTCCAACCACATCCTCGGCTACTTGGTGAGCTTGGGCAGATGGGCAAGACTTGTAAAGGACTGAAAACCCCAGAGAAAAGGGGACACCGAGCTTGGTCAGGCTCGCTCTCAGTGACATGTGGCCCTCCCCCTCAGATCACAGGGACTCTGTGGAGCAGGTAGCTGTGCTGGTGTCTTTGGGAATCCTTTCTTTCCTGGGACTGGTGGCTGGGGCCCTGGCACTGGGGCTCTGGTAAGTGACTGCCATTGGTCCCTCAGCCTCTGATCCTCACAAATGCTCTGATGCCCATAGACCACATTCATCTCCACCCTTCATGACTGCCCGCTGAACCTGTCTGATTCTGGAACTACCTCCCCATACCTCCATCCCCCATGCCCCACTTGATTTTAACTGATTCCTCTCCTGACCCTTTACTAATAAACCCTTTGGAGGAGACTGAGATACCCCACATTGTTGGAGAGACAGCTGACTTTCTATGCCCCAGGCTGAGGCTGAGACGGGGCGGGAAGGATGGATCCCCAAAGCCTGGGTTCTTGGCCTCAGTGATTCCAGTGGACAGGCATCCAGGTGAGTAGGACATCCAGATTTGGACTTGGAGATGTGTGCCCCTATTTTGAATGTCCAGATTAAAAGCTGGCTGCCCTAGTCATTTTAAACATGCTGGGAATCCAAGTTGGGTCTCCTCATTTTAATGATGTCTAGGCTGAGGGCTGGGCCTTTCATTCTTGAGTCCCTGGGCTCAGAAGTAGGTCTCTTTCCCTCCTCTCAGGGTACTGAGGAAGGACCCCAGGTGGATTTCCCTTCAGGGTATTAGTATTAGTATTAATACTCTTCCAGGGTATTAGACTCAGAGCTGGATATTCATCCTTTTTTTTCCAGGTGTCTTGGATCAGTGCTAGGTCCCCTCCTTCATTCTTAATGTGCCTGGGCCCAGAGCTAGGTCCACTCCCGTATCTTCAGTGTGTTGAAGAGGCTCCCTCAGAGCTGGGCTCCTCTACTCATCTTAAGAGTCTTAAGCTTAGAACTGAGTCACCTCCCTCATTCTCAGGGTGCCTGGGCCAAGATCTGGTCTTACTGTCTCTCCTGATTTGCCTCCTGCTTCTTCTAGGAGCTCCAAACCTGTAGCGGACCCAGGAGGGCTTCGGCAGATTCCACCTATAATTCTGTCTTGCTGGTGTGGATGGATGGACAGATAGAAACCATGCAGGACAGTAGATCCCTATGGTTGGGTCTCAGCTGGAAGTTCTGTTTGGAGCCCATTTCTGTGAGACCCTATATTTCAAATTTGCAGCTGAAAGGTGCTTGTACCTCTGATTTCACCCCAGAGTTGGAGTTCTGCTCGAGGAACGTGTGTAATGTGTACATCTGTGTCCATGTGTGACCATGTGTCTGTGAGGCAGGGAACATGTATTCTCTGCATGCATGTATGTAGGTACCTGGGGAGTGTGTGTGGGTCCTTGGCTCTTGGCCTTTCCCCTTGCAGGGACTGTGCAGGTGTGAATAAAGAGAATAAGGAAGTTCTTGGAGATTATACTTAGAGATTATTATCCAATGCTGCTTTATTATTTGGCTATTGGGGGCTTCAGCCCATTTTCCTTAGCATCCCAAAATTCAGCTTGGGCAGAGTCCCGTGGAGCTTTCTCTCTTGGTGCTCAAACCACTGTGACAGGCTGGGGTTCTGGGGGTGGATGCAGATGCTGCGTTGAGCCAGGTGAAGCCTGGGTAGAGAAAGGTCCAAAGCTATGACCATAGCTTGGGGATGAGATTAGGGTCATCCCCAATGACCCTAATTAGGGGTTAGGAGCAAGGACCAGATGAAAACCTGAGTTGGTATCAGAATTAGCAGTTAGGGCTGGGGTTGGGATCAGCATTAGGGGTTGGGACTGAGGTCAGAGTCAGGGGTATCAGGGGTGGGAGCTCACACGAAAGCCTGGAGGTGACAGTCCCCATCAGCCTCCTGCAGTTCCACCTGGATGACCTTCCTCAGTAGCTTGTCTGAGAGTGGCTTTCGGTAGAGCTGAGTACAGCAGGCAGTGCTGGGTGGCAGTAGGAATGCTAGGGGGCAACAGGGCCATGTGTTCAGAGGGATCCTGACCAAGAACCTCTCTGCCAGATAGCTGGAGGTTAGGTTGGATTTCCTGGGTCTTTTTCAACTTCATCCCATTCACCCAGACCCCCAGCTTTCTATACCCCCAAGTACTCACCTGCTGTAGGGTCTGGGCTCAGGAGCAATGACAGCAGCAGGAGGCTGCAGAAGGTTGAGGGCCCCTTCATGTTGCTCAGCCTAGACTCTTCCTTCTCTCTCTCTCCTCCTCCCCTACCTTTTATCTGGGTGTCTTTTACCTGGGGCACTAGGTGAGTCAGAGGCAGTTGGAGATGTATTGTAGTAACCTGTGACACTCCTGGGCCCTAATTCTCGGCCTGTTGCCACAGACTCCTTCCTCATCTAGGATAGCCATTTCCCATGTGCTCCTAAGCCCTGGGCAGTGAAGCTGGGGAAAGGATTAGTGTGTGATGTAGAGACTGATAGAACAATGAGTAAGGGCAGTCAAGCATCCACAGCAGCATCTAATGATAGACATTCACACTCAAATACCCATAACCACACATTCAAAGTCACTCCTCAATCACTTGGTCAACCTCACAAAGTCATACTCATGATCAGACAACCATAGACAAAATTATATAGCCCCGGTTATACTCAAAGTCCCTCTCCCACCCAGTTGTGTTTTCACAGTCATCCAATCACAAGCAAATTCACACTAGCACACACAGATTCTGATAGGGGAGTTGTGAGTGGGGTGGGAGCAGAGGGCAGGCCAGCACCAACTTGCCTTCACCTTCTCCTCCCCACTTCCTGGCTTGGCCTGCCTGTCTTATCAGAAGAAACTGATGGGAATGGGTCCCTAGAGCAGGCCCTTCTGGCTGAGGAGGGTTCTTGGCTGAGGCCAGCCACATTCAGAGAAGCTGGGGGAAGGCCCTTTATGGTAATATTAAGGGTGTTTTGGAGATGCTGAGGTGGGGCAGCTTTCCCAGGATGATGAGACAGGGAGGAAAGGTGGGGTAGATAAGGAGGGAAGATAAAAGCTCTTTGGTGCTAGGTTACTGTTGTCAAAACAGGTAAAAGGCCCATTGAATCTTACCTTCCTGTTTTTGTCTAGTCCTGTTCCAGGAATGCCAACCTCTTGCCAGCAGGGGCCTAGGGTCTCCAGATCCAGTCCCTGACTTGTTGAAGACATCGGACTCAAGCACTCAATTACATCTTTGTTTTACTCAAATTCCAGCCTCCTTCCTGGGCCTGGAGGAACATCCCCCCTCCCTACCCGGGTTCAGTCACACCCTCATGTCCAACTGCTATACCCCCTGCATCCCACCCTCCAGGTATAGCCGCTTCTCTCCTAATCCCATACCCAGCTGTCACTCCGTTCTTTACCCCCTCCCCGCAATGCAAAGCTCCTATTCATCTTTATCCAGTCCTTTCCAGGAAGCTGGGAGCTGCCTAGGGTGGGGGTATGCTGCCAAGTTCAGTGCCCCTGGCTCCTTTAAGAATTTCCCACTCCTGGTCCAGGGATCTCAATCTGCAAGTCCTGCTCTATATTTGAAACATAAACCAAGTCATAACGCAGTAATCCAGCCCTTATCTTGTTGCAGTCGTCTGCTGTAGGGTCAGCCACTCTCTATGGAGTAGGCTTTCTTTTGGGATAGGGCTTAGGCCTTTCTCTTGTGTCCCAAGGCTTGTTGGGTGTAGCCACTGAGGAAATCCCAAGGAAATCTCCCAGGTTCCTCGGTCTTGTCATAGACCTTCTTCATCAGTTGGCTGTGCGCTACCTACTTTCTGGTCTTCCCTGGACTTGTCGGTCCAGAGGCCTTCGGAAGGCAGAAAACAAATGCTTTTGGGTGTGCACCCATCTCTCCCCTTTAAGACCAAGTCTTCTCCCCAGCCACAATCTGCTGTAGCTTTGGCCCCAGCCAGAAACTGGGCCGTCTGTTTCTTTAACTTAATCTTGTGGTGCCCTTTCTGGTGCTGGGTCCAGTCCCTAACTGAAGGCAGGCCCACATAGCAGTCCCTGATTCTCACCACTTGAGGAGTTAGTGGGTCCCAGGCTGATTGGGTGACAGAAGGGGGCGGCAGAGAGCAGTGGACCTTGGACTCTCCTAGGGAGGGAGCAAGAACTGTTAGGTAGGCTGATGCCAAGGATCTCTAAACTTGGGATCAGACTGGAGGAGCCAAAAGTTGGGGTATGAACTGTAGAAAAGGTCGCCAACCCAAGTCGCTCCTCTGTGGCAGGCAGCTTCTAGGAAATCTCCCCCTCTTATCATTTACAGCCTGCATCCTACACCTCTGCTTAAAATGTTTTAGATACACTCCCAGCAGAGAAGATTCTTCAGACAGCTGGCAAAGTTCTGGCTCCGAGGAAGGGAGTAACAGGCAGGATTATTTAATTTTCTCCATATAGGCGACTCACAGTATGGGTTTTTGGGGGTTGGGATTGGGGGAGACAGTCATTGATAGTAACAGGAAGCCTGACACTGATGAGGGGCTTTGACGTGGAAGGGCACCCTTCCAGGGAGGGACGTCCTGTCAGTACGGAACAGAGCCAGTGTGGGGAGGGGCGCTCGGCTCGAATGGCGACAGCGGCGGCAGAGTCAGGAGGTCAGTACGGTGGGCTTCGGTTTAAATCTTTAATGCACTGCCTGGCTGGGCAGCGGCGGTGGGGCTGCGGCGGGGGAGGCCACGACCCGAGCGCTGGGGAGTAGGACCCAGGCCGCTGGACAGACAGCTCATCAGGCCTCGCAGAGGCTCCAGCTTCTGCTCCCCGGGGTGCGCCGAGCTGTGGGGCGACCCGACACTGGCATGAGGCGGGGCGGGAGCTACCGGATTCCCCCCGATGGATCCTCAGAGACTGAGTCCCGTCCATGCCCAGGGCGGGTCCGCGGTATCGCAGCCCCCTCACCTCCGCTCCCTCCGCCACATGCGAAGCCAGGGGAAAAAGTAGAAACAGCCCCAGTAGATCCTGCAGAGAGAGGGCAGAGCCGGGCGGGGCGGGGCGGGGCGGGGAGGAGCTGACCCTACAGACTCCGCCCTGCGGTGCCTCGCCCTCGAGGAAGGCTCCGCCCCGCTCCTAAAAGCGGCTCCCTTCGCGCCCACGCCCCTGGGAGGCTCGCCCTGCCCACCCCTCGCCCCCGCAGAACTCCACCCTCCCCCACCCCGGAGCCGCCTGGTTCCTCCTCCGCAGAACCCGCCTCCACTCACTCCTCCTCCGCCTCCAGCGCCACCTCGTATCTCCTCATTCCCGACATGTCCTGGGCTCCGAACGTCTCCTGGGGAGCGGCATGATTGAATCAGGGATTCCCTAGCCCCAGGTCCCCTTCTCCGTCATTCTAAGGGCGAAGCTGCCCAGTTCTCAGGTAATCTGAGGCTGATGCCCCCGGGAAGCCTCAGTTGCCACCACGGGACAGGGTGGGCTTGGAGATTTGGGAGGCACTGGAAGTTAAGGGGTGAGGAGGCCGGTCATCTCCGGGGCCTGGGGCATTTAGGGGGCCAGGGCGAGAGGTTTGGCGGTCATGGGGCTGGGAGATTTGGGGCCCTGGGTGAGGATTTTCAGGGGCTGGGGTCACCTGGAGGGGGGGCTGAGAGGGGTCAGCGCAGCCTAAACTCCCGCCCTCCCTGGCTCCACCCCGGAAACGGACCGTTACTATTACGTCACAGGGATGCCGTTGCGCACTAGGTTTGCCTGTCCCCCGGAAGGGGTGGGATGTGCATGTCTCCCAGAGGAGGCGGAGTCGAAACGTCATCTTACGGGGTGAGGCCAGGGGCGGAGTCGGTTGATTAAGATGCGGGCAAAGGACCCTCTTTTATAGTTGTCAAGTCAGGTTTTGGAGCTACACCTTGGGGGGCCGAGGCTTCCGCAGCAGGCAGCAAGAAAAGAGAGTTGGGACTAAGTCCAGTACTGTTTTCCCAATCCCCACATCTCCTCTACCCCTCCCTGGGCTTCTGCCCTGCCAAGTGCCTCTCTTGCCTGCCTCCCTCCCCTTGTATGACCCTGGGCTGAGGAGGAATAGGTCCTCAGATAGAGTCCAGTCTAGAAAAGGCCAGGTTACGGAAATACCTGGTTGAGTGGCCTCGGCTAAGTCACTGAATGGCCGGAGGGTCATTGCCCTTCCTCTCTGGCCTGAGACCTATCTTCCTGTGATTTTTTTTTTTTTTGCTACATTCATTCAATCAACAAATATTTGCTGAATGACCACCTGTGTTAGGCACTGTGCTGGGCATGGGGATGTAGTAGTAAAGAAGACAGGTGGCCGGGCACGGTGGCTTTCGCCTTTAATCCCAGCACTTTGGGAGGCCGAGGTGGGTGGATCACGAGTTCAGAGTTCAAGACCAGCCTGGCCAAGATGGTGAAACCCCGTCTCTACTAAAAATACAAAAGTTAGCCTGGCGTGGTGGCAGGCTCCTGTAATCCCAGCTACTCGGGAGGCTGAGGCAGAGAATTGCTTGAAACTGGGAGGCGGAGGTTGCTATGAGCTGAGATCGCACCACTGCACTCCAGCCTGGGTGACAGAGTGAGACTCCGTCTCAAACAAAACAAAACAAAACAAAAAACAAAGAAAACAAAACAAAACAAAACACAAGACAGGCGCCTTGTCTGCCCTCTGAGAGGTAGGGGTAGAGCTGGGAGGATCAAAAGAGAATAGTGAGATTGTTACTATAAATGGAGCAGGCTGGCTGGAAGAAGTAGAAGGTGCCAAGAAAGGGCAATTAACCCAGTGTGGGAGGTTGGAAATAGCTGCCCCAGACCTCTGACATCCCAGTCAAGGCCTAATACTGAGCTGTAGTTGGTTTGAGTAAGGGGAAAGACAGTCTTGGGGCTGGGCTGACTGTATAGGAGGGAGTGACCAGAAATAAGTGGGGTGAAAGTTTCCTCTGGTTGAAATGTGAGGAATGGATACCCCTCTTCTCTCCCCCATCCCACCCTCTTTCTCCCTCTCATTCTTGTCTTCCCTTGCCTGAGCCACATACAGATAGCAGACAGAGAGATCCATGGGTGCTAGGTGGTTTTATTGGAAGCACTGCATTCTGGGAGTTGGGAAGCTATGCTTTCACCACGTTCACCCTGTCACTCACATTCACACTCATGTTGACATTCCAGGCCTGGCTGGGTCAGGTCTGGTGCCGAGGGACTAGAGGCCTGGTCTTCCCTTCTGGTTCTTGGTTCCCCAGGCCAGGCCTCTCTCTAGCACTCTCATGGGCTAACTGCTGTGGCTCTTGCTCTGGGAAAGGAAGGAGAGGAAGGGCCATGGGCTGTAATCTTAGACGGGGCTCAGAGGGGGCAGACAGGACTGGGGAGGGCCAGACTTTCCTTGGCAGAAGTCTTCTGCAGTCTCCAGATGGTGCAATCCATCCAGGGCTGATCTAGAGGCTGTCTTTCAGTGTGGTGAATCTGGAGTCAGAGAGAATGGAGCCGTAGAACTCATCTTCCCGAAAGGCCCTGGTGTGAGGGGCAGATGCTGGGGACCAGATCTGGGAACCTGTTTTAGGGGCTTCCTTGTGGGAGGGATTGGGCAAGGAGAAGTGAAGGAAGTAAGATGGTGAATGGAGACCTGGATGATGGAGGAAGTGATTGGGAGGGGAGGAGACTGGACATTCTCCACCCCGACTCATAGGACAAAGTGCCCTGCAGCCATCCCTGAAGAGGAGGTCGCAGAAGGCACCAAAAATGTTCCCAGGAATTGGGTGTTGATTTGCTAAGAGGCAGAGTCCTCAGAGTTGTTGGTATCACCCAGAGCTAGGGAGTGAGTATTAGCTTTAGGGCTTAAGATGGGAAGGCCACAGGCCTGACTGGAACTTGGGATATCTGTGTCCAGAGCTTTAGTGTTGCTCTCTACTCCACCCCCATGCACTGTTCTCTTCTTCCTCTGGGAAGTCCAGGCTAGAGAGACAGATCCTATAAAGAGAAGAGCAGCCAGAGGCTCCAGGACCCATCCAGGCACTGATACATACAGGAACAGCTGGGGTACAGGCACATCTACATCACACAGGTGCACACAAAGGGCATAGGCATACCCACACCACACAGGCACACACATAGACTGCAAAGGAATACACACGATGCACAGGTATACCCATGTCACACAGGATGTGCAGTCATCACAAGGGCACACCCATTTGGCATATGTACAGTCTCAGGTTCATACTTGGACCTGGACGTTGACATTGTGAAAGGAGAATAAATCTCAGAACCCCCAAATCATTAAGCCAAGGGGAAAGTCAAGCTGGGAATTGTGTCAGGCAAACCTGCCTCTCGTTTTATTCCTAAAAGAGATAGCTACAAAGAAAAAGCTACATACCTCCCTCACAATTTGTCCACAGGGAAATTCCTTGTGGGCCTCAAGATCTTTACCTTAAAACAGTTGTGTTGAATTTCACCCTGGCAATGTAAACTGATAGCTTATCTTCACAGGTGCAGGACAATAGACAGAACTCAAAGTCATCCCTCTGCTCACCTGAGACAAATGCGTATCTGATTGCTTCTTCTGCCTTATTGTTTATGCAAAAATGCAGATCCACTGAGCCAGACTAAGGCATCAGTGTGACTGTTCCTTTATTCCCCACTCCATGTAAATTGTGTATTCATTGAAAGACTGATCAAAGACCCAAAAAAACGCAGGCTTTTGTCTCTTATCTACCTATGACCTGGAAGCCCCCACTTCGAGTTGTCCCGCCTTTCCAGACTGAACCAGTGTACACTTACACGTATTGATTGATGTCTTATGTCTCCCCAAAATGTATAAAACCAAGCTGTGCCCCGACCACCTTTAGCACGTGTTGTCAGAACCTCTTGAGGCTGTATCATGTCATGAGTGTGTGCTCAACCTTGGCAAAATAAACTTTCTAAATTGATTGAGACCCATCTCAGATACTTTTGGATTCACAACATGAACTCAGCTTCCTTTACAGACTCCCTGAGACCTGCGCATTGATCCCTGCCATGCCCCTCACCTTACCGTTTAACCCCTGCCCCATTTTACTCACTCGTGGCAAGAAAACCAGTATGCTGAGAAGAGAAGTGGTGCCACAAAAGAGGCCATGGAGGATGAGCACAGATGGAAAAATGAGGAGAGTCCCTGGGAGCAGCAGGTGTGCATGGGTGTGCAGGAGGCCTTCTGCTTGTGTGGAGTCTGTGAGACTGTGTGTGAGGTTGGATGGGGAGAGCAAGCAGGGGAGGGATCATGATCATGAGGGTGAGGGAGTCCTTGGAAGACTGAGGGTCCATGAGTGTGTGTGGATCTGTAGGAGGCTGTGGCTGTCTCCTATTTATGGCCCCCTAAAACTTTCATTTTCTACGTTCAGAAACTTCCTCCCCTTCTGGTGTGTAATAAATAATTTGACTGGCCTTTGTCCCTGGCTCCTGAGAGGGAGACGAAACCTTTGGAATTTCCCAAGTAATAGGAGTGTCTTTATTACTCATGAGCCCCTTGGAACACACCTGGGTTTATGCTAAGAGATGAGATGACTCAGGTTAGAGGTTGGTCCACCGTAAAGACCAACCATGTGATTAGAGAGTTGAGACTTTGGGCCAGGCTGACCTCTGGGGAGGAAGGGGGCGCTGGAGATTGAATTCAGGTATGTGGCCAGTAATTCAATTATGCTGATGTAAGGAAACCTCAATAAAAACTGGACACCAAAGCTCATAAAACTTTCTGGTTGATGAACACATTGATGTCCCAGGAGGCTGATGCACCTTGTCTCCACAAGGAGAAACCACTGAGAGAAGCTCTGCATTTGAGACCCTCCTAGACTTCATCCTGTGTGTCTTTTCATTTGGCTGTTTCTGATTTATACCCTTAATAAACTAATTAAACACAGCACTTTCCTGAGTTCTGTGAGTCACTCTAGCAAATTATCAAAACTGACAGGGGTTTTGGGAAACTCTCAGACTTGTAGCCAGTTGGCCAGAAATGTGGGTGGCTTGGAGACCCTACTTGTGGCTGGTATCTAAACTGGGGACAGTCTGTTGGGGATCTTTCCCTTAAATCTGTGGAATCTGGTGCTAACTCTACATGGCTAGTGTCACAAGTGAATTGCAGTCCATGAGTTGGTAGCAGAATACCTTCCTGCTGGATAGCTCCCCATTGCCTCTCTCTCCCTTTTTGTGGAGGAAACTCTTTTCTCTTTCACAACTCTCCGCAGTAGACTGCACCTGTTTTTCACTTTTTGGCTTCAGCTCTGAGAATCTCAGCAATAAGCAGTTTGGACAAGGGGAGGAGTGTTTGCACTATTACCATTAGGGGAAGATTTGCAAGGTTTGTGATGTTGCTCCTTTGGAGGCATTTGAGCCATCAGTCTCAAGGCTGGGAGTTAGGGTCAGAGGTAGGAATGTGTCTCTTCCCTAGGTTCCTCACTGCCGGCTCTTCTCTGTAGTACTAAGACACCTGGGAGTAGGAGGAGTGGGAAAGATGGGACATAGCCACCTCCTGGATTCCCTGAGGGACAATCACTGGAGCAGGGTAGGGATGAGAAGGTCCCCTCCCAGATTCTCCAGACCTCCCTGGGCCCATCACAGTGCCTATATATCCACCATCTGAGATCCATTCCTCCCTTGGAAAGTGAAGCTAAAGGGAACATTCTTTGGAAGCAGGTTCAGCTCCCCTCTCTCTCATCTCTGGACTCTAGGACTTCACCTTCCTGGCCCAGACAGCACTGTCCCTCTCCCTTATTGACCCATTTTCCTATGCCCCAGAGCTGAGTTAGAATAGCTGGAGCAGAACTTGGCCTAGAACACGCCTGTTCTCTACCGTGGCCTCCCTATCCTGGGAATTGAGAGGGATTTTGAGGAGAGGGTTTGGTCAGCTCACAGAGTAACAGGGAAAGAAAGGAATGAGGGAGTCCTGTGAAGCAGGCTTACTGTGTACTGGTTGCCAATTTGTCTGAGTCCAGTGGGAGAACACATCCAACAAGTTATATGAAATGGATTTATTACTTTCAGGTAGGCAGCAAGGGAAACAGAATCCCAGGATTAATTGTGAGGCAGCCCCCGAGGCTCAGGAAAGCTGCCCAGGGCAGATGGTTTCATCTGCCTATGCTGCACTTGCGCTGCAGCCAAGGACTCCAGAAAGCAGCCTGCCTTGGGTTTTATACCCCAGGACAATGTGAATTCCTGGGCTAAAACATTGAAGGATATTCTGTTTCTGGGGTGGGACTAGAACAGAGCCTGTTGCTTATCTGTTTCTGTCACCTCTTCCTTATCTCAAGATTTTGCATTCCAAGTGAGAAAGGGAGGAGAACTGGGTCAGTGTACGGTCACCCAGAGAACTGTTCTGCCAGACCCAAGAGATAGACCTCTCAGAAGACACTATTGTGGAGTGCTATTCTGTTTCCCATTCCAGATCTAGAGTATATAATGGAGCAGGTTTAATTGCCTGTATTTTTCTGCCCCATCCATCCATCCATCCATCCATCCATCCATCCATCCATCCATCCATCCATCCATGTGTCTATATGTCCACTCATCTTTGTCTCTTCATCAGCCCATTCTTCCTTCTTTCATCTTTCATTTATTTTTTCATATATTCATTGTGACCTGTTCATCTGTATGTTCAACCATTATTCATTTATTGTTTCCCTTCATTTATTTGTCCCTCACTTATGGTAATAATTAACATTTATTGATACTTAAGTGCCAGGCACCATGCTAAATGCTTTAAATTCATTGTCTCATGACAAATCTATGAAGTAGATTGCTGTGGGCTGTTTTTGTTCATGCAGACCACTTTTCTACTTTTCTATACCCCTTTTTGTGGTTCCTGTAGGAAACTCCTTTCCCACTTAACATGGTCTTCGTGGGGCTGTCAGCTACAGTGCTCTGATCAGAGTACCTCTTTTCCTGGCCACTGTGACAGACTGAAGAACTGAATATGTATCACAAGTACAGTTAACCAGAGCTTTCTATGAGATTTGGTGTTTGGATGCTAGGAGAAAGAGTCTCTTTTAGATCAATCAATATAAAAATTTAGGCTTGAGGCTTCTAGTGGCCATATTTCTTGCTACTAGAAGAGCACCTGTATCTTAGACCATTTTCTGTTGCTTAAAACAGAATACCTAAATCTGGGCAATTTATAAAGAAAAAATTTATTTCTTACAGTTATGGAGGCTGAGAAGTCCAAGATTGAGGGGCCATACCTGGTGAGATCCTTCTTGCCGGTGGGGACTCTCTGCAGGGTCCTGAGGTGTGGCACAGGGCATCACATGGTGAGGGGGCTGAGTGTCCTAGCCCATGTCTCTTCTTAGGAAGCCCCTAGTCCCACACCCATAATAACCCATTACTCCGTGGATGGATTCATCCATTCATCAAGGCAGAGCCCTCATGACCCAATCACTACTTAAAGGCCCCACCTTTCAATATTGCCACATTTGGGATTACATTTCTTTTATTTATTTTTAATTTGTTATATATTTTTAAGAGACGAAGTCTCACTCTGTCGCCCAGGCTGGAGTGCAGTGGCATGATCATGGCTCACTGCAGCCTTGAACTCCTGGTCTCAGCCAGTTCTTCTGCCTCAGCTTCCCAAGTAGCTGAGACTACAGCTACAGGTGTGCACCACCATGCCCAGCCAGGGATTAAATTTCAGCATGAGTTTTGGAGGGGACAAATATTCAAACCATAGCAACCTGTCTATGACAGGAATGAGATCCCTACACAAAAAGATTAGTCAAGGCACGGTGGCTCATGCCTGTAATCCCAGCATTTTGGGAGGCCAAGGCGGGCAGATCACCTGGGGTCAGAAGTTTGACACCAGCCTAGCCAACCTAGTGAAATCCTGTCTCTACTAAAAATACAAAAATTAGCCAGTCATGGTGGCATGTATCTGCAGTCCCAGCTACTCGAGAGATGAGGTAGGAGAATTCTCTAACCTGGGAGCGGGAGGTTGCAGTGAGCCGAGATCGTGCCACTGCAGTCCGGTCCGGGCTACAGAGCGAGACTCTATTTCAAAAAAAAAAAAAAAAAAAGAGAGGAATTAAGGTAAGAGAAGGAGATAACAACATTTCAACCCCTGGATCCAGCCAGGGTTGCAGATAATCTTCTCCTTAACGAGAAGCTTTTTTGTTGTTGTTGTTCGTTTGTTTTTTTAAGATGGAGCCTCGCTCTGTTGCCTAGTCTGGAGTGCAGTGGTGCGATCTCAGCTCACTGCAACCTCTGCCTCTTGGGCTCAAGTGATTCTCCCACCTCAGCCTCCTGAGTAGGTGGGTGCCACAGCCTGGCTAATTTTTTTTTTTTTTTTTGAGACAGAGTCTCGCTCTGTCGCCCATGCTGGAGTGCAGTGGTGCGATCTTAGCTCACTGCAAGCTCCGCCTCCTGGGTTCACGCCATTCTCCTGCCTCAGCCTCCCGAGTAGCTGGGACTACAGGCACCTGCCGCCACGCCTGGCTAATTTTTTGTATTTTTAGTAGAGATGGGTTTTCACCATGTTAGCCAGGATGGTCTCGATCTCCTGACCTTGTGATCTGCCTGCCTTGGCCTCCCAGAGTGCTGGGATTACAGGTGTGAGCCACCACACCCGGCCAGCCTGGCTAATTTTTATAGAGACAGAATTTCACCATGTTGCCCAGGCAGGTGTCAAAGTCCTGAGGTTAAGCAAGCCACCTGCCTCAGCCTCCCAAAGTGCTGGGATTATAGGCGTGAGCCACTGCACCTGGCCTCATACCTAGTTTTGATATAACAAATTTAACTTTTTGCTTAAGCTGATTTGAATTGGGTTTTTGCGATTTGCAACCGAAAAAGCCCTTAGTAAAAATGACTGTATTATCCCTATTATACACATGGGGAAACTAAGACCCAGAAAGGTTAATTTTCCCAAGATTTCCCACTTTATATCGAGTGGAACACTGGTATTTGGAGCAAAACTCTGCTTTATTACCTGTATGTGTCCATCTGCCCATCTATCCATCCATCCGTCCCATCCATTTATTTCTCTGAGCATCTTTCAATGCCAAGACACTGAAGGCAATTAGTCTTGTTTCACTTGCCAACTTCAATTCTGAAGCTGAGTCTGGATCAGGATTGGTAAACTTTCAGTAAATGTCCAGATAGTAAATATTTAAGATTCTGTGGGCCATACAGTCTTTGTAGTAACTACTCAGCTTTGCTGTTGTAGCACAAAAGCAGCCATAGATATATTTAAATGAATAAGCATGGCTGTATTCCAATAAAACTCTATTTACAGAAACAGGTGGCAGGCTGCATTTGGCCCATGGGCCATAGTTTGCCAATCCTAGTCTGGATCAATGGGGAAGACATATTATATTCTATTATTGGGAACATGAACAGGGAGTGCCCTTGTGTTTGCACTGTGATTGTATGCTTAAACGATTGTAGTGTGTCCTTGGTGTATGTGAGTGATTGGCTGTGTGATTGATTATGTGTCTGTGTATGTATGTGTGTGGGTAGAGATGCGTAGGTGGGTAAGGGTGTCAGCAATTATGTGTTTGTGTATGTTTTTGTTGTTGTTGTTGTTTTTGTTTTTTGAGACAGGGTCTCTCTGTGTCACTCAGGCTGGAATGCAGTGGCGTGATCTCGGCTCACTGTAACCGCCACTGGGCTCAAGCTATCCTCCCACCTCCCAAGTAGCTGGGACTACAGGTGCGTGCCACCACACCCCACTAATTTTTTGTATTTTTAGTAGAGATGGGGTTTCACCGTGTTGCCCAGGCTGGTCTCAAACTCCTGGGCTCAAGTGATCCGCCCGCCTTGGCCTCCCGCAGTGCTAGGAGTACAGGTGTGAGCCCCTGCGCTGGGTGGGTTTGTTTTCTGGCTGCTTTTTCAATCTATCTCTTTGTGGTTCTCAATCTCCAGGGCCTGCAGGGGGCGTCCAGTGCCTAGGGAAAAGGGGCTCCTGGCCTGGATTCTCAACCTCATGGGGCCTGCAGAGGGCATCTAGCATACAGAGAAAATGGAGTGTGTGGTTCCTGGCCTGTGGAAGTGGGGATCTGGCCTAAGTGGGCTGTCATGTCTTGTTCCAGAAACGAGCTGGAAATGAGCAAGAAACCAAATTACTCAACTTCTGAAAGTCCCTGATCCTGGGAAGGGGTCTGCTTCACTTCCTATCCTTTTGGAAATCCTCTATTCATGTCTGGAGGGTCTCAGTCCAGCTGGAGGGGCAGAGCTTGGCTCTGCAGTCCAGAGTGTGGGTGGAACATTGCACAGAACTTCTGGAGGTGATGGGATATCAGGATAGGAAGAAGTCTTGAGCAATAGCATACACCGCTTCCCTGCCTCCTATCCCCTGGAGCTTGAAGTAACGCCACTGCCAGGATTTCCTCAATAGTTATCTCCTCTATTCCCTGCAATTTGGGTCACTTCGAACCTCAGGGTGCCTGGGCCTGGGCTGAGCTTGCTTGGGAGAAGCTCAGGAAACAAGGGCCCCTGGATGCAAAGCTGAGGGTGACCTCTGCTGTGTGGTTGGAGATGGGGAGCCCTGGGGCGTCAGAGGGAAGTAGGGAGGGGAGGCTGCCTGAAGGAGAGAGCTTTGCAAAAAGAACCTCAAGGATGGGTGGGAATGGAGAAAGGACATTCCGGATAGAATGAACAGCAAGCACAAAGGCTCAGAGGAGGGACATAAGAGTTTGTGATTAATCCCAATGTAGGTGGGGTGGGGAAAGGGCTAGTGGTGGGAGAGGCTATATGTGTGTGGGAGGTGGAGTGGGGGAGTTATTTCTGGTCATATATAATTTTGAAAAATTCCTGAGGAAGGAGCCATGGGGATGGCCAAGCCCAGATGTTGCAACTGCCCTTAGGAAAGAGGCTGAAGTCAGGGCTGGGCTGTAGTAGCAGGGCTGAAGAAGTGGCACAGATACCAGAGACATTAAAGAGGTAGAAGTTGGGCTGGGCATGGTGGCTCATGCCTGTAATCCCAGCACTTTGGAAGGCCAAGGCAGGTGGATCACTTGAGCCCAGGAGTTCAAGACCAGCCTAGGCACAATGGGGAAACCACATCACTACAAAAAATACAAAACTTTGCTGGGCATGGTGGCAGGCACCTGTAGTCCCAGCTTCTCAGGAGGCTGAGGTGGAGGATCTCTTGAGCCTGGGAAGTTGAGGCTGAAGTGAGCCATGATTATGCCACTGCACTCCAGTCTGGGCAACAGAGTGAGACCCTGGAAGAGCCAGGGATGGTGTACAGATCTACTTCTGGGTTCCAGGCTGCAGAGCCAACTGCCTATTTGGGATTTCCTTGGCTTTCTTACAGATACTGGATTGGGCTGTTTTTGCATTGTTATAAAGAAATACCTGAAACTGGGTAATTTATAAGAAAAAAGGTTTAGTTGGCTCACAGTTCTGCAAGCAATACAGAAGCATAACACTGGCATTTGCTTCTGAGGAGGCCTCAGGAAGCTTACAATCATGGCAGAAGGTGAAGGGGGAGCAGGCGTCTCATATGGCAGGGGCAGGAGCAAGAGAGAAATAGAGGAGATGCCACACACTCTTAAACAGCTAGATCACATGAGAACTCACTCATTTTCGGGAGGACAGCACCAAGGGGATGGTGCTAAGTCATCCATGAGAAATCCATTGCCATGATCCAATCACCTCCCGCCAGGCCCCATTTCCAATACTGGGGATGACGATTCAACATGAGATTTGGGCAGGGACACATTTCCAAACTATATCAGATACCTTATTCCAAAACCAAACTCCTGATTCTCAACACCTCCTTCCTAGCTTGTCTTCTCCCCAGTTATCCATCTCAGAAAAGGAAGCCACCGTCCCTCCAGGGGCTCAAGCCTGAAGCCTGGTGTCATCCCTGGTTTTTCCTTGCCCTTATGCTTCAAATATAATCCATCAGCTCAGCCTCTTGTTCTACTTGTAAGTCCGTATTGGATTCCTCTTCTCTATTCCAACTGCCACCACCTAGGTTAGGCCAGCATCATCTCTTTCCTAGACTACTGGAAAAGCCCTCTGACTTCCCCATTCTTTGTACAATTAATTTTTCCAGACTGCTGATAGGGTCTTTGTAAACTGTTTTTTGTTTTGTTTTGTTTTGTTGTTTTTTTGAGACGGAGTCTCACTCTGTCGCCCAGGCTGGAGTGCAGTGGCGCAATCTTGGCTCACTGCAAGCTCCGCCTCCCGGGTTCGTGCCATTCTCCTGCCTCAGCCTCCCGAGTAGCTGGGACTGCAGGCGCCTGCCACCACGCCCTGCTAATTTTTTGTATTTTTAGTAGAGACGGGGTTTCACCGTGTTAGCCAGGATGTTCTCGATCTCCTGACCTCGTGATCCGCCCACCTGGGCCTCCCAAAGTGCTGCAATTACAAGCGTGAGCCACCGTGCCCGGCCAGTAAACTGTTAATGAGATCATGTTACTCCTCAGATTAAATCTTTCACAGCACTTATAGAAGAAAATGCTCACTCCTTCCTGTGGCCTGCAAAGACTTGGATCCTATGATTCCAGCCTCTGTGTCCTACCTCTTCTTATGCCATCTCCTCCTCGTCCATTGTCCTCTGGCCACACTGGTCATTCCTCCTTGAATGGCTGGCTTCTTCTCTTTTAGGTGTCCTGGTGGTTAATACTGAGTGTCAATTTGATTGGAGTGAAGGATACAAAGTATTGATCCTGGGTGTGTCTGTGAGGGTGTTGCCAAAGAAGATTAACATTTGAGTCAGTGGGCTGGGAAAGACAGACCCACCCTTAACATGAGTGAGCACAATCTAATTGCTGCTGGCAATATATGCAGGCAGAAAAATGTGAAAAGAGAGACTGGCCTAGCCTCCCAGCCTACATCTTTCTCCCGTCCTGGATGTTTCCTGGCCTTGAACGTTGGACTCCAAGTTCTTCAGTCTGGGGACTCGGACTGGCTCTCCTTGCTCCTCAGCCTGCAGACGGCCTATTGTGGGACCTTGTGATCATGTGAGTTAATACTTACTAAACTCCCCCCCTTTATATATTTCTTTCTTTCCTTTCTTCCTTCCTTGCTTCTTTCCTTCCTTCCTTCCTTCTTTCCTTCCTTCCTTTCTTTTTTCTTTTTTTGTAATGACGTTTTGCTCTTGTTGCCCAGGCTGGAGCGCAATGGCACGATATTGGCTCACTCTGCAATCTCTGCCTCCTGGGTTCAAGCGATTCTCCTGCCTCAGCCTCCTGAGTAGCTGGGATTACAGGCGCCTGCCACCACGCCCAGCTAATTTTTGCATATTTAGTAGAGACAGGGTTTCACCATGTTGACCAGGCTGTTCTTGAACTTCTGACCTCAGGTGATCCACCCGCCTCGGCTTTCCAAAGTGCTGGGATTAAGAGCCACCACGCCTGGCTCTTTCTTTCTTTCTTTCTTTTTTTTTTTTTTTTGAGACAGAGTCTTGCTCTGTCACCCAGGCTGGAGTGCAGTGACGCGATCTCGGCTCACTGCAACCTCCGCCTCCTGGGTTCAGGCAATTCTTCCACCTCAGCCTCCTGAGTCTCTGGGACTACAGGCATGGGCTACCACGCCCGGCTAATTTTTGTATTTTTAGTAGAGATGGGGTTTCACCATGTTGGCCAGCTGGTCTCAAACCCCTGACCTCAGGTGATCCGTCCGCCTTGGCCTCCCAAAGTGCTGGGATTACAGGCCTGAGCCATCACACCCGGCCCCTTTAGGTATGTCTATTCCATTATTTCCGTCCCTTTAGAGTTTAAGCTAACACCTGTCAGGTTTGAACCCCCTTCCTGCATAAAAGCCTAACAGGCCAGATACTCACATTCCCAGCGTCCCTTGCATCTAAGAAAGTCCAGCCAATCTGGATGTACCTTCTCAGGGCTGTGAATCAAGTACTAGTGATGCAAAGAAGCAAGGACCATGGGGAATCCATTTTGGTGGTGGCAGTAGAATTGGTGGCAGTGCCATTGTCTCTCACTTGGCCCTTTGACTCAGCAGATCCAGTGGTGTTTGAGGTGTCTGTGGCCAATTAACATGCAGTATGAAGCCCAAGAGCAGGTTGCTCACATTTCCAGCATGCTTGCTCCTGGGTCATTGTCACCTTTCCCTTAGTCTGCACCTGCAGCCTCATGGAGAGTTCTTGATGACCATTAACTCATAATCCAATTTTTCAGCTGGGTATATATTATTCTGCACAATTTTCTGGAACTAGTTTAGGGTGGATCACTATAGCATTAAGGCCCCATTCAGGGTGATCCTGAAAGACAGTGGCGGGTGGATCACGCGGTCAGGAGATCGAGACCATCCTGGCCAACATGGTGAAACCCCGTCTCTACTAAAAATACAAAAATTAGCTGGGTGTGGTGGCACGTGCCTGTAATTCCAGCTACTCAGGAGGGTGAGGCATGAGAATTGCTTGAACCCAGGAGCCGGAGGTTGCAGTGAGCCGAGATCGCGGCACTGCACTCCAGCCTGGTGACAGAGCAAGACTCCTTCTCAAAAAACTTCCATATTGTGGAGAGGATGATGTGTCAGTGAACGGCAGGCAGTTCTAAGAACTGGGAGCTTCAGTCCTACAAGCACAACTACCAAAAATAGCAGTGAGTTTGGAAGAGAGCTCTGAGCCTCTGATGAGATTGCAGTGCTGGATGACACCTTGAGTTCATTTCTTTTATATTTTTAATTTTTATTTTTGCCTGACAGTCTGAATATGTTTGTATGACACCTTGAGTTCAGCCTAGTGAGGCCAAGATCAGAGGACCCAGTCAACCTAGACCTACACTTCTGGCTCACAGAAGCTGTGAGATAATAAATTTGAGTTATTTTAAGCTGCTAAATTTGTGGTGATTTCTTTTACAGCAATAGAAAACCAATACAAGGCTGGGTGCAGTGGCTCATGCCTGTAATCTCAACACTTTGGAGGACAAGGTGGGCAGATCACCTGAGGTCAGGAGTTTGAGACCAGCCTGGCCAACATGGTAAAACCCCATATCTACTAAAAATACAAAAATTAGCCAAGCATGGTGGGGGGTGCCTGTAGTCCCAGCTACTCAGGAGGCTGAGGCGGGAGAATTGCTTGAATCTGGGAGGCGGAGGTTGCAGTGAGCCGAGATCGCACCACTGCACTCCAGTCTGGGTGACCGAGGGAGACCCTGTCTCAAAAAATAAAATAAAATAAAATAAAATAAGAAAACCAATACAAGAAGAGGATAATAAATGTCAGCTAAGTCCCAGAACCAGTTGCAGAACTACTGATTGTAACTTTTATCCATATTCCCTTCCTTGTGAAATGTGTCTATTTTTCTGTTCTTTAACTGACTCCTCTTTTCTTTTATCCTCCTTTATTGCATTCTTGAATATAGGTTGTGGTGGTATTACTACTACTCAGCAAGATTCTGGTTTTACTTCTCATCTTGGGAGTTACCACCTCGATGTTAGGTATGGCTGTGTGACCCACTTTGGCCAATAAAATGTGAACAGAAATGGCATATGTCACTTGTGGACAAAAACATTTAAGCAAGAATTTCCCTTGCTGTCTTCCTTGACTGGAGCGACCATGGAAGCCTGTGTTGAGATGAAGAAGCTTGCCAAAAGATCAAAACACTTGAAAACTTGAGCAGCCACATGGACTACAGCTGTGCTGGAGACTTGCCTGGACCCACAGCAGGCTTGGTACGCATGGGGAATAGAATTTTGTTGCATTATGCTCCTCAGATTTGGATGCCATTTGTTATTACAGCATTACCTAGCCTATTCTGACCAATCAGGTGTGTTGGTGGTGGTTACCAGCTGTTAGAAAATAGAGATGTAAGATTACAATAAAACTGGAGGGGGAAAACATGTCACCCCAATATCTTGGATTTAGAATCAGATGTTGCTATGGAATGAATTGTGTCCCCCCCAAATTCGTATGTGACCCTAAATGTGACTGTATCTGAAGATGGGGTCTTTAGGAGGTAATTAAGGTTAAATGATGCCAGATGTGGTGGCTCACACCTGTAATCCCAGCCCTTTGGGAGACCGAGGTGGGTGGATCACCTGAGGTCAGGAGTTCAAGACCAGCTTGGCCAACATGGTGAAGCCCTGTCTCTACTAAAAATACAAAAATTAGCTGGGTGTGGTGGTGTGTACCTGTAGTCCCAGCTACTTGGGAGGCTGAGGCAGGAGAATTGCTTGAACCTAGGAGGTGGAGATTGCATTGAGCCAAGATCATGCCACTGTACTCCAGCCTGGGTGACAGAGTGAGACTCCATCTCAAAAAAGAAGAAAAAAAAGAGGTTAAATGAGGTCATAATCCGATAGGAGTATAGACTTAGAAGAAGAGGAAGGGACCTCTCTTTGTCTCTCTCTGTCACATAGTAAGAAGGCGGCTGGCTGGTTGCAAGCCACACAAAAAGCCCTCACCAGAAAGTGACTATCTTGGCACTTTTTTTTTTGACGCAGGGTCTTGCTGTTGCCCAGGATGGAGTGCAGTGTCATGATCACGGCTCACTGCAGTCTCAACCTCCCAGGCTCGAGAGTTCCTCCCAGCTCAGCTTCCCAAGTAACTGGGACTACAGGCACCTGCCACCACACCTGGCTAATTATTTCTTTTTTGTTTGTAGAGCCATTGCCCAGACTGGTCTCAAATTCCTGGGCTGAAATGATCTTCCTGCTTTGGCCTCCCAAAGTGCAGGGATTACAGTCATGAGCCACTGAGCCTGGCCCATCTTAGCACTTTTGATCATGGACTTCTAACCTTCAGAACTGTGAGAAAATAAATTTCTGTTGTTTAAGCTACACAGTCTATGGTATTTTGTTATGACAACCTGAACAGACTAAGATGGATGTGGTAATTTCTAAGGCTCTGAGTTGTCTGTCTTTGGGGAGGGGTGAATTTTTTTTGGCTGTATAAACAAAGGTGATATTATGTTAGGTGATACTCTTAATTTTCTAAGAAGTCTAGGGTTTGGGAAGAAGGATGTATGTTGATCTTGGATAGCCATAGTGTGGACTATAGAGATATTTATTATTATTATTTTCATTGCCCACAAAGTTAGCCCCTTTCTGTGTTTGAGAAATTTCCTATTATATTACTCTTGGTTACTGGTAGACTTTGCTTTCCATCATAGAATCTCCAAAGGTCACATACTAATTTTCCCAGCCCCCTCTGCACTAGGACTTGGACACATGACCTAGGCTTTGCTAATCATAAGACTGCGAATAGGAAACTAGTAGTGATGTGAAGGAGTGGGATTATTAGAGAATCCATTTTTGGTGGTGGTAGCAGTGGTGGTGAAAGTGATGTCTATTTTACAGGGGCAGCTGTAGCTATGATTCCAGAGGTGGCATCTGGCAGGCTGACCACCTAACACTGGTGAAGCTTGGGGCAATAGTACAAATGGAGGCCCACTATCTAAATATTTAAAAGGTAAAAATCAAGCGAACAAGTTGTCAAATAAAAAATGTGTCTGTCTTCCTTACCTTGAAAAATATACTTTCTTTCTTTCTCTTTTTTTTCTTTTTGTTTTTTTGAGACGGAGTTTTGCTCTGTTGCCCAGGCTGGAGTGCAATGGCACGATCTCAGCTCACTGCAACCTTTGCCTCCTGGGTTCAAGAGATTCTCCTGCCTCAGCCTCCCAAGTAGCTGGGATTACAGGCATGCGCCACCATACCTGGCAAATTTTTGTATGTTTAACAGAGAAAGGGTTTTGCCATGTTGGCCAAGCTGGTCTCGAACTCCTGACCTCAGGTGACCCACCCACCTTGGCCTCCCAAAGTGCTGGGATTAAAGGCGTGAGCCACCATGCCCAGCCAAAAAATATACTTTCAAAACAACTTGGAGGCTAGGTTCAAGTTGAGAATTCTTGAACTCCTTGGAGATCCATGATGGAATGAGGTGGTAAGGGGAGAGCCCATCACTAGCCCTCCACTTGTCCCTCTCCTCTTCCTATCCACAGTTCTATCCTGCACCATGAAGGGTCTCATGTGTCTGGGTGTAAACGCTCCAGCCCCATACATACAAGCTCCTTCTACATTCCCTGTAAATAGCTACTTCTTGGCTACCCTCTGGACCTGGTAGTGTGTATATCAGTAACATAGTCTATCCTAGGAAGAACAAATCTGAGGAAGAGGCCCATAATGATATTGGAAGCTACTTGGGGGCATTTGGGCAGGAAATTCTCTGTTTTTCAATTCCTGAAATGTGGTCTAGAAGAAAAGAATGAGTTCTGGGTGGGTACTCCCTTGGTCCTGTGGACTTTTTTTTCCTGTGTCCAGAGATATGATTAGAGGAGGGCCAGATCAGGGTCATCTACAACATGGGATGCAGGGCAAAGGCTCCAGTTGTCTGGATATAAGCATTGTCCTGGCCACTTGGCATCCCCTTTTGGTGGTGCCACCATGCTGTCTTGGAGGCCTGTCTGGACCATCTGTACTGTACTGTATGCTCTGGGAGTGGTTCTGGCTGCCTAGGCTCACTTATTCTTGCTATTTTCTGCATCTTCCCAGGATCTTTTTATAATAAACTCCTTTTCTGTTGGAATCAGCCATTGAGTTTCAGTGGCTTGCAAGCAAGAATCCTGATCAACACTTGTTTATTTGCCTTTTGTTTTTGGAGGAGAGGGGGAAGCTTCATGAAGACCAAGACCGTATCTGTCTTGTTCACTATCGTATCACCAGCACCTAGAATAGTGCCTGGCATGAATAAGTGTTCTGGGTTGCAGACAATGATGAGGCATCACTTTAGACACGAGGGGTTTTCCCAGGGCTGGAAACCTATGTGATGGCAGCGCTGAGACTGCTGGGGGCCCTACACTAACATTCAGAGTGATACTCTGGCACTCAGTGCTGCCATACCAGGAGCCATTTATGTAGACTACAGAGAGGATGGTGCCCCCTGGAGGTGTGCAGTGCTGCTGTCCTGCCTGACAGGTTTAAGTGTTCCTGACAGTGGTGGGGTTTCCTGAGAGGAATGGTGGCTTGATAGTAACGGGGGGACCTTGACATTAATGGGTGTCCTGTCAGCAATGAGGACATAATAGGCATTGGGACATCCTGTCAGGGATGGGGGTTCCTCAACTGATGAGCACTTTACAGTGTTGAGGCCCTGAAAGAAGGGCTGGCTTCCTCTTGGGAGAGGACCCTTGAAATGATGGTTTGACAGGAATGAGGTCGACGTGGTGATTGGGGTTTGGATGGTGTTAGGCTCAGATTTCCAGGGACTGGGATTCTGAGATCAAAAGCCCTAGGAGATCTGGTTGTCCCAGAATGGTAGTGTTCCTGCGGCTGGGGTGAAAGCTCTCCCACCTCTGCCAGGTTGGAGCCGAGGGCGGCTCACATCTTCTGCATCCCCCTGGAGCCACGGGGAAGACCCAAAGGCCCTAGAAGTAGGGTGGGGAGGCCTGATTCCCTCATCTACCCTGATCCTTAGAGGTTCTGTCCCTGCTCTTTTCCTCCAACCTTGCCCTGCCTGCCCCTGGCCCCTTGGGAGATGGAAGTGTCTCTCAGAAATGGACCTTTTGAGAGTTGATGCTGCCTTGCTGCCCTCAGATGCTTTGCTCTTCAGAGGTCCTCTGCCATCTGCTGATCAGACGCCTGGCCCCACTCCTTTCCAGAAGCCCTGCCTGTCACAAGGTTCCTTGTCCTGCCTCTATCCCTACCCTCCAGATCCCCAGAACTGTTCCTACATTCCTCATTTCCTTCAATATCACCAGGTCCTGGCATCTGATACTCCCCTGGGAATAGGAGTAGGGTGGGCATTGCTGTAGCCCAATCCCCTTCTCTACTCTGTTGTTGGGAAAACTGAGGCCTGAGTAAACTCCCTCTTTGAGGCTCTGGGGAAGTTGATGCCCCTTCTACTGCAGAGGCCCGGGAAGCTGGAAGCCCTCTAGGGTGTGTCTTTGTGTCTGGGTTCAAGTGTTAGGACCCCACATGTGGCCACCAGCTTCCTTTCTTGTTTTTTCCCCAGCTCTTTCTAGCAAGCTGAACTTTTCTACCCCAACTAGACTTCCCAGCCCCCCAGCCCTCAGTCCAAGTACTGCCCATCAGTCAGGCTTAGACTGCAATCCCAGCTTTGCCACTCACCAGTTGAGTTGACTTGGGAGGTCATTCTCCTCTGTGCTTCAAATTCCTTATACACAGAATGGTACTAATGAACACCTCATGGGATCGTTTGAGGATGCAGTGATGTAGTTCCAAGAAAGGACTCAGCTTGGAGACTTGCACATGTCCAGCACCCAAAAGTAGTGGCTTTCCCTATTCCCATGGGCCGCTTCTCCACATCTGGCCTTGCTGTACTGTTCTCCATTTGTAATTAGGAGATAGGTCAACTCAGAGAAGTGGTATGAGTAATAGTTCAGAGTAGATATTCTGGAGCCAAACTGCCCAGACAGGAACCCCAGCTCTGCCTTTTTTCTAGCTGTCCATCCTGGGCAGGTGACTTAACCTCTGTACCTCAGTTTTCTCAGCTGCAACATAAGAATGGTAATAGCACTTAAAGCAGTGCCCAGTACCTGGTAAGCATCAGTGGTGAATTAGCTAATACTCACAGCCATGTCTTTCCATGTGGACAAAGTCTCAGGGATCACCTAGAAAGTTATCTGACTGGAGAAATACCTGCTGAGTCCTACAGAGGGGCACTTGGAGGAAATTTCCCAATTAGGAGTCCTGAGCCTTCATGAAACTCTTATATCTAAGGTTTTCTGGTGGTTTCTGAGTTTCCCGTAGCCTAGAAGGAGGGGGTGACATGGAGCTTGCCTGCCGAGAAGTTGAATATGAGATGATCAAAACATGATCAAAACCGTATGAAGCTGGCTCTGAACAAACGCTCAACCACACAACAGAGATAGCTCCAGCTGTCTTGAGAACTGGATGTGCTCCTGGTGGGGGGCGGGGCATGGTGGGAAAAGGCCATGTTCAGTTCCATTTTTGTTAATCATATGTGTATTGGGGCTTATTTCATGCCAGACCCTGGCAGAGCAATGTTAGCAATGGAGTTGGGTGAGGCCCAACCTCTCCCTTGGGAGCTCTCTCAACAAGTAGGAGGGGGAGATTTTCATCCCCCAAAGGCTAAGAGCAACCTGAGCAGGGATGTCAGATACTTTTAGGGAGATATTGGCTGCTGAGATATTGGCCTTTAGGATGGGAGGTATCACCCAGCTGCAGGCCTTGAACCTGTAACAGATGCCATGTGCCCTAGAGAAGAAGGTGTC
Organism: Pongo pygmaeus; assembly: GCF_028885625.2. Classification (NCBI taxonomy): domain Eukaryota; kingdom Metazoa; phylum Chordata; class Mammalia; order Primates; family Hominidae; genus Pongo; species Pongo pygmaeus. Next base: position 22,524,311 of record NC_072386.2, on the reverse strand, counting down.
TATCTAGAGGCAGGCAACAAGGCCTCCACATCCTAACTGGGAAGCTAGGAGTCCACGCCACTCCTCAGAGAGATGACAATCTCTGGTGGGCTCCTGGCCCACCAGAACTCTGGATAAATGAAAATGCAACAATTGTCAGTGACTCACTCTGAAACAGGAAGCAGATGTTGATTAAATGGAATCATAGTGCTGAGAATGTTAGAGTGGGGCAGGATGCTCAGTTGCTCCAATTGCTCAGATTGCTGGGCAATTGTACCTGGCGGGGAGATACAATTGTACCTGGGCGGGGGTAAGACCCAGTGCCCAGGATGGGTTGGTATGGTTGGGGGGCAGGAAAAAGAGGAAGGCAGAAAGCTAGGATGAAAAGCATTGGCTGTAGAAGGGGTGGGGAGGGTTGCCTGCCAGCTCCTCTGGGACTCTGGTGTCCACCCCCTCAGATTTCCTCCAAGTTCTTCATTTCCCAGGCTTCCAGGGTCAATTGAATCCAAGGCACTTCACAAGCTCCTAGATTATTTTTCTTTTTATGAGCCTCAGCATCTCCTTTTATCTCAGAGGGTGGCCCCAGGGAGAGTTTTCTGGATGTGCAAGACTTTGTGGGGTGTCTATGCAAATGCTGGGGGTTTAGCATGAGAACCAAAGATTCAGGAGTCAAGTCTTTGTTTGGAAGGAGTCTCAAAAATCAAGCTCCTCTCTCCCGTCTGACAAATGGGGAAACTGGGTCTCGGGGTGCAGAGTGGAAAAGGAACTTGCCCAGAGTCACACAATGAGTGGGGCAGAGACAGGATCATGGGACTCTGGCCCAGGCGGTGAATTCAAGATTTGCTCTGTACCTCCTGGCGGCAGTGTCATGGAGGTAGCGTCCAGGGGCCCCTGTCCTGGTAGCATCTTCCTCAAGGCTCCCACTCTCACCTGCCCTGCTCTGTCTGTGTGTTCCTCCGATAGTCCAGAAAGATCACTTTTGTTGCTTCTGTGGCAGGCTGACTTCCTCTAAATGTCACTGGCACTGAGAAGGATTTCAGGCAATGTGCTCCCCTCCCATGTGCATTTGTCCTCTGAGACACCAGCCTGCTGGGATGCAGGGCACGGGGTCCACAGCTGGGAGACCTAGAACGCCATGGCTGGCTGGCTTGGTGGGTGGATGAAAGAATGGCTGGGTGGGAAGTGGGTGAGTGGACAGTTGGCTGGATGAAGGTCTGATGAATGCAGAAACAGCTGAATGAATGGATGCATGGATGCATGAATGGATGGGTTATTGCAGCTGTTCTTGAAAACTATCCCTATCCCTCCCACCCACCTGGTATCCCAGGTGATTCTGAGACCTGGGATACCCAAGGTTTTGAGCACCTGCATCTGGGAGCAGACGAGAGGAAGAGGATGTCATGCTCTCAGTGAGGAGGGGCTGCCACAACTCCCTCACCATTTCTCCCATTTCAAGTCCTGGTTTTGTGGCTGGCTGAGGTATACCTGGTATAATGACCTCTCTTCCCAGGCAAGGGTGCTTAATCTGGCCTCCTTGCTGTCATCAGACCCCAGTGGCACAGACTTGTCACTTCCAGCTGGAGAGGCCCTTAGAGAACACCGTCTGGAGGCTAGCCTGCTTCCCCAGGGCACTTCTCAAGTACGAGGTGCTCACTCTGTACAGAGAAGCCCTGTGGGATGCTCCAAGAGTCACACGGCTCTCATCTCCCAGAGCTGAGATTCCTTTCTGGTCTCATCTGGGGAGATGTCTCTGGTCTCAGTGTTGCCTTTGAGCCCTGGAGCCCATGTAGACTGTAGGGGTGGTAGTAGGGCTCCTCTATGTGGAATCTCCTGTGCTTCCCTGGCTACTCCTTCTTCCACCCCGTGGGCCTGTCTCCTGTCTCTGACCTCTGACTCCAAGGTCTGTCTGTCAGTGTCCCTGAGAGGCATGGCCCCAGGATTGCAAAGATGGGACTGGACCTTGCTCAGTTTGGCTGAGAGAGGAAGGCTGGCCTGGAGGTCAGATTCTGTATGGACAGAATGAACAGATGGACCCTCAGCCCTGGCTGCTGAGCCTTTCCTCACATATTTATTCATTCTCTAAACAAATATTTATGGAGGGACTTCCTTGTGCCAAGCAGCATGCTGGACACCAGAAAAACAGTGGAACCCAAAATAGATGTGATCCCAGTCCAAGAACATGGACAAATTTGGACAAACCAGCAAATACAAGTCAGTGTGATGAATGCTGTGAGGGGCCACTGCAGGAGGCTACCTAACCCAGCGTGGGGTCAGGGAAGGCTTCCTGGAGGAAGAGGTGTCTGGACCCAGATGGGAAGCCAGGTGGGCACAGGAGAGATAAGAGTGTGCCAGACCAAGGGAAGGGCATGGGTGGATGGGTATTCTCCCCCCAGGCAGTAGAGCTGGGCCCTTTGCCCCACTCCACCTCCCCCAGCCGTGAGAGCTGGTTCCCCACAACTCCCTTCCCCCCAGTGACACTGGATCCCTCAGACACCTGGGTGCTTGAACACCTGCCTTGGAGAGCAAAGACTGGGAGGCATGAGACACTGGCTCATTCAGGGAACTGACCCAAGCTTAGTGTCGCTGAACTATGGAAAGCAATGCGGCTGATCCTGAGAGCATCAGGTTGTTAAGTGGAGGTGAGCGAGGAGACCCCCTAGGCCACAGAAGAGAAAATAGATCCTGCCATTCCACCTCCCACTTCCTATTCCTGTCCTCCTGGCTAGACAGCAAAGAGACAGCAGACAGATCTATGGGTGCCAGGTGGCTTTTTTTTTTTTTTTTTTTTTTTTTTTTAAGGCTAGTCAAGCAGTTGGAGTGGAGAAAGAACAAAGAAATCCGTAACTGGTTGTGATCAATTAGTTGTAAACACCATGTGGCTTTATTGGTAGCATTGCAGTCTGGGGGTGGAGCAGCTTTACTCTGACCACACTCACCCTCTCGCTCACACTCACACTCACACACACCCCAGGCCCTGTCCTGGCTGGTCAGGTCTGGTGCAGAGGAGCTGGAGGCCTGGTGCTTCCTTCTGGTTCTCGGTTCCCCAGCTTAGGTAATAATTCACAACACTTCACTCGGACTCCGGGCTCCCTCTGGTGCTGTCATGGGTTAACTGCTGCGGCGCTTCATCTAGAGGAGGAAGGAGAGGAAGGGTCATGGGCTGGAATCTTAGACAGGAGCTCAGAGGGAGGAGACAGGGCCAGGGAGGGCCAGGCTTGCCTTGGCTGAGGTCCTCTGCAGTCTCTGGATGATGCGTTCTACCCAGAGCTGGTCTGGGGGTGCACAGAGCTGGCGGCCCCTCAGTGTGGTGAACCTGGGGTGAGAGGCCAGAGAGAATGGAGCCCCAGAATCCAGCATGCATGGGGACCATGTCTAGGAACCTGCTTCAGGGATTTCCTTGAAGGGGTTGGGCTTGGCATGGAGAAGGGGAATAGGAAGGTGGGACTCTCAACAAGGGCTGAAACGGGAGATGAGGCTAGACATCCTCCCCACAACTCACACTACAGCAGGCACCCTGCAGCCATCCTTGATGAGAAGGTAGCGGAAGTTCCTCACGATGTACCCCGGGATGGGTTTCTGGGTCACAGACAGGCAGCAGTCTTCAGCATCATTGGTGCCACTCAGAGTTGGGGCTGGGATGGGGAAAGAAGGTTGACACAGGACACAGGGACCCTTGAGGGTGGCGTGGCCATGGCCCTAGCTCGGATTGAGGACATCTGTGTATGTGTGTGTGTGTGTGTGTGTGTGTGTGTGTGTGTCTTGTGGGGTGGGGGAGGAGTTAGACCTGGTATTCAGCCAGTATGCACTAATATGGCTCTGGCTCTACTGGTTGCTAAATATATTGTCATACTTCTAAACTGTTTTGTAAATAACCACTGCCCTGAGCCCCACAAATGACTTCCTGGTGCCCTGATCACCCCAACCTCTCTCCCAGGACAATCCAGCAAGTAAAGAGTTAATGCAGGTCACAGTGTGGGAGGGGCGTGGGGTGGGGTAGGCTGGTGTTAGGAGCCTTATTAATTGCTAAAATTTTTGAATATCAGCCTTGGCTTAGTGTCTGCCATTCTCCCTACCTTAAGCAAATCTCCTTCTGCCTGGGAAACGGAGGCAGCAGGAAATAGAGCTTGCACAGCCATAGGCCCCAGGATGTGCTAAGAGACACACCCGCGTTGGGATTCAGGAGCACAGGGACACCCACACTTACAGGCACACATGCAGGGACCAGCCAGGCTCACCGAAACATGCAGACCTAAGCATTCACCTGAACTCACCATGTCCCTTACGTCCAGTGCCAGGCAATCTGAGATCTAGACATTACCTACAGCCAGCCCCCCACTGCCCCTGACCCTGACTCTCCCTTCAGCCTTACCTGGGGAAGTCCAGAGAACCAGCAGGCTGAGGGCCAGTAGCAGGGCCATGGAGGGTGAACAGAGGCAGGCCAATGGCGAATATGTGAGCGCGAGCTGTCTGGGTGTGCGCAGGATCTGTGTGAGGCTGCAGGGCGACTGGGATGCAGGGGTGAAATGCAAGGTGTGAGTGATGTGAGGCTGGGAATGTGAGCCCTGCAGCTGACTCCTATTTATGGCCAGAGCTTCACTTTCTCTGCCTGAAATTCCCCTTCACGTCCCATTCTGTGATTCCCCGGTTACCCCCCTCTTTCCGGCAGAACCTCACCCCGCCCCCCTTCTTCCCCTGCAGTTGCCCTTTCCTTCTGCTTTCCTTGGCTCCTGCTCTGAGAACTTAAGTCTGCAGTCTGGCCCAGTAAAGGGGCTGTGCACTGTTTCTCCAGCGAGAGGGATTGCCCTGTCATCCCACTGGGGGCATTTGAATCATCAACCATGAAGCTGGGGTTCAGAAGTGACGGTCAAAGGTAGGGGCCACGGTGAGGAACTGTGCTCCCTTCCTTAGGTTTATCCCTTGTCCTCACTGGTGCTTCTTTCTTGGGAGGCTGGTGGTGAAGAAGGCTCACTGGCACCCTCGGGACAACCATGAGAGCCTGGGGTGGCCTCCAAGGTCATCACAGTGCCTGCCCACCCACCATGTGGGAACCAGTCCTTCCCTTGGGGCAAGCAGAGCTGAAAGGCCAGGTACCTTGGGAGGAGACCCAGGACCCCCATCCCACATCTCAGGCCTCTGGGGCTCAGCAAACCCTCCCCTTCCTCTATTTACCGTTTTCCTATGTCCAACACCTGAGTCAAAGGAACAGCTGGAGGGAGCCTGGCTTGGAATAGCCCCCTTCATTTTCCCCCTTTTCTCAGTCCTGGGAACCAAGAGGGGATTTCTAAGGAGAGGGGCTGGCCAGCTCATATTCAGACAAATCTTAAAATTTCAAGGAATTGGCTGATGGGGGAGGGGACAAGTGACTTCCCATCCTTATGAGAAAGGTCAGAAGAGAAGGCCTCGAAAGAGAAACTAAATATGAAACACCCATTCACCCATCGTCACCCAAGCCCTAGACCCTCTTTTGGATGTGGAGAGGGAGAGGGAACATTTTCCTCTTAAATTTCTGACTTAGCTTCTTCCCATTCATCAATCATAATAATAGTAATGGTATTTTTGATTGTTTACAATGTGCTAGGCTCTATGTCAAGGACTTTGCCACTATTACCTTGCTTAACTTTCCCAAAACAATACCATTGATGTAGTTTTTCTTATTTTCATGTTATTATTCTTATTTTACACATAAGGAACATGAGGCTCAGAGCACAAAGCCACACAGCTAGTAAGTACTGGAGCATGATTTGGACCCAGGTGTGCTCTAGGGTTTGCATTCTTTACCTCCACCCCACACCGCCTGTCTGCCACTTGGTCATGGCACACCGCAGGTAGTACACGGTGCAGAGGAGGGAGACTGTAGACAGAGCGCCTAGCTTGGGATTCAGATTCCACCACTTACTAACTGCGACAAGGTGAAAATTCTCCAGTCTCTGTGTCTTAGTGTCCTTATATGTAAAATGGGAATGGTAGAAGATCTGCTTCTTAGGATTAAATGAGGTACCCTGAGTAAAGCTCTTAGCTTAGAGGCTGACGCACAATAAGCTCTGTTAGCCATTGTTCTTCTTTTGTCCTTTTTTTTTTTTTTTTTTTTTTTTGAGACAGAGTCTCACTCTGTCACCCAGGCTGGAGTACAATGGCATGATCTTGGCTCAGAGCAACCTCCACCTCCTGGGCTCAAGGGATTCTCCTGCCTCAGCTTCCTGAGTAGCTGGGATTACAGGCACCCACCATCACACCTGGCTAATTTTTGTATTTTTAGTAGAGGTGAGGTTTCACTTTGTTGGCTAGGCTGGTTTCGAACTCCTGACCTCAAATGATCTGCTCGCCTCCGCTTCCCAAAGTGTTGGGATTACAGGCATGAGCCACCATGCCTGACCTTCTATCCTTTTATTCAGGTATCTGTTCATTAATTCATCCATCCACCCCTCTTTCCATTGATCTATCCATTCTTCTGTCCGTGGTGATTCTGGTTATTCTGTTTGCCTCAACCTATCCATTCGCCACTCGTCACGGCCCTGCTCTGCTCCCTGGAAGGCTGACCTCTGCAGATAGCATTACTCAGGGTCCCCTGCTCTCTGGCTTCTGTTTGGGGCTGGCCCATGGGAAACAGCAACAGGAGATCAGTGGTGGAAAGAGAGAGGCTGGGGTATTAATTCCCCAAATCCTTCATCTTGCTGCAGTTCTGGCAGTGAATAATTTCCCCTGTGACAGTTGTTCTCAAAGAGTAGCCTTTGGGTAGCAGCAGCAGCATCACTTGGGAACTTGTTAGAAACACGAATTCTTAGATTTTATTTCCCACTTACCACATCTGAGACTCTGAGGATGGGGTCCAGCAAACTGCATTTTCACACACCCTCCAGGTGACTCTGATACGTGCTAAAGTTTGAGATCCAAATGAGCCTCAGGGATACCATCAAATATACCTCATCACAGGAGTCTCAGGAGGAGAATAGAGAGAACAGGGCATTAAAAAAATTGAAGAAATAATGACAAAACATCTGAAATCTGATGAAAAGTATGAATATACATATCCAAGAAGTTCACTGCGCCCAGCCTGCTATGTTGTTATGTTTATCAGAGATCTTTGTTTCTTTGTGTGGCTGTAAGTTATTACTTTTTGTCCTTTTGTTTCATTCTGAAGGTCTCCCTTTAGCATTTCTTTGTTTGTTTGTTTTTTGTTTCTCCCTTTAGCTTTTCTTATGGGCAGGTCTACTATTAATGAACTTCCTAAGTTTTGTTTATCTGGAACAGGAGTTTGAGACCAGCCTGGCCAACATGGTGAAACCCCATCTCAACTCCTGACTCCTCAGCTACTCAGGAGGCTGAGGCAGGAGAATCCCAAGGCTCACCTTGGCTTCCCAAAGTGGTCTACAGATTGAGGCCCACTGGTCTACAGTGATCCTTTTGGGTTGCCTCCCTTCCACGGGTCTATCTCTCTTTTTTTTTTTTTTTTTTTTTAATACAGAGTCTCAATATGTCACCCAGGCTGGAGTGCAGTGGCACAATCTCAGCTAACTGCAGCCTCTGCCTCCTACGTTCAAGCAATTCTCCTGCCTCAGCCACCCAAGTAGCTGGGATTAGAGGCACGCACCACCACGCCTGGCTAATTTTTTTTTTTTTTTTGAGATGGAGTTTCACCCTTGTCGCCCAGGCTGGAGTGCAGTGGCACAATCTCGGCTCACTGCAACCTCTGCCTCCTGGGTTCAAGCGATTCTCTTGCCTCAGCCTCCCAAGTAGCTGGGATTACAGGCACACGCCATCACGCCCAGCTAACTTTTGTATTTTTAGTAGAGACAGGGTTTCATCATGTTGGCCAGGCTGGTCTTGAACTCCTGACCTCAGATGATCCACACGCCTCAGCCTCCCAAAGTGCTGGGATTACAGGCCTGAGCCACTGTGCCCAGCCTTCATGTTTCACAAACTTTTAAATGATACTGATGCTGTGGTCCTTGGACTATACCTAGAATAGTAAAGTAGAGGAAGAGGTTCAAAGGTTAGAAATGAGTGTTGAAATTACCTATTTTGTACACCTCCGAAGGGCCCAGAAAGATACTTTCTTCTTCAAGGCAGCAAGAACACATTAGTGAGGGTAACGCCAACTCTTTGAAAAGCACTGTGTGACTTCTTTAATAGGCTAGACATGAGGTTGTGAGATGCTCTCTTGGGACCGGTATTTCAAGGTGAATGATGGAATTCTTGCGTGGTAGAGGACAGGTGTTACCACGTAACCATGAGTGAGGTGAGTGAAATTACTATGAAATCTGTAGGCACGTGTGGTAATCATGTACTTTGCCCCATAGGAATATGTGGTGGTAGCTAATTAATCATGGTGTTCCTAGTAATGAAATACATGGACAGCTTACTAATGTTCTACTCAACCCATACAAGTGGAAAAATTCTAGACCTGGTAAGTAGAAACTTGATTTTCAGGTTATATTAAGGATTTACAGTCTTACCCAGTTCCTAGACTTAAGCCAGTTTCCCAGAACTGAATCCTCTTGATTGGGTGGGGGGCTGGGAGATCCTGGATCTCTTTCACAGGCGGATTCTATAAATCTTCCTCCTAGTCAGTGTTTTTCAAGATGTGGTGAAATTTCCAGGCTAAGGAGATGGGGACGAGCTGAAAAATAGTCATCTAGGGCATAACGTTAAAGAGCATTTTGGGTTTTAGAGGCAATATATACCGTATTTATATGTACTACTGCAAAATTTTGACTGGATATTGCATAAAGGCTCATAAAGATGACAGGTTTTTTTTTTTTTCTTTTTTGAGATGGAGTTTCACTCTTGTTTGCCCAGGCTGGAGTGCAATCGCGCGATCTCAGCTCCCAGGTTCAAGTGATTCTCCTGCCTCAGCCTCCTGAGTAGCTAGGACTATGTGCATGCACCACCACACCTGGCTAATTTTGTCTTTTTAGTAGAGATGGGGTTTCTCCGTGTTGTTTAGGTTGGTCTTGAACTCCCGACCTCAGGTGATCCACCTGCCACGGCCTCCCAAAGTGCTGGGATTACAGGTGTGAGCCACCGTGCCCAGCCGAAGCTGATAGTTTTGAATGAGGTCCAGGCTCCAGGGAAAGTTGCCCCGCTGCTCTGGCTGAATGACCCACAAATCCAGTGAACTTCATGTTGTCTGTGGCAGATAAGGGTGTGCTGTAGGAGCCCTAATAAGAGAGTTAAAGCAAAGAATCTTAAGTGTAGTGGAGTAAGGCCATGCTTCTTCTGCTAACAGTTCTTTTCTATTTGAAAAGCAGCTCTTGATAGGCCTTGGGGCCCTGGTCTAAAACTCAGATTATAGTTCATCCAGTGACAATGTGACCTAAGGGTGCTATCTAAGCAAATCATATAGTTGGATGTGCACAGCAGCATTCATCATGAAATGAATTGTATATATGACACCAGACCTTGGAAGTTTCAGAAGGTATGAATAAAAGCATGTTCAGATGGCTTGGACTCCTACTTGTGTTGTTTTCTGCTTCTTCCTCTGATCACACTTACAGCTTCACGGAGATGTTCTCTACAAACGGTTAACAGAGGGTCTGTTAGGTATGCTGGCATTAGCTGGAAGAGACAGCTGATTACAGCCCCAACCAGGGATGGTCCTGAAATACAGTGGTTAAGGGAAGTCCTCTCAGTGGACAGAATTTGGGGCCGTATATTTAGTGTACACTTTGCCTAGAAGAAGAGATGGTCTGAGGTTTGGCGCTATACTAATTCATGTGCAGTGGCTGCCTACAACAACCGTGCTCTCACCTCTGTAAGTGGTCCCTTCACTAAATTCTTTTCCATTAACCTTTTTTGAGCATGCCATTTGTTTCCTGCCAAGATCCTAAATGACACAATCATATAGTGCAAAGCTGGTGGAAAGGTTTTAATTCAATTTCAATACCATCTGCCTGGAGTGCCTGTTGGGAAGGACCCTGAGAATCAGCAGGAAAGGGTGAAATAATGAAATAATAATAAACAAGGCATCTGTTACACATTCATTCAATAAATATTTACTGAGGGCCTCCTATGTGCCAGACACCATTCTTGGCACTGAGATACAGCAGTAAGCACAACAGATACACGTTCCTGCTCTTGCAGAGTTGTTATGCTAATGAAAGAGACAGACAATAAGCAAACAAGAAACATCTATACTATCTCAGATGGCAATAAGTGCTATGAAGAAAAATAAAGAAGGCAAGAGGGTTAGGGAGTATTGAGGGAGGCTTATTTTAAATAAGGCAGTCAGGAAAACCTTTACTAATAACATTTGAGCAGAGAGTTGACCTGAAGAAGGTGAGGGAGAAATTCATGCAGAGGTCTGTGGGAAGATGTTCTAGGTAGAGAAAACAGCAAGGGCAAAGAGGCAAGAGCGTATCTGAGGAATAGCAAGGAGGCCAAAAGGGGAGGGTGGTAGAGACATACAGTTAGATAATAACAGGGGCCAGATAACACAGGGTTTTGTAGGCCATTGTTATATTCTGCTGAGTGAGATGGGGAGCTATTGGAAGGTATTGAACAAGTGTGACATGATCTGACATAAACTCTCTCTAGCTGTTGAATGGAAAGTAGACCAAACTGGTGCAAGAATGGAAGCAGGGAAACCAGGGTGGAGGCCGTTGCAACAATCCAGGGAGGAGATGATGGTGCGTGGAGTTGGTGAGAAGTGCTCAGATTCTGGAAACAAAGTAGAGCCAATAGACTTTGCTGAGGGGTTCAGCATAGGATATGAGAGAAAGAAGAGGAGAGAATACTGCAAGGTTTTTGACTTGAGGAACTTGGATATGATTTTAGTTAACAAGATGAGGATGATTGAAGAGGAGTGGGTTTGTGGGGAGATCAGGACCCTGGTATAGACTTAAGTTGAAGCTGCATGTTGGGCATATTAATGGAAATGTTAAGTAGGTAGCTGGGATGAGTCTGGAGTTCAGGGAAGAGATTCTAGATGAAGACACAAATTTGGGAGTAAATGGATGGTATTTAAAGGTATAAGACAATGAGGTCACCAAGAGAGTGAGTGTAGATAGAAGAGGTCCAAGTTCTAAGTCCTGGACCTCGCCAACATGAACAGATCAGGAAGAGAAAGAGGAATCAGGGAAGGAGGTGGCAGTCAGGGTGTTACGAAGGTACCCACTATCACGGCAAAAAGGGAAAGGACACAGGCCCGGTGGGTGAAGGGTTTAAGGCACCTACCTACAGCTGTTGGTTTAGATAATCCAATGGGGGTGGGGGACTGGAGGTCAGGGAGGTCTTTGAAACAGTTTCTGATCACAGGTACAGAGGCATCAGCGCTACGTGCTTTGCCTTGTTCACCCTCTTCCCAGCCAAGTCGTCTATACAGGGTTCTTGGTTCAGCCTGAGCCCTGGGAATCTTCTTCCAGCTCAGGGCAGATCAACCCACTCAGCCCAACCTAGCCTCAACGTCTTTCAAGGAGCCTGCCCAACTTTCGTGCTCCCAGGTCTGGCCAAATCCCTGCCTCAGGGGTAGGAGATCCTGAATGCGGGCGTACTAGCCATTGGGGCAGGGGAGTCACCCAAGTCCGTGGTGGGGGTCGGGGTGGGTGAATGATCGTAGGGAGAGGACCCTGACTAGATGGCTAGTGTATGTCGCAGGCATGAATGTGCGTATCCCGAACTGTGTCTGTGGGGCTGTGCGCGACTGGGGCGTGTGTGCGGATGTGTCCGCGCCCGTGAGCGTGCCCATGCAGCTCCCCGTCTGGGCCTGCAGGGGGCGCCCTGAGCCTGGGAAGGGAGGCTCTGGAGCGGGGCGCGGCTGCGGCAGAGGTGTAGGCGCACGCGGCTGTGACCCCGCGAGCTCCTCAGAGAGGCTGCGGTGCGCGGGCGTCCGAAGTCCCTGGGCCTGGAAGAGCCTCTGGCGCCCTCCCGGCTCCCTGGCCCCGCCGTCCCTGGGGTCCCCGCGCGCGGGCCGGGCGTATGGAGGGGAGGCTCAGGCTGTGGGTGGTGCCCGCGCCTCCGATGACCTAGGCCGACAGTTACCCCGGACTAGGGCACCCCCCGTCCCGCCAAACCCCAGCCACCCAGGCCCCCGAGCCCCGGGGGTCCTCTGCGGGGCCGGCCCAGCCCGGTGGCCGGGGGAAGGCCCGTGTTTGTCGGCGAATATGAAGCATTTATCTTTCCCTCCCACGCCCCAAATATTCCCGATTTACCCAGAGCCCAAGGTGCCCAATGTTGAAGTCTTGAAATAATTACTGTTTGGCTTAAAGGCTGAAGGAGGGTTCACATCACCTCTGGCACTTCCCTCGCACTCGATAGATATCTTACACCACTCATTACGGGGCCAACGCTAAGAAAGGTTTCCTTATTCCACGGAAATGTATTGAGATGCTAACCGTGTGCGAGGCGCAAGGCTGGGGCTGGAGGATGAAGGGCTATAGCCTGACATGGGCGGAAAAGGAACTTGTCTTGCTCATAAGTGGACACAGGGAAACGCGCAACCTTTGGCCTAGAATGAGACACATGTGAGAACAAATCGTAAAAATAATTGAAAACAAATTGGTCCTAGAAAGATGAAGGAAATGAGAATAGAAAATTCAACCCCCACGCCTGTTTTCCTTTAGCAGACAGAGGACTGCTGCCAGAAGAAGAGCCTCCTGGTGGCCGAGCGGGGCCGTGAGCACCTCCCAGCAGACGGAAGCTCACAAAGCGCAGGAGATACTCCGAGCAGAAGCTGGCGCTGGCAGCTTAGGCCTTCACAAGTGGTGTTCAGTTATTCTTTTAATATTGGATTGAAATTTATTATTAACACAACCCATGATTCTAAAGCAAAAGTCTCAAGGAATATGGTAACAGAGTTTCTCTGGGGTGTTTTAGTTTGCTGCCAACTGAGAAATGGTTGTCTTGAAGAAAACAGAGCTGTCAGCTTCTTGACATAGCAGTAGACGTAGGTCACCAAGGTCACAAGGTCATACAATTCCCCTTAAAGTAGGCACTACTAGAAGAATTACAAATAGAGGCCTGACACAGTGGCTCATACCTGTAATCCCAGCACTTTGGGAGGATGAGGCTGGAGGACCCCTTGAGGCCAAGAGTTGGAGGCTGCAGTGAGCTATTATTGCACCACTGCACTCCAGCCTGGGCAACAGAGCAAGACCCTGTCTCAAAAAAAGAATTACAAATATAGGCGTTAGAAAAAAAGAGAGTTGGCAACTTCAGCATCCATAAAAATGGTAATCCAGCCCAAGACTGATGGCAAAGGATAGAAACGTTGATGACTTTAACAAAACAGTATTTTTTTGTCCCCAAATACAAGGAGAAGTAATGCCTGGATGTGAGAAAGAGAAAGTACTTCACAAAGGATACCAGCTGAAGCTTAAGACATATTTCACAGGTAAGTGATTACAGCTGGGAAACAAATTAACATCACCTTTCATAGACAACAAGTGACAGACCCCACCCCTCTGACTCTCACTAGGTCATTTGGCATGGTAGAGGATACCTAGGTGTTGTTCTGGTAGCCCCATAATTAATTTTTTTTTTGAGACGGAGCCTTGCTCTGTTGCCCAGGCTGGAGCGCAATGGTGTGACCTCGGCTCACTGCAACCTCCTGGGTTCAAGCAATTCTCCTGCCTCAGCCTCCCGAATAGCTGGGATTACAGGCACCCACCACCATGCCTGGCTAATTTCTGTATTTTTAGTAGAGATGGAGTTTCACCATGTTGCCCAGGCTGGTTTCGAACACCTGACCTCAGGTGATCCACCTGCCTTGGCCTCCCAAAGTACTGGGATGGCAGGCATAAGCCACTGCCCCCAGCCCATAATTTTTAATTTTTAAAAGAAAGGTATCAAAAGAAAGAACCCGACAGTTGTTGGTAATCACAGCCCTCTAAAAGGATATCATTAATGAGTAGGAATTGTGGCCAGCCAAAGTGTGGCTCAAGTATCCTGAAGGGAGGGGTTCTTAAGAAACCTAGTTGCTTACTCTAAAAAAGTTTTTTTGTAGGCTACTTTGCCTATGGAATAACCATTCTTTTATTCCTCTACTTTCTTAATAAACTTGCTTTCACTTAAAAAACAGTTTCTTGTAGTAAAATGTAGAGACAGCGTCTTGCCATGTTGTTCAGTCTGGTCTCAAACTCTTGGGCTCAAGCCGTTCTCCTACCTCTGCCTCCCAAAGTGCTGAGATTACAGGTGTGTGCCACCGCGCCTGGCCAACTGCTTACTTTGGAATTGGTTGCAGGTTCATAGGACTAACTGAGGCTTGTTTGTTTTTCACTGCAGCCTCGAACGAGTTCAAGAGATCCTCCCACCTCAGCCTCCCAAAGTGCTGGGATTACAGGCATGAGCCATGGCTCCTGGCCTGAAGATCTATTGGCTCTAATTTTTTGTTTTTTAAAGATGGGGTATTGCTCTGTCACCCAGTCTGCAGTGGTGTGATCATAGCTCACTGCAGCCTCGAACTCCTAGGCAATCAAGTGATCCTCCCACCTCAGCCTCCAAGTCGCTAGGACAATAGGCATGTGCCACCATGCCTGGCTAATTTTTTCTTTTCTTTTTTTTTTTTTTTTTTTTGTAGAGACAGGGGTCTTGCTTCGTTGCCCAGGCTGGCTTCAAACTCCTGGCTTCAAGCCAGCTGCCCGCCTCAGCCTCCCAAAGTGCTGGGATTATAGGCGTGAGCCGCCATGCCTAGCTAGCTCTAATTCTTTACTAGTCCCACCTATCCTCTATATCTGTATCAAAGAAAGAAGCCCTTAAAATATTGACAAGGAAGGAGTGAACCGGGAGAAGCAGGAGGAGATTCTGAAGCAACATTGACAAGTAGGAGTCAGCCCATGATTTCATTAGTGTGTGTGTGTATGTTATCATTTCATGGAAGAGATAGTGGTGAAATTATTTAAAAACATGGTATGGCCAGGCACAGTGGCTCATGCCTGTAATCCCAGCACTTTGGGAGGCCTAGGTGGGAGGATCCCTTGAGCTCAGGAGTTTTAAGACCAGCCTGGGCAACATAGTGAGAGCTCATCTCTACAAAAAATGAACAAAATTAGCTGGGCATGGTGGTGTGTGCCTGTAGTCCTACCTACTCAGGAGGCTGAGGTGGAAGGATTGCTTGAGCCCAGGAGGTTGAGGCTGCAGTGAGCTGAGATTGCGCCACTCACTTCAGCCTGGGTGACAGAGCAAGACCCTATCTCAAAAAAGGAGCAAATAAGAACAACAAAAATACATGGTATTAATAATTTTCTGGATGACACTGAGGAGGACTTATTGTTAGAAAATAGTGATAACTGACTTTTAAAGCAATGAAGTGCTTCTGTGGTGCTGTGATAAAGAAAAGTCAGGATTCCAGGGATTAAAATGAGTTTTCATGTTCAAGGAATGAAGATTTTGTAGATTTTAGAGATAATTCATCTTTAGGATTTTTTTTTTCTTTTTACATTTCTAGTAGAAGTCATTAATTGTTTCTCTGTTGGATACTGGCATATGAATATTCAGTCAATATGAATTTTTACTGTATTCACGAATAAGACATTAGAAATCCTTCATA
Organism: Pongo pygmaeus; assembly: GCF_028885625.2. NCBI lineage: Eukaryota > Metazoa > Chordata > Mammalia > Primates > Hominidae > Pongo > Pongo pygmaeus. The sequence continues at coordinate 22,508,851 of NC_072386.2, read as the reverse complement.
TTTATAATTTTATTTTATGCTTTGTATCTATTTTTATTGAAATATTTATGTGTCTCAGCAGTGGGTTTTTGGAAAGTTACCTTTATCTCCTCTCCCATTTGGGCTTTTGTGGGTTTATGCCTTTATTTTATTTTTAAAATTAATTTATTTACTTTGAGACAGGATCTCTCACTTTTTAGCCCAGGCTATATGGCTCCCAGGCTCAAGTGGTCCTCCCACCTCAGCCTCCTGAATAGTTGGGACCACAGGCACACGCCACCACACCGGCTACTTTTTTGATTTTTTGTACAGACGAGGTCTCATTGTGTTGCCCAGGTTGGTCTCAAACTCCTGAGCCGAAGTGAGTGTCTTGGCCTCCCAAAGTGTTGGGATTACAGGTGTAAGCCACTGCGCCTGGTCTTGGTTTATGCCTTTACACGCATACATGCACCAAAAAAATTTACTGTAGTTTTAGTCGGGGCTTAGTGAGAAGTGAAAATAAAGGCATGTAATTAATTTTCCATCCCTACCCTGAACTCCCATTTGTTTTTAAATTTAATGGTGTTGAACTTTAATGATTTATGTTTTATGGTTTTATGACTTGTTTAAGAAACTCTTTTTGGCCAAGCAGAGTGGCTCATGCCTGTAATCCCAACACTTTGGGAGGCTGAGGCGGGTGGAGCGCGTGAGCCCAGGAGTTCAAGACCAGCTTGGGCAACATAGTGAGACCCGGTCTCCATTTTATTAAAAAAAAAAAGTTATTTTATGCCTCGAAGTTATAAACACATTCACCTATATTTTCTTCTAAGTATATCTTAAACATTATGTTTTGAATCCATCTCATATGATGAAGAATTTGAAAGGCAATATCAAGATAGAGGTATTTTAAAAAGAGAAGGGCATTAGAACCTTTAAGAAAAACGAAAAGATGAGTGACAAAGGAAAAGTGCACTACTTTTGTCTGCAGAGAACATTTATATAGTCAAAATAATGTAATATGTGATAATACATATTATGTAATAGTAATCCACAATAATATAAACTGTAATTATGATCTCAATATGATAATATGATCATGATCTAAATATCATGGTATGACTATATTTAGAGGATGCAGTGACAGGAGAGGAGAGTTGGCAAGAGAGTTAAATCTTCACTTTTTATAGTAGGAAGTCATCTGGTAATGTTTAAAATAGGTAAATCAAGAAACAGAGGTATAGGCAAAGTACTTAGACATATGGCACTAAGAAATAGCATAAGAGTTAAAGTTGTAGGAAATGATGTTATTCAGAATAAACCTTTTGGTGCTTTTGGATATATTTTTTAACTGTGAGTGTGTATTATGTGATATTTTTTGAATTATGCATCAAGAGAATAAGAGAGAAAAGAGAAAGAACAGGACAATGTTTTCAAAGATGAAGGCAGACAAGGAGAGTGGCCCCTCATGATCTGATGGAATAAATAATATATTGTATGCTTACTCAGAGCAGGGCTTGAAGCAAATACCAGGCATGCAGGTGTGGCAGGAGAATTTAGTGAAATAGAGAGTTTTGTTTTTTCTGCCTATGTTTTTCTTTTCACTATAGAGTAGGCAATAGTTTTGGCAGGTCTGGGAGTGATGTCCTGATGGCAAAGCGAGCCTGATGTCAAAGGCGTTTTGTAAATGTCTTACACCAGGGGAAAATGCCAGGCATAGAGGCTCACACCTGTAATCCCAGCAACTTGGAGCCTGAGACAGGAGGATCCCTTGAGCCCAGGAGTTTGAGGTTACAGTGAGCTATGATCCTACCTTTGCCCTCCAGCCTGGACCACAAAGCAAGCCTTAAAAAAAAAAAAAAGTAAACTTGTAAACTTGGGGAAGAGGTTATGCCCTGGAGGGGCTGAGGAGAGGGAGAGAATTCTTTAGGACTGCGAAGGGATTAGTGTGTACATCCAGCCAGAGTGGGCACTGAGCTCTAATTTCTGTCTGTGACGGGGCAACTGACGGGACTGTTGAGTAGATGGCTTCAGGGGGTATCTGGGGAGGTCAAGTCCAAGCCCAGAGGCTGTCATATCTGAATTCTTATGTCTCAAATGCAGAGTCTAGGACTTGAAGAGATATACCTGCTGGAACCACAGGGGTCAGAACACTCACTGGTGAGACTGATGTCCAATGATGGGATGGTGTAGGAGGCAGGTAGGAGGCCTCCCTTGGGTCTTGAGGTTTCTGTGACCTTTGCATAACCCTTGGCAGATGGGATCCCCCAAGAGTGCCTGATGTTGAATTTCTCATCAGCACTCTAGTGCAGTAGCTTGGAGTAGGAATTAAGTTCATTTAAGGAACATTTCAAAAGTAGTATTTCTTGCATATCTGAGTTTATAGATTAATTTCACACCTGCTGCCCTAGGACAGGTAGGGGAGGGGCCCTGTCTTCACCTGCTGCAAGAGGAGCAGACAAGCCAATACTTGAGGATGTTAGGATAGGTGGTAAGTGCTGTGGCATACTCAGGCTCCTACGGAAGGAAAAGGTGATGGAGCAGCCACTTCTAGCTTCTGAGGTTCTTACCTTTCTTCTTCTTCTTCTTCTTTTTTTCTTTTCCTGAGATGGAGTCTTGCTCTTGTCGCCCAGACTGGAGTGCAATGGCACGATCGATCTCACCTCACTGCAACCTCCGCCTCCCGGGTTCAAGCGATTCTCCTGCCTCAGCCTCCCAAGTAGCTGGGATTACAGGCGCCCACCACAATGCCCGGCTAATTTTTGTATTTTTAGTAGAGATGGGGTTTCACCATGTTGGCCAGGCTGGTCTCGAACTCCTGACCTCATGATCCGCCTTCCTTGGCCTCCCAAAGTGCTGAGATTACAGGCCTGAGCCACCACGCCCGGCCTTGAGGTTCCTACCTTTCTTGCCCTTCCCCAGGATCTGTTCCCTTCTTTCTCACATTGCCTGGCCCAATCTGATGGCCTCTTCTGTCCCTGCCTGGAGGTAAGTGGGGGAATAGAAGGGTCTTCACTCTGGGGAAGAAGAGGTAGAGGAGAGCCATCTGAGGCCTTCCAGGAGAGGAGACTGATTCACACCTGAATCCTGGGGTTCTGAAAACCTGCCCTAGGAGACTTATTCCTTGACTTCAAAGGGTTTAAGGGGCTAACGTAGTCTGGATCCCAGCCAGGAAAGAAAGGAGGAAAAAAAAAGGGAGGAGGTTTTTCCATCTGGAAGGAGGCTGAGCGAGTCCAGGGGCCCAGACAGGAATAGAAGGAGAGCACAACAGCCCCATTAAACAAAGAGGAGAGGTCGAGGCCCGAGCTTCACTGAATAGGGCTGAAGCAAGTCCCCTTGGGTCTTTGCCTCCCAGGGGCTCTCTCAGGGCTGGAACTGTGCTAGGGCAGGTTTCAATATAACTTGTGTTTGTCTGTGTTATAGATGGGCCCAAGCCACAACTTCCCTCCTAGGGACCCTTCCAAAGAACTACCTGGAGGGTCTCATTGAATAGTTCCCAGGGAAAGGAGAGGAAGCCTCTGGGATATCTGGGGAAAGGTCTGAAGGTCATGGAAAAGATCCGAAGGTCACTCCTGGAGTTAGTGCAGGACAGAGTCAGGGTCTCAGAGGTCTGCAGAGCTGTTGGGTGTGTGTGCTCCATGTCCACCATCTCTCCATTGGCAGGATTCCTCAGAAGAATGGGTCCTACCCTGTCCATCAACCTCCCTTTAACTGCTTGGGGTGCAGGCACCTGAGAGGCAAGGAAACTCTTGGGGTAGGTGGGAACATAGCATTTGTCAGCCTGAGCTTTCGGCTCAGAGTGTGTGACCCCATCCTGTAGGAACTTTGGCATCTCGGTGGACATAAACACATGGGAACAGGTACTTGGGTGGGAAGACAGAATAGCTTTTTATTCAGTTAGATATAAATCATATTTACAAGGAAGAGGTGGGGTGCACTGGGGAGCTGTATCAGGTCCAGGGTCCTGATGATTCTCCTTCGAGGGGACAGTCCTGCTGCCTCCTCTCATGCTCCCTGGGAGACTCTCCCTCCTCGGTCTCTCTGGGCCTGGCCTGCTGTGGGCAGCTCAGCCATGCAGGGTAGAGCTGGGAATGCAGATGGGGTGGTTAAAGCAGGAGAAAGAGTGTGGCAAGGCCAGCATGGGGTGGCTGCTCCAGGGCCCCTGAGCATAGCCTCCTTCTTGCATCTTGGGTTCAGGCTTCAAGCCCTGGTGAGGCTGGTGGGGTCTCCAGGGCTCCAGGCTGCTCACTGGGCTATGGCCCTTTAGGGGTCTGTGACCGCTCAGTCCTGTGAGGGCAGAAGAGGGGTGTGAGGGGCTGACTGACGCTCCCTTTTACCCACATCCCTCAGATTCCTCACCTCTTGCAGCCTTTGGAGCCCTTTCCCTTCTTGCCAGTCTTGGAGGGCCCCCTGTCCTTCCTGCAGCCCTGGGCTGGTTTCTGTGGGGATGGTGTCTTGTCTAGATGCTGCATCAGCTGCTGCACCCAGAGCTCCTTTGGGTCTGCACATAGCTCTGCCTGAGAGCGCTTGCGGGGCAAGAACCTGCGGGTGGGGGCTAGTAAGCCTTCTTAGTCTTGCCCACCATGCCCTCCCCACCCCGTCACCAGCCTGTACCCACCCCTTTGTGTCCACTCACAGGATAGCTGGGATGGAGCAGCCTAAGCTTGGTTCCTGCTTCCGGTAGCTGCGGACAACCTTGGCGGGAATCTTCCTTTGGCTGTACTTGAGGCAACAGTCCTGAGCTCCTCCATCACTGCCTGCAGGGTGGGATTCACAGGGAGCCAGGGGCTGTTGGCAAGCTCCTACCCAGGCCTCTTGATCCCCTTAGCCCCATGCAAGGCTCCTCCCTGCCTTGGTACCTTGGGTCCCGGGGATGCCAGAGGCCAGAACCAGGATAAGGAGGCTCAGAGCCAGTGACTGAGCCATGTCTGTGGTAGAGGGTGAGTAAGAGGCCAGAGCTGCAAGTTGGGGGTCTGTGCGTGGGCTGGGATTGGCCTGCTATTTATGTAGCTAGACACTTTCACTTCCCTTAACTTATCCCCACTCCTTTTCCTTCCTGAAAGCTGGATCTGCTGGCACCCAGCCCCACTTATCTCAAACTAAATGGACAGTCCTCAGCTGCCAAATTTTATATCCTCATTAGTTGAATACGTCTGGGCCTGAGCCTTCCTTCTATTCCCAGCTACTGCTTTCATGCAGGCCTCACTTCTCTCCCCTGGAACACCATGACTGCTCCAGGATCCATACCCTTCCCCTCCTTCCAGCAAATCTGATTATTAAATTGTAAGAGTTCTTTTTTTTTTTTTTTTTTTTGAGGCAGGGTTTAACTCTGTCACCCAGGCTGGAGTGCAGTGGTTGATCTTGGCTCACTGAAATCTCCGCCTCCTGGGCTCGAGTGATCCTCCCACCTCAACCTCCCCAGGAGCTGGGACTACAGGCAAGCACCACTGCACCTGGCTGATTTTTCTATTTTTTGTAGAGACGAGGTTTCATGATGTCTAGCCCAGGCTAGTCTTGAGCTCCTGGGCTCAAACGATCTGCCTGCCTCAGCCTCTTGAGGAGCTGGGACCACAGGCACATGCCACCACGTCCGGCTACTGTTTTAATTTTTAATTTTTATTTTTTCTAGAGATGAGGTCTTGCTATGTTGCCCAGTCTGGTCTTGAACTCCCAGGCTCAAGCAATCCTCCTGCCTTGGCCTCCCAAAGTGCTGGAATTATAGGTATGAGCGACAGCACCTGGTCTGTAGCATAACCATTTTGATTCCCCTTTGCTTTCCTTTTCTATATATTTTATAGTTATTTTCCTAATGGATACCTTGGTGATTATAATTAACATTCTAAACTGATAACAACCTAGTTTGAATAATACCAACTTAGTTTCAATAGTATATAAACATTTTGGTCGTATATATTTTAGTCTCTTCTTTATATTGTTATTGTCACAGATTACATCTTTATACATTGTGTTCCCATTGACATAGATTTATAATTATTGTTTAATGCATTTTCCTTTTAAATTATATAGAAAAAAGTGGAGCTACAAACTAAAAATACAATACTAGCTTTTATCTTTTTTTTTTTTTTTTGACACAGGGTCTCGCTTTGTCACCCAGGCTGGAGTGCGGTGGCACAATCTCAGCTCACAGCAGCCTCGACCTCCTGGGCTCAAGTGATCCTTCCACCTCAGTCTCCTGAGTAGTGGGGCCACCATGCCTGGCTAATTTTTGTATTTTTTGTAGACACGAGGTCTCACTATGTTGCTCAGGCTAGTCTTGAACGCCTGACCTCAAGCAATTCACCCGCCTTGGCCTCCCAAAGTAATGGGATTACAAGTGTGAACCACTGTACCTGGCAATGTTGTTACTTTTTTTTTTTGAGACGGAGTCCCACTCTTTCACCCAGGCTGGAGTGCAGTGGTGCGATCTTGGCTCACTGCAACCTCCACCCTCCGGGTTCAAGCCATTCCCCTGCCTCAGCCTCCCGAGTAACTGGGATTATGGGCACCTGCCACCACATCCAGCTAATTTTTCTATTTTTTATAGAGCTGGGGTTTCACCATGTTGGCCTGGCCGGTCTCAAACTCCTGACCTCAAATGATCCGCTCACCTTGGCCTCCCAAAGTGCTGGGATTACAGACCTGAGCCACTGCGCCCGGCCTGCTATTGTTGTTATGTTTATCAGAGATCTTTGTTTCTTTGTGTGGCTGTGAGTTATTTTTTGTCCTTTTGTTTCATTCTGAAGGTCTTCCTTTAGCATTTCTTTGTTTGTTTTTTTGTTTTTTCTTTCTCCCTTTAGCTTTTCTTGTGGGCAGGTCTACTATTAATGAACTTCCTAAGTTTTGTTTATCTGGAAATGTCTTCTTTCTCCTTAATTCTTGCAGCATAGTTTTGCTGGATATATAGAATTCTTGTTTGACTTTTTTTTTTCTTCAGTCTTTAAATATATCCCCCATTGTCTTTTGGCCTCCCATGGTTTCTGAAATCAGCTGGTAATCTTATTGAGAATCTCTTGTACATAATGAGTTACTTCTCTCTTGCTGCTTTTAAAATCATCCTTTTGTCTTTGGGTTTCAACAATTTGACTATAATCTGTCTTGGTGTGGATCTCTGAGTTTATCCTTCTTAGAGTTTGTGAACTTCTTGGGTATGTATATTCATGCTTTTCATCAGATTTCAGATGTTTTGTCATTATTTCTTCAATTTTTTTAATGCCCTGTTCCCTCTATTCTCCTCCTGAGACTCCTGTGATGAGGTACATTTGATGGTATCCCTGAGGCTTGTTTATTTTTCTTCTCATACTTGATAATTTTAATTGTCTTATCATCAAGAATACGGATCCTTTTTTTTCTGCTTAAATCAGTTGTTGATTGCCCCTAGTGAATTGTACATTTCAGTTATTGTATTTTTGCTTCCAGAATTTCTGCTTGAGTCCTTTTTTTCTTTTTACTAATTTCTATCTCTTTATTGATAGTTTCATTTTGTTCATACACCATTTTTCAGATTTCCCTTAACTCTTTGCCCATGGTTTCCTTCAGCTCTTTGAGCATATTTAAGACAGTTATTTTTTTTTTTCCAAAAGGGCCATTATTTCCCAATTTAATTTGAGGTCATAATAAAATAAGCAACAAAACAGTATTTGAGATTTCAGCTTCTCACCCTTATCATCAAACCTCCCATCATCAATATTTATTGAGCATTTACAGTAAGACAGTTAAAGTCTTCATCTACTGTGTCCAATATCTGGGCTTCCTCAGGGATAGTCTCTGTCAAATTCCTGTCTTCCTGTGAATGGGCCATACTTTCCTGTTTCTTTGTATTAGTAATTTTTTGTTGATAACTGGGCATTCTGAATATTACAGTGTGGTATCTCTAGAAATTCAATTTTTTCACTCCTTAGGGGTTGCTGATATACACTTGTTGAGAACTCTGCCATCAATTTGTGGTGAGTTTTTCAAACTGTTTTTTGCAAAGTGCATATTCTTTGTTTTGTGGGGTTACTGAAGTTTCTGTTTATGACCTGACAAAGGGTTCTCTTCCTTCCCTGCAAAAAGGTTCTGTCCCTTTAAATCTTCTGATACACGTGGCTCAGGAAGATGCTGCAGCCCAAGAGGGCTGAAACCAAGCAAGCCTGTCCCTTAGGGAACCGGAAGACAAACCCAAATGCAAAACCCCTCATTTTTGGAGGACAGAGGTCCCCCTGCCCACTTGGTGGCCACCAGCTACTTCAGGAATGTGGGCTGCTATCCCCACTCTGTTGGTTGGTAGCTAGTGCATGCATTATGCTCTCTTCTGAAAGACCAGCAACCTCTCCCTTCATCAAGTACCACCCCGCCGCTTGTTATAAGTGTCCAATCAGGGTCCAGACTTCTGAAAGAGTCGATTCCAATTGCTCTTTCCACCTCAATAGTTGCTTTGGTGGAGGGACCAACCCCTATAACTTCTTACTCTGCCATTTTGTATGATGTTGTTTCTGTAGTTTAATTTTTAACATTTTAACATCTTTTATCCATTTGGAGTTTATTATGGTATATGATATGTGAGGATTATTGGGTCATAACTTAGAATCTGTATTTAAAACTGGGTTGGGACCTTAGAGTTGTAATCCTCACGTCAGAGCTGGAAAATCCATCTGGTTTCCAGAGTGCTAAACCCAGCAGCAAGTTCCTTACTTCTTGTTTTTTGAAGGATGGCTTATGACAGGATAGGGAAACCATAGGAAGAGGAGGAAATGAGTGTCAGGAGAGATGTAGTCAGGACAGCAATGGCCAGAGACAGAAATATTGGGTTGCTCTTGGGGAAGGATGCGATGCAGAGGGCATGGGGTTGAAGATGGAGGTACTGTTGGGAGTGGGATAAAGAGGTGGTGTTTCATTCCAAGGTCCACAGAGTAGAGGGGCTGGAATTTGGTGGCCTAGAGGAGAAATAATTGAGCTCTTGAGTCTGAGGTTTTCAGACTCAAGAGACCTTAAGGCTGAGACCTTAAGCAGGGCAGGGAGTGACTCTGCTGGCAAGAAGCTGGCGTTCCTGGAACAAGACTAGGCAAAAACAAGGAGATAAGATTTCTTGGATCTTTTACCTGGTCTACAGGCAGATCCTGGCACCAGAAAGTTTTAAATTCCCAGCTCCCTGGTTTCCCCACCTGCCTACATGGAAGTGACTAAGAAAGTAGTGAGCAGCCTATCTCTGAAGAATTCTCAGACAGATAGAATAGCATGGGCTTGGGAGGGGGGCATGCAGATAATTCCGAAGTCATATTATATTAGTTTGCTTCCAAACTTGGCTGCACTTCAGAATCACCTGGGTGACTTGTTAAAAACAGAGAATTAGAAGCAACACGCCAGACCGCCTTAAACAGAATCTCAGAATAGAGCCAATGAATGTGTATTTTTACCAAGTTCTGCAGGTAAGTCTAAGCACTTGGTGGGGTGGGGTTGGGAGAGCCACTTGGGCCTATTCTGCTCCCTGTCCCATACTCTAGATTGACACAGAGCCAGTGAAAGGGAACAAAGTTGGTCTGGGGAAAGGAAAGCTGGAGTGATGCCCCCCCCACCTCCCCTGGAGGAGGAAACTTTCTGGCCTGGCACAGATTGTAGAAAAAAAGGGGAGATGGCAGGGAAGAGGAGGGGGCTGTACCTTTTTCTTTCCTAAAAGCTTAGGCTTGCTCTCTCTGCAAGATACCTGCCTGTCTCCCTTACCCTTATTCATGCCATCAAAGAAGCTTCTTGTTGTGTCAGATGGTGTGCACAGCCCCCTAGGTCCCATCCCTGCCTGGTCTTCCTAGATGCAGGAATCTAGGTTGATTAGGCATCAACCCTAAGCCCCTACCTGTGAACTTGAGCCTGCAGTGGTAGAGCAGTCTCAGGGAGATGTTCCATCCTGGAGATATTGAGGTCTGTCTGCTTGGTCCTGGAGCTTAAAATCAAGGTTAGGAGCCCTAAGGAAAATGAAGGAAGCAGTAGGGGCTTTTCTGGAGGTGGAAACCTGGCTGGACAAAATCCAGTGCAGAAAACAGCTGCCCTGAGAGTGAGGATGGGATAGCGAGTCCCTACCCCGTCTCCAGTCTGTGAGTGGACCTGGTGGCGGGGGTGGTGAGAGGGAGGCACTGAAGCAGGGTAGAAGAGAGTGAGGAGCTTGGATGATGAGAGAGCCATTACCCTTTTCTGGGACCCCAAGTCTTCTGAGCCATTCCTCTGCCCTCAGCTGCTGGCCTGGGCTCATTGTACTCCACTGCCCCACTTGAACTCTAAGCTGGGTTTGGGGATTTGGAGCCTGCAGCTTTGACCCAAGCTCCTCTCAGTCCTCAGACCAGGCTGGATGCAGAGCTTGGGGAAGGGGACACAAAGACTCAGATGGCTGCACATCCGAGATGTGGGTCTCCATCTACAGTTCCAGTCCTCTGGGTGAAGGTGTTGGCTTGGTGAGCTCCTGAGAGTACCTGGCTACTTTGTGACAACCTCTGGGATGGCCTAGGTGCAGAGGAGTGCTTCACTGGTACCTGGGGTGAAGGATAAAGGAGGCACACATGGCTGACTTCAGCCCTACCCGTGATGATGAATTCAGCTCTAACACACTCTATCACCAGACTGAGATCCTGGGAGGGGGAGAGGAACTGTGCTTATTCACACCTACCTCAGCAGGCCCACTACCTCTCTAGGACAGGCACCTGGAGTAGACATCCTAGGTGTGGATGTTGCAAGAGTCTGGAAATCCCCTAATTGGAAAGGGCCACATTCCCTTCAGTCTCAGGCCCGTTTGCTCTTGCCTGGTGTGGTTTCCAGGGCAGCAGATGCTCTCAGCTTGGCAGGCAAGGGCCAGGGAGGGGTATGGCGGGAATTTCAGCTCAAGGGCTAGGCAAGTCCTGGAATAGGATTGGGGTGGGCTGGGGCCCATGGGCCTGTATATCCAACAAGGGTCAAAGGGCCTGGGTGCGTTGCTGCTCCTCGGTTCTCAGCGGAGCATTGAGCCCTCTAGAAATAAGATGCCCTGTGGACTGTGCAGCCATTACTGAATGAGCTACTCAGTTTCTGGGAGTCATAAGTGTGCAAAATGTGTGTGTCTAGTGTAGTTGCATGCATTCATCAATGTGTAGCTCTACCAAGGGTTAGGGTTAGAGTTAGGATTATGCTTAGAACAGCATTGATGTTGTGGTTCCAAATTGGATAGGGCTGGAATCATGGTGATGTTAAAGTAGGATTTGGAATTGGGTTTGTGGTTCCTGTTGAAATAGGCGTATCTTAGATGAGGATTGTGTTAGGGTTGGAGTAGGGCACTGCTTGCATTTAGGATTTGGATTAAGAGTGAGGAGATCTTAACCTAAATCCTAAATGATCTTAATCCAAGGAGATAAATTTTGTGTTGGAGGTTGCTTTTAAGTTTTCTCTCTCTCCTTTTTTGTTTGCTTTGTTTTGTTTTGTTGAGACAGGGTCTCACTCTGTCACCCAGGCTGGAGTGCAGTGGTGCAATCTCAGTTCACAGCAACCTCTGCTTCCCAGACTCAAGCTGTTCTCCAGCCTCAGCCTCCTGAGTAGCTGGGACTACTGATGTGACCCACCATGCCCAGCTGTTTTATTTTATTTTATTTTTGTACTTTTTTTTTTGTAGAAAGGGGGTTTCACCATATTGCCCAGGCTGGTCTCAAACTCTTGAGCTCAAAGTGATCTGCCCACCTCAGCCTTCCAAAGTACTGGGATTACAGGTGTGAGTCACTGCACCCGGCCTGGTTTTAAGCTTCCAAGCTAGTCTGGAGAGGGACTTACGCTTTTGCATAACGTGTGGTATTGATCTGATATAGATGACAAGTTGTTGGCTGTTTTCCAGGACCTCCACAGTTGAGGGGTACAGAGTGGCCCCTGCAGCTATGATCCAACTAGGGGAGGGAGGCATTCAGCTCCTGGGGAGAGGGCAGATCAGTTTTCTATCTCAAACTTATTTGGCCATGTAAACATTTTTGGATCACATCCACCAGCATTATCTGTCTGGGTACAGTTGTTCCCAGAGTCTTATTTGAAAAACTATGGTTTAGAGTTTTCTTTGCGAATGGGGTTGGAGTTGGGTTTAGAGGTATGGTCAGTAAGGTTGGGATTGTGGTTAACATGAAATTTAGGCTAGAGCTACATATGAGATCATGTCTTGTGTAAGGGTTTTCTAACTGGGGAACCAGGACCTGGTTCTTCATGGTTTCCTGAGGATAACGTGGACTAAGTGTGTCTACATGGTTTATTCTTCCCTTGTGTCTGCTATGTCAAAGAGTCCGAGAGTCAGGACCCTTCAAGGATGGAGCCCGCAGTAAATTGGGGGCCCTTGGGGAGATGGGTGTGTAGGTGAAGGATGAGGCTGCTGAAGAGGGCAGTGGACTCTCTTCCTGACCCTGATATTCTTTAAGAGCACACAGCCACATTGTTGAGACCAGGGGTATGCACGTGAATCCAAAGCTATCCTATTAAAGGACAAGCAATAGGACAGAAATGACACACCAGAATTTAAAGGAGAGATGAGCCTGGTCTGAGGTGGCCTAGAGGATTTATGGAGGAGAGGGGCTTTGCAGGATGGATTTGGACTGCATTTGTGTCTGTGGGTCTGTGAGATGGGTTCTGTGTGCAAACCTGTCTTTGTGTCTGCATGTGTGTTTGTGCCCGTGTCTGCTCGGGCATGTCTGATGCAGGGTGTTCATGGGTCCATGTGAGTTTGTCTTCCTTGACGTGTTTGTCCTTACTCTGAACTAGTTTCTGAGTGGCACGGTTGACTTGTGTCTTTTTCTGTATGTACCTGTGTGGTGGGATGTCTGTGTCCATGTGTCTTTGACTGTGTGTATGTGATTCTTCCCTGGCCCCTTACTGTATCTTCCATCTCCCCTGACATACCCCAGCTGCTAGCACAGTTTACCGCAAGGAGGGCTTCCCTTCCCGCCGTCTGGATTCCCATGGGTCAGTCTGCCTGCCCAGGGACCTGCCCCTGTGGCCTTTGTAGTAGGCCTGACCTTGGAAGTGACACATTCTGGAAATCCCCTAGTATGCTACTTGCTTAGCCACTAGCTGAGTGTTTATAGTGGAGGAGAGGGACAAGGCAGGAAAGGGGGGCAGTTGGCAGCACCCACCCCTCCTTCTGGAAACTGGATCTCACTGGCCCCTTCCCAGGCCCCCCTCTCCCTCCCCATGCTCTCTCAGGGTCCTGGCGTCACTGTCTCTGGGCCTGAGAATGCACAGACCTCTGCAAGCCTGGTCAGCCCTGTGAGGCATCTGGTCCTTTGTATCCCCAAGCACTTTACATGCCTGCTTTGTGCTTACCTCTCATATTCCCACCTGAGCTCAAGGAAGTCCTTCCTTCTCTTCTGTCCCTGCAGAGGACACAGGGGCTATTCTGGCCCTTCCATCTATGGCAGGCCTGGCCTAGACCATGGGCTCCAGAGGCCAGGTAGAGTATTCAGCCCTGGTTGGCTGGTTAAGCAGCAGAGACCCAGCCACCCCCGACATGGTGCAGGAAGCAGTGTCTCCGTAGAGTCTATTCCTGTGTTCATCCTGTGTCCCTTGCCCTCCCTGCCTGGGCTGCAGTGAGCAGGTATAGAAGTGAAGCAGTCACAGTCCCTGCCCTCAACAACTCAACGTTGAACACAAGTGATGTTGTGGAGAAGCCACCCTCCTCCCACTGCTGGTGGTCTATTTCCTGAAATTCCCTCCAGCCATTTCTGAAGTGCCCTTCTGGAAAGCCCAAGAGAAGAGCTCTAGAAGGTTGGGGCCATTCACCATTCACCAAAGACCCCAAGCAAGCACTGATGTATTCCTAGCATCTACCCCCAAACCTGAAGTAGTAAATTTTCTTTTTTCTTTTTTGAGATGGAGTCTGCCTCTGTCACCCAGGCTGGAGTGCAGTGGCACGATCTTGATCTCGGGTCACTGCAACTTCTGCCTCCTGGATTCAAGTGATTTTCCTCCTTCAGCCTCCTGAGAAGCTGGGATTACAGGCGCACACTACCATGCCCGGCTAATTTTTGTATTTTTAATAGAGACAGGGGTTTCACCACGTTGGCCAGATTGGTCTTGAACTTCTGACCTCAAGTGATCCATCTGCCTCGGCCTCCCAAAGTGTTGGGATTACAGGTGCGAGCCACCGCGCCTGGCCTGAAGTAGTAAATTCTTGAGTTTGTACTCTACATGTGAATTTTACTTCTTGCCTCTCTTCACCGTAGGGAAGATAGAAGGTGGGGTTGTGCTGGGGTTATGGGATGGGATGAGCAAAGCTTCATCCGCCATCAGCATCCTGCATGAATCATAGGCTCTGACCCTGACTTTGCTTAGCTCTCAACTTTGCTGAGAACTCAGAATCCTGAAGGTATCAGTTCCAGCTCATCTTTGCCCCCAGTTCTATGTCATGGGACTTTAGTTAGCGGCATGAGCCCATGCTGGCCTCAGGCAGGTGGGAGCCTGTAGGGAACCATGGGAGGGACCTGCTCCACCCTAAACCAGGATGTGTGCATGCTAACCCCTGGCTCCCTACCCGATGCTGCTGTGACCCTCCTGAGTCAATTCCCTTCATTCTGGGCCTCCCTCTATTCTCCTAGCTGTGTGGCTGCCTGCCCTGCTCCCACCAGGCAGGGAGGATGTGCCTGTCACAAGACCTCCTTTGATCTTTGGGGATGCTTTAGGAAAACATCTGTTGAATGTTGGTTCAGCAGGTTTGGGCCTTGTGTCTCTCTGCCCTGGGGACCATGTATGGCTGGGCCCTTATCCCTTAGGCACAGAATCAGCATTCAGAGCAGGGACACATCCATGCTTCTTTCCATCCTGGCTCTTCTGTATCCAAGCAGTGGACACATTGTGCTAAATGCTGGGGTCCTATCAGATGAAACAAGTCCTGCCATCACCTCCTCCTAGTGACGAGATGGTGAGTGATCCTGGGTTTCCTTAGGAACCAGGGGCATCCCACTGTCCCTCAAAACATGTCATAAAGAAGTCACAGCACTTCCTTCCCTTTTTCCAGCTCTTGGCTCCTCTGTGGTAGGTCAGAAGGGGAATGCAGAGGTGCCACCACCTGAGGGATAATAGCTGTCCAAAATCGATGTCCCTTCCATCTTCTCAGGGCAGCTTCATTGTCTTCCTGCTTCCCAATCCCCTCATCCCACCCATATAACCTCCCTGGTCCCTCACCTCACTGAGCACTAGGATGCCATCTCTGCCCTGTTTCTCCATCTCCAGCTTCATGCTCTTGCGCAGGCTCCATGCATTTAGAGCTTTCTCTGTGATCTCTCCTGCTGGTACAGTCTTCCAAGAGCACCTGCCGCACAGATATCAGCAGCAGCTTTGGTCACCTTTTCACCCACCTGCTTGGGATCTAACAGAAACTTTCCATGGTAACTTCCAGAATCTTTCTCCACCTCCAGCTTTCCAGCTTTGGTTCTCCATACGGTTCCCCCTTCCCACAGGCATGGTCCCTTCCCAGGTCCTCACTCATCCCTCTGGGTCTTTGCCCACACTCCCTTATATGTGGAGGAATCCTTTCTTCTAATCCATGAAGTCCTCCCCCATTAACTCTACCTTCTCTCTACCACCAGTGAAGTTCTGTTTTTAGCCAAAGCCAGCCTGTCAACTTGGGGACTTGCTCCCATTCCTTAACTTCTGCACCACAACATTGTTCCAGCAGTTCTCTCCTTGAGCTCCTGCATCGTTAATTTATCCATCTCAACTGGATGTTTTCCATTAACATCTACCATGCTATGTCTCCAGTCTTTTTTGAAAAGCCATTTTGGGTTCTAATGCCTCACATTTCTGTATCTTTATTTGAACAACCTCTTTGAGGAGTTTATATTACCCTTTCTAACACTAATTGCTCTCTTTCCATTCTCTCTCTCTCTCTCTCGATGGAGTTTTGCTCTTGTCACCCAGGCTGGAATGCAATGGCACAATCTGGGCTCACTGCAACCTCCACCTCCTGGGTTCAAGTGATTCTCCTCAGCCTCCTGAGTAGCTGGGATTACAGGTGCGCACCACCACGCCCAGGTAATTTTTGTATTTTTACTAGAGACAGAGTTTCACCATGTTGGCCAGGCTGGTCTTGAACTCTTGACCTCAGGTGATCCGCCCGCCTCAGCCTCCCAAAGTGCCGGGATTACCTGTGTGAGCCACCGCGCCCAGCCGTCCACTCTCTCTTGAATCCACTCCAGTCACACCTTCATCTCCATCATTTACCTGAGGCTGCTCCTCTTAAGGTCATAAATGATCTCTGTGTGGCTAAATCTAACACTCCTCATCTTAGTTGGCTGACTGGCAACTTTTCATGCAGTTGATCTCTCCTTGAAAAACTTTCTTGTTTGGCTTCTAGTATTTCACACTCATCTTGTTTTCCTTCCATCTCACTGGCTACTGCTTGTCAGTTTCCTCTGTTTACTAGTCCCTCCTTTACTTTCCAGTTTCTTAACATAGAAGAGTCTCAGGGCCCACTCCTTAGATGTCTCCATTTACACTTAGTTGTTTGGTGTGTTATCCAGTTGCATAGTTTTTTCTGTCTCTCTCTCTTTGTATTATCTGAAGCCAGGACCCTCCCTGAGGACCATCAGGCTTCTGTGTTGAGGATAAACTGTTGGTTGAATGGTCTCAGGATGAAATGGGGAGATTAGTTATGATGCTACTGGAGTGATGATAGCAGTAGAGAGGGTGAGAAGTGGGCATTTTCTCGATGCATGCTTGAAGGTAGAGATAACAGGATTTACTGTGGGTTAAGAAAAAAATCAAGGATAACACCATTGTTTTTGTCCTAAATAACTGGAAAGATGGAGCTGCCTTTCACTGAAGTGAGAAATATCATGAATAGAGTGGGTTTGGTATGTGTGATTGAGTGGTGGTGAAAGGTAGACAACCAGTTCATTTATTTTTGTATGGTTTGAGATGAATATTGGACTTCCGAGTTTATAATTTGACTGGACAATTTGGGAGTAATAGACTGTCGACCCCATGGGATCATGAGCTCCACTGGGTCAAGGCCTGTGTCATGTTCATTGATGTGTTTTGCATAGTTCTTGGCACGTAATAAACACTCAAATATTTAATTGTTGAAAACAAGATGCTTCTCAAAGTAATTTTTATTGTGGGTTCCTCCTCACCAGCTGATTACTTCCTCCTGTGGCACTACCACACACCTCATAGCCCCATTACAATGATCAATGCTTTGTCTGTCTCCACAGCCCTGACTTTGGATTCAACTAATGTAAGGTCTTACTATGCGTTAGCCACTCTCCTAGGCCCTGGAGTTACGGGACAGTGGAAAACATTCTGGTGGGATGGATGGTAAATGTTCAGAAATCAAGCGTGACCTTTAACTTCAGTGCACTCTAGATAAGAGCTTTTCTTCTTTGATGTGGATTGGTGACCCATCTGAAAGGTAAGTTAAAGCTCTTTCCCTAGACAGGAAGGACTTTTTAGCTTCCCTCACACCTTCCCTTAACACAATACAGCAGAGACAAGGAGCAGACAGACAATGTATTGCTGAGAAATATAGAGTGTATTTCTAGTGGCATCTGTCCCACCTGCACAGTTATGGAAATGACAATACTGGTCCTCTGGAGGGCTGCAGCAGTTGGGGAGCCTATAAACCCTTTTTCATGGCTCTGCGTGTTCTCCTTGAGCAGACCAATGTTTCTATCTGAGGTGAGGGTCAGGGGCTAGGTTGGGTGCCCTGGTTTGGTGGCACAAGCCTCTCGAGGACAGTGACGAGGGCAGTGGCGGGGGTAGCCCAGGGCTGAGGCAGAGCCAGGTTGTCTGGAGTGTAGCCGGAGCTTATTGTCTAGGGACTGGGGACCATCCAAGAAGGCTGGGCCCACCAGCTTCTGAGCAGGACGAGATTGGGCCTTGGAGCACCTTGTCGGCTTCTCTGTCTTATTTTTCCCTACAGGGCTCTTGGCTGGAGCCACGCTCTTTGCAACATTTTCTTTTCTGGTTTTGGCCACCTTCGCAGCGGCTGAGAACATGGAGTCCTCATGCCCTTTGCCTTTTGTCTTGGGGTTAATATGCTGCAGAAAACATTTAATTTTATTTCTCAAGCTAGACTCTGGAAGGCTGGGCTTCTTTTGAGTATGGGCTGGCATCACCAGCCCATGCAAAACCTGGCCTTGCAAAGTTTGGCCCTGCAAAGGCTTACCCTGAGTTGGTTGGCTCAGGAAAGCCTGACCCT
This sequence comes from Pongo pygmaeus, assembly GCF_028885625.2. Lineage (NCBI taxonomy): Eukaryota > Metazoa > Chordata > Mammalia > Primates > Hominidae > Pongo > Pongo pygmaeus. The sequence continues at coordinate 22,490,739 of NC_072386.2, read as the reverse complement.
GTGAAGCCTGGGGCACCACAGTCCGGGCATTCTCAGGAATTGTTGCTGGTTCAAGGATGACAGTTAGCTCAGTTTGACTGTCTTGCAGGTCACTGTCAGATTCTTTCTCCCCAGGGACTCGTGGAGGTAGCTGTGGGAGCTTAAGCTGAGGGTGATGCTGGGGGCTGTGTTGACAGGGATCAGCAAGATGAAAGCTACGGCTCCATCGCCAGGACCCTGGGGGTGTCTTGTTTGGAAGCATCCCTGCTGGCCTCTGGTCTTCAGCAGGGCGTCTCTCTTCTCTGGTTGAGGAGCGCCCAAACCCCGCATCCCCTTCTCTATGGTCCCTGGCTGCTTTGGTTTCCTCTGGGTCCTCTCTCTTTCCTGCTAGCATGGGGACATGGGCTGGGTCCTTGCTCTTGCCAGGGCTTTGGGGCTCAGGGCCACAGGGTTCCTCCAGGCTGGGGTTGTTCACACTGGCCTCTACCTGAACACAAATCATGTGGGCCTCTGTCATGTCCCCACTGGGTTGTAAGATCTTGGAGACCAAGTGGGCAGAACCCTGGGGTACAGCTTTGGAACTAGATTGCTTTTGGTTCTGCTGCACTGCCTTCAAGTCATTGGCCAGCTGTTCTTTAAGGTGAACCCCTTCTGCATTAGGGGCAGGAAGAGTGTCTGGTGGGATGGGTAGTTCCTGGAGCAATGTCTCCCCTTGGTGGTTTAGACTTTCAAGAGACTTCTGTGTGGATATGTTCTCTGGTGCTGCAGCAGTTTGTTCCCTGGACTTCCTTGCCCTAATGGGAATTCCCCATTGTATCTCTAGGACCTTTTTTCTCAGGTGGAAGTTTAGTTTGGTCAAGATATGTGTCTGGAGTGAGTGAGGGCTAGTAGGATGTGTCTGGCTTTCTAGAGGTAGTGTCTCCATTGTTCCTTTTGCTGGCACTGCAGGCTGGAACTCTTTTGCAACTTCTGTACAACTCTCCTTGTTGCCTTGAGGGCATGGCCCAAGACTTATACACTGTTCTTCAAATGAAACCATCTGAATCAGAGGCTCTGCTGGGATTTCCATAGGACTAGGCACCATCTCTGTGACGACAGATTGGCTAGTGACTGCCGGGGCCAGGGCCCTGGGGAGCGCCACATAATACAGAGCAGGCAGCCCCGACAGGAAGGCCAGATGCTTGTGCCGTAAAGTTGTCTCCAGTTTCTCAATGGCTTCCACAGACAAGACTCGGAGCAGCTTAGGGTGTTCAGTGACAGTACCTGGTAAAGCCTGTTGCTGCTGATCAAGGGCCGTTGGCATCCAGGGCATAACTTTGTGATGTAGGTCTGGGTCACTTGCTGTCTGCAGTTCCAGGAACTGGCTTTCTGGAATGCAGGTTAAAGGAGCCACTGCCAGGACCCCAGAAATTCTGCAGTCCCAGGACCTATGTACACAGGCAGGTATCTTGCCCTGGTGGATCTGTCCACATTTGGAGTCGATGTGGTTCTGCAGTATTGCCTTGACCTGAGTTAACAAGTGTGGCATGGGGATGGACACTGGGGCCACAATGGGTGAGAGCACATCGCAAGCCCCGTTAGCCTCTAGGGCTACAGGCTGGGGGATGCTCACGTTGGCTAGGGCTGTGCTGCTGCAGGACACAGTCTGCTGGTCAGTGGAGGTAAGGAGCAACTGGATGGACTGCTGGATCTTCTGAGGCAGGCCCCAGCGATGGTGAATCAACCGTTTCTGGATGTGGAATTCCAGCAGCTTCCGGGCATGCTCCGGGAAGAAGAGTAGTTCCCTGGTGAGCACTGAGATGGACTTCCCTGTCTGGGAAGCTGTCATGGTCTCAGGAGACTGAGCTTTGCCACAGGGCTCATGCTGCATGAGGCACTGGGTGTGCTGAGACCTCTGGAGGGCAGCTGGCCAGCCCCACTGAAGCTGGAGTTGCCTCTGTAGCAGGTGCCACTCCAAGGCTTCATACTCGGCCAGAGTCAGAAATGGGACTTTGATCTGAGCTCGTTGATGGTCAGATGGAGACACCCAATTTGGGGAAAGTGGGGAAGAGGGTGGGGCTGACTGGGGTGAAGTATTAGGGAGCAGTTGGGGGAAGGAAAGCTCATTCAAGAGAAAAGGATCCTTCAAGGGGGGCTTGGGCACTTTTTCATTCTTGGGGGGGCCTTGAGATCCCATGAAAGTGGCAACCAGGGACTCACTGTGCAGAGAAGGGAGCCCACAGAATAGCTGGCTGTATTTCTGCTGGAGATCACTCCCTGAGTCATTATCTTGTCCCCCAGACTGTGGATGGGGGCCACTTAGGGCTTTAAGGGCTGGAGAGGGCAAGGCTAGAGCCATAGGGTTTGGACTTTGCTGACAGTGGTGTCTTTGTTCTGGGTTCATAATGGACCATTCAGAAACCCAGAAGGTCTGGATGGGCTGGCCAGCCACACGTGAACACCAGGTCTGGAGGGAAATGGTCTCAAATCTTTGAAGAGAGACCTGAGGAGTATTATTCAGGTTGAAAGAAACTGGCTGGTCATTTCCAGGTTGGTAATACAATGGTGGGTTTGGCATAAGCTGCCTCAGGGACTCCTCCACACGTCTTGGGAGCCCCCACCTCTGGAAATGCGTCCATTTTTTAACATGTACCTCAAGAAGCCTCAGCACTTCAGGACTGAGAAATGGCAGGTGGGCAGGGAGGACCATATGCAAGGCCATCGGATGCATCGGGTTCGGGGTTTCTGGGTTCAGGGACAGCAAGGAGACCTGGGAATTCAAGTGATGCTGGCCTTGGTTTTCCTGGACAGAGCTGGGGTTGCTCTGCATCATCTCCTCCTGGTTCAGTGGAGCCCTTGGCTCCTCAAGCCTTGAAGAAGCCATCGTGTTTGGGCCCCGGAGCACATCTGGCACTTGAAATTCCGGCCCTAGGTGGAGGTGATCAGCCCAGTAATCTTGTATGCCATCTGCATACTTTGACTGGGCAGCTGACTGGGTTAAAGATTTCTGATCCGTTAATTGTGACAGTGTTGGGGTTACAGATGACAGTGAAAGCTCTCTGGTGTGCCAGGAATGAAACTCCAGACTCTGATCTAAAGACATACTAGACATAGACAGTGTCTCTAGGCAAGAGGAGCCCTGCAATGGCCCCGATAAAGTCAGGGAGATCTGGTTGTTCTCACCCACCAGCAATTGCTGAATCTCCAGAGCCATGGCATTGCAGATTTGGCAGCAGGGATCTGCACACAGGATTCGCCGCACACTTCCCTCCGGAGGAAGCCAGCCCTGGCTGGGAAGGGAAACACGGCAAAATTAATGATGGAGTGACATCTGCCTTCTTGGAAGAGTGTGGGCTGGAGTTGGCACTCTCCTTTCCCAGTCCTGAAAACCCTGGGGCCTATACCATCTTGTTGTCTACCTGTCTGCTTTCCTTGCTAAGAAAATGCCATTTGGCAAGGTGTGGTGGGCTGGGCTGATGGTCTGGAGCTTGTTGGGCAAGGACTCAGACAACCCATGGGAGGGCATGGCCCTCAGAGAGGGCTGGGAGTTGGAGTCAGTTCTCTGTTGACCTTGTTGAAAAGCTGAACTAGGAGAACGGAACCAGGCAGTTAGCTGATGGGGCATCACCAGGAACATCACCAGTTAGAACCCAGACCAGTCTCATTTGAGGCTAAGAAATCCAAAGCCTGTATTCAGTACTTCTAAGCTGTAGAAAATGAGGTCCTTGTGGGACTTCTGCATTCTGGGGTATTTGGTACCCCTAATGTTATACCCAGCATCTCTTGGGAACCAGTCCTGTTCTCTAGAGCTCTTAAGGAGAGGATAATATAATAGACTCCTGTCTAAGGAGTGTCCCAAGTACTGGCCTCACTGAAGACAGAACTGGAGGAGGTCATGTCAGCAGAGTCTAGCCAGAGTCAGGTATTTTCCCTTGAAAGGGTATAGCTTTATTCCCTTGAAAGAGTATAAAGAGAATAAGACAAGGATGACTTCTTTATTCAAAACTCATTCTCTTAACTGGGTAACTTATCTCATGGCTGAGTGCAGCTCCATGTAATATGTTTTATGAATTATACACTAGTAAAATCCTGAATCGTAGAACTGCTGTTACCCTAGCACAGAACCGAACTGGGCGTCTCATCTCTCCTGAGACATGTGAACCCCACTCTTCCCTGGCAACCCTCTCAACCAGTGTCCCTGCTTCCACTGTGTATGTCTCCCTCCCAGCCATTATCTTTCTCCTTAGTCCTGCCCCAGGCCAAGCCAAGAAATCATCATAGGCCAGGCTGGTTGTTGATAGAGTGCAAAGAGCAATAGATCACCTTTTAATGATGGAGAGCAGCTTCTGTGGCTTCTCAGCTTCTTCCCAGGAACGTCTCCTAGCTGAGGAATGGGGAGACAGTGTTATATGGCATGGGATAATTTCATAGGCATCCTATAGGAAGCTGAATAGTAAGGCCTTTGACTCTCATCAAGAAAAGACTACAATCCTGAAAAGTCTGTACTCTAAGGCATGTGTGAGTATGGCATCACTATAACACAATGTCCCATATCTAATTTCATTTGATTTTTACAACCACAATGTGATTGAGGCAGGATTGTCAGTGTTTTGCTCATTTTGTGGATAAGAATAAGAGATGAAATGACTTCCACAGGGTCATAAAACTAGTAAGTTATAAAATTAAGAACATCTGCTCTACTTTCATAATTCTTCATTTCCAGGGCATTGAGGTACAGGATTTTGGAACATTCTCAAGTTATGATTTCCCACCCATGGAAGTTTCAGTCTGGGGAACGGGAGTCTTCAGTGGCAGAGCACCTGGCTCTTGGCTCCAGAGGTCACAGAGGGACAGGATTCATGGGAAACACCCACAGTGGAAGGGAGTCAGAGGAGAGATTGGGACTTTACCTGTTGATGCTGCATCTCTAGCTCTTTGCCTGACTTTTTGGTGACACTTAGAAGACAAAAACATTAGAATGTGAAGCTAGGACACCATTTTCTTTCTCATGTCCAAAATGAGACAAAACTTACATACATTTTTCACTCCCTTTCAATATATCTATCTGTATTTTATACACTCTCCTGAACTTCCTTTGCCTATTCCACCTTTTTACCCCATTTTCCTTCTCTGCTTATTTCGGATTCTCTTGGAGGCTTTTCTAAATTCTATACCTCCCATCTGATTCAGAGAAGTCCTGCTGGATACTGAGGATGACACAGGAGGAAAAGCAGAACAGACAAAAGGGTAAATGGTTCTAACAACCAAAGGACTTCTGCTTACAAAGCCCACCAACCAGAAAAATCCCCCATATTCAGAGATCTTCCGAGATCCAGCAAGATATACTTCATATTATCTAGTTCTCAACCCAAGCCAAATAGAGAGGTTCTTGGCTTTTCAATCAGAGTGTGTTGCGGGAAGGGCCTGGTAAGGAATTATAGTCTCTGAGAAGAAAAGTATTACACAAAGGTAACTGAAGATATGTTATAAAAATTCTGGGGTGGGGATTATAAGGGGGCACGCTAAGAACTTATAGGCTTCTTATCTGAGGCTTATTTAGTTCATTTGGGATCATAGCCCTACCCGGCAGCAGCTCCTTTTAGGTTCCGAACTCAATTTATGGTGGCTCCTTTTCACTTGCCAGATAATTACAATAATGATGAAGATGGAGCCATACGTGTATAAGGGATATTCAACATCCCACAAAACAAAAGTAGGGCTCAACATGGTCTAAACCTCATTAGCATGAGATCAGCCATCCCTCTATCTCGGCATTCAGGGTTCTGGTGCCTAATGATGGCCAGTGCTAGGCCTTGTCATGTCCACCTCACAGAAGATGGAACTAGGCCACCAGACTGCATCACAAAGCCCTCCTGTTTCATAAGGTACATGTAGTAGGGAAGCTCGTGTGGTGATTCAGTCTGTAGATGAGGGTGTTTTGAGTCTGGGACTGAAGGTGCCACAAGCAGTGTCTATTTCCTAGTCTGTCTTCACTTTCCACTCCCTATACCAGCCTGATGTCTTGGCTCTCTCCTTCACAACTGTATGGTCACCTGTCCTCAGAAAACTGAGTGCTTTGGCACAGGGGGCACCTTATGAGAAGGGGTGGTTAGGCCAGAGGAACCTCCACTAACTCTCCCACTAGTTTTGGAAATATACCTGAGAAACACACATGAATTTAGGGAGGGCGGAGTCTGGTTATGGCTTGGAAATGGAGATCTTTGACGTTTCAGGCAATGGGTGATTGGTAACAGAGGTGCAGGAAGGGGACCATGGCTGATGTGGTAGGGTGGTAGGGAGAGGCCACGGTGGTCGTACGTATCTGGTCTGTGTGGCCTCAAGCTTGCAGATGGGTGGGGAGAGACTGTAAATGCTACCTTCCATGGAGGCACATTCACGCTCAGGGAGATGAATGCCTGCAGAGATGGGTTAGTGGCCGCTTCTGACTGTGGGTCACAAGTGACTAGTTGCTGTTCATGATTGGATGTATGCTGTTTGCCTGAGGATTTTTTTTGTTGTTGTTTATTTTTCTCAAATCTGGATTTTGTAAATTTTTAGGCAGGGCATGTGTTTTCCAATTCAGCTTCAGGACCCATTACTTCCATAGCCAGACTATTGACTTACCTGCCTAGCTTTTGTAGATATTGTGATATGCCACCAACACCTCAGTACTCCTGAATTTCCTTGAGAGAGTTCTGCTCTGGTAATGGTGGTCTCAGGCCAAGAAACCTTTGGGCTGAAAGATCTCTGAAGAGGCTTTGGTCCTTCCTCAGTATCCAGCCCACCCAGCAGATGTGGTAAGCACCCAATATGTGCTCAGCCCTAAGCTGGAGAGTGTTGAGGATACAAAGACATTTCAGCTGCATTGGCTTTCTGCTTTCAAGATACTTAAAAATGTAGTTTCAAAGACAAGACTGATTCCTACAAAGCAAGAGCCAACAATCAGTACAAATAGACTTATATACTCATTTGTAAGGCTCTGGCCACAAACATTCCATTTCAGAAAAGAGAAATCATAGTGAGGATCATGGTCATCAGAGAGGGCTCCTGGGTAGTTGAAGTTAAGTTTAACAGTGCAGGCTGTGGGTAAAAGGACTCTTCCTGGTGGGAGAAAAACTTACAGGCTCATGCTGAAACTAGGGAATTGGCCATGGAGTTCATTTGGCAATAAGAAATGCAGTGTATCTCTAGCAGAATATAGAAGGCAGGACTGGAGAGCAATTGTGAGAAAGATTGGAGGATCAGGATAGAGGCCTCTTGATGGAGGAAGGGTCTTTGTATCTATTTTATTTCAATCCCTAAGACTATTTTTTTTTTTATGAAGTATTTATTGATCATTCTTGGGTGTTTCTCGGAGAGGGGGATATGGCAGGGTCATAGGATAATAGTGGAGAGAAGGTCAGCAGATAAACACATGAACAAAGTTCTCTGGTTTTCCTAGGCAGAGGTCCCTGCGGCCTTCTGCAGTGTTTGTGCCCTGGGTACTTGAGATTAGGGAGTGGTGATGACTCTTAAAGAGCATGCTGCCTTCAAGCATCTGTTTAACAAAGCACATCTTGCACCGCCCTTAAAACATTTAACCCTGAGTTGACACAGCACATGTTTCAGAGAGCACGGGGCTGGGGGAAAGGCCATAGATCAACAGCATCCCAAGGCAGAAGAATTTCTCCTAGTCAGAACAAAATAGAGTCTCCTATGCCCACCTCTTTCTACACAGACACAGCAACAATCTGATCGCTCCTTCCTTTCCCCAAACTTCCCCCCCTTCTTTTCAACGAAACCACCATCGTCCTCATGGCCCGCTCCCGATGGTCGCTGTCTCTTCGGAGCTGTTGGGTACACCTCCCAGACAGGGCAGCCAGGCAGAGGCGCTCCTCACCTCCCAGACAGGGCGGCCGGGCAGAGGTGCTCCTCACTTCCCAGACGGGGCGGCCGGGCAGAGGCGCTCCTCACCTCCCAGACGGGCGGCCGGGCAGAGGCGCTCCTCACCTCCCAGACAGGGTGGCTGGGCAGAGGAGCTCCTCACTTCCCAGACGGGGCCGCTGGGCAGAGGCGCTCGTCACCTCCCAGACGGGTTGGCAGGGCAGAGACGCTCCTCACCTCCCAGAAGGGGCGGCCGGGCAGAGATGCTCCTCACTTCCTCCCAGACGGGGTGGCGGCCAGGCAGAGGCACTCCTCACTTCCTCCCAGATGGGGCGGCGGCCCGGCAGAGGCGCTCGTCACCTCCCAGACAGGGCGGCTGGGCAGAGGCGCTCCTCACTTCCCAGACGGAGCGGCCGGGCAGAGGCCCTCCTCACCTCCTAGACGGGGTGGCAGCCAGGCAGAGGCGCTCCTCACTTCCTCCCAGACGGGGTGGCGGCCAGGTAGAGGCGCTCCTCACCTCCCAGACGGGGTGGCCGGGCAGAGGTGCTCCTCACCTCCCAGACGGGGCGGCCGGACAGAGGTGCTCCTCACCTCCCAGACGGGGTGGCCAGGCAGAGGCGCTCCTCACTTCCCATATGGGGTGGCTGCCGGGCAGAGGCGCCCCTCACTCCCCAGATGGGGCAGCCGGGCAGAGGCGCTCCTCACTTCCTCCCAGACGGGGTGGCAGCCGGGCAGAGGCGCTCCTCACCTCCCAGACGGGGCGGCCGGGCAGAGGCGCTCCTCACTTCCCATACGGGGTGGCAGCCGGGCAGAGGCGCTCCTCACTTCCCAGACGGGGCGGCCGGGCAGAGGCGCTCCTCACTTCCCAGACGTTGGGCGACTGGGCAGAGGCGCTCCTCACTTCCCAGATGGGGCAGCCGGGCAAAGGCGCTCCTCACATCCCAGACGATGGGCGGCCGGGCAGAGACGTTCCTCACTTCCCACACGGGATGGCGGCCGGGCAGAGACGCTCCTCACTTCCTAGACGGGGTGGCGGCGGGGCAGAGGCTGTAATCTTAGCACTTTTAAGAGGCCAAGGCAGGAGGCTGGTAGGTGGAGGTTGTAGCGGCCGAGATCACGCCACTGCACTCCACCCTGAGCACCATTGAGCATTGAGTGAGCGAGACTCCGCCTGCAATCCCAGGCACTCGGCAGGCCGAGGCAGGAGAGTCACAGGAGCCCGAGGCAGGGAGGTTGCAGCGAGCCGAGATCACGGCAGTACAGTCCAGATTCGGCAACAGAGGGAGACGGAAAAAAGAAGGAGAGGGAGACCGAAGAAAGGAGGGAGAGGGAGAGGGACAGGGACAGGGACAGGGACTATTTTTTTTAAAGTAAGCATACTTACACATGGCACAAAATTTAAAAGGCAGAAGAGGTGTATAGCTGTCTCTTTCTCATCCCTGTCTCCTCCTATTTTTCTTCCTCATGTATCTCTCTTTTAAAAAATGTTTTATTTTTATTTTGTATGGGTACATAGTAGGTGTATGTATTTATGGGGTACGTGAGATATTTTGATACAGGCATACAATGCATAATAATCACATCAGGGTAAATGGGGTATCCATCACCTCAAGCATTTATTGTTTCTTTGTGTTACAAACATTCCAATTATACTTCTAGTTATTTGAAAATGTACAATAAATTATTATTGACTGTAACCACCCTGTTGTGCTATCAAATACTAGGTCTTATTTATTCTATCTAATTATATTTTTTGTATACATTAACCATCTGCCCTTCTCCCACCCAAACCCCCACACCTCACCCTGCTACCTTTCCCAGCCTCTGGTAACCATCATTCTATTCTCTATCTCCAGATGAGTTCAATTGTTTTAATTTTTAGCTCCCACAAATGAGTGAGAACATGCAAAATTATTTTGCCATGCCTGGCTTATTTCACTTAATGTAATGTTCTTCAGTTCCATCCATGTTGTTGCAAATGACAGGACCTCATTCTTTTTTTATGGCTGAATAGCACTCCATTGTGTATATGTACCACATTTTCTTTATCCATTCGTCTGTTGATGGACATTTAGTTTGCTTCCAAATCTTGGCTATTGTGTAAATATAGGAGTGCAGATATCTCTTCAATATACTGATTTCCTTTCTTTTGGTTATTGGTATATACCTAGCGGTGGTATTGCTGGATCATATAGTAGTTGTATTTTTAGGGTTTTTTTTGTTTGTTTGTTTTTTGTTTTTTTTTGACAGGTCTTTGCTCTGTTACCCAGGCTGGAGTGCAGTGGCGTGATCATGGCTCACTGGAGCCTCAAACTCCTGGACTCAAGCAATCCTCCTGCCTCAGCCTCCCAGGTAGCTGGGACCACAGACATGCACCACCACACTCAGCTAATTTTTGGATTTTTTTTTTGTAGAGATGAGGTCTCACTTTATTGCCCGTGTTGGTCTTGAACTCGTAGGCTCAGGTGATCCTCCCACCTCGGCCTCCTAAAGTGTTGGGATTACAGGCGTGAGCCTATTTTTAGTTTTTTTGGGAAACCTCTATACTGGTCTCCATAGTAGCTGTACTAATTTACATTCCCACCATCAGTGTACAAGGGTTCTCTTTTTCTCCACATCCTTGCCAGCATTCATTATTACCTGTCTTTTGGATAAAAGCCATTTTAACTGGGATGAGATGATATCTCAGTGTAGTTTTGATTTGCATTTCTCTGATGATCACTGACATTGAGCACCTTTTCAGAGACCTGTTTGCAATTTGTATATCTTCTTTTGAGAAATGTCTTCTTTTGACAAAAGATCTTTTGTCCATTTTTCAATAGGATTATTAGATTTTTTTTTTCTAATGAGTTGTTTGAGCTCCTTATATGTTCTGGTTATCAATCCCTTGTCCAGATGAATAGTTTGGAAATATATTTTCTCCCATTCTGGGCTTGTCTCTTCACTTTGTTGATTGTTTCCTTTGCTGTGCAGAAGCTTTTTAACTTGATGTGAGCCCATTTGTCCACTTTTGCTGCTTTGGCTGTCTGTGCTTATGGGGTATTTGCTCCACAAAGAAATCTTTGCCCCCAGACCAATTTCCTGGAGAGTTTCCTCAATACTTGTGTATCTTTCAGAATTAATTTAGCATGGGAAACATAAATAAATTGATATATTTTCTTCATAAATGGAAACATGCTAGTGTTTTCCCTTTTACTTTTAATTATTATGAATATATCTTGTGTATATAATTTTCTTTAATGTTTGTACAGTCTTCTTTGGTAAAACTATAACATGGCTTATTTTCAATCCTATATCCATGGATATTTCTTTAAAGTTTTTTTGTTCTACCAAATAACACTGACATGAACCTCATGTGTATAAGTTCTTGTACACTGGTATGAGTATATAACTAGGAGAAATTCCTAAGAGTTGAATTAATGGGTCAAAATATGTGTGTACTTTAAATGTTGATATTGCATAATTGCCTACCAATTGCATGAATTTGCACTCTCACCAAAACTCTGTAAGGGTGCCTCTCTTCCTATGCTTGTTGACTCAATATTATCAAATTTTTGATCTTTGTCGCTATGAGAAGTGAAAATTTGTATTTTATATATTTATAAATTTGTTTGAATGTACGATAATCATCTTTTTGTTTCTTTTCTGTGAAATATCTCTTCCTAGTCTTAGGTCACAGATTATTGGGCAAAAATCACTTATTGATGTATAAGTGTTTTTTAATGTTAAGAAATTATATATGTATCAGAAATACTTTTTCTCAGTTTGTCATCTGATATTTATGATGAGTTTTTCCCACACGTAAATTTTTGGATTTTATGTAGTTGAATTCATTAGTCTTTTATTTTATGGCTTCTGTGGGTCTTTTTTTTTTTTTTTTGAGACAGAGTCTCACTCTGTTGCCACGATGCTGGATTTCAGTGGTGCCATTATGGCACCTTGATCTCTTGGGCTCAAGCGATCTTCCCACCTCAGCCTCCCTAGTAGCTGGGATCACAGGCATGTGCCACCATACCTGGCGAATTTTTATTTTTATTTTGTAGAGATGGGGGTCTCCTGTGTTATCCAGGATGGTTTTGAACCCCTAGTCTCATGCAATCCTCCTGCCTCAGCCCTCCAAATTGCTGCGATTACAGGCATGTACTACTGTGCCCGGCCATGGCTTCTGTGTTTTAAGTCACACTTAGAAAGGTTTTTCTCTTCCTGAAGTTATAAAAAAGTTCCAATTCTTCAGGTACTCATGGTTTCATTATTTTTGATAAGTGAATGAAGTTAGAACTTGTATTAGTTAAGAATTACATTGAGGTACATCTAACAGAGATCTAACTATAAAATAGGGTTTCTCGGGCTTCTGGATTCCAGAGAAAGGAAAGTTGGAAGTAGCATTACTTTCACTCTTACAACAAAAGAAATCACACATACAAGAAGAAAAGAAATCACAAGACACTCTGTAAATTCACAACTTCTTTTCTTGAATTTGTCAGCAAGCTGAAGTTCTAGGTCAACTCAATTAACCTTAATCTAAGGATAGACATCTTGAAAGAGATGTAGCACAGGTGCACTTGCTTATTTGGAGCCAACTCCCCCACTCCCCTCCCATCAAGCTTGTAAGAATCCAGATAAAAGTTTTAATGAATTGCTAAAGGCCAACTGTAGCCCAGCGTGAGAATACAGAAATGCTGGGACTTACAAGTACAGGGAGAATTCACACTCACTTGCAGGGTCCTTTCCACAAACCTTAGTGTGTATTCACAAGAAAGACTGGGGGTAGTGTGAGAGTCCTGAAAAAATATCACTTGTGGTACAGGCCTGGGGAAAAGGAAGAGCAGCTGCTGAGGGGAAAGGCAGCAAGCCCTTCCCAGATTCTTCTCCCTTCTCTTCCCTATGGAAACAAATGCCTTAAGTTGCTAGACGAAGAGCAGTAAATCCTGTCGTTAGGCCATAAATCACGTATAGGTGAAGACCCATTGCAGCTGGAAAAACGGAAAAGAAAAAAATCCTCTACCTTTGTAGGCCCCAGACCATCAGAAGTATTCCAGCTGGGGGTGGCATAGGATCAGGGAGAAGGCCCTGTCCTGAGACTCAGGGGCACAGTGCCTGTCTAAAACTGAAGCTGAATCAGAAAAACAGAATCTCCCCACCCTGACCAACCAGGCTAATAAGCATTAAGAAACAACTGCAGTCTACTGCTGAAATACCATCAAGAGTATGGAGGATGACATTGAGCAAACCTCTGGCAAACCAGCCTCAATCATAAACACAAAGTAATATTAGAGAAACCTGGAGCCTGTTATGCACTGACAGTAACATAGCAAGAACAAAACCCAAACACAGCTCAGCTCCTGCCTAGACTGAATCAATCTCCCATACTAAAGTCCTAGCAGAAGGAAAGGGGTGATCATTTTCAGGTATAAAAATGATTTAACTCAGTCTACTCTCTTACAATAGATGTCCAGCTTTCTTTTTTCCTTTTTTTTTTTGAGATGGAGTCTCACTTTGTCGCCAGGGCTGGAGTACAATGGCTCAATCTCAGCTCACTGCAACCTCCGCCTCCTGGGTTCAAGCGATTCTCCTGCCTCAGCCTCCCAAGTAGCTGGGATTACAGGCGCCCGCCACTATGCCCAGCTAATTTTTTGTATTTTTAGTAGAGATGGCGTTTCACCGTATTGGCCAGGCAGGTCTTGAACTCCTCACTTTGTGATTCACCCACCTCGGCCTCCCAAAGTGCTGGAATTACAAGCGTGAGCCACCGCACCCGGCCCAGATGTCCAGCTTTCAACAAAATATTATTACAAGGCATATGAAGAAGCAACAGAAAATCACCACACTATAAAGTGACAAAGCAGGCTGGGTGTGGTGGGCTCATGCCTGTAATCCTGGCACTTTGGGAGGCCTTGGCTGGTGGATCATGAGGTCAGGAGTTCAAGATCAGCCTGGCCAATATGGTGAAACCCTGTCTCTACCAAAAATACAAAAATTAGCTTGGCGCGGTGGCAGATGCCTGTAATCCCAGCTACTCAGGAGGCTGAGACAGGAGAATCGCTTGAATACGGGTAGCGGAGGTTGCAGTGAGCCAAGATTGTGCCATTGCACTCCAGCCTGGGTGAAAGAGTAAGAGACTCCCTCTAAAAAAAAAAAAAAAAAAAAAAAAAAGAGACAAAGCAATTAACATAACCAGACTTAGATATATGATACATATATTGGAATTATCAGAAAGAGAAACTTAAGGAACTATGTTTAATATGTTAAAGGATCTAGTGGAAATGGTAGACAGCCTTCCTGATCAGATGGGTAATTTCATCAGAGAGATGGCAACTCTAAGAAAGAATAAAATGGAAATTCTGGAAATAGGAAGTATAGTTACACAGATAAAGGTTGCTTTTGTCAGGTTCACCGGTAGTAGTTTTTTTCCTCCACAGTGGAGGAAAAAATAAGTGAACCTGAAGATAATTCCATAGAAATTATCCAACATGAAACAGAAAGAAAAAAGTGAAAAAAGCAAAATGATACCAGCACAGAGCATCCAAGAGCTGTGGCACAATATTAAACAAACACACGTATATGCAATTGACATCCCAGGAGAAAAGAAAGATGATGGAACAGAAGAAATATTTGAAGAAATAATGGCCAGGGGGTTTTCAAAAAAAGAAAAACAACTTTTTTTTTTGAGACAGGGTCTCATTCTCACCCAGACTGGAGTGCAGTGGCACAATGATGGCTCACTGTAGCCTCGACCTCTCAGCCTCAAGAGACCCTCCCATCTCAGCCTCCTGAATAGCTGGGACTATAGGCATGCACCATCTCACCCAGTTAATTTTTTATTTTGTGTAGGGATAGGGGTCTCCCTATGTTACCCAGGCTGGTCTTGAATTCCTGGGCTCAAGTCATCCTCCCACCTTGGCCTCTCAGAGTGTCAGGATTACAGGCATAAGCCAACATGCCTGGCTGAAATCTTCAAAATTAATGATAAATACCAAGCTAAAAATCCAAGAAGCTCAGAGAATACTAACCAGGGTAAACATTTAAGAACAGACCTAGACATGTATTATTTGAACTGCTGACAAAGGAAGACAAAGATGCTAAAGGCAGCTTGAGAAAAAAGGAAATATTATATAAAGAGTAACAAAGGTAAGAATTATAGTAGACTTCTGATCAAATCTATGTCAGCTAGAAGACAGTGGAGTGGCATCTTTAAAGCACTGGAAAAAAATGTGTCAGCGTGGAATTCTATACCACGCAAATGATATATTTCAAAAATGAGAGAGAAATAAATATGTTTTTCAGGCCACCAGGGTTTCTCTTCTTCAAAAAGTTGGCTGCCAATCATTGATTCTCTCACTTCTTCCTAGCTAACTGAACCCGTATTTTAAAAATTAAGGTAAAATTTACATGTCATAAATTCACCATTGAACTATTTTAAAGTGTGTAATTCAGTAGGTTTTAGTGCATTCACAACATTGTGCAATCATCACCACTAATTCTAGAACATTTTCATCACTCTCAAAGAGAAACCCTGTATTTATTAGGCATTCAACTACTATTCTACCTTCCCCCTAGTCCCTAGCAACCATGAATCTGCTTTCTGTCTCCATGGAATTTCCTATTCTGAACATTTTATATAAATGGAATCAGAATGTGTGACCTTTTGCACCTGACTTCTTTCACTTAACACAATGTTTTTAAGGTTCACCCGTGTTGTGGAACCTATTACTACTTTATTTCTTTTTATGGCTGAAGAATAATCAACTATATAGACATACCACATTTTGTTTATCCATTCAACATTTGATTGACATTTGGGTTATTTCCAGTTTTTGGCTACTATGAATAATGCTGCTATGAACATTTGTATACAAGGTTTTGTTCTTGTTTTCAGTTCTCTTGGGTATATACATAGGAGTAGAATTGCTGGGTCATGTGGTAATTCTATGTTTAACTTTTTGAGGACCTATCAAACTGTTTTCTATAGTAACTGCACCATTTTATATTTTCACCATCAATGTATGACTAACCCTAATTTTTAGTCAGAGCTGCAGAACCCTGAGTACACTGTAATTCCCAATTCCCCAGGATGAATTGTGATTTCTAAAAGCCGATTGAGGCATATTATATTTTCCAAAAATTGCCACGACATTTATAGTCCGACATGCTTTTACTGTAACTTGTCACTTCATCATCATGAGGTGGTGTCTGTTTCCTCTCCTCTTGACACTGAACAGATCTTTGTGACTGATTTAACAAATAGACGATAGTGTAAGCATTGTTGTGTCATAAAAGGCAATATGGCTTTTGTCTAGCTTTTTTTTTTTTTCTCAGGACATGTGCCCTTGAATCCCTGAGTAGCCATACGGGAAGTCCAGAAGATTACGCAGAGAGACTACATAGAAATAGAGTGAGATGTTCAAGGACCCCCAGTTGTTACAGCCTCAGCTATTTATCTTCTCAACCCAGGCATCAGATATGTGAATAAGTGAGTCTTCAGATGATCCAGCACCAGCATTATCTGACCGCCACTGTGGCCAGATCCCAAAAAAGACTGCCTAGCTGATCCCAGTCAGTCCCACAAACAGAGATAATAATATTGTAATCGTTTTTTAAGCCACTCACTTGGGGGTGATTTATTAATCAACAATAGATATCAAAGCAATTGGACCCCTTTGTCAGATTCCCAATTTTTAGACTTCTTTTTTTTTAAATTTATTTTTATTTTTATTGAGACAGAGTCTCGCTCTGTCGCCCAGGCTGGAGTGCAGTGGTGCAATCTCGGCTCACTGAAATCTCTGCCTCCCGGGTTCGAGCGATTCTCCTGCCTCAGCCTCCTGAGTAGCTGGGATTACAGGCACCCGCCACCATGCCCGGCTAATTGTATTTTTAGTAGAGATGGGGTTTCACTGTGTTAGCTAGGATGGTCTTCATCTCCTGACCTCATGATCCGCCCGCCTCGGCCTCCCAAAGTGCTGGGATTACAGGCGTAAGCCACCACGCCCTGCCTAGACTTCTTTACATCTAAGGATGGACATGGGACCCAGTTCTGACTAAGAATATATGGGGAAATTTTCTGGGAGGACTTCTGGGAAGGAGTTTCTTTCTGATATAAGAGACGGGATATAGGAGGACTTGCTTACAGCTCCCCAGCTTATGCTCCCTTGCTTCCTGCCCTTCAGTAAGAAGTATGGACATCATGCTTATACCTAGAGCAGCCATTTGTAGTCCTGAGGTGATAAGCCAGAGGTTAAAACATCAGTATCTGAGGATGACGGAGAAGAACTGACAGTGTTAGAATGTTCAATGACATTAATCTCTAAAGGAAGCCTGGAACCTCCTGAGTTTGAGTACTGTTTCTGAGCCAGAACACTTCTATTTCCTCTACCTACTTTTCATTTCCATGTACCATGATTCCGGGTTATAGCTGTTTCCTAGTTTCATTCAAGTTGCAGTTTTCTATTTTTCTTGTTGTTTGAGGTGATTTTCTAGAGAAGGAGTAAGAAACCTATTTATTCATTATCTTGAAACTCATCAACTTTATTCATGGTAAGAAAGTTCAAGTTAAAACAACATCTCATTTTCATTTCAGGTTGACAAAAATAATGTTTGATTATACAATATGTTAGGAGAGGTATGGGAAAGAGACACTCATATAATGCTGGTTGGAACATAAATTGGAACAAACGTTTGGAGTGCCATTTAGGGGTACTTATAGAAATGTGAAATGCACATAGCCTTTGATCCAGCAGTTCCCCTTCTGGGAATTTACCTAATAGATAAACTCATATATTTGCACAAAGATATATGAAAGGATATTCACTGCATCATTATGTGTCTGGAATTGGTGGGTTCTTGGTCTCACTGACTTCAAGAATGAAGCCGCGGACGCTCGCGGTGAGTGTTACAGCTCTTAAGGTGGCGCGTCTGGAGTTTGTTCCTTCTGATGTTCGGACGGATTCCTTCTGATGTTCGGACGGATTCCTTCTGATGTTCGGATGTGTTCAGAGTTTCTTCCTTTTGGTGGGTTCGTGGTCTTGCTGGCTCAGGAGTGAAGCTGCAGACCTTCATGGTGAGTGTTACAGCTCATAAAGGCAGTGTGGACCCAAAGAGTGAGCAGCAGCAAGATTTATTGCAAAGAGCGAAACAACAAAGCTTCCACAGTGTGGAAGGATACCCGAGCGAGTTGCCACTGCTGGCTCGGGCAGCCTGCTTTTATTCTCTTATCTGGCCCCACCCCATCCTGCTGATTGGTAGAGCCCAGTGGTCTGTTTTGACAGAGTGCTGATTGGTGCCTTTACAATCCCTGAGCTAGACACAAAGGTTCTTCACCTCCCCACCAGATGAGCTAGATACAGAGTGTCCACACAAAGATTCTCCAAGTCCCCACCAAAGTAGCTAGATACAGAGTGTCGATTGGTGCATTCACAAACCCTGAGCTAGACACAGGGTGCTGATTGGTGTGTTTACAAACCTTGAGCTAGATACAGAGTGCCGATTGGTGTATTTACAATCCCTGAGCTGGACATAAAGGTTCTCCAAGGCCCCACCAGAGTAGCTAGATACAGAGTGTGGATTGGTGCATTCACAAACCCTGAGCTAGACACAGGGTGCTGATTGGTGTGTTTACAAACCTTGAACTAGATACAGAGTGCTGATTGGTGTATTAACAATCCCTGAGCTAGACATAAAAGTTCTCCACGTCCCCACCAGACTCAGGAGCCCAGCTGGCTTCACCCAGTTGATCCCGCACCAGGGCTGCAGGTGGAGCTGTCTGCCAGTCCCAGGCCGTGCACCTGCACTCCTCAGCCCTTGGGTGGTCGATGGGACTGGGCGCCGTGGAGCAGGGGGCGGCGCTCCTCAGGGAGGCTCCGGCCACCCACGGAGCCGGTGGAAGGCTCAGGCATGGCGGGCTGCAGGTCCCAAGCCCTGCCCCGCGGGAAGGCGGCTAAGGCCCAGTGAGAAATCCAGCGAAGTGCCGGTGGGCTGGCACTGCTGGGGGACCCAGTACACCCTCCGCAGCCGCTGGCCTGGGTGTTAAGCCCCTCATTGCCCGGGGCCGGCAGGGCCAGCCTGCTGCTACGAGTGCGGGTCCCGCCAAGCCCACGCCCACCCGGAACTCCAGCTGGCCCACAAGCGCCGCGCAAAGCCCTGGTTCCTGCTGGCGCCTCTCCCTCCACACCTCCCTGCAAGCTGAGGGAGCTGGCTCCGACCTTGGTCAGCCCAGAAAGGGGCTCCCACAGTGCAGTGGTGGGTTGAAGAGCTCCTCAATTATTTAGAATAGTGAAGCAACTTAAGCGTGAGGCTCATTAAATAAATTATTATATATGCTTACAATGGAATATTATGCTACCATTAAAAAGGATGAGGTAGATACATATGGTCTCGTATGTAAGTGAAACAAGTGTATATAGTGTCCTCTCTTTTTCTCTCTCTTTTTTTTTTGGTGATGGAGTTCCACTCTTGTCGCCCAGACTGGAGTGCAATGGTGTGATCTCAGCTCACTGCAACTTCTGCCTCCCAGATTCAAGCAATTCTCCTGCTTCAGCCTCCCAAGTAGCTGGAATTACAGGTTTGTGCCACCATGCCTGGCTAATTTTTGTATTATTAGTAGAGACAGGGTTTCACCATGTTGACCAGGCTGGTCTTGAACTCCTGACCTCAGGTGATCCACCTGCCTCGGCCTTCCAAAGTGTTGGGATTACAGGCATGAGCCACTGCGCCTGGCCTGTGTCCTCTCATTTTTGTAAAAAAAGTTTAGAAACACACACACACACACGTATATATATGGATCATTAAGGGCTATCTTGAAGGCTGGCTTCTAGATAGGTAGATGAGTTTTCTATTTTCCCCTTCTAACAGATTGTTACAAGGCAGTATTTCTTTTCTTTTTCTTTTTTCTTTTTTCTTTTTTTTTTTGAGACGGAATTTCACTCTTGTTGCCCAGGCTGGAGTGCAATGGTATGATCTTGGCTTACCACAACCTCCACCTCCCAGGTTCAAGTGATTCTCCTGCCTCAGCCTCCCGAGTAGCTGGGATTACAGGCATGTGCCACCACGCCCAGCTAATTTTGTATTTTTAGTAGAGATGGAGTTTCTCCATGTTGGTCAGGCTGGCCTCGAACTCCCGACCTCAGGTAATCCACCTGCCTCGGCCTCCCAAAGTGCTGGGATTATAGGCATGAGCCACTGCCCCTGGCCTGGTAGTGTTTCTCTATCGCCTGTCCAGCGATGTTCTGCATGGCCAAGTGACGGCTGGGCTGGCTGTGTAATGTACTACCTTCTATTTGCTTTCCATCCTTTCCTGTCTCATGTCCCTTTTCCTTGACTGTCCCTGTGAAGAATTAGTATTTAAGCTTTGCCTGGCCTCTGTTTTCTAAGCAGATGGAACTAAGACAAACAGTGCAGCTTAAGTATTTCATCATACTAGTTTTAAATGGGGGGGAGGGGAGAGAACAGGAAGTGCTCTCAGGATACGCGATTCTCAGTGTGTTCCATATCAATGTACTTGTCGAGAAAACTCTTGAAAGTACTGAGAGAATAGAAGTCATGGTATAAAAGATTTGCCAGTGAGCACTGAACCTTTGGAAATTCTTTTTCCATTTAATTTGTTTCTCTTCAAAATCACAATTGAAATGCCCAAGAGAATATAAAAATAGAACATCTGTATCTGTATTAGAAGGACATTTATATTTTCTGAAATATCAGCAAGATACAGCACAAATATGCCCAGATTGAAGGGAATATTAATCAGCTTTTAATTTCAGGAATGTAGAAGAAAAACTCACTTGGAAAATAAGTAGATTAAAGTCTCCCAAAGAGGTCCCCTCCCAGACTCAAGTTCAGAGGAGCAGAGCTGGGAGTGAGAGTGGGCTGTGGGATAGCATGGGGAGGGGACCAATGACATTGGACTCTGACCATGGCCCAGTCTTGGAGCAGCTCTCTCCTTGCTCACTCTCAGCATTTCCTCAGGGTAGATACCTCTGGGCACTACTACAGTACCATCGCTGCAGGCCCCCCAACAAAGAACTGTGCCTCAACTAACTTACGGTTGTCACACCATCACAGAAAAAAAGCAACTGCCAGCTACATCACCAAATGTGGTGTGCCTACTCTTTTTTAAAATTTAATTTATCTATTTTTTTTATAGAGACAGGGTCTCTCTATGTTGCCCAGGCTGATCTCAAACTCCCTGGCTCAAGAGATCCTCCTGCCTCGGCCTCCCAAAGTGCTGGGATTATAGGTGTGAGCCACAATGCCCAGCTTCTTTTTTTCTTTTTTTAAACTGGGTGAAAAATTATGCACTTTATTTATACAACTTTGCATTAAACACTTGCATTTTAAAATAGTGACACTTTAACAAGACAATTACCTATAATAAAGTTATGCTTCATGAACATGTAGTATAGTTCAGGTATTGAACTGCTTGTTTTTGTAAATAAAGTTTTATTGGAACACAGTCATGCCCATTTGTTGATGTATCGTCTGTGGCTACTTTCTCACTACAATGGCAGAGTTGGGTATTTGGAACAGATGCCTGTCAGTCTAAAATATTTACTATCTCACAATGTGGCTTGCAACAACACTGTAGTTAAAAGCAGCCTGTGATAAATAGTTTCAGTAACAGTATATTCTCTCACTTGTACATTTTCCCCAAACCCTAGTACAAGCATGTCCTATAGGGTCAAGGACCTTTTATCTCTAGATATAAATGCTGTATAAAGGCTTTTCCTTTATAAAAAATCATGTCTTTTAGAAACATTTTAATCCTATCCTATCTGATACGCGGTGTTACAATTTGACAAAGTAGTAAACTATATAAAGCACCTTTAGGTGAGGATCAGTTTTCTACTGAAAGGGGACACAATTTAATACAGAATGAGAAAATTTGGACTTCAAGCACAGAAAGGGTTAACCCCTCTAGAGCGTCTTCTTCCATTTCAGAGGATTATTTACAACCATAGTAAACCCTGAAGTTCATACTCACTTCTCCAGATAACTGCAGAAAGGACTATTTTAGGCTATTTATTTCTAATTCACCTACATCTATCTCTTGGAAATATGAGGACCAATAATTGTTTTAACTATATGGGATTTTGGGAAGAACTCATGATATTAGCCATCATTATAATTTCAGGGAGCATGCCTCCAATATCCTAGGAGTGTCACTTTTATATTTACAGCTCTTCTTGAGTTTGTGCAAAAAATTTACATTCCCATGTGGGTCCTGTATAGGTGTCTAATAACCATACCATTTTCTCCTTTTGGAGATGGTTGGTCCCTTTCCCACCCTTTCCCTATGTCTTAGTCTGTTTTTGCTGCTGTAACAGAATACTTGAGACTGGATAATTTATAATGAACAGAGATTTATTCAGTTTGCAGTTCTGGAGGCTGGGAAGCCCAAGCACATGACGCTGGGATCTGGTGAGTCATCCCATGGTGGAAGGCAGAAGGCAGAAGTGAGTGCATGAGACAAAGGGAGGCACTAGGGGCTGAAATCACTTTATAACAACTTACTCTCATGATAACTAACCTGCTCCTGTGATAACGGCATTAATCTTTTCATGAGGGCTCTACTCTTGTGACCTAATTACCTTTTATTAGGCCTCATCTCTTAATACATTTGCACTGGAGATCAGGTTTCCAACACATGAACTTTGGGAGGCACATTCAAACCATAGCACCCTGTTTCTCCCGAGCAATTGTAACTCCAAGCTGGCAAAAGTACTCAAGATTAGGGGCTGAAGATAACAATGGACCATGGGTGGTGGTCAGTGGGGAACAAAGCTCAATTGGATGTGTGATATCAGTGGCTTCACTGGAGAATAAATAGGCTTGGAATTTTGAAGAACCAATAAACTGCTTATAGGTAAGAGTGAGAAAGATGTAATGCACAAAAGTCATAGAGCTGTAAGTTCAAATTTGGGGTAAAAACTATAACAAAATTGGCTTGCTTATGGCCAACTACAAAGTAGGTTGCAACCTGGCTCAGTGCTACATACTCAGAAGGTTTCTAGTAATTGCTTTCTGATGAGGAGGTGAATCACCACAGAACAGTGGTTTTCAACCTTGTTCATTTGTCACTAAATATTGTGCCAAAATATTTTAATGTTTTACATGATGAAAGAATAAAGGCAACTTAAATTTATCTCTATGATATGCTACTTTTACTTTCGTTCTACAATGCTTTGCTGAGGGAGAGAAAGGGGTAGAGTTACAGCACATATGCTGGAAATTGTGCACTGGGTAACACTGGGCACTTGAATATCATTTCCCAAATGTGTCAGGGTGTAAAAAAGATTGGGAGCTGCTACTCTAAAGAATAGGTCTTGCCAAAATCAGGTAATCTTTAATACAGAAACATTCCAAGTGGATGGAGGTGGAGATATCACCTGTCATGACTTGGCAAGATTAAAAAAAAAAAAAATCCAGGTCCATGACATACTCATTAATCATCTGCTCCACTAGCCAGACAGGTGTTGAACAGGAAGTCAGGGGTTAGTTACAGCTTGACAGGAATATTTTAACACAGAATCAGAAGAGACAATATCATTTCCTAACTAGAAGGCTTGGTCAGAAGCTGCTATCCTTGCTGGGATGCATGCTAAAGGAGCGCAGGGGTGTACTGAGTACACAGGAGCGGAGGAAGGATTAGAGCAAGGAGCAGCCAGCTGGCAGACTATCCTCCATGACTCAGAGCAGAGAGGTCAGGAAGGAGCTGAAGTAGGCTGACTACTAAGTCCCCACAGCTGGAGTGTTGTTAATTCTGATCAGCCTCCTGATTCTTGCTGCTCCATACTGGCTTCTTGGATCCACAGCTATACTGGCCAAGCTTGGTGAGCCATGGTCAAGAGGACCAACAGAGTGGGCTACTCAATTTTCCATCCGTCAATTAGCTTCACTTTATAGGCTAGCTGCTTCACTGGCGTGTGAGAAGAAGCTGTAGGTACTCTAGTAGGAGAATGAAAAAAGCGGTGGGGAATTTACTAACTTTTCAGGAAGAAATGATATTTACAATAAGAGGTAGGTAGGTAAAATACTGATGGGAATAATGTTAAAGGAAAAAAACCAGCATGTGAAATTATTTGAGCGCTAAGAGTATATAACCATGTAAAAATGTGTCCATGAGAAAAAAGACCAGAAATACCCCATACTGATAGCATTATTTATTATGGGGGGTAAAGTTGTGGGTATATTTTTCCATTTCCCATTCAGAATTCCGAAAATGGAAAAATATACCCACAACTTTACCCCCCTAACAAATAATGAAGATGCACTGTGCTTCTATAGTTTAAAAAAGCATTTCAAAAGTAAACAATTAGGGCGCTTTCAATCCAATGATAGATTAAGTTGATTCAGACCATTTCTCCTGCCAAGAACAACTAGAAAATAATGACAAAATATTTTTAAATAATGTTGAAAGGCATTGTAAAACCTCAACAAAAGTTTGATAAAACTATCAAAAATTACTTTTAAAACTTTGGTAAAACTACCAAAGCACTGAGGAATTATGGGGCCAAGATTCAAGTGAGAGGGAAAGCTTACTGAAGTGAGCCTGACATTTGGGGCTGTTCTTCCTCTTAAGGTCAATGACAAGGGCTAACAGGCTGAAAAACTGAGCAGAAAATTTGAAAGATTTATAGGTTAAAGGGAACAAAACTTGGAATTTGCTTGATAAGAAGGAGGGGTTCTGGTAAAAACCACAGGCTTTTGATCAATCCTGAAGAGCTGTACCATAGCAGTAAGTATGAACTGGAAATAGATAAGCAGTCACAGGGATTGAATCTACTTTGAATCCTCTCAGTCTCTGATTGAACTATGGTGATCTGGGATTGCCAGTGCCTCTAGCTTAGCTACCAGCCATGAGATACCAAAGCCTGACAACTATAGTAAGAGAAAGGAAAAGTACAAGCTAGTCTCATTTATGAACATAGATATTAGCAACCTAAACAAAAGATTACCAAACTAAATCCATATATAAAATCAGCAATACACTATGAGTGAATTGGGTTCATTTCAGGAGTACAAAGCAAGTATAAGATTGAAAGAGCAATCACTGCAATTCACATTAAGAGAATTAGGAATAAAAATTATATGATCATATTGATAGATGTAGAAAAATATTTTGATAATATTAAACATTCATTCATTAGGAAAACTTCTCTCAAACAAGGAATGGATGAAATCTGATAAAGATACTAAGCAAACATTAGAAACTGTGAGTCAGTCTCCTTTCCTTGCTCAATAAAGCCATTTTGGCAGCTTGGGAGGCA
This sequence comes from Pongo pygmaeus, assembly GCF_028885625.2. Lineage (NCBI taxonomy): Eukaryota > Metazoa > Chordata > Mammalia > Primates > Hominidae > Pongo > Pongo pygmaeus. The sequence goes on along the minus strand of NC_072386.2, from coordinate 22,465,663 downwards.
TGCCCTGCTCCCAGAGACCTCAATTATGTAAGTAATAAACCTTTTTATACCCTCTTATTGTGTGTGGCATCATCAGTCTTGATATTCAAACCAAATTTTGGGTGTGGGCCCATCCTGTTGCTTTAGGGTGGTCAAACAAATCATAAAGCTTCTAGAATATAACATAGAAGACTATCTTCATTACCTTGAGGTTAGGAAAAATTTCTTAAAAAGGACACAAAAAGCACTAATCATAAAGAAAGATTGACACATTGGACTACATTAAAATCAAGATCTTTTATTTATCAAAAGATGCCTTTAAGAGGGTATAAAGGTAAGTACAGAAGGGGAAAAATATATATACAAAATATTTAGCCAACAAGGCGGTTGTATTCAGAATATATAAAGTTCTGCAGGGCATAGTGGCTCACACCTACAATCCCAGTGCTTTGGGAGACTGTGGGTTGGAGGGTGGGGGTTGTTTGAGGCCAGGAGTTCAAGACCAGCCTGGGCAACACAGCAAGACCCTGTCTCTACAAAAAAATTAAAAAGTTAGCAGGGCATAGTGGCCTGTGCCTATAGTTTTAGCCACTTGGGAGGCTGAAGTGCATGGATCGCTTGAGCCCAGGAGCTCAAGGCTGCATTGAGCTATGATTACACCACTGCACTCCAGCCTGGGTGATAGAGCAAGACTTTGTCTCTTAAAAAGAGAAAAAAGTTCTACAGATCAACAAGAAACAGACAGACAACCCAACAGACAAATGAGCAAGGGACTAGAACAAGCATTTTACAGGAAAAGATAACTATTAATAAATTGCTAACAAATGAAAAGGTTTGCAAACTCACTTGAAATCTCAGAAATATAAATAAAGCCACAATGAGTTACTAATATAGGCCTACCAGAAAATATAAAATTTAAAAAATTGACAGTGCCAAGAGATGATGAGGATCTGGAGCAACTGAAACTCCCAAACACAGCTGGTGGCAGTGTAAATTGGTACAACCACTATAGAAAACTGTTTGGCAGGATCTGGTAAAGCTGAATATGTGCAATTCCTGATGACCCAGAAATTCCACTCCTAGATTTATACTCAAGAGAAACACACACATGTGTTCACCAAAAGACATATATTTGAAAGCTCAAAGTGGCATCATTTATAATAATCTCAAACCAGAAGCAAAAAAAATATTGTACATCAGCAGTAGAATGGATAAGTAGACTGTGACATATTCATATAATGAAATGCTAAACAACAAGGAAAATGAATGAATTACTCCTACATGTAACTGCACAAACATAATGTTGAATAAAATAGTATATATTATATAATTCCATTTACAGTTCAAAAATAAGGATGTTAAAAGGATAGAAATTACCTTTGGGGAGAAGGGAGAGTAGGAGGTGATTAGGAGGGGATACAATAGAGTTTTGAGGTGCTAGTAACATTATATTTCTCAAATATCATGGAAGTGGATAATTTGGTGTGGTCCCTTTGTGCTAATTCATCAAGATGTACACTTGAGATTTGTATATTTTTCTGTATGTATGTTATACTTGGATATGGTTTGGATCTGTGTTCCCACCCAAATCTCATGTTCAACTGTAATCTCCAGTGTTAGAAGTGGGGCCTGGTAGGAGGTGATTGGATCATGGGGGCAGATTTCTCATGAATGGTTTAGTGTCATCCCCTTGGTACTGTCCTCACAATAGTGAGTGAATTCTCATGAGATCAGGTCTGACCCAGCACAGTCCCAGTTGTGGTGGCCACAGGCTTGCTTGTTTCACCACGCTCCCAGCCTCAGATGGCTCAGCATAGAGAGACTCTGTTTGGGAGAAAGTAAGGGAAGAGAACAAGAGTTTCTGCCTGGTAATCCAGATAATTCTTCTGGATCTTAGCCATAGAGTTACCAAGGTGGTTGGGGCACCCGTTAATGCAGATATGGCTACAGTGATCAAAAACATAGTATCACAACACCCAAATCCCTTTGAATAATTAGAAAGTCTTCCCAAGAAGGATGGGTATGAACAAGCCCAAACTGAGAAGACTACAATAAATACCTAACTCTTCAATGCTTAATGCACTGGTGAACATTTGCAACCATCAAGACCATCCAGGAAAACACGACCTCACCAAGTGAATGAAATAAGGCACCAGGGACCAATCCCAGAGAGACAGAAGTATGTGACTTTTCAGACAGAGAATTCAAAATAGCTGTTTTGAGGAAACTCAAAGAAATTCAATATAACACAGAGAAAAAATTCAGAATTCTATCAGATAAATGTAACAAAGAAATTGGTATAATTAAAAAGAATCAAGTAGACATTCTCAAGTTGAAAAATGCAATTGACATACTGAGGAATGCATCTGTCTCTTAATTGTAGAATTGATCAAGCAGAAGAATTAGTGAGCTTAAAAACAGGCTACTTAAAAATACATAACCAGGGGAGACAAAAGAAAAAAGAATGATAAACAATGAAGCATGCCTACAAGATCTAGAAAATACCCTCAAAAGGGCAAATCTAAGGGTTATTGGTCTGAAAGAGGTGATAGAGAGATACATATAGAAGTTTCTTCAAAGGCATAATAACAAAGAACTCCCCAAACCTAGAGAAAGACATCAATATTTAAGTACAAGAAAGTTATAGAATACCAAGCAGATTTAACCCAAAGAAGACTACCTCAAGGCATTTAATAATCAAACTCATTAAAGTCAAGGATATATAAAGGATCCAGCCAGGTGTGGTGGCTCACACCTCTAATCTGAGCACGTTGAAAGGCCAAGGTGGGAGGATTGCTTGAGGTCAGGAGTTCAAGACCAGCCTGGGCAACACAGCGAGACCCTGTCTCAATCTTTTTTTTTTTCTGTTCAGTTCTCTTGTTATTCATTCTTTTTTTTTTTTTTTTTAATTTTACTTTAAGTTCTGGGATACATGTGCAGAATGTGCAGGTTTGTTACGTAGGTATACATGTGCCATGGTGGTTTGCTGCACCTATCAACCTGTTATCTAGGTTTTAAGCCCCACATGCATTAGGTATTTGTCCCAATGCTGTCCCTCCCCTTGCCCCCCAACCCCCGCTGTCTCAACTTTTAAAATAAAAAGGAAACGATCCTAAAACACCAAGAGAAAAGAAACAACATGTAATGGAGCTCCAGCATGTTTGGCAGCAGACTTTTCAGTGGAAACCTTACAGGGCAGGAGAGAGTAATATGACATATTTGAAGTGCTGAAGGAAAAAAACTTTTACCCTAGAATAGTATATCTAGCAAAAATATCCTTCACACATGAAGGAGAATTAAACACTTTCCCAGGCAAACACAAGCTGAGGAATTTCATCAATACCAGACCTGGCCTACAAGAAATGCTTCAGTCTAAAAGAAAAGAATATTAATGAGCAGTGAGAAATGATCCAAATGTACAAAAGTTACTGGTAATTGTAACTACACAGAAAAACACAGATGAAACAATCAAAAATAATAACTCCAACAACTTTTCAAGACATAGTACAATAAGAAATAGAAACAACAACAAAGTTAAAAAGCAGGGTATTGGTGGATCACTTGAGGCCAAGAGTTTGAGACCAGACTGGCCAACACGGTGAAACCCCATCTCCACTAAAAATACAAAAATTGGCTGGCTGGTGCCTGCCTGTAGTCCCAGCTACTTAGGAGGGTGTGGCATGAGAATTGCTTGAACCCAGGAGGCAGAGGTTGCAGTGAGCTAAGACCATGCCACTGCACTCCAGTCTGGGTGACAGAGCGAGACTCTATCTCAAAAATAAATAAATAAATAAATAAATAAATAAATAAATAAGTGGGGGTATGAAGTTAAAATATAGAGTTTTTATTAGTTTTCCCTTTGCATGTTTATTAGTTTATTTATGCAATCAGTGTTATAATCAGTTTAAAATAACGGGTTATAAGACATTATTTGCAAGTCTCATAGTAACTTAAAATCAGAAAAACATACAATAGATACACAAAAAATAGGAAGCAAGAAATTAAAACATACAACCAGAGGAAATCACTTTCAATAAGAGGAAGACAGAAAGAAGGGAAAAAAGGAAGACAATACCACAAAACAACCAGAAAACAAATTTTTAAAAAATGACAGGAGTAAGTCTTTATTATGGACTTAGTATTTTATTATGTTATTATCCATAATAACATTGAATGTGAATGGACTAAACTCTTCAATCAAAAGACATGGAGTGGCTGAATCAATAAAAAAACAAGACCCAGTGATTTGTTGCCTACAAAAAAACACACTTCACCTATAAAGACACATAAGGGCTGAAAATAAACGGATAGGAAAAGATACTCCATGCAAATGGAAACCAAAAAAGAGCAGGAGTTGGCTAGGTGCAGTGGCTCAAGCCTGTAATCCCAGCACTTTGGGAGGCCGAGGAGGGTGGATCACCTGAAGTCATGAGTTCAAGACTAGCCTGGCCAACATGGCGAAACCCCACCTGTACTAAAAATACAAAAATTAGCCGGGCATAGTGGCAGGTGCCTATAATCCCAGATACTGGGGAGGTTGAGGCAGGAGAATCACTTGAACCCGGGAGGTAGAGGTTGCAGTGAGAAGAGATTGTGCCATTGCTCTCCAGCCTGGGCAACAAGAGCAAAACTCTGTCTCAAAAAAATAAATAAATAAATAAAAGAGTAGGAGTAGCTATCCTTATATCAGACAAAATAGATTTGAAGACAAAAACTGTAAAAAGAGACAAAGAAGGTCATTACATAATAATAAAGGGGCCAATTCAGCAAGAGATATGGCAATTGTAAATATATATTCACCCAATACTGGGGCACCCAGATATATAAACAAATATTATTAGAGCTAAAGAGAGAGACAGATCCCAGTATAATAATAGCTGGAGACTTTAACACCCCACTTTCAGCATTAGACAAATCATCCAGACAGAAAATCAATAAAGAAAAATCAGACTTAATATGCAGTATAGACCAAATGGACCTAATGGATATTTATAGAACATTTTACCCACTGGCTGCAGAAGATACATTCTTCTCCTCAGCACATGGATCATTCTCAAGGATAGATCATTTGTTAGGCCATAAAACAAGTCTTAAAACTTAAAAAAATTGAAATAATATCAAGTATCTTCTCTGAGCACAATGGAATAAAACTAGAACTCAATAACAAGAGAAAATTTGGAAATTATACAAACAGATGGAAATTAAATAATATGTTCCTGAATGATCAGTGGGTCAATGAAAAAATAACAAGGAAATTATTATAAAATTTGAAACAAATGATAATGGAAACACAACATACCAAAACCTATAGGATACAGTGAAAGCAATACTAAGGGGGAAGTTTATAGCTATTAGTGCCTACATCAAAAAAGTAGAAAAATTTCAGATAACCTAATGATGCATCTTAAAGAACCATAAAAGCAAAACAAAACAAAACCCAAAGTTAGTAGAAGAAAAGAAATAATAGAGTTCAGAGCAGAAATAAATGAAATTGAAATGTAAAAAATACATAAGATCAATGAAATAAAAAGTTGCCTTTTTGAAAAGATAAAATTGACAAACCTTTAGCCAGGCTAAGAAAAAAGAGAGAAGATTCACATAAAATCAAAGATGAAAAAGGAGACGTTTCAACCAACACCACAGAAATTCAAAAGATCATTAGAGGCTACTAGGGGCAACTATATGCCAATGAATTGGAAAACCTAGGAGAAATGGATAAATTCCTAGACACAAACAACTTACCGACACTGAATCATGAAGAAATCCAAAACCTGAACAGTTCAGTAACAAGTAATGAAATCAAAGCCATAATAAAAAGTCTCCCAGCAAAGAAAAGCCCAGGACCTGATAGCTTCACTGCTGAATTTTACCAAACATTTAAAGAAGAATTAATGCCAATCCTACTCAAACTATTCTGAAAAATAGAGGAGGAGGGAATACTTCCAAAGTCATTCTACAAGGGCAGTATTACCCTGACACCAAAACCAGACAAAGACACATCAAAAACAGAAAACCACAGGCCAGTGTTCCTGATGAACATTACTGGAAATGTCATTAACAAAATACTAGCAAACCAAATTCAACAATGCATTGAAAAGATCATTCATCATGAACAAGTAGAATTTATCCCAGGGATACAAGGATGGTTCAACATATGCAAATCAATCAATGTGATATATCATATCAACAGAATGAAGGACCAAATTATGTGATCATTTCAATTATTAATGAATAAGCATTTGATAAAATTTAACATCCCTTCATGATAAAAACCCTCAAAATACTGCATATAGAAGGAACATGCCTCAACATAATAAAAGCCATGTACAACAAAACCACAGCTAGTATCATACTGAATGGGGAAAAACAAAAAGCCTTTCCTCTAGATCTGGAACATGACAAAGATGCCTGTTTTCACCATTGTACTGGAAGTCCTAGCTACAGCAACCAGGTAAGAGTAAGAAACAAAGGGCAAAAACATCAAATTATCCTTGTTTGCAGATGATATGATTCTATATTTGGAAAAACCTAGAAACTTCACCAAAAAACTATTAGAGCTGATAAACAAATTTAGTAGTGCTAGGATACAAAATCAACATATGAAAATCAGTAGCAATTCTACATGTAATAACAATTTGAAAAAGAAATCAAGAAAGTAATCCCACTGATAACAGCTACAAGTAAAATTAAATGCCTAGGAATTAACCAGACAAGTGAAAGATCTCTATGATAAAAATTATGAAACATTGATGAAAGAAATTGAAGAGGACACAAAAAATAAAAAGATATTCCATACTCATGTATTGAAAGGCTCCATGTTGTTAAAATGTCTATACTACCCAAAGCAATCTACAGAATCAACATAATACCTATCAAAATACCAATGACATTCTTCACAGAAATAGAAAAAACAATCCTAAAATGTATATGGAACTACAAAAGAAACAGAATAGCCAAAGTTATCCTGAGCAAAAGAACAAAACTAGAGGAATCACATTACCTGACTTCAAATTATACTACAGAGGTACAGTAACCAAAACAGCATGGTACTGGCATAAAAACAGACACATGGATCAATGGAACAGAATAAACTCAGAAACAAATCCATGCATCTACAGTGAACTCATTTTTGACACAGGTGCCAAGAAAATACATTGGAGAAAGGACAGTCTCTTCAATAAATGCTGCTGGGAAAACTGGAAATCCATATGCAGAAGAATGAAACTAGATCCGTATCTCTCACCATATACAAAAGTCAATCGATTGGGTCTAGTTTTTAAATTTTGATTTCAAAATGTATTAAAGACTTAAATATAAGACCTCAAACCATGAAACTACCTTGGGGAAACTCTCCAGGACATTGGACTGGCCAAAAATGTATGGAGTAATACTCTACAAGTACAGTCAACCAAAGCAAAAAAGGATAAATGGGATCACACTAAGTTAAAAAGCTTCCGCATGCAAAGGAAACAATCAACAAAGTGAAGAGACAACCCACAAGTGGAAAAAATGTTTACAAATGATCTCTCTGACAAGAAATTAATATTTGCAAACTATTCATCTGACAAGAGCTCCGGAATATATTAGGAGCACTCTATAGGAAACAAATCAAATAATCTGATTTATAAATGGGCAAAATACCTAAACCGACATTTGTCAAAAGAAGACATACCAATGGCAAACAGGTCTAAGAAAAGGTGCTCAACATAAGTGATCATCAGATAAATGAAAATCTATCTGAACGAAAATGAAAATGAAAATGAAAATCACTACAATGAGATATCGTCTTGCCCCAGTTAAAATAGTTTTTATCCAAAAGACAGGCAATAACAATAGCTGGCAAGGATGTGGAGAAAAAGGAACCCTTGTACACTGCTGAGGGAATGTAAATTAGTAAACCATCATGGAGAATAGTTTGGAGGTTTCTCAAAAAGCTAAAAATAGAACTACCATATGACTCAGCAATCCCACTCCTAGATATATACCCAAAAGAAAAGAAGTCAGTATATCAAAGAGGTACCTGTACTCCCGTTTATTGCAGCGTTATTCACAATAGCCAAGATTTGGAACCAACCTAAGTGTCCATCAGCAGATGACTTGATAAAGCAAATATGGTACATACACGCAACAGAGTACTAATCACCCATAAAAAATGATGAGGTTCTATCATTTGCAACAACATGGTTGTAACTGGAAGTCATTATGTTAAGTGAAATAAGCCATACATAGAAAGACAAACTTTGTATGTTCTCACTCATTTGTAGGAGCTAAAAATGAAAACAATTGAACTCATGGAGAGAGAGAGTAGAATAATGGTTACCAGAGGCTGGGAGGGGTAGATGGAGGGTTGGGGGGAAGTAGGATTGGTTAATAGGTAAAAAAATAGAAAGAATGAATGAAATCTAGTATTTGATAGCACTTCAGAGTGACTATAGTCAATAATAGTTTAATTGTATACTTAAAAGTAACTTAAAAAGCATAACTGGATTGTTTGTAAGACAAAGGACAAATGCTTGAAGTGATGGATATCCCATTTATCCTGATGTGATTATTACACATTGTATGCCTGTATAAAAATATCTCATATATTCCATAAATATATACACTTACAATGTACCCACAAAAATAAAAAATGAAGAATTCCCTTTTCTCTGCATCCTCATCAGCATTAATTTCTTTTCTTTTTGATAATAGGCATTCTAAATGGGGTGAGATGATACCTCATTTTGGTTTTGATTTGCATTTCTCTGACAGTGATGCTGAGCATTTTTTTGTATATTTGTTGGCCATTTGTATGTCTTCTTTTGAGAAATGTCTGTTCAGATCATTTGCTCATTTTTAATTGGATTGTTGTTTGCTGTTGAGATGTTTGAGTTACTTGTATGTTGTTTTTAATTTTAATTATTATTATTAATATTTTAATTTTATTATTTTTAGAGACAGGTTCTTGCTCTGTTGCCCAAGCTGGAGTGTGGTGGAGCAATCATAGCTCACTCTAACTTTGAACTCCTGGACTCAAGCAATCTTCCTGCCTCAGCCACCCAATAGCAGCTGGGATTGCAGGTGTGTACCATTGTGCTCAGCCTGTATAATCTGGATATAAATCACCTGTTAGATGAATAGTTTGTTAATATTTTTACCCATTCTGTTGGTTGTCTATTCACTCTGTTGATTATTTCCTTGCTGTGCAGAAGCTTTTCAGTTTGGTATGATCTCATTTGTTTATTTTTGCTCTTGTTGCCTGTGCTTTTGAGGTCTTATTCATAAAACGTATTACCAGACCAATGTCCTGAAGCATTTCTCTTATGTTTTTTTCTGGTAGTTTTAAAGTTTTGGGTCTTACACTTCACCCTGTAATTAATTTTGAGTTGATCTCTTTCTCTCTTTCTTTCTCGAAGTTTCGTTCTTGTTGCCCAGGCTGGAGGGCAGTGGCACGATCTCAGCTCACTGCAACCTCTGCCTCCCGGGTTCAAGTGATTCTTGTGCCTCAGCCTCCCGAGTAGCTGGGATGAGAGCAGTGCACCATCACACCTGGCTAATTTTGTATTTTTAGTAGAGATGGGGTTTTGCCATGTTGGTCAGGCTGGTCTCGAACTCCCAACCTCAGGTGATCCAACCACCTTGGCCTCCTGAAGTGCTGGGATTACAGGTGTGAGCCACTGTGCCTGGCCCGATTTTTCTGTATGGTGAGTATTCATTCTTCTGTGTATGGCTATTCTGTTTTGCCACTTAAGAAGAGAGTGTTTTTCCCCCAGTGTATGTTCCTGGTGCCTTTGTTGAAAATCAGTTGGCTGTAAATTCATGGATTTATTTCTTGATTCTCTAGTCTGTTCCATTGGTCTATGTGTCACCTTTATGGTAGTGCCATGCTGTTTTGCCTACTAGAGCTTTGTAGTATATTTTGAAGTCAAGCAGTGTGATGCCTCCAGCTTTGTTCTTTTTGCTCAGGATTGATTTGGCTATTCGAGGTCTTCTATGGTTGCATATACATTTTAAGGTTTTTTTTCTATTTCTGTGAAGAATGTCATTGGTATTTTCATAGGGATTGCATTGAATCTGTAGATCACTCTGGGTACAATGGTCATTTTAAGAATGTTAATTCATCCAATCTGTAAGCATGGAATGTCTTCTTATTTGCTTTTATCCTCTTCAGTTTCCTTCATCAGTGTTTTTCTTTTTTTCTTTTTTTTTTTTTTTTTGAGATGGAGTCTTGCTCTGTCACCCAGGCTGGAGTGCAGTGGCATGACTTGGCTCACTACAACCTCGGCCCCCAGGCTCAAGCAATTCTCCTGCCTCAGCTTCCTGAGTAGCTGGGATTACAGGCACCCGCCACCACACCTAGGCACTTTTTGTATTTTTAGCAGAGTCGGAGTTTCACCATGTTGGCCAGGCTGGTCTCAAACTCCTGACCTCATGATCCACCCACTTCGGCCTCCCAAAGTGCTGGGACTACAGGCGTGAGCCACTGCACCCTGCCCATCAGTGTTTTTTCATAGATTTCTTTGTAGAGATCCTACACCTCCTTGGTTAAATTTATTTCTAGTGTTTTTTTTTTTTTTTGTAGCTTTTGTAAATGGGATTGCTTTCCTGATTTCTTTTTCAACTAGTTTGTTGTTCACATATAGAAATGCTACTGATTTTGTATGTTGATTTTGTATCCTGCAACTTTGCTGAATGTGTTTATCATCTCTAAGATTTTTGACGGGGTATAGTTTGGGGTTTTCTATGTATAATATGTCACTTGCAAACAGGGATAATCTCCTTTGGAGGTTTCATATTTCCTTGCTTTTTCATGTTTGTTGTGTCCCTATGTTGATTTCTATGAATCTGGTGGAACAGTCACCTTTTCTCATTTTATGGGTTAGATTTCATAGGGAAAGCCTTATTCATATGGATGGGTCTTGGGGTGTTGGTTTGGTGAAGCGCATTGGCTTTGGTTCTAGGTGGATGCAAAAGTGTAGTCTCTACATAGTTTCGTCAGTTGTAATCCATTCTAATGATGTTTGCATGTGTCTCAGTGGCCTAGGCTGTAATAGTTTATGGCAGTGGTGGTGCTCCTCTGCTGGGGGTAGACTTGCTGGGCTGTTTCTCAGGTTAGTGGTGCATATATATGCACATGGTGTGTTGGCCAGTTTGGGGTCTGGCTTGCTGGGGTTAGGGCCATAGGGCTATTACTCTGGTTAGGAGAACATGTGTGGTTGCTCAGTCTGCCTTGGAGTGTACCTGGTAGGGGTGGTCCATGGGCTATTTCTCAGGACTGGGACATAGCCATATTGTTTCTTAGCTGGTTTCGGTATATGTCTGCTGAGGGCAGCCCACAGGGCTATTTCTCAGGTCCAAGATGACATCGCAAGTCTGCTTGGCTGGCTTGGGGATATGTTTGCTGAGTCTCCCATGGGGCTATTCATCAGGCCAGGAGCATAGGCACAAGGCTGCTCAGCTGGCCTGGGTGCATCTTTGCCAAGAGTAGCCCTGCAGGGATGTTTCTCAGACCTTGATAGCAGGCATGGAGCCTTGGGCAGGAACAGGGTAATGGACATGGGGCCTGTTTCTCAGGCTCTGGGTGTGGATGTGTAGCTACTCCACCAGCCTGGGGGCATAGCAGTTGTTTGGTGGTCTGGGAACATCTCCTGCTTGGGGCAGGACACACAGTGGCTTGGCTGGCTCAAGGGAGGGTTCACCAGCTTAGGAGTGGGTTTTCCCTGGGGAACTGGCAGACTATTCCTCTGGCTGGAAGTATAGGCAGCAGGGGTTGCTTTCCCTGCTGTGCAGGACCCAAGTCACAGCTGATCCTGGTCACAGGTTCCATGCACCTGGGATTGCGGCATTCAGCAACCCTTGTGGGCTTGGCATAACGAAGATGGAGCCACAGTGCTAGGGAGGTGCAGTGGCTACTGGCCCCCAGAGCAGGGTACACTTCAGAGGTGGCTTTTGTCTCAAGATGGCACCACACTGCAGCAGCTTGGCTCACAGGGGATTGGTGGGGGATAGGCAGTACACATCTTGCTCTTCTAACGCAGGGCAATGTAGCTGTGTGAATATTAGGCAGCTCTCTATACTGGGCTCAGGACTTGTGAGGACTGTGGGATTCTCCTGTAGTAAGGACTGTGGGTGTTTGCAGTGGCAGCAGGCACTGGCAAGGATCTTCTGCTTACCTTTTCCCCACAAAGGGAAGTCCTACCTGATTCTAGGCTAATCCAATATGGCAAGGGAGGTGGGGCTTCAGAGGCTGTGTGCCTCCTCACTGCTCCCGTCACTACAGGCGCATCTCCACTCCCCCACTGCACTCCACCGCTCTCCCCTCAATACTCCAGTCAAATCTTAGCTGTTTATTCATTGCCTTGCTCCTTTTTGCAGTGGACACAAATGCCAGGTGTTTCTAATCAGCCATCTTGCTACTGTCACTGAGCTGCCCTGTAAGTATTATTAGGCCTAAAACATGCTGCCTTGATATCTTAGAACCTTAAAGGACTCCAAAGGCCTAACCATGAGTTCACCAGCTCTGCCCAGTTATGTTCACCCCCACTCACTAGTGTGTCTATCAGCTGGACCAGCTGGACCCAATCCATAGAATTATTCAAACAAGCCAATCACATCCTCCCTGAGGCACCAACACCTCATCATGTTATTATAAAACCTGCCTCCTATGGCCCCTGTTTCTTCACTCTACTCCTGAGTGCAACCTCATGTGGCCCTGCATAGTGTGCGAAGTCCTCCTTCTGTGAGTGGTGAATGTACGTGTGACTAGTAAAATGCTGTCAATCTCTTCTGTCCAGTGTTGGGTGTAGGGTGTTCAGCCATCCCCAGAATCCTAAAGTGGGACCCTCTTCCTCGCCAATAAGTTGAAAAAGAGGTGAGCAGAACACCACATTACCTATCCAAACAGCTCCGGCTCCCTGCAGCTGCTGCTGCCCTCTGTGTGGCTGTAACAGTTCTATCACCCGTTAGCCTGACCTCTTGCCCCCAGCAGAATCACCATGTCCTGCAAATCCTGCACCTGCTCCTGCCGGTGCACTACTTACCTCACAGATAACCCACAGCCACTGCCCTCCCACCAAATCATTAAAACCATCTGCTGCAAACTCCTCTCCAGCAACTTGCCTGGCCTTTCCTCCTCTGCCTCAGAGCTCAGCCAAGGGCTGAGCCAAAAATAGTCTCATGTCTTTTTGCAGATTAGGCCTTTAGCATAGGTTTATTTACTGGTTTGGGGCTCATCGACAAGGGTGCTTGTGTGGACAGGACAGTGGGATCAGTGTCTTCCTAAACAAGAGCGCATTCATGTAATGATCACAGCTAAGCCTGGCATTTCTCACGATGTGGGCATGGATCATCACATTTGCCCTTACTGCCTCGTGGTTGAGAGCGAACAGCAAACAAGGAAGATGAAGTACACGAAAAGCCTCTGTGGACGCTGGAGGGCTGCACAACTATCAAGGATTCTTCTTCATTTGTTTCTAGAAAACTTGCTTTAAGCCAGACCCTGCTTTCATTATAATGCTGCAGAGCCACGGTGATTGCAACAGAATTTCTTCAAGGAACTGTTCATGGCTACCAATTCATACGTACCCATGAGTCCTGTCGCCTTGTAAACAAAAATGTGACTGACATGCCACTGATGTGAGATTGTCCCTCCACACAAGCCTTATGAAAGAGCTTCGCTGTGTCTCATACTCAGAAAATACTAGTGAACATCTCAAATATACGAAGGTGCCGGGGACAGAGATGCATAGTTGCTGCGACTCAGCGGCAACACTTTTACAGGTGAGCACCTTTGTTAATGCCTAAGAGCTAGAATTTCCAAGAAGTTGGGCAGGAAGCCCCAGGGTAGTGTCAGGCAGCAAAACCACCTGAGCTCACACAGCCGGTTACCGCCCGGTGCAGAAGCGTGGCGAGTAGCGGTAAACGGCAGCCAGAGACACTAGAGGGCAGCACCCCCCCACCCAATACTCCTAGTCCTGCGACGTCTCGGCCCCGCCAGGGGTCCTGGGCCAAACGCGGTGGCTCACGCCTGAAATTCTAACACTTTGTGAGGCCGAGGTGGGAGACTTGATTCAGCCCAGAAGGTCAAGACCAGCCTGGGCAACATGGCGAAAACTGGTCTTTGCAAAAATTACAAAAATCAGCCGGGTGTAGTGGCGAGAGCCTGCAGTCCCAGCTACACGGGAGGCTGAGGTGCGAGGATTGCTTCAGCCCAGGAGGTAGAGGCTGCAGTGAGCCGTGATTGCGCCACTGCACTCCAGCCTGGGTGACAGAGTGAAACTCCGTGTCAAAAAAAAAAAAAAAAAAAAGTAATCTGCTCCAGTGGTTCTCAATCCTGCCCTTACATCAGAATCGCTGTGAGGCTTGTTAAAAACAGGACTAGCTATAGAATATGTGGTGCTTGTAAAATGAAAATGTAGGCCCTTTGGTCAAAAAGTAGGGAAAAAATGCCATTAAGAGTATTGAAATATAATTCTTTTCCCTTTTTGCTTTGGTCTCTCTCCTTCTCTCTCAACTTCTGGTGTTTTTTGTTATTTAATGTTGTTCTAAATAAAGGAAAATTGAAACTTTAAATAATCGGCATGAATTTTACTCTTCATCTTTATATTGCACATTGTCAGTTTTAAATGTAAATATCAGAGCACTTAACTTTCATGCGGTATCACTAACATTACAGAATTCATATTCTGGATGCGTGCACATCTACCGACACTATGGAAGTCAGTGGCTTCCATAATATGCTTACCTTGTACTCACTTAGAGTCTTGCTGAACTCAGACATTGGTCCACCAGAATTCTGTGTTCATGGGGCATCACAAATGCTATATTTGAATGGTGACAGACATATTGCATGTATCTCCTCTGCTCATGCGCATAGTACATTATTTCACTGGACATGGCTACAAATGACAAGTTCAAAGACAAACTTAGACTCTGCACTCCCAGAGCTTATTCTCTTTCAGAGGTTATGGGCAATGGGAAACACATTCAGGGATATTGTAGGGCTATCCCATGCAAGCTGTTTAAGAAGCTTGAATCTGGATCCGGCCAAAACCACAGACTACTGCTCAAATATGGGCCTCAGCAAGACCAGAGTCCTTCTTTTCTGGGAAGTTACAGCAAAGGGCACCTTATGCTATTCTTGGGTGTATACAACTAGCATGGTAGTTGAGTGGTTTCTTTGGAATTAGACCTAGATTTGAATCTTACTTTTACCACTTTTTTTGTGACCTTGGGCAATTTTTTTCCCTTTCTGCATTTCAGACTTTTTAAAAAATCTGTAAAATGGAGCCAATAGTAATATAAACCTCACAGAATGCTTGTAGGATTAAATGGGATGTTGTAAATTAAGTTTAGCACTGTGCCGGGCGTAAGTTGGTGGCTATAATAGAAGAAAAGCTATGACAAAACACAAACCTAAGGAGCACCCTCACTAAAGACTTCTTCTGGCCCCGCTACTTGCTTGTCTTGCTCTTCATTGCCTTTGTTTGGTAGAGAGTGGAGTGAGCAACACAACTGGAAAACAGGAAGAAATTGAAAGCATTAAAAAATGGTAAAATGAAAGTAAAACTGTCACTATTGGAAGGTGGTATGACTGTATTCCTGAAAAACCCAAGGTAATCAAGTAAAATTTACTACTACTAGTAGGTGGGGGGAGAGAG
This sequence comes from Pongo pygmaeus, assembly GCF_028885625.2. Lineage (NCBI taxonomy): Eukaryota > Metazoa > Chordata > Mammalia > Primates > Hominidae > Pongo > Pongo pygmaeus. The sequence goes on along the minus strand of NC_072386.2, from coordinate 22,450,043 downwards.
AGAGAGAGCGAGAGGGAGAGAGAGAGAGAATTCAGTCAGGTAGCAGAATGTAAAAATTAATATGCAGAAATAAAAAACTTTTGTGTATACAAATGACAATTAGAAGATATATTGGAGGAGAAGATCCCCTTTAAAATAGCAACACAAGGAATAAATACCCAGAAACAAAATATGTAAAACCTTTTTGAGAAAAAAGGTAAATCATTTTCAAATATATAAATGCAATCCTTCTTTGGAGACAGAATCTTGCTCTGTCACCCAGGCTGGAGTGCAGTGGCGCAGTCTTGGCTCACTGCAACTTCGCCTCCTGGTTTCAAGTGATTTTCCTGCCTCAGCCTCCCTAGTAGCTGGGATTACAGGCACCCACCACCATGCCTGGCTAATTTTTGTATTTTTACAAAATACAAAATAGGGTTTCACCATGTTGGCCAGGCTAGTCTTGAACTCCTGACCTCAGGTGATCCACCTGCCTTGGCCTCCCAAAGTGCTGGGATTACAGGCATGAGCCACCATGCCTGGCCATAAATGCAATCTTGAACAAATAGATATACCATATTCTAAGGGATAGAAAGACTCAACAATTCTTCCCAAGGTAATTTATAAACTAATGTGATTCCAACAAAAATGCCAATAGATTTCTCTGGTTAGCGGGCCCAATTAGACAAGCTGATTCTAAATTTATGGTTGAAGGTAAGCAAAAATATCCAGGAAAACTCTTAAAAGAAAGAACTATGATAGCACTGAGATTAGTGCTGTCAGTTAATAAGAGACTATATAGTCTTAATAATTAAAACAGTATGGTACTTATGCATAAACAGACTGACAGACAAACAGAGCAGAACAAAATGTCCAGGAATAGAGCATGTATACATTAGTATATGAGAGAGGTAGCATCTCAAATCAGTAGAATAAACATGTGTCTTTTGAATAAATGGTTTTAGGACAACTGGCTAGCCTTCTTGAAAAAGATGGGCAAATTCATAGGTTGTATCATATACTTGGGTTAACTTCAAATTAATAGAGGATTTAATTTGAAAAAATCATATATAAATAGTGCATACATGAAAATAGTAGAAGAATACATGGAATGATTCTTTTAGAACATTATTGAGAAGAAAGACTTTCTAGTTAAGACAATGAAACCATAAAGTAAAGGATTAATTTATTCTACTACATAGAATAAATATAGTGTGTTTTGCATAGTATAACACACTATAAGCAAAGCCAAAAGACAAACTACAACCTGAAAAAGTTGCAAACCTTATTAGACAAAACACTGATTTGCCTTGTATGTAACGAGTACCCAATGATCCAACAGAAAAATTGGCAAATGACATAAACAGTCAACAGAAAAAAAAATACTAATGACCCCTAAAGACATGAAAAGATGGTCAAACTTATAAAATAGATGCAAATTAAAATCACACCTTTTTTCTCACAGCAGATTGACAAAATTCAAAAGTTTCATGGCACACTCTTTTGGCAAGATGAGGAGATACTGCAATCTCACACTTTGTTGGTGAGAGTGCAAAATAGTACAATTCCTGTGGAGAAAAATTTTAGAAGTATTTATTATTAATTTCAAATATATTTTCCTTTTGACCCAATAATCCCAATTCTGATAATTATTCTCACATTTAAGTCTGTCTTGACAACAGCTTTTCAGAGGACCCAAATTAACACATACTTTTGTGTGTGAAAGGTGGAAAAAATAAGAATATATTCATATTTGCCTATATTTATACAAAAAAACACCAGAAAGATATAGAAGAAAAGAAGTTAGGGGAAGCAATAGAAACGGGATGGTGGTATGGGTTAGGTGGAGAAAGGGAAGAGGGCAACTCTTTTGAAACCGTGTGAGTGTACTATCTATGCAAAAAAAAAGTTAAAGGCTGTTAAGGTAACTCTTGGAGAAATATTTTTAAAATTTATTGTGGCCGGGCATGGTGGCTCACACCTATAATCCCAGCACTTTGGGAGGCTGAGGTGGGTGTATTACTTGAGGTCAGGAGTTAGAGACCGGCCTGACCAACATGGTGAAACCCCGTCTCTACTAAAAATACAAAATTAGCCAAGCATTGTGGCGCACGCCTGTAATCCCAGCTACTCGGGAGGCTGAGGCAGGAGAATCACTTGAAACCAGGAGGCAGAGGTTGCAGTGAGCTGAGATTGAGCCATTGCACTCCAGCGTGGGTGACGAGAGCAAAACTTCGTCTCAAAGTAAATAAATTAAATAAATAAATAAATAAATATCTATTGTGAAATACAGTCATGTGTCACTTAGTGACAGGGATACATTCTGACAAATGAGTCACTGGACAATTTCATTGTTGTGCCAGCATCATAGACTGTATTTACGCAAACCTAGATGGTATAGCCTACTACATGCTGAGGCTATATATTGTGTAGTCTATTGCTGCTACGCTATAAATCTATACAGCATGTTACTGTACTGAATACTGTAGGCACTTGTAACAAAATGGTAAGTATTTGTATGCCTGAACATAGAAAAGGTACAGAAAAAATACAGTTTAATCTTAGGAGACCACCATTATGTATGCAGTCCATCATTAACCAAAAAGTTATTATGTGGTACATGACTATAATTATAGACTCATGGAAAATTACAAAGATAGTACAGAGAGGACATATATGCCTTTTGCTTGGGTTTTCCCCAACGGTTACATTTTATATAACTATAGTAAAATAATCAGAACCAGGAAATTTACATTTATATAATGTATGTGATAACTTTATGCCATTTTATCACGTGTAGATGTGTGTAACCACCACTGCTATCAAGGTACAGAACTATTCCATCATTATAAATAATCAGGAGAAAGATTTTGATTGTGCATGCTAGAAAGAAAGCTAACAGCTGTGGTGTTAGGAATTTAGGTCTGAACCAGGGCTCAAACCCAGAATGATTTGTTTTAAAGAAAACATTTTGTGGTGCATTTCTCCAAGGGTAAGGTTGTGGAGGCTTCAGTCAAATAGATCAATAAAATGTCCCTGTCCCCATCCTCATTTTGAGATTGGCTGAGACATGCTAGGATTTAAGATTAAAAGCTGTGTTTTATTATGGAAATTCATCAAGATAATAGCCGTTAAATAACACCAGGTGCTAAATATTAAGAAAGCTAATTTGAAAGCTGATTCTTAATTCTGAACATTAAATCAGCCTTACAAAGGTTTCAGCTCAGGTTTCAGCTGAGGTTTCAGCTCAGATTTCAGTATCTTTATGCCATAAGAACTAGTTATAATGAATTAAACTCCCCGGGTTATAATGAATTAAATTAAACTCCCCAAGAGACTGATTCCTAGGATCAGTCAACAATGCATAAGAGCCTTGCTGATGGGAATGTGAATTGTAAAAACTCTTCTGGAGGGAAATTTCCTTAGAGATATCAAAGGCTTTAAAATATGCCAATTTTTAGACTTAATAATTTCACTTTTTGAAATTTTTCCTAAGGAAATAATTGTGTGTATAAAAATTGATTACCTAGTATGTTCATCAAATGATTTATGAGAAGAAAACTGCAAACAACCTACGTGACTGGTTTGAAACTAAAAGGCTAAGGACTTGCAGAGAGGAAGGTCGGACAAAAACTTTTTATGGACTAATAGTTAGCTATGTGTATTCATACAAGATATATAAAAAATGATTAAAGAAGAATGAATAAAAATGATTTAAAAATGACAAAAAAGTAGGTAAATAAGTAGGAAAATAAAAATGGAAAATATTCTTTCTATAGATGAATACACATTTAATCTCAAAATTCTATTTAAAATTACACATTAAAAAGGAATCCTCACTGAACTAAATTTAGTAAGTGGATGATGGAGTGTGGAGCCAGGTTTCTTACTACTGGAGTGGGAATTTGCAGATGAGCAGGGGAGGAGGCTAGCATGATCCATGTACTAGTGGATTACAGTTGGCAATACCAGTATAACCTCATGTTTAGCTTAATATAGATACATATGGTTACAAATAGAAATATGTAGAAATATTTACAAATATGTGTATATATACCGGTTAGTATACATACCTATTTCCTTGCTCTATCAGCTGAGAGGATCTAAAAGACCAGAAGCACCAGTAGCAATGAGCATATCTAGCTCTCACAGTTCTGTTTTTTTTTTTGAGATGGAATTTTGCTCTTGTTGCCCAGGCTGGAGTGCAACGGCGCGATCTCGGCTTACTGCAACCTCCGCCTTGCGGGTTCAAGTGATTCTCCTGCCTCAGCCTCCCAAATAGCTGGGACTACAGGCATGCTACACCACGCCCAGCTAGTTTTGTATTTTTAGTAGAGACGGGGTTTCTCCATGTTGGTCAGGCTGGTCTCGAACTCCCAACCTCAGGTGATCCGCCCATCTTGACCTCCCAAAGTGCTGGGATTACAGGCGTGAGCCACCGTGCCTGGCCCAGAGTTTGGTTTTTAATACCATCCTCCAATAAAAGGAAGCAGGGCTTCTTAGAGAAATGGCTGATTTTTGGACTGGGTCAGAAAACATGCAAGATGAGCTTGAAGCATCTTCTAGTGCCAGAAAGAAACAAGTGCTAAGAAAAAAAAATTGGTGGAGATGTCAAAGGAATACAGAAGTCAACTGCAAGAGTTCCCAATGACTAAGCCTGGAATAATTTGAGAAACAAAATAAACAAAGCAATGTTGGATTACAATCCAAAGGATAAAACAAATATCACAAGTCTACACTGATATAAATAAATGATTGAATAAACAAATAAATGGGGAGAATAAATAAGTAAATGGGAGAGAAGAGTGTGTACCCTTGATATGATATGATGCAAATGGCATTTTAGATTTGTAGTCTTTCTCCCCAGAACCCATAACCCCAGTCTAATTATGAGAAAAACATCAAACAAATTCCAGTAGAGGAGCCTCCTACAAAATATTTGACCAATATTTCTCAAAACTGTCAAGGTCATAAAAAACAAGGAACATCTGATAAATTGTCACAGGCAAGAGGAACCTGAGGATTTATGACAACTAAATGTAATGTGGGGTCCTGGATGGGATCCAGGGATGGAAAAGAGACATTGGGTAAAAACTAAGGAAATCTGAGTAAAATGTGGACTTAATGAATAATGATGTATCAATATCAGTATATTGATGGTAGCAAATGTACTATACTAATGTAAGATGTCATCAACAGGTGACTACATGCAAAAATGCAGCTGGACCTTTACCTTATACTATACACAGAAATTAACTCAAAATGAGTCAGAGACCTAAATGTAGAGCTAAATAAGATTCTTGGCAGAAAACATCAGGGAAAAATTTTATGGCACTGGATTTGGCAATGATTTCTTGGCTATGACACCAAAAGCACAGATGATGCCAAAAGATAAAGATGTAACTTGAACTTCATCAAAATCAAAAACTTTTGTGCATCGAAAGACACTATCAACAGAGTGAAAAGTCAACCCACAGAATGGGATAAAATACTTGCAAATCATATATCTGATGAGGGATTGCTGTCCAGAATATATGAAGAACTCCTACAACACAGCAACAACAAAAAAAACAAACAATCCAATGTGAACATGGGAAAAAGACTTGAGAAGGCATTTCTTTAAAGAAGATATAGAAATAAGCCAAAACGGCTGGGTGTGGTGGTTTACGCCTGTAATCCCAGTACTTTGGAAGGCCAAGGTGGGTGGATTACCTGAGGTCAGGAGTTGGAGACCAGCCTGGCCAACATGGTGAAACCCTGTCTCCACTAAAAATACAAAAAAATTAGCTGGGAGCGGTGGTGGGCACCTGTAATCCCAACTATTCGGGAGGCTGAGACAGGAGAATCGCTTGAACCTGGGAAGCAGAGGTTGCAGTGAGCGGAGATTGTGCCACTGCACTCCAGCCTAGGCGACAAGAGTGAGACTCCATCTCACAAAAAAAAAAAAAAAAAAAAAAAAAAAAAAAAAAGCCAAACCACACTGAAAGATGTTTGATATCAGGAATTAATGGGGAAATTATGCAAATCCAAACAACAGTGATTTGTACTTCACACCCACTAGGATGGCTAATATTAATAATAATAATAATTGTTGGTGAGGATGTGCAGAAGTTGGAACCCTGGTGCATTACGTCTGGAAATGTAAAATGTTACAGTTGTTGGGGAAAACAGTATGGTAGTTCCTCAAAAAATTAAAGAATTACCATATGATCCAGCAATTCTACTTTTGGGACTATACCAAGAATAATTGAAAATGGGAACTTGAAGAGATATTTGTACACCCATTTGTAGCAGTATTGTTTACAATAACCAAAAGGTGGAAACTATCCAAATATTCTTCAGCAGATGAAGAGATAAACAATATATATATAATAGAATATTATTCAGCCTTAAAGAGGGATGAAATTCTAATACATGCTACAACATGGATGAACCTTGAAGATTTTATACTAAGTGATATAAGGATACAAAAGGACAGATATTATATGATTCCACTTATATAAGGTACCTAGAATGGTCAAATTCATAGAGACAGAAAGAATACTTGTTAGCAGGGACTGGAAAAAGGGAGTAATGGAGAGTGATTATTTAATGTGTACAGAGTTCCAGTTAGGATAATGAAAATTTCTGGATATGGATGGTGGTGATGGTTGTACAGCAGTGGGAATGCACTTAATGCCAGTGAACTGTACACTCAACAATGATTAAAATGGCAAATTTTATGTTTTGTATATTTTACTACAACAAAAATATATATGCAATTGGCTGTGAGGTACACGGAAACTGTACTATCTTCTCATTTTTTCAGTAAATCTAAAAACATTCTAAAAATAAAGTCTATTTAAAAAAAATTAATCCTTGTTTCCCGAAGGGTTAAACATAGGTACCACAGGACTCAGCAATTCCATTCCTAGATATTTGCCCAAGAGAAATGAAGACATATATCCACACAAAAATTTGTACACAAATGTCATGACAGCATTATTTATAATAGCCTCCAAATGAAACCAACCTAAACGCCCAGCACTGAATATCCATTCATTGTTGTATATCCATATATGGAAATATTATTTGGCAATAAAAAGGAATGAAGTAGTTATATATGTTGCCACATGGATGAACCTTGAAAAGATGCTAAGTAGAAGGAGCCAGTCAGAGAAGACCACATACTGTATGATTCCACTTATATAAAATATCCAGAATAGGCAAATCTGTGGAGATAGAAAATAGATTAGTGGCTGCCAGAGGCTGGGGTGTTTGAAGGAAATTTTAGGAGTGATTGCCAATGGGAATCACCGGGGTTTCTCTTAGAGGGATGAAAATATTCTAAAATAATTTTGGTGATGGTTGCAAAATTCTGAACATACTAAAAATCATAGAATTGTATATTTTAACTGTACTCTTAAAACTTATTTTTAGGATGGAAATTCCACAACTGGAGAAGTAATCCAAGATTACATGCCACTGTTTCCACCCAGAACCTTGCTCTGGAACCCCAATAATTTATAAATTTGGCTGCTTTATGGTGTCCCATATGTCATGAAGGCTTTGCTCATTCTATTATATCCTTTTGTTTATCTGACTGGATTATTTCAAAATACTTATCTTCAAGTTTAGAGATTTTTTCTTTGTTTGGCCTAGTCTATTGTTAAGGTGTTTGAATGTATTTTGCATTTCATTAAATAAGTTATTGAGTTCCAGAATTTTTGTTGCTTCTCGTTTATATTTATCTCTTTAGTAAATTTCTCATTCATATCCTGAATTGTTTTCTGATTTCTCTGTATTGTTTTTCAGAATTCTCTTGTATCTCACTGAGCTTCATCTAAATCAATAATTTGAATTATTTTTCTGAGATCTTGTGAATTTCTTTTTAATCATGATCTGTTGCTGGTGAATTATTGAATTCCTTTGGAGGTGTAATATTTCCTTGTTTTTTCATGTTTCCTGTGTCCTTACATTGATGTCTGCACAATTGGGATAACACAATTGGTCCCTCTTCCAATTATTTGAATTTACTTTCATAGGGGAGGACCTTTTTCCTGAAGATGTATGTAAGGTGTTGGTTTGATAACACACTATGGCTTGATTCTGGGTGCATGCAGTAGCATAGTCTTTGTATGATTTACTTGGCTGTAAACAGCATCGGTGGTATCTGTAATTTCCTCAGTGGCTTAGGATGCAATTATTAGAGGAGGCAGTGAAGATTTTCTGGGGATGGGGATGCCAGGTAGGGCAGTCTTTGGGCCCCATTGGTGGCAGCAGTAGCTGAGTGTGTCTGTTCTTGGGCCCCAGGGTGGTATATGCTTGTACTGGTTTTAGGGGGTCCAAGTGGGCTGATTCTTGGGCCTCTATGTGTCTTACTCAGATGTCAGTAGTGGCAGCAGTAGGCTAGGTGGGTGGGGAGGTTCTCAGGACCCCGGGAAGCCAGCATGGTGAGGGTGATGGCAGTGGTGGGATGACTCTCTGGGCCCTGATTGGTGTGTGCTGGTATTGGTAGTGAATGTGATGGTCCGGGCAGGCCAGTCTCTAGGCCCACAGGTAGCCTGGGAGGAATGTTCAGATGCCAATGGTGGTGGATTGGGCTGGGAGATCCCTTAGCCCCCAGATTGTGGCTAGGGGGAGGGCAGTGAAGCTGGGCAATGGCCATACTGAAGCCCTACCACTAGGGAGGGTAGTGCTGCCCTCAGTGGTGGCAGCCTAGGCCAGTGGGTAGAAAATGTGCATGCCTCTAACATTTCAATTCTGGTGGTACTTGTGCCTCAGCCCTTGCTGCAGCAGCAAAGCAGTGCTTTGCTCATGCCTCAGCCCCAATGGAAGTACCGCAGCCCTCAGCCTGGGATGTGGTAGCCCATGGTAGCTGGTGCCTAATTCCTGGGGACAGAAGCCCATGCTTCTCTTGTGCCTCAGCCCCAGCACTGCTGAGCTCCAGGACAGTGTACTGTCTTTTGAGGGTGAGGCAATTTTCTGTAGCTGTTTAGGTCTCAGGGAGCATGTGGGACCCAGTGTTAGCTCCCTCCCTGGAGCAGTGTCATTTCACAACCTCCTGTCAGCTTCCTACTTTAGTTTTAGGGCCCACAAGGGTCACGGGACTCTCCAGTGGCTAGGATTGCAGAAGTCTGTGGTGGTAATGTGGATTGCTGAGGGTCTCTCACTTACCCTTTCCCCACATTGGCTTCTAGCTAATTCTGGCCAAGCGGGCTGCCATGCTTTGTTTTTCTTCCTTGCTTTAGGTATTACCTGTCACTTTTCTATTGGATTCCAGTGTTCTCTCTTGGATGATCTATTCAAAGTGTGATTATCTACTCACTATTTTGGTTCTTCTTAGTGGATAAGCTGAGTGTGAAATGTCTCTCATCAGCCACCGTAAGGAGGAACAGAAGAATAAGAAAGATATGAGACACGTACAAAACAAAAAGTGAAATGGCAGACATAAATCTAACCATATCAATAATAACATAAAAGAATATGGATTAAATAATTCAATCAAAAGGCAGAAATTGTCAGATTGGGTTACAAAAATGAGATCCTGCCTCATCATGTCTAAGGGAGATGTATTATAGACAAAGGTACAAATAGGTTGAAATAAAAGGATAGCATAAGGTATACCATGCAACTAGCAACCATAGGAGAGCTAGAGTGGGTTATACTGGTCTCAGACAAAATAGACTTTAAGACAAAAATGACATTAGGTATAATGGACATTTTTATAATGATAAAAGGGTCAATCCCTCAGGAAGATGTAATACATACAAATGTGTGCGTATTTATACAGAGTCCCAAAATACATGAAGAAAAACTAACAGAACTGAAGGGAGAAATAGGCATTTCAACAGTAACTGTTAAAGACATCACCTACTTTGAAAAGTGGATAGAAAAGCTAGAGATAAAATTAACAAGGATACAGGAGACAAAAACAACATTATAAATCAACTAGACCTAAGAGACATCTATAGAATACCCCACCCAACCGCAGCAGAATACACATTCTTTCCCAGTGCACATGGAACAGTCTCCGGGAAAGACCATTTGCTAGGTCATAAAAAAGACTCAATAAATTAAAATGATCAAAATCACACAAAATATATTCTCTGATTACAATGGAATGACATTAGAAATCAATATCAGAAGGAAATTTGGAAAATTCACAAACATGTAGAGATTAAACAACATACTGCTAAATAAACAGTGAGTTAAAGTAAAATCATAAGGGAAATTACAAAATATTTTGAGGTAAAGATAACTACCAAAAGGTATGGAATGCAGCAAAAGCAGTGCTGAAAGGGAATTATAGTGATAAACATCTATATTAAAAGAGAAATAAGATCTCAAATCCATAATTTTCCACCCTGTGAAACTGGAAAAAGAAGAGCAAACTAAATTCAAGACAAGCAGAAGGAAGAAAATAATAAAGATTAGAGCAGCAAGCAATGAAAGGGAAAATAAAATAATAGGGAAAAATCAACAAACTCAAAACTTGGTTCTTTGAAATGATTAAATTAGTAATTAAGAAGCTTCCTGCAAAGAAAATCTGTTTTCTTTAACTTTCCTATGTGTTTCTATGTTGAGGATCAGAAGACGTAATATTGTTAAGATGGCAATGCTCCCTATATTAATCTACATATTCAACACAATCCTTATCAAAATTTCAGTTGAATTTGTTGGAGAAATTGACAGGCTAATCCTAAAATTTAGATGAAATTTTAAGAGACCCCCTAATGGCCAAAACAATCTTGAAAAAGAAGAACAAAGTTGGAGGAATCACACTTCACAATTTCAATACTTACTACAATTCTACAGAAATCAAAATATTGTTTTACTGGCATAGTAGACATATAGACAAATGGGAGAGAATTGAGAGCCCACAACTAAACTCTCACATATGTGGTCAATTGTTTTGTTTTGTTTTGAGATGGAGTTTCACTCTTGTCGCCCAGGCTGGAGTGCAATGGCGCGATCTTGGCTTACTGCAACATTTACCTCCTAAGTTCAAGTGATTCTCCTGCCTCAGCCTCCTGAGTAGCTGGGATTACAGGCGCCTGCCAACATGCCCCGCTAATTTTTGTATTTTTAATAGAGATGGGGTTTCACCATGTTGGTCAGGCTGGTCTCGAACTCCTGACCTCAGGCGATCCACTTGCCTCAGCCTCCCAAAGTGCTGAGATTACAGGCGTGAGCCACTGTGCCCAGCTGGTCAGTTGATTTTTGATGAGGGCCCCAAGACCACTCAAGGACAGTCTTTCAACAAATAGTTCTGGGAAAACTGGATCTCCATAGGCAAAAGAAGGAAGTTGGACCCTTACCTTACACGCTGTACAAAAAGTAACTCAAAATGGATCAAAAACCTAAATTTAAAAGCTAAAACTATAAAACTCTTAGAAGAAAATATGGGGAGAAATCTTCATAGCCTTAGATTTGGCAATGTTTTCTTTTCTTTTCTCTTCTCTCTTTCTTTTTTTTTCTTTCTTTTTCTTTTTCTTTTCTTTTTTCTTTTTTTTGAGACAGAGTCTTACTCTGTTGCCCAGGCTGGAGTGCAGTGGCGTGATCATGGCTCACTGCAGCCTCCACCTCCTGGGCTCAAGTGATCTTCCCGCCTCAGCCTCCCGAGTACAGGAGCACACCACCACACCCAGTTTATTTTTGTATTTTGTAGAGAAGGGGTTTCGCCATGTTGCCCAGGCTGGTTTTGAACTCCTGGGCTCAAGCAATCTGCCGGCTTCAGCCTCCCAAAGTGTTGGGATTATAAGCATGAGCCACTGCGCCTAGCTGGCAATAGTTTGTTAAATATTACACCAAAAGCACAATAAACGAAGAAAAATAGGTAAATTTGATGTCATAAAAATTATAACATTTTGTGCATCAAAGGACAGCATCAAGGGAGTGAAAATCACTTGACAAAAGCCCAGCATTCCGAACATATAAATAAATCCTACGACTCAACTACAATGGCAAAATAAACCCCAACTTTTAAAATGGGCAAAGGATTTGAATAGACATTTTTCCAAAGAAGATATACAAATGGCCAGCAAGCACATGAAAAGATGCTCAACATCATCATTAGTCATTAGGGAGATGCAAATCAAAACCACAATAAGGTACCCCTTTCACAATGAGATACCGCTATCACATATACTAGAATGTCTATAATAAAACAACAACAGAAGATAACAATTATTAATGAGGATGTGAAGAAACTAGAACCTTTGTGCATTGCCAGTGGGAATGTAAAATAGTGCGGCTGCTGCTGCTGTGTAAAGCAGTTTGGCAATTTTTCTGAAAGTTAAACATTGAATTACTATATTCCACTCCTAGGTAAATACCCAAACTAACCGAAAACAGGAATTCAAACAGATATTTGTGCATAAATGTTTATAACAGCATAATTCAACAATAACCAGAAGATAGAAACACCCCAAGGTCCATTAACAGATGAATAAGTAAACAACATGTGGTATATAGATATAATAAAATATCCAATCATAAAAAATGAAGTTCTGAACCTTGAAAACATTACACTAAGTGAAATAAGTCAAACAAAAAGGACAAATATTATATGATTTCATTTGAATGAGGTATCTGTAATTGGCAAATTCATAGAGACAGAAAGTAGAATAGATAAACTAATGGTTCGGAGGCAAGGAGAGTGGGGAATTATTGCTTAAAGGAAACAGAGTTTTTGTTTGGGTTGGTGAAAAAGTCTTGGAAATAGATAATGTGACGGTTGTACAACATTGTGAATGTAACTAACATTACTGAATTATACATTTAAAAATGGTTAAAATGGCACATTTTATGTTATCTATCATCACCACAACTTAAAATAATGAATAATATAGCAAAACCCCTTGAATTGTACACTTTAAGTGGCTGAAGTTATGGTATGTGGCTTATATCTCAATAAGGCTGTTAGGGAAAAAAAAGCATTGTAGGAGGTAGTTGGGAAATCTGTTAGTTCAACCCCATCATTTTCTGTAGGGGGAGAAAGCAGCAACAACGTGTGTGACAGTGAATTCCACTCTTGCAATCAATAGGTTGGTAAGTACAGCAGTTATCTGCAAAACTCTATATTATTTCTATTATTAATGTGACATTTCCCAGGCACAGTAAGAATAGAATGGCTGAAATTACATTCATTGTCCCCACATGCGAGAGAAGAACCTCCTGAAATCATGGGTTCTAGGCAAAATGTCCAAATCTCCACCTCATAATGGGACAGGAAGCAGGGTACATGAGCTAGCTCTGGAATGTGAGATTCTTTCCTGAAGAAGGAGGAATGATGAAACTGAGGGAGTAAATGAAGTCCTCCAACTTGCACGAGAGCTGGGTTACAAAACTCACTGAAGTGCTCAGTGGATAATTATTAGTGGAGATCAGAGGCAGTTAGCAAATCAGTGGAAGGTCACAGGTCAGAGGCCTGAAAAACGAGAGCAAGACTCAGTGATTTTGGGGTAAGTAGGGTAGAGGAGGGACAGGGGAGGTTTTCTTAGCAATTTCCTGTAATAATAACCACTTGTGGTTTGTTTTCTGGTAGACACACATCTCTCAACAATTCATTAGTTCACTCCATCCACAGCTCCTCTATTCTCTAGCAGTTTTGCCTCCCTCACCCCACCAAATCCCATACATACCCTGCTTATGAAGAGTTGAGGATTATTTCTTGAACTGATTCAAGGTCACAGAGATATTTGAATGCCATATGGCTAAAAATACAGATCCAATCTGCCTTCCAGTCCAGTGACTTGTCCTGTCACTAGAGGTAGAGAGCAAGAGCATGAAGTGGAAGTACTAGACTTCCAACAGCGATATTGACTACTCCAATCCCTGAGGCAGAGGTAAGGGTCTGACTTAGAGAGGCATTTATGAATTCATGGGAAGTAGCTCTTCTTCCACGTTTGGAAGAGCTTCCCAAACATGCCAAGTCTTATGCAAAACAAACTTGAGAAAGCTCCACACCCAACCTACTGTTTGATTGGGAGAGGCCTACATAGCAATGGTAGGGTTTGGAGATGGGGTAGGATGAAGGATGGATCCCTGCTCCAAACTTGTACCTTTAAGCTAGTCTGACTTATCCAAGCACCAGGTATCAGAAAAGCCTCAAATACTTGAGCTCCAATCCCAGAAAACATCCATCTAAGCCCTTCCTGATTTAGCTGCAAACTATGTTCATCTAGGTTGCATTTTGTTTCTGACCTGTTTCTGACCTATCTCTTTTCTTATTTGTAGCATTGCTCCGGCCTCCAGAATTCCCAACTGATCCTCATTTTTCAGCTTGACTCTCAGCTTTGCTTAAGAATTCTGTTTAAACTCACTTTGGATCTTCCTGCTCCTTGCTGCCCCATCCCAGTTCAGTCCTTAGAACTTAAATCCTGACAGTGATATACTTGGCTGATGCTTCAACCAGGACCACCAGGTTTAGTCATAAGCGTGAAAGGAAGCAAGTTACACTGCTCCATCTTATCCACATGGATTTCATGAAAGGGCCCGATAACTTATTAAAATCCATCCTCCCTTCTCTGGACTCTTAATATTGAGAACTGAAACCATTTACTCCTACACAACTTACTATCTACGTTAACATGACTTTAATTTCAATTGTCTTCACATCCCAAGACTTTGTGCTCCTGGCTTCAAAATGACCTCTTTTCTTTTTTCACCAATCCTAATATTCTATCATAGCCCTTACCCTATCCTAATTAAGCCCTCTCTATTGCACTCACCCCTGCTCTGACAGACCTGCCTTAAACTAGACTTCAAAATCTGAATAAATCAAATCTTGTTCTTTCTCCTCCAAGAAACTATCATATTATGTCTCCCTTATCACTGTAAGAAATAAAATAATCTTTTTCATATCAATAAGTTGTTCTGGTAATATTTAGGGACTTGGAATTTGATCAGTTTCCTGATATTATCTCCTACAGATTCCAGAAAATGTAATACTGCATTGGGAGGGCAGTGACTTAATAACCTCAAGGTTCCCTTATAAAGAATATCAAATAAAGTGAATAGCAGTTTCTGGAATACAACCTGAACTCCAGTTTAACTTTTTAATTGATGTATAATGTTGCCTTTCCTGTTCTAGCTCATTTGTAATTTTTAGGCATCATTAAAACTTTTCTTAGACCAGTAAAACTCTCCATCTACTGGCTGAAATTTCTGCTCTATATTTTTTAGCATAGACTTTGAGATAGTTTTTAAACACTGCCTCCAAGAAGCCAGCAGCTAGTGGGTTTGACAGCTATTTCCTCTGTGCTCGAGTCAGTGCCAAAGTAGCTTCTGTAGGTAATCTCCCTGCATGGCTGGCTGGCAATATCATTTTGATGTAAGATATTCTCTAAGGAAGAGTTTCCATAAATAGGCTTGCTGCTAGAGCTGGTGGAGGCGTCTTGACTAGTAATTAAGTTTTCTTGTACAAGGAGTTATATGGTTTTGTATGTGCACAAGTGAAAGTGCATAAGACATGCGTGGGCAGGTATGCATTCAACTTGTTAGTGATGTTCTTAACTAGAAGTTCATGCTTCAGGGAGTAGGAAATGATTGCTTATTCTACCATTCAGAATTTGCATAATATATCTGGGGAAAATATTTTTAAATATACTATGACCTTTTTTATCTTGTAAGGAGTGAAGGAAATCCTTATCCTATTCCAATTTGAATTATGTTCAGCCTCAAACGGTACCATAAGATGGTATGGTAGGTGCAGGGAGATAGCGCTGTTAACACATAGTTCACATGCATAGTCTGAAAGTGTCTGTTTTCTGACCTTTAATTTTCCATGACCAGGACAGTGTTATACACAGCCATTTCTTAACATAAACTTATCTGACGACTTCCACTGTCCTGCTTTTGTGCTCCAGATCTTTAACAGGTGGCAAAGAAGACAAATATGATGAGACCAAATGAATGCTGTCCAACTTTTCAGTGATTATTAAGTGCAAATATCCTCCTTGTAAGACATATATTTTCTTAGTTTGAAGATAGTTAAAGGATTAAGACCAATTTTGTAGACATACCAGAATACTAGAAATTGAATTACACTAAGAATCATTTATATTGAGTCAACCAGTTTTTTCTAATGTGGTCTTCTGTAAAATTTAGCTAAAATATTTCAGCTGTTTCACAAGTGTTTGGTTTTAATTTAATTTTGAAATGTGTTTTAGCTTTTAAAAATGTGAATACACAGCAGCACACAAACTTAAATGTGTCCTCTACTATCTTAGTCTGCTTGTGTTCCTGTAACAATATGCCACAGACTGGGTAATTTATAAATAATAGAGATTTATTTCTTACAGTTCTGAAGGCTGGGAGATCTAAAATCAAGGTGCTGGCAGGTTTGGTGTCTGTTTGGTGGTGTTTGTTGTTTGCTGTTCTTTCTGTATCCAAGATGGCATCCTGCTGTGTGCTCCAGAAGGGACAAATGCTGTGTCCTCACATAGGGGAATCCGGCAGATGCATAAAAAGAGACAAACTCTCTCTGAAGCCTCTTCTGTAAGGGCATTAATCCGTTCATGAGGGCAGAGCCTTCATGACTTAATCACTTCCCAAAGGGTCCAAAACTCTTAATACCACCATAATAGGGATTAAGCTTCAACACATGAATTTTGGAGGGGAACCATTCAAACCACAGCATCTACCAATTTTTTAAAACACATTTTAGACTACCAAAGTATTAATTTTTATACAACTTGGAATAGATGTTCTCCTCTGAAGTCTCTGTGTAACTGAAGAATAACCTAAGAATGCAAGGCTGTAAGGGAATAAATTTGTGTTTTTCCAAGCCACTAAGTTTGTGGTAATTTGTTTCAATAGGTACAGGAACTAATACACACCCCCGTATCAAGTATGGAGCTTCTAGGCTTATAGTCTGCCACCAAGTTCTTAGGATGTCAGGTCACCATCCTCCCTACCTGAAGATTTTTATTGCATCCTTCCACCTTTATACTTTAGCCTTTAATAAAATGTGCTTCCTTTTACTTTGTCTTCCTTTCTGGAGAGGGTTTCCCTTTTATCATATGTTTCTTTCTAAAGAGACATTCATCATTCCCATTTCCTGGACTACATTGGTGGAATGGCTGCAGGGGAACATAATTAGATATTGGAAACATAATTGTGTATGAGATATCAAGGAAAAATACAGATCTGCATAGTGGTACAAGGTTAAAATTACTAGCTTAATTTCTATCCTCACACAAGATATGAGCTCTAAGAATTCTGGGATTCCCGTGCCTATTTTCTTTACTGCCATATCTCCAACCTCTAGCACAGAGCCTGTTATCCAATACATAATTGCTAGAAAGTCAAGGAATAAGATGATCAAACCAATGGGTGATGAATGATTGGCACTGGGGTCCTTTGGAGGACTTTGAGCAGAGGATTGAAGCAATAAGATTTGCAGGTTATTAAATGTCTTCAAGCTATCACAGTCACCGTAAGGAGAGGTCTGTATTATCCAAAGTTATATTTATTAAATTAATTATCAAGTACACATACTACAGAGGGAGAAATCTCTACTATAAATATTCAAATCCATGAACAGTCTCCTGAGAAGAGCTAAGGAAGCTTCACAAAGTTTAAACTGCCTTCTTTCCCCCAACTATATCCCCTCTTTATTTTCTTCTCCAGGACACTGGGGCCCTTTAGTCAGCTGAACTAGCTAGCCATGGGGCATCTTTCAGAGCATTTCAGCTGAGATTTGAGTAGCCAGCCCACTCTGCTGTGGTATTTGCATTTCATACTAAATTGGTCTATAACATTATAAATTTCACACTCCTACATTTCTGTTATAACATCATAATCATAAAAATGACATTTTGGTCTTCTCTTTTGCAAGTAAAATGAACATTTCCACGTATAAATAGAGAAGAAAACTTGTCGGTCATTTTCCTAAAATGTTGAGGGCTTGATGCAAACCTGAGGTTTAATTTCTCAGTGTCTGGGAGGAGCCACTGGTTTGTGCAGGTTTCTCAGTGTACCTAAGAGCTGCTGAGACTCATGCTTCAGGTCTCTTGGATCAGGGGATAACCCGGTTGACTCGTTTTTTGGTAAAACAGAGGGAACCTGAGATCAGACACACCATTTGGTGTTTTATCTCCTGAAACGGTTTACCATCTCTTGTGCCTTACCCTTACAGGATTTCCAACGGAAGGTCAGAGTGCTGAAGCCTTTTCACTGAAGGAGGCACCCAGAATCCTGTGGGCCTAGTGTGTTAAATAAAGAGAATGCAGGACTTTGTGGCCAGCGCTCACCTCCAGAGCAAAATCAAGAGATACGTGAGGAAAGGGGCTGGAAGGAAGCAAAGGGGATCCAAATGCATTTTCACAAAAATCAGGGACATTTACACCTGGTATTTATGAAGATTTCTAATAATGGTATGATAGTTATTCTTATCTTATGGAATTTAGCCATCAGGGAACTCATGTTTGAGCAGGACAAAGAAACTAATAAACTTTTCAAACAGGATCAGGGACATGGAGAGGAGCTGGCCTAGTTGACCTTGTTGGCATCTTTAAACATTTTTTAATTTTTAAAATTAAAAAAAAAAGATTCATAAACCTGTTCAGTGTCAGAAGGGTGAGAACTAGATTGGGAAACTGCATCCCAATTTGAGATGTATCTAGGCAAGAAGCCAGCCTGGGAAGATATTGGTGGAAGCTGGAAACGAGGGCAAGAAGCCAAACCCTCAGCCTATAGAACATAAAATTAACATTTTCAGGGTTATCTTGAAAGGACTAAGGTTTCCGTCTCATCGCATCCTAAGAGAAAGAAAAGTGTAAGTCTTTATGTTATGAAGGTAGGGGCAGCTATTTCTTCAGACATTGGTTGAGGCTGTAGAAAAGCCAGTGATCTGCTCCACCCCAGACCAACTGAATTGAACATCTGCAAGATGGGGCCCAGAAATATGATTTAATGTGTGATTCTCAGGGATGCAATAGGGTGGGTTGAGAAGCATTTGCCTTAGTCATGTGCCTTACCCTTTCCTTCCATTTACTCCTCAACCCACTCTTCCAGAAGCGATGGCTCTCATAAGGTTCAAAAAAGACCCTGTGCCAAGCAATCCAATAAGAATTTTCCCCCTTGGTAATATTCCACCTGTTTACCATTTCCTCCCTTAGTTTGGATAATTTCTTTATTGTTTTCTGTAAAATTATACATACTTATTACAAAAATTAATAATAGAATATAGAATTGAATAATGTAACAAGAAAATCACCCCAAATCCCGTCACTCAGAAGCAACTGTTTTGTTTTGTTTTGTTTTTTTGAGACAGGGTCTCCCTCTGTTGCCCAGGCTGGGGTGCAGTGGTGTGATCATGGCTCATTGCAGCCTTGGTTTCCTAGGCTCAAGCAATCCTCCTGTCACAGCCTCCTGAGTAGCTGGGACTACAGGTGTGCACCACTGAGCCTGGCTAATTTTTTATTTTTATTTTTAGTAGAGACAAGGTCTCGCTATGTTGCCCAGTCTGGTCTTGAACTCCTAAGTTCAAGTGATCTTTCTGTCTCAGCCTCCCAAGGTGCTGGGATTATAGGTGTGAGTCACTGCACCCAGCCAGCAGTAACTGTTTTTAACATTTGCAAAATCCACGACTCTCAAACAAAACTAGGCACGAGGGCCTGGAGAAGTACAGAGACCTTTCAAAATAGAACTCCCTGTACTCTCCTATACAGGAAGGGAAAACTTCCCTCTGAGCTCCAGTAATGCTGGTGAAATACCAGCTTTGTGAATTGTCTTCTTTTCAAGGATACTAGGATTTGTTCTTAAAAAGGCCAAGATACCAAATACACATGGCCATTGTATTTACTGATAGCAAAAGAAGCCAACATCCAAGTATCCACACAAGCTTCCCCTACCACTAGCTTCAGTTAGTATAGATTAGCAGTGTGCTCCCATTGTTAGAGTAGGCAGACAGCCACACATGAGCAGGAGGGTGAGCCCCTGAGGAAAAGGAGGTCTAGAAAATCTCACACCCCAGAGACCACCCCAAACATGCATACTAGGTATGAGCAGAGAGGAGGGGAAATAGCTATGCAGAAAGGAACACCCTGAAATGCTCCCTTAAGATGCCCAGTAATCGCTCACTCTGCAGTTAACCTGTCAGATTGTAGCTAGCTACATGCTGATAAGGAGGGGAAGAGAGCAAGGGAAAAATGTCCTCAGATATACACAGGTGCATTAAGTATAGATGTGACCACCCTACAACATTTCTGAGGTGGCAGTAATGAGCAATGCAGGTGAAATTCATATCCAACACCGGGCCCACGCACACAGACCAACTAACAGTAAGGGAGGCTCCCACAGGCCTGGATGGGAGCTAGGTGGGGATAAAGGCAGGGACTTAAGGCAGAAGTGGAAAAACTAGACAGAGAAAAAAGGTAGAGACTTAAGACAGAGGTGGGAACTTCAAAATCTGATACCATGAAAACCTAATGCAGAACTCTCGGGGCTGCTGCTGCTGGCTCATTCTCTGTCAGCAGCCCCCTTTGCCTCATCTTTAAGAGTGTACTGACTCTCCAAATATACTCTCTGCTCTCTATTTTCCTTCAATAAATTCTTCTTTTTGGCTAAATTGTCTCTTGGCTGATTCTTTCTTCCAAAGGACCGAGGACTCTGCATTTCCCCATAACACCATCATGTAAACACTGGGGCTAATGCCCCATCCCTTTAACATAAGCAATAGAGGGAGGAGCTACAGAAGCCCATCTTGGGTGGGCTTTGATGTTTAGGGCAGAGAATCTTGAAGTTGGAGTGGGCCAGTGTCAGGAGTTTGGTCTTCACACTGGAGGAACTCATAGGATGGTATGAGTTCCCATGGCATGGAACTCCTGTGTGGAGACACTGTAGGAAAATAATGACTCTGTTATTGCATGCTGGGTTTCTTATGTGTGAAGTAAACAAAATTAAATGGAACTGTCAAACTAAATAACAGAGAGAAGCTCTCTAAAAGAAAATATCTATTTAGGAATAGGACACTGCAATAGGCATGTGCGTCCCATAGTCAACTATGAGCATATTCTGGGAGGTAATGAAAGACAAGGATTTTGCTGTTTGTTTTTGTTTGGTTTTGTGACAGACAAGGTCTCACTCTACTGCCCAGGCTGGAATGCAGTGGTACCATCATAACTCACTGCAGCCTCAAACTCCTGGGCTCAAGTGATCCTCCAATCTCAGCCTCCTGAATAGCTGGGACTACAGGCATGCGCCACCATGCCTGGCTAATTTTAATTTTTTTTGTAGAGACAGGGTCTCACTATATTGCCCAGGCTGATCTCGAGCTCCTAGCCTCAGGCGATCCTCCACCTTCACCTCCCAAAGCACTGGAATTACAGGTGTGAGCCACTGTACCCAGCCAAGACAAGAGTTTTTAAATGAAAAATCAGGAGGATTACATAATTGTTTTGGGATAATTATCCTTAGCTGCAAAGATCAATAACAAGAGTGATGCCAGTCTGAGGTTGGACAGGCAGTTGTTAGGCAGATGTCCTCACAGAAGCATTTCTCGTGTAAGGTTGGGATGGCCTTTGTGCAAGGCTGCAGTTTCTGCAGAATCTTTTGTGATTGTTTTTTTCATCAGGCATTTATGCAAGAAAGCTTTCTCTTCATAGCCTTCTCTGGCTCTATTTGTTAGAGTGTGGTTTTTTTTTTTTTTTTAACACAAATGACTCCATTTTGATTCTGACAACTTTCACAAAACAATGCATATAAGTACTTAGCAATGTAAGACACATAGTAAGAGCTGATTAAACGTAGCCATCATGACATCCAACATATTTACTTACTACCAGAGGCTGCTCTGGGTGTTGGAGACATGGCAATGAACAAAACAAAATCCTTGCCCTCCTAGATCTTATATTTTAGTAAATGGAGACAGACAATAAACAAATAAACATAGTACTATATAATATGTCAGAATCTGATAAAAATATAAAATAGAGTAAGCGGAGAATGAAGAGATTGCTGTTTAAGGAGTGGTCAGGGAAGGTCCATCTGAGGAGGTGATATTTCAGCAGAGACCTAAGTGGAGTGAGGGAGACAGCAATGCCAGTACCTTGGGCGAAAGAAGAGCAGAGGCTATAGCAATTGCAAAGGCCCCAAGAGGGGCAGGAATAGCAAGCAGGCCAGCGTGACTGGACTGATAATGTCATTAACAAAGGAGAAAGCTGTAGGAGATGATTTTGGAGTTCCTTACGGCTAGATAATGTAGGGGCTTGTAGGCCAAGTTTAAACTTGGGGTTGACTTTGAATTTCATTCTAAGTACGATGTAAAACCACTAGACGGTTGAGCCAGGATGTAACATGATCATATTTATGTTTTAAAAGAACTACCCTAAATGCTCTTTGAGAACTGACTATAGGAGTAGAAGTGAAAGCAGGACAATCAGTGCATAGATTCATGAAAGCAATTGCAGAAGGCTTGGACTAAGGTGTTTGCAAGATAGTCGGCAAGAAGTGACAAGCTGACAGAATTCACTGATGGAATAGAACTGGTGTATAAGAGAAAAGAGGGTCAACAATAGCACCAGGGATTTTGGCCTGAGTAACTGGGTGAAAGGAGATGCCATTTACTCAGATGGGAGACACTGCAGAGGAGCAGAAGCATTCAGTTTTAGAGATATTAAATTTGAGATATCTAGCTGACATCCAAATGGAAATATTGATTAAGTAGTTGCATATATTACTATTGAATACAAAGCAGAGGCTGGGTCTGAAGGTAAAAATTCAAGTTATCAGAATATAATAGTATTTAAAGTCATGGGAATAGATCAGATCACGTAGGGTGTGAATATAGATTTAAAAAAAAAAAAAAGAAAAAGAAAAGAGGACTGTGGCCAGAGTCCTGGGCACTCCAACGTTCAGAGATCTGAAAGATGAGAAGGAGCAGTTGATAGAGAAAGAAAATCAGGATAATATGGTGCCTCAGATGCCTTGTTAAGAATGTTTTTAGGGAAACAGTGAGTGATCAAACTATGTTAATGCTGCTCAGAGCATGTAAGATGTAGACTGAATTGAATGTTGCATTTTATAACCTGGATGCCGTTTGGTGGGCCACCCCAAGAGCATTCTAAGTGGAATAGTAGGAATCAATATCTTTGAGTTCAAGAGAGAATGGGAAGAGAGACAATGGAGACAGGTAGCATGGTTAAGAGTTTTGCTCTTTCTAAAGATAGATAGAGCCACACACTAAGAGGGACTGTAGAATAAAGGAAGAACTTTTGTGTTCTTTATTTAAGAAGCCATTTTACAGCATGTTTGTGTGCTAAGGGAATATTGGAATATCCAGTAGAGATTAGGATGACGAGGAGATTATTTTCAGTTAAGTAATGATATGACATATCGTTGAACGTACATCCCTATTGATAGGGAGTAGTATCTCAGCAGCAAGACGGAGTGCTTCCCTGTGTGAAACATCTAGGAAGTACAGTGGTCCTCAAAATAGAAACCTCAAACAGAACCAAGAAGGTAAACTACTTGGCCCTACTTGATGAAAGTGTGGTAATGTTCAGATGATTACCACTACATGGAGGCAGATTGAGTACTAGGGAGAACTGGGGCAAGGTTGCCCAGGGATGGGAAGGACCCTGCAAGATCTTTAAAAGAATCTCTGGGCCAGGTGCAGTGGCTCACGCCTGTAATCCTAGCACTTTGGGAGGCTGAGGTGGGCAGATCACCCGAGGTCGGGAGTTTGAGACCAGCCTGACCTACATGGAGAAACCCTGTCTCTACTAAAAATACAAAATTAGATGGGCGTGGTGTGCATACCTGTAATCCCAGCTACTCAGGAAGGCTGAGGCAGGAGAATCACTTGAACCTGGGAGGCGAAGGTTGTGGTGAGCCAAGTTTGCACCACTTCACTCCAGCCTGGGCAACAAAAGCGAAACTCCATCTCAGGAAAAAAAAAAAAAAAAAGAATCTATGACTTGCAAGCCATACTTTTTACATTCATTTTACTTTCTGTGTTTATTTCCCATTTGTTATTTCAGAATACTTGCTGATGTGTTATCCAGATATTCTAACCTTATCCAGCTGTGCTTTGGAAAATCTAGCAAGAGCCCTATGTCCATATGAGCATCAGAATGTTAAAGGAGCATCAGTTTCTCCAGGAGGTGGAAATTGTAGTCAGGGAAGGTGAATACTTGGCATGAAAATAGTGAGTGGACCACAAATTCCAGGCATTCCTTGCTCCTTATTCAAGTATGAATACTAAAGGATCTGAATTTTATTTAATTAGGAAGATCATAATGTCCTTATAAAATCATAAAATATTTTTATCATAATTCTAAAAAATCATAAAAATATTGTAATTTGAAAAACCATAAAGTTTTTATTATTATATAATTCTTATGAGATCATGGGTATACTATCATATTGTCTCTATCGTAGAACAAATCTCAAAAATTTCAAGATTTAACTCTGGAAGAAGACTTTCCAAGCAGGAAGGGGAAGCTTGCCCAAGCAACCCCTACACTCTTCCAAGGTTATCCCATCCTTTGGAACTTCCTTACCTCAAGAACCATTGTCAACCCCATGGATACAATTTCTTTCTTTCACACTGTGTCAAAAAGTAACTAAAAACTCCTTGTGCCTTTGTAGAGCAGAAATAAAATGGACTATTCAAAAGCCTTTTCAAAGAGGTTTTAGTTTTGGGTAAAACGAATTAAGCACATCTCACCCAGCCCCTTCCACTGAATGAAGCTGAAAAACCTGGACAGAAAACATAGAAGCCTCTGAAAAATAAACAGTAGCAGGTGTATTGGAGAAGAAGACCCAAGTTCAATAGACCACTGAACCAGTGGTGAAGTTATGATTTTTTTTCCCTTTAATCTCCTCTGACCTGAACTCAAACCAGCCTGCAATCTAAAAGTGAGTGTTAGAACAGAGAGAACTTCAGCAGAAGCCCTCTAATTCTGGCTTAAAGAGAGGGAAAGGGGTCTCCTAACACTCAGATAAAGTGTGAAAATCACCTGTGTTTCTTTTATTCTCTTGCTTCTCCTCTGTTTCTTTTTTTTTTTTTTTTGAAGTGTCCCAGCCCCCAAGCAATGATTTTGGAAGAGGCAGCAACTGGAACTTTCTACTATAATCAGAGGAGCTGAGGTCCCTAGAGGGTGGGGTGAACCCCTGTTATTTTTTTTGTCTCTGCCCTCCTGCTGCTTGGTCCCGATGGAATCATGGGAAGTGGTCCATAGAGTGGGATAAATAAAGCCCTGGTTTTTTCACTCCAGGACAGAAAAAGAGAAGTCCCAGGAAAATATAAATACTGGGGAGATTGCAGAGAGGGAGGAGCCTGGGAAAGCAACTCCTCCAAGTTGTTTATATACTCATGGGCTCACCTCCAAAGTGTACATGCATTGATCTGACTATAAACAGCGCATGCAATCTCTGAAATCTAAACTGTGGAATAGGCCACTGCCCAAATCCCATACTGAGCACTTGGTGGTGCATATGCAAGAAAAATCTGAGTAGCACTGCAAAGATTTTTAAAAACTGAGCTGACATGGAAACGCAATTCACAGAAGTCTAGTTGGAACTTGTAGTCTGAATCCACCTGGTTCTATTGTCTGCTAAAATTAAAACATTAACATTATCTATAGGATTTAAACAAAATCCAAAGTCCCATAAAATAATACTCAAAATGTCTGGGATACAATGCAAAGTTATTCAACATATGAAACCAGGAAAAGTTCAACTTGCATAGAAAAATACAATAAACAGATAATAATGCTGAGATAAGACAGAAATTGAAATTATCTGAGAGAGAATTAAGGCAGATATTATAAAAATGTTCCAACAAGTAAGGGTGAACACTGGAAACAAGTAAGAATAGAAGGTCTCAGCAAAGAAATAGAGGATAGACAGAAGAACCAAATAAAAAATTTCAAACCAAAAAATGTGATGACCAAAATTTAAAAACTCACTGGCTTGGCTCTAGAGCACAATAAAGAAAGCAGTGAAAAATGTCAGTGAACTTGAATATATATCAACATAAATTATTCAATTTAGACAACACAGAACATAAAGTTTTTTTAAAAGAATAGAGCCTGAGGGACATGTGGGGCAGTACCAAAATGTCTAACATGCATACCATTGAAGCCACATGAGGAGAAGAGAGAGAGAGATGGCGTATAAAAATACTTGAAGAAACAATGCCCCAAAACTTCTCAAGTTTGGTAAAAAATACAAAGATACAATTTCAAGAAGCTCAATGGACCCCAAATGGAATAAATACAAAGAAATTTATGTCCAGCCACATAATAACTAAATGTTGAAAAATAAAGACAAAGAAAAAATTGTGAAAGAAACCAGGAAAAAAACAACACATTCATATAGGGCAACAAGATTTCAATGATTGCAATTTCTCATCAGAAATCATGGATTTCTTGAGCCTCACTTGAGGAGGTTGAGGCTGCATAGAGCTGTGATAATGCCACTGCACTCCAGTCTGGGCAACAGAGCAAGACCCTATCTTTAAAAGAGAGAGAGAGAGAGAGAGAGAGAGAGAAACTATGGGCACCAGAAGAAAATGAAATGACACCTTTAAAATGCTAAAAGAAAAAATATTGCTAACCCAGAATTCTATAACTAGTGAAAATATTCTTCAGAATTTCTTTAGATAATTGTAAACTAAAGCAATTATCTGAGAAGAATAAAAAGGAAGACTAAAAGAATTCATTGCTAGCAGACCTAGTCTACAATAATTGATTAAAAGAGAAATGAAAACAGAAGGAAACTTAGAACATTAGGAATGAAGAAAAAACAACAGAAATGGTAAAATTCTATGGAAATATTATAGATTTTTGCCCTATTGAGTTGTTTGAAATGTTTGACTATTAAAAGCAAAACCTATGACAAAACAATTTTTAAAAAGAAGTAGGAGGAATCATATTACCCAATGTCATGACTTACTATAAAACTACATTAATTAGGATAGTGTGATGTAGACAAGGTTGGCCAAAAGCAGTGGCTCACACCTGTAATCCCAGCACTTTGGGAGTCCGAGGTGGGAGAATCATCTGAGCCCAGGAGTTAGAGATCAGCCTTGGCAACAAGACAAAATCCCATCTCTACAAAAAATAAGAAAAGGTATCCAGGCATGGTGGTACATACCTGTAGTCCTAGCTACCTGCTTGAGAGGCTGAGGTGTAAGGGTCACTCGAGCTGAGGAGGTTGAGGCTGCAGTGATCTGTAATCATGTCACTGCATTCCAGGCTGGGTGGCAGTGAGACCCTGAAAAAAAAAGAAAGAGAGAGAGAGAGAGGAAGAAAGAATGGAACAAAAGAGAGACTCTAGAAATAGACCTACACAAATAAAGCCATTCAGTATTTGACAAAGGTACAAAATAAATTCAATGAAGAAAGGATTTTTTTCCATCAAATAGTGTTGATCATCCATATACATGTGGTCATCCATATGCAAAACAGCGAAACTTAACCTAAACTTCTCACTTTATAATATTAAAAATTAACTTAAAATGGGTCATAAATCTAAGTATAAAATATAAAACTATAAAACTTTTAGGAGAAAGCCTAAGAGAAAATCTTGTGACCAAGGATTAGAAAATAATTCTTAGATATGATACTAAAAGAGAGAAATAGGAACACTTTTACACTGTTGGTGGGACTGTAAACTAGTTCAACCATTGTGGAAGTCGGTGTGGCGATTCCTCAGGGATCTGGAACTAGAAATACCATTTGACCCAGCCATCCCATTACTGGGTATATACCCAAAGGACTATAAATCATGCTGCTATAAAGACACATGCACACATATGTTTATTGCAGCACTATTCACAATAGCAAAGACTTGGAACCAACCCAAATGTCCAACAACGATAGACTGGATTAAGAAAATGTGGCTCATATACACTATGGAATACTACGCAGCCATAAAAAATGATGAGTTCATGTCCTTTGTAGGGACATGGATGAAAGTGGAAATCATCATTCTCAGTAAACTATCGCAAGGACAAAAAACCAAACACCGCATGTTCTCGCTTATAGATGGGAACTGAACAATGAGAACACATGGACACAGGAAGGGGAACATCACACTCTGGGGACTGTTGTGGGGTTGGGGGAGGGGGGAGGGATAGCATTAGGAGATATACCTAATGCTAAATGACGAGTTAATGGGTGCAGCACACCAGCATCGCACATGTATACGTATGTAACTAACCTGCACATTGTGCACATGTACCCTAAAACTTAAAGTATAATAATAATAATAAAATAAATTTAAAAAAAAGACATGATACTAAAAGAATGGTCCATAAGAAAAAAAAAATTGAATTTCATCAAAATAAAATTTCTTCATTGCAAAAGACATTGTTAAAAAATAAAAAAAAAACAACAAGATATTGACTGGGAAAATTATTCGCAAATCAAACATCCAACAAAGGACCTACATTTTAAAAAACTTTCAAAACTCGACACGAAGAAAATAAATGAACCAATTTAAAAATGCCCAAAAGCTCAGAAAGACACTTCACCAAAGATGATGTAAGGCTGGCAAATAAGAACAAGATGTACAAGATCATGCACCATTTGGAAAATTCAAATTAGAAAGCACTGACCATATCAAGTACTAGCAAGAAAGCAGCGCAACTGGATCTCTCATACATTGCTACCAGGAGTGCAAGATAATACAGCCACTCCGTAAAATAGTTTGGCAGTTTCTTATACAGTTAAACACATACTTTCCAGGATATGACCCATCAACCTCATTCCTAGGTATTTATACCAGAGAAAAGAGAACTTATGCTCACACGAAAACTTGTTATACGCCAATGCTCACAGCAGCTCCATTCATGTTTCCCAAAAATGGAAACAACCCAAATGTCATTCAATGAACAGATGAATAAACAAACGTCCATCCAATGAATGTATGATAGACCTATGCAACAGAATAAACTCAGCAATTAAAAGAATACACCCAACAATTTCAGTAAATCTCAAAGGCCTTATGCTGAGTGAAAGGAGTCTGCCTCAAAAGGTATTGCAACAGGATAACTTCCTTTGTCTCCCTCTCAGGGCGTGCGATGGGGGTGTGGCTTGCTTCTTCGGTGCCCAGCTGCTTAAACCTCTAGGGGAGCATACAAATAGGCAGGCTGTGGGGCTCTGACCCCACGGCAGTGTCTAGGGGTGAATGTTTACAGATCCTGAAGTCCCAGTGGGTATGTATTACAGAGTGCTCTTTTAGTTTTGCCATCTGTAGGTGGCTCGTGTTAACCGGCTCAGTTAGACCCTATATCTTGTCGCAAGGACAGAGGGCTTTCTGTATCCTGGGTTCTTGCCTTGGTGTACCAGAAGAATTGGATCACACCGGGGCTTGGAAAATCAGTGCAACCTTTTATTGAGGGAGGTAGCTCTCAGCAGATGGAGGAAGCCAGAAGGGGATGAATTGGGAAGGTTTTCCCCCGGAGTCAGGCAGCTCAGTGGCCTAGGCTCTCCTCCGACTGCCCAGGCCAAACTCTGCCTTTTTCCACCAGTCGATATCCTGCGGTGTGCCGGTCTCTGTGGTGTGCCGGCTTCTGTCGTGTGCCCTTCTGTCGGTGTGCTCCCCTCAATGGCTTCTTGACATCTAGCTGCTCGTGTCTTTTTCTGCTGATCTGCTCCTCTTGATGGCCAGCAGCTTGTCTGTCTGCCTGCTAGGGTCTCGGGGGGTTTTATAGGCACAGGATGGGGGCGCGGCAGGCCAGGGTGGTCGTGGGAAATGCAACATTTGGGCAGGAAAAAATCAAAATGCCTGTCTTCACTTAGGTCCGTGGGTGTGGAGCCCTAGCCAGGGACCATGCCCTCCTCTACCCAGCGCTTCCCTTCCCACATTCAGTATCATTTAAAGGGACCACGCTCTTCCTTTCCCAGCACTTTCCTTTCGTATCAGTATGATACTGTATCATTCCATGTATGTGACATTTTTGAAACAACCAAACTATAATTATAGAGAACATATCAGTGATTGTCGAGGATTAGGGGGTAGAGAAAAGGTGTGACCACAAAGGGTTAGCATGAGGGAGATCTTTGAGGTGATGGAACTGGTCTGTATCCTGATTTTGTTGGTGGTTATAAAAATCTATACATATGTTAAAGTTCTCAGAACTGTACACATCAAAGAGTCAATCCTTCTGTCTGTTAATATAAGTCATAATTTTCTTTTAAATTTTGGATTCAGGGGGTACATGTGTACGTTTGTTACAAGAGTACATTGTGTGATGCTGAGATTTGGGCTTCTATTAATCCCATCACCCAAATAGTGAATATAGTACCTAATAGGAAGTTTTCCAGCCCTTGCCCCTCTCCCTCCCTCCCTCTTTTTGGAGTCCTTAGTATCTATTGTTCCCATCTTTGTCTGTGTGTACTCAATGTTTAGCACCCACTTACAAGTGAGAACATATATTAATTGGTTTTCTGTTTCTACATGAATTTGCTTAGGATAATGGACTCCAGCTGCATCCATGTTGCTGCAAAGGACAAGATTTTGTTCTTTTTTATGGCTGCAGGGTATTCCATGGTGCATATGTATGACATTTTATTCATCCACTCCACCAGTGATCGGCACCGAGGTTGAGTCCATGTCTTTGTCATTGTGAATCGTGCTGTGATGAACATGCAAGTGCAGGTGTCTTTTTGGTAGAATAATTCATTTTTCTATGGGTATATACCCAGCAATGGGATTGCTGGGTCAAATGGTAGTTCTATTTTTAGTTGAGAACTGTCTTCTTTTCACAGTGTTTGAACTAATTTACACTCCCACCAACAGTGAATAAGCGTTCCCTCTTCTCCACGGCCTTGCCAACATCTGTCATTTTTGACTTTTTAACAATAGCCATTCTGACCGGTGTGAGATGGTATCTCATTGTGGTTTAGATTTATATTTCACTAATGATTAGTGGTGTTGAGAATTTTTCCATGTTTGTTGGCCACCTGTATATCTTCTTTTGAGAAGTGTCTGTATGTCCATTGCCCATTTTTTAATGAGGTTATTTGATTTTTCTTGTTGATGTGTTTAATTAAGTTCCTTATAGATTCTGGATATTAGTCCTTTGTAAGACATACTTTAAAAAAAAAGCCTTTCCAATACACTAAGAGATTAAGTGAAAACAAAGCAAGCAGACAGAATCTGAAAAAGCAAACAGAGAAGACTTTCAGAAGGGAAAAAATAGGAATAGTCTGGGCACTTGGGCTTTGACATAATCCTGTATTTAAATCCTAGCACTGCCATTAAACCATATAACATTGGGCAAGAATCTTCATCTCACTGAAATATAGTTTCTGAATCTGTAAAATGGGTAAATTAATGCCTTTGTCATAGGATTATTTTGAGGATGAAATGAAATAATGTATACAAATACTTAATGATAGCACATAGCAAGAAGTTCATGTATTTGTTATTATAACTTATTAATAATAGCTGATTCCTGCCTTGCCTCAATGTGAGAAAATTATCTAATTGTCTAACTACCTAGAGGCTACCTTCTGCATACTTTGATACCTTTGTGGTCCAGACCAATTGACACTTTCCCTTTTTTGCTGTTCAATCAGAGTTCTAATTTCTAGTCCAGAAGATATCTTTTTCCCAGGTGATTTTTCCCTAAGGGATTGACACTATTCTTTGTGCAAGATTTAATTTTCCACCTCTTATATAGAAACATGAAATTGCCCTTTTATAGACTTATAGTCACAATCATATCCTGATACAATAAGAGTCACTATATCATATATAATGATACATATAGGACTTCTATGTGGGGAATCATTCTTTGACAATATGAAGAAGTACCACAGATTTTTTTTAAGTGGTGACATTATCATTATTAGATGATGAAGATGGTGGTTAAAGAAGTTTCCTTTAGTGGGAGCTAAATAATGCATACAGATTGACACAGAATGTGAAATGATAGACAACAGAGACTTGGAAGGATGGGGGAGTGGGAGAGAGTGGAAGATGAGAAATTACTTAATGGATACAATGTACATTATTTGGGCGATAGTTACACTAAAAGCCCTGACTTCACCACTATGCAATATATCCAAGTAACACAATTACACTTGTACCTCATAATTTTATACAAATTAAAAAAAAAGAAATTTCAACTAGTTACAGAATTCAGAGGAATTGGTCTTACAGAGACAAGGCAGGGAGACTAATTTTGAGTTTATCAACACAAGATGGTGTGAGGTAATGAAGATCTGACTAAGGTGATGGCATTTATAATGGTCAGAAAGAAGATGAGAAACATTTAGAATGGAAAAAATCATAGGAATTTATTAATTTGTTCTAATAGCTGAGAGAGAAAAATGAAACAGGGAAAACTAAGACTTCAGGAGGCATCACACCACCTGACTTCAAATTATACCATAAGGCTATAGTAACCAAAACAGCATGGTACTGGTACCAAAACAGATATACAGACCAATGGAACAGAACAGAGACCTCAGAAATAACACCACACATCTACAACCATCTGATCTTCGACAAACTTGACAAAAACAAGCAATGGGGAGAGGATTCCCTATTTAATAAATGGTGCTGGGAAAACTGGCTAGCCATATGCAGAAAACAGAAACTGGACCCCTTCCTTACACCTTAAACAAAAATTAACTCAAGATGGATTAAAGACTTAAATGTAAAACTCAAAACCATAAAAACCCTAGAAGAAAACCTAGGCAATACCATTCAGGACCTAGGCATGGGCAAAGGCTTCATGACTAAAACACCAAAAGCAATTGCAACAAAAGCCAAAATTGACAAATGGGATCTAATTAAACTAAAGAGCTTCCATACAGCAAAAGAAACTAGCATCAGAGTGAACAGGCAATCTACAGAATGAGAGAAAATGTTTGCAATCTACCCATCTGACAAAGATCTAATATCCAGAATCTACAAGGAACTTGAACACATTTACAAGAAAAAAAAACAACATCAAAAAGTGGGCAAAGGATATGAACAGACACTTCTCAAAAGAAGACATTTATGCAGCCAACAAACATATGAAAAAAAGCACATCATCATTGGTCATTAAAGCAATGCAAATCAAAACCACAATGAGATACCATCTCACACCAGTTAGAACGGTGATCATTAAAAAGTCAGGAAACAACAGATGCTGGCGAGGCTGTAGAGAAACAGGAACGCTTTTACACTGTTAGTTCAACCATTGTGGAAGACAGTGTGGCAATTCCTCAAGGATCTAGAACTAGAAATACCATTTGACCCAGCAATCCCATTACTGGGTACACCCAAAGGATTATAAGTCATTCTACTATAAAGACACATGCACATGTATGTTTATTGCAGCACTATTTACAATACCAAAGACTTGGAACCAACCCAAATACCCATCAATGATAGACTGGATAAAGAAAATATGGCACATATACACCATGGAATACTATGCAGCCATAAAAAAGAATGAGATCCTTTGGAAGGCCGAGGTGGGCGGATCATGAGGTCAAGAGATCGAGACCATCCCGGCTAACATGGTGAAACCCCGTCTCTACTAAAAATACAAAAAACTAGCTGGGCGTGGTGGCAGGCACCTGTAGTCCCAGCTACTCGGGAGGCTGAAGCAGGAGAATGGCGTGATCCCGGGAGGCAGAGCTTGCAGTGAGCTGAGATCACACCACTGCGCTCCAGCCTGGGCAACAGAGTGAGACTCCATCTCAAAAAAAAAAAAAAAAAAAAGAATGAGATCATGTCCTTTGCAGGGACATGGATGAAGCTGGAAGCTATCATTCTCAGCAAACTAACACCGGAACAGAAAACCAAACACTGCATGTTCTCACTCATAAGTGGGAGTTGGACAATGAGAACACATGGACACAAGGAGGGGAACAACACACCGTGGGGCCTGTTACGGGGTTGGGGGGCAAGGGGAGGGAGAGCATTAGGACAAATACCTGATGCATGCAGGGCTGAAAACCTAGATGATGGGTTGATAGGTGCAGCAAACCATCACGGCACATCTATACCTATGTAAAAAACCTGCACATGTATCCCGGAACTTAAAGTAAAAATAAAATAAAATAAAATGAAATAAGAAAGAAGAATGGTCTAGTTGAGAGAGTAGAATGGGTATCCAGTTTTTATTGTTTGTTTCTTCCTTTTAATCTGCCCATCAACTCCTTTACTCTCTTCTGCTCACAGCAACACTCTCCTCTGGAGACGTTCCCCTGCTCCACTCCATGTGGTTCTCATTCGGCTGCCAATTATAGTACCCCACTTCCTAATCACAAGGTGGGCATGAGACCCAGACCTAGCCAATTGTAGAGTCTCATCCTTCTGGCCACAGTGGTCGGTCCAGTAATGGCCACGTGACCCAGGTCATTCCAATCACCAACCTTCCTTTAGATTTTTTTTTTTCTGTCATAGAATCTTTATTGTACACATTTGCATCATAGCAAGGTAATCCATCCCATGCATCATCCTGATTTGAACTTCCACCCATTATGTTTCCGTTAATACTCAGTGGTTGTCAGTGTTTAAAAAAATATTGAAAACTCTTTCTGCATCCTAATCTAACCTGAAAAGCAAAATGATATTTATAAATCTGCAACCCCTTACCAAATGAAACTAATTTCTGGATTAAATATGTTTGACTTTGTTGTGAGGTCACATGATTAGACAATGCCAGTTTACAATCTGAAAAGGCTGCTCAAGTAGTCAAGAAATTCCCTACGTGGACAGGATTTTCAGATCCTTTCCATTGTAGTATCTTAAATGCTAAGAAGGCTGAGCCTCTGATCCTCCTATCTGATCTGGCTGCCCACTACAAAACCTCAAAACTTGCTGTCCTCGGGGTGAGTTTCACTTTGACCTTCACTGACTTCATCTAGAAATTCTCCTTCCCAAATGGGTTTTGAGACTTCCTGCCATTAGACTTGCAGCCATTAGAATTCTAATAGACCCTGATTAAACATGAACAAATCCTTGCTCCCTCACCTACTTGTGCCACTCTCTCAGTGTGCTTCCTTTAAACCATATCTCAGGGGATATGCATGTCCCATACCCTAGCAATGAGCCATCTAAATACATTTTCTATTTTTCAAGCATAAACCATGCAGAAAGAACACAGATACATCTCCAGGCTATGAGGCCCCTGGGGAGTTTGGAGTAGGTTCAGCTTGCCAGTCAAAAATCATGTTCCAGGTGGTGACCCAGTATTAGCATCAACTCAGGTGGATGTCTTTTAAAGACTCCCTGCCAAAAACACACTAGAGAAAATTAAAGAGCAATTGTTTTGGAATATTTAGTATGTTCTAAATGAATACCTTTTTGATATATCTTGAGCTATCAAGTCAATGTCCAACTTCTTTATCAGGGAAGCCATTAATTTGCTGAATTCTAAAAAGAAAAAATAAAAAGCAGCAGCCCACAGACATCCTGGACACAGCACATTCTAAATCTGTTAAAAGGCCAAGGTTAGGTCAGAGAAAAGCAAAGGGGTGAGGCATGACTGTGAAAACAGTAGTGAAAGAGGGGACCAGGATCTGTTTCCTTTAAAATTCAGTACTTTGGCAGTGTGAAGCATAAATGGTTCTGCTATTCTTCTGGGTGTATGGAGCAGGGCTAACAACCTCATCAGACTGTTAATATTCTAAGAGGCTTCCTTGAAGAAAATGTTTTATGATGGGAGAGATGGCCAGAATGCCATTCCCAACTGGAATAGGCGTGTTTTACACTCTTCTTATGTCCGTAAGGCTGGCTTCTTGCAGTAGACCCTTTTACATATTAAAACAAGGCATACATTTTAGCCTTGAGGAAGAACACTAAATATAGGCCTCAGCAATAATATGCAGCATTAATATGTGCTCTCTTGATAAAATTATCCCAAGCTTAAAAAATACATTTTTCACAGAGCTGCTGGATGAAATTTCTAAGATTTTTCATATAGATGCTAAGAAAGAGGTGTTTTCTCTTTTCACTGGGGCTGCTAAACTGGTATGACCTGATTCTGAAACTGTCTCCAGCTATGTTCTTAGTCTCCCAGCTTGTCAAACCCCAAGCTTGGTGAGAGTAAAAGGGGCCACAGAGAGACCCAAGGGTGCAAAGAAATGACATTTTTAACTATTTGAACTCAGCTCCACCCCTGGACTTCCCAACTTCCTATTATGTGAATCAACAAATTCCTTTATCCTCTCAAATTTGTTTGAATTGGGTTTCTGTCATGAAAGAGAGTTTAGCAATCTGAAGAGAGAATTGAGTTGATGAGTAAGTTTGAGGTGATGTGAGGAAGGAGTGAGTCAATGGCAGAGTAAAAAAGTCTGTTTTTCCAAACTAACACATTGTCACATATAATATATAAAGTTCTTATATACCACCCCTGCTATGTCATTGGGGATATAGGCTTAAGGGCAGTGTTATATAAAGAACACCGAGTAATGTTTGTGAAATTAGAATTTCAGCATTAAACGATTTTGTAATCTTGGGCAATATAGATGTTAACTATTAATAGTTGACATTTATTAAATATTTACTTTATTCCAGGCATTAGACTAAGTGTTTTATCTACATTATTTTATTAAATCCTCATTTCATAGATGAGAAGA
The DNA here is from genome assembly GCF_028885625.2 of Pongo pygmaeus. NCBI lineage: Eukaryota > Metazoa > Chordata > Mammalia > Primates > Hominidae > Pongo > Pongo pygmaeus. The sequence continues at coordinate 22,413,537 of NC_072386.2, read as the reverse complement.
CTAAGACTCAGATGTATTAAGAAACCACTCCCAAGGACACATATCTACTAACTGCAGTTTTGGGGTATGAATGTAGATCTCTTTGACTCCAGAATCCATGCTTGAAAAATATTTATTGAGCTATAATATACAGACTATAGCATGCATACCAAATCCATCCACATAAAGTAGACAGTTCAGTGGTATCTGGTGCAACCATCATTACAGTTTTAGAACATTCTCATCACCTCAAAAAAGAAACCCTGTACATTTTATCTACCACATCTGTTTCCTCCCAGGTCTTAGGTAACCAGTAATCTACTTTCTGTCTCTATAGCTTTTTCTATTCTGGACTTTCATATCAATGGAATCATACAGTATACTGTCTATTGTGATTGGTTTCTTTCACTTAGCGTTATGTTTTCAAGGTTCACTGTAGCATGTAGCAGTATTTCATTCTTTTTAATGGCTGAATAATATTCCATTGTATGGATATACCATATTTTGTTTATCCACTTATTTGCTGATGAACATTTGGGTTGTTTCCATCTTTTGGCTATTATAAATAATGCTGCCAGGAATATTCATGTAAAAGTTTTTGTCTGGACATATGTTTTCATTTCTATTGGGAATATACCTAGGAGTGAAATTGCTGGGTCATATGGCAACTCTGTTTAACCTTTTGAGGAGCTGCCAAACTGTTTTCCAAAGCAATTGCACCATTTTACATTCTCATCAGCAACGTATGAGGGTTCTATTTCTCCAAATCCTCCTCAACACTTGTTGTTATCTGACTTTTTGATTCTAGCCATCCCAGTGAGTATGAAGTGGTAACCCACTGTGGTTTTGATTTGCATTTCTCTGATGACTAATGATGTTGAGCATCTTTTCATGTGCTTATTGGCTATTTGTATAACTTATTTTTGAGAAATGTCTATTCAGACCCTTCGTCCACTTTAAAATCTAGTTATTTATCTTTCCCTTACTGAGTTATAAGAGTTCTTTATGTATTTCAGATGCAAGTCCCTTATCAGATATATGATTTGCAAATACTTACTTCCATTTTTGAGTTGCTTTTTCACTCTCTTGATAGTCCTTTGATGTGCAAAAGTTTTTATTTAATTTCAATAAAGTCCAATTTATCTACTTTTTTCTTTTGTTGCCTGTGCTTTTGGTGTCATATCCAAGAAGTCATTGCCAACTCCAACATTATGAAGGCTTTCCCTTATGTTGTCTTCTAAGAGTTTTATAGTTTTAGCTTTTTGTTCAAGTCTTAGATCCAACTTTGTGTATGGTGTGAGGTAAGGGTCCAAATTCATCCTTTTGTATGTGGATACAAAAGAAAACAGTTGGCCCAGCATTGTTTGTTGAATGTATTTTCATTGTTGTTGTATTTTCTCATTGATGGATCTTGGTAGCCTTGTTGAAACTTAGTTGTCCACAGATGTATGGGCTTATTTTTGTACTCTTAACTCTATTTCATTGATGTATATATCTATCCCTGTGCCAGTACCACACTGACTTAATTACTGTTGCTTCATAGTAAGTTTTGAAATTGGGAAGTGTGAGTCCTCTTACTTCATTTTTTTTTTCAAGATTGCTTGGGCTATTCAGAGTCTCTTGCAATTCTATATGAATTTTAGAATCATCTATCACTTTCTAAAACAATGTCAGCTGGGATTCTGGGAGGCATTGTTTTGAATCTATAGATCAATGTGGGGAATATTATTATCTTCATGATGTCTTCCAATCCATGAAAATGGGGTTTAAAAAAATCTTTACTTAGCTCTTCTTTAATTTCTTTCAACAATGGTTTGTAGTTTTCAGAGTAAAAGTTTGTTGTTGTTGTTGTTGTTTTGGGGTTTTTTTTGTGTGTGCTTTTTTTGAGACAGAGTCTTGCTCTGTCACCCAGGCTGGAGTGCAGTGGCACGATCTCGGCTCACTGAGACTTCCACCTCCTGGGTTCAAGCAATTCTCCCACCTCAGCCTCCTGAGTAGCCAGGATTACAGGTGCCTGCCACCACGCCCAGCTAATTTTTGTATTTTTAGTAGAGACAGGGTTTCACCATATTGGCCAGGCTGGTCTTTTTTTTTTTTTTTTTTTTTTTTGATATATATATATATATTTTTTTATTTTTTTATTATTTTTTTCTTTTTATTCTTCTTCTTCTTCTTCTTCTTCTTCTTATTATTATTATAATACTTTAGGCTCTATGGTACATGTGCGCAACATGCAGGTAAGTTACATATGTATACATGTGCCATGCTGGTGCGCTGCACCCACCAACTCGTCATCTAGCATTAGGTATATCTCCCAATGTTATCCCTCCCCCTTCCCCCCACCCCACAACAGTCCCCGAAGTGTGATGTTCCCCTTCCTGTGTCCATGTGTTCTCATTGTTCAATTCCCACCTATGAGTGAGAATATGCGGTGTTTGGTTTTTTGTTCTTGCGATAGTTTACTGAGAATGATGATTTCCAATTTCATCCATGTCCCTACAAAGGACGTGAACTCATCATTTTTTATGGCTGCATAGTATTCCATGGTGCATATGTGCCACATTTTCTTAATCCAGTCTATCATTGTTGGACATTTGGGTTGGTTCCAAGTCTTTGCTATTGTGAATAATGCCGCAATAAACATACGTGTGCATGTGTCTTTATGGCAGCATGATTTACAGTCCTTTGGGTATATACCCAGTAATGGGATGGCTGGGTCAAATGGAATTTCTAGTTCTAGATCCCTGAGGAATCGCCACACTGACTTCCACAAGGGTTGAACTAGTTTACAGTCCCACCAACAGTGTAAAAGTGTTCCTGTTTCTCCACATCCTCTCCAGCACCTGTTGTTTCCTGACTTTTTAATGATTGCCATTCTAACTGGTGTGAGATGGTATCTCATTGTGGTTTTGATTTGCATTTCTCTGATGGCCAGTGATGGTGAGCATTTTTTCATGTGTTTTTTGGCTGCATAAATGTCTTCTTTTGAGAAGTGTCTGTTCATGTCCTTCGCCCACTTTTTGATGGGGTTGTTTGTTTTTTTCTTGTAAATTTGTTGGAGTTCATTGTAGATTCTGGATATTAGCCCTTTGTCAGATGAGTAGGTTGCGAAAATTTTCTCCCATTTTGTAGGTTGCCTGTTCACTCTGATGGTAGTTTCCTTTGCTGTGCAGAAGCTCTTTAGTTTAATTAGATCCCATTTGTCAATTTTGGCTTTTGTTGCCATTGCTTTTGGTGTTTTAGACATGAAGTCCTTGCCCATGCCTATGTCCTGAATGGTTTTGCCTAGGTTTTCTTCTAGGGTTTTTATGGTCTTGAATTACTGACCTCAAGTGATCCACCCACCTCAGCCTCCCAAAGTGCTGGCATTACAGGCATGAGCCTCTGCGCCTGGCCCAGATTATAAGTTTTGCAAAACTTATTCCTAAGTATTTTATTGTTTTGATGCTATTAGTAATGGAATTGTTTAAAATTCCAGTTTTGTATTGTTCATTCAAGTACATTGAAATAAAATTAAGTTTGTATATTGATCTTGTAGTTTGCAACATTGCTGAACTTATTTATTAGTTCTAACAGGTTGTTTAAGTGGATTCCTTAGTATTTTCTATATACAAGATCATATCATCTACAGATAGTTTTATTTTTCCTTTCTCATTTGGATGTTTTTCACTTGATTTTATTGCCTTACAGCCCTGACTAGAACCTCCAGTACAATGTTGAGTATAAGTGGTGAGAGTGGACATACTTGTTTTATTCCTGATCTTAGGGAGAAAGCATTCAGTCTTTTACCATTAAGTATGATGCTACTATTTAGTTTTTAATAGATGCCCTTTATCAGATTAAGGAAATTTCATTCTATTCCTAGTTTGCTGAGCATTTTTATTGTAAAGGGGGTATTCCCTGGTTGATCTTAAGCCATGCTAGAAGAGTATCAGATAGCCTCTGCCAACGGCATTGCTCCTCTCACTAAGTCAACAGCCCCCCACCTATTCTCTCTGCTAGTGGCAGTGTGAGTAAAGTAGGGATGCAGTAAACATTGAAAGAGCTCACTCAAGGAATGCAGTCATTATGGCCTAAAAAAAAATTCAAGAAAAGCCATGGTTGGAAGGCATGTTGTTCTAAATTTTATTTATATTATAAAATCCAAAAGGGTATATTTAACAATCCTGAAAACAAGTGATCATTTCACATTTGACCGTATCCTCTGGATAAGACTTGAATTTGTGGTCATCATTAATGAAATTCAGTAATAACCACTGAGAGAGTCTTTAGAAGTCAGTATTCACAGGTGGCAAGATGATTTAATTAGCGCTAAATAAGTGATAGGAAGCCATAAAGGCAGAAGATCTATATTGTCTTGATACAAACAGGTTCTGAAGAGTAACAATAGCATCATTACTTTTTGTTATGTGGGAGATGTGAAATTAACCAGAAGTGGTGCATCTGATAATAAAGACAGAAAGAGATGGTAATTAGACTCGAACAAGAACAGTGCCTAGACACCACCAAGAAGCTTTATGTGCACTGACGTAACAGTAAACAAATATGTAAGTACCATTTCCTTAGCCATTATTTCAAATCTTCATTAATGAAACATTACACCTCATATGAGTCCATGGATTTTGCAGTAGATATTTTAATCAAATTGTTTGCATACTTAAGATAAATTGCAAAAACATGTTTATCTGGGATCCTGCCACACTTTAAAGGTGGTCCTGGAGGCAGTACAGTCAACTTGATTTGGAGTAAGGGCTCTGGATTCAGAATACCTAGATTCCACATATTAGTTATGTGACCTTAGGGAGGTTGTTTAATCTTTCTGTACCTCAGTTTCTATAGCTGTATAATGAAAATAATGAAAGTATAGTACTTCATAGTTGTGTGAAGTTTAAATGACTTATATATGTATGTAGTGTTTAGTATCTAGCATTTTGTGTCTAAAAGTGATAGCAAGCTGGGTGGGTGGCTCATGCCTGTAATACCAGCTACTCCAGAGGCTGAGGGAGGAGGATTGCTTGAGCCCAGGAGTTTGAGACAATAGTGAGCTATGATCACACCACTGTACTCCAGCCTGGGTAACAGAGGGAGACCCCATCCCCCCGCCAAAAAAATAGCAAAATATAGTATTGCCTTAGTCCATTTTGTGCTGCTATGACAAAATACCACAGACTAGGTAATTTATAATGAACAGAAATTTATTTCTTACAATTCTGGAGGCTGGGAAGTCCAAGATCATGGCACCAACAGTTTGGTGTCTGGTAAGGACCTGGTCTCTACTTCCAAGATGGTGCCTTGAGCACTGCATCTTCCAGAGTTGGGGAATGCTGTTTTTCACATGGCAGGGGAGAAGAACCAAGAGAGTAACTGACTCCTGAAAGCCCTTTTTAAAAGGCATTAAACTCACCCAAAAGGGCAGAGTCCTCATGGGCAAATCATCTCTTAAAGGTCCACCTCTATATACTACTACAAGGGCAATTAAATTTCAAGGAGTTTTGGAGGGAACAAACATTAAAACCATAGTAAATACTATACTTCCCTTATAGTCCTTATTGGTAAGTTTCATCACAGTAAGGACAAAATGAGTTCTTGTTTGCATCCCCAAGATGAGATGAATTCTTTTTTACGGTATAGAAATTGAATTCATCTGGAAACACAAGGTATGCCAAATGTACATAAACTGTAAATATATAAATAAAATAATTTAAATAAGGTCCTCAGCATTTCATTTGTACTTCTTCAGTTATTTCTTTATAATTAGCTATCAGTGGCTTAATTATTTTTGATATTCTTTGTGTTGCCCTCACTTTCTTCGAAGCACGTGGCCTGGTGTAATGCACATTAAAGCCTTCAGAACGTCTGGCTGTTTGATTAGTCTGAGGGATGAGGTTGCTGCAGCAAAAAGTGGGTTACATGACAGCCCAGCTTTCCTGCTGGAGATGGGAGACCAATACTCTCAGGAAACAGTGCACAGTCAGAGTTGGGTCATTTGGACATTCCGGAGGCCAGTGGAGTACTGCAGAGAGTGTCCGAATGCCAGCGTCGTGAGCCTGGAGGCCTAGGGTGGGCAGCTTGGCGAGAGAGCACGAGGGCCAAAGTCGCTCCTGCCTTATGGGCAGGAGCGGAACAAAGTGTTAGCGGCCTCAGCCCTGCGCCCCCTCCGGGCGGACACTGTTCTTGCTGCAGTTGGCCGGCAGGTTCAGTCCCCGCGCCGCAGTCCAGGGCGCTCGTAGGGGGCGCCAACTGGCATCTAGGCCCACTACTCATCCGAGCCCATGGAACCCCACTCCCGCGTCCCCTCACCGTAAGCACGCCGGTGCCCCTAGCTGATTCGCGACGCCAGTACCTCGAGGCGCGGGGGGCGGGGCGGAACGCAGCGCGCGGACACCTGCCGGCCCAGAAAGCCTCGCGTGGGCGCACGCGCCGCCACCGCCCACGCGCCGCCGCCGCCCACGCCTCAACTCGCCAGCTCAGCCAGCGCTGCATGCTGCAGGCCCTCAGCCCAGCAAGCCGGCCCTCGAGCTCCGCTGGGCAGCTCAGGGCCCGCAGTGTAGAGTCCGCCCGCCCCGGACGGCCCCGGTAAGTGGGGACGGGGGCGGCGGGACCGGGCAGTCACCTGAGGGGCGGGTTTGTGGCCGTGGACAGTCCTCCGGGGACTCTGAGGTGCTTGCGTGGGAGCTGCCTCCAAGGTGGCCCCCGTGTCACTGGATGAACCCCGAGTGACAGCTGCCTCTACTTGGGGGAGTCCCTGAGGTGCTGCGGGGAACCGCCCCCATGAAGACCCGCTGTGGGAATGGACTCCTGGGGTGCTCTCTGGATTTGCTGCCATGGGGAGCCCCCGTGTGGAGGGCACTGGCCCTTAGGGAGCCCTTCTGTGTCACTGTGGGAGCAAGCACAAAGGTGCTCTCGAGTTGGCTCAGTGGAAGACCACCTGGGAACATAGGGGAGCTGCAGGAGCCTCGTGATGGTGGAGCCCCCAGAGGGCTCCCTAGAAAAGGAGGACCTGAAACTGTGCTCTTGAACTGTCAGAAGCAACCTCTGACTGGGGAGAGGGGATCCTGCCATGGGATCCATGAGTGACTTGCCACGGCTCCAAGGACTTTGGCTTTTATCTCCCTATTGGCCTACATGTCCCCTCACTTGTGACCACCGTGGCCCAGAGATGGAGGCCTTGTAGGGTCTCTTTCCATTCCCCTCTATCCCTATTCGGATTTTTCTTCTCCATGGTAGCCTAGTTGCTCCAGGCTGCATTTTAGTGGAGGTAGAAACTGCTGCGAGAGCACAGGGCCCCAAGCGGGGGATGAGGACCAGTGAGGCCTCTAAAGCAAAGATAGGAGATTTGAGCCCCTGGGTTTGACCGTCCAGAAGGAAGCAGTAAGATCGGGTGGAATAACTGACTTTGGCAGGTCCTGGAGCAAAAGACCTTTGAACGAAAGAATAAAGGATGTATAGGATTGTTGAGCACCAGTGTGCTAGGCACTATACTAGGTATGTTTAAACATCTCATATAACTCTTACAACAGCTTTGTGAAATTATCCCCTTCTAAAATGAGATTTAGAAAGATTAAGCAATTTGACCAACGTTACAAAGATTAAACTCATGAAATCTGTTTTTCACAGATTTTATTTGGGAAGAAATGTCAAGGAGAGGAAGAAGCAAGAATGTACTCTTGCTTAAGTTTAAGAGCTACTATGGTTTGAATGTGTCTCCCAAAGTTCATGTGTTGGAAACATAATTCTCAATGCAACCGTATTGAGAGGTGGGGCCTAATAGGTGATTAGGTCTTGACAGCTCTGCCCTCATAAATTAATTGACATTATCTCCGGAATGGGTAAGTCATGGCAGGGGGTTTGTTGTAAGAGCGAGTTTGGCTCTCTTGTTCTGCTTTCTCACGTGCTCTCTTGCCCTTCCACCTTCTGCCATGAAATGATGCCACATGAAGGCCTTCACTGAAAGTGGACCCTCAATCTTGGGCTTCCCAGCCTCCAGAGATGTAAGATATAAATCTCTTGTTCTGTTATAGCATCACAAAATAGACTAAGACAAGGCTAAAATGATAAATCTCTTAGAAGGAAACAGGAGAAAATATTTATCGCCTTGGATTTGGCAATAATTTCTTAGATTTTGATACCAAAAGCATGAGTAACAAAAGAAAAAACAGATAAAATATGAATATTTTAAAAATTCTAGCATAAAAGAATACCATAAAGAAAGTGAAAAGACAACCCATGGAATAGGAGAAAATAGTTGCAAATCATACATCTGATAAAGGATTAATATCCAGTATATATAAAGAACCCTGCAACTCAACAAGAAAGAAACAACTTTATTTAGAAATGGGAAAATGATGTGAATAGACATTTCTCCAAAGAAGATATGCAAACGACCAATAAGCACATTAAAAACATGCTCTACATCGTTAGTCGTTAGGAAAATGCAAATCAAAACTACAGTGAAGCTGGATGCAGTGACATGTGCCTGTAATCCCAGCTACTTGGCGGGGGCTGAGGCAGGAGGATTACTTGAGCCTAGGACTTTGAGATCAGCCTTGACAACACAGGAGACCCAGCCCCAATTAAAACAGGCAAACAAACACATACGTACACAATGAGATATTACTTCACACCCAGTAGGATGGCTATTTAAAAAAAGGAAAATAATGTGTGGTGAGGATGTGGAAAAATTGGAACCCTGGTGCATTGCTGGTGGAAATGTAAAATGGTGCAGCTGCTGTGGAAAACATTTCGTGTTTCTTTAAAAAGTTAAAAAGAATCTCTATATGACCTGGCAATTCTGCTATATACTGATGTGTATATTTAAGAGAAGTGAAATGTGGTATGGAAACCATCTCAATTCCAAAATTTAGTGGCTCTTCCCTGATGCCAGAGAAATCATCTATATTTATTGTATTGGTTACATACCATCATCCCTGCTAAACCCAACTCACCATTCAGGTTCTATCTCTGAGGAAGTAGACTGGATATGATGAGCTTGTGACTCCATAGTTTCTAGAAACAAGTTCTGAAGATTTGGTCTCCTCAGCCCTCTCTGGCTCACTTTGACCTAGAGAAAGGGTGCTGACGCTGTGATCTCAAATAAACCCTTTGCTTTCCCCAGTCATCTTTACAGCATTTATTCAATGACTCGTGAACACTTGCACTTTGTAAAGCAGTGGGAACTATCCCGATTGTTCCTTCCTCCTGAGATCAAAGAAAATTGAGACTTCCTTTTTCTGTGAAACCCACTGATTTTTAGTGTTTCCTTGCTTCCATTTTCAGAAGTTTCTTTTGCTTTAGTCCTCTTGCCCCATCCCCAACCTGACATTTGCTTCAAGATCACTGTTACATTTTTAAAGCCTTTTATAAAAATCTGCCACTCACATATAAGCAGCCAGTGAAAGCACATAAAGATACTTTACAGTTAACATGCAGGATGAGGTGGTTCCTTCCTGCTTAGGGCTTCAGATTATCCACAGCTTTGTAGATTTCTTTATAGGATGAGCTGAGGGAGATGATTTCCCTAGATGCCTTTTTCTTCCCCATTTCTTCCTTAGCTCATGCTATGGAGCAGTCATATCTTCCTCCTACCTCTGCTTGCCTTTATAAATGGTCTCACTGCACTTTAAGCAGGTGCTGTTCAAATTCCATGCTACCCACATATGCATTGCTACCTGACAAACACTTCTCTTTCAATCATGGCTACAGCATTGTATTGGTTTTCTATTATTATGTAACAAATGACCTGAAATGTGGTGTCTTAAAACAACATACAATTTGTTATCTCACAGTTTCTGTGGGTCAGGAGTCCAGCTTGATCCTTGCTTGTGGTCTCATAGGCTGCAGTTAAGGTGTTGTCTGGGCAGCGTTGTCATTTGGAGGCTTGACTGGGGAAGAATCTTCTTCCAAGCTCACTCAGATTGTTGGCAGAATTCATTTCTTTGCAGTTTTAGAATTGCAGACCTTGGCTTCTTGCTGGATGTCAACTGGAGATTACTCTCAGTATCTAAAGTCCACCTGCAGTTCTTTGCCATGTGGGCCTTCCCAACATGGCCACTTCATTAAGCCAGAGCAAGTGTGCTAGAAGATGAAGTTATATAATGCAGTGTCTTCATGGGCGTGACTTCTGCTCACCTTTGCCATGTTCTGTTAATTAGAATCAAGTCACATATCCACCCACAGACTCAAGAAGATGGGATTACACAAAGCATGAACACCAGGAGGTGGGATCATGGGGGGGGGCCATGTTAGAGACTGTCCCCACCAACAATAGCAAGAAGAGGTTTAGGTTCACCATTTACTCTCATTTCATTCAGCCAGATAGGTCTATTCTATTTTCTTGTCCCATTGTTGTTTAGCACCACCTTTGATTTTGCCCAGAAGGTTTTTCCATACCCTTCTCAAGTTACCACAGATTCTTTGACATTCATATTGTTCCTGTGATTATGTTTTCTATCTCTCTTTTCTTCCTTAATAAGGAAACAGGAAACTCAATTCCACCTACCAGCTAAAGAAGTAATCATTAAGCATAATTTGTGGGGGTCTTTGTTAATTGATTTCCTTTTTAACCCAAGTGTCTTTCCTAGGACTTCTGCTAGCACAAGGAAAGCCAGTTTTCTGTTTTGTTTTGTCTTGTTTTTTCTCACCAGCCATTTATTTTTATCTATCACTAATCACCGTTGAGAGAGGCAACCTGTCCTGGGCTATACTAGGGATGCCGAGAATGCAAGGTTCTGACTGTTTCTTATCCATTTCTCGGCGTTATATTTACAACAAGCAACTTTTAGGGTTAAGGTAATGTCTACTCATGAACAAAGATCAGGCTTGTTTCTTCTTACTGTAAAAGCAATGAGTCCCCAAAATTCAGTGTTTCTCTACTGTAATGCAGCCCACTGCATGTGCAGGCATCTATCATAGACGCTGTGCCAATCTCATGGGACTTAGGAGACAAGGGGAACTGATGCAAAAAAAACATGGTGAGGCTTTTGCTGTGGCTGTACTGTGAGTAATAAAGTCCTTCATTTCTGACTTGGGAGTCTTGCATCTTCTGCCAGCATTCATGAAACAGTAGTAGGATAGTTTGTTAACTTGCAAATAAAATCGCAGATCCTGTACAATTCTTTTCTTTTCTTTCTTTTTTTTTTTTTTTGGTGGAGTCTCACTCTTGTTACCCAGGCTGGAGTACAGTGGCGTGATATCATCTCACTGCAACCTCTGCCACCTGGGTTCAAGTGATTCTTCTACCTCAGCCTCCTGAGTAGCTGGGATTATAGGTGCCCGCCACCACAGCCGGCTAATTTTTGTACTTTTAGTAGAGACAGGGTTTCACCATGTTGGCCAGGCTGGTCTCGAACTCCCAACCTCAGGTGATCTGCCCGCCCAAAGTGCTGGGATTACAGGCTTGAGCCACCGCGCTTGGCACAATTCTTGACAATCACTACCATTTGTTTTTCTAGAAGCTAAAGCTGATTTTGTTAATTTCTCAAGCACTGCAGCTGCATATCTTGAATACTGGAGCAACATCTCTTTTAATCAAAGTGTCCTGTAAGTTTGATACTCACCTCAGTTAAGCATCAAGGGCATTAGCCTAATTGGTTGCTTCCCCACAATTTCCTCCCAAAACTAAAGCTATGTCACTTTATTTTATTTTTTCTTTTTATTATTATTATTATTATTATTATTATTATACTTTAGGCTCTATGGTACATGTGCGCAACGTGCAGGTAAGTTACATATGTATACATGTGCCATGCTGGTGCGCTGCACCCACCAACTCGTCATCTAGCATTAGGTATATCTCCCAATGCTATCCCTCCCCCCACCTCACAACAGTCCCCGAAGTGTGATGTTCCCCTTCCTGTGTCCATGTGTTCTCATTGTTCAATTCCCACCTATGAGTGAGAATATGCGGTGTTTGGTTTTTTGTTCTTGTGATAGTTTACTGAGAATGATGATTTCCAATTTCATCCATGTCCCTACAAAGGACATGAACTCATCATTTTTTATGGCTGCATAGTATTCCATGGTGTATATGTGCCACATTTTCTTAATCCAGTCTATCATTGTTGGACATTTGGGTTGGTTCCAAGTCTTTGCTATTGTGAATAATGCTGCAATAAACATACGTGTGCATGTGTCTTTATGGCAGCATGATTTATAGTCCTTTGGGTATATACCCAGTAATGGGATGGCTGGGTCAAATGGAATTTCTAGTTCTAGATCCCTGAGGAATCGCCACACTGACTTCCACAAGGGTTGAACTAGTTTACAGTCCCACCAACAGTGTAAAAGTGTTCCTGTTTCTCCACATCCTCTCCAGCACCTGTTGTTTCCTGACTTTTTAATGATTGCCATTCTAACTGGTGTGAGATGGTATCTCATTGTGGTTTTGATTTGCATTTCTCTGATGGCCAGTGATGGTGAGCATTTTTTCATGTGTTTTTTGGCTGCATAAATGTCTTCTTTTGAGAAGTGTCTGTTCATGTCCTTCGCCCACTTTTTGATGGGGTTGTTTGTTTTTTTCTTGTAAATTTGTTGGAGTTCATTGTAGATTCTGGATATTAGCCCTTTGTCAGATGAGTAGGTTGCGAAAATTTTCTCCCATTTTGTAGGTTGCCTGTTCACTCTGATGGTAGTTTCCTTTGCTGTGCAGAAGCTCTTTAGTTTAATTAGATCCCATTTGTCAATTTTGGCTTTTGTTGCCATTGCTTTTGGTGTTTTAGACATGAAGTCCTTGCCCATGCCTATGTCCTGAATGGTTTTGCCTAGGTTTTCTTCTAGGGTTTTTATGGTTTTAGGTCTAACATTTAAATCTTTAATCCATCTTGAATTGATTTTTGTATAAGGTGTAAGGAAGGGATCCAGTTTCAGCTTTCTACATATGGCTAGCCAGTTTTCCCAGCACCATTTATTAAATAGGGAATCCTTTCCCCATTTCTTGTTTTTCTCAGGTTTGTCAAAGATCAGATAGTTGTAGATATGTGGCATTATTTCTGACGGCTCTGTTCTGTTCCATTGATCTATATCTCTGTTTTGGTACCAGTACCATGCTGTTTTGGTTACTGTAGCCTTGTAGTATAGTTTGAAGTCAGGTAGTGTGATGCCTCCAGCTTTGTTCTTTTGGCTTAGGATGACTTGGCGATACGGGCTCTTTTTTGGTTCCATATGAACTTTAAAGTAGTTTTTTCCAATTCTGTGAAGAAAGTCATTGGTAACTTGATGGGGATGGCATTGAATCTGTAAATTACCTTGGGAAGGATGGCCATTTTCAGGATATTGATTCTTCCTACCCATGAGCATGGAATGTTCTTCCATTTGTTTGTATCCTCTTTTATTTCCTTGAGCAGTGGTTTGTAGTTCTCCTTGAAGAGGAGCTATGTCACTTTAAAAATGACTTGGTTAATCTGTGTTGTTATTATTTGGATTTGGACTTTGTTTTCCTTTAAGAATTCTTTTTTTGTTTGTTTGTTTTTGAAATGTAGTCTCACTCTGTTACCCAGGCTGGAGTGCAGTGGTGCTATCTTGGCTCACTGCAAGCTCCGCCTCCCGGGTTCACGCCATTCTCCTGCCTCAGCCTCCCGAGTAGCTGGGACTACAGGCGCCCGCCACCACACCCAGCTAATTTTTTGTATTTTTAGTAGAGACGGGGTTTCACCGTGTTAGCCAGGATGGTCTCGATCTCCTCCCCTTGTGATCCACCTGCCTTGGCATCCCCAAGTGCTGGGATTACAGGCGTGAGCTACCATGCCTGGCCCCCTTCCCTTAATAATTCTACTCAATGGATTTCTGCCCTCACAGATCCCATGGTCAGGGCTGGAAAACATTTTGGGGTTTCTGTGTATATTTGTTTGTTTTAAATATGCATAGCCTTGATATTCCTCCAGTGAGCAGGTCTCAAAAAAGTGAATTTAGTATGTTTCTATACTAATTTGAAGACTTCCAGGTCTACAAATCAATATTTTAAGACTTTTTAGCCTATGCCCTCTTTCTGATGAATATAGCAGTCTCATGGATGCTTCTCCTCCTAAATTCTGATGCTCCTCAGGGGACAGGTTTGCTCCACTATTTGATGAACTAGAGCTGTCTGCATATTCCTAGGAACCAGATAGCTAAGATGTTGAGTTTTGCCTTTCATAGTCTGCATGACATAGAAAATGAGAGGGTTTAAATGTTTTTTCAAATATAAATGTTATAACTGATAAACTTTTGCAATTCACTCATTTCTCCATCTCCCCACTGGAACTTCTGAATACACCATCCTGTGCTGAAAATACAGCTGATCCAATTTGCAAATGGAGTCACTGATTAGTCACTGTGTTCTCACTGGATTAAAGCAGTGTTGTTTTCTTTTCTTATTCATAGCATGAATATATTACAATTTATCAAATAATTCCTTTTTTGAGGTTGTTCTACCTATTTATCGCTATAAGCAGTGCTGCAATCAACATTCTTTTTACGTATCCCCACAGATCAAAGAGGATCAGTGTCAGTCCATTTAGGCTGCTATAACAGAATGCCACAATCAGGCAGCTTATAAACAATAGAAATGTATTTCTTATAGTGTAGGAAGCTAGGAATTCCAAGATCAAGATGCTGGCAGATTCGGTATCTGGTGAGGGCCTGCTTTTTGGTTTACAGATAGTGCCTTCTCACTGTGTCCTCCCATGGTGAAAGGGGTGAGGCAGTTCTCTGGGGACTCTTTTATAAGGGCACCAATCCCATTCATGAGGGCGGAGCCTCCCAAAGTCTCCACCTCCTAACACCATCACATTGGTTATAAAGTTTCAATATAATGGATTTTGGAGAGACACATTCAGACCATAGCAATAAGTTTCTTGCATGGAGTAGACTTTTCTTCTTCAGTCAAAGTTATATTAGTAACTATCCATCTCTAGACCTCCCAACCACACAGACTCTCAGGACAAGTTTGAGCAATTTGTTCTTGTACCACTCCAGTCAAAGGCAAAACTTACCTTATACCTCACATGTTGCCTTTGTCTCTTAGAGGTGACCATTTTCAAATCAAAAGAAAAAGTGGTAGTTCTTTGATTAAAACTTTAAAATGATCCTCTCAGGTTGTGTATAGATCCAGTAATAGATCATGAAATCATTTTAGAAAGTCACTATTAGGATTGTTTTAATCAACTAGGACAGATAATATTTTTGTGTTGAGAACACTCTATTTTCTTCTATTTTGAAATATAAATTATTTTTAACTAAGTGATTTTAATTATATTTCCTCAATGACTAATAATGCAGAGGCTCTTTATATGTTTGCTTGACCATTTCTTTTTATCATTTGTATTATTAATTTTCTTTTCAGAGGCAGGGTCTTACTTTGTTTCCCAGGCTGAAGTGTAGTGGCACAATCATAGCTCACTGCAGCCTCAAACTCCTGGGGTCAAGCCATCTTCCTGTCCCAGTCTCCCAAGTAGCTGGGACTACAGGTGCACATCACTGTGCCCAGCTAATTTTTTTATTTTTTTGTAGAGGCAGGGTCTCACTATGTTGCCCAGGCTGGTCTCAAACTCTTGGCCTCAAGCGATCCTCCTGCCTTCACCTCCCAAAGTCCTGGGGACAATCTCTTATATCTTCTTTTTGTGGGAGTTGTTTGTTTTTTTAAATTACTTAATGAGTTTATATATTCTGAATACAAGTCCTTTATCAGATATGTGATTTGCAAATATTTTCTACCAGAGCGTGGCTTGTCCTTTCATTCTCTCAACCATGTCTTTTAAAGAACACAAGTTCTTAATTCTGATGAGGTAGAATTTATCAATTTTTTTCTTTTATGGATCATTTTGGTATTGGACTAGTAATTTTGTGTATGGTACAAGATACAGGATTGAAGTTCTTTTTAAAAGTGAGAATATGCAATTGTTCTAGTACTATCTATTGAAGACTATTGTTGAAACTCAATTGGCCATATATGTAGGAATCTATTTCTGAAATCTCTATTCTGTTTCATAGATCTGTTTTTGAGTCTTTATTCCAATACCACACTGGTGCTATTCTAAATGATACTCAAAATTTTTTTCAAATTGTTCATTGATAATGCATAGGTATATGACTGATTATTGCATATTTACTTTATATTTTGTGACCTTACTAAACTCACTAGTTCTGGTATCTTTTTATCTGTGAGACTGTCTACAGAGACAATAATGTTGCTTGTGAATAGGGACACTATTCCTTTGCAATCTTGTATCTCTTATTTCTTTATCATGTTTTATTGCATTGGCTAACTTGAGTATTATGTTGAAAAAGAGTGGTGAAAGTGGGCTTCCTTGCATTGTTCCTGATAGTAGGGGAAAGTATTCAGTTTTTTACCACCGAATATGATATTAGCTGTAGGACTTCTGTAGATGCCCTTTATCATGTTGAGGAAGTTCTCATCTGTCCTGGTTTTCTGAGTGTTTTTGTCATGAACAATCTTGGATTTTGTCAAATGTATTTTCTGCATCTATTGAGTTGATCATATTGTGTTTTCTTCTTTAACCTATTGATATTGCATATTACATTAACTGATTTTCAAACGTTTAACCAGCCTTGCATTCCCAGGCATACCCCCACTTAGTCATGAAAATTTTTATTTTTTTATATATTGTTCAATTTGTTTGCTAATTTTTTCTTAAGAAGTTAGTGTCTTTGATTACGAAGGGTACTCGCTATACTTTTCTTGTAATTTGCCTCTTTTAGCATCAAAACAGTACTCACTTTGCCCAGGCACACTGGCTCATTTCTGTAATCTCAGCACTTTGGGAGGCTGAGGCAGAAGGATCACTTGAAGCCAGGAGTTCAAGATCAGCCTGTGAGACCCCGTCTATATAATTTTTTTTAAAAAATAGTGCTTGCCTCGGAATGAGTTGGCAAGTACTACCTTGTCTTCAGTTTTATGGAAGAGTTTGTGGAGATTTGGTAGGTAGTAGTCTTCCTTCAGTGTTTAATAGAATACCAGTAAGACCATCTGGGTCTAAAATTTTCTTCATGTAAAAGCTTTTAATGACAGTTACAAGTTTTGTATTAGATGTAGGGCTATTCAGGTTATCTGTTTCTTCTGGAGTGAACTTTTTATAGTTTATATCTTTTAATTAAATTTTATTTAATCTGTTAAATTTGTTGGCATAAAGTTATTCGTAATATTCCTTTTCTCATGATAATACCTGTAGACTGTTTTATAATACTCCTCAATTCCTGATATTGGTAATTTGTGTCTTCTCTCTTTTTTACTGGATCAATCTGACTAGTTTTATTATTTGTTCTCAAAGAATCAGTTTCTGATTTCATTAAGATTCTATATTGTTTTTCTGTTTTCTATAGTATTGATTTCTGCTATCTTTATCGTTTCCTTCTGCTTTCTTTGTGTTTAATTGACTTGCTTTTCCTAGTTTATTAAGGTGGAATCTTAATTTATTTGAGATTTTTCTATTTCTTTAATATCAGTATTTATTGCTATAAATTTCCCTTTAAATTTGTATTTATAAAATTTGTTTATAAATTTAACTGCTTTAGCTACATACAACAATTTTTGATACATTACATTTTCAATTTCCATTAGTTCAAAATATTTTTAATTCTCCTTTTGAGTGTTTCCTTTATCCATGAGATATTTAGAAGTATGTTATTTAGTTTCCAAATATTTGAGGATTTTCCAGATATCTTTCTGCCACTGATTTCTAACTTAATTCTATTGTATTTAGAGAACATACTCTGTATAATAGAAAACTTCTAAATTTATTCAGTCTTATCTTATGGCTCAGAATGTGGTATATCATGCTAACTGTTCTGTGTGTTTTTGAAAAGAATGTGTACTTTGCTGTTGTTGGATGAAATCATCTACAAATGTTAATTATGTCAAGTTGCTTCCAAGTATTGTTCAAATCTTCTGTAAGCTACTGATCTGTGTATTTATTTTCCCAATTATTGTGAGAGGGGCTGGAAATCTTCAATTTTAATTGTGGATTCATCCTTGCAATTCTATCAGGTTTTGTTTCCTTTACTTTGATGCTGTGCTACTAGATGCTTAAACATAAGGATTTTTATATCCTTTTGATGAGTTGAACCTGTTACCATTCTGAAATGATCCTTAATCTGGTAGTATTCCTTGCTATAAAATCTATTTTGACTAATATTAATATAGCCACTCCAGCTTTCTTCTGAATAATATTAGCATTATAGAAATATAAATATATATATAAATATATATATTATATATATCCACACATAACATTTTAAACTTACTTGTGTCTTTATATTTAAAATGGGTTTCTTTTTTTAAAAAACTCTTATTTTAGGTTAAGGGGTACATGTGCAGGATTGTTATATAGGTAAATTGTGTGAACACAGGAGTTTGTTATGCAGAGTATTTTATCACCCAGGTAATAAACGTAGTACTGATAGGTAGTTTTTTGATCCTCACCTTCCTTCCACCCTCCACCCTCAAGTAGGCCCCAGTATTTGTTGTTTCCTTCTTTGTGTCCATGTGTACTCAGTGTTTAGCTTCCCACTTATAAGTGAGAACATGTGGTGTTTGGTTTTCTGTTCCTGTGTTTATTTGCTCAGAATAACGGCTTCCAGCTCCTCCATGTCCCTGCAAAGGACATGATGTTATTCTTTTTTATGGCTGTGTAGTATTCCATGGCATATATGTACCACATTTTCTTTATCCAGTCTATTATTTATGGGTATTTAGGTTGATTTCATGTCTTTGCTATTGTGAATACTACTGTGATTAATATTTGTGTGCATGTGTCTTTATGGTAGAATGATTTATATTCCTTTGGGTATATACCCAATAACGGGATTGCTGGGTTGAATGGTACTTCTGTTTTAAGTTCTATGAGAAATTGCCAAACTGCTTTCCACATGGTTCAACTAATTTACATTTCTATCAGCAGTGTATAAGTATTCCTTTTTCTCCACAATCTCGCAGCATCTGTTATTTTTTGACTTTTTAATAATAGCCATTCTGACTGGTGTGAAAGGGAATCTCACTGTGGTTTTGATTTGCGTTTCTCTAATGATCAGTGCTGTTGAGCATGTTTTCATATGTTTTTTGGACACTCGTATGTCTTCTTTTGAAGAGTGTCTGTTCATGTCCTTTGCCCATAAAGTGGGCTTCTTGAAGGCAGCATGTAGTTGGGTCTTACTTAAAAAAAAATCCTGTATCACAAGCTTTGCCTCTTATTAGGATTTTTAGAACATTTACATTTAAGGTAATTAATGATATGATTGTGTTTAAATCTACCATCCTGCCATTTACTATTTGTCCCATATATTCTTTGCTCCCTTTTTCTTTTTATGATTTAAAACATTTTGTTTATTTCTTTCTCCTTTGTTGTTGTTATGCATCTTTTTGGTTTATGACGTTTATTTCTATAATGGTTGTTTTAGGGCATATACTTCTTTTTTTTATTTTACTATTATTATACTTTAAGTTTTAGGGTGCGTGTGCACAATGTGCAGGTTAGTTACACATGTGTACATGTGCCATGCTGGTGTGCTGCACCCATTAACTCGTCATTTAGCATTTGGTATATCTCCTAATGCTATCCCTCCCCCCTTCCCCCACCCCACAACAGTCCCCAGAGTGTGATGTTCCCCTTCCTGTGTCCATGTGTTCTCATTGTTTAATTCCCACCTATGAGTGAGAACATGCGGTGTTTGGTTTTTTGTCCTTGCGATAGTTTACTGAGAATGATGATTTCCAATTTCATCCATGTCCCTACAAAGGACATGAACTCATCATTTTTTATGGCTGCATAGTATTCCATGGTGTATAAGACTTGGAACCAACCCAAATGTCCAACAATGATAGACTGGATTAAGAAAATGGGCATATACTTCTTTATCTTTGTGATGATTTTGTAATGTGTCATTTTGGAGGAGTTAAACTGAATTTCTCAGGGTTCCCTTTCCTTTATGTTTATGGTTTTGATGGGTCACAGGACAGTTTCTTATAGGGGCTTGGGAAGCAGAAGTGAGGTAGCAGCTGTTTTGTAGTATATGTACATGTCTCCTAATTTGCTGGCTCAACTTGCTGGTGGGTGACAGTGGGTGGGTCTGCAAGTGCCCCACCTTTCCCTGGATCCTCCATCAGGCTCTCTAACAACTGAGCCAAGTGCCTGTGTTTAGATCCCTGCTGAAGAGTCTTGATCTCTGCAGGACACTCACACCACTAAGATCAGTGACAGCAGAACTGACATGAATTTTGCTCCATCATCATGAGACCCAGCTCATGCTTGCTTGGTCCCTCCTAGTCTTATCTCTCATTTTATATCCACCTTTACTCCTGATTCCCACCTTATGGATTTCAGTCTCTGGTATCAGAGGTAAAGACAGTAGCTATCTAAGATTGCTTAACCAGCTCTCACACTTAATAAGGCCAAATCCCTTAAATAAACCCATATTAATATATATTTAAACTTTTATTTGTATAAAATATCTCCTAGTGGTTGTGCTTCCTTAATTGAATTCTAACTGATACAATCTTCAAGTAATGTTATTCCACTTATAGCCTTAAAACATTAGTTTCTTTTCTACTTCTGTATCTCCTGGCATTTGTGCTATTGTCATTCATTTTATGTCTCTATTTTTTCTAAACCTAACCTGACATTATCATTATTTTTCATTTAATTATTTTTAAAATCCATTATCTTTTAGAGTGACTAAAAATTAAGAAAAGAGATCTTACATTTACCAACATAGTTATCATTTCTGCTCTTCATTTCTTGGTGTATATCCAGATTACTGTATGGTAATATTTGCCTTCTGCCTGAAGGACTTTCTATAAAATTTCTTTGCATAAAGTTCTGTTGATGATGAATTGTTTCAGCTATTATATCTCTGAAAAAGTCTTTTATTTCACCTTTGTCTTTTTAAAATAGAGGTAGAATTCACATACTATAAAATTCATATTTTAAAGTTCACAATTCATTGGTTTTTAGAATATTCAGTTATGAAACTATCATGACTAATACCAGAGTATCTTCATACCTCCAAAAAGAGATTCTATACCCATTAGCAGTCATTTCTCATTCCATACTTCCAAGAAAGGCAGGATGTCATGAGCTTAGTGTGTATGTGTGGTAGGGTTGTTATGTGCATGATTCCAGAATAATATATTGCAATGGATGACAGTTTCCAAAACTTGGAGGCCCATCAGAATCACTTGTGGACCTTGTTTAAAAAACAGAATTAGAGGCATTACATCAGTTCCTAAATAGGATATCATCAGAGTACAGCCAAAGAATCTTTATTTTTACCAGGTTATCCAGGATTCTGCTGTGCAGGTAGCCAGCATTTGGTGAGGTGCAGCCAGAAGAGCCATGTGGATCTATTCTGCTCCTCATTCATACTTCATCTGGGCACAGATGCAGTAGAAAGCAAAAAAAGATTGTCTGAAGAAGCTGGAGTGGTGCTCACCTAGGGAAGGGACTTTCCAGCCTGGCACTGCCTCTGAGAAAGCTAGGGGGAACATGGCAGGGAAGAGGAAGGGGCTGTGCTTCTTCCTCTCCTAAAATCCCAGGTTCCCTATCTCACTCAAAACATCCTGTTGTCCCTTTGCCCTTGGTCATGCCATCCAGGAGGCCACTTGTTAGTGTCAGGTGGTGTCCACAGCACCTTCGGGTCCCATCCTTGCCTACCTTTTCTAGATTCAGGAAGCTCTTTCTAGTATAGACTCTAAGCCCCTACCTGTGGCCTAGAGCCTTCAGTGGTTGAGCAGCCTCAGAGAGATGTTCCATCCTGGAGATGTTGGGGCCTCCCTGCTTGGTCCTGTGGCTTAGAAAAAAGTTAGGAGCCCAAAGGAAAGAGGGGAAGCTTTGCTGGAGGTGGAAACCTGGCTGGACGAAAAACTAGGTCAGAAAACAGCTGCCCTGAGAGCAAGAATGGGATAGTGAGTCTCTGCCCACACTCTGGTCTGTGGGCGAACCTGGAAGCTTGAGAGGGAGGCATTGAGGCAGCTGAGAAGAGATTGAGCCACACATGACTTCAGCCCTACCTGTGATGATGAATTCAGATCTAACACTCTATCACCAGACTGAGATCCTGGAAGGTGAGAGGAACTGTGCTTATTCACATCTACCTCAGCCACAGTGTTAGCAGGCCCACTACCTCTCTAGGACAGGCACCTGGGCCAGTTCTGGAGTAGACCTCCTAGGTTTGGGTGTTGCAAGAGCCTGGAAATCCCCACATTTCCCTTCACCCTCAGGGCCTGTTTACTCGCCTGGTAGAGTTTCCAGGGCAGGAGATGCTCCCAGCTTGGCAGGTAAGAGCCACAGAGGGGTATGGTGGGAATTTCAGCTCAAGGGCTGGGCTAGTTCTGCAACAGAATTTGGAGTGGGCTAGGCCCTATAGGCCTGTATATCCGACAAGGGTCACAGAGTCTGGGAGCATGGCTGTTCCTGGGTTCACAGGTGAGCATTGAGTCTTCCCAAGCAGGATGCCCCATGGACTGTGCAGCTGTTATTGAAATATCTCCTGAGCTCCTGGGGAAATATATGACACATATGTGTGCAAAATGTGTGTGCCTAGCATAGATGTATGTATTCCTCAATGTATAGCTACCTAGGGTTACAGTTAGAGTTAGAATTATGCTTAGAACAGCATTGATGTTATGGTTCCAGTTTGGAGTGAGGTAGTGGTAAGGATAGGGTGGGAATCATGGTGATATTAAAGTAGGGTTTGGAACTAGGTTTGTGGTTCCTGTTGATAGAAGTTGGTGTATCTTAGATGAGGAAGGTGTTAGGGTTGGAGTAAGGCACTGCTGGCATTTAGAATTTAGACAGAGATAAATTTTGTGTTGGAGGCTGATTTTAAGCTTTCAAGATAGTGTGGAGAGGGATTTAGGCTTATGCATAACATGTGGTGTTAATCTTGTATAGATGACAGGTTGTTTGCTGTTTCTGGGTCCTCCACAGTTCATGGGTACAGAGTGGTCACTATAGCTGTGGTCCAGCTAGGGAAGGTAGGCATTAAGCTGCTGGGGAGAGGGCGGATCAGTTTTCTATCTCTAACTTATTTGGCCATGTAAACATTTTGGATCACAGTCACTAGCATTACCTGTCTGAGGTACAGTTGTTCCTTCTTATTTGAAAAACTATGGTTTAGAGGTTTCTTTGGGAATGGGGTTGGAGTTGGGTTTAGAGGTGTGGTCGATAGGGGTGGGATTGTGGTTAACATAAAGTTTAGGCTAGAGCTACATATGAGATCATGTCTTGTGTAAGGGTTTTCTAATGGGGAACCAGGATCTGGTTCTTCATGGCTTCCCGAGGATACCGTGGACTAAGTGTGTCTACCTGGTTTGTTCTTCCCTTGCGTCTGCTATGTCAAAGAGTCTGAGAGTCAGGACCCTTCCAGGATGGAGCCAGCAGTAAATTGGGGGCCCTTGGGGTGATGGGTGTATAGGCGAAGGATGAGGCTGCTGAAGAGGACTCTCTTCCTGACCCTGACATTCTTTAAGAGCACACAGCCACATTGTTGAGACCAGGGGTATGCATGTGAAACCAAAACTATCCTATTAAAGGACAAGCAATGGGACAGAAATGACAAACCAGAGTTTAAAGGAGAGATGAGCCTGGTCTGAGGTAGCCTAGAGGATTTATGGAGGAGAGGGTCTTTGCAGGATGGATTTGGACTGCATTTGTGTCTGTGGGTCTGTAAGATGGGCTGTCTGTTCTGTGTGCAAACTTGTCAACTTGTCTTTGTGTCTGTGCGTTTGTGACTGTGTTTGCTCGAGCATGTCTGATATAGGGTGTTCATGAGTCCTTGAACACCCAAGGACTCATGAACACCCAAATCCAAGTTCATGAGTCCAAGAACACCCAAGTCATATCCAAGGAAGACATAAATGTGTCTTTCTTGACATGTTTATGCTTACTCCGAACTCTTAGGTTGGTGCAAAAGTAATTGTGGTTTTTGCCATTATGGCAAAACCATATGTATGTAATTCTGCCCTGACCCCTCACTGTATCTTCCACCTCCCCTGACACAGCCTAGCTGCTAGCACAGTTTACCGCAAGGAGGGCTTCCCTTCCCACCGTCTGGATTCCCATGGGTCAGTCTGCCTGCCCAGGGACCTGCCCCTGTGGCCTTTGTAGTAGGCCTGACCTTGGAATTGATACACTCTGGAAATCCCCTAGTATGCTACTTGCCTGGCTGTGGACCAGGCAAGAACACGAGAGAAGTTTATAGTGGAGGAGAGGGACAAGGCAGGAAAGGGGGGCAGTTGGCAGCACCCACCCCTCCTTCTGGAAACTGGATCTCACTGGCCCCTTCCCAGGCTCCCCTCTCCCTCCCCATGCTCTCCCAGGGTCCTGGCCTCACTGTCTCTGGGCATGAGAATGCACAGACCTCTACAAGCCTGGTCAGCCCTGTGAGGCATCTGGTCCTTTGTGTCCCCAAGCACTTTACATGCCTGTATTGTGCTTACCTCTCATATTCCCACCTGAGCTCAAGGAAGTCCTCCCTTCTCTTCTGTCCCTGCAGTGGACACAGGGGCTATTCTGGCCCTTCCATCTATGGCAGGCCTGGCCTAGACCGTGGGCTCCAGAGGCCAGGTAGAGCATTCGGCCCTGGTTGGCTGGTTAAGCAGCAGAGGCCCAGCCACCTCCCACATGGTGCAGGAAGCAGTGTCTCCGTGGAGTCTATTCCTGTGTTCATCCTGTGTCCCTTGCCCTCCCTGCCTGGGCTGCAGTGAGCAGGTATAGAAGTGAAGCAGTCACAGTCCCTGCCCTCAACAACTCAGCGTTGAACACAAGTGATGTTGTGGAGAAGCCACCCTCCTCCCACTGCTGGTGGTCGGTTTCCTGAAATTCCCTCCAGCCAATTCTGAAGTGCCCTTCTGGAAAGCCCAAGAGAAGAGCTCTAGAAGGTTGGGGCCATTCACCATGACATGATGTTACCTGAGTGTGCCAGAGGTGAACCCAAATATCCCAAGCAAGCACTGATATATTCCTAGCATCTACCCCCAAATCTGAAGTAGTAAATTCTTGAGTTTATACCCTTCATGTGACTTTTGCTTCTTGCCTCTCTTCACCCTGGGGAAGATAGAACATGGATTTATGCAGGGATTATGGGATGAGCAAGGCTTCATCCACCATCAGCATTCCACATAAGTCATAGGCTATGACCTCTATTTCTCTTAGCTCTTGACTTTGCCAAGAACTCAGAATCCTGAAGCTATCAGTTTCAACTCATTTCTCTGCCCCTGGGACTTCTGTCAGCAGCATGAGCCCATGCTGGCCTCAAGCAGGTAGGAGCCTGCAGGGAACCATGGGAAGGACCTGCTCCACCCTAAACCAGGATGTGTGCATGCTAACCCCTGGCTCCCTACCTGATGCTGCTGTGACCCTCCTGAGTTAATTCCCTTCATTCTGGGCTTCCCTCTATTCTCCTAGCTGTGTGGCTGCCTGCACCACTCCCACCAGGCAGGGAGGATGTGCCTGTCACAAGACCTCCTTTGATCTTTGGGGATGCTTTAGAAAAACACCTGTTGAATGTTGGTTCAGCAGGCCTGAACCTTGTGCTTCTCCATCCTGGAGACCATCCATGGGGTGGGCCCCCATCCCTTAGGCACAGAATCAGCATTCAGAGCAGGGACATATCCATGCTTCTTCCCATCCTGGCTCTTCTGTATCCAAGCAGTGGACACATTGTGCTAAATGCTGGGGTCCTATCAGAGGAAGCAAGTCCTGCCACCTCCTCCTCCTGATGATGGGATGGTGAGTGATCCTGGATTTCCTTAGGAACCAGGGGCATCCCGCTGTCCCTCAAAACATGTCATAAAGAAGTCACAGTACTTCTTGGCCTTTCTGTAGCTCTTGGCTCCTCTGTGGTAGGTCAGAAGGGGAATGCAGAGGTGCCATCTCCTGAGGAATAATAGCTGTCCAAAATCGATGTCCCTCCCATCTTCTCAGGGCAGCCTATTTGTCTTCCTGCTTCCCTGTCCTCTCCTCCCACCCATATAACCTCCCTGGTCCCTCATCTCACTGAGTACTGGGATGCCACCCTTGCCCTATTACTCCATCTCCAGCCCCATGCTGTTGCTCAGGCTCCATGCATTTAGAGCTTTTTCTGTGATCTCTCCTGCTGGTACAGTCTTCCAAGAGCACCTGCCGCACAGATATCAGCAGCAACTTTTAACCACCTTTCCCCGCCCACATACACACTCACACTGCCACCAACTGCTTGGGCCCTAATAGAAACTTTCCACAGTAACTTCCAGAATCCCTCTCTACCTCCTGCTTTCTAGCTTTGGCTCTGCATACCATTCCCCCTTCCCACAGCCACGGCCCCTTCCCAGCTCCCCACTTGTCCCTCTGGGTCTGTGCCCACACTCTCTTATATGTAAAAGAAACCTTTTTCTTCCCTTATCCACAAAGTCCCCTCTCATTAACGATGCTTTCTATCTACCACCAGTGTCTGTACTTTTAGCCAAAGCCAGCCCCTTGACTTGGGAATTCACTTCTATTCTGTGTCCTCTACAACAGGGCATTGCTCCAGTAGTTCTTCCCTCTTTTCCTCATCAGTTTATCCCTCTCAACTGAATCTTTCCCGCCAACATCCGACGTGCTATGTATCTCATATTTTTCAAAAACCCTCTCTGAATCCCATGTTCTCTTTCTGCTATTTCCTCATTTTTCTGCACCTCTCTGGACCAAACCTCCTTGAATATGTGATTATACTTGCTATCACCAATTGCTCTCCTTCCATTGTATCTTGAATCCACTCCCATCACACCTGCATCACTCATCTAAATCTGTTTTTCTTAATGTCACAGAGGATCTCTATGTTTTTAAATTGAATGCCATTCATCTTGCTTGACTAGTTGGCAACTGGTTATGCAGTTGATCACTTTCTCTTTGAAATACTTTCCTCTCTTTGCTTTCAGTACACCACACTCTTCTGTTTTTCTTCCTACCTCACTGGCTACTGCTTCTTTGTTCCTCTATTTACTGGTTCCTACTTTTATTCCCAGTTAACTTTAGAGTGTCCTAGGCCAGTCTTTAGATCTCTTCATTTACACTTAGTTCCATGGTGATGTTATCCAGTTGCATGGTTTTATCTATATCTATATCTATATCTATGTCTATATCTATATCTATATCTATATCTATATCTATATCTATATCTGTCTGTCATCTGCAACCAGGACCCTCCCTGAGGACCATCAGGCTTCTGTGTTGAAGATAGACTGTTGGGGATATGGTGTCAGGATAAAATGGGGGACGTTGTGATGCTACTGCAGTAATGGTAGCAGTAGAGAAAGTGAGAAGTGGTCATATTCTGGATGGATTTTTGAAGTAAAGACAACAGGATTACTGATGGAACGGATGTGGACTGTTAGGAAAAAAAATTCAAGAATGACACTATTGTTTTTGTCCTGAATTACTGGAAAGATGGAATTGCCCTTAACTGATGTGAGAAATACCATGATTGGAGCAGATTTGGTATGTGTAAATGGATGGTGGTGGTGGGTGGACAGGGAATCAAGAGTTCATTTTTGTATAGGTTGAGATGAATATTTGATATCCAAATATATGTGTTGACTAGGCAATTTGAACCTATGAGACTATCTACCTCATAAGATGATGAGCTCCCCTGGGGCAAAGCTTGTGTCTTGTTTGTTATGTTTGGCATAATACTTGGCACATAGTAAGTACTCCAGTATTTTAATTGTTGAATGTAAGATGTTTTTCAAAGTAATTTTTATTGTGACCCTTCTGGGATTCTCCTGACCAGCTAATTACTTCCTCCTGTGGCACAACCTCACACCTTATAGCACTCATCACAAAGATGTAACGCTTTCTCTGCCTCCCCAGCGCAGACTTTGGATTCAACTAATATAAGGTATTACTATGCATTAGCCACTTTCTTAGGCCCTGGGGTTATGAGGCATATTTTAACCATTCAGGCAAGTTAAGGATGAGAAACTGAACTACAAGGAGAGTCAGTAAAAATAGAGGAGAGGGGGCTAACTTGAGAGTCATCAAGATTAGAACCCAGTGACTCTCTTGATGTATGAACTGAACAAAAAAGTGAATGTATAGTGATAACGTTCCCTGACTTTGGAAATCAGGTTGGTGAGGTGGAGGTTTTGAATTAATTTGCATTGTCTTTGTAACAAGATAGAGTTTTGTGTCAGTTGTTGAATATACAGTTTGGAGCTCAGTGGAAAGACTGGGTCAGAAATGTGGCTTTGAGAATCACCAGTACATTAACAGTAATTGAGGTTTGGGTATGGATGTACAATTATCCCCTTTTGCCAGATCTAGAAACTGGGGCTCAGAAATGTTAAGTAACTTGTCAAATCTCTGAGCTAGAATTCTAAACTTCATTTTTCCCTACATTCCATTCTTGTGACTTTGACTTTAAAATCTGCATTCTCCCCACAGGGTCAGGCATTTGTCCTAGAAGTTACAAAAACACTTGCTCAAGAATTTTGTAATATTTTCTTTGCGCTGTTTTATTGCCCTTTGTTCATGTTTATCATTTTGCCCTAAAATCATTCTTTGGTCACTTCAGCCAGAAATTTCCAGAGGGAAGGGGGTGACCCAAATCTTTTACTCATGTTTAACCTATTGAGTGGA
This sequence comes from Pongo pygmaeus, assembly GCF_028885625.2. Taxonomy (NCBI): domain Eukaryota; kingdom Metazoa; phylum Chordata; class Mammalia; order Primates; family Hominidae; genus Pongo; species Pongo pygmaeus. The sequence goes on along the minus strand of NC_072386.2, from coordinate 22,384,975 downwards.
GCAAGCACAACCTTGAGCTATGCTGTTCTGCCACGGCTCCTTAAGAGGTCAGGCATTCCAGGGAGACTAGTGCTTGCCTTAACCCAAGTAACTGGAGAAGGAAGGACAAGGTCCCCTTCGGTCTCCTTAGAGGTTCCAGGGAATATGAGTATGATGGCCATTATTAAGAGGCTTGATGTGTGGCTAGGATTACCAAAGCTGCCTTTGGTGGTGGATCACTCACCCAGTGATGGTGCTGGGATTGGGGTGGGAGGCTTGACTGAAAAGGTAGCAGGAAAGAACTCTAGGAACATCTTGGTATGGCAAGCTACACTGAGAGACCTCCCAAAGCAGGTCTGTAGGAGGGACTTTGTTTAATCTGTGTGTGAGGGAGAATGTGAATAGGATATCACTGGGAGGGGCTTACATTTCTTAGCAGCTCCTTGTAGATCTCAGCTTGCCACTCAGCCTCCCTCTTGGACTTCATTTCATTCCAAAGGTTTCAGAGAATTCCACATAGTATTTCAATTAATAATAACTGTGTATTTCCCTGAATAGCAAAATATTGGACATTCCCAGAGAGAGGCAAAAGGGCCAGAGTTCCACCACCTCAGTTATGAGCAGCTGATCTCATTGTTAGACTCATGTGTGGCATTAAATTCTAGATTTGTGGTCACTTTCTGTGTTAATAGGACACTTTCCAAAAGCTGTGTCTTCTTTTGATAGCCAAGGTGATTGGCTTCGGTGTTTTCAGAAATGCAGTGGGACACAATGAAGAGATGTAGAAAGGTGACAGGAGCCAAGGGCTGGAGCTGCCAGGCTTCTGTGGTGCCGTCCTTGGCAGGAAAAAGTGTAGGAGTCATCCCCTGAGGAAAAGGCACCAGGTAGATCCTGGGAGGGGATTCAGCTGACTGGGTGCCCACCATTAGCTACTGTGAAGATAAATTCAAGGAGCAAGGATCATGGCAAGGAGAGTGGTGGAGAAGGACTCCAGGCACAGGTGGTATAGAAACAGTAGGCCTGGGTATAAGCTGCTGGCAGTAACTTGACAGGCTCACATATGTTTAGAAAACCTCTTATATTTGTGGTTCTTTCCCAGAAACTTCAGTGCTCAACTCCCTGCCCTTCATCACACTAAGGGCAAGCAGAACTAAGCTCAGTGATCCCTCCCAAAGCACTTGGGTTTGCCTCCTGGCTCTAAGCTCATTTTAGCACCAAGCAAACTGTCTTTTCTCTATTCTCATGCCCCAGTCAGGCATGAGAATCAGCTTTTGTCACAGGTACTCAGACCTCCAACTACATGCCCCTGCTCCCTACTAATCCCTGGGCCTGTGGGACAGGCCCTTCTCCATTTTCTATTGTCATCTCCTTCCAGGAGGCTTTCATTTCATGCAACTGAGAGGCAGTGGAGGCAGTAAACAGGCAGCAGGATTACAGCAGGCTCCAAGATGGCTTTTCTAGAAAGATCTTCCCAATATAAACAGGGAGCAGTCAGAGGAGAGTCTATCATCTGGATCTGACATCTGTCATATTAGATATTGTGTTTTGATAAACACAAAAGCACCTCCTCAAGGAGGGAATACTGTGGCACTCCTCTAAAATGAACCATCTTAATTGTGGGTTAAAGCTCCTTCCCTAGACAGGAAGGTCTTTTTACCCTCCCTCACACCTTCCCTTAACACAATACAGTGGAGATAAGGAGCAGACGGGTGACGTATTGCTGAAACATATAGAGTGTATTTCTAGTGGCACCCTGCCCCACCGGCATATTTATGGAAATGACAATACTGGTCCTCTGGAGGGCTGCAGCAGTTGGGGAGCCTATAAACTCTTTTTCATGGCTCTGTGTGTTCTCCTTGAGCAGACCAATGTTTCTATCTGAACTGAGGGTTAGGAGCTAGGGTGGGTGCCCTGGTTGGGGGGCACAAGCCACTCGAGGACAGTGACGAGGGCAGTGGTGGGGGTGGCCTGGGGTTGAGGCAGAGCCAGGTTGTCTGGAGTGCAGCCGAAGCTTATTGTCTAGGGACTGGGGACCATCCAAGAAAGCTGGGCCTACCAGCTTCTGAGCAGGACGAGATTGGGCCTTGGAGTACCCTGTTGGCTTCTCTGTCTTATTTCTCCCTACAGGGCTCTTGGCTGGAGCCAGGCTCTTTGCAACATTTTCTTTTCTGGTTTTGGCCACCTTCCCAGCAGCTGAGAACATGGAGTCCTTGTGCGCTTTGCCTTTTGTCTTGGGGTTAATACGCTGCAGAAAACATTTAATTTTATTTCTCAAGCTAGACTCTGGAAGGCTGGGCTTCTTTTGAGTATGGGCTGGCATCACCAGCCCGTGTAAAACTTGGCGTTGCAAAGTTTGGCCCTGCAAAGGCTTACCCTGAGTTGGTTGGCTCAGGAAAGCCTGACCCTGTGAAGCCTGGGGCACCACAGTCTGGGCGTTCTCAGGAATTGTCGCTGGTTCAAGGATGACATTTAGCTTGGTTTGACTGTCTTGCAGGTCCTTCTCAGACTCTTTCTCCCCAGGGACTCGCGGAGGTAGCTGTGGGAGCTTAAGCTGAGGGTGATGCTGGGGGCTGTGTTGACAGGGATTAGCAAGATGAAAGCTACGGCTCCATCGCCAGGACCCTCGGGGTGTCTTGTTTGGAAGCATCCCTGCTGGCCTCTGGTCTTCAGCAGGGCGTCTCTCTTCTCTGGTTGAGGAGCGCCCAAACCCTGCATCCCCTTCTCTGTGGTCCCTGGCTGCTTTGGTTTTCTCCGGGTCCTCTCTCTTTCCTGCTAGCATGGGGACATGGGCTGGGTCCTTGCTCTTGCCAAGGCTTTGAGGCTCAGGGCCACAGGGTTCCTCCAGGCTGGGGTTGTTCACACTGGCCTCTACCTGAACACAAAGCATGTGGGCCTCTGTCATGTCCCCACTGGGTTGTGAGATCTCAGAGACCGAGTGGGCAGAACCCTGGGGTACTGCTTTGGAACTAGATTGCTTTTGGTTCTGCTGCACTGCCTTCAAGTCATTGGCCAGCTGTTCTTTAAGGTGAACCCCTTCTGGATTAGGGGCAGGAAGAGTGTCTGGTGGGATGGGTAGTTTCTGGAGCAATGTCTCCCCTTGGTGGTTTAGACTTTCAAGAGACTTCTGTGTGGATATGTTCTCTGGTGCTGCAGCAGTTTGTTCCCTGGACTTCCTTGCCCTAATGGGAATTCCCCATTGTATCTCTAGGACCTTTTTTCTCAGGTGGAAGTTTAGTTTGGTCAAGATATGTGTCTGGAGTGAGTGGGGGCTAGTAGGATGCGTCTGGCTTTCTAGAGGCAGTGTCTCCATTGTTCCTTTTACTGGCACTGCAGGCTGGAACTCTTTTGCAACTTCTGTACAACTCTCCTTGTTGCCTTGAGGGCATGGCCCAAGACTTATACACTGTTCTTCAAATGAAACCATCTGAATCAGAGGCTCTGCTGGGATTTCCATAGGACTAGGCACCATCTCTGTGATGACAGATTGGCTAGTGACTGCCGGGGCCAGGGCCCTGGGGAGCGCCACATAATACAGAGCAGGCAGCCCCGACAGGAAGGCCAGATGCTTGTGCCGTAAAGTTGTCTCCAGTTTCTCAATGGCTTCCACAGACAAGACTCGGAGCAGCTTAGGGTGTTCAGTGACAGTACCTGGTAAAGCCTGTTGCTGCTGATCAAGGGCCGTTGGCATCCAGGGCATAACTTTGTGATGTAGGTCTGGGTCACTTGCTGTCTGCAGTTCCAGGAACTGGCTTTCTGGAATGCAGATTAAAGGAGCCACTGCCAGGACCCCAGAAATTCTGCAGTCCCAGGACCTATGTACACAGGCAGGTATCTTGCCCTGGTGGATCTGTCCACATTTGGAGTCGATGTGTTTCTGCAGTATTGCCTTGACCTGAGTGAACAAGTGTGGCATGGGGATGGACACTGGGGCCACAATGGGTGAGAGCACGTCGCAAGCCCCGTTAGCCTCTAGGGCTACAGGCTGGGGGATGCTCACTTTGGCTAGGGCTGTGCTGCTGCAGGACACAGTCTGCTGGTCAGTGGAGGTAAGGAGCAACTGGATGGACTGCTGGATCTTCTGAGGCAGGCCCCAGCGATGGTGAATCAACCGTTTCTGGATGTGGAATTCCAGCAGCTTCCGGGCATGCTCCGGGAAGAAGAGTAGTTCCCTGGTGAGCACTGAGATGGACTTCCCTGTCTGGGAAGCTGTCATGGTCTCAGGAGACTGAGCTTTGCCACAGGGCTCATGCTGCATGAGGCACTGGGTGTGCTGAGACCTCTGGAGGGCAGCTGGCCAGCCCCACTGAAGCTGGAGTTGCCTCTGTAGCAGGTGCCACTCCAAGGCTTCATACTCGGCCAGAGTCAGAAATGGGACTTTGATCTGAGCTCGTTGATGGTCAGATGGAGACACCCAATTTGGGAAAAGTGGGGAAGAGGGTGGGGCTGACTGGGGTGAAGTATTAGGGAGCAGTTGGGGGAAGGAAAGCTCATTCAAGAGAAAAGGATCCTTCAAGGGGGGCTTGGGCACATTTTCATTCTTGAGGAGGCCTTGAGATCCCATGAAAGTGGCAACCAGGGACTCACTGTGCAGAGAAGGGAGCCCACAGAATAGCTGGCTGTATTTCTGCTGGAGATCATTCCCTGAGTCATTATCTTGTCCCCCAGACTGTGGATGGGGGCCACTTAGGGCTTTAAGGGCTGGAGAGGGCAAGGCTAGAGCCATAGGGTTTGGACTTTGCTGACAGTGGTGTCTTTGTTCTGGGTTCTTATTGGACCATTCAGAAACCCAGAAGGTCTGGATGGGCTGGCCAGCCACACATGAACACCAGGTCTGGAGGGAAATGGTCTCAAATCTTTGAAGAGAGACCTGAGAAGTATTATTCAGGTTGAAAGAAACTGGCTGGTCATTTCCAGGTTGGTAATACAATGGTGGGTCTGGCATAAGCTGCCTCAGGGACTCCTCCACACGTCTTGGGAGCCCCCACCTCTGGAAATGCGTCCATTTTTTAACATGTACCTCAAGAAGCTTCAGCACTTCAGGACTGAGAAATGGCAGGTGGGCAGGGAGGACCATATGCAAGGCCATCGGATGCATCGGGTTCGGGGTTTCTGGGTTCAGGGACAGCAAGGAGACCTGGGAATTCAAGTGATGCTGGCCTTGGTTCTTCTGGATAGAGCTGGGGTTGCTCTGCATCATCTCCTCCTGGTTCAGTGGAGCCCTTGGCTTCTCAAGCCTTGAAGAAGCTATGGTGTTTGGGCCCGTGAGCACATCTGGCACTTGAAATTCCGGCCCTAGGTGGAGGTGATCAGCCCAGTAATCTTGTATGCCATCTGCATACGTTGACTGGGCAGCTGACTGGGTTAAAGATTTCTGATCTGTTAATTGTGACAGTGTTGGGTTTATAGATGCCAGTGAAAGCTCTCTGATGTTTCTGGAATGGAGCTCTAGACTCTGCTCAAAGGATACACTAGACACAGACAAGATCTCTAGGCAAGAGGAGACCTGTGATGGACTCCTCGATAAAGTTGGGGAGATCTGGTTGTTCTTATCCACCAGCAATTGCTGAATCTCTAGAGCCATGGCATTGCAAATTTGGCAACAGGGATCTGTACATAGGATTCGCCGCACACTTCCCTCCGGGGGAAGCCAGCCCTGGCTGGAAAGAGAAACATGGCAAACATTAATTATGGAGTAGCATCTACCTTCTTGGAAGAGTGTGGGCTAGGGTTGGTGTTGCCCTTCCCTAGTCCTGCAAGTCTAGAAGCCTACACCCCCTTCATGTCTACTCCTCTACTTTTCTTCTTAAGGAAATGGCATTTGGTAAGGTATGGTGGGCTGGGGGTTAGGACTTGTTAGACAAGGCCTCAGACAACCCACCGAAGGGCATGGCCCTCAGAGAAGACTGGGAGCTGAGTTCTGTGTTGGCCTTGTTGAGAAGCTGAACTAGGAGAAAGGAACCAAGCATGTGGAAGGAAGAGTCAGTTGGTTAGCTGATGGGGCATAACCAGGAATATCACAAGGTAGAACTGTCTTGCAGTCTCATTTGAGGCTAAGAAACCTGAAGTCTAGTTTTCAGTACATCCAAACTGTGGAAAATGAGGTTTATGTGGTACTTATGCATTCTGGGGGCTATGAGATATCCCTGATGATGTACCCAACATCTCCTGGGAATCAATCTTTTTCTCTAGAAATCTTAAGAGGATAAGATGATAGGCTCCTGTCTTAGGGCTGTGCCAGGAACTGGACTCCTTGAATACAGAACTAAAGGAGGTATTATCAGCAGGGTTCATCTTGGTCAGCTGAGTCTGCCCATGTAAGGGTGTAGCTGTAAAGAGAATGTGACATGGGTGACTTCCTCATGCAAAATCCATTCTCTTGACTGGATAACATATCTCAGAGCTGAGTAGAACCCCATATAATGTCTTTTATGAATAATGTACTAGTAAAATCCTGAATTTCAGAACTACTGTGACCCTGCCCCAAATCAGTATTGGGTGACTCTTTCCTCCTGAGATGATTATGCCTTTGCAACCCTCTCAACTAGTGAACCAGCCTCCACTGTGTATGTCTCCCTCCCAGCCATTTTCCATCTCCTCAGTCCTGCCCCAGGCTAAATGAAAAAATCACCACAGGCCAGGCTGGTGTTTAGAGACTGCAAACAGCAATAGATCACCTTTTCATGACAGAGAGCAGCTCTTGTGGCTTCTCATCTTCTTCCTGAGAAAGTCTCCTAGCTGAGGAAGCAGAAGACAGTGTTATAGTAGACAGTGGCATGGTAGAGTTTCAGAGTATCTATAGGAGGTTGGAGGCCTTTGACTCTCAGCCAGAAGACACTGAGAACCCTAATTATAAATGCTTTAAGCCCTTTCTGTGCACAGTATAATGAATCATGATTTGTTCTCCTGTGCCCATTCTTATTTGACCTTAACAACCATACTGTGAGTGAGAGGATCATCAGATGCCCATGTTATGGCAAACAAGAATGAGAGATGAAGTGACTTCCACAGGTTTTAAAACTAGTAAATGACACAACTAAGGACATCTGCACTATTTCCTCAATTCTTTATTCCCATGGGAATAATGTGGAGAATTTTGGAATGTTTCCGAGGTAAGATTTCCCACCCAAGAAAGTTTCAGTCTGGGGAACTGGAGTCTTCAGTGGCAGAGCACCTGGCTCTTGGCTCCAGGGGTCATAGAGGGACAGGATTCATGGGAAACACCCACAGTGGAAGGGAGTCAGAGGAGAGATTGGGACTTTACCTGTTGATGCTGCATCTCTAGCTCTTTGCCTGACTTTTTGGTGACGCTTAAAAGACAAAAACATTAGAATGTGAAGCTGGGACACCATTTTCTTTCTCATGTCCAAAATGAGACTTACATTTATTTTCCACTCCCTTTCTATATATCTATCTGTATTTTATACACTGTCCTGGATTTTCTTTGCCTATTCCACCTTTTTACCCCATTTTCCTTCTCTGCTTATTTCTGATTCACTTGGAGGCTTTTCCATATTCTATACCTCCCATCTGATTCCCAGATAAGTCCTGCTGGATGCTGAGGATGAAGCAAGAGAAAGGATGGTACAGATCAAAGAGTATGTGGTTCTAATACCCAAAGACTTCAGTTTATAAACACCTTAAAGGGCCACCAACCAAAAAAATCCCCCATATTGTGAGGTCTTCTGAGATCCAGTGAGATAGATTCCATATCATCTAGGTCTCTATTAAGTCAAATGGAAAGCTTCTTGGCTTTTCAATTAGAGTATGGTTCAGGGAAGACCTGGTAAGGAATTACTTTTAGGCTCTGAGAAGGAAAAGACTATATAAAAGTAACTAAAGGTATGGCATAAAAATTGGGAGAGAGGGGAAGTGGGGTCAATAAGGAAGGACTCTGGAGCTCAAAAGCATATTATCTGAGACTTAATTAGTTCAGTTGGAATCATAGTGTTGCCCTACCCAGCAGCAGCTCCTTTCAACTTCCAAGTTCAATTTATGGTGGCTCCTTTTCACTTGCCAGATAATTACAATAATGATGAAGATGGAGCCATAGGTGTATAAGGGATATTCAACATCCCACAGAACAAAAGTAGGGCTCAACATGGTCTAAACCTCATTAGCATGAGATCAGCCATCCCTATATCTTGGCATTCAGGGTTCTGGTGCCTTGTCATGTCCACCTCACAGAGGATGGAATTAGGCCACCAAACTGCATCACAAAGCCCTCCTGTTTCATAAGGTACATGTAGTAGGGAAGCTCAGGTGGTGATTCAGTCTGTAGATGAGGGTGTTTTGAGCCTGGGACTGAAGGTGCCACAAGCAGTGTCTATTCCCTAGTCTGTCTTCACTTTCCACTCCCTATACCAGCCTGATGTCTCGGCTCTCTCCTTCACAACTGTATGGTCACCTGTCTTCAGAAAACTGAGTGCTTTGGCACAGGGGGCACCTTATGAGAAGGGGTGGTTAGGCCAGAGGAACCTCCACTAACTCTCCCACTTGTTTTGGAAATATACCTGAGAAGCACACAGAATTTAGGGAGGGCGGAGTCTGGTTATGGCTTGGAAATGGAGATCTTTGATGTTTCAGGCAATGGGTGATTGGTAACAGAGGTGCAGGAAGGGGACTATGGCTGATGTGGTAGGGTGGTAGGGAGAGGCCACGGTGGCCGTATCTATCCAGTCTGTGTGGCCTCAAGCTTGCAGATGGGTGGGGAGAGATTGTAAATGCTGCAATCTTTTTAAGGCACATTAATGTGGCTCACTTCTGGAGTTCTGTCCAAGTCATGGTTTTCTAGAGCTGCCTCTGTCCTTGTTATAGCATTCTGCCTGTTCAGGGAGATGAATGCCTGTAGAGATGGATTAGTAGCCATTTCTGGCTTTGGGTCGCAAACTGGTTGCTGCTTGTGGTTGGATCTGTTCATCTCTGGATGTATTCTGTTTGCCTGTAGAATTTTTATTTGTTTGCTTGAGTTGGATTCTGGAAACTTTTAAAGCAGAGCAGATGTTTTCCACTTTTGCCTCAGGACTCATCACTCCTATACTTTGCCCATTAATTTATACATTTATGTTACCTGCTTAACCTCCATGAATATTGCAATACTTCCGTAACAGCCAATGATTTCTGAATATGCTTAGAAGGTGTTGCCCTGGTGAGAATGGTTACAGCCAAAAGCGGAGAAAAAAATTCTTGGGCTCGAAATCTTTGAACATTCATCCAGTATCCCATCCTTTACCTCACTGGCATGGTAAGTATATTCAGTATGCTCATCCCTAAGCTGGGTAATGTCAAGGGTATAAGGACTTTGAGTCATGTTGGCTTCCTCCTCTCAAGACACTTAAAAATCTAGTTTCAAAGACAAGACAAATTTACGTGAATCAAGAGCCAATGACTTATTTCAAATAATTTAATGTATTATTGAGGTTCAGGTCTCAACCTTTCAAGAGAGAGAATGCATGGAGGGGATCAATTTGGTCAGAGAGGGTTCCTGGGGAGATTAATTTTGGAGTTTTGTCTAAAAGTGCAGGTTATAGGGAAAAGGACTGTTCCAGGTGGGAGAGAAAATTCCTAACAAACGCAGAACCCCAAGGAATGTGCCACAGAGTTCATTTGATACTAAAAAATGCAGTCTGTCTGTAGCAGAGGTGCAGATGAATGTATTGGAGAGCAATTGTGGGAAAGATTGGAGGAGCAGGGGTGAGGCCCTCCTTGATGGAGGGCCTTTGCATTTATTTTATTTTAATCACTTAGATTAATTGATTTTTTTAAAGTAAGCATACATATAAATGGTATAAACTTCAAAAGGTAGAAGAAGGTATAACCTACTGTCTCCTCATCCTTGTCTCTCATCTCTCATTTTTATTCCCTCAGTCAATCACTTCTATCAGGTTCTTGTGTATCTTTCCAGACTAGTCTAGCATAAATTTAAAAAATGAATTTTAATGTTTTATTCACAAAGGGAAAGGTAGTATAGATACTTTTCTCTCTTGTTTCCCTCCTTCTCCTCCTCCTCCTTCTTCTTCTCCTTCTCCTCCTTCTTCTCCCTCTTATTCTCCTCCTCCTTCTTCTTCCCCTCCCTCCCTTCCTTCCTTCCTCCTCCTCCTCCTTTTCCTCCTCCTCTCCTTCCTTCTTCTTCTTCTTTCTTCTTCTTCTTCTGACAAGGTCACCCAGGCTGGAGTGCAGCGACACAATCATAGCTCACTGCAGCCTCTAACTCCTGGGTTCAAGGGTTCCTCTTGCCTCAGCCTCCCAAGTCCCACCTGAGCCCCCCCAGATGCTAGGATTACAGTCTTATTTCATTTAATAAAATAAATATATCTTGAGCATATCATTTTCTTTAATGTCTTTAATATTTTCCTTGATATGGCTGAAACACAGTTCATCTTCCATGCCATATTCTTGAATATTTCGTATAATTTTGCTCTAAAAATGCTGACACAAACCTTATGTAATATAAATCTTTGCATAAATATATAGGTATATTTGTAGGAAAAATTCCTTCTAGTGAAATTGCTGGGTCAAAGGGTGTGTGCATTTTCAATGTTTATATTGCCTAATTGCCCTCCAATTGTAGAAATTCACACTTTTTTTTTTATTTTTTATTTTTTGAGACAGAGTCTCGCTCTATCCCCCATGCTGGAGTGCAGTGGCGTGATCTCGGCTCACTGCAAGCTCCGCCTCCCAGGTTCATGCCATTCTCCTGCCTTTCTCCTGCCTCAGCCTCCCGAGTAGCTGGGACTGCAGGCACCCACCACCACACCAGGCTAATTTTTTGTATTTTTAGTAGAGACAGGATTTCACCGTGTTAGCCAGGATGGTCTTGATCTCCTGACCTTGTGATCCTCCCGTCTTGGCCTCCCAAAGTGCTGGGATTACAGGCGTGAGCCACCACACCCAGCCAGAAATTCACACTTCTAAAAAATGTTTTAAGAGTGCCTCTTTTCCATATTGATGAATACGTCAGTTCTTTCCACCTTTTTGCTGTCGTGAATAATGTTCAAGTGAATGTTGGTTTACAAGTATCTCTTCAAATCCTTGTTTTCAGTCCTTTTGAGTATATACCACAGTTTCATTTTTGTTGCTTAAATTTTTCATTTGTCTAGAGTTTAGTAATTAAAAACACTTTTCTGAGGTATGATTAATGTGCAATAAACTACACATATTTAAAGTGAACAATTTAGGCTGGGCACAGTGGCTCACACCTGTAATCCCAGCACTTTGGGAGGCCGAGGCAGGTGGATTACCTGAAGTCAGGAGTTTAAGACTAGCCTGTCAAACATGGTGAAACCCTGTCTCTACTAAAAATACAAAAATTAGCCAGGAGTGGTGGCAGGCACCTGTAATCCCAGCTACTCCAGAGGCTGAGGCAGGAAAATCGCTTGAACCAGTTGGTGGAGGTTGCAGTGAGCTGAGATCACACCACTGCTCTCCAACCTGGGCAACAAGAGTGAGACTCCGTCTCAAAAAACAAACAAAGAATGAACAATTTGATAAATTTTCACGTTTGTATATACTTGTGAAACCATTATCACAGTCAAGATTAACACATCCTCAAAACTTTATTTATGCCCCTTTGTAATCGTTTTTCCCTACACCTTTCGTTTCCTCTCTCTTCCAAACCATTGACCTATTTTCCATCACTGTAGTTTAGTTTGCATTTTTCTAGAGTTTTATATAAACGTAATCATGCAGTATGTATACATTTATGTCTGGCTTCCTGCACTCAGCCCAGTTATTTGAATATATTCATGTTGTTTTGTATATTATTAGTTCATTCATTTTTATTGCAGAGTAGATTCCATTGTATGCATATATAACAATTTGTTTAACCATTCGGTAGTTGATAGACATTTGAGTTATTACCAGTTTGGGGCTACTAGAAATAATGCTGCTGTGAACATTCATGTACCAGTTTTTATAAGGACATGTATTCCCATTTTTCTTGGGTAAATACCCAGGAGTAGAATGACTGAATCATATGATAGTTGTATGCTATGGTTTGAATGTATGTGTCCCTCCAAATTTTATAGATTGAAACCTAATTACCGAGGTGATGGTATTAGAAGTTGGAGCTTTTGGGGAGGTGATTAGGGCATGAAAGCTCTGCCCTCATGAATGGGATTAATGACTTTATAAATAAGATGTGAAGGAGCTGTTTGCCCCTCCCACCATATGAGGACAAAGCATTTGTCCCCTCTGGAGGATGCAGCAACCAGGTTCCATCTTGGAAGCAGAGACTGGGCCCTCATCAGACACGGGACCTGCCAGCACCTCGATCTTGTACATCCAGCCTCAAGAACTGTGAGAGATAAATTTCTGTTCTTTATAAGTTGCCCAATCTGTAGTATTTGTTATAGCAGCATGAATGGATTAAAACTGTGTGTTTAATTTTTTTAAATTTCCAAACTGTTTTCCAAGATGGTTGTACTATTTCCATTCCTCCCAGCAGTGTATGAGGGTTTATTTTCCTATATCTTTGTCAACCCTTGGTACAATCCTTTTTAATTTTAGCCATTCTAATATGTGTGTAATGGTATCACTTTGGGGTTTTAATCTGTGTTTCTCTAATTAATAATGATGTTGAGCATTTTTTCATGCACTATGTGTCATCCATTTTTATGGTGAAGCTTTGTACAAACATTTTTCCTATTGTGTTAATTTTTAGAAACCAATTGAAAAGCAATTACCAAAAAGTGGTAAAGGACACATTACTTGTCTAGAAATCCATAAATGTTGGATTGTTGCCATCCTTATTAGTAAACTGATTCCAAAAGAAGGAGACTAATTTTCTGATGGCTTTTAGGAGTCTGGCACCACATTATGAGCTCTAAAATATTAATGTAAAAATATTAGATTGCCAAACAACTTTGAACCTTATGGTTTGTTGCATGAAAACATTATTAATGTGGCTTATAAAATACTTCTGTATGAACAATGCAAATCTTTTGGAAAGTGTGTATCTCACAAAAATAAAAATTATAACAAGTCAAAAAAAAATCAAGTGACGATATATGTATAGGCCTAGTCCAGAACGCTATTCTGTTCCATTGATCTATTTGTCTTTGTTAATGTCAGTGACATTGTCTTGATTACTATAGTTTTATACTAAGTCTTGAAGTCAGGTGGAATAAGTAATCTTCTTTTTCAGAGCTATTTTGGCTATTATAGGTCATTAATTTTAGAATAAGTTTTTCAATTTCTGTAGTGGGATTTTAATTGGGATTGTGTTGAATGTTGTTTTATTTGTCTATTGCTGCATAACAAATTACCACAAAATTTAGTGATTCAAAATAACATACATTTATTATTTCACCATGCTTGGCTAATTTTTTTTATTTAATTTTTTTTTATTTTTTAGAGACAGGATCTCACTACGTTGCTCAGGCTGGTCTTTACCTCTTGGCCTCAAACAATCCTCCTGCCTCAGCCTCCCAAAGTGTTGGGATTACAGGTGTGAACCACCATGTCAGACCAGTATCCGTTCTTAAATATTTGGTAGAATCCAGTAGTGAAGCTATCAGGTCCTGTACTTTTCTTTTTGATGGGAGATTTTTTATTACTGTTTCAATCTCCATATTTATTGTTGGTCTGTTCAGATTTTCTATTTCTTCATGATTCCTTCTTGTAGATTGTATGTTCTAGGACTTTATCCATTTCTTCTAGGTTATTTAATTTGTTTGTGAATAATTATTCATGGTAGGCTCTTATGATCATTTGTATTTCTGTGGTATCAATTGTAATGTCTCCTTTTTCATTCTGAGTTTATTTATTTGAGTCTTCTCTCTTTTTTTCTTAATGTAACTAAAGATTTGTCAATTTTGTTTCTTTTCAGATAACCAACTCTTCCTTTTGTTCATATTTTTTGTTGTTTTTCTAGTGTCAATTTTATTTATTTAACCTCTAATCTTTATTATTTCTTTCCTTTCACTAACTTTGGGCTTAGTTTGTTCTTCTTTTTCTAGTTCCTTGAGGTGTAACATTAGGTTGCTTGAGATCTTTCTTCTTTTTTGATGTAGGCATTTATTGCTATAAACTTCCCTTTTAGAATTGTTTTTCCTGCATTTCATAAGTTTTGATATTGTGTTTCCTCTTTCATTTGTCTCAAGATATTTTCTAATTTCCCTTGTGATTTATTTGATCCATTGGTTATTCAGGAGCATGTTGTTTAATTTCCAGGTATTTGTGAATTTTTCCCAAATTCTTCCTGTTAACAAGTTCTAGTTTTATACCATTGAGGTTGGAAAAAGATACTTGACATTATTTCAGTCTTCTTAAATTTGTTATTTCACTCTTCTTAAATTTGTTATTTCAGTCTTCTTAAATTTGTATTTGTGGCCTAACATGTTATCTATACTGAATAATGTTCCATGTGTGCTTGAGAGAAATGTGCATTCAGCTTCTGTTGAATGAAATGTTCTGTAAATGTCTGTTAGGTCCATTCGGTCCAAAGTTTAAGTCCAATGTTTCCTTATTGATTTTCTGTCTGGGTGATCTGCCCAATTGCTAAAAGTGGGGTATGAAGTCCCCTACTGTTATTTTACTAGTCTTATTTTTCCCTTTAGACCTACTGATATTTGCTTTATATATTTAGGTGCTCCAATATTGGGTGCATATATGCTATATTTACAATTATTGTATCCTCTTGATGAATTGACCTTACTATCATTATATAATGACCTTCTTTGTCTTATTTTACAGTTCTTGACTTAAAGTCTATTTTATCTGAGTATAGCTACCCTTCCTCTCTTTTTGTTCTCATTTGTATGAAATCTCTTTTTCCATCCTTTCACTTTCAATTTCTATGTATCTGTAAAGGAAAAGTGATTCTCTTGCAGGCAGCATACAGTTGGGTCTTGTTTTTGTACTCCACTCTGCCACTTTATGTCTTTTCATTGGAGAATTTAATCCATTTACATTCAAGGTAATTATTGATAGGTAAGGACTTACTACTACCATTTTGCTAATTGTTTTCTAGTTGTTTTATAGACCCTTTATTTCTTTTTCCCTCTCTTGTTGTCATCTGTTGAGGTTAGATGATTTTCTCTAGTGGTATGCTTTAATTCCTTACTTTTTATCTTTTGTGTATCTAGTATAGGTTTTTTGCTTTGTGGTTACCATGAGGCTTACAAGAATATGTTATGATTACAACACGTTACTTTAGCTGATAACAAGTTAACTTTGACTGTGTAAAAAAAACTAATCATGTTTACTTTTATATTTTTATATTTTTTATGTCATAAAAAATTTAAAAACTTTGTAAATTTATATTTTTTATGTCATAATTTACATCTTGTCTTTTAACTTTCATACTAAGGATATAAATGATTTACATACCACCATTATAGTGTTAAAGTATTCTGATTTGACTATGTACTTGCTTTTACAAGTGCCTTATACAGTTGATGCTTGAATAACAGTTTCGAACTACATGATCCACTTATTTGTGGATTTTCTTCTGCCTCTGCCACCCCTGAGACAGCAAGACCAACCCCTCTTTATTCTCCTCTTCCTCAGCCTACTCAACATGAAGACAATGAGGATGAAGACCTCTATAATGATCCACTTCCACTTAATGAATAGTAAATGTATTTTCTCTTCCTTATGACTTTCTTTTCTCTAGCTTACTTTATTGTAAGAATACAAGATATAATACATGTACAAAATATGTGTTAATTTTGTTTATGTTATTGATAAACCTTTTGGTCAACAGTAGGCTATTGGTAAATTCTGGGGGAGTCCAAAGTTATATGCAGATTTTCAACTGCATGGGGGGGTCAGTGCCCCAGCCCCTACATTGTTCAAAGGTCAACTGCATATGTTTCCATGTTAATAATTAGCATCCTTTCTTTCAGCTTGAAGACCTCCCCTTAGCAATTCTTATAACACGGGTCTGGGAGTAAAGAACACCTGAGCTTTTGTTTGTCTGGGAAAGTCTTTACCTCTCCTTCATTTCTAATGGACAGCTTTGCTGAGCAAAGTAGAGTTCATTGTCAGTTTCTTTTCCTTCAGCACTTTGAATATATCATCCCACTGTCTTCTAGCCTATAAAGTTTCTGCTGAGAAGTCTGCTATTAGCCTTATTGAAAGTCTCATATGTGCTATGCTTCCTTTCTCTTGCTGCTTTCAGAATCCTGTCTTTGTTTTTTTTTCTTTATTTTATTTTATTTCATTATTATTATACTTTAAGTTTTAGGGTACATGTGCACCATGTGCAGGTTAGTTACATATGTATACATGTGCCATGCTGGTGTGCTGCACCCATTAACTCATCATTTAGCATTAGGTATATCTCCTAAAGTTATCCCTCCCCCCTCCCCCCACCCCACAACAGTCCCCAGAGTATGATGTTCCCCTTCCTGTGTCCATGTGTTCTCATTGTTCAATTCCCACCTATGAGTGAAAATATGCAGTGTTTGGTTTTTTGTTCTTGCGATAGTTTACTGAGAATGATGATTTCCAATTTCATCCATGTCCCTACAAAGGACATGAACTCATCATTTTTTATGGCTGGATAGTATTCCATGGTGTATATGTGCCACATTTTCTTTTTTATTTATTTATTTATTTATTATTATACTTTAGATTTTAAGGTACATGTGCGCAACGTGCAGGTTAGTTACATATGTATACATGTGCCATGCTGGTGCGCTGCACCCACTAAGTCGTCACCTAGCATTAGGTATATCTCCCAATGCTATCCCTCCCCCTCCCACCACCCCACAACAGTTCCCAGAGTGTGATGTTCCCCTTCCTGTGTCCATGTGTTCTCATTGTTCAATTCCCACCTATGAGTGAGAATATGCGGTGTTTGGTTTTTTGTTCTTGCGATAGTTTACTGAGAATGATGATTTCCAATTTCATCCATATCCCTACAAAGGACATGAACTCATCATTTTTTATGGCTGCATAGTATTCCATGGTGTATATGTGCCACATTTTCTTAATCCAGTCTATCATTGTTGGACATTTGGGTTGGTTCCAAGTCTTTGCTATTGTGAATAGTGCCGCAATAAATGTAAGTGTGCACCTGTCTTTATAGCAGCATGATTTATAGTCCTTTGGGTATATACCCAGTAATGGGATGGTTGGGTCAAATGGTATTTCTAGTTCTAGATCCCTGAGGAATCGCCACACTGACTTCCACAATGGTTGAACTAGTTTACAGTCCCACCAACAGTGTAAAAGTGTTCCTATTTCTCCACATCCTCTCCAGCACCTGTTGTTTCCTGACTTTTTAATGATCGCCATTCTAACTGGTGTGAGATGGTATCTTATTGTGGTTTTGACTTGCATTTCTCTGATGGCCAGTGATGATGAGCATTTTTTCATGTGTCTTTTGGCTGCATAAATGTCTTCTTTTGAGAAGTGTCTGTTCATATCCTTTGCCCACTTTTTGATGGGATTGTTTGTTTTTTCCTTGTAAATTTTTTTGAGTTCATTGTAGATTCTGGATATTAGCCCTTTGTCAGATGAGTAGGTTGTGAAAGTTTTCTCCCATTTTGTAGGTTGCCTGTTCACTCTGATGGTAGTTTCTTTTGCTGTGCAGAAGCTCTTTAGTTTAAGTAGATCCCATTTGTCAATTTTGGCTTTTGTTGCCATTGCTTTTGGTGTTTTAGACATGAAGTCCTTGCCCATGTCTTTGTCCTGAATGGTATTGCCTAGGTTTTCTTCTAGGGTTTTTATGGTTTTAGGTCTAACATGTAAGTCTTTAATCCGTCTTGAATTAATTTTTGTATAAAGTGTAAGGAAGGGATCCAGTTTCAGCTTTCTACACATGGCTAGCCAGTTTTCCCAGCACCATCTATTAAATAGGGAATCCTTTCCCCATTGCTTGTTCTTCTTAGGTTTGTCAAAGATGAGATGGTTGTAGATATGTGGCATTATTTCTGAGGGCTCTGTTCTGTTCCATTGATCCATATCTCTGTTTTGGTACCAGTACCATGCTGTTTTGGTTACTGTAGCCTTCTAGTATAGTTTGAAGTCAGGTAGCATGATGCCTCCAGCTTTGTTCTTTTGGCTTAGGATTGACTTGGCAATGCGGGCTCTTTTTTGGTTCCATATGAACTTTAAAGTAGTTTTTTCCAATTCTGTGAAGAAAGTCATTGGTAGCTTGATGGGGATGGCATTGAATCTATGAATTACCTTGGAAAGTATGGCCATTTTCATGATATTGATTCTTCCTACCCATGAGCATGGAATATTCTTCCGTTTGTTTGTATCCTCTTTTATTTCATTGAGCAGTGGTTTGTAGTTCTCTTTGAAGAGGTCCTTCACGTCCCTTGTAAGTTGGATTCCTAAGTATTTTATTCTCTTTGAAGTAATTGTGAATGGGAGTTCACTCATGATTTGGCTCTCTGTTATTGGTGTATAAGAATGCTTGTGATTTTTGCTCATTGATTTTGTATCCTGAGACTTTGCTGAAGTTGCTTATCAGCTTAAGGAGATTTTGGGCTGAGACAGTGGGGTTTTCTAGATATACAATCATGTCATCTGCAAACAGGGACAATCTGACTTCCTCTTTTCCTAATTGAATACTCTTTATTTCCTTCTCCTGCCTAATTGCCCTGGCCAGAACTTCCAACAGTATGTTGAATAGGAGTGGTGAGAGAGGGCATCCCTGTCTTGTGCCAGTTTTCAAAGGGAATGCTTCCAGTTTTTGCCCATTCATTATGATACTGGCTGTGGTTTTGTCATAGATAGCTCTTATTATTTTGAGATACGTCCCATCAATACCTAATTTATTGAGAGTGTTTAGCATGAAGGGTTGTTGAATTTTGTCAAAGGCCTTTTCTGAATCTATTGAGATAATCATGTGGTTTTTGTCTTTGGTTCTGTTTATATGCTGGATTACATTTATTGATTTGCGTATATTGAACCAGCCTTGCATCCCAGGGATGAAGCCCACTTGATCATGGTGGATAAGCTTTTTGATGTGCTGCTGGTTTCGGTTTGCCAGTATTTTATTAAGGATTTTTGCATCAATATTCATCAAGGATATTGGTCTAAAATTCTCTTTTTTGGTTGTGTCTCTGCCCAGCTTTGGTATCAGGATGATGCTGGCCTCATAAAAAGAGTTAGGGAGGATTCCCTCTTTTTCTATTGATTGGAATAGTTTCAGAAAGAATGGTACCAGTTCCTTCTTGTACCTCTGGTAGAATTTGGGTGTGAATCCATCTGGTCCTGGACTCTTTTTAATTGGTAAGCTATTGATTATAGCCACAATTTCAGATCCTGTTATTGGTCTATTCAGAGAGTCAACTTCTTCCTGGTTTAGTCTTGGGAGGGTGTATGTGTTGAGGAATTTATCCATTTTTTCTAGATTTTCTAGTTTATTTTCATAGAAGTGTTTGTAGTATTCTCTGATGGTAGTTTGTATTTCTGTGGGATCGGTGGTGATATCCCCTTTATCATTTTTTATTGCATCTATTTGATTCTTCTCTCTTTTCTTCTTTATTAGTCTTGCTAGCGGTCTATCAGTTTTGTTGATCCTTTCAAAAAACCAGCTCCTGGATTCATTACTTTTTTGAAGGGTTTTTTGTGTCTCTATTTCCTTCAGTTCTGCTCTGATTTTAGTTATTTCTTGCCTTCTGCTAGCTTTTGAATGTGTTTGCTCTTGCTTTTCTAGTTCTTTTAATTGTGATGTTAGGGTGTCAAATTTGGATCTTTCCTGCTTTCTCTTCTGGGCATTTAGTGCTATAAATTTCCCTCTACACACTGCTTTGAATGTGTCCCAGAGATTCTGGCATGTTGTGTCTTTGTTCTCGTTGGTTTCAAAGAACATCTTTATTTCTGCCTTCATTTCGTTATGTACCCAGTGGTCATTCAGGAGCAGGTTGTTCAGTTTCCACCTAGTTGAGTGGTTTTGAGTGAGTTTTTTAATCCTGAGTTCTAGTTTGATTGCACTGTGGTCTGAGAGACAGTTTGTTGTAATTTCTGATCTTTTGCATTTGCTGAGGAGAGCTTTACTTCCAACTATGGTCAATTTTGGAATAGGTGTGGTGTGGTGCTGAAAAAAATGTAGATTCTGTTGATTTGGGGTGGAGAGTTCTGTAGATGTCTATCAGGTCCGCTTGGTGCAGAGCTGAGTTCAATTCCTGGGTATCCTTGTTAACTTTCTGTCTTGTTGATCTGTCTAATGTTGACAGTGGGGTGTTAAAGTCTCCCATTATTATTGTGTGGGAGTCTAAGTCTCTTTGTAGGTCACTCAGGACTTGCTTTATGAATCTGGGTGCTCCTGTATTGGGTGTATATATATTTACGATAGTTAGCTCTTCTTGTTGAATTGATCCCTCTACCATTATGTAATGGCCTTCTTTGTCTCTTTTGATCTTTGTTGGTCTGTTTTATCAGAGACTAGGATTGGAACCCCTGCCTTTTTTTGTTTTCCATTTGCTTGGTAGATCTTCCTCCATCCTTTTATTTTGAGCCTGTGTGTGTCTCTGCACGTGAGATGGGTTTCCTGAATACAGCACACTGATGGGTCTTGACTCTTTATCCAATTTGCCAGTCTGTGTCTTTTAATTGGAGCATTTAGTCCATTTACATTTAAAGTTAATATTGTTATGTGTGAATTTGATCCTGTCATTATGATGTTAGCTGGTTATTTTGCTCGTTAGTTGATGCAGTTTCTTCCTAGCCTCAATGGTCTTTATAATTTGGCATGATTTTGCAGCAGCTGGTACTGGTTGTTCCTTTCCATGTTTAGTGCTTCCTTGAGGAGTCTTTTAGGGCAGGCCTGGTGGTGACAAAATCTCTCAGCATTTGCTTGTCTGTAAAGGATTTTATTTCTCCTTCACTTATGAAGCTTAGTTTGGCTGGATATGAAATTCTGGGTTGAAAATTCTTTTCTTTAAGAATGTTGAATATTGGCCCCCACTCTCTTCTGGCTTGTAGAGTTTCTGCCGAGAGATTCACTGTTAGTCTGATGGGCTTCCCTTTGTGGGTAACCCGACCTTTCTCTCTGGCTGCCCTTAACATTTTTTCCTTCATTTCAACTTTGGTGAATCTGACAATTATGTGTTTTGGAGTTGCTCTTCTCGAGGAGTATCTTTGTGGCTTTCTCTGTATTTCCTGAATCTGAATGTTGGCCTGCCTTGCTAGATTGGGGAAGTTCTCCTGGATAATATCCTGCAGAGTGTTTTCCAACTTGGTTCCATTCTCCCCGTCACTTTCAGGTACACCAATCAGACGCAGATTTGGTCTTTTCACAGTCCCATATTTCTTGGAGGCTTTGTTTGTTTCTTTTTATTCTTTTTTCTCTAAACTTCCCTTCTCACTTCATTTCATTCATTTCATCTTCCATCACTGATACCCTTTCTTCCAGTTGATCGCATCAGCTCCTGAGGCTTCTGCATTCTTCTCGTAGTTCTCGAGCCTTGGCTTTCAGCTCCATCAGCTCCTTTAAGCACTTCTCTGTATTGGTTATTCTAGTTATACATTCGTCTAAATTTTTTTCAAAGTTTTCAACTTCTTTGCCTTTGGTTTGAATTTCCTCCTGTAGCTTGGAGTAGTTTGATCATCTGAAGCCTTCTTCTCTCAACTCGTCAAAGTCATTCTCTGTCCAGCTTTGTTCCGTTGCTGGTGAGGAGCTGCATTCCTTTGGAGGAGGAGAGGCGCTCTGCTTTTTAGAGTTTCCAGTTTTTCTGCTCTGTTTTTTCCCCATCTTTGTGGTTTTATCTACTTTTGGTCTTTGATGATGGTGATGTACAGATGGGTTTTTGGTGTGGATGTCCTTTCTGTTTGTTAGTTTTCCTTCTAACAGACAGGACCCTCAGCTGCAGGTCTGTTGGAGTTTGCTAGAGGTCCACTCCAGACCCTGTTTGGCTGGGTACCAGCAGCGGTGGCTGCAGAACAGCGGATTTTCGTGAACCGCGAGTGCTGCTGTCTGATCGTTCCTCTGGAAGTTTTGTCTCAGAGGAGTACCCGGCCATGTGAGGTGTCAGTCTGCCCCTACTTGGGGGGTGCCTCCCAGTTAGGCTGTTCGGGGGTCGGGGTCAGGGACCCACTTGAGGAGGCAGTCTGCCCGTTCTCAGATCTCCAGCTGCATGCTGGGAGAACCACTGCTCTCTTCAAAGCTGTCAGACAGGGACATTTAAGTCTGCAGAGGTTACTGCTGTCTTTTTGTTTGTCTGTGCCCTGCCCCCAGAGGTGGAGCCTACAGAGGCAGGCAGGCCTCCTTGAGCTGTGGTGGGCTCCACCCAGTTGGAGCTTCCCAGCTGCTTTGTTTACCTAAGCAAGCCTGGGCAATGGCGGGCGCCCTTCCCCCAGCCTCACTGCCGCCTTGCAGTTTGATCTCAGACTGCTCTGCTAGCAATCAGCGAGACTCCGTGGGCGTAGGACCCTCCGAGCCAGGTGCGGGATATAATCTCCTGGTGCGCCGTTTTTTAAGCCCGTTGGAAAAGCGCAGTATTGGGGTGGGAGTGACCCGATTTTCCGGGTGCCGTCTGTCACCCGTTTCTTTGACTAGGAAAGGGAACTCCCTGACCCCTTGCGCTTCCTGAGTGAGGGAATGCCTGGCCCTGCTTTGGCTCGTGCTCGGCGCGCTGCACCCACTGTCCTGCGCCCACTGTCTGGCACTGCCTAGTGAGATGAAGCCGGTACCTCAGATGGAAATGCAGAAATCACCCATCTTCTGCATCGCTCAGGCTGGGAGCTGTGGAACAGAGCTGTTCCTATTCGGCCATCTTGGCTCCCTCCTCTGTTTTTTTTTTTTAACAGTTTCATTATGATATGTTTTTGTGTGGACTTGTTTAGATTGAATCTGACTAGAGACCTTTGGCTTTCCTGTGCATGTGTATTTTTTGAGTTGGAGTCTCACTATGTTGCCCAGATGGTCTTGAACTCCTCGGCTCAATTGATCCTTTTGAGTAGCTGGAATTACAGGTGTGCCCCACCACACCCAGCTCTGTACCTGGATAGTTACATATTTCCCTAGGCTTGGAAAGTTTTCTCCTATTATTTATTTAAATAAGCTTTATACCCCTTTATCTGTGATATCTGAATGATGAGAGAGGGCATCCTTGTCTTGTGCTGGTTTTCAAAGGGAATGCTTCCAGCTTTTGCCCATTCA
The DNA here is from genome assembly GCF_028885625.2 of Pongo pygmaeus. NCBI lineage: Eukaryota > Metazoa > Chordata > Mammalia > Primates > Hominidae > Pongo > Pongo pygmaeus. Next base: position 22,361,934 of record NC_072386.2, on the reverse strand, counting down.
GCCTAGTATTGGCTGTGGGGTTGTCATATATGGCTGTTATTATTTTGAGGCTTATGTTCCTTCAATACCTAGTTTATTGAGAGTTTTTAACATGAAGAGATGTTGAATTTTATCAAAGGCCTTTTCTGCATCTATTGAGATAATCATGTGGTTTTTGTCTTTAGTTCTGTTTATGTGATGAATTAAATTTATTAATTTGTATATGTTGAACTGACCTTGCATCCTGGGGATGAAGCCAACATGACCATGGTGGATAAGCTTTTTGATGTGCTGCTGGATTTGGTTTGCCAGTATCTTATTAAGGATTTTTGCATTGATGTTCATTGGGGATATTGGCCTGAAATTTTCTTTTTTTGTTTTGTCTGTGCCAGGTTTTGGTATCAGAATGGTGATGGCCTCATAAAATGAGTTAGGGAGGAGTCCCTCCTTTTCAATTGTTTGGAATAGATTCAATAGAAATGGCACCAGCTCTTCTTTGTACCTCTGGTAGGATTCAGCAGTAAATCTGTCTGGTCCTGAGCTTTTTTGGTTGCTAGGCTATTTGTTACTGCCTCAATTTTAGAACTTGTTATTGGTCTTTTTAGGGATTCAGTTTCCTCCTAATTTAGTCTTGGGAGGGTGTATGTGTCCAGGAATTTATCCATTTCTTCTAGATCTTCTAGTTTATGTGCATAGAGGTGTTTATAGTATTCTCTGATGGTTGTTTGTATTTCTGTGGGGTCAGTGGTGATATCCCCCTTATCATTTGTGATTGTGTCTATTTGGTTCTTCTCTCTTTTCTTCTTTATTAGTCTAGCTAGCAGTCTATTTTTTTTTTTTTCAAAAAAAAATCAGCTTCTGGATTTGTTGATTTTTTGAAAAGTTTTTTTGTGTCTCTGTCTCCTTCAGTTCTTTTCTGATCTTGGTTATTTCTTGTCTTCTGCTAGCTTTGGGGTTTGTTTGCTCTTGGTTCTCTAGTTCTTTTAGTTGTGATGCTAGGTTGTTGATTTCTAGCTTTCTGATGTGGGCATTTAGTACTATAAATTTCCCTCTTAACACTGCTTTAGCTGTGTCCCAGAGATTCTGGTACATTGTCTCTTTGTTGTCATTAGTTTCAAAAATAACTTCTTGATTTTTGCCTTAATTTCATTATTTACCTAGGAATCATTCAGGAGCTGGTTGTTCAATTTCCCTGTAGTTGTGTGGCTTTGAGTGAGTTTCTTAAACTTGAGTTCTAATTTTATTACGCTGTGGTATGAGAGACGATGTTTGTTATTATGTCAGTTATTTTGCATTTGCTGGGAAGTATTTTTCTTCTAATTATGTTTTCAATTTTAGAGTAGGTGCCATGTGTCAATGAGAAGAATATATATCCGTCATTTTGGGGTGAAGAGTTCTGTAGATATCGATCAGGTCCACTTTATCCAAAGCTGAGTTCCGGTCCTGAATATCTTTGTTAATTTTCTGTCTTGACGACCTGTCTAATATTGTCAGTGGGATGTTAAAATCTCCCACTATTATTGCGTGGGAGTCTAAGTCTCTTTGAAGGTCTCTAAGAACTTGTTTTATGAAGCTGAGTGCTCCTGTATTGGTGTATATATATATTTAGGATAGTTAGCTCTTCTTGTTGAATTGAATGCTTTACCATATGTAATACCCTTCTTTGGCTTTTTTGATCTTTGTTGGTTTAAAGTCTGTTTTGTCAGAAACTAGGATTATGACCCCATTTTTTTCTGTTTTTCATTTGCTTGGTAAAATTTCCCCCATCCTTTTATTTTGAGCCTATGTGTGTCTTTGCACATTAGATGGGTCTCTTGAAGACAGCATACCAATGGGGCTTGGCTCTTTATCCAGCTTGCCATTCTGTATCTTTTAATTGGGGCATTTAACCCATTTACATTTAAGATTAACATTGTTATGTGTGAATTTGATCCTGTCGTCATGATGCTAGCTAGTTATTTTGCAGACTTGTTTGTGTGGTTGCTTAATAGTGTCATTGATCTGTGTACTTCAGTGTGCTTTTTTAGTGGCTGGTAACAGTTTTGCCTTTCCATATGCAGTGCTTATTTCAAGAGCTCTTGCAAGGCAGGCCTGGTGGTGATGAATTCCCTTAACATTTGCTTGTCCTGAAGAGGATCTTATTTCTCCTTTGCTTATGAAGCTTAGTTTGGCTGGATGTTAAATTCTGGGTTAGAAATTCTTTTCTTTAAGAATGTTGAATATTGGCCCCCAATCTCTTCTGGCTTATAGTGTTTCCACTGAGAGGTCCACTGTTAGCCTGATGGACTTCCCTTTGTAGGTGACCTAGCCTTTCCTTCTGGATGCTCTTAGCATTTTTTCTTTCATTTAAACCCTGGAGAATCTGATGATTATGTATCTTGGGGTTGATCTTCTTGTGGAGTATCTTATTGGGGTTCTCTGGACTTCCTGAATTTGAATGTTGGCCTGTCTTGCTAAGTTGGGGAAGTTCTCCTGGATGATATCTTGAAGCATGTTTTCTGACTTGGTTTCCTTCTCCTTGTCTCTTTCAGGTACCCTAATCAGTCATAGGTTCAGTCTTTTTACATAATCCCATATTTCTCAGAGGTTTCATACATTCCTTTTCATTCTCTTTTTCTATTCTTGTCTGCCTGTCTTATTTCAGAAAGATAGTCTTCAAACTCTGAGATTCTTTCCTCTGCTTGATCTATTCTGCTGTTGATATTTGTGATTGCATTATGAAGTTCTTGTGTGTTTTAGCTCTGTCAGGTCAGCTATGTTTCTCTCTAAGCTGGATATTCTGGTTATCAGTTCCTGTATTGTTTTACCATGATTCTTAGCTTCTTTGCATTGGGTTGGAACATGCTTCTTTAGCCCAGTGAAGTTCATCATTACCCACCTTCTGAAGCCTACTTCTGTCATTTCAGCCTTCTCAGCCTCAGCCTAGTTCTGTGCCCTTGCTGGAGAGGTGTTGTGATCATTTGGAGAAGAGGCACTCTATGTTTTTGAGTTTTCAGTATTTTTGGGTTGATTCTTTCTCATCTTTGTGGGCTAATCTACATTCAATCTTTGAGTTTGCTGACCTTTAAGTGGGATTTTTGTGGGGTCTTCTTGTTGATGTTATTGTTGTTGTTGCTTTCTGTTTGTTTTTCTTTTAACAGTCAGGCCACTCTTCTGTAGGGCTGCTACAGTTTGCTGGTTGTGCACTCCAGACCCCAGTTGCCTTGGTCCCTCCTGCACCTAGAGGTATTACCAGTTAAGGCTGCAAAACAGCAAAGATGGCAGCCTGTTCCTTCCTCTAGGAGCTCTGTCCCAGGGGGGCACCAACCTAATGCCAGCCAGAATGCTCCTGTAGGAGGTGTCTGGAGACCCCTGTTGGGAGGTCTCACCCAGTCAGGAGGAATGGGATCAGGGACCTGCCTAAAGAAGCAGTCTGGCTGCCCCTTGGCAGAGCAGGTGTGCTACACTGACTGCCTGGACTCTCCAGAGCCAGCAGGCTGTAAAGAATAAGTTGGCTGAACCACAAAGACAGTGGCTGCCCCTCTCGATGGGGACTCTATCCCAGGGAGAGATCAGAGTTCTGTACATATAGCCCTGGCTGGAGTTGCTAAAATTTCTGCAGGGAGGCACCACCCAGTGAGAAGGGATGGATCAGGGTCCCACTTAACAAAACTGACTGGCCACAGTCAGGTATAGCAGTTGTGTTGCATTGTGAGGAACTCCTCCCCATCCCTGGTGCCAGCAGGCTAGAACAGCTGACTCAAACCACAGAGATGGCGGCCACTCCTCCCCCTAGGAACTTGGTCCATCTCAGGCTATCTCCAGCCTGCTGCCACTGGCCAGCTGGAATTCCAAGCCAGTAGGTCTTAACTTGTGAGGTGCCATGGGAGTGGGGCCCGTGGGATAACGCCACTTGACTCTTTAGATTCAGCCCCATTCCTAGGGGAGTGCGTGGACAGAACTCCTGTCTTGCTGGAATTCCTGAGTTGGAGTATGCAAAACTCCTCGGTCTTCCTGTGTGCCCAAGCACTCTGCTGAGGCTCCACCTGGCTCTGTGCTTCAGACCCAAGGCCCTGATGGTGTAAGCTCACAAGGGGATCTCCTGGTTCCTGGGTTTCAAAGATTAGTGGGAAAAGCGGCAGGGTCACACAATCACTCACTGCTTCCCTTGGCTGAGGGTGTGGGTTCTGCTGGATCCATGCCACTCCTGGGTGGTTGTCACCCCACTGTTTTTCCACACTATCTGTGAGGTTGAGCCACCTGCCTAGTCAGTCCCAATGTGAAAACCTGGGTACCTCAGTTGAAAGTGCAGAATTCACTAGCCATTTTCATTGCTCTTTGTGAGAGCCATAGATGCAGCTTCTTCTAATTGGCCTTCTTTGCCCCATCCCCCTGACTGTATATTTTCAAGTAAACATTCTTTGAGTTCATATGTTCTTCCTTCTGCTTAGTCAGTTCTGCTGTTGATGCTTTCTATTGCATTTTTCATTTCATTCATCCTATTTTTTAGTGTCAGAATTTCCATTTGATTTTTTAAAAATCATTTCAGTCTCTGTTAAATTTCCAACTTTGGTTATTTATTTTTCTGGTTCTGTTGAATTGTTTCTCTGTTTTTGTTTTTTTTTTTGACATTTGCTGAGCTTCCCTAAAAAACAATTATTTTAAAATATTTTGTCAGATAGTTCATAAATGTCCATTTCTTTTTAAGTTATTTATTTATTTATTTTTCTTTCTTTCCATTCCATAAGAAGCTGATTCCATTTCTGTAGAGTCAGTTACTGGTGCTTTATTTTGTTTATTTGGTGTTGTCATATTTCCCTAATTGCTTTTGATTCTCATGGCCATGCATTGGTATCTGTACATTTGAAGAAGAAAAGATATATTTCAATCTTTGCTGACTGGCTTTGTCTGAGAAAGCCCTTCATCCATCAGCCCATTTGGAGATTCTGGGTAGGCTATGTGGCATGGTTGTTTGGGGAGTTCTTGGGTAGGCTGGCTTGGTGCCTGCTGAGGGTAGGTCTGGTACCTGGGTCTATAGGGTATGTCCTGGAGCCTGGGTCCATGGGGGCTGGCTCAATGCTGGGGTGAGTAGGGATGAGCCTAGACCCTGGGTCTGCTAGAGCAGACCTGGACCCTGGATTTGCTGGAGCGTGTGGCTTCAGGGGCCAGCCAAGAGGGTGAGGATGTAAGAACCATCCAAACACTAGGCAGGCCTGAAGCCTGTGTCTGTTGGTGCCAGCCTGGTGCCTGAGTCCAAGGGTGCTGACTTGGCACTGGGGCAGGCATGAAGCCTGGAGCTCTGTGGACCAACCTGACTCTGGGTTGGTTTGGAATCTTTTAGTTCTTTGTATTTCTGTTTAGCTCTTTGAGCATATTTAAGATAATTTTTTAAAGTCTTTGTCTAGTAAGTCTAATTCCTGTGCTTTTGAAAGGATAGTTTCCATTTATTTTCTTCTTTTAAATGGGTGGTGCTTTCATGTTTCCTTGTATGCCTAGTGACTTGTTGTTGTTGTTTGTTGTTGAAAATTGAACATTTGAAAATTCAGCTACCTCTCTCAAACTCTGCAAACTGACTCTTTGTCAGGGAAGTTCTTTACTAATTAGGTGAGCATGATCTACTTAGTTTAAAGTAAAAGGGATTAGCTCAGAGTAAAAGTTGAAGGTTTCTAAGGTCTTTTCTGAGCACACATCTTGCCTGGGCCTGGGTGCCTTTTTCAATTCCTGGTTTACACAGCTGTTTTTTAATGTCCTGATCTCTCAAAAGAGTCTCATACAGCTACTGCTTGGGGCCTTTTACAGTTTACTATATATATATTTCTCATAATCTCTTGCCCAGAGGGTCTGCAGTCCTCTTGAAGTTTTCATGAATGGTACTTGCCACTTCTCTCCACCCGAAGTCTGAGTTAGGTGACTCGGAGACCAGTCCTTCAGGCATCCCCTAAACATCTCCTAGAATGTTGCAAATAAGGGTTGCTCTGTTCCTTTCAGTTTGAGGGGGGAATTGAAAACAGGGCTGCCACTTCCTCCAGACCAAGACTGCCATACTGGAGAAGTGGTCAGGCAAGGGCAAGTAAAAATGTCATGAAATTTTCTACTGTTTTGAATATGGCTTTTTCTCTTTTGGACATTTGTTTTTTCTAGACCTTTGACTGTTTTCCAGATCTCCTATAAGGTTATGATATTTGTCAGTTTCTGGTTATTTTTGATGTTTCTGTGGAAGAAAAGGGCTTTGAGCTTCCTAGTCTACCATTTTTCCCTATAAATATTCATGCACTTTGTTTCCCAAATATGGCTCAGTTGCTTGGAAATAGTTTGATTTTTTCAAGTAATCCTTACAAGCTTTATTAGGCAGACCCATAACTATTTAGGATTAATTTTTACTCACTACTAAGGTAAGGCCTTTGTTGCTACTTTACCCAGTGTCCCATTTATTATGATGTTTTCTACTCTTGCTGTTGGCATAGGCACTCTACCTGCCTCTATGCATGATCTCCGGTTATTATACCCTTATATTTTTCAAGTGTTGTTTTTTTTAAATCCCACCTCAGATACTTTTCTCCCATGCATATATCAACCAGTCATCTGGTGAATACCAGAGGGGAACTCTCTTCAAATCTCAAGAGTTCTCTTTGTGTCCATCTCTCTCTTCTCAGGTACTCTGCCCTGCAAATTCTAGCTGCCTAACCCTTCTGTGACTTGCAGCTCCATCTTCTCAACTCATGGAGACAGCAAGGTTTTGAGTTTCCTCTCCTTGCACCACAGCCTAGAAACTGTCTACGCTGTAAGCTGACATTATTGTAGAGCACACCTCGCTGGTTTCCCATCTCTCAGTGATCACTGTCATTTATTGATTGATGTCTAATATCTTAAGAGTCATTGTATGTTTTGCCTAGTTTTTTAGTTATTTCAGAGTAGGGTGTATATGCGCCCTCTTGCTCCATCTTGACTGCAAGTGGGAGTCGTAGAAGAGTTGTAAAATTGTTTTCCTATAGTTCTGGCATGATTTTAATTAGGGTTTATTCCTATGTATTTTATTTTTGCTATTTTTACTTTTAATGGCAAAAACTGCAATTACTTTTGCACCAACCTGATAAATGCTGTTTGAATCTATGTATAAACCTCTTAACCAGGAGGTTAATAAATAAATAATAATAAATAAATAAATAACTTCCATTTATTTTCCTTTGTTGCCATCATACGAACATAATAATTTTTATATCCTTCTTTCTATTTTTTCTCTCTCTTATTTTTCTTATCTAATTTTATTGTTTAATACAAGAGTTCACATGCTCTTGATTTTAATGGGTCTGTAGATATTGATGACTTTTATAATGAGACCTTTAAAAGTGTGTGTGTGTGTGTGTGTGTGTGCACTCGTGTATGTATAATCATATTAAGGATTCTATTTTATATTCAATTTCTATAAAGACTACATGTTGCATCCACTTTGGATAATAATGGGGTAACTGAGCCACATTAGCCCTCCTGTTGTAAAGAACTGTAAAATTGGGCAAAGTACATGCACAAACTGTTTGGACAATAAGCAGCCATGGACTGTGATCTCTTTACACAGGAGAAACACATAAGAAATGCTTCACAATTTCTGCCTGGGGGCATCTTGTAGACTACATGCAGAGAGGTAGGGGGTCCAAGCAGAGCACAGTTACATAGCCAAGCTTAGGAGGCAAAGATCAGCATTTCTGGCTGTTGAAGTAGGTGGAGTTTTCAGAGAAGGTTACCTGAGAGAAGGCAGCTGGGCAGAAAAAAAATCACCAGGAAAATGCATAGTGTGCCTATTAAGTCTCTGGCCAAATGGTAACAGAATGAGACCCTGTAAGGTTTGGCTCAGGTCACTTGCTGGAGAGCTGTGAACTGAATGGAATTTCTGGAGGTTTCACAGTGCTGCTAGAGTTAGGAAGTCCAAGTGGTCAAAATGGAAATACCTCATTGAACACTATGGACATGCAAAGGCCACACTGTAGGGTAGAACTACTTTAGACCTAGATAAGGGCCACTTTAGTCCCACCTTTACAAAACTTAGAAAAATCATTGAAAAAGATCAAGCTGATCTGCCAGTAAATTGTCTGCCAGAGCAAATTTCAATATTTTTAAAATGAGAGGCAGAGGCACAGGAGGTATAAGATTATCATAGAACTTCTTCTGTGCCATAAAGTCTAGAAGTACTCAAAGAATCATGAAGACATATCAAAAGGATACAGCAGCCATTGTAAAGAGGCCACCACTGATCAGGTTGGGGATAATTTGAGCATACAAATAAATAATGATAATAATGTATAGAACCCATTAAATAAAATAAGAATTAATTAGTCTGTACTAATGTAAACAGATATGGGAGAAGGGAAAGTTCTTTCTTACAGAAGAATGACAGTTTATAAATATAGAAGGAATTGACATTGGAAAATTTATAATGGTTGCTAAAACTAGTAGGTGAAAGTTTGATGAGGAACAGGATATTTTCATTGCCTCAGAGTATCTTCCCATAGGTTAAGGCATCACTTTAACCAAACCTAACATCATCAATACTAGAACAAATCAAACCATATGCCTCCTGTCTTAGACTATTCAGGCTGCTATAGCAAAATACAAACAAAACATTTATTTCTTGCAGTTCTGGAGGCTGGGAAGTTCAAGATCTGGGTGCCGGCATGATGGGGTTCTGGTAAGGGGCCTCTTCCAGGTTGCATACTGCCAACTTCTTGCTGTGTCCTCACATGGTGGAAGGGGCAAGACAGCTGACACCCATGCAAGGAGCCCTAGCCAGAGGGAAATCACCCATCCCAGTAGTGAGAATTTGAGTTCCAGCAAGCCTCGCCACCACAGGCTTAAGTGTTCTAGGGCCCTAAATAAACTCAAAAGGTGGTCTAGACCACAGGAACTGCAACTCTTAAGCAAATTCTATTTCTGAACTAGGCTCAGAGACAGTGGACTTGAGGGGCACGTGACCTACTGAGACGCCAGCCAGGGCATCTAAGGGAGTGCTTGCACCACCCCTCCACAACCCCAGGCAGCACGGCTTGTGGCTCCAAAAGAGAACCCTTCCTTCCACTTGAGAGGAGAGAGAAAAGAGGACTTTGTCTTGCAGTTTGGTGACCAGCCCAGCCATGGTAAGATAGGGCACCAGTCAGAGTTGTGAGGCCCCCATCCCAAGCCCTAGTTCCTGGACAACATTTTTAGACACAGCCTGGCCCAGAAGGGAACCTGCTGCCTTGAAGGGAAAGACCTAGTCCTGGCAGGACCCATAACCTGCTAACTAAAGAGCCTTTGGGCCTTGAATAACCAGCAGTAATACCCAGGTAGTATGCTGTGGGCCTTGGGTGAGACAGACTTGCTGGCTTCCGGTGAGACTCAGCAAATTCCCAGGTGTGGTGGCTATGGGGGAAAGTGCCTTCTGCTTGAGAAAAGTAGAGGAAAAAGTAAAGGGGACTTTGTCTTGCATCTTAGGTACCAGCTTGGCCGCAGGGGGATACAGCAGCAAGCAGGTGCTTGGGATCCCCAATTTCAGGCCTTGGTTCTTGGATGGCATTTCTGGATCTGCCCTGGGCCAGAAGGGAGCCTACTGCCCTGAAAGGTGAGTCCTAGGCCAGACAGCATTCATCACAAGCTGACTGAAGAGTCCTTGGGCCATAAGTGTACATCAGCAATAGCCTGGGAGTGTGGTGGCCATAGGGTGAGGTTCCTCTGCTTGTAGAAAGGGGAAGGAAGAGTGGGATGGACTTGTTCTTGTGGTTTGGGTGCCTGCTCAGCCACAGTAGAATAGAGTACCAGGTAGATTTCTAAGGTTCCCAACTCCAGGCTCTGGCTCTCGGACAGTATCTCTAGACTCACTGGGGGCTTGGAGGAACTTGACACCCTGAAGGGAAGGACAGAAGCCTGGCTGGCTTTAGCACCTGCTGATTGTAGAACCCTAGGGCCTTGAGCAAACATAGGTAGCATTCAGGTAATGGTTAGAGTGAGCTTTGGGCAAGACCCAGTGCCGTGGTGGCTTCATGTCTGACCCAGCACAGTCCCAGTGGTGGTGGCCACAGGGGTGCTTGTGAGCCACCCCCAGCCAGCTCATCAGAGAGAGAGAGAGAGAGAGAGAGAGAGAGAGACTCCATTTATTTGGGAGAAAGTAAGGGAAGAGAAGAAGAGTTTCTGCCTGGTAATCCAGAGAATTCCTCTGGGTCTTATTCAGGATTACCAAGGTACTGCTTCTACAGGTCTGCAAGAAGCACAGCATTACTGGGCATGGGGTGCCCCCTAATGCAGATAGAGCTTAGATCACAACACCCAAGTACTTTTGAAGCACTGCAAAGCCTTCTTAAGGCGGACAGGTACCAACAAGCCCAGATGGCAGAGACTACAATAAATACCTAACCTTTCAATACCGTGACACCAACAAATATCCACAAGCATCAAAGCCATCCAGGAAAACATGACCTTACCAAACAACCTAACTAAGGCACGAGGGACCAATCCTGGAGAAACAGAGATATGTGATCTTTCAGGCAGAGAATTCAAAATAGCTGTTTTGAGGAAACTCAAATAAATTCAAGATAATACAGAGAAGGAATTCAGAGTTCTACAAGAGAAATTTAACAAAGCAATTGAAATAATTAAAAAGAATCAAGCAGAAACTCTGGAGCTGAAAAATACAGCTGACATACTGAAGAATGCATCAGAGTCTTCTAATAGCAGAATTGATGAAGTAGAAGAAAGAATTAGTGAGCTTGAAGGTAGGCTATTTGAAAATACACAGAGAATACAAAAGAATAAAGAATAAAAAGTAATAAAGCACACCTACAGGACCCAGGAAATATCCTCAGAAGGGCAAATCTGAGTTATTAGACTTAAAGAAAAGATACAGAAAGAGATAGGGGTGGAAGATTTATTCAAAGGGATAATAACAGAGAAATTCCCAAACCTAGAGAAGGATACCAATATCTAAGTACAAGAAGGTTATAGAACACCAAGCACATTTAACCCAAAGAAGACTTCCTCGAGGCATCTAATGAACTCCCAAGGGTCAAGGACAAAGGAAGGATTCTAAAAGCGGAAAGAGAAGAGACACAAATAACATACAATGGAGCTCCAATACATCTGGCAGCAGACTTTTCAGTGGAAACTTTACAGGCCAGGAGGGAGTGGCATGACATAAAGTGCTGAAGGAAAAAAAGCTTTTACCCTAGAATAGAATAGCTGGTGAAAATATCCTTCAAAGATGAAGGAGAAATAAAGACTCCCAGACAAATAAAAGCTGAGGGATTTCATTAACACCAGACCTGTCCTGCAAGAAGTGCTAAAGGGAGTACTTCAATCAGAAAGAAAAGGACATTAATGAGCAATAAGAAATCATCAAAAGGTACAAAACTCACCAGTAATAGTAAGTACACTGAAAAATATTACAACTCTGTAACTGTGGTGTGTAAACTACTGTTATCTTAAGTAGAAAGACTAAAAGATGAATGAATCAAAAAAATAGTAACTACAACTTTTCAAAACATAGACAGTATAATATATAAATAGAAACAACAAAAAGTTAAAAAGCAGAGGGACAGGCCAGGTGCAGTGGCTCATGCCTGTAATCCCAGCACTTTGGGAGGCCCGAGGCAGGCAGATCACGAGGTCAAGAGATCGAGACCATCCTGGTTAACCAACATGGTGAAACCATGTCTCTACCAAAAATATAAAAATTAGCTGGGTGAAGTGGCGCATGCCTGTAGTCCCAGCTACTCAGGAGGCTGAGGCAGGAGAATCACTTGAACTAGGGAGGCAGAGGTTGCAGTGAGCTGAGATTGCGCCACTGCAAAAAAAAAAGCAGAGGGACAAAGTTAAGGTATAGAGTTTTTATTAGTTTTTTGTTTGTTTATGCAAACAATGTTAAGTTGTTATCAGTTTAAAATGATGAATTATAAGATAGTATTTGAAAACTTCATGGTGCTGGGTGTGGTGGCTCATGCCTGCAATCACAGTACTTTGGGGAGGCCGAGGTGGGCGGATCACCTGAGGTCAGGAGTTTGAGACTACCCTGGCCAACATGGTGAAACCCTGCTTCTACTAAAAACACAAAAATTAGCCAGGTGTGGTGGTGGGCACCTGTAATCCCAGCCACTCAGGAGGCTGAGACAGGAGAATCGCTTAAATCCAAGAGGCAGAGGTTTCAGTGAGCTGGGATTGCACCACTGTACTCCAGCCTGAGTGACAAAGCAAGACTCTGTCTCAAAAGTAAATAAATAAAATAAAAATAAAAAAATAAAAAATAAATGAAAGCTTCATGGTAGTAACCTCAAATCAAAAAACATACAATGGATACACAAAAAGTAAAATGCATAGCTTAACTGGGTCCTCTGCTTCAGTCTCTCACAAGCCAAAATCAAAGTATCAGCCCAGGGTCTGTGGTTTCATCTGAGGTTTCAACTGGGGAAGGTTCTGCTTCCAAGCTCACTCAGTGATTGTTGGCAAGATTCAGTTCCTCATGCTCTTTTGGGCTGAGAACTTCAGTTCCTCACTGGCTGTTTGACACAGGTCACCTTTAGTTCCTGGCCATGTGGGGCCTCTCCAGTGTAGCTGCTTCATAAAAGTGTGAACACAAAGAAGGCAATAGAAAGTCAGCTAGCCTCTCCCTTTCCCTCTCCCTCTCCCTCTGTCTCTCCCTCTCCCTCTGTCTCTCCCTCTGTCTCCCTCTCCGTCTCCCCCCTTCTTTCTTCGGTCTCCCTCTACTTCTTTCTTTGGTCTCCCTCTGTTGCCGAGGCTGGACTGTACTGCCGTGATCTCAGCTCGCTGCAACCTCCCTGCCTCGGGCTCCTGTGATTCTCCTGCCTCGCGAGTGCCTGGGATTGCAGGCGTGTGCCGCCATGCCTGACTGGTTTTTGTATTTTTGGTGGAGACGGGGTTTCGCCGTGTTGACCGGGCTGGTCTCCACCTCCTGGCCTTGAGTGATCTGCCCGCCTCGGCCTCCCGAGGTGCTGGGATTGCAGACGGAGTCTCGCTCACTCAATGCTCAATGTTGCCCAGGCTGGAGTGCAGTGGCATGATCTGGGCTTGCTACAACCTCCACCTCCCAGCTGCCTGCCTTGGCCTCCCAAAGTGCTAAGATTACAGCCTCTGCCAGCCCGCCACCCCGTCTAGGAAGTGAGGAGCGTCTCTGCCTGGCCGCCCATCGTCTGGGATGTGAGGAGCCCCTCTGCCCGGCCGCCCCGTCTGGGAAGTGAGGAGCGCCTCTGCCCGGCCGCCATCCCGTATAGGAAGTGAGGAGCGCCTCTACCCGGACCCCGGGTCTGGGATGTGAGGAGCGCCTAGGCCCAGCCACCCCGTCTGGGAAGTGAGGAGCGCCTCTGCCCAGCCGCCCCGTCTGGGAGGTGAGGAGCGCCTCTGACCGGCCGCCACCCCGTCTGGGAGGAAGTGAGGAGCGCCTCTGCCCGGCCGCCCCGTCTGGGAAGTGAGGAGCGCCTCTACCCGGCCGCCCCATCTGGGAGGTGAGGAGCACCTCTGCCCGGCCGCCCCATCTGGGAGGTGAGGAGCGCCTCTGCCCAGCCGCCACCCCGTCTGGGAGGAAGTGAGGAGCGCCTCTGCCCGGCCGCCCCATGTAGGAGGTGAGGAGTGCCTCTGCCCAGCCGCCCCGTCTGGGAGGTGAGGAGCGCCTCTGCCCGGCTGCCCTGTCTGGGAGGTGAGTGCCTCTGCCCGGCCGCCACCCTGTCTGGGAGGAAGTGAGGAGCACCTCTGCCTGGCCACCACCCCATCTGGGAGGAAGTGAGGAGCGCCTCTGCCCTGCCGCCCCATCTGGGAAGTGAGGAGCGCCTCTACCCGGCAGCCCCATCTGGGAAGTGAGGAGCACCTCTGCCCGGCCGCCCCGTCTGGGAGGGAAGGAGCGCCTCTGCCCGGCCCCCCCGTCTGGGAGGTGAGGAGCGCCTCTGCCCGGCCACCCCATCTGGGAGGTGAGGAGCGCCTCTGCCTGGCCGCCCTGTCCGGGAGGTGTACCCAACAGCTCCGAAGAGACAGCGACCATCGAGAACGGGCCATGATGACAATGGCGGTTTTGTTGAAAAGAAAAGGGGGAAATTTGGGGAAAAGAAAGAGAGATCAGATTGTTACTGTGTCTGTGTAGAAAGAAGTAGGCATAGGAGACTCCATTTTGTTCTGTACTAGGAGAAATTCTTCTGCCTTGGGATGCTGTTGATCTATGGCCTTGCCCCCAGTCCCGTGCTCTCTGAAACATGTGCTGTGTCAACTCAGGGTTAAACGGATTAAGGGCGGTGCAAGATGTGCTTTGTTAAACAGATGCTTGAAGGCACCATGCTCGTTAAGAGTCATCACCACTCCCTAATCTCAAGTACCCAGGGACACAAACACTGCCTAGGAAAACCAGAGACCTTTGTTCATGTGTTTATCTGCTGACCTTCTCTCCACTGTTATCCTATGACCCTGCCACATCCCCCTCTCTGAGAAACACCCAAGAATGATCAATAAATACTTTAAAAAAAAAAAAAAAAAGAAAGAAAAGAAAGTCAGCTAGCAAGTCACAAGTAATAATCTTTTGTAACTTACTCATGGAAGGTGACACACCTCAGTGTTGCACTATTCGATTGGTCAAAGACAAGCTACTAAAGGGAGGCAATTATACAATGTCATGAATATCAGGAGGTGGGGCTGCCCCCCTGTCCTCAGAATATCCAGTTCTCTGGGTCAGATTATTTTTAATTCCTGAAATCCAAATATATTTCCTGCTAAACAAATACTTTAAGCATACTATTTCCAACCAACTCTTTGGAATAATGATAATTCTTATGTGAAAGCAGAGTTCCTTGCCTGTTTCTACCCAGCACTAAGGCAAGTTTCACACCGTTCAAGCCACAGTGGGGTCCCTGTAGAGCTGTGTGCCTGCCTTTCTGTGTGCTTTTTCCCTCCTCCTGGAATAATTTTTCTTCCTTTATCTATTACAGAAACTCTTATTCATCTTTCAAGATATAGCTCATGAAACACCTTTCAAGGAGGTCAGCAATTGACTCCTGGAAGCATGTTCCTGAAAGATTGTCTGAGAACCTCAGGGAAAGCCACGTACCTTACATAAAAGGTGACCAGCCACAAGGGTATGAAAAAACAAAAGAACCAGGGCCTATAAAAAAAAATGCTGAATGCACAGCATTGACCCTGAGCTCAGTGCACATCTGGGTGGCATCAACCCTAATAAGACTCTAACCAAAGCCATAAAAAAGAGTGTCCTTTTACCTCCTTCATGATACTCCTGCTCATTGAGGAAATCCAGCCCACTGGTCTGCCTATTTTCCAGGGACTTGCTATTGCTTTAGAAATCCAGTACCTCACTGCAGGGCTCTTGGAGCCTGTTGATAGCCAGCCTAGCCAGTCACCTGGCAGTAACTTACGTGCTATTTTTAGTTTCCATTTCTGTAGACCAGCTGTCCCTCCATTCACCATGTTTATCCAGCACAGCAACACTAGCCTCAGTCATCTCAGGAAAGCATGGCCATCCTAAATTAACAGAACTATTTTGGATTTTTCAAGTACTGAAACTAAATCCTCCTGGCCTCAGCTCTAGACTACAAGGCATGAGGAAAGTCCTGCTGCTGTATAATATTTACTGAAAGCTCGAAAATCTCAATATACATGAGAATAAAATTATGGCATGATCTTCAGCCTCTGGGGGTCTGGGCTGAAGTCTTCATTTAAAGCCACGGTGCTGACTTCCCACAGAAGCAGAGCAACAGTTAAAGAACATCACACCATCAGTGATTGGCTAGCGGGATTACACTTAGGAAGCAAAGTTTTTCAGCAAAATGGAGACACACTCCCTGTTCTCTGCACTAGGTCCCTGATGAACAGATTCAGTTCCCATTTAATGCAATTATTACACCCCATGTAAATCACCATCCACTTGTTTGCCTCTTTTATAAACATTTGTTGAGTGTAGCCTGTGCAGTTGAGGTGACTGTTTTCTTGGACAAACAGAGGTAATGGAGAGAGGTGGGGAGGTACCAGGTAGACCCCTTCAGGGTCTACAAACATGAAAACTAAAAATAGCTTGTAGGCTACTGCCAAGTGACAGAATAGCTGAGTAGGAATAGGCTTCAAGAGCACTGTAGTAAGGCACTGGATATCCTAAGGAACAGCCAGTCACTGGAGAACAATCAGACTCCTTGGGGCTTGGATTCCCTCAAAGACCACAGAAGATAGGGACTCCTTTTGATGGTTTTTCTTAAAAGTCTCAGGGTTGATGCTGATGTGAACAGTGAGCTCAGGATTTGTGCCATGCATTCTGTACTTTTTACAGACCCTAGTTCTGTTGGTTTTCCATACCCTTGAGGCTGGTCAACTTCTATGTTAGGTATGTGGCTTTTCATAAGGCTCTCAAACAATTCTTCAGGCACATGTTTTCAGGAACCAATTGTCAACCACTCTGAAAATTTTCACCTGTAAGTGTAGATACTGTTGCTAAATTTCTCCAGCTTAGACCCAAGACAGAGGATATGCATTTTCAAAGCTTCCTACTTGTGCCCCGCTACAAGTCTAAAGGACACAACATAAATGGAGGGGACTGTTGATTTTGGTAGTGATGGTCTCTCTTTTCTAATCATTGTGGTTGTGGAAACTGGCTAAATTCCAAAATTTTGTAGCTCTCCTCTGTGATCAGAAAAATCACCCATACTCAGCATATGGGTTACCTGTTCTCATCCTTGCTAGCCCTGACTCACAGTTCAGGCTCTACTTTTGGGGAAGCAGAGTAGGTGTGATGAGCTGAAGACTTTGTAGTTCTGGAATTCCATTTGAAGATTTGGTCTGATCAGTCTTTCTGGTCCAATTTGAGAAAAAGAAAGAATCATGACACCATTATCTCAAACATTTTATGTTGTCCAGTCATCTTTGTAACATTCATTCAACAAAGTATATAGAACACATGTTCTGTGGAAGGCAGTGAGAACTATCTCGATTTGTTTTCCTCTGTCCTATTCTCTATGAAAAACTGGGGTTTCATTTTCTTCCTATTGAACCCTCTGTGGTTGCTTCCACCCATTCTCCCTTTCAGAGGTTTCTTTTATTTGTTTTTGCCTAATGAAGCTCTGTCACTTTTAACAGGAAATCACTGTCATTCTTTTGAGTCTTCCAAAAAGTTGTCACCCCCATATCAAGAATCAAATGAAAGCAAAGGCTCATCTTTTATATTTGCATTTAACATAGCAGTATGAGAGAGCTCTGGTTGCAACTGATTAGGAGGCTGCTCATCAGACTTCCGCAGCTACTTATCCTTATAGAGAGAGGTAAAGGAGGGAGGTTGCCTAAATGCTTTCTTATTTCTTCTTTTCCTTCTCTTTTTTTTTCCTTCAACTTTAAGTTCTGGAGTACATGTGCAGGTTTGTTACATAGGTAAATGTGTGCCACGGTGGTTTCCTGTACAGATCAACCCATCACCTAGTCATTAAGCCCAGCATCCATTAGCTATTCTTCCTGATGCTCTTCCTCTCCCAGCCCTCCATGACAGGCCCCAGTGTGTGTTGTTCCCCACCATGTGTCCATGTGTTATCGTTCAGCTCCCACTTATAAGTGAGAACATGCAGTGTTTGGTTTTCTGTTCCTGCATTCGTTTGCTGAGGATAACAGCTTCCAGCTCCATCCATGTCCCTGCAAAGGACATAATCTCATTCCTTTTTATGGTTGCATAGTATTCCATGGTATGTATGTGCACAATTTTCTTTCTCCAGTCTACCATTGATGGGCATTTGGGTTGATTCCATGTCTTTGGTATTCTGAATAGTGCTGCAATGAATATATGCATGCATGTATCTTTATAATAGAATGACTTATATTCCTTTGGGTATGTACCCAGTAATGGGATTGCTGGATCAGATGGTATTTCTGCTTCTAGATCTTTGAGGAGTCACCACACTGTCTTCTATAATGGTTGAACTAATTTACACTCCCATCAACAGTGTAAAAGCATTCCTTTTTCTCCACAACCTGGCCAACATCTGTTGTTTCTTGACTTTTTAATAATCGTGATTCTGACTGACGTGAGATGTTATCTCCTTGTAGTTTTGTGTTTCTCTAGTGATGAGTGATGTTGAGCTTTTGTTCATGTTTCTTGGCCATATGAATGTCTTCTCCTTCTCCTGCTGCAGAACAGCTCCCCCTGCCTCCTACTTTACCCTTACAAATAAGCAAGTTCTCTGCAGAGAAATGTGTGTGTTTTGTATACACACACACACACACACACACACACTGCCTGCATATATCTTACTACCTTACAGATACATCTAGAGAGGTTTTTTTGTTTGTTTTGTTTTTGGCTGCAATAGTACCAAGGAAAGATTCAGGCTATAATCTGCCTTCATTTTCTTTAGTTCATATAGCCAGATGACCCTAATCTACCTTCTTATCCCACTTTTTGAGGTTCTTTTTGAGTCCTCACCACAAATTATCTGACTTTTCATCCTTGTTAGGAAGGCAGAAATTCCCAGTTTTCAACCAAAAAAGTAATCATTAGGCATAATTTGTGGCACCTTTGTCATTTCATTTCTTTACAATTTCTTTTTCTTAGAACTTCTTCCAGCACAATGGAGGCCAGTCTTTCTCATCAGGTATTCGTTTTTGTTGTTTTTTTAAACTAATAAGCTTTATTTTTTAGAGCAGTTTTAGGTTCACAGTAAAATTAAGTGGAAAGTACAAAAAGCTTGCATATGCCACCACCCCAGCAAAACCTTCCCCACTATCAACATCCTGCACTACAGTCCTAAACTTGTTTCCACTGATGAACCTACATTGACACATCATTATCACCCAAAGTCCATCATTTACATTAGAGTTCACTCTTGGGGGAGTGTGCATTCTATGGATTTTGATAAGTATATAATGTATAGTAATACTACATAAATGTATAAATATATATATTTTGATAAGTGTAAATCGACCCTTGTTAGTATCATGTAGAATAGTTTCACTGTCCAGAAAAAAAATTCTCTGTGCTCTACCTATTCATTCATCCCTCCCCGTAACCTTTGGCAACTACTTACCCTTTTACTGTCTCCATAGTTTTACCCTTTTCCAGAATGTCATACAATTGGTATCATACAGTATGTAGCCTTTTCAGATTGATTTCTTTCACTTAGCAGTATGTATTTAAGGTTCTTCCATGTATTTCTTTTTTTTTGAGACAGGGTCTCATCCACCCAGGCTAAAGTGCAGTGGTACAATCATGGCTCACTGCAGGCTTGACCTCCTGGACTCAAGCAATCCTCTCAGCTCAGCCTCCCAAGTAACTGGGACCACAGGTGTGCACCACTATTCACAATGGCAAAGACATGGAATCAACCCAAAGACCACCTTCCGTGTCTTTTCATGGCTTCATACCTCATTTCTTTTTAATGCTGAGCAATATTGCATTGTATGGACATACTAAAGTTTATTCATCTGTAGAAAGACATCTTGGTTGCTTCCAAGTTTTGGAAATCATGAGTAAAGCTGTTATAAACATCCATGTGGTTTTTGTGTGGCTATAAGTTTTCAATTCATTTGATTAAATTCATTTGGCTATAAGTTTTCAATTCATCTTGGTTGCTTCCAAGTTTTGGAAATCATGAGTAAAGCTGTTAGAAACATCCATGTGGTTTTTGTGTGGCTATAAGTTTTCAATTCGTTTGGATAAATACAAAGAAGCTCACTTGCTGGATCGTATGGCAAGAATATATTTAGGTTTATAAGAAATTACCAGCCTGTTTTCCAAAGTGTTTGTACTATTTTCCCACCAGCAATGAACGAGAGTGCCTGTTGCTTCCACATCCTTGTTAGCATTTGCTGTTGTCAGTGTTTTGGATTTTGGCCATTTTAATAGCTATGTAATCTTGTCTTGTTGTTTTAATTTGCAATTCCCTAAGGACATATGGTGTGGAACATCTTTTCACATGTTTACTTGCCATCTGTATACCTTCTTTGGTGAGGTGTCCAAGTCTTTTGCCCATTTTAAAATTCAGTTCTTATTTTATTATTGTTGAGTTTTAAGAGTGCTTTGTATACTTTGGATAGCGTCCTTTATCAGATGTGTATTTTGCAAATATTTTCTTCCAGTAAGTGGTGTGTCTTCTCATTCTGTTGACATTGTCTTTCAGAGAGAAGACATTTTTCATTTTAATGATGTCCAGCTTATCAATTATTTCTTTCACAGATCATGACTTTGATGTTATACCTAAAAAGTCATCATCATACCCAAGGTCCATTAGGTTTTCTCCTATGTTATCTTTTGGGGTTTTTTAGGTTTCTGTTTTATGTTTAGGTCTATGATCCATTTTGAATTAAGTTTTGTAAAGGATGTAAGGTCTGTGTCTAGGTTCATTTTTGCATATTGATGTTCAGTTGTTCCAGCACCATTTTCTCCTTTGTCAAAGATCAGTTATATTTCTGTGGATCTGTTTCTGGGCTCTCTATTCTGTTCCATTGATTTATGTGTTCTTCACCACTACCACACTGTCTTGATTACCGTGGCTTTATAATAAGTCTTGAAGTTGAGTAGTATCAGTCCTCCAATCTTGGTCTTCTCCTTCCATGTTGAGATAGTCTTTTACCTCTCCATCTAAACTTTAGAAGCAATTTGTCATTATCCATAAAATAGCTTGCTGGAATTTTTATTGGGATTGCATCAAAGCTGTAGATTGAGTTGTGAAGAACTGAGATCTTGACAATATTGTCTTCCTATTCATGAATATTGAATATCTTTGCATTTATTTAGTTCTTCCTTGATATCTTTCATCAGGGTTTTGCATATGTATATATTTATTTGTTTTCCTCATAAAGATCTGCTACATAGTTTGTTAGGTTTATACGTATGTATTTCTTTTTTCCTTTTGAGTGCCAATGTAAACAGCAATGTATTTTTTACTTCAACTTCCATTTGTTCATTGCTGGCATGCAGAAAACAATTGGCTTTTGTATATTAACTTTGTATCTTGAAACCTTGTTATAATTTCTTATCAGTTCCAGAAGATTTTTCTCTCTATCCTTGGTAATGTTCTACATAGATGCTTATGTCATCTGTGAACAAAGGCAGTTTGATTTTTTTCCTTCCCAGTCTGTATACCTTTTATTTCCTTTTTGTGTCTTATTGCCTTAGCTAGGACTCCTTAGGCACTTGCTTTTATCCATCGCTATATTAGCCTGTTCTCATGCTGCTAATAAAGACATACCGAAGACTGGGTAATTTTTAAAGGAAAGAGGTTTAATTGGCTCACAGTTCCACATGGCTGGGGAGGCCTCTTAATCATGGTGAAAGGCAAGGAGGAACAAAGCCACATCTTACATGGTGGTAGACAAGAGAGAATGAGAGTCAAGCAAAAGGGGAAATTTTTTTATAAAACCACCAGATCTCGTGAGACTTATTCCCTACCACCAGAACAGTATAAGGGAAACCGCCCCCATGATTCAATTATCTCTCACCAGCTCCCTCTCACAACATGTGGGAATTGTGGGAGCTACAATTCAAGATGAGATTTGGGTGGGGACACACCCAAACTGTATCAATCACTAACCACTGTCACTTGTTTCTCTAAAAGTTAGAGCTGAATTTGTTAATTTATCAAATACCCCATGCACACATCTTAGATATTTGGCCACATTCACTTTTAATCAAGGTGTCTTTTGTATATAGGTTTGATCCTTTCCTCCTTTAAGCTTTAAAGGTTTTAGCCTTATTCATGAAGCCTAAATCTGTTGTGTTCTCAGTTTACTCTGAGAATAAAAGACAAGTCCATTCAAAATGACTTGCAGCCAGGTGTGATGGTGCACACCTGTAGTCCCAGCTTCTCAGGAGACTAAGGTGGGAGGATCGATTGAACCCAAGAGTTTGAGTCCAGCCTGGGCAACATGGTAAGAGCCTGTCTTTAAAGACTTGAGATCTTATTTGGCTTTTGATGTTTTCTTTTTAATGGTTCTGTTATATATTTGCTGCCTTCACAAGCATAAGGAAACCTAGAAAATTGAGCCCTCTCAGATAAAAGGAACAGGAGTGCTCTTAGAGCTGATGGTCTTGGTTGGAAAGTATTGAGTTTTTGTGGGAAGAGTGGGAAGAGCAACGTTTGTTTGTTTTAATGGTGAATATCAGCTTTAGCCTTCATTGTAATTCCTTTAAAGACAAACTCCCAAAACCATTGCAATTAAATCATTAAAAACTGAGATTGCTTAATAGTGATTCTTGTTACTCCTACAGAGAATTATGATTTATAGCAGGACTACAGTGTGTTAGGAGGTGCCCATGGTTAGTTTGCCGATATACTCTTAGTGAGTCATTTACTTACAGAGTAACCCTCTTTCTTGGCTGTCCTTTGTCTAATAACTATTTTTATATTATCCAAAAAAAAGCAGTAAGAACCATATGCATACCATTGATTTTCCTCCAAGGAGTAACTCTTGAAAAAGTGAATTTAGTGTGTTTCTACCAGGTCTTCAAACAAATGTTTCTAAATATTTAAAACGTAAAAGTCTTATGACTGCTCCCTAAAACTTCTGATACAACTTCTGAGAAGGGGCACACCCTAATTATTTAAAGCACTAGTGTCTTCTGTGTATCCCCAAGAACTAAGAAGATAATGTAAAGCTCTGCTGTTTTGTAGTCTATATTACAAAGTGAGAAAAAAGTAACAGCTTTTAATGTTTGCTTTTCAAGCATAAAGATGTATGTTATAATGGATATGCTTTTTCTTTTTTTTAATTTTATTATTATTATACTTTAAGTTTTAGGGTACATGTGCACCATGTGCAGGTTTGTTACATATGTATACATGTGCAATGTTGGTGTGCTGCACCCATTAACTCGTCATTTAGCATTAGGTATATCTCCTAATGCTAGCCCTCCCCCCTCCCCCCACCCCACAACAGTCCCCGGAGTGTGACGTTCCCCTTCCTGTGTCCATGTGTTCTCATTGTTGAATTCCCATCTATGAGTGAGAACATGCGGTGTTTGGTTTTTTGTCCTTGCGATAGTTTGCCGAGAATGATGGTTTCCAGTTTCATCCATGTCCCTACAAAGGACATGAACTCATCATTTTTTGTGGCTGCATAGTATTCCATGGTGTATATGTGCCACATTTTCTTAATCCAGTCTATCGTTGTTGGACATTTGGGTTGGTTCCAAGTCTTTGCTATTGTGAATAGTGCCGCAATAAACATATGTGTGCATGTGTCTTTATAGCAGCATGATTTATAGTCCCTTGGGTATATACCCAGTAATGGGATGGCTGGGTCAAATGGTATTTCTAGTTCTAGATCCCTGAGGAATCACCACACTGTCTTCCAGAATGGTTGAACTAGTTTACAGTCCCACCAACAGTGTAAAAGTGTTCCTATTCCTCCATATCCTCTCCAGCACCTGTTGTTTCCTGACTTTTTAATGATCGCCATTCTAACTGGTGTGAGATGGTATCTCATTGTGGTTTTGATTTGCATTTCTCTGATGGCCAGTGATGATGAGCATTTTTTCATGTGTCTTTTGGCTGCATAAATGTCTTCTTTTGAGAAGTGTCTGTTCATATCCTTCACCCACTTTTTGATGGGGTTGTTTTTTCCTTGTAAATTTTTTTGAGTTCATTGTAGATTCTGGATATTAGCCCTTTGTCAGATGAGTAGGTTGCGAAAGTTTTCTCCCATTTTGTAGGTTGCCTGTTCACTCTGATGGTAGTTTCTTTTGCTATGCAGAAGCTCTTTAGTTTAATTAGATCCCATTTGTCAATTTTGGCTTTTGTTGCCATTGCTTTTGGTGTTTTAGACATGAAGTCCTTGCCCATGCCTATGTCCTGAATGGTATTGCCTAGGTTTTCTTCTAGGGTTTTTATGGTTTTAGGTCTAACATGTAAGTCTTTAATCCATCTTGAATTGATTTTTGTATAAGGTGTAAGGAAGGGATCCAGTTTCAGCTTTCTACATATGGCTAGCCAGTTTTCCCAGCACCATCTATTAAATAGGGAATCCTTTCCCCATTGCTTGTTTTTCTCAGGTTTGTCAAAGATCAGATGGTTGTAGATATGTGGCATTATTTCTGAGGGCTCTGTTCTGTTCCATTGATCTATATCTCTATTTTGGTACCAGTACCATGCTGTTTTGGTTACTGTAGCCTTGTAGTATAGTTTGAAGTCAGGTAGCGTGATGCCTCCAGCTTTGTTCTTTTGGCTTAGGATTGACTTGGCAATGCAGGCTCTTTTTTGGTTCCATGTGAACTTTAAAGTAGTTTTTTCCAGTTCTGTGAAGAAAGTCATTGGTAGCTTGATGGGGATGGCATTGAATCTATAAATTACCTTGGGCGGTACGGCCATTTTCATGATATTGATTCTTCCTACCCATGAGCGTGGAATATTCTTCCATTTGTTTGTATCCTCTTTTATTTCATTGAGCAGTGGTTTGTAGTTCTCTTTGAAGAGGTCCTTCACATCCCTTGTAAGTTGGATTCCTAAGTATTTTCTTCTCTTTGAAGTAATTGTGAATGGGAGTTCACTCATGATTTGGCTCTCTGTTTGTCTGTTATTGGTGTATAAGAATGCTTGTGATTTTTGCACATTGATTTTGTATCCTGAGACTTTGCTGAAGTTGCTTATCAGCTTAAGGAGATTTTGGGCTGAGACAATGGGGTTTTCTAGATATACAATCATGTCATCTGCAAACAGGGACAATTTGACTTCCTCTTTTCCTAATTGAATACTCTTTATTTCCTTTTGCTGCCTAATTGCCCTGCCCAGCACTTCCAACACTATGTTGAATAGGAGTGGTGAGAGAGGGCATCCCTGTCTTGTGCCACTTTTCAAAGGGAATGCTTCCAGTTTTTGCCCATTCAGTATGCAGAAAAGGCCTCTGACAAAATTCAACAACCCTTCGTGCTAAAAACTCTCAATAAATTAGGTATTGATGGGACGTATCTCAAAATAATAAGGGATATGCTTTTTCAATCCACTCGTTTGTCACCTCTTTCTGGAGTTTCATATATGTACCCCACTGCCTACCCAGGATCTAACCAATTCACCATTTGAGATTTGTGTCTCCAGACTTTTTATTCCTGTTGGATTGACTTTATTTTTTTCTCTTTTTTGTAGCATGAGTATATCACAAGTTATTTGGTAATTCCCCTATTAAAGTTGTTTCTGCCTCTTAATCACCATAAACAATGCTCCAACAAACATTCATTTAGATATGCCTGCAGGTCAGAAAGGATCAGCCTCTCACATAGTACAGGGTTTTATCCAGTCAAAGGTATGTTAGTAGTGTCCGTTTTCACTACACCTTTCAATCACACAGACTCTTCTTAAATTTTTATTATTATTTTTAAAAATTTTTGTGGGTACATAGTAGGTGTATATATTTAAGGGGTACTTGAGATGTTTTCATACAGGCATGCAATATGAAATAGGCACATCATGGAGAATGGGGCATCCAT
The DNA here is from genome assembly GCF_028885625.2 of Pongo pygmaeus. Classification (NCBI taxonomy): domain Eukaryota; kingdom Metazoa; phylum Chordata; class Mammalia; order Primates; family Hominidae; genus Pongo; species Pongo pygmaeus. The sequence continues at coordinate 22,336,565 of NC_072386.2, read as the reverse complement.
CCCCTCAAGCATTTATCCTTTGGGTTACAAACCAATTATTAACACATTTTTCAAGTTATTTTAAAATATACAATTATTACTGATTATAGTCACCTTATTGTGCTATCAAATAGTAGGTCTTATTAATTAATTCTATCTTTTTGAACCCGTGAACAATTTTCACCTTCCTCTCAAACCCCACATCCTTCCCAGCCTCTGGTAACCATCCTACTCTATGTCTGTGAGTTCAATTGATTTGATTTTTAGATTCCACAAAAAAGTGAGAATATACTATCACACACTCTTAAGCTTGAGAATTCTGTTCTTGCATCACTCCAGTCAAGGACAAAGCTTACCTATACTCCACATATTCTTCTTGTCTTTTAGAGGTAACCATCTTTAAACAAAATGACAAAAGTGTATTTCTTTAATAAAAAATGTAAAATGATCCTAAGGCTGTATTTTTCAAACTGCAGGTCCAGGCCTATTATTGTCACAAAATCATTTTAGAGAGTCACCTTTAGAGATTTTTTTATTGAAATATGATAGAAAATATTAGAGAGCATCACATATAATAAAAGTAGGATTGTTTCACAAAACTTTGAATTCAGTTACAGATCTATAAACATTTATAAAAATATATGGCAGGGTCATTTCATAAATTATATTTTTTACTATGGGTCACAGTCACTACATAGTCACAGTGAAAAAAATTGAAAAACATACCGTGAAAGATTTCTGAGGAAAGCACTGGAGCCTTGACAATATAACTGGTCATGTGGAATGTATGCAGTGAAGGATTGTGTTCAGTTTTACATTCTTCCACCAGGTGTGTCGGTTCCTCTCCATTGGGGACATGCTTCCTCACCTAATCGTAGAGCACATCTGGTGCTCATGAGGCATGTGGGCAGTGTCTGGGGCCTATCAACCCAGCCTCTCATTTCAAGAACCTCCTAGGTCAATAGCCTAAGCAAAAGCTCTTTCTCTCTCTCTCTCTCTCTCTCTCACACACACACACACACACACACACACACACACACTCCTTCCAAGTCCCTAGCTGGATATTCCAGTTAGGTCCATGGACTTTTAAAAAGAATTTGAAAGAAAGCATGAGCATTCCAGATGTTTATGACAGAAAGGGATCTCTGTGACTCTCGGATCCAATACACTTACCATATGACCTAGCAATTAAGCTCCTTTGTATTTACCCAAAAAATTGAAAACCTATATCCACACAAAAACCTGCACATGGATGTTTATCGCAGCTTTATTCATGATCGCCAAAATTTGGAAGCAACTGAGATGTCCTTCAATAGATGAACAGATAAACTGTGGTATATCCATGCAATGGAATATGACTCAGCATTAAAAAGAAATGAGGTGTCACACCATGAAAAGACATGGAAGAACCTTAAGTACATATTACTAAGTGAAGAAGTCTTCACTTAAAATCTGAAATCTGAAAAGGCTACATACTGTATGGTTCCAACTATATGACATTCTGGAGAGGGCAAAACTATGGAGACAGTAAAAAGATCCATAGTCAACAACAAAAATCTCAAAAGGCCCAATTCAAAAATGGTCAATGTGTTCAAATAGACAGTCTCCAAAGAAGATACACAGATGGCAATAAGCACATGAAAAGATGCTCAACATCATTACTTATTAGAGAAATGCAAATCAACACCACAATTATACACCATACCACTTAGAATGACTATTATTTAAAAAAAAAAAAAAAAAAAAAAAGCAAGTGTTCTGTAGGATGAAAAGAAATTGAAACCCTGGTGCATTGCTGGTGGGAATGTAAAATGGTACAGCCATTTGAAGAAACCAGTTTGGCAATTCCTCTATTAATTACCATAATGATTCAGCAATTTTACTCCTGGGTATATACCCAAAGGAAAACAAAGCAGGGTCTCAGATACTTCCACACCAATGTTCATAGTAGCATTATTGACAATAGTCAAAATGTGGAAACAAAGATGAAATGGATAAAAAAATTGTGGTATATACATACAATGGAATATTATTTGCCATAAAAAGGAACAAAATTCTGACATATGACCGGGCATGGTGGCTCACATCTGTAATCCCAGCACTTTGGGAGGCCAAGGTGGGCGGATCACCTGAGGTCAGGAGTTCGTGACCAGCCTGGCCAACATGACGAAACCCTGTCTCTACTGAAAATACAAAAATTGGCTGGGTGTGGTGGCACGCGCCTATAATCCCAGCTACTCGGGAGGCTGAGGCAGGAGAATCACTTGAACCCAGGAGGCAGAGGTTGCAGTGAGCCGAGATCACACCACTGCACTCCAGCCTGAGCAACAGAGCCAGACTCTGTCTCAAAAAAAAAAAAATTCTGACACGTTCAACGTGGATAAACCTTGAAAACATTACACTAAGTGAAATAAGCCAGACACAAAAGGACAAATATTGTATGATTTCACTTATATGAGATACTTAGAATAGGCAAATTCTCAGAGACAGAAACTGGAATTGAGGTGACCAGGGTCTCAGGGTTTGGGGGAAGGATGAGGGAGTTATTGTTTAGTAGGTACAGAGTTTCTGTTTGGTATGATGAAAAAGTGTTTGAAATAGATAGTGGTGATGGTCACACAACATTGTGAATGTATTTAGTGCCACCAAATTCTACACTTAAAAATGGCTAAAATGGTATGCTTTGTGTTATATATATTTTTACCATAATTTATTATTATTATTATTATTATTATACTTTAAGTTTTAGGGTACATGTGCACCATGTACAGGTTAGTTACATATGTATACCTGTGCCATGCTGGTGTGCTGCACCCATTAACTCATCATTTAGCATTAGGTATATCTCCTAATGCTATCCCTCCCCCTTCCCCCACCCCCCAACAGTCCCCAGAGTGTGATGTTCCCCTTCCTGTGTCCATGTGTTCTCATTGTTCAATTCCCATCTATGAGAGAGAACATGCGGTGTTTGGTTTTTTGTCCTTGCGATAGTTTACTGAGAATGATGATTTCCGGTTTCATCCATGTCCCTACAAAGGACATGAACTCATCACTTTTTATGGCTGCGTAGTATTCCATGGTGTATATGTGCCACATTTTCTTAATCCAGTCTATCGTTGTTGGACATTTGGGTTGGTTCCAAGTCTTTGCTATTGTGAATAGTGCCGCAATAAACATACATGTGCACCTGTCTTTATAGCAGCATGATTTATAGTCCTTTGGGTATATACCCAGTAATGGGATGGCTGGGTCAAATGGTATTTCTAGTTCTAGATCCTTGAGGAATCGCCACACTGTCTTCCACAATGGTTGAACTAGTTTAGAGTCCCACCAACAGTGTAAAAGTGTTCCTATTTCTCCACATCCTCTCCAGCACCTGTTGTTTCCTGACTTTTTAATGATCGCCATTCTAACTGGTGTGAGATGGTATCTCATTGTGGTTTTGATTTGCATTTCTCTGATGGCCAGTGATGATGAGCATTTTTTCATGTGTCTTTTGGCTGCATAAATGTCTTCTTTTGAGAAGTGTCTGTTCATATCCTTTGCCCACTTTTTGATGGGGTTGTTTGTTTTTTTCTTGTACATTTTTTTGAGTTCATTGTAGATTCTCGATATTAGCCCTTTGTCAGATGGGCTAATAAAATGGGTTGCGAAAATTTTCTCCCATTTTGTAGGTTGCCTGTTCACTCTGATGGTAGTTTCTTTTGCTGTGCAGAAGCTCTTTAGTTTAATTAGATCCCATTTGTCAATTTTGGCTTTTGTTGCCGTTGCTTTTGGTGTTTTAGACATGAAGTCCTTGCCAATGCCTATGTCCTGAATGGTAATGCCTAGGTTTCCTTCTAGGATTTTTATGGTTTTAGGTCTAACATTTAAGTCTTTAATCCATCTTGAATTAATTTTTGTATGAAGTGTAAGGAAGGGATCCAGTTTCAGCTTTTTACATATGGCTAGCCAGTTTTCCCAGCACCATTTATTAAATAGGGAATCCTTTCCCCATTGCTTGTTTTTGTCAGGTTTGTCAAAGATCAGATAATTGTAGATATGTGGTGTTATTTCTGAGGGCTCTGTTCTGTTCCATTGATCTATCTATATCTCTATTTTGGTACCAGTACCATGCTGTTTTGGTTACTGTAGCCTTGTAGTATAGTTTGAAGTCAGGTAGTGTGATGCCTCCAGCTTTGTTCTTTTGGCTTAGGATTGACTTGGCGATGCAGGCTCTTTTTTGGTTCCATATGAACTTTAAAGTAGTTTTTTCCAATTCTGTGAAGAAAGTCATTGGTAGCTTGATGGGGATGGCATTGAATCTATGAATTACCTTGGGCAGTATGGCCATTTTCACAATATTGATTCTTCCTATCCATGAGCATGGAATGTTCTTCCATTTGTTTGTATCCTCTTTTATTTCATTGAGCAGTGGTTTGTAGTTCTCCTTGAAGAGGTCCTTCACATCCCTTGTAAATTGGATTCCTAAGTATTTTCTTCTCTTTGAAGCAATTGTGAACGGGAGTTCACTCATAATTTGGCTGTTTGTCTGTTATTGGTGTATAAGAATGCTTGTGATTTTTGTACATTGATTTTGTATCCTGAAACTTTGCTGAAGTTGCTTATCAGCTTAAGGAGATTTTGGGCTGAGACAATGGGGTTTTCTAGGTATACAATCATGTCATCTGCAAACAGGGACAATTTGACTTCCTCTTTTCCTAATTGAATACCCTTTATTTCCTTCTCCTGCCTAATTGCCCTGGCCAGAACTTCCAACACTATGTTGAATAGGAGTGGTGAGAGAGGGCATCCCTGTCTTGTGCCAGTTTTCAAAGGGAATGCTTCCAGTTTTTGCCCATTCAGTATGATATTGGCTATGGGTCTGTCATAGATAGCTCTTATTATTTTGAGATACGTCCCATCAATACCTAATTTATTGAGAGTTTTTAGCATCAAGCGCTGTTCAATTTTGTCAAAGGCCTTTTCTGCATCTATTGAGATAATCATGTGGTTTTTGTCTTTGGTTCTGTTTATATGCTGGATTACATTTATTGATTTGCGTATATTGAACCAGCCTTGCATCCCAGGGATGAAGCCCACTTGATCATGGTGGATAAGCTTTTTGATGTGCTGCTGGATTCGGTTTGCCAGTATTTTATTGAGTATTTTTGCATCAATGTTCATCAAGGATATTGGTCTAAAATTCTCTTTCTTGGTTGTGTCTCTGCCCAGCTTTGGTATCAGGATGATGCTGGCCTCATAAAAAGAGTTAGGGAGGATTCCCTCTTTTTCTATTGATTGGAATAGTTTCAGAAGGAATGGTACCGTTTCCTCCTTGTACCTCTGGTAGAATTCGGCTGTGAATCCATCTGGTCCTGGACTTTTTTTGATTGGTAAGCTACTGATTATAGCCACAATTTCAGATCTTGTTATTGGTCTATTCAGAGAGTCAACTTCTTCCTGGTTTAGTCTTGGGAGAGTGTATGTGTCGAGGAATTTATCCATTTCTTCTAGATTTTCTAGTTTATTTTCATAGAGGTGTTTGTAGTATTCTCTGATAGTAGTTTGTATTTCTGTGGGATCGGTGGTGATATCCCCTTTATCGTTTTTTATTGCATCTATTTGATTCTTCTCTCTTTTTTTCTTTATTAGTCTTGCTAGTGGTCTATCAATTTTGTTGATCCTTTCAAAAAACCAGCTCCTGGATTCATTACTTTTTTGAAGGGTTTTTTGTGTCTCTATTTCCTTCAGTTCTGCTCTGATTTTAGTTATTTCTTGCCTTCTGCTAGCTTTTGAATGTGTTTGCTCTTGCTTTTCTAGTTCTTTTAATTGTGATGTTAGGGTGTCAATTTTGGATCTTTCCTGCTTTCTCTTGTGGGTATTTAGTGCTATAAATTTCCCTCTACACACTGCTTTGAATGTGTCCCAGAGATTCTGGCATGTTGTGTCTTTGTTCTCGTTGGTTTCAAAGAACATCTTTATTTCTGCCTTCATTTCGTTATGTACCCAGTGGTCATTCAGGAGCAGGTTGTTCAGTTTCCACCTAGTTGAGCGGTTTTGAATGAGTTTCTTAATCCTGAGTTCTAGTTTGATTGCACTGTGGTCTGAGAGACAGTTTGTTATGATTTCAGTTCTTTTACATTTGCTGAGGAGAGCTTTACTTCCAACTATGTGGTCAATTTTGGAATAGGTGTGGTGTGGTGCTGAAAAAAATGCATATTCTGTTGATTTGGGGTGGAGAGTTCTGTAGATATCTATTAGGTCTGCTTGGTGCAGACCTGAGTTCAATTCCTGGACATCCTTGTTAACTTTCTGTCTCGTTGATATGTCTAATGTTGATAGTGGGGTGTTGAAGTCTCCCATTATTATTGTGTGGGAGTCTAAGTCTCTTTGTAGGTCACTCGGGACTTGCTTTATGAATCTGGGTGCTCGTATATTGGGTGCATATATATTTAGGATAGTTAGCTCTTCTTGTTGAATTGATCCCTTTACCATTATGTAATGGCCTTCTTTGTCTCTTTTGATCTTTGTTGGTTTAAAGTCTGTTTTATCAGAGACTAGGATTGCAACCCCTGCTTTTTTTTGTTTTCCACTTGGTTGGTAGATCTTCCTCCATTCCTTCATTTTGAGCCTATGTGTGTCTCTGCACATGAGATGGGTTTCCTGAATACAGCACACTGATGAGTCTTGACTCTTTATCCAATTTGCCAATCTGTGTCTTTTAATTGGAGCATTTAGTCCATTTACATTTAAAGTTAATATTATGTGTGAATTTGATCCTGTCATTATGCTGTTAGCTGGTTATTTTGCTCGTTAGTTGATGCAGTTTCTTCCTAGTCTCGATGGTCTTTACATTTTGGCATGATTTTGCAGTGGCTGGTACCGGTTGTTCCTTTCCATGTTTAGTGCTTCCTTGAGGAGCTCTTTTAGGGCAGGCCTGGTGGTGAAAAAATCTGTCAGCATTTGCTTGTCTGTGAAGGATTTTATTTCTCCTTCACTTATGAAGCTTAGTTTGGCTGGATATGAAATTCTGGGTTGAAAATTCTTTTCTTTAAGAATGTTGAATATTGGCCCCCACTCTCTTCTGGCTTGTAGAGTTTCTGCAGAGAGATCCGCTGTTAGTCTGATGGGCTTCCCTTTGTGGGTAACCCGACCTTTCTCTCTGGCTGCCCTTAACATTTTTTCCTTCATTTCAACTTTGGTGAATCTGACAATTATGTGTCTTGGAGTTGCTCTTCTCGAGGAGTATCTTTGTGGCGTTCTCTGTATTTCCTGAATCTGAATGTTGGCCTGCCTTGCTGGATTGGGGAAGTTCTCCTGGATAATATCCTGCAGAGTGTTTTCCAACTTGGTTCCATTCTCCCTGTCACTTTCAGGTACACCAATCAGATGCAGATTTGGTCTTTTCACATAGTCCCATATTTCTTGGAGGCTTTGTTCATTTCTTTTTATTCTTTTTTCTCTAAACTTCCCTTCTCATTTCATTTCATTCATTTCATCTTCCATCACTGATACCCTTTCTTCCAGTTGATCGCATCAGCTCCTGAGGCTTCTGCATTCTTCACGTAGTTCTCGAGCCTTGGCTTTCAGCTCCATCTGCTCTTTTAAGCACTTCTCTGTATTGGTTATTCTAGTTATACATTCGTCTAAATTTTTTTCAAAGTTTTCAACTTCTTTGCCTTTGGTTTGAATTTCCTCCTGTAGCTCGGAGTAGTTTGATCATCTGAAGCCTTCTTCTCTCAACTCATCAAAGTCATTCTCCTTCCAGCTTTGTTCCGTTGGTGGTAAGGAACTGCGTTCCTTTGGAGGAGGAGAGGTGCTCTGCTTTTTAGAGTTTCCAGTTTTTCTGCTCTGTTTTTTCCCCATCTTTGTGGTTTTATCTACTTTTGGTCTTTGATGATGGTGATGTACAGATGGGTTTTTGGTGTGGATGTCCTTTCTGTTTGTTAGTTTTCCTTCTAACAGACAGGACCCTCAGCTGCAGGTCTGTTGGAGTTTGCTAGAGGTCCATTCCAGACCCTGTTTGCCTGGGTACCAGCAGCCGTGTCTGCAGAACAGCGGAGTTTCGTGAACTGCGAATGCTGCTGTCTGATCATTCCTCTGGAAGTTTTGTCTCAGAGGAGTAACCAGCCGTGTGAGGTGTCAGTCTGCCCCTACTGGGGGGTGCCCCCCAGTTAGGCTGTTCAGGGGTTGGGGTCAGGGACCCACTTGAGGAGGCAGTCTGCCCGTTCTCAGATCTCCAGCTGCATGCTGGGAGAACCACTGCTCTCTTCAAAGCTGTCAGACAGGGACATTTAAGTCTGCAGAGGTTACTGCTGTCTTTTTGTCTGTGCCCTGCCCCCAGAGGTGGAGCCTACAGAGGCAGGCAGGCCTCCTTGAGCTGTGGTGGGTTCCACCCAGTTCGAGCTTCCCGGCTGCTTTGTTTACCTAAGTGAGCCTGGGCAATGGCGGGTGCCCCTCCCCCAGCCTCGCTGCCACCTTGCAGTTTGATCTCAGACTGCTGTGCTAGCAATCAGTGAGACTCCATGGGCGTAGGACCCTCCGAGCCAGGTGTGGGATATAATCTCCTGGTGTGCTGTTTCCTAAGCCCGTCGGAAAAGTGCAGTATTGGGGTGGGAGTGACCCGATTTTCCAGGTGCCGTCTGTCACCCCTTTCCTTGACCAGGAAAGGGAACTCCCTGACCCGTTGCACCTCCTGAGTGAGGCAATGCCTCGCCCTGCTTCGGCTCGTGCACGGCGCACTGCACCCACTGTCCTGTGCCCACTGTCTGGCACTCCCTAGTGAGATGAACCCGGTACCTCAGATGGAAATGCAGAAATCACCCATCTTCTGCGTCGCTCACGCTGGGAGCTGTAGACCAGAGCTGTTCCTATTTGGCCATCTTGGCTTCTCCCTCCATAATTTTTTTTAATGATCAGTGATTACCAGGGATTTGGGGGAAGGGAGAGAGGGACTGAATAGGTAGAGCACAGGAGATTTCTTTTATATAGTTTAAGTTCTGGGGTACATGTGCAGAATGTGCAGTTTTGTTACATAGGTATACATGTGCTACAGTGGTTTGCTGCACCCATCAACCCGTCACCTACATTAGGTATTTCTCCTAATGCTATCCCTCCCCTAACTCCCCCTCCCCAACAGACCCTGATGTGCGGTGTTCCCCTTCCTGGAGCACAGGGGGTTTTTAGGCCAGTGAAATTATTCAGTATGATACTGTAATGGTTGATACATGTCATTATACATTGGTCAAAACCCACAGCATGTATAACACAAAAAGTGAACCCTAATGTAAATGACAGGCTTTAGTTAATAATAATGTTATCAATATTGTCTCCTCAATTCTAACAAATGTATTACAGTAATGCAATATGTTAATAATAAGGGAAAGTGTGTATGTGGGCCAGTGGCAGGAGGGGAATATATAGGAACTCTCCATACTCCACTCAATTTTTCTGCAAACCTAAAACTGCTCTAAAGAATAAATTTTTTAGGGTTCTGGTTCCAAGATGGCCGAATAGGAACAGCTCCAGTCTATAGCTCCCAGCGTGAGTGACACAGAAGACGGATGATTTCTGCATTTCCAACTGAGGTACCAGGTTCATCTCACTACGGCTTGTCGGACAGTGGGTGCAGCCCACGGAGTGTGAGTTGAAGCAGGGTGGGGCTTTGTCTCACCCGGGAAGCACAAGGGGTCGGGGAATTCCCTTTCCTAGCCAAGGGAGGCCGTGACAGACAGTAGCTGGAAAATCAGGACACTCTCACCCTAGTAACTGTGCTTTTCCAATGGTCTTAGCAAACGGCACACCAGGAGACTATATCCCACACCTGGCTCAGAGGGTCCCACGCCCATGGAGCCTCACTCACTGCTAGAACAGCAGTCTGAGATTGAACTGCAAGGCGGCAGCAAGGCTGGGGGAGGGGCGTCCACCATTGCTGAGGCTTGAGTAGGTAAACAAAGCGGCTAGAAAGCTCGAACTGGGTGGAGCCCACCACAGCTCAAGGAGGCCTGCCTGCCTCTGTAGGCTCCACCTCTGGGGGCAGGGCACAGACAAACAAAAAGACAGCAGTAACCTCTGCAGACTTAAATGTCCCTATCTGACAGCTTTGAAGAGAGCAGTAGTTCTCCCAGCGCGCAGCTGGAGATCTGAGAACGGGCAGACTGCCTCCTCAAGTGGGTCCCTGACCCCCGAGTAGCCTAACTGGGAGACACCTCCCAGTAGGGGCCGACTGACACCTCATACAGCCAGGTGCCCTCTGAGACAAAGCTTCCAGAGGAAGGATCAGGCAGTCTGGAAGGATCAGGCAGTAACAGCTGCCATTCTGCAATATTTGCTGTTCTGCAGCCTCCGTTGGTGATACCCAGGCAAACAGGGTCTGGAGTGGACCTCCAGCAAACTCCAACAGACCTGCAGCTGAGGGTTCTGACTGTTAGAAGGAAAACTAACAAACAGAAAGAACATTCACAACAAAACCCCATCTGTAGGTCACCATCATCAAAGACCAAAAGGAGATAAAACCACAAAGATGGGGAGAAACCTGAGCAGAACAGCTGAAAATTCTAAAAATCAGAGCACCCCTTCTCCTCCAAAGGAATGCAGCTCCTCACCAGCAACGGAACAAAGCTGGACGGAGAATGACTTTGATGAGTTGAGAGAAGAAGGCTTCAGACGATAGGTAATAAGAAACTTCTCCGAGCTAAAGGAAGATGTTCGAACCCATCACAAAGAAGCTAAAAACCTTGAAAAAAGATTAGATGAATGACTAACTAGAATAAACAGCATAGAGAAGACCTTAAATGACCTGATGGAGCTGAAAACCATGGCACGGGAACTACGTGACATGTGCACAAGCTTCAGTAGCTGATTCGATCAACGGGAAGAAAGGGTATCGGTGATTGAAGATCAAATGAATGAAATGAAGCGAGAAATTTAGAGAAAAAAGAGTAAAAAGAAACAAACAAAGCCTTCAAGAAATATGGGACTGTGTGAAAAGACCAAATCTACATCTGACTGGTGTACCTGAAAGAGACGGAGAGAATGGAACCAAGTTGGAAAACACTCTGCAGGATATTATCCAGGAGAACTTCCCCAATCTAGCAAGGCAGGCCAACATTCAGATTCAGGAAATACAGAGAACGCCACAAAGATACTCCTTGAGAAGAGCAACTCCAAGACACATAATTGTCAGATTCACCAAAGTTGAAATGAAGGAAAAAATGTTAAGGGCAGCCAGAGAGAAAGGTCGGGTTACCCACAAAGGGAAGCCTATCAGACTAACTAACAGCGAATCTCTCGGCAGAAACTCTACAAGCCAGAAGAGAGTGGGGGCCAATATTCAACATTCTTAAAGAAAAGAATTTTCAACCCAGAATTTCATATCCAGCCAAACTAAGCTTCATAAGTGAAGGAGAAATAAAATCCTTTACAAGCAAATGCTGACAGATTTTGTCGCCACCAGGCCTGCCCTAAAAGAGCTCCTCAAGGAAGCACTAAACATGGAAAGGAACAACCGGTACCAGCCACTGCAAAATCATGCCAAAATGTAAAGACCATCGAGACTAGGAAGAAACTGCATCAACTAACGAGCAAAATAACCAGCTAACATCATAATGACAGGATCAAATTCACACATAACAATATTAACCTTAAATGTAAATGGAGTAAATGCTCCAATTAAAAGACACAGATTGGCAAATTGGATAAAGAGTCAAGATCCATCAGTGTGCTGTATTCAGGAAACCCATCTCACGTGCAGAGACACACATAGGCTCAAAATAAAGGAATGGAGGAAGATCTACCAACCAAGTGGAAAACAAAAAAAAGCAGGGGTTGCAATCCTAGTCTCTGATAAAACAGACTTTAAACCAACAAAGATCAAAAGAGACAAAGAAGGCCATTACATAATGGTAAAGGGATCAGTTCAACAAGAAGAGCTAACTATCGTAAATATATATACACCCAATACAGGAGCACCCAGATTCATAAAGCAAGTCCTTAGAGACCTACAAAGAGACTTAGACTCCCACACAATAATAATGGGAGGCTTTAACACCCCACTATCAACATTAGACATATCAACGAGACAGAAAGTTAACAAGGATGTCCAGGAATTGAACTCAGGTCTGCACCAAGCAGACCTAATAGATATCTACAGAACTCTCCACCCCAAATCAACAGAATATACATTATTCTCAGCACCACATTGCACTTATTCCAAAATTGACCACATAGTTGGAAGTAAAGCGCACTCCTCAGCAAATGTAAAAAAACAGAAATTATAACAAATTGTCTCTCAGACCACAGTGCAATCAAACTAGAACTTAGGATTAAGAAACTCACTCAAAACCACTCAACTACATGGAAACTGAACAACCTGCTCCTGAATAACTACTGGGTACATAATGAAATGAAGGCAGAAATAAAGATGTTCTTTGAAACCAATGAGAACAAAGACCCAACATACCAGAATCTCTGGGACACATTTAAAGCAATGTGTAGAAGGAAATTTATAGCACTAAATGCCCACTAGAGAAAGCAGGAAAGATCTAAAACTGACACCCTAACATCACAATTAAAAGAACTAGAAAAGCAAGGGTAAACATATTCAAAAGCTAGCAGAAGGCAAGAAATAACTAAGATCAGAGCAGAACTGAAGGAGATAGAGACAAAAAACCCTTCAAAAAAATCAATGAATCCAGGAGCTGGTTTTTTGAAAAGATCAACAAAATTGATAGACCGCTAGCAAGACTAATAAAGAAAAAAAGAGAAAAGAATCAAATAGACGCAATAAAAAATGATAAAGGGGATGTCACCACCGATCCTACAGAAATACAAACTACCATCAGAGAATACTAAAAACACCTCTACGCAAATAAACTAGAAAATCTAGAAGAAATGGATAAATTCCTGGACACATACACCCTCCCAAGACTAAACCAGGAAGAAGTTGAATCCCTGAATAGACCAATAACAGGCTCTGAAATTGAGGCAATAATTAATAGCCTACCAACCAAAAAAAGTCCAGGACCAGACGGATTCACAGCCAAATTCTACCAGAGGTACAAAGAGGAGCTGGTACCATTCCTTCTGAAACTATTCCCATCAATAGAAAAAGAGGGAATCCTCCCTAACTCATTTGATGAGGCCAGCATCATCCTGATACGAAAGCCTGGCAGAGACACAACAAAAAAAGAGAATTTTAGACCAATATCCCTGATGAACATTGATGCAAAAATCCTCAATAAAATACTGGCAAACCAAATCCAGCAGCACATCAAAAAGCTTATCCACCACGATCAAATGGGTTTCATCCCTGGGATGCAAGGCTGGTGCAACATACGCAAATCAATAAACATAATCCTCATATAAACAGAACTAAAGACAAAAACTACATGATTATCTCAACAGATGCAGAAAAGGCCTTCAACAAAATTGAACAGCGCTTCATGCTAAAAACTGTCAATAAATTAGGTATTGATGGGACGTATCTCAAAATAATAAGAGCTATTTATAACAAACCCACAGCCAATATCATAATGAATGGGCAAAAACTGGAAGCATTCCCTTTGAAAACTGGCACAAGACAGGGATGCCCTCTCTCACCACTCCTATTCAACATAGTGTTGGAAGTTCTGGCCAGGGCAATCAGGCAGGAGAAAGAAATAAAGGGTATTCAATTAGGAAAAGAGGAAGTCAAATTGTCCCTATTTGCAGATGACATGATTGTATATTTAGGAAACCCCATTGTCTCAGCCCAAAATCTCCTTAAGCTGATGAGCAACTTCAGCAAAGTCTCAGGATACAAAATCAATATGCAAAAATCACAAGCATTCCTGTACACCAATAACAGACAAACAGAGAGCCAAATCATGAGTGAACTCCCGTTCACAATTGCTTCAAAGAGAAGAAAATACCTAGGAATCTAACTTACAAGGGACGTGAAGGACCTCTTCAAGGAGAGCTACAAACTACTGCTCAACGAAATAAAAGAGGACACAAACAAATGGAAGAACATTCCATGCTCATGGATAGGAAGAATCAATATCGTGAAAATGGCCATACTGCCCAAGGTAATTTATAGATTCAATGCCATCCCCATCAAGCTACCAATGACTTTCTTCACAGAACTGGAAAAAACTACTTTAAAGTTCATATGGAAGCAAAAAAGAGCCCACATTGCCAAGACAATCCTAAGCCAAAAGAACAAAGCTGGAGGCATCACGCTACCTGACTTCAAACTATACTACAAGGCTACAGTAACCAAAACAGCATGATACTGGTACCAAAATAGAGATATAGATCAATGGAACAAAACAGAGCCCTCAGAAATAATACCACACATCTACAACCATCTGATCTTTGACAAACCTGACAAAAACAAGCAATGGGGAAAGGATTCCCTATTTAATAAATGGTGCTGGGAAAACTGGCTAGCCATATGTAGAAAGCTGAAACTGGATCCCTTCCTTACACCTTATACAAAAATTAATTCAAGATGGATTAAAGACTTAAATGTTAGACCTAAAACCATAAAAACCCTAGAAGAAAACCTAGGCAATACCATTCAGGACATAGGCATGGGCAAGGTGTTCATGACTAAAACACCAAAAGCAATAGCAACAAAAGCCAAAATTGACAAATGGGATCTAATTAAACTAAAGACCTTTTGCACAGCAAAAGAAACTACCATCAAAGTGAACAGGCAACCTACAGAATGGGAGAAAATTTTTACAGTCTACCCATCTGACAAAGGGCTGATATCCAGAATCTACAAAGAACTTAAACAAATTTACAAGAAAAAATCAAACAACCCCATCAAAAAGTGGGTGAAGGATATGAACAGACACTTCTCAAAAGAAGACATTTATGCAGCCAACAGACACATGAAAAAAAATGCTCATCATCACTGGCCATCAGAGAAATGCAAATCAAAACCACAATGAGATACCATCTCACACCAGTTAGAATGGCAATCATTAAAAAGTCAGGAAACAACAGGTGCTGGAGAGGATGTGGAGGAATAGGAACACTTTTACACTGTTGGTGGGACTCTAAACTAGTTCAACCATTGTGGAAGACAGTGTGGCGATTCCTCAAGGATCTAGCACTAGAAATACCATTTGACCCAGCCATCCCATTACTGGGTATATACCCAAAGGATTATAAATCATGCTGCTATAGACATGTGCACACATATGTTTATTGAGGCACTATTCACAATAGCAAAGACTTGGAACCATCCCAAATGTCCATCAGTGATAGACTGGATTAAGAAAATGTGGCACATATACACCGTGGAATACTATGCAGCAATAAAAAAGGGCGAGTTCATGTTCTTTGTTTGGACATGGATGAAGCTGTAAACCATCCTTCTGAGCAAACTATCGCAAGGACAGAAAACCAAACACCGCATATTCTCACTCATAGATGGAAATTGAACAATGAAAACACTTGGACACAGGGTGGGGAACATCACACACCAGGGCCTGTCATGGAGTTGGGGGAGTGGGGAAGGATAGCATTAGGAGATATACCTAATATATCTAATGTAAATGATGAGTTAATGGGTGCAGCACACCAACAGGGCACATGTATACATATGTAACAAACCTGCACGTTGTGCACATGTACCCTAGAACTTAAAGTATTTAAAAAAAGAATAATTTTTTTAAAATAAGACCACAGTATGAGTATTTTTATAACAGCTTTCTTGACTACTGTGTTCATACATTATTAATGTCTTTCCAGGGATTCAGCCTGGACAGGCAAGGACAAATACAGGGTGATGATAGGAAGGTTAACTAAAGGATAATGAGGCTGCTGGAAGAGGATGAGACTTAGAGCATGTGGAAATTTAGGGGCAGAGGATGTTTTCTAGTCCCTCTAGACTTTTACCCCAAGCCGCACAGAGGAGAGGGACTAGAATTTGAGTGGATGAGTGGAGATAACTGAGTCTTTGTGTCTGAGGATCTCCAACAAGATGGAATTTTGAGCAGAACAAGGAGTTTCTGCTCCTGCTCAGGGACTCCCAGTCCCTGGAGGGTGGCAAGAGGGTGGCATGACGGGACTGAACAAAACAAGGTGATGCTTCCACATTCACTTCTGCTCTCAGCATAGTCTATGACTTCCCTGCTAGGGGTGAGCAGGTACAAAAGTCAAGCAATCATGGTGGCCAGTTGCCTGAAATTACCATAATCAAAATCTGCTGGGACATGTAGGAGCCTGTGGGGGACCAGGGGAAGGACCTGCTCCACCCACCCTAAACCAAGATGTGTGTACATTAACCCCGGATTCCCACTTCATGCTGCTGTGACCCTTCTGAGTCACTTTCTTTCACTCTGTGTCTTCCTCCTACATGGCTTTCTGCCCAACTCCACTAGGCAGGCAGGATGTGCTCAACATAAAACCTCCTTTGATCTTTAGGGATGCTTTAGGCAAATACCTGTTAAGTGTTGGCTCAGTAGGCCTAGACCTTGTGCCTTCATAGCCTGGAGGCCATCTAGGGACTGGGCCCCCATCCCTTAGGCACAGAACCATCATTCAGAGGACAGACACATCCATGCTTCTTCCTATCTGGGCTTTCTGCATCTTTTCAGAAGGACACATTATGCTTAACGCTGGGGTCCTGTCCGAGGAAGAAAGTCCTGCCACCTCCTTCTTCTGATGATGGGATGATGGATAATCCTGGATCTCCTTAGGAACCACGGGCATCCCAACTGTCTCTCACAACATGTCATAAAGAAGTCATTTCACTTCTTGCCCTTTCTTCAGCTCTTGGCTCCTCTGCGGTAAGTTGGAAGCAGAATGCAAAGGTGCCACCCTCTGAGGAATATCAGGTGGCCAAAGCAGAGGTCCCTCCCATCTGCTCAGGGCAGCCTCTGTCTTCCTGCTTCCCAGTCCACTTCTCCCACCCAGATAGCCTCCCTGGTCCCTTTCCTCACTGAGCACTAGGAAGCCACCCCTGCCCTGTTTCTCCATCTCCAGCCCCATGCTCTTGCTCAGGCTCCATGCATTTAGAGCTTTCTCTGTGATCTCTCCTGCTAGTACAGTCTTCCAAGAGCACCGGCTGCACAGATAATCAGCAGCAGGCTTTGACCACCTTTCCCTGCCCAGCTACACTCTCACACTGCCACTAACTGCTTGGGCCCTAATAGTAACTTTCAGAATCTCTCTCCACACCCAGCTCTCTGGCTTTGGTTCTCCATACCGTTCCCCCTACCCATACCCATGGTCCCTTCCTAGCTCCTCACTCGTCCCTCTGGGTCTGTGCCCACACTCCCTTATATGTGGAGGAATTCTTTCTTCTTCTAATCCATTATCTCCTCCATCATTAACTCAACTCTACTTCTCCCTACCACCAGAAAAATGTCTGCTTTTAGTAAAATCCAGCTCCTTGACTTGGGTACTTGCCCCCAACTTCTTCACTTCCACACCACAACGTTCCAGAAATTCTCCCCTTGCTGTCTTGCTTATCCCTCTTGACTGGATCTTTTCTATCACCATCCAACCATTCAACAGACTAAATCTCCTGTCTTAAAAAAAAACTCCTTCTGGATCCCACTCTCCCCTCCTGCACCTCTATGAAACAAAAGTCCTTGAAAGAGTTGATTACACTTGCTGTCACCAACTGCTCTTCTTCCATTATCTCTTGAATCCACTCCAGTCACTTCGGTTCCTCCACCTGAGGCTATTCTTCTCAGGGTCATTAGTGATCTTTATATTGCTAAATCTAATGGTCAACTACAAGTCCTCATCTTAATTGACTGATTGGCAACTTATCATTCCATTGGTCACCTTCTCCTTAAAACACTTTCCTTTCTTGGCTTCCAGTATGACAGTCTTCTAGCTTTCCTCCTGTCTTGCTGGCTGCTGTGTCTCAGTCTTCTCTGCCTACTGGTTCTTCCTCCTCTTCTCAATCTTTTAACATTAAAGAGTCCCAGAGACCAGTCCTTAGATCTCTTTCTTTTACACTCACTCCCTTCATGGTCATATCTAGTCTCATGGTTTTATATCTATCTATCTAGCTAGCTAGCTATCTAATCTATCTATCTATCTATCTATCTATCTATCTATCTATCTATCTATCTATCTATCTATCTCTAGCTGTCTATCTGCCTGGAGTCTGGGCTGTTGCCTGAACGCCAGGCTCAAATGCCCAAATTGTCTAAACAACATACATTATCTAAGCAACATATATATCTCAAACAATACAAATGTGAACTCCTGACTCCCCTTCTCCCACCACCATCACCCAGTAACACCAAACCTACTCCAATGTCAGTATTTCCCACATCAATTAATGGCAACTTCATCCTGCCAGTTGTTCAGGGCAAAAACTTTGCTGCCATCCTTGACATTTTTTTCTCTAATTGTCCACATCCAATCTATCAGTAAATCCTATTGTCTCTACCTTCAAAATGAACCCAGCATCTAAATGCCTGTAATCTCCTCTGCTGCTATAATTACCGGAGGAACCTTACAACTAATCTCCCTGCTTCTACTCAAATCTATACCCTCAATGCTCTTATTTTTAGCGCTATGACCTAAGTGATCCTTTAAGACATAAGTCAGATCTAAGCAGACCCCCTAATAGCTCCCCAATTTACTCAAAGTAAGAGCCAGCTTCCTTGCTGGCTTTCTACCAGGCCTTATACCATGTGGCCCCTTACCACTGGAGTCATCCTCTACCATTTTCTCCCTTTATTCCTTTATTACTCTGCTTTAGGTTCACTGGCTTCCTTGTTCCTTCTGACAGGCTGGGCATCCTCCAACCTCCAGGCATCTGCATTAGCTATAATTTCTGACTGGAATGCTCGTCCTCATTTACCGACGTGGTTTACTCTCTTATCACCCTCAAGTCCTTGCTGAAATTTTAATTTCCTAGTGAGACCTTCCCTGAGCTCCTTATTTAAAACTGTACCCCGTTTGAAGTCTTCTCTAATCCCATTACCCTGATTTTTTTGCATATATCTGGTCACCTTCTATATACCATGTTTTTTATTTATACTTCTTTTCTCTTCCTCCCAGGCATGCTCCCAACGTAAGCTCCTTGAGAGAGCAGATTTTTTTTTCCTCTTATGTTCACTGCTGTATTCCCAGTGCCTATAGAAGTGCCTGGCATATAATAGGTGCTCAATATTTATTGAAGGAATGAAGAATGGGTGAATGAATGCCATTCATTCTCCAGCTTGGCAACCTCATTCTGATCCCTTAAACATTTTACTGTGGTTTTTTTTTTTTTTTAATTATTATACAGGAGTTTCTCCAGTGAGTCACTATTCTCTGACACGGCATGCTGTTGTTTGATGCCATGCCTCTGTTCATGTTGTACTCTCAGCCTGGGGAAGCCTCTCTACTCCCTACCTCCTTCCCAACTAATGCCTGCTCATCCTTTAGAACTCAACCTACGTATCATCACTTCTAGGAAACTTTCCATGAACATTCCCCAAAACTAGATTAAGTGCCCTCCTATGTACTTTCATCTTATTGCTTCTAATGACTTTTTATATGACTGTCTATCCCAGAGTTAGTGAGCTTTTTGAGACAAGGCTTGTGTATTGTTCACTGTTATCTCTGTAGTGCCTGGCATAGTGCCTGACACATAGCAAGTACTTGAATATTTGAATTGTCGAATGCAAGACTCAGCCCAAAGTTGTTTTTATTGTGACCCTTTTAGGGATCTCTTCATCAACTAGTCTTCATTCTAGGCAGCATTCTTTCCATGCAAATGAAAGGCAATGGAGGTTGGAACAAGCAACAGGACTAGAGCGGGCTCTCAGATAGGTTACCCTTAAAGATCTCAATAACAGCAGGGAAAAGACAGGGAGATTCTATCATCTGGTTTTGACATCTGTCATATTAGCTGTGTGCTTTTGATAAACATTCCTAAAGGAAGGAGCACCATGGCACTCTAAAGGACCTTCCCTCCAGGTTGTCAGCATATACTGTATAGAAGTCATCAGTGAATTTTGCCTGTGGGCCAAAAATGCATTAGATTCCTGGCCACTGCTTTTTATACTATCGCCATGTCCACATTCCTCCTCTGAGCCCAACACACCATGGGACAATAGAATTCAAGCCTGACCTTTACTTTCAATGCACCTAAAACAAGGGCCTTTCTTCTCTGTCAAGTCCCTTTATCCACATTCTAGGGTGGGGCTGGGAGGAGTCATGTGGAATGCTGACCCATCTGAAATAAAATGTGATTTAAGCTTCTATACCACATAAGAAGTACTTTTTAGGTCCTTTACTCTCTCTGTCTATCATATACCACATTGAAAATGAGGAGGCACAAACAGGTGGCTCTTTGCTTAAAGGTACAAAGTATATTTGGAGAATGCCCTGCTTCACCTGCATGTTAATGGAAATGGCAATGAAAGCCTTTTTCAGGGGGATGCAGAGGTTCAGGAACCTATGAACTCCTTTTTCTTGTAATGGGTATTCTTGCATAAACCAGTGCCTTCTGCTGAGGTGAGTTAGACCTGGGATAGATTTCCTGGTTGAGTGGCACAAGTCATTTGAGGACAGAGTTTGGAGCATTTGTAGGAGTGGCACAGGACCCAGGATTGGCTGGACTGAAGGGAGTGTTGCTAGAGCAGATTATTTAGGCACTGGGGGCATCACAGAAGATCAGGCCTTCCTCCTCAGTAGAAGGAGGCTGAGCCTCAGGGTCTTCTGTTGTCTTCTCTGTTGTAGCTCCCCACACATGATCTTTGGTGACAGTTGGACTCTTCTCAATGTTTTTTGTCCTGTCTTGGGTCACTGTCTCAACCTTAGAAAGGAGAATGGATTCCTCATGCCTTCGATCTTTCATTTCAGGGTTAATCCAGTGCAGAAACAGCTTCATCTTGTTATCCAAGCCAACTTCTGGAGCTTCTGGAAGGATGATGCTCTTGTGAGTATGGACTGCCCTTACCAGACCCTGCAACTCTTAGCCCTAGAAAGCGTGGCCCTGCACATTTTGCCCCTGCAAATTTTGCTCTGTAAAATATGGCCCTAAACTATTTGACCCTGAAAACTTTGGATCTGAAAAAATTTACCCCTTCAAATACTGTA
This sequence comes from Pongo pygmaeus, assembly GCF_028885625.2. Lineage (NCBI taxonomy): Eukaryota > Metazoa > Chordata > Mammalia > Primates > Hominidae > Pongo > Pongo pygmaeus. Next base: position 22,315,553 of record NC_072386.2, on the reverse strand, counting down.
CTTGCAAAATTTTGGCCCAGCAAGTAATGGCCCAGTAAGTTGGCCCTTTAAGCTCTGGGCACTCCAGGTTTGGCATTCTCAGAAATCCTGTTTGGATGAGGTTATTCAGCTTACTCTAACAGCTTTGCAAATTATTCTTATCTGGTCCTTTTGCCCCAAGTAATCCTGGAGGTTGCTCTTGGAACTCAAGGTTATGGAGAAGCTGGTGAAACAGCAATAGCCAGTACTGAGAGGATGGAAATGGGGCTCCACAGATCCAGAGAGATCCTTGCTAGTCCCTGCTCAAGGCAACCATCTTAGCTAAACTAAAGTTTTACCTAAGAAAGATCCTGGAGATATATTTGGCAAGTTGTGAGCTCTAGAGTTCTGCTTAGAAGTGCCCCTACTCGCCCCTGAACCTCGGCAGAAAGGGTGTTCTCTCTGGCTGGGGAGAGCTCCAGTGCTGTCCGGACACCCCCTTCTCTGTGATTTCCAGCTGCTTTGAATGTCATCAAATGTCACTGGGTCATCTGTTTTCTCTGCTGGGGTAGGGACTTGTCCTCACTTTTGCAAAGACCTGGTCTAAGGGGCTCAGGGCCCTCCAGGCTGGGTTGTTCACTCTAGCCTCCAGCTGAACACAAAGTACCTGGGCCTCTGTCATGCCTCCACTGGGTGTGAGATCCCAGAATCCCAGTAGGCATGGGGTACTGCTATGGAACTAGATCACTTGTAGCTCTGCTGCACTGTCTTTAGTTCAACTACAAGCTATTCTTTCAGTCCAGCCCATTCTGGATCTGGGGCACATGGGATGCCTGGTGGGATATGAAGTTTCTGGAGTAATGTTTTCCCTTGGTTTAGCAATCTTCAGACTCCTAAAGGATCCCCGCGTGGAGATATTCTTTGGGATGGTCAAAATTTGTTCCTTGGATTCCCTTGTTTTTATGGGACTTCCCAAATGTATCTCAAGGAATTTATTTTTCAGGTAGAAATTTAGTTTGGCCAAGATGGGTGCCTTGAGTGATTAGGGGCTGTAAGGATCTGTCTGCCTCTCTAGCGGTACCATCTCCATCAGCTTGTGTTTTAGTGCAGAACACTTGTACATTATCTACACAAGCCTCATTGGTGTTTTGAAAGCATGGCCCAGGACTTACACATTGCTGTTCAGATGAGATTGAGTCAGAGGCTCTGATGGGCTCAATCTGTGATTGTGGATTCGTGAGTGATTGCCTGGGCCACAGCCCTGGAAAGAGCCACATAATAGAGAGCAGGCAGCCCTGACAGAAGGGCCAAAACTTGTCTCAAGTTTCTCAGTGGCTTCCTGGGACAGGGTCTGGGCAGCTCAGGATCATCAGTAACAGCATCTGGAAAGGCCTGTTGCTGCTGATCAAGGCCTGTCAGTATTCAGAGTGTCCTTTCATGATCTGTATAGGGGCTGATATGTGTCACTTCCAGGTCCAGGTGTTTGCTTTTCAGAGGACAGGGGCACGAAGTTGCTTCCCAGGCCTTTGGAATACTGCAGAACCAGTGATTTGTAGTCCCAACAATGGCAGATGTGGGCAGGGACAATGCCCTAGCAGATCTTCCCATATTTGTAATCTGTGTGGCTCTGCAACATTACCTTGGCCTGAGGAAACAATTGCGGACTGGCCTTCCTGCCACAGTGGATCAGAGAAGGCCACTGTTCCCACTGGCTTCCGGTGCTCCATGCTGGGAAGACCCACATAGGTCAGGGCTGTCCTGCTCCAGGGCAGGGATTATTGGTCATCAGGTCACAGGATGAACTGGATAGACTGCTGGATCTTTTGGATCAGGTCCCAGCAATGGCAAATCAACCCTCTGTTTCAGTTGCTCCTGGAGGTGGAATCCTAGCCGCCTCTGGGCATGGTCTAGGAAAATGCTTCCTCCCTCTTGAGGACTGAAATGGACTTCCCCAATCAAAGAGGGTCCTGGATCTAGTGGGAAAGGCTGCAACATGTCTCAGGGCTTACATTGTATGATTTCCTGGATCTACAGAGATCTCTGGACAACAGCTGGCAAACTCCACTGAAGCTGGAGCTGCCTCTACAGCAGGTGCCACTCCAAGGCTTTCACTTAGCCTGAGTCAGATACAGGACATTGATCTGGATTTGTCAATGGTCGGATGGAGGATGGGGGGGGAAAGGTGGGGAAGGAGGGGAGATTTTAATTAGTACAGAGGTGAAGGAGAAATCATTGCAGAGAAAGGGCCAAAGGCTCCCCTGTTTTGGAGATTTCTAAAGGCAGACCAGGGATCTCTTTTTTTTTTTTTTTTTTTTTTTTTTTTTTTTTTTTCTTTTATTGTAATTATTATTATTATTATTATTATTATTATACTTTAGGTTTTATGGTACATGTGCCCAATGTGCAGTAAGTTACATATGTATACATGTGCCATGCTGGTGCACTGCACCCACCAACTCGTCATCTAGCATTAGGTATATCTCCCAATGTTATCCCTCCCCCCTCCCCCCAACCCACAACAGTCCCTGAAGTGTGATGTTCCCCTTCCTGTGTCCATGTGTTCTCATCAGACCAGGGATCTCTAAACGCAGACAGTAATGTGCAGAAAAGAGAAACCACTGTAAGGTAGCTACAGATGTGGCACACTGAGGCCTCAGTGCATCCCCCAGTCAGTGGACAGAGGCCACTTAGAAGCCGAAAGAGAGGAGAGGGTAGAGCTAGAGCCATGGGGTTTGGGATTTGTTCACAGTAATTTTTCCGCTCTGAGTCCATAGTGGATCCTTCAAAAACCCTGAAAGCTTAGGTGGACCAGCTAGCCTCCCATGAAACCCAGAGTCAAAGGGATGGAAGCTCATCTGTTCAGCAGAAGCCTTAGAGATGGCATTCAGAGTGAAAGAAATGGCTGTTTGTCTGTTTTCCATCCTTTGGAAAATTAGAAGTGGTGTGGTATAAGCTGCCACAGGAACTCCTCCACAGATCTTGGGAGCCCTCAATTGTGGGAATATGTGCAACAATATCCTTGTACTTGAAGATTCTTCAGGACTTTTTGGACATTGCAATAGCAGTTGAAAGGAATGTAGTAGGGTCATAGGGTGTTGTTTTAGGTTTGGGAGCTCTGGGTTCAGGGAAAGAAAGGGAATCTAGTATTCAAGGGCTGCTGACCTTGGTTCTCCAGGACAAATTTGGAGTTGTTTTTCTTCCTCTCCTGCTGGCTCAGAGGAATTCCAGGCTTCTCAAAGTTTGAAGACAGAGATCCCATGACCTGGGACACAGCTGGGACTTGAGATCTCTGTCCTCGCTGAAAGTGATCAGCCCAGGAATCTTGGATGCTGTCTGCACCAGCTGACTGGGCAGCTGACTGGGTTAAAGATTTCTGATCCATTAATTGTGACAGTGTTGGAGTTACAGATGCCAGTGAAAGCTCTTTGGATTTCGGGGAGCCCAGATCCTGACTATGCTCAAAAGACACACTAGACGTGGACAAAGCCTCTAGGCAAGAGGAGCCCTGTGATGGCCCCAGTGAAGTAAGGGAGATCTGGTTGTTCTCACCCGCCAGCAATTGCTTAATCTCCAGAGCCATAACGTTGCAGATTTGGCAGCAGGGGTCTGCACAAAGGATTCGCCGCACACTTCCTTCCTGAGGAAGCCAGCCCTGGCTGGGAAGAGAAACATGACAAACATTAATGATGGAGTGACATCTGCCTTCTCGGAAAGTGTGGACCAGGGTTGGCATTGTCCTTTCCCAGTCCTGAAAATCCTGGAGCCTACACTCTCTTGTTGTCTACCTCTCTGCTTTTCTTCCTAAGAAAATGCCATTTGGAGGCTGGACACAGTGGCTCACGCCTGTAATCCTAGCACTTTGGGAGGCTGAGGTGGATGGATCACCTGAGGTCAGGAGTTCGAGATCAGCCTGGCCAACATGGTGAAACCCCGTCTCTACTAAAAATACAAAAATTAGCCAGGCATGGTGGCGCATGCCTGTAGTCCCAGCTACTTGGGAGGCAGAGGTAGGAGAGTCGCTTGAACCTGGGAGACGGAGCTTTCAGTGAGCCGAGATTGCGCCGTTGTACTCCAGCCTGGGCAACAAGAGTGAAACTCTGTCTCAAAAAAAAAAAGAAAAAAGAAAAGAAAAAGAAAAAGCCATTTGGCAAGGTGGGCTAGGCTGACGGTCTAGAGCTTGTTGGGCAAGGCTTCAGACAACCCATGGGAGGGCGTGGCCCTCAGAGAAGGCTGGGAGCTGGGGTCAGTTCTCTGTTGACCTTGTTGAAAAGCTGAACTAGGAGAACGGAGCCAGGTGGTTAGCTGATGGGGCATCACCAGTTAGAACCCGGATCAGTCTCATTTGAGGCTAAGAAACCCAAAGCCTGGTATTTGGGCTTGAAGTTCATGTAGGACCTCTGCATTCTGAGAGCTATTTGGTATCCCTGCTGATATACTGAACATCTTTTGAGAATCAATCCTGTTCTCTAGAAATCTTAAGAAGAGGATAAGATGATAGGCTGCCATCTGAGGGCTGTCTCCCTAATGACAGAGCCAGAGGAGATAATGTCAGCAGAATCCAGTCAGACTCAGAGGAGAGAGAATAAAGGGAATAAGACAGGGATGACTTCTTTATGCAAAATCCATTCCTCTTGACTGGATAGCTTGTCTCGTGGCTGAATGCAACCCTGTGTAGAGTCTTTTATGAATTGTACACTAGTACAAGCCTGAATTCTAGAACTACTGTGATCCTAGCCCAAAGCAGAATTGGGTGACCCTTCCCTCCTGAGATGTCTGGCCCAGCCCCCCTGCCCTGGCAACTCTCTCAACTAGTGAACCAGCCTCCACTGTGTATGTCTCCCTCCCATCCATTATCCCTCTTCTCATCTCTACCCCAAGCCAAGCTGAGAAATGATCACAGACCAGACTAGCAGCTGGGAGACTGCAAAGAACAAGAGATTACCTTTTCATGAGAAACAGCAGCTTCCACAACTTCTCGGCTTCTTCCTGGGAAGTTCTCCTAGCTGAAGAAACAGAAGATAGTGAGTGTTATGTGGAACTGGAGAGGATTCAGGGACATCCTATAAGAAGCTGAAGGCCTTTTAATGAGAGGATACTGAAAACCCCAAGAGTCGGAACACTAAGTCACATCTGTGTACAACTTAACCATTTACGATGTGTTGTTCTGCACCTTGTCTCATTTGTCCTTCACCATCACACTGGGAGTGAGGAAGGATCATCACATGCCCATTTTATGGAGAACAAGACTGAGAGTTGAAGAGGCTTCCACAGGTTTGTAAAACTAGTAAATGACAGAGTTGAGGACTTCTGCCCTACTTCCTCATTCTTTATTCTCAGGAGGATAAGATAGAGAATTTTTTAATGTTCCTAGGCTCTGATTTTCCACCCAAGGAAGTCTTCCATGAGAAATTGTCCCTGGGGGGTACTAGAGTCTGCAGTGGTTAGAGCACCTGGCTGTTAGCACCAGGGGTCATAGAGGGTCAGGATCCATGGGAACCTCACCCCCAGCAGAAGCAAATTAGAGGAGAGACTGGGACTTTACCTCTTGATGTTCTATCTCCAGACTTTTGTTGGACTCTTCGGTGACACTTAAAGACAAAAACATTATCATGTAAAGCTGCTACACCATTTTTTCCCATATCTAAAATGAAACAAAACTCATAAACATTTCCCAGTCTTTTTCTGTGTTCCAATTTTATATACTCTTCTGTCTTTCCTTTCTGTATTCTTTTTCACCCCAAGAGTTTCCTTATTTGCTTATTTCTGACTCACTTTCTGGCTCTTCCATACTCCATGCCTCCCACCCCCATTCCTTTCATAAGTTCTGTGGGGACTTTAGGATGAGACGGGAGGAAAAGTGGAACAGATTAAAGGATGGATGGGTCCAGAAGTCAAATCAAATGGCCCTAAATAGCTGCCAACCAGAATAATCACCCAAATTGGGAGCTCTTCTGGTATCCAGTGAGGAAACCCCTTAAAAAAGCAAAGGCTAAGAGTAACAAGAGAAAGCTGGGGGTAAAATCTTGTTTGAGGCACATCAATTTAGCCATGGTCATAGTGTTTCCCTACCCGGCAACAGGTCCTGTTAGGTCCCAACCTTAATTTTTGGTGGCTTTTTTTCACTTGCCAAATAATTAATGCAATAATGCAGATGGATCCATAGGTGTATAAGGGATATCCAACATCCCACAAAACAAAGATAGGGCTCAACATGATCTAAACCTCACTAGCCATCCCTCTTCCTAGTCTTTCACTGTCTTGGAACCTAATACCTCCAGATTCTACACCTCGTCATTTCTGCCTCACAGAAGAGGGATCCAAACCACCAGACTGCATCACAAAGCCCTCCTGTTCCACAAGGCAGGGATAGCATCACAGACCTTTATCTGTTTTTAAAGAGGCTTACTATGGTGATTCAATGTTCAGATGAGGGTGTCTGGTGCTCTGTATGGCCTACAGAGCCCGGGGGAAAAGATGCCAAGGTCATAGGCAACATGTACCTTTTCATGTTCTCTCTGCTCTCTATACTCTTATGGCTCAGCTCTCTCCTTTACTACAATGGCCTGACACCTATCCCTAGATAACCGAGTCTCTATGCACACTACATGCCCTATAAGAGAGACAGTGGATAGATCAGAGGAACTCCATGAACTGCATCATCTGTACTGGGAAGATAACAACAACAATAACAAAAAAAAAAATAGAGGATAGGGCAGGCATCATATTGTTAAATCTTGGAAACCGATCTTTAATGTCACCAGCAATGATATATGGTCAGTATTGAGAGGTTCAGAAAGAGGGCAGTGTATGATGTGTCAAGGAAAGGACAAAGCTGATGTTCTTTTAAATAACTTTCTGAGAGTTAAAGAAGGACTCCTCCCAATCTGCGTGGTCCAGCCTGAGATGGGTGAGCAGAGATTGTAAGCACTACCTTTCATGGAGGCAAATGAATGAGGCTCACTTCTGGAGCTCTGTACAAGGCTTGATTTTCCAGAATTGCCTCTACAGATTTTATAGCATCTAGCCTATTCATGGAGATGAGTTATTGGCAAAACTTTCGATAAGGTTCACAAACTTGTGGCTCTTTGGTTGAATCCACCATGGTTGGAATGTTTGCCTGAAAGAGTGTTTTATGAAAATCTGAATTTGAATAACTTTAGGCAGAGCAGAATTTTCCCTCATTTAACCCCAGGATCTACCACTCCTTTGCCCACTGATTCTCACATTAATGTTAACTTCATGACCCCTATCAATATTATGGCATGTCCCCAACACCCTAGGATTTCTGAGTTTCCTTGAGAAGTTCTTGCCCTGATAGGAGTGGTTGGTCTTAGGCTCAAAATCTCTGAAAAAGGGCCAAGTGCGGCGGCTCACACCTGTAATCCCAGCACTTTGGGAAGCTGAGGCAGGTGGATCGCCTGAGGTCAGGAGTTCGAGACCAGCCTGGCCAACATGGTGAAACCCCATCTCTACTGAAAATACAAAAAATTAGCCAAGCGTAGTGCTGGGCGCCTGTAATCCCAGCTACTCAGGAGGCTGAAGCAGGAGAATCGCTTGAACCCAGGAGGCAGAAGTTGCAGTGAGCCGAGATCACACCACTGCACTCCAGCTTGGGTGACAGAATGAGACTCTGCCTCAAAAACAAACAAACAAAATCTCTGAAAAGGGTATTTGATCCTTCCTCCAGCATTCGTTCCTCCACTAGACAGGAATAGTGAGCACTCAATACGTGCTTAACCCTAAGTTGGGCAGTGTCGAGAGTACAAAGACATTTGGGTTGTATTGCCTACCTGCTTTCAAGATTCTTAAAAATCTAGTTTCAAAGACAAGGCATTCACAAGAAGCAAAAGCCAACCTTTTTCTGGGGAAGGGGCTGGAGAAGGGGGAAATAGAGAGTTATTGTTTAATGGGTACAGAAGTTTCTGTTTGGGGTGATGAATACAACCATCTTATTCATAAGTGAATGCCCTTAATGGCACTGAATTGTACACTTAAAAATAACTAAAATGGTAAATTTTATGTTAAGCATATCTTACCATAACTTAAAAACAACCAAAAAATTCATTAGCACAAGGGTTTCTTTTTGAACTAGCTATAAGGAAAAATATTCTAAAAATGATTTGACAAACAAATGGATTAGTGAACATTTTTCTCTTTTAATTTTTTTATTTCCATAGGTTATTAGGGAACAGGTGGTGTTTGGTTACATGAGTAAGTTCTTTAGTGGTGATTTGTGAGGTTTTGGTGCACCCATCACCCGAGCAGTATACACTGCACCCTATTTGTAGTCTTCTATCCCTCGCTTCCTCCCACTCCTCCCCCCAAAGTCCCCAACTGTATCATTCTTATGCCTTTGCATCCTCATAGCTTAGCTCCAACATATCAGTGAGAACATATGATGTTTGGTTTTCCATTCCTGAGTTACTTTGCTTAAAATAATAGTCTCCAATCTCATCCAGGTCACTGCAAATGCTGTTAATTCATTCCTTTTTATGGCTGAGTAGTATTCCATCATATATATATATATATATATATATATATATATATACACACGTATATATACACATATATATATACGTATATATACACATATATATACGTATATATACACACATATATATACGTATATATATATATATACGTATATATATATATACACACATATATATATACACACACACACATATATATATACCACAGTTTCTTTACCCACTCATTGACTGATGGACATTTGGGCTGGTTCTACGTTTTTGCAATTGCAAATTGTGCTGCTATAAACATGCATGTGCAAGTATCTTTTTCGAATAATGGCTTCCTTTCCTCCAAGTAGATACCCAGTAGTGGGATTGCTGGATCAAATGGTAGTTCTACTTTTAGTTCTTTAAGGAATCTTCACACTGTTTTCCATAGTGGTTGTACTAGTTTGCATTCCCACCAGCAGTGTAAAAGTGTTCCCTGATTGCCACATCCATGCCAACATCTACTGTTTTTTTATTTTTTGATTATGGCCATTCTTGCAGGAGTAAGGCGGTATCACATTGCGGTTTTGATTTGCATTAGTGAATGTTTTTCTCAAATGTCCTTCTTATACCTACAAAAGGAAACTAGATCTTCATATTAAGGATAATTTAAGAAGAGTCCTACCTGAAAATGGGATGAATTTGAGCTATTTCAACATCTGCCCTGAACTTGCAAATTCCATAATACAGGAATGAGAAGACTTTTTCAACCAAAGAGCACTGAATGAAAGGTTAACAAAAATCAGTTAAAAGGCAGCTTGAGTCAGCTTTTTAGTAGTAGGTCATCAACATACCTGCAAAGTAGCCTGGATCCTTCATTACTTTCATTACTCCTACTTAACCAGCTGTTGCCACCCTCTATGCAGCTGTAACAGTTTTATCACCCATTAGCCTGACATCTTGCACCCAGCAGAATCACCACATCTGCAAGTCCTGCACCTGCTCCTGCCAGTGCACTACTTACCTCACAGATAACCCACAGCCTCTGCCCTCCCACCAAGCCATTAAAACCATCTACTGAAAACTCCACTCCAGCAATTCGCCTGGCCCTTGCTCCTCTGCCTTAGAGCTGAAGAATTAGAGCCAAGGGCTGAGCCAAAAATGGTCTCATGTCTTTTTGCAGATTAGGCCTTTAGCATAGGTTTATTTACTGGTTTGGGGCTCATCGACAAGGGTGCTTGTGTGGACAGGACAGTGGGATCAGTGTCTTCCTAAACAAGAGCGCATTCATGTAATGATCACAGCTAAGCCTGGCATTTCTCACGATGTGGGCATGGATCATCACATTTGCCCTTACTGCCTCGTGGTTGAGAGCGAACAGCAAACAAGGAAGATGAAGTACACGAAAAGCCTCTGTGGACGCTGGAGGGCTGCACAACTATCAAGGATTCTTCTTCATTTGTTTCTAGAAAACTTGCTTTAAGCCAGACCCTGCTTTCATTATAATGCTGCAGAGCCACGGTGATTGCAACAGAATTTCTTCAAGGAACTGTTCATGGCTACCAATTCATACGTACCCATGAGTCCTGTCGCCTTGTAAACAAAAATGTGACTGACATGCCACTGATGTGAGATTGTCCCTCCACACAAGCCTTATGAAAGAGCTTCGCTGTGTCTCATACTCAGAAAATACTAGTGAACATCTCAAATATACCAAGGTGCCGGGGACAGCGACTCAGCAGCAACACTTTTATAGATGAGCACCTTTGTTAATGCCCAAGAGCTAGAATTTCCAGGGAGTTGGGCAGGAAGCCCCAGAGTAGTGTCAGGCAGCAAAACCACCAGAGCTCACGCAGCAGATTACTACCCAATGCGGGATTGTGGGGAGTAACGGTAGATGGCAGCCAGAGACACTAGAGGGCAGCACATGCCCACCCAATACGCCTAGTCCTGTGACATCTCCACCCTGACAGGAGCTTTCAAAGGTTATCTTCTCCAGTGGTCTCTCAATACCAGCCTTTACATCAGAATCACTCGGGAGCTTGTTAAAAATATAGATTTCCTGGTTTCACTCCAGACTAATGAATCGGAATCTCTAGATGCAGAGTCCAGCAATCTCTATATTAAATAAGTATCATGATATTGATTCTTCCTACCCATGAGCATGGAATGTTCTTCCATTTGTTTGTATCCTCTTTTATTTCCTTGAGCAGTGGTTTGTAGTTCTCCTTGAAGAGGTCTTTCACATCCCTAGTAAGTTGGATTCCTAGGTATTTTATTCTCTTTGAAGCAATTGTGAATGGGAGTTCACTCATGATTTGGCTCTCTGTTTGTCTGTTATTGATGTATAAGAATGCTTGTGATTTTTGCACATTGATTTTGTATCCTGAGACTTTGCTGAAGTTGCTTATCAGCTTAAGGAGATTTTGGGCTGAGACAATGGGGTTTTCTAGATATACTATCATGTCATCTGCAAACAGGGACAATTTGACTTCCTCTTTTCCTAATTGAATACCCTTGATTTCCTTCTCCTGCCTAATTGCCCTGGCCAGAACTTCCAACACTATGTTGAATAGAAGTGGTGAGAGAGGGCATCCCTGTCTTGTGCCAGTTTTCAAAGGGAATGCTATGTTTATTGCGGCACTATTCACAATAGCAAAGACTTGGAACCAACCCAAATGTCCAACAATGATAGACTGGATTAAGAAAATGTGTCACATATACACCATGGAATACTATGCAGCCATAAAAAATGATGAGTTCATGTCCTTTGTAGGGACATGGATGAAATTGGAAATCATCATTCTCAGTAAACTATCGCAAGAACAAAAAACCAAACACCGCATATTCTCACTCATAGGTGGGAATTGAACAATGAGAACACATGGACACAGGAAGGGGAACATCACACTTCGGGGACTGTTGTGGGGTGGGGGGAGGGGGGAGGGATAGCATTGGGAGATATACCTAATGCTAGATGACGAGTTGGTGGGTGCAGCGCACCAGCATGGCACATGTATACATATGTAACTTACCTGCACATTGTGCACATGTACCATAAAACCCAAAGTATAATAATAATAAATAATAAATAATAAATAAAAATAAATAAATAAATAAATAAGTATCAAAAATAACCCTTAAGCAAGAAGGCACTCAGTATGGGTTTGTATTTGAGACTCTGATGAAACTATGTCCCTCCCCTCACACTCAAAATTTGATTGAATTTCAGAGGCATTGACTCCACTTATGGACACTGTGGGGAACTCAGGAAGCCTGGTTAAGAAATTTGCATACAATTTATGCCAAGCGAAACACCATCACTCTGAGGTGGAAGCCTCAGCATGGCCAGGGTCCTTCATGTTTTAAAAAGTCATAGGAACTTTGGGAAAAAAGAGAGAAGACCAATGACCAATATTGAGAATGAGAGAGGTGACTCACCAAAATTCCAGAGATATTTAAAGGACAATCAGTTAATGTGAAGGCCAAGCACAGTGGCTCATGCCTGTAACCCCAGCACTTTGGGAGGCTGAGGTGGGTGGATCACTTGAGCTCAAGAGTTCGAGACCAGCCTGGGCAACATGGCAAAACTCCATCTCTACAAAAACTACAAAAGTTAGCTGGGCATGGTGATGTGCACCTGTAGTCTCAGCTACTCAGGAGGCTGAGGTAGGAGGATTGCTTGAGCCTGGGAGGTGGAGGTTGCAGTGAGCTGAGATATCACCACTGCACTCCAGCCTAGGTGACAGAGTAAGACCATGTCTCAATAACAATAATAATGTGAAAATTTTAATGTCTGTAAATGGACAATTTAGATGAAATGGACTGCTATGGTTTGAATGTGTTCCTTCCAAGCTTTATGTGTTGGGAACTTAATCCCCAATGTGACAGTTTTGGGAGGTGGGGCCTTTTGGGAGGTGTTTTAGGTCAGGAGAACAGAGTGGATTAATGCCACTAAAAAAACGGTTTGCAGGAGTGGGTTCTCTCTCTTCTGCTTTTCTGCCCTTCTTCCACGTGAGGACACAGCAAGGAAGCCCTCATCAAATGCTGGTACCTTCCCACCCTTCAGAACTGTGAGAGAATAAATTCTCTCTTTATAAATTACCACTCTGTGGTATTCTGTAATAACAGCACAAAATGGACTAAGACTGGACAAATTATTTGAAAGACACAAACTATCAAAACTTAAGAAGAAATAGATATCCTGAATGGCCTTATATCCATTTAAAGAAATTGCATTTGTAGTTTAAATCTTGTCTCAAAAAAATTCTTGTCAAGAAAACTCTTATTTCTTTATGACCATATTTCTTCACTAGTGAATTCTAACAAATATTTGAGGAAGAAAGAATACCAATTCCACATAAATTCTTTCAAAAATTTAAAGAGAAGAGAATACTTCTCAATTCATTGTTTGAAGCCAGAATTGCCTTGATACCAAATCCAAAGACATTACAAGAATAGAAAACTAGAGACCAACATTCTTCATGAACATGAATGCAAAATTTCTTAACATTTTAGCAGATCAAATTCAGCAACATATAATTGGTAGGAAATACAGAGGGCAAACAAACATGATAGACCACAGGGATGCAATCGGCAGAATCAGGACTATGGACAAAGGATCTAGTTTCTTCCATAAAAAAATTATAAGGAGAAAAGTTAAAGCAATGGAGCAGAATCTATGTATTAAAAGAGCATTAAGAGACATTTCAACTACTTGAAGTTTGTGGGCTGTATTTGTATTCTGATTCCAACAAACAAATTATAGAAAATAAAAACAGGGGGTCGGGCATGGTGACTGGCCAGGGGTGGTGGCTCATGCCTGTAATCCCAGCACTTTGGGAGGCCGAGGCAGGTAGATCATCTGATGTCAGGAGTTCGAGAAAATAAAAATAAATTTATAAGCCAATCAAGGGAATTTAAGCACTGATTGGGTATTTGATTATATGAAGAAACTATTATGAACTTTCTAGGTTTAATAATGGTAGCTCTGTCATTTTAAAAGCTTGTATATGTTTAGATGCATACTAAAATATTTAATGGTATAAATTTCTGATATCTGGAATTTACTTCAAAACGAGGAGGTAACTAGTGTGGGGGTAAAGAAGAAACAAGATTGTTAAAAAATATTAATTTGAAGTTGGGTGACAGGTACATGGAGGTATGTTATTTGAAATTTTCCTTAGTAAAAAGATAATTAAAAACAGAATCTTCCAAAAATGTTTTAAAATACCTTACTAATAAAGTAAAAACTCAGAAGACAGTCATGCGTAAATAAATAAACATGTAGAAATGCTTTTGATTTAATAATATACACATGAAGATCTTATAATCAAAATGATTAAATTTTATTTATACCTCGAAAATATGTTACTATGATTGTAAAAATGAATTTATATTCTTATTCTTATATAAAAGTATTATCCTATTAAATATTACTGATAGTTACTACTCAACCAAACAAAATAATTACATTTCCATCTGCCTCAATAATGCATCTAAAAGAAACTCCTATAAAAATTAAATTTTAGACTGGTCGTGATGGTTCATGCCTGTAATCTCAACACTTTGGGAGGATGAGGCAGGAGGATGACTTGAGCCCAGGAGTTCAAGACCAGCCTGGGCAACATAATGGGAACCCATCTCTACAAAAAATTATAAAATTAGCCAGACATGGTGGCATGCATCTGTAGTCCCAGCTACGCAACTCAGGAGGCTGAGGTGGGAAGATCTTTTGAACCTGGGAGGTCAAGGCTACAGTGAACCATGATCACACCGTTGCACTCCAGCTTGGGCAACAGAGTAAGACCCTGTCTCAAAAAAATAAAAATAAATAAATGAAATGAAATTTTAGTCACGATTTCAAAAATGTTTTCAGTAGCTGCGTCTTTTTCACCATTTAAAATGTTTCTAAATGTTCTGAAATTTTATTCCTATCTATGACAGATTTCAATTAAGAAAAAGAAAAGAGCTTTCTTGGGGAGGGGAGGTGGTTAATAGGGTGTCAGCAACTCTCTGTGGATAATATTATGAAAAGTCCTCATATAATAGGTGAGTTTGGCCATCTCTGGCGATGAGCTAACCTAGACAATGAACTATAAATAAAGGTCAAATAATTCAGGAACACAAGGAAGAAAGGGGAATTAACCCTGACTGAGCACCATTACCCAGTGCCAGGCCTGTTATACGCATCACCTCATTCATTGCTTACCACCAGCCAGACCCAGGTATTGCTATCCCACGTTATACAAGAGGAAACTGAATCACCAAGAAGTAAAATAACTAGCCCATCACAGCAACTTAGAGATAGATGAAAATGTTGATTCTAAACTCCACTAAGGTCCTTGCGACCTCCATTTCATTCAAGTTAAGAGGGATATAAATACTCAGAATAATTATAAATAAGCTGTTTGAAATTGCAGACTATTCACATATCCAGTAGTTTTTTAAAAGAAGGACAGTAATAAAAGAAATTTTAAGACAGGAGCCCGGGCGGCCAAGGCAGGAGGACACTTGAGGCTAGGAGTTCAAAACCAACCTGGGCAACACAGCAAGACCCCATCTCTACAAAAAATAAAAAATTAGCTGGGCATGGTGGCATGCTCCTGTAGCCCTAGCTACTCAGGAGGCTGAGGCAGGAGAATCACTTGAGCCCAAGAGGTTGAAGCTGCAGCGAGCTGTGATTGTGCCACTGCGTTCCACCCCAAGCTACAGAGCTAAACCCTATTTCAAAAATAAAATGAAATGAAATAAAGTAAATTTTTTAAAAACAGGAACCAAAGAGCAAGGCTGGATCCAAAGGTCTCCAGTATCATCCTGGTACACACCTAGTTCTTCTCATCAGGTGTGTCCCCCAACTGCAGGAAGGGCATTAGGCTGTCACAGCCCAGTGACACTAGCACCTGAGATTGTTCCACTCACAACCCTTTTGGCAGTATGGCCATTTTCACAATATTGATTCTACCCATCCATGAGATTGATGTGTTTCCATTTGTTTGTGTCATCTATGATTTCTTTCAGCAGTGTTCTGTAGTTTTCCTTGCAGAAGACTTTTGACTCCTTGGTTAGGTATATTCCTAAGTATTTTATTTTTATTTTTTTGCAGCCCTTGTAAGAGAGGTTGAGTTCTTGATTTGATTCTCTGCTTGGTCACTGTTGGTGCGTAGAAGAGTTACTGATTTGTGTACATTAATCTTGTATCTGGAAACTTTGCTGAATTCTTTTATCAATTCTAGGAGCTTTCTGGAGGAGGCTTTAGGGTTTTTAGGGTAGACGATCATATCGTCAGCAAACAGTGAAGGGTTTTCAAGGTAGACGATCATGTTGTCAGCAAACAGTGACAGTTTCACTTCCTCTTTACCGATTTGGATGCCCTTTATTTCTTTCTCTTGTTTGATTGCTCTGGCTAGGACTTCCAGTACTACGTTGAAGAGGAGTGGTGAGAGTGGGCATCCTTTTCTTATTCCCCTTCTCAGAGGGAATACTTTCAACCTTTTCCCATTCAGTATTATTTTGGCTGTGGGTTTGTCATGGATGGCTTTTATTACATTAAGGTATGTGCCTTGTATGCTGATTTTGCTTAGAGTTTTAATCATAAAGGGATGCTGGATTTTGTTGAATGCTTTTTCTGCATCTATTGAGATGATCATGTGACTTTTGTTTTTAATTCTGTTTATGTGATATATCACATTTATTGACTTGCATATGTTAAACCATCCCTGCATCCCTGGTATGAAACCGACTTGAGCATGGTGGATTATCTTTTTGATATGTTGTTGGATTTGGTTAGCTAGTATTTTGTTAAGGATTTTAGTGTCTATACTCATCAAGGATATTGGTCTGTAGTTTTCTTTTTTGGTTATGTCCTTTCCTGGTTTTGGTCTTAGAGTAATGCCAGCTTCATAGAATGAATTAGGGAGGGTTCCTTCTTTCTCTGTCTTGTGGAATAGTGTCAAAAGGACCGGTACGAATTCTTCTTTGAATGTTTGGTAGAATTCTGCTGTGAATCCGTCTGGTCTTGGACTTTTTTTTGTTGGTAATTTTTAAATTACCATGTCAATCTCACTGCTTGTTAGTGGCCTGTTCAGGGTATCTAATTCTTCCTGATTTAAGCTAGGAGGGTTGTATTTTTTCCAGGAATTTATTCATGTCTTCTAGGTTTTCTAGTTTATGCACTCACAGCACTGACTGGATTACAAATTCATCAGACACTTCTGAGTAGCCTAGAACTTGCAATGTAAATAGACCTAGAAGGAGAGAATGCCCTGACCAGCAGGTGGGAGTAGGCCAGGTTCGTTGGAGTTACATTTATCACTATAAATTAGTAAATTAGCATTCCGATTTATGCTTCAGTCTCTTTTTAGTTTAGTTACAGTGGATCCATCCCAAAGAAACCACTTGGTTCAGAGAACCTTGACAAAATGGAACCTTTCTGCCTATAAAGCTGAAAGCTGGCTCCTGGTTCTCTCTGATTCCCCTCGTTAGTCTCCACCGTCCTGAACAGCTGCAGAGGCAGGGAGGGCAATCCTAAACACCAGACTACTGGCATGACCACAACCTGATCTCCTACCAGAGGAGACCAAGCACCCCCATTTCTCATCTAAGCCGCCTTCCTCTCTTGTGCTTTAGTTTTCTCCCTGTTAGCTAAAAGTGGTGTTCATTAAAACCTATTTGTTGAATAAAACACTGTAGGGGATATAAAAGTATGTAGAAGTGAATTCTGATAACTTAAAAGTTACAGCATAGTGGGAAATAATAGGTATCTATACAATAATACGGTATCTGAGAGTATGTGGTATATAATCTCCTTATAAATATTATATAAAGTTGCTATATAAATCTCCTGTAAAGGGGAGATTATTTTTGGCTGAAGTGATCTGGGAAAGCTTCATGTAGAAGATGGCATTCAAGCTGGTGCTTGAAGCTGAGAGAGGATTTTAATATGTGGAGTTGGAAGAGGGAGTGATCCAAAATGCAGGAATCAACATGCATAAACTGCTGGTGTCTCTGTGTAATGATAACATGCAGAAATAACAGAAGGATTCCTGAAATATTTATTTAACTCTGAGTGCATATTATTTTGTATATATTTGATCTTAATTAACTGAGTTTTAGATTTTATTTTGTCTTCGTGTGGAAACTGGGGTTGTGGATATCTCCTCATGGGAATGTTTTTCTGTGTCACGTGGACATGAACTGTGGAGATGGGTCTTCAGAACCTGACCATATGTGTTTCTAGGTATAAACGTCTGTGTGGGTGCATTTCTCTACACAGATTTTTTGGTCTTTGTGGGTGTGTGCACATGTAGTCCTGAGGGTTGAGAAGGAAAGAGAGGAAGGATTAGAGGGGAGAAACAGGGAGGGGGGGAAAGGAAGTGAGAAGTTGTTGAGGGTGTTGGGGCTGTTAGTGGAAAAAAATAGACTCTGTAAAATATTTTAAAGAGGTTTATTCTGAGCCAATATGAGTGACCATGGCCTGGGTAACACAGTCTCAAGAGGTCCTGAGAAAGTGTGCCTGCCTCAGTTGGATTACAATTTGGTTTTATACATTTTAGGGAGGCAGAAGTTACAGGCAAGGTCATAAATCAGTACATGAAGGTTATACATTGGTTCAGCCCAAAAAGGCAGGATGTCTTGAAGCAGATCTTACAGGTTATACATGGATTGAGAGATTCTTTAATTTACAAGTGGTTAAAGGAGTAAAGTTTTGTCTAAAAATTTGGAGTCAGCAGAAAGGAATCTTAAAGAATCTTAAGTTTCATTGTGCTTTGACATGGTGCTTCCTTCCTGATGCTTTGACATGGTGAGGCCTTAAAAGCTGCCTCAGAATCCAGGTGAATCACTTGAACCCAGAAGGCAGAGTTTGCAGTGAGCCGAGATCACACCACTGCACTCTAGCCTGGGCAACAGAGTGAGACTCCATCTCAAAAAAAAAAAAAGCTGCCTCGGAATCAAGATCCCTAACCCTAACCCCTAACTTTGTTTTATTCCCCACACTCAAAGTGCAGGGAGGGACTCTCTTGGAATTCCCTTATCTAAACAAGTAACTTTGTTTCCAAAAGAAATGCAATGCAGTTGTCTAAAATCCCCTCCATAAGGGATTCAAATAACCAGGAAAGATCAACCACTGGAGAAGAGAAGAAATTAGGTGTCATCACCACACCCAGACACACTATTTTTAAAGGGAAGACTCTTGCTCTGTTGTCCAGGCTAGAGTGCAGTGGTGTGATTATAGCTCACTGTAGGTGAGCACCACCCCACCCCTCTAATTTTTATTTTATTTTCATAGGGACAGGTTGTCTACTATATTGCCCAGGCTGGTCCCAAACTCCTGGCCTCAAGGGATCCTCCCTCCTTGGCCTCCCAAAGGGCTAGGACTACAGGTGTGAGCCACCTTGCTGACCCAGATTTTTCATCTGTTCTTCTGATGGTAGCCCCAAGAGATCACCCGGGGAGCTTTATCTGTGTAGGACAACCTTTGTTCCCGTGTAGCTCTACCTCTCACCTTCCCTTAACGTAGGCCTCCCAACTCCTGGGTCCATTCATTCTCCCTGATGACTTACTGCCCCTCAAAGGAATTGTTGACATTCCTTATCTCCTACTGTCCATGAAAAATGATATGTAAATTTCTGTACCACACTGGGTTATTCAGTAATAATCACTCTATTAATAATCCCCTCCCTCATGCACATTAATAGACTTATATGCCTTTTCACCTATTAATCTGCTTTTTGTCGGTTGATTTTCATAGACCCTTCTAAAGGTGAAGGGACGTTTCCCCTTTGCCACCTAGAAGGGGAACCTCTGCTCTGAAGACGAAGTGTGGTTTCATATAGTTAGTATTTTACATAATTGATAATTGATTGTCCCATAGATCACAGATACTCCTTTCCTATAATACGACATTTATTGGTAAAAGGCTAGTGCTTCAAAATGCCATCTTTTCTTTCATCCATTGCACTCTATCTCTTTTCATTGGTCCAGTCTTTCATCCAATTTAATCCTCTTTTTGGATTGTCTTTGTTTAGTTTTTTTCCCCTTTTTCTTATCCTTCCAGTTTGATTTCTTTCTTCACTGTAGTTTTGGGGTTTTTTTTTGTTTTTTTGTTTTTGTTTTGTTGCTTTGTTTTGTTTTGTTTCCCCCAAGATGGAGTCTTGCTCTGTCACCCAGGCTGAAGTGCAGTGGCATGATCTCGGCTCACTGCAACCTCCACCTCCCGGGTTCAAGCAATTCTCCTGCCTCAGCCTCCCGAGTAGCTGGGATTACAGGTGCCCGCCACCACACCTGGCTAATTTTTGTATTTTTAGTAGAGATGGGGCTTCATCGTGTTGGTCAGGCTGGTCTTGAACTCCCAACCTCGTGATCTGCCTGCCTCAGCCTCCCAAAGTGCTGGGATTATAGGCGTGAGCTGCCACGCCCAGCCTCTTTCCAGTAGTTTTCACCTGCTGTAAGTTTTCTCTTCTAGCTTATGGAACTAATACCATACCCCAGAAACAAATGTTTTGTAATTGAGGGAGGGGCACTTCTTGTTGTAAGGATATTTTAGGCTCCATTTAAGGCTTTTGTCTTCACTGCCACTGCCATAGACAATTCATTGATCCCTCAAATTTAAATTGGGTACCTTTGTTTATGTGAAAGGCATTGTTCTAGTCAAGACAGAAACAGAAAAAAAAATCCCTCAGGGAGCTTTCATTGTAGTGGAAGTAGAGAGAAAGCAAACAAATAGGAAAATATGTAGTATGTTAGGTGGTGATAAGTGCAATGGAGAAAAATAAAGAAGAGACCAAGTCAAGAGTATAAACAAGATTTGTCATTTTAAATAGGTGGCAAGGGGAGGTCTGAGAAGATGATATTGGAGCAAAGACCAGTAGGAGATGAGGGAGCAACTCATGCATGTCTCTGGGAAAAGGGAACAGGAAACATCTATAGGGAGAAGACAGGTAAAGATCCAATAAGACAGTCCCTCAAGCCAGTACAAAAGGGGTTGAGGACTTCAGAAAGCCTCCATAGTATGGTGTCCTTTGGACAGACTTTGTCTCGGGTCACCACTTCAAATCCTTATAAGGACTTCTTTCTCAATCTTATTTTATCTTACCTCATCCTTTTTTTTTCTTTTTTTTTTTCTTTTTTTGAGACAGAGTCTCGCATCGTTGCCTGGGCTGGAGTGCAGTGGCCCGATCTTGGCTCACTCCAACCTCCACCTCCCAGATTCAAGCAATTCTCCTGCCTCAGCCTCCCGAGTAGCTGGGATTACAGGCGCCTGCCACCGCGCCCGGCTAATTTTTTGTATTTTTAGTAGAGATGGGGTTTCACCATGTTGGTCAGGCTGGTCTCAAACTCCTAACCTTGTGGTCCACCTGCCTCAGCCTCCCAAAGCGCTGGGATTACAGGTGAGCCACCACGCCTGGCCCCCTTTTTTTCTTTTTTAAGAGATGGGGTCTCACTATGTTGACTAGGCTGGCCTCGAACTACCAGCCTCAAGCTTCCTAAACAGCTGGGACTGCAAGAGCACACCACTATACCTGGCTCTTCCCTTATCTTATCTTTGTGTCTTTGGGGACTAATTTGTTTAGTTTTGTCTGCCCAACTTGGGAGGTTTAGCTAGCCTGTCATCAGTGGCAGCCTGGCCTTTGGCCAAGCGCTGGACAAGCACCATCCTATGGACCATTGACATTTCACGTGTTCTGCCTCATCCCAAACTGAGCCTCATCTAGGTCAAATGCTCAATTCCTGTATGGTTTATCACTATCACATTAACTTGTATGCTTCTCTGTCTGTCATAATTTTACCAGGGACAGTTTGCAATTGCAGCAAACACTTAAGTGAACTATTTATAGAGACTACTTTGTTCCTTTGAGAGGTACCTTAGAACATAAAGAGAAGAAATCCTTTCTTTTTTTTTTTGAGACGGAGTCCCGCTCTGTCGCCCAGGCTGGAGTGCAGTGGCGCGATCTCGGCTCACTGCAAGCTCCGCCTCCCGGGTTCACGCCATTCTCCTGCCTCAGCCTCCCGAGTAGCTGGGACTACAGGCACCCACCACCATGCCTGGCTAATTTTTTCAATTTTTTGATAGAGACGGGGTTTCACCGTGTTAGCTAGGATGGTCTGGATCTCATCTCCTGACCTCGTGATCTGCCCGCCTCAGCCTCCCAAAGTGCTGGGATTACAGGAGTGAGCCACCGCGCCCAGCCGAAGAAATCCTTTTAAGGAGGTTTTTCATCTTGCCTGATTAAGATGGAGTGATTGTTTTGTTTCGTGTAGAAGACACCCCTCCTTCATTTCTGTGCTTCAGGAGTTAATAAATGCTGGCTTTTAAATTGTACCACTTATAAAATTGTGGAAGGTCACAGCTACTGTTTCAACCAGCTGTAATAACTCTCTGTTGTATGTCTATATGTGAAAATGGGTTTTCCTGCATCTAAGCTTTCTCTCCTCTCCTTGAAGGAATATAATTAGCCTTCTACAGTATTCATATTTGTCTGAAGCCAGTTTTGCCTCTTTTTTTTTTTTGCTCACCACTATGCTAATGAGGATCTCCTCTGTTTTGTTCTGTTCCTTTCCCTCCTTTTTTCCCCTCTCTTGGAAAACATTAAAAATTAACTTAGAAATAAAAGTCACTCTGTTATTATGTGCATACTCTAGGGATAACTAGTCCAGATAAGCAGCCAAAAATGTCTAAAAGATCTTGAAAATTGCTAAGAGAGTAGATTTTAAGTGTTCTCGCTATATACATACAAAATAAGTATGTGAGGTAGTACAAATGTTAATTAGCTCAAATTAGCCATTTCATAATGTATATTTCAAAACAACATACATGATAAACATATAATTTCTATTTGTTAATTAAAATATGTAAGTAAATGTTTTTAAAGTCTAAAATCTTTATTAAACTGTTAGGGTTTCTTTTTGTGAACACTTAAAAGTGTATTTACATAGTAGTCTATGTTACTAAGTTATGAGATAAAAAGAAATAGATTTAAAGACTAAGCGGTTTTGTCATGATTCAGAGTCTCTAACTTTTAGTTTACCCTATAGAAAATAATGGCATGTTTATCTTTGGATATATATGACTTGTATCTTGTCTTCTTTTTTTTTTTCAGTTGAGACAGAGTCCCACTCTGCCACCCAGGCTGGAGTGCAGTGGCAGGAACATAGCTTACTACAGCTTCCATCTCCCAGGCTCAAGCAATCCTCCTACCTCAGCTTCCCAAATAGCTGCGACTATAGACACACATCATCACACCTGACTAATTTTTTTGATTTTTAGTAAAGACGAGATCTCACTATGTTGCTCAGACTAGTCTTGAACTCCTGAATTAAACTGATCTTCCCACCTTGGCCTCCGAAAGTGCTGGGATTACAGGCATAAGCCACCATGCCCAGCCTATTTTGTCTAATTACTAACTATTCTTGATTTTGCCTATCTAAAAGTCAGTCAGACTTTAAAAAAAAAAAAAACTGTAAAGGTGTCTTTTATGAATAAACTATATTTATAGGGTTTTCTTTTCTTTTTCTTTTGAGACAGACTCTCTCTCTGTCACCCAGGCTAGAGTGCAGTGGCATGATCTTGGCTCACTGCAACCTCCGCCTCCTGGGTTCAAGCAATTCTCTGCCTCAGCCTCCCAAGTAGCTGGGATTACAGGCGCCCACCACCACGCCTGGCTAATTTTTTGTATTTTTAGTAGAGGCAGGGTTCACCATCTTGGCCGGCTGGTCTTGAACTCCTGACGTCATGATCCACCCGCCTCAGCCTCCCAAAGTGCTGGGATTACAGGCGTGAGCCACCCTGCGCCCGGCCTATGGGGTTTTCTAAAATGGCCATTAGGTACCATAGAGATTTGCTCCTTCAACCCATAAAAGGAAGGACAACAGGAATAGTTAGTTTTGTCTAGAAATTTTCCAAATTTCAGTTAATTCAAGCCTGCTATGTGAGCTCTTTTGTTTATCAAATTTAAGATTAAAAAAAAAACTGTCCAGCTGATGTCTAGCCAAGTTGCAGCCTATCTCCCCCACTGATTGTAACAAAAATTCTGGAAAAATACAAGAAACAACTATCTAAGAACTCTGAGAAGTAGAAGTAGCAGTTGGCTGTGAAGGAAAGTCAAAGCCTGAAGAACAATCCAAATGGAGGCAGTGAGTTTCCTGGGTTGTTTTCTTCCTTTACCTACCAATTTCGATCCAAAGGCAACCTGAGTTGGGGAACTATATAGCAGGAACAGATAGCAAAAACTGAGAAAATCCCATTTTTCATGGCCATAGGTCTGGAAAAGATGGACCAAGCAAGCTAGTGAGTGTAGAGAGAATCCTTGGTTTTATTTTTCTCTTTTCATCCTTTCCAAACCATGCCCAAGACCAGCCCTGGTCATACAGCTGAGCTGTCAGGTAGGCAGTGGTACAGAAACCCAGAACCCTGAGAGAAAACCTGTTCCTCTGGAAGGAGGAACTGGGGAAAAAAATGCCTGTGAGGTAGGAAGAGTGTGTGTGGGTGGATGGAAGAGTTCCTGTTATTTTTCTCTCTCTCTTTTCTCTAACTACCTTGTCCTGAGTGTAGACCCAATCACACAGAACTGTATGATTATGGTGGCCACAACTCTAGGAGAAACTCCAACTCTCTACGAAAGGACTGGTAAAAAGGGGCTCCTGACAAACAAAGAATGTATTGAAAATCCAGCAGAGGAGAGAGGGGGATAAGGGATCCCCAACTTCCATGTGCATTGTCACAAGTCCATACTCACCATTAAGCTGTGTATGTTCAGAACATATGAAAAAAAAAACGCATAGCAAAAGCTTTGAGAGCTGAACTGCCATATAGCCCATCACCTGTGTCCCAGACTAACCTCTAAGTAGTGCATGCAAAGAGCAGACCCAAACAGCGTAGCAAATACTTTGAAAACTGAAGTCTTTGGAACTACTGCCCACAGAAAGTGACAGAACTTTCCATCCAAACCTAACAGGGTTAACTTCCTGCTAAAATAACAACAACCAACATTCTGCAGAGGACTTAAATAGGCCCAGGGTCTCACAATTTAGTACACAAAATGTCTAAGATTCAACCTATTAAGAATTAAGAAAATGTAACCAATTCTTAAGGGAAAAAATAATCAATAGATGTCAACCCCAAGATGTTGACATTATTAGACAAATACCTTAAAGTGGCTATTATGTGCATCTTCCAGAAGGTAAAAGTAAACACTATTGAAATAAATAGAAATATAGAAGCTCTAAGCAAAGAAATATAAATTATAAAAAGGAACCTATTGGAAATTTAAAACTGAGAAATACAGTGTCTGAAATAAAATATTTACTGGACACAGTTGAGAGCAGAATGGAAATGACTGAGCAGTCCATGAACTTGATTTTGGACCAATAGAAATTTTCAATCTGAAAAACAGAGAAAAAAATTGGAAAAAAAAAGATGAGTACAATCATGAGGACTTTTGGGACAATATCAAAAAGATAAAATTCATGTCAGTGGAATTCCAGGAGAGGAGAAAAAGATTGGTGTAGAAAATATATGTGATGATATAATGGCTGAGAATTACACAAATTTAGTAAAGTTATAAATTTACAGTTATGAAATCTCAGTGACCCCCCAAACAGGAATGAATTCAAGAAAACCATGCCCTAACATGGGAGGAAATTGCTTGATTTCATTTTCCCATCCTGGAAAATTCAACTTAACTCTATTGATAGGAGAATACGTTTCACAGAATTAATTATTAAAGAACTCTGCAAAATCTTTATCTTTTGCTTAGAAACACTATCATTTTATTATCCATAAACTTCAGAAAAACGTAAAGAGAACTAATTAAGGAATTCTAAAATTAAACTTAGCAAAGTTTAGTTTTCAAAAACCCTTTAATTTCTATGGCCTAAAGCAGGGTTCAGCAAACCCTGACACAGCTAGAGAGTAAATAATTTAGGTTTTGTGGATTTTGTGGTAGAAAAGACTCCTCCAATCTCCTGCCTCTATAGATGGTATAGGTCTGGCTCTCGTATTGTCAGAGCACAGTAGGTAAAGAGAGCAAGGAGCATTTAGCTTTCACTACAGTACCCTCACCCTTAGCTGTGCCTGGTCCAGATGAGTCCAGGGTCTCTCTGCATTAATTTTTCTGGAGCATAAACCTTTAGGCTTTGTGCTTTTGTGGGAGAAGGAGTGTTAAAAGTTTGTGAGGAGCAGAAGAGGAGATTTAGGTGTCTGTTCTCATACTTTCAACCCAACTTTCAGAGGTAGCTGCCACCAAATCCTGAGCCTTTAGAGTTTTATTCCTGTATAGTCACTTCACAGGTATTTAGCCTTTTCCTTTCTCAGGTCTCCTAAATCAATTACTACTAGTCTATCTGTTTTTCAGTTTCCAAAATTTTGTCGACAATTTTTATTTACTGTCATCTCCCTCTTCCTCCATCTGCTTTCCCATTTTCTTTAATATCATGGGTTTTTTCCTTCTTAAAAAAAATATTTTATGTCATTATAGCAGGGTAAATTAATGTGTTTAAATTTACCTGGAAATGTAAGTCTCAACAGGATATAAGTAGATATAGCATTTATTAAAAGTTAAGTTTGCTGGAAAACAGTAAGTTCCTTCAATATATAATCTAAGCTCTTTTTTTCCACTCAGGAATGTTTTATTCTTATACCTTGCATTATTACTTCTTTTTTTGTTGGTTTTGCTCCCCATTCCTACAATAAAAGTCTTTTATTCCTACATTTGATTTTCATCCCTTGGTCTCTATATCTATCATCTTCTCTTATAATGTCTACTTTGGAGTTTTAGTTTTGTTTTTGTTTTTACAGTCTGGAAGTACTTCTCAATTGTATCCTTATACGACAGGAATCTCATTTTTCCATGAATCTCTTGTCAGTTCTGCTTCTTATACAACTTTTGTTTCATTGAAATCTATTCTTTCTCAGCTAACACTCCCTTCATCTCTATTTACATCACATTTGGGTTACTAGTCTATTCCAATCATCTAAATATCTTCCTGTGATCACCTGCTTTTCTTTTTCCTCTTTTTCCTTTGTTTTCTTTTTCTTTTTTTGATAGACAAGGTCTTGCTCTGTGACCTAGGCTGAAGTGCAGTGGTGCAATCATGTCTCACTGCAGCCTCGACTTCCTAAGTTCAAGGGATCCTCCTGCCTCAGCCCTCTGAGTACCTGGGACTACAGGTGCGTGCCACCATGCCTGGCTAATTTTTTTTTTTTTTTTTTTTTTTTTTTTTGGTAGAGACAGGTCTCACCATATTGCCCAGGTTGACACATTTCTTTTTTCTTTTTTCTTTTTTTTTTTTTGAGACAGGGTCTTACTTTGTCACCCAGGCTGGAGTGCAGTGGCACGATCACAGCTCACTGCAGCCTCGACCTCCTGGGCTCAAGCTATCCTCCTGCCTCAGCCCTCCAAGTAGCTGGGACTACAGGTGCATACCACCATGCCCTGCTAAATTTTTGTATTTTTTGTAGAGACGGGGTTTCACCAGGCACATTTATTTTGTTGAAAACACATTAAGCAGATATCATAGTTCCTAACATGTGCGTCTGCTTTTTCTAGTCAAGGCATTTTCAGCAGCATGTCTTTCCAAGTCTTCAGGGATGATAGTTCTATTTTCTTTACAATGCATATTGTCACTAGTCCATGTTGGCAGGTTGGCCTTTTTTTTTCTTCATCCTTGAATGAAAATTGAAGTAGGTAGTCCTCATTTCATATTTTGAACAAGAAACATTAACACCAAAACAGTAGGCAGAACAAAAACCTGCACAGAAGTATCAAGGCTAGAAATGCCAAGAGGGAAATTTTAAGGGTTCACAAAGTAAAGAAGATCAGAGGCAGGTATCACCTGTTTCCATTGCAGTCAGAGAACAGGTAAGTTCAGACATGGAACATGTGGACATTTCTTTTGTGGATGAGAAGGTAAGGATCATCTGGGATATAATGACTAGGAACCATGGAGGTGGAAAGATTTTTTGAGAAACAGAATTGTGGTGATTTGTGCAGAAAGGAGCTTAAGATTTGATGATTGGATTTGTCCTCTTAGGGGTGGTATCCTTGTTATGGTTTGGCTCTGTGTCCCCACCCAAATCTCACCTTGAATTGTAATAATCCCTACATGTCAAGGGTGGGACCAGGTGGAGATAACAGAATCATGGAAGCGGTCCCCCTCCCACACCACCCCACCACCAGCCCCGGTGCTGTTCTCGTGATAGTGACTGAGTTCTCACAAAATCAGGTGGTTTTATAAGGGGCTTCCCCCTTCGTTCGGCACTCATTATCTCTCCTGCTGCCCTGTGAAGAGGTGCCTTCCGCCATGATTGTAAGTTTCCTGAGGCCTCCCCAGCCATGTAGAGTGTGAGTCAATTAAACCTCTTTATAAAGTACCCAGTTTGGGGTACTTCTTCATAGCAGCACGAGAACGAACTAATAAACCTCTATCACTATAAATAGTGTTATGACAATGTGTGATAGGAGCAAAATCTATCATGAATATGTAGTGTCTATTTGAGAAACTTCCCCTTCCCCACCACTTGTGATTCTGGTGGACCTGTCAACTACAGGAATCTACTCTTTTATCAGGGTAGGAACCCATTGCCCTGGCATCACCAAAGGGTGATGATGCTGGAGGTGAAATTTGAATCTAATGTAAATGGAGTTATAGAAAAAATAGCTGACCATGAGTGATACCGCCACCCTCTAAGAAACCCTAGATATAAAGTGAGAGGAATGTAGTGAAGACAATCATCTTATAAACATAAATGAGGAAAGGATGACCTCATGTTAGAGGAAGTGATGCCAGCAAAAACTTAACATTACAGTACCTCTCAGAGATATGTCATAACATTGAAAATACAAAGGGTGAAATGTTAGAAGATAATCAAAACTTAGAAAGGAGTATGACAATTTGCAAAGCTGTTCATGCCATATCACAAGTTATACTATGAGAAGGTAAGTGCTATTCATACTTTTCTTGATAAGTGTGTGGTTTGTTTGTGTGGTAAGTTTTTTTTGGAGAAGGTAGAAATGTTTTATTAAATCTTAGTTCAGAGAGTGCTTGGGAGCATTATCTCCACTATTACACACTATGCAACTTAAAAAGATAATTTTTCAAAGAGAAATACATACTTGCCACGTACATGGACAATAATATTGCAAAAAGAAATGTCCTTGTTTCTTATGCAAATTGTTCCATAATTTTGAAAATTTTTGAATGTCACTGAATTGTTTGAGTAAAAAACTTAGAAGCTCTTGAATACTAGAATATTCAAAAGTGTGAACAAAAATCATGAGGGAGAGTCAAGAGTGGGAGAAGAGTGGAGCGTGTGAGCAGCACAGAGGCCTCCTCTCCTCACCTCACCTCACTCTCGCGGCCTACCTTTACTGGCCCGTCTGCTCGGCACCCAGAACATCTTCCACCATGACCACCTCAGCATGTTCCCACTTAAATAAAGGCATCAAGCAGGTGTACATGTCCCTGCCTCAGGGAGAGAAAGTCCAGGTCATGTATATCTGGATCGATGGTACTGGAGAAGGACTGCACTGCAAGACCCGGACCCTAGACAGGGAGCCCAAGTGTGTGGAAGAGTTGCCTGAGGGGAATTTCAATGGCTCTAGTACTTTACAGTCTGAAGGCTCCATCAGTGACATGTATCTCGTTCCTGCTGCTATTTTTAAGGACCCTTTCTGTAAGGATCCTAACAAGCTGGTATTGTGTGAAGTTTTCAAGAACAATCAAAAGCCTGCAGAGACCAATTTGAGGCACACCTGTAAACGGATAATCGACGTGATGAGCAACCAGCACCCCTGGTTTGGCATGGAGCAGGAATATACCCTCGTGGGGACAAATGGGCACCCCTTTGGTTGGCCTTCCAGCAGCTTCCCGGGGCCTCAGAGTCCATATTACTGCAGTCCATATTACTGCAGTGTCCCTATGGCAGGGACATCGTGGAGGCTCATTACCGGGCCTGCTTGTATGCTGGAGTCAGGATTGTGGGGACGAGTGCCGATCATGCCTCCCCAGTGAGAATTTCAAATTGGACCCTGTGAAGGAATCAGCATGGGAGATCATCTCTGGGTGGCCCATTTCATCTTGCATCGTATGTGTGAAGACTTTGGAGTGATAGCAACCGTTGATCCTAAGCCCATTCCTGGGAACTGGAATGGTGCAGGCTGCCATACCAACTTCAGCACCAAGGCCACGTGGGAGGAGAATGGTCTGAAATACACTGGGGAGGCCATCGAGAAATTAAGCAAGCGACACCAGTACCACATATGTGCCTATGATCCCAAGGGAGGCCTGGACAAGGCCCGACGCCTAACTGGATTCCATGAAACCTCCAACATCAACAACTTTTCTGCTGGTGTAGCCAATCGTAGCGCCAGCATATGCATTCCCTGGACTGTCGGCCAGGAGAAGAAGGGTTACTTTGAAGACCATCACCCCTCTGCCAACTGAGACCCCTTTTTGGTGACAGAAGCCCTCATCCACAAGTGTCTTCTCAATGAAACTGGTGATGAGCCCTTCCAGTACAAAAACTAAGTAGACTAGACCTCCAGCTGTCGAGCCCCTCCTAGTTCTTCAACCCACTCCAACTCTTCCCCCTCTCCCAGTTGTCCCAATTGTAACTCGAAGGGTGAATACCAAGGTCTTTAAAAAAAAAAAAATCATGGGGGATTTTCCCTATAATGAAATGATGGAAGCATTCATACCTATAAAATTTTTCAATGTTGAAAAATAAAAAATAATTTTAAAGCGCACCTTCCAAAATGTCTCCCATAAGTAGGTAAGACCAACCTGTATATCTTAAGATATTAGTTAAGAATTTAGAGACAGAGGAAGAAAATTTCTTAGCAGTGGTTATTTTGGTAAGTTTTCATTAGAAAAACACTTTAAATCTCAATATTTCTAATGTTTTAAATTGCAGTGTGCTAAATAAATATTTGTTACTACTTTTTTCACTTCCCTATTCATTATAACCAACAAAAGATATTTTTTACATTTTGATGAAAAAATTGTGAAAGGTCACTTCACTAAACAGTTGTAGTTTTCCCCATTGATTATTAAGATCACTTTGCATGATTTCAGCATGAACAGTCCTTATGAGTCCCACACTACTGTGAAAAGTGAGGATTCCTGTGATGGAAATTGAATCACCTTCAGAATCATTTTTGTTGGTAAGACCAGTAGTTCTCATGTTATGTTCCCCAAAATCCTGGGTTCCATCAAAGTGTTTCAAAGTTTTCAAACATTTCACAAATGGTTGATTTTAATTTCATTTTAAAAAATTAGCTTATTTCTTAAATTAATAAATTTTATTCTTTAAAATAGTTTTAAGTTTACAGAAAAGTTTAGCAGACAGTGCTGAAAGTTCCCATTTTATTATACATGTTTACTATGATTAGTGAACCAATATTAATATATTTTATTGATATGTAATTATACATATTAAAGCACATGTGATATTTTGATAAAAGCATACAATGTGTAATGACCAAATTAGGATAATTAGAATGTCTATCACCTAAAACATTTATCATTTGCTTGTATTGGGAACATTTCAAATCTTCTCTTCTAGATATTTTGAAATACACAAAAAATTATTGTTAACTATTGTCACCCTACTGTGCTATCAAACATTAGAACTTATTTCTTCTATCTAACTGTATGTTTGTACCCATTAGTGAACCTCTGCGCATCTCCCCACCCACCCTTTCTAGCCTCTGATAACCATCATTCTACTCACTATCTTCATGAGATCAACTTTTTTTTAAAACCCATCACCTCAAGCATTTATCATTTCTTTGTGTTCCAAACATTCCAATGATCTCTTTTAGTTATTTTTTAATGTACAATAAATCATTGTTTACTGTAGTAACCCTGTTGTGCTATCAAATACTAGGTCTTATTCATTCTAATTATGTTTTTCTTGTATCCAGTAATTTCACACACACACACACACACACACACACACACACACACACACACATCCCAACCCCTGGTAACCATCATTCTACTCTCTATATCTACGAGTTCAATTGTTTTAATTTCTAGCTCTTACAAATGAGTGAGAACATGCAAAGTTTGTCTTTATGTGCCTGACTTATTTCACTTAACATAATGTCCTCCAGTCCATCCACATTGTTGCAACTGACAAGATCTTGTTCCTTTTATGGGCAGGTAGTACTCCATTGTGTATATGTGCCAACATTTTCTTTATCCATTCATCTGTTGGTGGACGCTTAGTTTGGTTCCAAATCTTGGCTATTGTGAATAGTGCTGCAATAAACATGGGAGTGCAGATATCTCTTTGATATACTAATTTTCTTTCTTTTGGGCATATACCTAGCAAAGGGATGGCTGAATCATATGGTTGCTCTATTTTTAGTTTTCTGAGGAACCTCCATACTGTTCTCCACAGTGGCTGTACTAATTTACATTCTCACCAACAATGTAGGAGGGTTTCTTTTTCTGCACATACTCGCCAGCATTCATTATTGCCTGTCTTTTACATAAAAGCCATTTGAACCAGAATGAGATGATATCTCATTGTAGTTTCAATTTGCATTTTTCTGATGATCAGTGAGTTCACTGTAGATGTATGCATTTGTTTCTGGGTTCTCTGTTCTGTCCCGTTGACCTATGTGTCTGTTTTTATGCTAGTACCATGCTCTTTTTGTTACTATAGTTCTGTGATTCCTCCAGTGTTGTGATTCCTCCGGTTTTGTTCTTTTTGCTCAGATGGCTTTAGTTATTCTGGGTCTTTTGTGGTTCCATATGAAATTTAAGATTATTTTTTCTATTTCTTTAAAGAATATCCTCAGTATTTTCATAGGGATTGCATTGAATTTGTAGATTGCTTTAGGAAATATGGACATTTTATCAATATTGATTTTTCCAATCTATGAATACGGAATATCTTCCTATTTTTTGTGTCCTCTTCAATTTCTTGCATCAATGTCAAATAGTTTTCATTACAGAGATTTTTCACTTCTTTGGTTAAGTTTGTTCCTAGATATTTTATTTTATTTGTAATAATGTAAATGGAATTACTTCCTTGATTTATTTTTCAGATTGTTTGCTGTTAGCATGTAGAAATGCTACTGATTTTTGTATGTTGATTTGTACTCTGCCACTTTACTGAATTTGTTTTTCAGTTCTAATAGTTTTGTAGTGAAATCTTTAGGTTTTTGCAAATACAAGATTATATCATCTGCAAACAAGAAAAATTTGACTTTTTCCTTTCTTTGGGTGCCCTTTCTTTCTGTTGTCTGATTGCTCTAGCTAGGAATTTCAGTACTGTGTTGAATAATAGTGAAAGTGAGCATCCTAGTCTCGTTCCAGATCTTAGAAGAAAGGCTTTCAGTTTTTCCCTGTTCAATATGATTCTGGCTGTGGGTCTGTCATATATGCCTTTTATTTTGTTGAGGTATGTCTCATCTATACCCAGTTGGGTTTTTTTTTTCCATTCTTAAAACTTTTATTCCATTTACATGAATTTAATACACGTGTTCTTAACAATTATGTTTGGATTGTTCATGAAAATTTCATAAGACATTAAACAAAGGTAGCCATCATCTCAAGTTATTTCCATGTTAACTATTTTTACAGCACATGCATGTTAGGTGAGTATCCAAAAAAAATCACAAAAGCAAAAAACCTAAAAAAAAGTTAAATACATGGGTTTTTGTTTTACTGCTGTGCTTGATATACATGAAGTAATGAATACCAAGCAATTCATTTTTCCTGCATCTTTACTTTTACATTTGTTCTTAGGTTGCCTAAAACATTTAAATACAAATAAAATGAGTGTAGCAAAAATAATGAACGCTAACAGCAGGTAACTTTACAAATAATGGAATGTGAACCGTTTCTGCCCTTATCCAGAGTAAAATGGGTCACAACTTTGTCTAAAGGAACACTTCTGCAGCTGTAGTCAAGGGTCTGCACATTGAGATTGAGTGTTCCACATATATACATGGTTTAACATGTGGTATCTGTGGGATATCTGTTTCTACCACAGCCTTGTAAGTGCTCCAAACCTTAAAGTACCCACAATTACTACACCTGTGACTGGAACCAATGGTCCCTTTTATTCCCCACCAGGACAAATCAATATGTAGGCAGCTTTTTTTGCTTAGACATGGAAGCAGTTTTAACAGTGGCCCTTGTAAAGCCACAATGTACCAAAAGTACTATGCCAAACATTAATAACTTGTATAAAAATTCCACATCCCCATATTGGCCACCTCAAGATGAAAACAGATAACTCCCTAAATGTTAACTGGCTCTACTCCCCTAATATTAAACATAAAAACCACATGGGAAATATAGAAATTCAAATAGAAGTAACATAAACCTGTCATAAATTGTAAACAACTATTTGTGGGACAGCATGAATAACAAATGGTCTACTGTGTAAATTTTAGAACAAGGCAGACAAAAGTTGGAAGGCCGGTTAATTTTCCCCTCCTTCTCCTGCTTCAGCTTCGTCTCCTTGGGTATCTGATGTCCAGAGTGTCAAGTTGTCTCTCAGTAATTGCATTATTAGTGTGCTGTCTTTGGATGACTCTTCACTTAATGTATCAAGTTCAGCAATGGCTTCATCAAAAGCTGTCTTTGCAAGAGAGCAGGCTTTCTCTGGGGAATTCAGAACGTCATAATAGAACACGGAGAAGTTAAGGGCCAGACCCAGTCTGATCGGATATGTTGGTTGCATTTCCTTCTTGCTGATTTCAAAAGCTTCTTGGTATGCTTGTTGTGACTGATCCACAATCCCTTTCTTGTCATCACCAGCGGCAACCTCAGCCAAGTAACGGTAGTGATCTCCTTTCATTTTCAAATAGAAGAATTTGCTCTCGCTTGTGAAGCATTGGGGATCAAGAACTTTTCCAAAAGAGACAGTACATCATTGCCGCTATCTCTTAGCTCGGTCTCAGTTTTCTCTCTGTATTCTTGAGCCATCTGCTATTTTTTTTCTCAGCACATTTCGTCTTTTGTTCAATACTTGAGACGACGCTCCAAGATGACCTACGGGCTCCTACAACATTTTTATAAGCAACTGAGAGAAGATTCCTCTCCTCATTTGATAATTAAGCTCCTTGCTCAGTTACAGACTTCATGCAGGCTGCCATGTCATCATATCACTCAGCCTGCTCGGCCAGTTTGGCCTTCTGAACCAGCTCATTTTTATCCATGACTGGATGTTCCAGCAGTGGGCTCACCTTGTGCCGGCACGGCCTCGCCCCAGTCTACCTAGGGGGTGCTGCTGGGCCGGGCCTGGGCTCCAGCCCTCCTAGACCCAGTTTTTTAAGTTTTTTTTTTTTTTTTATCATGAAGGGATGTTGAATTTTATCAAATGCTTTTTCAGCGTCAATTGAAATGATCATATGATTTTTGTCCTTCATTCTGTTGATATGATGTATCACATTGATTAATTTGCATATGTTGAAACATCCTTGCATCCCTAGGATGAATCCCACTTGATCATGATCTTTTTAACTGTTATTGAATTTAGTGTGCTAGTATTTTGTTGAAGATTTTTTGCATCAATGTTCATCAGACATATTGGCCTGTAGTTTTCTTTTCTGATGTATCTTTGTCTGGTTTTGGTATCAGGGTAATACTGGCCTTGTATTTTTTGGAATAGTCTGAGTAGGATTGGTATTAGTCCTTCTTTAAATGTTTGGTAAAATTCAGCAGTGTAGCCATTGGGTCCTGGGCTTTTCTTTGCTGGGAGACTTTTATTATGGCTTTGATCTCATTACTTGTTATTGGCCTACTCAGGTTTTGGGTTTCTTCATGTTATAATCTAGGTAGGTTGTATGTGTGTAGGAATTTATCTGCTTCTTCTAGGTTTTTCAATTTATTGGCATAGAGTTGCTTATAGTAGTCTGTAATGATCCTCAGAATTTCAACATTATCAGTTGTAATCTCTTTTTCCATCTCTGATTTTGTTTAGGTCTTCCCTCTTTTTTCCTAGTTAGTCTAACACTAAAGGTTTGTCCATTTTGTTTATCTTTTAAAAAAAAATTTTTCATTTCATTGATTTTTTTGTATTGTTTTCATTTTTATTTCATTTATTTCTGCTCTGATCTTTATTACTTTTTTCTTCTAATTTTGAGTTTGATTTTCCCTTTTCTAGTTTTTTAGATGCATCATTAGGTTGTTTATTTGAAGGTGTTTTTACTTTTTTTGATGTAGGCACTTATTGCTATAAATTTTCCTCTTAGCACTGCTTTTAGATTATCCCATAGATTTTGGTATGTTGTTTCCATTATGGTTTGTTTTAAGAAAATTTGCAATTTCATTCTTAAGCTCTCCATTGACCCACTAGTCATTCAAGAGCATATTGTTTAATTTCCATGTGCTTGTATAGTTTTTTAAATTCCTCTTATTATTTCTAGTTTTATTCCATTTTGGTCATAGAAGATACTTGATATTATTTCAGTTTTCCTGAAATTTTTAAGACTTCTTTTGTGGGCTAATATATGGGCTGTCCTTGAGAATGTTCCATGTGCTGAGGAGAAGAATGTGTATTCTGCAGCCATTGGATGAAATGTTCTGTAAATTTCGATTAGGTCCTTTTGTTTCTTTGTTGATCTTCTGTCTAGATAACCTGACCAAGTCTGAAAGTGGGGTGTTGAAGTCTCCAGCTATTATTGTATTAGGGTCTATCTCTCTAGCTTTAATAATATTTGCTTTATATATCTGGGTACTCCAGTGTTGGCTGCATATACATTTATACTTGTTACATACTCTTGCTGAATTGACCCCTTTTTCAACATATAATATGACTGTTTGTGTTTCTTTTTATGGTTTTTGTCTTGAAATGTATTTTATCTGATATTAGTATAGCTACTCCTGCTCTTTTTTGGTTTCCATTTGCATGGATTATCTTTTTCCATTCCTTTATTTTCAGTCTATTTGTGTCTTTATAGGTGAAGTGTGTTTCTTGTAGGCAGCAGATAGTTGGGCTTGGTTTTTTATCCATTCAGTCACTCCATGTCTTTTGATTGGAGAGTTTAGTCCATTTACATTCAATGTTGTTATTGATAAGTAAGGACTTCTGCCATTTTGTTATTTGTTTTCTGGTTGTTTTGTATATCTTTTGTTCCTTACCACCTCCCTTATTGTTTATTTTTGTAGTTGGGTGGTTTTCTGCAGTGCTAAGCTTTGATTCCTTTCTCTTTCTTCTTTGTATATTGGCTCTACCTGTGAGTTTTATAGTTTCACATGTTTTCTTGATAATGGTAATCACCTTTTCAATTCCAGATGTAGGACTCCCTGGAGCATGTCTTGTAAGGCCTAGTGGTAATTAATTCCTTTCATTTTTGTTTGTCTATGAAAGATTTTATTTCTCCCTCATTTCTGAATAATAGCTTTGCTGGCTATAATATTCTTGACTAGCAGGATTTCTTTATTTCAGTATTTTGAATATATCATCCCATTCATTCCTCACTCACCTGGCTTGTAAGGCTTCTGCTGAGAAATCCACTGTTAGTGGGGCCCCTTATATGTGACTTGACATTTTTTATTGCTGTTTTTCGAATTCTTTGTCTTTGGCTTTTTACAATTTGACTATAATGTTCCTCAGAGAGGACCTGTTTGGGTTGAATCTACTTGCAATTCTTTGAGCTTCCTGGACTTAAATGTCCATTTCTCTTCCAAGACATGGGAAGTTTTCTGCTATTATTTCATTAAATATATTTTCCTCATCTTTCCCCTTCTCTTCTATTTCAGGAACACCCATAATACAAATACTTGTTTGCTTTATGGTGTGCCAAAAATTTAGTAGGCTTTCTTCTTTCTTCTGCTTGGTCTAGTCTATTATTGAAGCTGTGGATTGTATTTTTAATTTCATTCATTGACTTTTTTAGCTCTAGGATTTCTGTTTGACTCTTTTTTATGATATCTATCTCTTTGTTGAAGTTCTTGTTCAAATTATCAATTGTTTTCCTGATTTCATTGAATTGTCTATCTGTATTTTTCTTGTATCTCAATCCATTTCCTTAAGGTTGTTATTTTGAATTCTTTTTTCTGGAATTTCATCTACTTCCTCAAGATTGGGGCCTCATTGAATTGTCTATCTGTATTTTTCTTGTATCTCAATCCATTTCCTTAAGGTTGTTATTTTGAATTCTTTTTTCTGGAATTTCATCTACTTCCTCAAGATTGGGGCCTCATTGAATTGTCTATCTGTATTTTTCTTGTATCTCAATCCATTTCCTTAAGGTTGTTATTTTGAATTCTTTTTTCTGGAATTTCATCTACTTCCTCAAGATTGGGGCCTGTTACTAGAGAATTATCTTTTTCCTTTAGAGGTGACATGTTTTCTTGCTTTGTCATGATTGTGTGTTCCTATGTTGATTTATATGCCTTTGGTGGAAAAATCACCTCTTCCAATTTTATGGAGTAGGTTTCATAAGAAAAGACTTGTTTATATGAATGGGACCTGGGGTGTTGGTTCATGGGGTGTACTGGCCTTGGTTTTAGGAAGATACAGTAGTGTAATGTAACCTCCATGTAGTTTCTTCAGCCATTCTCCACACTAGTGGCATTTGGCCATTTCTCAGTGGCCTAGTCTGAAATAGTTTGTGGCAATGGTGGTGCAACTTTGCCAGGGCTGGGTTCACTGGCCTGTTTCTCAGGTCAGAGGCATGTGTGTGCATATGGTGAGTTGGCCAACTTGGGATCTGGCTCACTGGGGTTGGGGCCATGGGGCTATTACTCTGTCCAGGAGCATGAGTTGTTTGGCCACCCTGGGGACATGCCTGCCAGAAGTGGCTCACAGAGCTGTTTCTCGAAGGCCTAGGACATGGGTGTAAGGCTGCTCAGCTGACCTGGAGGAATGCCCACCAGAGAGGCCAGCAGGGCTGTCTCTTAGGCCTGGTATATGGGTGCATAGCTGCTTGGCTGGCCTAGGGATACACCTGATGGGGTGATTCATGGAACATTTTCTCAGGCCCAGGACACAGCTGCACAACTGCTTGACTGGCCTGGGGGTGTTTCTGCAGTGGGTGGCCCACAGGGTTGTTTTGTAGATCTGAGATATAAGCACAGGGCTATTTGATTGGCCTGCAGGTATGCCCACCAGAGGTGGCCTGTGGGGCTGTTTTTGGGGCCTGAGACATGGGTGCACACCTGCTTTGTTGGCATAGGAGACAGGTCTGGGGGCAGGCACAGGGTTGTTGGTCAGGCTCATGACACAGCTTCGTGGCTGCTCAGTTGACCTGGGGATACTTCTGCTGGTGATGGCCCACTGTTTCTTAGGCCTGGTATGCAGGCACATGGCTTCCTAGCCAGCCCAGGGCATGTTCACTAGTGGTGGCCCACAGAGCTGTTTCTCAAGTCCTGGATGTGGGCTCTTGGCTGCTTAGCTGGTTTGGGGGTCGTGCCTACCAGGGGCAGCCTGCAGGAGTATTTCCCAGGTATTTATGGGAAGTGCAGGGCCATTAGGCAGGCCAGGCGCATGTCTGCAGAGGCAGGGGTGCTGTGGGGTTGTTTCTCAGGTCCTGAGCATGGGAGCATAGCCACTCTACTGGCCTGGGTACGTATTAGCTACTAGGAGGCTCAGGGGCCTCTCTCTCTTGTGGAAGGGTGCAGAGCAGTTTGGCCAGCTCAAGGCAGGTTGGCCCTGGGCAGGACTGGCAGACTGTTCATCTGGCTGGAAGTGCAGTAAGCAGGTGTTTGTTTTCTTGCTGTGCAGGACCAGAGTCACAGCTGATTCTAGGCCCAAGCTCTGTGCAGCTGACGTATGGCATTCAGCCAACCATGTGGTGTGGGCTTGGCATAATGAGGATGGAGCGCCCCAGTGCTGGAGATATGCAGTGGCTACTGGCTCCCAGAACAGGGTGTGCTTCAGAGTTTGCTCTTTTCTCAAGATGCCATTATGCTGCAGCAGCTTGGCCCACAGGGAGTAGGATGGGGGGAATGGGGAGTGCACACCTTGCTCTCCTAATCTGGAGCAATGTAGCTGCATGAATACCCAGCAGCTCTTCAAACTGGGCTCAGGGCTTGGGAAGACCGTAGGATTCTTCTGTAATAAGGACTGTAGGTTTTTGCAGTGGCAGTGGGGGCTGGTGGAGATCTTGTGCTTACCTTTTCCCTGCAATAAGAAGTCCTTCCTGACTCTGGACACATCCAATCCAGGCGGGGGAGACAGGGCTATAGAGGCCCAGTGCCTCCTCGCTGCCCTCCTGGATTTCTAATCACCACAGGTGCATCTCCACTCCCCCACCACACTCCACCACTCTCCCTTCCACGCTCCAGTCAAACCTTAGTCTGTTTATTCATTGTGTTGGGCCTTTCTTGTGGAATAGATGAATACCAGGCGTCTCTAGCCAGCCATCTTGCCAACGTCACTATTGAAGGATTTTAAGCAGAGGTGTGACTTCATGAAACTTATGTTTTAAAACATTAATGAGTTGGGAGCTGGGGGGAGGTGGGGATAGTTAATGGATATAGAAAAATAGCTGGAAAGAATTAATAAGATCTACCTTTTGGACCTGCCTGGCCAACATGGTGAAACCTCGCCTCTATTAAAAATACAAAAATTAGCCAGGCATGGTGGAGAGCGCCTGTAATCCCAGCTACTTGGGAGGCTGAGACAGGAGAGTCACTTGAACCCAGGAGGTGAAGGTTGCAGTGAGCTGAAATCACACCATTGCACTCCAGCCTGGGCAACAAGAGTGAGACTCTGTCTCAAACAAACAAACAAACAAACAAAAAAACACATCTACTCTTTGACGGCACAACAGGGTGACTATAGCCAATAATAATTGTACATTTTAAAATAACTAAAAGAGTATAATTGGATTGTTTGTAACACAAAGGATAAATGCTTAAGGGATGGATACCCCATTCTCCATGATGTGATTATTATGCATTGCTTGTCTGTATCAAAACATCTCATGTACCCCATAAATACATATACCTATATACCCAAAAAATTAAAAATTTTTAAAAACCCACTAATGAGTCAACAAATTTTATGCTTCTGCTTTGTGGCAAAAAAGACTCTCCTGAGCTAAACCTTTCCTATCAGGCCAGTCTTTTTTTCATTCTCCCTCCATCTTTTCATGTGTGATAGTCTCTTCCTGGTAAGCATTAATTCAAAGTTCAGCCCTTATAGAATTGTTCTTCCCCTCTCCCTTCTCCTATGGGAGCACAGTGTCTGTATAAGGGAAAGTTTACTACTCTTCCCTGGGTACAGCTGGTCTATGTATTGCCATTTTCTGCTGGACTCCAATTGAGATGTATCATCCAGCTTATCTCTAATCCATCCCTGTCCATCAACTTCTGTCCTAGAATCCACTTGGGATGGACAAACACTACCACCAGAACTCTGGAAGCACCAAACTCCATTACTGCTCTCATCTCAGTAGCCCAGGAGTCCCTTGGTCTTGCAGTCCTCTTGGTACCCTGGGGCTACACAGGAACTTTTGAATCGCTTCTAGATACAGACCACTGGGAACCCAGCATGATTTCAGCAGCACTCCCTAGACACTTGCCTTTACAGATGCTGTGCTATAGCCCACTCTTCCCTCCCCCACCTCCATGTCAAACATAGAGCTTCTCTGAGGCTTGTACCCTGCCACCAAGATCAAAGGATCTCAGGTCACCCTTCTTCCTATCTGAATATTTCTATTGCATCATCCCACCTCCATACTCCCACTCTCAATGAAAAGTGCTTCTTTTTATTTCACCTCCTCTGGAGGGAGTTTCCCCTTTATCATATGCTCCTTTTGTTAGGTGGGGACCATTTTGATGGAATGGCAGCAGGGGAATATGATTGGATTTTTTAAATATGATTTGGGTTAGGGTGTCTGTGAAAAAAATCCACATGAATCTATTATCAAACTATTATCTCCATTTAAATTATTTACTTATGGTCTATCTCCACCAGAAGAACAAACTCCACAAGGGTGGGACTCCCTTTTCTGTTTTCTTTACTGCTATATCTCCAGCACCTAGCACAGGGTCTATTACTCAATAAATATTTGTGGGGAAAAAAATGAAGGGATGAGATGAGCAAACCAATGAATGATGAGTGATTTATTCTATTAGTACTGGGATCTGTTGAAGAATTTTGAGCAGAGGATTAAAGCAATCAGATTTGCAGGTAATCAAATATCGTTAAGCTGTGACAGTCACCATAAGCAGCAATCTGTATTGTCGCCCCCCACAGCCCCCCCCCATGTAACAGCTATTAGCTCAAGCACGCATACTGCCGTGGGAGAATTCACTGCTGCAAATATTCAAATTCGTGATCAGCCTCCTGAGAAGCGCTGAAGAGAGATCACAAACCTAAGACGGCCTCCCCTGACTCTTCATCCTCTTTTTTCCCCTACTGTTTCTCCCTAACACTGTGGTCCTTTAGTCCCCTGAAGAAGCTTTACATTGTAACCCTTTCAGAGAATTTCAGCTGAGATCTGGATACCCAGCCCACTCTGCTATTATATTTGCATTTCATGCTTAATTTGTCTATAACATTACAACTTTTATACTCCTACATTTCTGCTGTTATAATCATAAAGAATACTATTTTGGGGCTTCTCTTTTGCAAGTGAAATTAGCATTTCCACGTAAAATAGAGAAGAAAAATTGTTGATCATCTCCCTAAAATGTCTGGGGCTTCATCCAAGCCTGAAGTTTAATTTCTCAGTGTCTAGGAGGAGCCACTGGTTTGTGCAGGTTTCTCAGTGTACTTAAGTGCTGCCGAGACTCATGCTTCAGGTCGCTTGTGTCGGGGATAACCTGGTTGAGTCTTCCTTTGGTAAAAGAGAAGGAACCTGAGATAAGACATCCCGTTTGGGTGTGTCTGAAATGATTTATCTCCTGAAGTGGTTTA
This sequence comes from Pongo pygmaeus, assembly GCF_028885625.2. Taxonomy (NCBI): domain Eukaryota; kingdom Metazoa; phylum Chordata; class Mammalia; order Primates; family Hominidae; genus Pongo; species Pongo pygmaeus. The sequence continues at coordinate 22,273,301 of NC_072386.2, read as the reverse complement.
CCATCTCTTGTTCCTTAACTTTATGGGATTTCTGACACAAGGGTAGAGTGCAGAAGCCTCTTCACTGAAGGAGGCACCCAGAATCCTGTGGGCCTAGTGTCCTAAATAAAGACAGCGCAGGACTTTGTGGCCAGTGCTCACCTCCTGAGCGGAATCAAGGGATATGTCTGGAAAGGGGCTGGAAGGAAGCAAAGGAGCCCCAAATGCATTTTCACAAAGATCAGGGACATTTACTCCTGGTATTTATGAAGATTTCTAGCAATGGTATGACAATTCTTCTTCTCTTATGGAATCTTGCCATTAGGGAATTGATGTTTCAGAAGAGCAAAGAAGCTAACAAACTTCTCAGATAGGGTCAGGGATGTGGAGAGGAACTAACCCAGATTACCTTTTCAACATCTTTCAATATTATAACTCCAATTCTAATGTTAAAAAGCTAAATATTGTTCATAAACTTGTTTCAGTGTCTGAAGGGTGAGGAATAAATTGGGAAACTGCATCCCAGTTTGAAACATATGTAGGTGATATGGTCTGGATTTGTGTCCCCGCCCAAATCTCATGTCAAATTGTAATCCCCAATGTTGGAAGTGGGGCCTGGTGGGAGGTGATTGGATCATGGGGTGAACTTCTCATGGATGGGTTAGCACCATTCCTTCAGTGCTGTTCTCCTGATGGTGAGTGAGTTTTCATGAGATGTGGTTGTTTAAAAGTGTGTGGCACCATAAGAATGGTATAATGAGGCCGAGCGCGGTGGCTCACGCCTGTAATCCCAGCACTTTGGGAGGCCGAGGCGGCGGATCACGAGGTCAGGAGATCCGGACCATCCTGGCTAACATGGTGAAACCCCGTCTCTACTAAAAATACAAAAAATTAGCCGGGCGTGGTGGCGGGTGCCTGTAGTCCCAGCTACTCGGGAGGCTGAGGCAGGAGAATGGCGTGAACCTGAGAGGCGGAGCTTGCAGTGAGCCAAGATAGCGCCACTGTACTCCAGCCTGGGTGACAGAGTGAGACTCTGTATCAAAAAAAAGAGAAAAGAATGGTATAATGAACTTGAGGACTCAGGGGGAAGGGTGGGAGGAGGTTGAGGGATAAAAGACTGCATATTAGGTACAGTACACTGCTCAGGGGATGGGTGCACCAAAATTTCAGAAATCATCACTAAAGAACTCATCCATGTAACCAAAAATCACCTGTACTCCAAAAACTATTGAAATACAATAAAAATAAAAAATTAATAAAAAATTAAGAAGTGTGTGGCCCCTCCCCCTTCTTTCCTGGTCCTGCTGCGCAAGTGCCTGCTCCTGCTTTGCCGTCCGCCATTACTAAAAGCTCCCTGAGGCCTCATGGGAAACGGAAGCCACCATGCTTCCTATACCACCTGCAGAACTCTGAGCCAATTAAACCTCTTTTCTTTATAAACTACCCAGCCTCAGGTATTTCTTTATGGCAACGTGAGAACGGACTAACACACTAGGCAAGAAGTCAGCCTGGGGAGATACTGGTGAAAGCAGGAAAAGAGGGCAAGAGGCTAAATCCTGAGCCTGTAGAATGTAAAACTAACTTGTTTCAGGGTTATATTGAAGGGACTTGGGCTTCTAGCTCAACCCATAAGCCTAAAAGAAAGAAAAGTGTAAGTCCTTATGGTGTGGGGTAAGGAGTGACTATTTTCCCATGAAATCACGGGAGGGTGAGAACACAACAGTGAGAACCTGGGGCTCCTCTCTATCTCCAGAAACTTCTCTCTGGTCTTCAGGCACCTGGCATCTCCTAGGGGCTTAATCCTGCTTCTGTCTATCATCTGTACCTGCTTTTTTCAACATAGCCAATATTCCCCTGGGCTAAGGGAGTTCAGAATGCTGTTTGCAACCCCAAGCCATGCCCAAATGTCAGGAAACTGAGCCCATTTTTTCCCATGCTGAAGCAGCAAGAGCTCCAGGGATGTGGTAAGAGATTCAAGCATGGAAAAGGGGGTTGAACTTTGATGTCTTCTAGCCCAGAGGTTCTAAAGAGGGCAAATGGGCAGACTCGCAGTAGCTGTCTTTCTCTAGGATCCTACTGTATGGGATACCAGGGGAAAGGATGTCATAATTACCTCTTAGTTACTTTTACCTATGATCTCATTAGCCTCCCCTAACCACTGTTGAATATCCCATGGACTAGGTACCTGGCACAAAATAGATCCTCAGTAAATGTGTGCTGAATAAACTATATTAAAAAATGTGCCAAGGCAATTTTAAATGAATAAAATTAGTAATGAAATTATGGATAATTTTTCTATTTTTCCAAATTTCAGTATGGTGTTACTACTTGTATAATAGTCTTTTCCTTAAATATTTTACAATTAATAAGTATATTCTTAAATAAAAAATATGTAAATATATACTTAAGTAATTTTATATAAAATTAATAGTTTATATATTTTACCTGTCACTATAAAAATACTATTTTATATAAAAATTCAGAAAAATTTTCTCCACATATTTTCTAAATATACTGCAATCACTGAATCACTGCTTCTCTCTTCTCTATCACAACCTAACTCCACTAGAATGTGAGCCCCTCCAACATGATAATATGAGTCCCCTCCCCACAGTATAAGCTTCATGAGAGTAGGAACTCATTTTTTTTTTTAAAGAGACAGTGTCTTGATATGTTGCCCAGTCTGGCCTCAAACTCCTGGGCTCAACGGATCCTCCTGCCTCAGCCTCCCGAGTATATGATACTACATGCATGCCACCATGCCCTGCTAACGAACTCCTTTTATATTCACCACTATTTCCTTAGCTCCAAGAACAATGCCTGATAAGTAGTAGTCACTCAATAAATATTGCTGAACAAGTGAATAAACGTGTATGCATCTTTATTCAAAGTCAGAAATATTAAAGCAATCAAGTAGAGACAATGAGAATATATTGCACAGATTTTCTTATGATATTAATAATGGCTAATATTTATTAAGCATTTATTAAGTAAACAAGCTGGGCACTATGCTAAGCACTGGCCATGTAAAAATTCTATGATATAGACTCACTCTATTATTAATTCTATTTCAAAAAACCTGGAGGAGGCTGGGCACAGTGGCTCACGGCTGTAATCCCAGCACTTTGGGAGGCCGAGGTGAGTGGATCATGAGGTGAGGAGATGGAGACCATCCTGGCTAACACAGTGAAACCCCATCTGTACTAAAAATACAAAAAAATTAGCCTGGCATGGTGGCGGGCACCTGTAGTCCCAGCTACTCGGGAGGCTGAGGCAGGAAAATGGTGTGAACCTGGGAGGCTGAGCTTGCAGTGAGCTGAGATCACGCCACTGCACTTCAGCCTGGGCAACAGAGTGAGACTCTGTCTCAAAAAAAAACCAAAAACCAAAAAACAAAAACCAAAAAAAAAACATGGAGGAAACTGAAGTTAGAGAGTTTATTAATTTTTTTTTGAGACAGAGTCTCGCTCTGTCACCCAGGCTGTAGTGCAGTGGTGTGATCTTGGCTCACTGCAACCTCTGCCTCCCAGGTTCAAGGTGGGATCACAGGCGGGTGCCACCACACCTGGCTAATTTTTGTACTTTTAGTAGAGACAGGGTTTTACTATGTTAGCCATGCTGGTCTCAAATTCCTGACCTCAAGTGATCCGCCCGCCTCAGCCTGAGATTATTACTGTTATTAGGTCCTTCCAGATGATATATTTTTTAATTTAGCAAAGCACTAAACCATCTTCACGAGTTATTCTTCATAGTAAAATTACTGAGTAAGACAATGTTCAAGTTCCCATTATATAGATTCTCAAAATCACACTGGGAATAAGAGAGTTGCAATGAGGATTTTGATTCCACAATTTCAGTGTGTGGCCACAGCCACTCAGCTTCTTTCCAGAAGGCAGAAACAAACATGTAGTAACATTGCTTATGTCACAAGTCTATGGTGAGGGCAAGTTAATAAGTGATTACAAAATTCTTTGTAAATACAGAGTGCCGTACAAATGCAAAACATCTACAACAACAGTAATTAGTTCTAATCACTATCTCTATTCTGTGTGCAGCTGTCTCTCAAAATTCATTTTGGGAGTTTAATCACCCCATCGCAATAAATAAAGTAACCTCCCTCTTCCTCTGACCCTGCTAAGAGCTGTCCCTCATTCCTCCCAGCTGCTGAACATGCCTCCTGTGTACCCCCAGCTCACCCCTCCTACTCTCAGCAAAGGCTGAATTCTGACATTAATTGGAAAAAAAAACAGGACCTCCTGAGCCTTAAGCCTTTCGAAATCCCTGACTCTGAAACAAAATTGGGCACAAGGGCTGGAGAAGTATACAGACCTTTCAAAATAGGACTCTGCCCTTCCCTTACACAGGAAGGGAACTTTTCCTTCCTTGGAGCTCCAGTAATGCTCAGGTAGCTATGGTGAAATACCAGGTTGACAAATTATCATTTATTTAGCAATGTAAGGCACATAATGGGTGCTGAATAATGCAGCAGTCATGACAATGATCAATTCAACATTTATATACTGTCTACAGCTTCTAGAGTAGTTGCAACAGAAACCATATGGCTCAAAAAACCAAAAATATTCTCTGGCCTCTTACAGAAGCAATTTACTCTCTGACCCTTTGTAGCAGTAGTTTGCCGACCCCTGAAAGGATGTGAATATAGATAAAGGAAAGGACTGAGCCCTGAGTCAACATTTAGAGATGAGAAATATAAGAAAAAGCAGCTCATGACACAGGCAGAAAACTAGAGGAATGTGGTGTCGCCAAAGCAAGTGAAGATTGTTTACTAAGGTAAGAGGGAATGATCAACTACGTTAATGTTACCTGGAGGACATGTAAGATGTGGATTGAGAACTGAATGCTGGATTTCATAACTTGAAGGCCACTGGGGACCTTTACAAGACCATTCTCCGTGGAAGGGTAGGAATGAAAGTCTAATTGATGTGGTGGGTTCAAGAGAGGATGGAACCGGGCGCAGTGGCTCATGCCTGTAATCCCAGCACCCCAGCACTTTGGGAGGCTGAGGCAGGCAGATTACCTTAGGTCAGGAGTTCGAGACCAGCCTGGCCAAGAGGGTGAAACCTCATCTCAACTAAAAATACAAAAATTAGCCAGGCATGGTAGCACGTGCCTGTAGTCCAAGCTATTCGGAAGGCTGAGGCAGGAGAATTGCTTGAACTCGGGAGGCAGAGGTTGCAGTGAACCAAGACTGTGCCACTGCACTCGAGCCTGGGGGACAGAGCGAGACTTCATCTGAAAAAAAAAAAAAAGAGAGAGAGAGAATAGGAAGAGAGGTGGTGGTGGAGACAGCTACATAGGAAAGAGTTTATCTAGAAAGGATAACAGAGAAAAGAGCCATAAATTAAAAAGGGTTGTGGAATAAAGGAGTTTATTTTGGAGGGGGGGGGGTTTATATATGTGTGTGTGTCAACAGTATCTCACAACATATTTGTGTACTGATGAGAATGTGAAAATTATCCAGTACAGATAAGAATGATGATGACGATGAAGACAGATGAGGACAAAGAGGAGGAAAAAGAGGAGAAGAGGTTAAATTAGGATACAGATACACTGTGGAAGCTGCAGCCCTACTGGTAAGGGATAAAGTTTCAGCAGTGAGGTGAAGTGATTCCTGTGCCAAGTATCTAGGGTGAATAAGAGTTCTCAAAAAAAAAAAAAAATGAAAATCACAACAACAAGGCAGAAAGCTGTCTGGCCTCACTTGATGTAAAAGGTCATGGTTTTCACCTAATGGAGGTCCACCAAGGGCCAGGAAGGGAAGAACCTGGCTAGCCCTGCGCAGAGATGGAAAGGATCATGAAGATTCTGAAAATAAAGCTCTGACTTCCAAGTCATGTTGACTGAAATAGATTCATGGTTCTCTAGATTAGTTTCCCTTTTGTTATCCTTTACTAATGTCTCAATCAGATATTCCATATTTTTATAGAGAATCTAAGAAAAGCCCTGTGTCCACGTGAGAATCAGAATGTTGAAGGAACAGTGTTTTCTTGAGGCCAATGCGGTGAGGGAAACTGATCAGAAAAAGATGGATGAATTCCACAGGCACAGAGCCTGGGCCGCAAAGTGGAGACAGCCCTTGATTTTCATTCCAGTGTGTTAACCTTAGAAATTTTGTGTTTTGTTTAATGAAGAAGAGGAAGCCTTACAAAATCATAGAGAATTTTGCTTGAAGAAGGCACATGTTCTAGCATATGGTCTCTTATAAAACAGAACTTTCAAGGTTTAACTCTTCCAGGAGACTCCCCCGGCAGTGAGGGGAAGTTCAGCAAAGCAGCCCCAACTCTGTTCCCTGAGTTTCTCCTTCCCTTGTTACCTCAAGAACTGCGGCCCACCCCAGGAATACAAAGTTCTTTCTTTCACGTTATATTACAAATGTAGTCAAAAACTCCTCTTGCCTTTGCAGGGCAGAGACAGACTAGAATATTCAAAAGCCTTTCTGGGAGAGTAAGGGAAAATGCAGCAAACAGAAACTGCAGAGGAAGGAAAACAGGAAATTGAGATCTAGGCACATGGTTATATCGCCAGGATTATCTGGATTTAAATCATAGCTCTGACACTTACTGGCAATATAACCCTGTGCAAGTTACTGAACTTCCCTGAAGCATAGTTTCCTCGTCTATACAATGGCTTAAAAAAGCCATGAGCCTGTTGCTGGGCGCAGTGGCTCATGCCTGTAATCCCAGCACTTTGGGAGGCCGAGGCCGACGGATCACGAGGACAGGAGATGGAGACCATCCTGGCTAACGCGGTGAAACCCCATCTCTACTAAAAATACAAAAAAAAAAATTAGTCGGGCGTGGTGGCGGGCGCCTGTAGTCCCAGCTACTTGGGAGGCTGAGGCAAGGAGAATGGCATGAACCCAAGAGGCGGAGCTTGCAGTGAGCCGAGATTGTGCCACCACACTCCAGCCTGGGTGACAGAGCAAGACTCCGTCAAAAAAAAAAAAAAAAAAGCCATGAGCGTGATTTATTTAAAAAAAAATAATTTAATAAAATTGGCCAGGCGCAGTGCCTTACACCTGTAATCCCAGCACTTTGGGAGGCCGAGGCAGATGGATCACGTGAGGCCAGGAGTTCGAGACCAGCCTGACCAACATGGAGAAACCCCATCTCTACTAAAAATACAAAATTCGCCGGGCGTGGTGGCGCATGCCTGTAATCCCAGCTACTTGGGAGGCTGAGGCAGAGAATTGCTTGAACCCAGGAGGCGGAGGTTGCAGTGAGCCAAGATCGTGCCATTGCACTATAGCCTGGGCAACAAGAGCGAAACTCCATCTCAAATAATAATAATAATAAAATAATGGGCAAATTTATACCTACTTGTGTTAGTTTAGGTCCTCCAAGAAGTAGATGCCAAGAATCGGTGTAGACTTGCAGGATATTGGGGGAAATGCCTGCAAAAGGTAATTGGGAGGAAGCAGGAGGATGCTGAGGGAGCTGTCAGAGATGCACACCTGACCCCTGAGAAGGAGAGAAGGAAAGAAGAAAGGTTGGATAGGTCAGGCCTTAGGGTGCCACGTAGAATTCTCAGGCCAGAGTAGTCTGTCAGAGGAGTCCTATGTTTCATAAGAATGGACCTGCATTATATCTCTGCCATGTGCCATCACTGGCCGGAAGCAGACCATGGGAAGCATGGCCTCAGAGCAAATGCAGTGATGTGTTTAGAACACAGCACCAACCGTTGTATTCCCTACAGTAGGAGATTGGGGAGGCACATTCTCATGGTCCCACACATCTACTTCTACTCAGGGGACTGAGGAGCAGCTCCTCTATGGTTCCCACAGACCCTTCTTCCTAAAGGTACACTTAGAAGGGCCAGGTTAGTGGAATATCACTACTGTTGATATCAGGCCTACAACTGGTACTCATACTCTCCCTTCTCCATTCTAAATTCCCCTCACTGTTGAGGTAGGGTGTGACAGAGCAGGAGCACTGTCATCTCAGAGAAACACCGCCACTTTAAGTTCCAGCTCCCTTTCTAGCCTCATACATTTCAAGGAAATCACTTCTAACGACAAGCAGCCAGAAAGAGCAGACAGTAAAACACAGATAAGATAGCTCAGGCACAGAGGGAGGTGGGGGGAAAGTCTCTTGGGTAACTGCCAAACTTCACCCTTATACAATGGGCCCCAGTGAAACAGTGGGCCTTAATAAGCACATTCCTTTCCTTGCACCAAGATAGGGGAGCTAAAAGCAAACTTGGAGGGTATGCCTGCAGCTGCAGAAAGATGGGAGGGAACAGACACACAACTCTCCCTCCCAGATAAGCACAACAAAGAGACACAGAAGCAGTCCAAGCCTCTGATAAACTCTCCCACCCTGAATCCTGTAAGAGAGTGTGCCTCTGACCTAACTTGGCTAGAATGCTCCTCTCAGGTTTGTTTTCTCTGAAAAAAAAACCTGTCTTGACTGGTGAGCCACCTTTGGTGTTTCTTTCCTCTTTCTTTAATTCTTACAGGGTGTGGTGGCTCACACCTATAATCCCAATACTTAGGGAGACTGAGTCAGGAAGATCAGTTGAGGCCAGGAGTTTTAAGACCAGGCCAGCAACATAGTGAGACCCCATCTCTCCGAAAAAATAAAATAAGTTCCCTCTTTGTTATCTATAACCTTGGCAGGTCTTGGTGGCTTACCTGCCACCAAGGTGTGACCCAGCCTTCACTCCTGAAGAGTCTGGTAATCATGCCGTTGGTAATCACATCCTTCTCCAGCTGGAGTTGTGTAAGTGTCCATTTGAGAGGGCAACGGAATACCACGAGGTGCCCAACTGTGTCACTTAGATTTCACACATATTCCCTTCCTGTTCCCACTGTGTAAAAGCAGCCTTTCCTCCTTCTGCTGATCATGGTTAATTACCTCTGCCAATATGGTGACTCCTTTTCTCTCAGACTGGTTCCTAAACACAAGGAGCCTGAAATGCCTTGGTGGAAGGCATAGCTTATAGTTCGGTGGGACTCTTGACTGTATCTTTTGGCAAGAGTGCACCTTCTTTGGAGACCAGGACACCTCCAATTTTGCAGAGCTCAGAGTTGCATGGATATGAAATACAAAATCCTCCAGTGGGTCATTAGGAGTAAGGGTAAGTGGGGTTACTCCTGCTTGCACCCTTAGTTCCCAGACGCATGTATTCTTCCTCCTGGGGACCTAGCACAATATAAAGGTATCTGTCTATATACTGCATCCTAAAGGATGGTGCCCCATCCTTTCAGAATGTTGCCACCAAGCTGGCACTTTAGCTGTGCCTTTAAATGGCTGGTCTAGCATTTTCTGAGACCATCTGCCCCTGGATGATGCTATATGTCATGTGGCCAGTAGACAATATGATCATAGGTCAACTCCACACTTCCTTCACTGGGAAGTGGGTCTCATGTCTGGGTGCTAATGCTGTGTGGGATTGTATGCTTGTGGATCAGGCATTCCGTAAGCCCCTGAATAGTGATGCTGGCTAAGGCACGAATGGTAGCAAAGACAAACCCATACCCAGAATAAGTCATTTGTCCTTCTAAGGATGAACCACTGGCCCTTTGTCTTAGTCTGTTCAGGCTGCTATAGTAAAATATCATAAAATGGGTACCTTATAAACAACAGAAATTTATTTCTTACAGTTCTGGAGGCTGGGAAGACAAAGATCAAGGCACTGGCAGATTCAATGTCTGGTGAGGACCCTCTTTTTCCATATACAGATGTCTTCTCACTGTAACCTTACATGGTGGATGCCTTCCACCATGCTGTCTGCCAAACAAGCTCCCTTGGGCCTCTTTTATAAGGACATTAATCCCATTCATTTCTACCCTCATGATCTAATCACTTCCCAAAGGCTTCATCTATTAATACCATCACCTTGGGGGTTAGGATTTCAACATTTTGAAGGGACACAAACAGTCAGACCATAGCACCCTTCCAGTATGAGAGATGCCCAATGTAGTTGACTTGTCACTAAGTGGCTGGTTGGTCTCATCAAGGAATAGTGCCACATCAAGGGCACACCATTGGTCTCTATTGCTGATAGCTTAAACATTCAGAAGCAACAGTAGCCAGACTTCCAAGGCCTGCATTGTGATTCCTTCTTGGGAGCTTAACATAACCTTCATACTGCATCTTTTCCTACCACTGACATTTCCAACACCTTAGGGTCCTCCAAATCCTACTGGCAGGACAGCTCGCACCACAGCCTAAACCTACTGCAGAACCCTTTTCTTTTCCAGGTCCCATTCAAAGCTGGCAGCCTTCCATGTTGGGACAGAGCAATGTTCCTAGGTGTAGAATGTGTTGCTTCCAGATCCCAAAGAAGTCTGCTGGCACTGTACTTCCATCTTTATGGTAGGGGATACATGAGGTGCAATTCATTTTTTACTTTGGAAAGATATGCCAACAAACTTCTAATGATCCCTAAAAATTTCACTGAAGTTGTAGGTTCCTAAATCTTTTAAGGTGTCTCCCACCCTCTAGAGCACATCAGCATGCTATCAATGAAATGGATTAGTGTGATGGTTCTGCAAGATACACAGGTGGTCCAGATCTCATCAAATTATATTATGACAGAGGGCAGGGGCATTAACATAACCCTGAGGGCAAATTGTAAATGAATATTTTTGGCCATCCCATATGAATACAAACTGTTTCTGATCCTCTTTACTGATTGGAATTGAAAAGAATGCCTTTGTCGATGAGTTCATGTCCTTTACAGGGACATGGATGAAGCTGGAAACCATCATTCTGAGCAAACTATCACAAGGACAGAAAACCAAACATGGCGTGTTCTCACTCATAGGTGGGAATTGACAATGAGAACACTTGGACCCAGGGCAGGGAACATCACACACAGGGGCCTGTCATGGGATCGGGGCGGGGGGGGGGATGGGGGAGGGATAGCATTAGGAGATATACCTAATGTAAATGATGAGTTAATGGGTGCAGCAAACCAACATGGTATATGTATACCTATGTAACAAACCTGCACATTGTGCACTTGTACCCTAGAACTTAAAGTATAATAATAATAAAAAAAAGAAAACAATGCCTTTGTCAGTTCACTGGCCATATACAATGTCCTTGAAGACTCATCAATCTGCTGTAGCAATTAACCCATATCTGGCACAGTAGCTATGATTGAGGCTACTGCTTCTTTAAGCCTGCAGCAGCCTTCAGTCATTCCCCAGGACCCACCCAGGGATGTGATATTGTTTGTTTGTTTGTTTGTTTGTTTGTTTCTCTGAGTCTGCTTGCTAGGGAAGATATTGTTTGTTTACTATCTTGGCTGGGAGAGGAGGGAAGGTGAGGGAACAGTTTCAAGGTTTCTACTTGGTCTTTCTCACTATTACGTCTTTTACCTCACAGGCTAAGAACCCAATATGAGGGTTACTCTAATATCCAAGTATACCAGTGCAGTCAGGAACAGGAAAAAATGACCACTGGGTGCATCCACAAACTAAGCAGGTCCACTCTGAGCCAGATTTTAGCCAGGACTTCATTTATTAATTGGTCTCTGTAGACCTCGTATTCTATTAGAACCATGAGGATGTTTTGGGCCTCTAAGTATCAATATCAACTCAGACTGTGTGTCTAGTAGTCCTCAAAATGTCTAGGTATTTTCCCTTGCTTGGTTTATAATCACCCAAGTAAACAGCCCCAAGTCCTTTTCAGGAAAAAAAAACTAGGGGATTCATCACAGTATATATTGGTCCTGGTGTTGCTACCTATTTTTCTCCCAGAGAATTACGCTCTATTACCATCTCTACAACTCCCTCAAGCTCAAGCTCCTTGGCTGTCCCTCAGACCTTGAAGGTTGTTACAATTATTATAGCCTCTATTACATTGAAGCTCATTAGTCCCATGGATATCAATGAGCCCAGCTCTGTAACCACCTCTCCTACTATCAGCCCCTGAACTGCAGAGGGGAGCCACCACTGTGGTGCTAGTGCTGCTTTCAGCAGTATTTTCCTGATGGCCTGGGTGAACTATATGTCTTCTGAGCTCTGCCATAAGACATAATCAACTGGTATGTTTTGTAGCCTGCATAATATAGCTATTCTTGCTTGCTCACTTTCCTCAGCCTCTTTATTTCTTCTACCATCTGTCAGAATAGCTAAAGCATTTCTACTTCACTCAATATTGGCCATCACTTTCTTCAAGTCTCTAAGAACCACCCTATTCTCTAGGGTTCTTGCCAGGGTGTTAAATCCTGTGTTCCAAAAAATTGTTCACAATCAAAGCATGATGTAGGCTGATAAAAAGAAAAAAAATGCTCACAAGTCATTATCCAGTCTTATATTCTAGCCTGCTTGATGAAGCACCCTCAAAATACAATCCCAGGTATATCACCTAACTTCTGCCAATATGTGATAGCTAATTCTTTTAGTTCCTTCAGTGTGTAACACTTTGTCTCCCTTATCAGGTCTATCACTTCCTAGGCAGGTTGTGCTGGTATTTAACCCTAAGTTTTTGGCCTAACAGCCAGGAGAAGAGGTAGAGCCCCTGAGAGGGCCAGCTGTTGCCTTATGAGAGAAGGGACTCTGCAACATCTATCAATACACAAGTGCCAGCTCTTACTAGAGAAGAGTAGACCACTTCTGCAAAGTCCTAGGGTTCAGAGGGTCTTTAGAGCCAACATCCTCAAAGCATTCATCCAGATGTCTGTATGCCACATGCCAGGGTCCCAAGTTTTTCCAACCAGGACCATGACTGTAGCATAACAGACCTGCCTTGCCTGCTTATTTAAATGTCTCTGGATTAGCCAGGCATGGTAGCACATGCCTGTAATCCCAGCTGTTTGGGAAACTGAAGTGGGAGGATTGCTTGAGTCCAGGAGTTTGAGACTACAATGTGCTATGATTGTGCCTGTGGATAGCCACTGCACTCCAGCCTGGGAAACATATTGAGAACTTGTCTCTTTAAAAAAAAAAAAAAAGGAAAAAAAGAAAGAGAAATCTAAAAAATCAAAAATAAAATAAATTCTCTGGACCTCTTAACTGTTAATGGTCCTCTGATTCTCATTATCCCTCTGCAAAGCATCAATTCAGCTTAGTAGTAGCCAGCCAACTCCACTGTCTTTGTATGCATTGTTCCCCCCATGTCTTCCAAATGACAGAATCATTGTACCAGCAAAGGCAATCCTTTCAATCAGAGAGTTTTCCCAGGTAACCTCTAGTGAAATCTTTAGCACCTGCACCACCACTGCATGTCAGGGACTATCCATCCTCCACGTACCACCCAAGAGGGAGTAATCTCTGGTTACTAGACAATGGGTGAACTATACCTGGAACTCCATCTTATACCTATTTTCTTGGACCATGTGTGTTGGTTAGGTCATCAAATGGGAAGATGTCAAGATGAAATTAGATACACAAGAGCTTTGGAGGGGGTGAGGGAGGGTGAATTCCTGTGAGGGAAAATAGAGGGAATCAGAGAAGGCTGGGAGAGCTATCAGAACATGACACAGATCCGAGTCCTGTGTAGGTGAGACAGAAAAAAAGAAGGTTAGTTTGGAAGAGCCTTACACTGCTGCTATGGTATGAATGTCCCTTCCAAAACCCATGTCGAATTTAATTGCCATTGTGATGGTATTAGGAGGTGGGATCTTTAAGGGGTCTGCCCTCATGAATAGACTAATTCTGTTGTCTCGGGAGTGGATTCACTGTCATAGGAGTGGATTCTTGATAAAACGATGTTTGGTCCCCACCCTTCCTCCCTCTGGCTCCTGTACTCACTTGCCCTTCCACCATGTTATAACACAGCACAAAGGCCCTTGTTTGATGCCAGTGCCATGCTCTTCTTAAACTTCCCAACCTCCAGAATCATGAGCTAAATACACTTATTTTCTTTATAAATTACCCAGTCTGTGGTATTTTGTTACAGCAGCAGAAAATAGACTTAAGACAACTGCCATGCTGTTTTAAGAAAATTTCAGCAAGGCCAATGGGAATTCCTCAAGCCAAAGTATCCTGTCAAAGGAGTCCTACATCTTGTCAGAATAAGCCTGCCTTAGTACCCTGCTGCAATCACTTGCTGGCTGAGAACAGTCGATGGAAAGTGTGGCCTTAGTGCAAATGCAGTTGATTCAGAGTGCAGCAGCTAGGGTTGCCAATACTATGCTCTGCAGTAGGAGATAGGAAAGGCACATTTTTTATGGTCACCACAACACCTTGCAGGATTATTTGGAGGATTAAATAAAATAATATAATCTGTGTAAAATGTTTAACTATACTTAACACATAGCAGGCACTTAACACATGCATTCTGTTAGTTGTTGGTGTTATTATTAATGGTAGGTGGTTCCTAACTGCCTCACTGAGAAGACAATATCTTGTCTATTTAGAAGCTACCTCCTTAATGTCTTGACACCTTCATGGTCAAGTCTGATAGAAACAGATTCTTTCTATTCTGTTCAACAAGAGTTTCAACTTCTGGCATATAAGACAGGGTTTTTTCTAAGTGATTGACACTATTTCTCTTGTAAGTTTCCATACCCACTTCCAAACCCATTCGAAGATGCGACTTTGCTGTTTTACAGGTTTATAGGCACAATTTTAGATTAATCTAATTAAAGCCAATATATTATAGATCGGGATTTCTAGTTCTACATGGGGTGATTATTTGACAATACGTGAAAGTACTTTACAAAGTATACAAAAATTAGATAAATGCTGACATAATTTTTATGATAATGATGATGAAGTTGGTGTTTTAAGAAGTTGCATACAGCTACAGACTACCCAGGGACTGGTCTTATAAAGAGAAGGCAGGAAGGACAATTGGGAATTTATTGACACAAGCAGGTGCAGGGTCACAAAGATCCAGGCCACGGTGATGAAATTTGGGAGAAGAAGATGAGAAACATTTAAAAGGAGAAATCATCAGAAATTTGTAATTAATTTGCTCTGATGAATAAGAAAGGGAAACAAAACAAAAAGAAATCAAAAGTTCCCAGGTCCTAAGAAAAAAGGGTGGTTCAGCTGAGAGGGCAGAATGGACATCTGTTTCTAGAATCTGCCCCTCAATTCTTTTCTCCTCTTCTTCTACCGACAGCAACCCTCGCCTTTAGAGAACTTTCCCCGCCTTTAGAGAACTTTCCCCACTCTGCTCCATGTGGTTCTCATTCAGCTGCCAATTATAGTATTGTACTTCCTTGTCACAGGGTGAGCTTGAGACTCGGACCTAGCCAATTATAGAGTCCCATCCTTCTAGCCACAGTGGTTGTCCCAGTAATGGGCATATGACAAGTAATTTCAACAAGTGACCTTCCTTTAGCTTTTATTTACAGCTATGTGCTGCATAAATGATGTCTTGGTCAGTGGTGGACGAAATATACAATAATGGTCCCATAAAATTATAATGAAGCTGAAAAATTTCTATCACCTAGTGACACTATGGCCCTTGTAAGTCACAGCGCAGCACATTACTCACATGGTGGGGGTGATGCTGGTGTAAACAAACCCACTGTGCTGCCAGTTATATAAAAGTATAGCACCTACAATTATATATAGTACATAATACTTGCTAGTGATAATAAATGACTGTGTTACTGGTTTATGTATATAAATGCTGACATACTTTTTATCTTTATTTTAGAGTGCTCTCTTTCTACTTATTTAAAAAAAAAATAGTTAACTGTAAGACAGCCTCAGCAAGGTCCTTCAGTAAGTATTCCAGAAGAAGGCATTGTTGTCACAGGAGATGACAGCTCCGGGCCTGTTATTGCCTCTGAAGGCCTTCCAGTGAGACAAGATATGAAGGTGGAAGGCAGTGATATTAATGATCCTGACTCTGTGTAGGCCTAGGCTAATGTGTGCGTGTTCATGTCTTCATTTTTAAGAAAAAAGTTTAAAAAGTTAAAATAAATAAACATGTTAAAAATAGGAAAAAGTTGGCTGGGCGCAGTGGCTCACACCTGTAATCCCAGCACTTTGGGAGGCTGAGGCAGGCAGATCACAAGGTCAGGAGATCGAGACCATCCTGACTAACATGGTAAAACCCCGTCTCACTAAAAATACAAAAAAATTAGCCGGGCATAGTGGCGGGCGCCTGTAGTCCCAGCTACTCAGGAGGCTGAGGCAGGAGAATGGCGTGAACCTGGGGGGCGGAGCTTGCAGTGAGCCGAGATCGCACCACTGCACTCCAGCCTGGGTGACAAGAGCGAGACTCCGTCTCAAAAAAAAAAAAAGAAAAGAAAAATAGGAAAAAGTTTATAGAGTAAGGATATAAGGAAAGAAAACATTTTTGTACAGCTGTACAATGTGTGTTTCAAGCTAAACGTTATTAGAAGAGTAAAGAAGTTTTCTAAAAATTGAAAAGTGTATAAAGTTAAAAAGTTACAGTAAGCTAAGGTTAATTTTTTTTGAAGAAAGAAAAACATTAAAAATGTAGTACAGCCTAAGTGTACAGTGTTTATAAAGTCTACAGTCATGTGCAGTAATTTCCTAGGCCTTCACAGTCACTCTCCACCCACTCACTGACACCCAGAGCAACTTCCAGTCCTGCAAGCTCCATTCATGGTAAGTGCCCTATACAGGTGGACCACTTTTTATCTCTTATACCATATTTTTATTGTACCTTTTATATGGTTAGATAGGTTTAGATACACAAATACCATTGTGCTACAAATGCCTGCAGTATTCAGTACACTAACATGGTATACAGGTTTAAGCCTAGGAGCAATAGGCTATGACACATAGCCTAGGTGTGTAGTGGGCTATGTCACCTAGGTTTGTGTAAGTACACTTTATGATATTTGTACAATGATAAAATTACCTAACAACACATTTCTCAGAACCTATCCCCATGTTAAGCAACACACGACTGTATTTCACAGTCTGAAAAAATCCAAACTCTCAAGCATTTCAGATAAGGGGTGCTCAACTTGTATAGATAGATTAAAAGTTAAAATATGAGAAAATACATAGCATGGCAACTCAAAGCTAGACCGACTATATTAACATTAGACAAAGTAGACTTCAGAACAAGAACTACTACCAGGAGTAAAGAGCCACATTATATAATGATAAGCGGGTTGATTCCCAAATGTTGCATCACAATCCAAAGGTATATGCACATAATAACAGATGCTAAAGCATAAACTAGTATTACTAAAAGTCAAATCCACAAGTATACTGGAACATTTAAACACTCCTCTGTCTGTAGTCAATAGAACAAGTATATAGAAAATCAGTAAGGATACAGAAGACCTGAATGACACTATCAACCCATTTGACCTAATTGCCTAATTTAAAGAGCACTCCATCCAACAAAATTATTTTCAAGTGCACGTGAAATATTCACAAAAATAAACCATATTTCTAGGTGATAAATAGAGAAACGCAAATCAAAACCACAGTGAAATACCATCTCACGCCAGTTAGAGTGGTGATCTTTAAAAAGTCTGGAAACAACAGATGCTGGCGAGGATGTGGATAAATAGGAATGCTTTTACACTGTTGGTGGGAGTGTAAATTAGTTCAGCCACTGTGGAAGACAGTGTGCCGATTCCTCAAGGATCTAGAACCAGAAATGCCCGTTTGACCCAGCAATCCCATTGCTGGGTATATATCCAAAGGATTATAAATCATTCTATTATAAAGACACATGCAGATATATGTTTACTGCAGCACTATTTACAATAGCAAAGACTTGGAACCAACCCAAATGCCCATCAGTGATAGACTGGATAAAGAAAATGTGGCACATATACACCATGGAATACTATGCAGCCATAAAAAAGAATGAGATCATGTCCTTTGCAGGGACATGGATGAAGCTGGAAACCATCATCCTCAGCAAACTAACACAGGAACAGAAAACCAAACACCGCATGTTCTCACTCATAAGTGGGAGCTGAACAATGAGAACACATGGACACAAGGAGGGGAACATTAAACACCAGGGCCTCTCAGGGGGTAGGGGGAAAGGCGAGGGAGAGCATTAGGACAAATACCTAATGCATGCGGAGCTTAAAACCTAGATGACGGGTTGATAGGTGCAGCAAACCATTCATGGCACATGTATGCCTGTGTAACAAACCTGCACGTTCAGCACATGTATCCCAGTACTTAGAGTAAAAAAAAAGAAAGAAAGAAATCATAAGCCAGTTATGGTTAAAAATAATAATAACCACATGAAAAATAAAATTTATGTAATTATATTAAAAAAAGAATTGACTGGTGACGGGTGGATCACTTGAGGTCAGGAGTTCGAGACCAGCTTGGTCACATGGTGAAACCCCGTCTCTACTAAAAATACAAAAATTACCTGGGCATGGGGGTGCACTGCTGTAGTCCCAGCTACTTGGGAGGCTGAGGCAGGGGAATCACTTAAACCCAGGAGGCGGAGGTTGCAGTAAGCAGAGATCGTGCCACTGCACTCCCTCCAGCCTGGGTGACAGAGCGAGACTCTGTCTCAAAAAAAAAAAAAAAAAAAGAATTGAAATAATACAGAGTATGTTCTTGGACCACAATGGAATAAAATAGGAATTAATGACAGACAAATAGCTGTGAAAAACCTAAAATACTTGGAAACTAAACAAGACACTACTAAATAGCCCATGTGTCAGAGAATAAGTCTCCAGGGAAATAAGAAAATATTTTTAATTTAGTGAAATATAAATATATCAAAATTTGGGAAAGTTTATATCAATAAAGAAGAATATTATGAAATTAGATAGTGGTGATGATTGCACAACACTGTGAATGTATTAAAAACCATGAATTGTACCCTTTAAAAAGGTGAATTTTATAACATGTGAATTATATTTCGATTTTAAAAAAGAAAAGGAGAAAGATCTTGGGACCAAAAGGCTAACCTTCCACCTTAAACTAAAAGCAGAAGAGCAAACAAAACCCAAAGCAAACATAAGGAGGAAAATTGAAAAGGTAGAGTTTAACAAAATTATCAGCAGAAAATCAATAGAGAAAAATCAAATAAAACAAAAGCTGATTCTTTGAAAAGACCAATAAAATTGACAAACTTCTAGCCAGACTAAGAAAAAAAGAAAAAGACACAAATTACCAATATCTGGAATGAAATAAGGAATATTCATGAATGAAATAAGGTCTGTAGGGCAGATATTAAAGGGATAATGAGGAAATATTATAAACAATTGTATGCCTATTATATTAGTTTTCTATTGTTCCTTAACAAATTACCGCAAACATAGTACAATACACTTAATATCTCACACTTTCTGTGGTTCAAGAGTTCATGCATAGCTTAGCTGGGTGCTATGTTTAGGGTCTCATAAGGCTGCAACTAAGGTTTTGGCTGGTCTGTATTCTCATATGGGGGTTTGACTAGTGGGTAGGCAGAATAATGGTCCCTCAAAGATGTCAATGTCCCAATCCTCAGGACTTGTGAATATGTTATAGTACAAGGGCACTATATGGCAAAGGGGTCTTTGCAGATATGATTAAGTTAAGGATCTTGAAATGTGAAGGTTATTCTGGATTATGCAGTGGGCTCTAAAATCATAAGTGTCTTTATAAGAGAAAGAGATTCAAAGAATAAGATGTAACAATAGAAGTCAGAGTGATGTGATGTGAGAAAGATTCAACCATCTATTGCTGGCTTTGAAGACAGAGGAAGGGGCCACAAGCCAAATAATACAGGTGGCCTCTAGAAGCTGGAAAAGACAAGGAATGGGTCCTTCCCAAGAGCCTCCAGAAGGAATAGAGCCCTGCTGATGCCTTGATTTTATCCCCCATAGGACTCATTTTGAACTTCAGACCCCTAGAATTGTGAGATAATAAATTTGTGTCATTTTAAGCCACTAAGTTTGTGATAATTTGTTACAGCAGCAATAGGAAGTTAATATAAATGAGGAAGAATCCACTTCAAAGCTCACTCAGATTGTTGGCAGAATCCATTTTTTTGTGTCCGTAAGACTGAAGGCTGTGAATTCTTGCTGGCTGTTGGCTGGAGGCCACCCTCAGCACCTTGAGGCTTTCTTAACCTAACAAGGAGCTTCTACAACAAAACTTAAAACCAACATCATATTTAATGTTGAAAAACTGAATGCTTTCCCCCTAAGATTGGATGTCTGCTTTCACCACTCCTATTCAACATCATGCTAGAAATCCCAGATAGTGCAGTAAAGAAAGAAAAAGAAATAAAAAGCATAGAGATTGGCAAGTAATAATTAAAATAGTCTCTATTCACAGAGAACACAATTGTCTGCATGAAAACACAATTGTCTGCATGAAAAATAATCTACACAAAAGCTCCTAGAACTAATATGTGAGTTTAGCAAGGTCACAGGATACAAGGGCAAAACAAAAATCAAGTATACATCTATATACTAGCTATTTGGACAATTGGAAATTGAAACTAAAAACTGCACAAATGATGTGCAGGATCTATATACAGAAAACTACAAAACACCAATAAAAGAAATCATAGGAGACCTAATTAAATGGGGAGATATGCCATATTTGTGGATTTTAAGAGTCAACATTAAGATCACAGTTTTTTCTCAAACTAAAGATTTAGCGCAGTGCCAATTAAAATGCCACCAGGATTTTTTAATACAAATCAAAAAGCTAATTCTAAATTTTATATCCAAAGGCAAAGGAACTAGAATACCCAAAATGATTTCAAAAAAGAAGAACAAAGAGGACTCACACTACTGATTTTAAGACTTACTAAAAAGCTATACTAATGAAGATGACAATGTAGTATGGGCAAAAGGATAGAGACATAGATCAACACAGCAAAATAAAGAGTCCAGGAATAGACCCACACAAAAATTGCCAATTTATTTTTTAACAGCTTTATTGAAGTAGAATTGCCATACAAAGAACTACACATATTTAATATATACTCTTTGATGAATTTGGACATATGCAAATACCTGTGATCACGAACAATTGATATCCAAAAAAAGGCAGAGAGGCCACTCAATGAAGAAAGTCTTTTCAACAAAGGGTGCTAAAACAACTGGACATCCATATACAAAATCAGGAATTTCAATCTATACCCATACCTTACACAAAAATTGATTAAAAATAGATCATAAACCTAAGTGTAAATAATAAAAGTATAAACTTCATTTCTTCCTAAAAGGGCAAAATCTTTTGTGATTGTGGGTTGGGCAAAGAGTTCTTAGATGTGACACTGAGGGCACAACCCATAAAAGACAAGATGGCTAAACTGGACTTCATCAAATTAAAAACTTTGCTCTGCAAAAGCCACTGTCAAGAGAATGAAAGGACAAACTACACATTGGAAGCAAATTTTTGTAAAACATAGTTCACTGCAGCCTCGAACTCCTGAGCTCAAACAATCCTCCACCTCAGCCTCCTGAGTAGCTAGGCATGTGCCACTAGTCCTGGCTAATTTTTCTTTTTTATCTTTTATTGTAGAGATAGGGGTCTTGCTGTGTTGACCAGTCTGGTCTCAAACTCTTGGCCTCAAGTGATCCTCTGACCTTGGCCTCCCAAAGCACTGGGATTATAGGTGTGAGTCACCGCATCCAGCCTTATACTCAGGATTTTTAAGTGCCAATCCTAATAACAAAGAAGCCCAGGGCTTGTGTTTCTTTGGTAGGACAGGTATTAAGGGATTGTTGCTGTGAAGATACAAGCTCTGATTAGATGTCAACACCATTTTAGTATTGTTTACTGCACCAGGAGATTCCAATTTAGTCCCAGATTCTTCATCTACAGTTTGGTGACTCTATTTCAACCCTATTAAGATCCCTTTAGTCTAGGTGTGGCGGTTCACACCTGTAATCTCAGTGCTTTGAGAGGCCAAGGTGCGAAGATCAATTGAGGCCAGGAGTTTGAGATCAGCCTGGGCAACAGTGAGACCCCCATCTCTACAAAATATATATATATATACTTTTTTTTTTTTAAATAGCCAGGTATGATGTCTACTCGAGAGCCTGAGGCAAGAGGATAACTTGAGCCTGGGAGGTCAAGGCTGCAGTGAGCTGTGATTGCGCCTCTCCACTCCAGCCTGGACAACAGAGCAAGATCCTGTCTCTTAAAACAAACAAACAACGACAACAACAAAAACCCTTTGGTTGTAAGCAATGGAAACCCACAGGCTGGCTGAAGCATTCAAAGGGATAGAAGAGATGGGCACGGTGTCTCACATCTGTAATCCCAACACTTAGGGAGGCAGAGGCAGGAGGATAGCATGAGCCCAGGAGTTTGAGACCTGCCTGGGCAACATAGCAAGACTCCTTTCTCAAAAAACAAACACACACAAACACACACACACACACAAAAGGGATGGAAGGATCAGAAGAACCAAGATGTAGGAAGAGCAGGGACCCACAACAGCAGTCGGTAGGTTTTCACTTCAGGACACACTGTCACTAATGTACGTACCACAATTCTCAGGCTCTTTGCTTCTGTGTTTGGAGTTTCAAGTTCCTGAGTGCGTATAATTGCACCAACTTTGGTTGGGTGTCTACCTCTGGATCAATTAGCGGCAGCCAAGGGATGAATGCCCTAAATCTGAGAAGGCCACTGGGGCTTTGTCCTTGTGCACTGAAGCCATTCACAACAAAGGGGGAATTGTGTGCTAGGCAGTGGCCTCAAGAGATGTGTATTGCAAGCAAAAAGGTTGCACAGATTCTCTTCTACATGAGCTCACCATCAGGATATGAGGACAACACAGAGTTTGGTGGCATTCTGATTTCCCCCCCCAGTCTCTTTAATATCCCAACAGGTTTTTGTCTAAGGCCTAAGAGAAATTAGTCTCATCTTCATGTTTATACTTTTACAATTTGTTTACAGACAAAAGATCATACACACTCTCATTCAGTCCTTTATCTAAAAGATAATACTCTAAATGCTTAGGGTGGTCCTTAAGATGTTACTACTCTGCTCAAAAACTTATAAGGAAAAAAAAAAAACATATAGTGCATTGCACTCCAGCCTGGGTGACAGAGCAAAACCCTGTCTCAAAAAGCAAAAACAAAAACATATAGAGGCTCCCTATTATCTACCATATTAAAACATCTAAGAATTTAGTTACTTATCAAATAGCCTTCCCTTCCTTTCCCAACTCCTTTTTTATTAAATATTAGTTGAGCATACAATATTCTCTTTAAGTATTATTTTTAAACATAATTTTACACGACAGCACAGCTTCGCTGTTGGAGGTGAAAGATTGTTTCTTGCTATGTTGCCCAGGCTGGTCTCAAACTCCTGGGCTCAAGCAACCCTCTCACCTCGCTCTCATAAAGTGCAAGGATTACAGGCGTGAGCCACCATACCCAGCCAGAACAATATTCTCTACTTTCTAGACATTAACATGGTGGTAACCGTATTTGTCAATCTTATAAGCCCAAAAACTTATGGTCATAAATATCTGAACTCAGACCACCTCAGAATATTTTTGGCATATGTTTGCCATAGCCAAAGAATATGCAAAAAAAAAAAAAATGAAAGTTGAAAACAGTCCCTACCTTGTAAAGACAGTTAAGAGGGGTACAGGCTAGGGCCAGGCGCAGTGGCTCATGCCTGTAATCCCAGCACTTTGGGAAGTCGAGGCAGGGAGATCATCTGAGATCAGGAGTTCAAGACCAGCCTGGCCAACATGGCGAAACCCCGTCTCTACGAAAAATACAAAAATTAGCCAGGTGTGGTGGCACATGCCTGTAATCCTAGCTATTCCGGAGGCTGAAGCAGGAGAATCGCTTGAACCTGGGAGGCGGAGGTTGCAGTGAGCCGAGATCAAGCCACTGCACTCCAGCCTGGGCAACAGAATGAGACTCTGTCTCAAAAAAAAGAGTGGTTACAGGCTGCTCTCTAGCAACGCTTTCACCTTGTCAGAGTCCCAGCTGCCCCCAGACCAACCTTATTCAATCCCACCTTGCTTTTTCTTTTGCTGTTCCTTTGACCTTGAAAATCTTATCTTGTGCATAATTCTGTGTCCTCCACTTGCATAAACTACCTCCAAAAAGTTTGCACTTTCTAACCTCTCCATTCTCTGAACAATAACATAGTAAAAGCTGTCACTCCTCAACATGAGAAAAACTGCATGTAATTAAAAAATGAAATTGATAAATTTTGATATGACTTTTAATGTTTTAATATCAACAATAATTTAAATGGTCATTATGCATTCCTTAACCCAAGTACCTCCCTTCATGAAGTAATCTGTCTCTCCCACCTTGGAACTTGCATTGTATTTCATTCCTCTATTGCGCGCACTGATTTTCTCTTTTGTATTATGATTATGGTTCTCTGTCAATGCTTGTCCTCTATGAGATTATAGTTCTTTGAGGGGAAGTACTGTGTCTTACTCTTATTTGCACCCTTTCTAGTTCTCAGCACAATGCCTGGCATGCTACAGATGCACAATGTACTTTTGTGTGTGTGTGTGTGTGACGGAGTTTCACTCTGTCGCCCAGGCTGGAATGCAGTGGTGCGATCTTGGCTCACTGCAACCTCTGACTCCTGGATTCAAGAGATTCTCCTGCCTCAGCCTCCCGAGTAGCTGGGACCACAGGTGCGTGCCACTGCACCTGGCTAATTGTTGTGTTTTTAGTAGAGGTGGGGTTTCACTATGTTGGCCAGGCTGGTCTCGACCTCAGGTGACTCACCTGCCTCAGCCTCCCAAAGTGCTGGGATTACAGGTGTGAGCCACTGCGCCTGGCCACAATATAAATTTTTTTGAATGAAGGAAGGAATTAACTGACAGAGATTTATATGATGATGTTACAACCTCCTTTTCCATATAAGCCCATCAGACGGCCTAGAAATAAAACACTTACTAAAAACAGTTCAGAGAAGTCTATCTGTGAAACTGTCAGTATGATGTAATTCTAAAGAAAGTTAGGGGACCCCCAGACTATATGGAAGGCTCAGTCTGCTTTTTAGTGCTAGTTTCACAACAAGCAAAATAACCATAGTGTCTCTTGAGAAATAAGCACTAATTTTAGAACTAATAAGTACTAATTTTAGAACTCCATATATTAATGGTTTATAGCCTCTCCTTTCTCAGTGGCAGTACTGAGAAATAGGAGCTTGCAGTATGAAATCAGAATACCTGGATTTCAGTCTCACCTCCATCACATATTAGCCATGTGACCTTGGGCGAGTTGTTTAACCTCTCTTTGCCTCAGTTTCATCACTGGCAAAATGTCGAAACTAACAGTAGACTCCCTCAAAGGAATGGTGTGAAAATTAATGACAATATATTTAAACCATTTAGAATAGTACCTGGCACTTTGTGTTTTAAAGTGACAGAAATATACCATACTTACCTTATATCCCCTATTGGTAAATTCCATGTTGAGGGCAAAATTTCTTTTTTATATCCCACCAGGGTACCTAGCACAGTATGTAACAAATACTAGACGCTCAAAAAAATGACGTGCATTATATTTGAGGTAAATAAATTGAATGCACAAGAAAATAAAGGTATTTTAAAAATGTAAATGCAATTAATATAAATTAAAGGGCTCTCGACATATCATTTGCATATCTTCAGTTTTTCCTTATGATTAGTTGCTGGGTGTCTTACGATTTTATCTTTTTCTTGCCCTCTTCAAAGCGTGTAGTTTGGTGTAATGCACATTATAGCCCTCAGAATTGCTGGCCTTCTGACAAGCTAGCTGTTTGGATAGTGTGAGGGATGAGGTTGCTGCGGCAAAAAGTGGGTTACACGACAGCACAGCCTCGCTGCTGGAGATGAAAAACCAATAATCCCAGAAAACAGCGCATAGGGTAGGCTGGGCCAGCCGAGGACTATGTGAAGGTTCGTTGGGACCCTCCGGAGGCCAGTGGGGTACTGCAAAGGTGAGTGCCCCACTGCCAGGGTCGTGAGCCCGGAGCCCTGCGGGGGACGGCTGCTAGGACCTGCTGGATGAGTCATTCTCCCCACCCCAGGCACGTGCTGGTGGCGGCATCCACCCGGAACCCGCCTTCCCCCGCACCCCCTCCCCCCCGCGTCCCTGGCGCGGAATGCGAGCGGTGAGCGGCCCCAGCCCCCCAACGGCGCCCCCTCCGGGCCGCCTCCTCCGGGCGGGCACTGTCCTTGCCGCAGTCGGCCGCTGGCGCAGTCCCCGCGCCGCAGTGCCGGGCGCTCGTGGGGGGCGCCCACGGGCACCTGGGCCGTCTGCTCATCGGAGCCGGCCGCCGTCCTCCCGCATTCCCACGGCGCCCCACGCCCGCCCGCCCGCCCGTCGCCGGTCACCCGTCGCCCGCGGAGCCGCGAGGGCGGCTCCTGGAGGCGCAAGAGGACTGGGTGGGGCGGGGCGCGCCCACCGGCCGGCCCGGGGCACCTCGCGCGGGTGCACGCGCCGCAGCCCCGCTGGGCGGGTGGGTGTGCTCGGGGCGCGCGCGTCGCCGCCTCCTCAGCCTGCCGCTCCGCCCGCGCCGCCTGCTGCCGGCGCTCGGCCCAGCACGCCGGCTCTCGGGCTGCCGTGGGCAGCGCGGGGCCCGCGGTGTAGAGTCCGCCGCCCCGGAGCCGCGTCCCGCACCCGGACGGTCCCGGTAAGCGGGGGCGGGGGCGGCGGGGACCAGGCCGTCACCTGAGGGGCGGGTCTGCGGCCGCGGACAGTCTTCCGGGACTCTGAGGTGCTTGTGTGGGAGCCGCCTCCAAGGTGGCCCCCCTGTGTCATTGGATGAACCCCGAGTAACTGCTGCCTCTACGCCTTGGGGGAGTCCCTGAGGTGCTGTGGGGAGCCGTTCCCATAAAGACCCCCTGTGGGAATGGACTCCCGGGGCGCTGTCTGCATTTGCTGCCATAGGGAGCCCCAGCGTGGAGGGGACTGGCCCCAGAGAGCCCTTCTGTGTCACTGTGGGAGCAGGCACAAGGGTGGTCTCTGGAGCTGGCTCAATGGAAGACCACCTGGGAACATAGGAGAGCCGCAGGAGCCTCGAGGTGGTGGAGCCCCCAGAGGGCTCCCTAGAAAAGGAGGACCTGAGCCTGTGCCCTAGAACTGTGGGAAGCAACCTCTGAATGGGGAGGGGGGATCCTGCCATGGGATCCATGAGTGACTTCCCACGGCTCCAAGGACTTTGGCCTCGACTGGGATCCCTGTAGGGTTCCATGTGCCCTCACTTGTATCCCCACACCGTGGCCCAGAGGTGGGGGCCTTCTAGGGCTGCAGCCTCTTTCCATTCCCCTCTTTCCCCATTCGGATTTTTCTTTTCCATGGTAGCCCCGTTGCTCCACGCCGCATTTTAGTGGAGACAGAAACTGCTGCGAGAGCACAGGTCCCCAAGCGGGGGATGAGGACCAGTGAGGCCTCTAAAGCAAAGATAGGAGATTTGAGCCCCTAGGTTTGACCGTCCAGAAGGAAGCAGTAAGATCAGGTGGAATAACTGACTTTGGCAGGTCCTGGAGGGAAAGGCCTTTGAAGGAAGGAATAAAGTATGTATAGGATTGTTGAGCACCAGTACGCTAGGCACTATACTAGGTATGTTTAAACATCACATGTAACTCTTACAACAGCTTTGTGAAATTATCCCCTTTTAAACATTGAGACTCAGAGAGGTTTAGCAATTTGCCCAAGGTCACAAAGCTGATGAAAAACATAATCATAAAATGTTTTTCAAATTTTATTTGGGAAAAAGTACTAAGGCGCAGCAGAAGAAAGAATAGATATTTGTTAATAAGTTGCATTAAGGTGCCTGCCGAGCATAGGGTTTTGCAGTGGTACAAGCTCAGTAAATGTGATGATTAAATAGGTGGATGAGGACAGTTTAACTGGCCATGAGATTGCTGCAGGAACTGATTTCCACAGAATCCCCAGATTTCAGGGTGTGGCTTCCTTCACTGGCAGTCCCACTGTCATGATGCCTTGGGGTGGCTCTGGACCTAATTGAGGCCTCTGGGTGTGGTTTTTGACAGGGCTTGCTCTGGGGATCTAGGGGGACCCTTCTGCAGACGGAGTGTCCCAAGGCCACCCTACCTGCTACAGAATACTCGAAGGAAAGAAAGGAGAGACAGGATCACTTTTAGGAAGCACGATCCACACTGTCCTTGTAACCCTCTGACTGCATGCACCAGTGGACAATGGCCCACAGATAGCACTCAGGACACTTTTGCCCAAGAGTGCCTCTGCATGAGGAGGAGGAGGAGGACAGGAAAGGTGCAGAGCCAAGGAAGGCTCACTGGGAGTCTGTTAGGGGGAGCGCAAAGGGTCTGCGCCAGACATAGTGTTGCCTCCTCATCTTGCCCCCTCGTTGTTTTCATTCTAGCTGAATGCCAAGAGTTCAACTTTGAGCCCCAAGGATGGATTCTGGTTTCTCGTCCAAAAACAGAGTGGTGAGAGGGCCAAGATATGATATTCATTACAGAGCCATTCTGGAAGGGTTTTCCTGCTCCCCTTCCCTGCTTTCTTCCACAGTCAAACCTAGTTAAATCCTCCTTGAATAGAAGTGGCTTCCTTTGGCTCCTGGAATTACATAGTGAGAAGAGAGACCAAGCTAGTGGGAAAACAGAACAACATAGTTTACCAGTTGTTAGATTTTTTTTTTTTTTTAACTCAGTGATGCTACCTTGCATGCAAATCAGTGGAGTAAACCCTGACAAAGGTTTATGTTGGTTAGGACCTCCCCATTGTAAAGTTGTTTATAATCCCCCTTTCAGTTCAAACCCATCTGATCAGCTTAACAGATCAGGATAAATAGGTAGGCATATATTTAAAGAAAGTCAGAAGGACCAAACCTGAAGATACGATCTTTGTTCCAGCTCATTGATTTGTCATTGAGGTTTTATTCCTAAATTGGTCTTTTGTTGAGGGTGCTTATTATCACACCCACTCATGACCCTGGAAAAATCACTAAATGGATCCAGGCTTTCCCCTAATCTTGGACCTTGGATATCACCTTCCCCATGTCCAGCATTGGGTAAAAATTAAGATTTCAAAAATCCTAAGAATACTGCCTAACTCTCCCTAGTCACAGCATGAGTCTGCAAATCAAATCATTCCAGAATGTGCATGAAAGATGTCACCAGGTGGCCTTAATCTTCTCAAAAATGCTCTCTCCAAAGGCAAATAAAAGGGGGAGAGAACGGCTCACCCGGTTTCATTTGAGTGTACCCAAATGTGTCTGGATTTTACTGTCTGGATTTCTCAACCTTTGATCTTTCACATATTCTCCAATCTTCTAACATTGTCTTCTAACATTTGCCATTCCTTTCCCTCAACATGGATAGTAAGACCTCCCCAGGCCCATTTCCCCGACTCCTTGCAATTTTTTCCACTACACCTGTTCCTAAGTGGATCACATTTATGCAAACATAGTTTCCCTTCTCTTTAGCTACAGAATCTATTATCTTTTAGTCCCACACGCTTCTCTCCAGCAGTGCTGCTTGGCTTCTGCTATCTTCATGTCCCAAATTGATTTATTCATTTCTGATGGGAATATCATTATCCACTCCACCCCTCAATCTTAATGACCAAATTCTGACAGGAATTGCTTGCCAGCTTTGGACCAAGAAACCAAGACCATCAGTGTCCAGCTGAAGACATGATTATTTTTTCCATTAGCACATCCCCCTCCATTCTCCCCACTCTTCCAGCAGTCTCCTCAGAAACTCACTTACATTTACTTAAGTGCTACTTACTTGCCAGGCACAATGCTAGATAAATATGAGAGTTTCTTGCCCCTGAGGAGTTCACATAGAATCAGTCTGCATTTCTCTAATCATTCACTATAAAGAGTAGGAAAAGTAAGGGGGAAATTATGGCATTACAGAATATCTACAGGAACCAATATAGAGTATGCCTTTTCCCAAGCATCACTGAAACTCAGCTGCTGTGCTATGCCTCCTCTGGCAGGCACATTCAGCCCTCCTGCCAGTGCCCTGCCAAAATTACTTTTGCCCATATACTCTGAGTGTAAACTGGCCACATTTTTGCCTTCCTATGATAGTAATGACAGAACCTTTTATTTGGATAGCATGTTACAGTTTATGAAGCCCTTTTAGATATATGTTGGCTGTTTGGTTTTGAGAAATGCTTCATCTTACTGGGGTCCTCTCACTAAAGCAGAACTGTGTGGGCTAATTGGCTGTCTCTCTTTTTGTATGTTTGTTTTTTTGAGGCTTAGGAGTCTCCCAGAGGGAAAGCCCCAATGATTCACTACAGTCACCACCTACGAGCTCTTAGGTTGCGAAGGAGTTTCCTGTTGGGTCCTAAGGCCAAACAGTGCACTCACTGGTCAGCGCTGGAACTTATCAGGGCAGTCCCTCTTCCCGGCCTCAGCAAATCCAATTCTCTGGGATTTTCTTCCTCCTTGAAACTCAAATACATATTCTCTTCTAACAAATATTTTAAGCATACTATCTCAAACCAGTTCTTTGGGCTGATGCTAATTCTTATGTGAAGACACATTTCCTTGCCTATTTCTATCTAGCCCCCAGGCTGGCTTCATACCATCTAAGTCATGATGGAGTCCCCATATAGCTCCGTGCCTTGGCATGTGCTGTTACCTCTTCCTGGAATGCTTTTTTTTTTTTTTTTTTCCTTATCCACTGATGTAACTCCTACTCATATTCAAAATTTAGCTCAAGCAACACCTTTTTTTTTCAATCCTACACTTATGCCCCCTGCACACGCACATACTCACTGCATTGTCACAGGCTGAATGAGCTTCCATTTGTTCATTCTACCATCAGTTATTAAGCACCTGATTTGTGCCTGATGCATAGTAGGCTGTACTCGGCAAAAGTTTGCAGAATCACAGAGAAGTAAATGGTGATAATTAAGGTGTGATAATTGCATTACATGGGGCTGAATCTGTGTTTCAGCGAACCAGAGCAGAAAACAGGGAGTGCCTCTCCATCTCGCTGAAAAGCTCTGCTTGCTAAGTGCAGTCTCACCAGCCAATCACTGATGGTGTGATGTTCCTTAACTGTTGCTCTGCCTCTGTGGGAAGTCAGCACTGTGGCTTTTAATGAAGACTCAGGCTCTAAGAGGCTAAGCTCATGCCATAATTTTGCTCTCATATATATTAGAACTTTGTGAGCTTTCAGTAAATATTAAACAGCAGCAGTATGCCTTGTAGTCTTGAGCTGAGGCCAGAAAGACAGTTTTTCTGTCTTTAGCCTTTCTGCTCCTTGGAAACCCCAGAAAAGCCCCATGTAGTTGTGACTGTGTCATCCTGAATAAACAGGCTGAATGAAGAGAGGTGGGGAGGTACCAGGTAGACCTTTCAGGGTCTACAAACATGAAAACTAAAATTAGTTTCTAGGCTACTGCCAGGTGACAAAATGTCTGAGTAGGAACAGGCTCCAAGAGCACTGTAGTGAGGCACTGGATTTTCCTAAAGCAACAGCCAGTCACTGGAGAACAATCGGACCCCTTGGGGCTTGGATTTCCTCAAAGACCTGCA
Organism: Pongo pygmaeus; assembly: GCF_028885625.2. Taxonomy (NCBI): domain Eukaryota; kingdom Metazoa; phylum Chordata; class Mammalia; order Primates; family Hominidae; genus Pongo; species Pongo pygmaeus. The sequence goes on along the minus strand of NC_072386.2, from coordinate 22,242,013 downwards.
CGAGAACTCTTTTTGATTTTTTTTTTTTTTTTGCTTAAAATCTTGAGGTTGATGCTGATGTTCACAGTAAGCTCAGAGTCTGTGCTATGCATTCAGCGTTTTGTTTTGTTTTTTTTTTTTACAGACCCTGGTTGTGTTGATTTTCCACACTCTTGCAGCTGGTCACCTTCTGTGTTAGGCATGTGGCTTTTCCTAAGGCTCTCAGCCCTTCGGGCACATGCTTCCAGGAGCCAATTGTTGACCACCTTGAAATTTTTCACTTGTATGTGCAGATACTGCTCATGCTAAATTTCAAACCCAGGACAAAGGAAGTGCATTTTCACACTTTCTACTTGTGTCCTTAAGGCAACTGCCCTCCTGTGGGCCTCACCATAGTCCACAGGACACAGCATAAATGCAGGGGACTGTTGACTTTGGTAATACTGGCTTCTTTTTTCTTACCATTGTGATTGTAGAAACCGGCTAAATTGCAGAATTTCTTAACTCTCCTCTGCAGTCAGAGAGAAATCATCCTCGTGTTCTCATCCCTGCTGGCCCTGACTCACTGTCCAGGTGCCACCTCTTGGGAAATAGAGTAGATGTGATGATGTGAGCTGGTGACTGCATAGTTTCTAGAATTGAGTTTTGGAGATTTGGTCTCATTAGTCTCTCTGGCCAATTTGATAAAGAGAAAAGACACTATGATCTTAAATAAATTGTTTATGTTGCCCAGTCATCTCTGCATCATTCATTCAACAAAGATTTAAGAGGCTAAAACCCTTAATGCTTAATGGAGAGGATCAAACCTGTATACAAAAGACACTTTGATTAAAAGTGAGTGTCACATGCTCTGTGGAAGTCAGTAAGAACCATCTCTACTTTTCTCCCTCCTGATCTCAGTGAAACACAGATTCCTTTACTCCATTTGCTCGACCCATTCTCTTTGGTTGTCTTTCCCTTTCCCCTCACTCAGAGGTTTTCTTTGCCTTGTTCCTTCCTAGGGAAGCCCTAACCTCCAGGCAGCCACTTTTACTTGCTTGTGAGCCTTTTAAGTAGCCTCCATTCCCATACCGAGAATCAGATTGAACCAGCTATTCGGGAGGCTGAGGCAGGAGAATCACTTGAGCCCAGGAGTTTGAGGCCAGCCTGGGTAACATAGTGAGACCCTAGAACCACCCTCCATCTGAAAACATAAATTTTAAGAAGAGAAAATCAGTAAATGTACTTTACATTTAACAGGCTGCATGAGGAAACTCCTGCCTATTAGGAGTGTTGCCTTTCAGGCTCTCCACAGCTCTGAATCTTTATAGAGAGTGCTGGGAAATAGAGGCTCCCCAGCTTCCTTCCCCTTCCTTATTTCTCTATCAGCTCCTGCTGCAAAGCAGCCCCTCCTCCTCTTACTCCCACCACTTTGCCCTTATAAATAATCCCGCTGAATTCTAAGCAGGTGCTCTGCAGAAAATGGGTGTGTCTTGCAAACATTCCAAGCTGCCCACATATGTCTTACTGCCTGACAAACACATCTAGACATGCTTCTCTTACCCAAGACAGATTCTACTTGTTGCTGTTTTCATTTCTTCCAGTTCATGAAGTCAGACGGCCCTATTCCACCTTCTTGTCCCACTGTTATTTACCATCACCTGCTCTTCTCCCCTGAGTTTTTTTCCAAGCCTTCCCTAAATACCACAAATTCCCTGACAGCCACATAATTCTTGGGACAATATCTTTTTGGCCTCTTTTCATCATTTTTAGGGAGGCAGAAACCCCCAGTCCCACCCACCAGCGAAAGAAGTAATCATTAGGTATAATTTGTGGGATCTTTGCAACTTGATTTCCTTTTAACTCTCTCTTTTTCCTAGGACTTCTTCCAGCACAGGAGAGGCCAGGTTTTTATCCACAGGCATTTGTTTTTACCTGGCACCAATCAGTACCACTTGTTTCTCTAAAAATTTGAGCTGATTTTGTTAAGTTCTCAAACATCCCAGGTGCACTTCTTGGATATTTCAGCACACACACTTTTAATCAAAGTGTCTTTTTTATACAGTTTTGATCCTCTCCATTAAGTATTAAGAGTTTTAGACTCGCTTTTAAAGCTGAATTCTGTTGTGTCCTCATAGTTTACTGTCAAAGTCAAAGTCAAAGTCATGTCAATTCAAAATGACTTGGTGGTCTTGTTTGGATTTTGATGGTTTACTGTGAATAGTTCTACTTTGCATTTCTGCCCTTACAGGCATAAAATGGTCTACAAGATTGAACCATCTCAGCTAAAAGGAATAGCAGTGCTCCAAGAGCCTGTGCTTAGGACTGGAAAGCGTTTGTTTTTATGTTTGTTTTGCTAGTAGATGTCAGCTTCAGTCTTCATAGAAATTGCTTTAAGGATAAACTCCCAAAACCGTTGCAATGACATAATTGACCATGGAGATAGCTTCATAGCTATTCTTGGTATCCTTATAAAGAATAATGGTATCCTTACAGTTAATAATGGGTTATAGCGGATCTACAGTGTGTTGGGAGGTGTCTGTGGTTAATTTGATGATTCTCTGTTAATAAGTTCACTTATAGAGTAACTTCCTAACTGGCTGGTCTTTGTTCAATAACTTTTATTAAAGCATCTGAAAAAGCCAAAAACAAAGGCATACCATTGGTTTTCCTCTAATGAATCGTTCTTGAAAATGTGAATTTACTATGTTTTTTCCAGATCTCCAAATAAGTGTTTCTCAACTATTTTTTTCCAGTGTATGCCTTCGTTCTGATAAACATAAAAGTCTCTTGACTGTTCCCTAAAACTTGTGATATAACTCCTGGGAGGAGGCTGCCTCCAACTATTTGGAGAGTTAGTACCTTCCGTATAGCCCTAAGAATAAAGAAGATACTGTCAAACTCACTGTTTTGTAGTCTATGTCACACACACAAAAAAAGCAGAGATGGTTTTTAATATTTGTTTTCCAAATATAAATATATAATTGCTAAGCTCTTGAAACTCAATTATTTCTCCCCTCCTCCCGGAGTTTCTGATATATACCTCCCACCTGCCACAGGATCCAGCCAATTCACCACTTGAGAATCATTGTTCTGGCTGTTGTGTTTAAAAAATTAAATCAAGCTGGGTGCTCTGGCTGGAACCTATAATCCTAGCTACTTGGGAGGCTGAGGCAGGGAATCACTTGAGCCCCAGAGTTATCAACAAGTCTGGGCAATATACCAAGACCCTGTCTCTTTAAAAATTTTTCAAAAATTAGCACGACCCGTAGTCCCAGCTATGTGAGAGGATTGCTTGAAATTTTTCAAAAATTAGCATGACCTGTAGTCCCAGCTATGTGAGAGGATTGCTTGAGTGCAGGAGTTCGAGACTAGCCTGGGTAATATGGCGAGACCCCCTCGCCCCATCTCAAAATAAATAATTAAATCATTTTTTCTCTTTTTTAATAGCGTGAATATATCACAAGTTATTCAGTAATTTCCCTATTGAGGTTGTTTCCACCTTTTTTCTTTTTTAAGAGACAGGGTCTCACTGTGTTGCCCAGGTTTCAGTGCGGTGGCTATTCACAGGCACAGTCATGGCACACTACAGACCCGAACTCCTGGTCTCAAGCAATCCTCATGCTTCAGCCTCCCAAGTAGCTGGGATTATAGGAGCAAATCACCATGCCCAATTTGTTTCCGTCTTTTTAATCACTGTAAAAAGAATGCTCCAATCAATCTTTTTTTTTTTAATGTGATGAGGTATTGCTATGTTGCCCAGGCTGGTTTTGAATTCCTGGGCTCAAGCAGTTCTCCCACCTCAGCTGCCCATGTAGCTGGGATTACAGGCATGTGCCACTATGCCTAGCTAAATTTTTTTTTTTTTTACATATACCCACAGGTGAAAGAGCATCAGCCTCTTGGATACAATAGGTTTTCTTTAGTCAGAGGTGTATTAGTAGCTGTCCATCTCTGGTGGATCTTCCAACCACACAGACTCCTAAGAGGAGCTTGAATAAACTGTTCATCTTTCACCACATCAGTTAAGGGCAGCACTTTCCTTATATCCTTGTCTTTTAGAGGTGCATTCTTCAAATTGCAGATTTAAATCCATTAGTAGGTCATGAAATCATTTCAGAGAGTCACTATCAGGGTTGTTTTAATGAAATAGGATAGAAAATATCAGGGAGTATCACATGTAGTAAAAGTATGATTGTTCCACAAAATTTTGACTTCAGTTGCAGATCTATAAACACATGTGTCTACAGAGTTATCACATAAAATATATTTCTTACTCTGAGCCACAGTTGAAAGTTTTGAGAAACATGCCTTGGGGTTTCTGAGGAAAACCTAGTGGTCTGGAAAACGTAATTGCTCATAATAAAAATATGCTCAAATAAAAATATGAAGAATTATCTGTCAGTTTTGTATTTTCTCTCTTGGGGTGCCTCTCTCACTGTAAGTTGGGGAGTTGCATCCCACCCAGCCATCGAACATGCTGTTGCCCATGAGGCATTTGAGCAGCGTCTGGGGACTACAGGGCCAGCCCTGTCACTTCAAGAACCCACTGGGTCCAAAGCCTCAGCAAAAAATTTAACATATACATACTCTTCTCTCCATCCCCACCCCACCCTGGCTAGATTCCCTCATTAGATCATATGAACTTTTAAAAGAAGATGAAAAGCAACATGAGCATTCTAAATGCTTCAGACTATATGTTCCAAATACACTCATTAACAGACAGAGAACTAAAGCCCAAAACAACCAGCAACAGGTTCTGAATCACAGAACAGGGGACCCAAAACAAAAGCAAGTCATCAAGTTGCCAACCCTAGGATTTGTTTTATTATCTAATTAATGTGCAATGTGGGAGAATATAGATTACAAAATGATTAAAAGTACATACAGTACAAAATTTAGATCATAACATGAGCATTTTTGTAACTTGCTATTTTTGTTAATATGTTTGCATATTTTGAGTATCTTTCCCATCAATAAATATACTTCTACCTCAGTGTTTTCCGTGTTGTTTAGTCTTTCATGGTACATAATTTATTTCCCTATTGTTTAATATTTGTTTCCAGCTGATGGAAAAAAAGATTTCTTAATCACAATTTTTAATGAATTTATTTGGGGATTAAGATATTTTCGTTTTAATTACAATTTATTCTTAGTTGTCCACTGAGGCATGAATACCCTAAATGATTTCCTGAATGTGCTCAATAAATCTTTCTTCAATAAATCTCCTGTGCCACTGCCCTTTAAGGCAGTATTAAGTATTTAAAGTCAATGTTCCTTCGTCACATACTTCAGTTTTACAAACAAATTTATAAATGGAGTCGGGGAGGTGGTTCTTTCCTTTGCTATCAATCAGTTTATAAATTCAAGAATATGAATTTCCTTGGTAGCAGTAGTGGCAAGGCAAGCACCTGAGCAGTGTAGGAGTTCACACCACTGTGGCACATACAAGCAGTGTTTCCGAAAAGAAGATGGGGCTGTCATCAGATAGTACAGGTATTAAGGTTTCATTTTTAAAAGCAAAAAGAATTCTCCACAATTAATTAGCTAATTGGAAAATGTTTATTAAGAATCTATTCTGTTAGATGCTTAATAGACAGACACATTGCTAGGCAGTGGAGATAAGTACTGTGTGGGATAAAACAGTCTAATAGGGGAAACTGACATTGATCAGTAATCATCCTATTGAATATGTAATGATGAAGATAAGTGCCCAGAGCAGAAGGGCATGGTGCTGTGAGCACTCCGACCTGGACTGGAGTCAGCAGTGACTTCCCCAAGGAAATGAGACTTGAGCCTTAGCTCTGATAGACAAATAGGCACTAGTCAGGTGGGGAGGAATGTACAAACTTCCCCAAAACAGAGGGAGTATAGCAAATAAAGACTGAAATAAGGCCATTATGGTTGGGACACAGAGTAAAGAAGGGAGGCCAGACCGTGCAGGGCTCACAGGCCACAGTAAAGAGACTGATTGTGGGGACTTCCTCCTGAAAGCTGAAGGAAGCACTGAAAGTTTTAATCAGGGGATAACTCAACACCTGAATGTCCCAGGGACATCTTTAATTCAACATATACAAAATCCAATTTAATTATCCCTCTTATTTCCAATTTCTGTAAGTGGCACTACCATTCTTCTAGTTAGTCCATTTAAAACTGCCCTCCTTCGCCAGGCATGGTGGCTCACGCCTGTAATCCCAGCACTTTGGGAGGCCGAGGCGGGCAGATCATGAGGTCAGGAGATCGAGACCATCCTGGCTAACATGGTGAAACCCCGTCTCTACTAAAAATACAAAAAATTATCTGGGCGTGGTGGCACGCACCTGTAGTCCCAGCTACTCAGGAGGCTGAGGCAGGTGAATCACTTAAACTCAGGAGGCGGAGGTTGCAGTGAGCCAAGATCACGCCACTGCACTCCAGCCTGGGCGACAGAGCGAGACTCTGTCTCAAAAAAAAAAAAACAAAAACTGCCCTCTTTCCCTTTATCCTTCATCCAATCAATTATCAGTTTATTCCTAGATTTCCCTAACTCTCTTTCCATGGTAAAAGATACACTCATACACTCAGTCAGTATTGTTCCTGCTATCACCATTTCCATTTAAACCCTCTACCTCTTGTCTGGACTATGGTATTAACAGTAACCTTCGAATTGGCCTTACTTCTCCTCCTACCCGCTGTCACCTTTTCCTCCAAACAAACTGAGCATAACCGCCTGTGCATCCTTCAAGGTCCACTTTGACCACCAGTAGTGTGGTGGGTCTCGCCTTCCTTTAGGTACTCTCAGCACTTTCACTTCTTTGGTTTCTAATATTAAGCAGCTTGAGTGGTGAGACTGTTCTCCTGTCTTCTGTTTCCTGTGATGAACAGTTAGTGCCTTGCACATAATACTGTTCAATAAGCCTTGATTAGAATGGATTGAGAGCAAGGCTAAAATGGACTCTGCTCCACTTTACTTAGAAAAAGCATTCCCCAGCTGACTTCCACTAAGTCTCCTCAGGCTAGGAAATAGCAGACCAGCTTTGCAATGTGCCTGTCATGCCCTCACTGTCCAATGCTGTGCTCTGGTACCGCAGAGAAGAGCAGGTCTGATGTTACTTTTTAACCTGTAAAGGATATGGACCTTTCTTGAACAGTTCAGAAGAATTAAAGCAGAAAACGTGGGAGTGACATTAGTGCAGCCTTAGAAGTGTGAGAGGTACCTTAGAGCTTTGTAATAGGCCAGTGTCTGTAATAGATAAACAGACCCACAGAGAGGCACAGCTACTAATGAGAGGGGGCAAAGGCGTGTTTGTGTGACCTTGACCACGTGGATACGGGTGGCAGAGTTTCTTTACTAATTCAGGAGTCATCTAAAACTAGGAGTTCATTGACTTAAAAAGTAGGCATTTGATGAGGATTAGCCCCAGATGGATTGTTCATGGCACTTACTGAAGGAGCTTTTCTTGTCTCAAAAGGCCTGAACTGTGTTGCTGCCAGCTTGCTTTAAGCCTTGAGTCTTCTTGCAGGGTAGAGGAGAAATTTGGATTCTGAAGTCTCCAACCATTTCGAAGTAGCAGAGGTGTAGGACCCCTGGACTAAATTGGTTTTAGGACAGGAAGGGAGACAGAGATATCATTTCATGTACCTAGAGTGCTTTCCAGTCTGTGAAGCACCACTATGCCCATTTTCTTAATTATCCTTGTAACATCCCCGTGAAGTGGGCTGGGGAAATAGCCCTCATTCCATAGATGGGAAAACCAAAGTTGCAAGGCCTGTCAGAAATCGAACCAAAGTCATCCAGGCAAGGTGGTAGGCCTGTGATCCCAGCTACTCAGGAGGCTGAACCAAGGGAATCACTAAAGCCCCGGAGTTCAAGAACAGCCTGGGCAACATAGTAAGACCTCATCTCTAATAAATAAATTAAATAAATAAATAAATAAATAAATAAAATTTAGGAAAGAAGTAGAACCAACACCTTCTGATCCTTAACATGTGCTGTCTCCACCCCCACCATGTCCTAGAAGAGGGAGAAACTGTTTAATAGCCCTTGCCACTTAGGTTGAAACTGATTGGCCTGACATCCTCAGCCATTGGCTGAACCTGTGCCCCCCTGCTTTTTGTCCACAGAGCCATGGGGGTGTTGATGTCCAAGCGGCAGACAGTGGAGCAGGTGCAGAAGGTGAGTCTGGCTGTGTCTGCTTTCAAGGATGGGCTGCGGGACAGGCCTTCCATCCGACGCACAGGTGAGCTGCCAGGGTCCCGCCGTGGCACTGTAGAGGGCTCCGTCCAGGAGGTACAGGAGGAGAAGGAAGCAGAAGCAGGAACCTCGGTGGTCCAGGAAGAGAGTAGTGCCGGCCGCGCAGCCTGGGAGCGGCTCAGAGATGGGCGCGGCGTGGAGCCTGAGGAGTTTGACAGGACCGGCCGATTCACACCCCCTGCCTTCATCCGCCCCACCCGGAAGCTGGATGATGACAAACCTCCAGAAATCTGCCTGGAGCCCAGAGAGCCTGTGAGTATCCAGTTAGGACAGGATCCTCAAGTCTTAGTGCATCAGGGAGCAGGACAGGGAAGATGGATGTGGGTAAGGTGATCCTCAAAACCGGAAAAATGGAGCTGAGTCCAAAAAAAATCTTTGAATTTCTTCTGTAAGAATAAAATGTTTGTTATATCCTGGATTCATCTTAGTTGAAGGCTTGGGGCAATGGATGATAAAGAATGATGCTGTGGCAGGTCTTCTGTCGACCCTTCTCCTCTTCCCCGCTGCCATGGGTTTTCAACCATGGATAGTACTACCCCCTGTAGGAGGCATTTGGAAATTTGGGAGGGAGGAGTTTGGGGAGGTCACAACACCAGGTGGCTACTGGTGTTTGGTACCAAGAAAAGCAGGGATGATAAATGTCCTGCAATGCCTGGAACAATCTCTCACAACAGATTGTTCTTTCTAAAAGTGCTAGTAGCTCCCTGTTCATAAACATGGTCACAAAGGCATGAGCAGCTGGAAGGACCTCCTGGTTCTTGTCGTCCAGAAAGAAAACCTCAACAATGGCTTCAGTTGGAGCTGTTCCTCTAGGTTAATCTGGGAAGACTCAGCCCCATGCAGGTAGCTCTGTGCTTAGTGGCCTTGGAATCTTGCTGCCTACGTTTACACATCCCTGTTTCCTCCTGCCATCTTTCTGCAGGTTGTCAACGATGAGATGTGTGATGTTTGTGAGGTCTGGACAGCTGAGAGCCTCTTCCCGTGCAGGGTCTGCACCAGGGTTTTCCATGATGGCTGCCTGCGCCGCATGGGCTACATCCAAGGAGACAGTGCAGCGGAGGTGATGGAGATGGCCCACACAGAAACAGGCTGGAGCTGCCACTACTGTGTAAGTCTGGACTGCAGGGACAGCAGAGGACTTGGCACTTTTCCTGGAGGCCTGGTCTTAGAACATTTGATTTTAGGCAGTGAGCTAAAGAATTTTCCAATGGGCTGGGCGCAGTGGCTCACACCTGTAATCCCAGCACTTTGGGAGGCCGATGCCAGAAGATCACGAGGTCAAGAGATTGAGACCATCCTGGCCAACATGGTGAAACCCCATCTCTACTAAAAATACAAAAATTAGCTGGGTGTGGTGGCACGTGCCTGTAGTCCCAGCTACTCGGGAGGCTGAGGCAGGAGAATCACTTAAACCCAGGAGGCGGAGGTTGCAGTGAGCCGAAATCGTGCCACTGCACTCCAGCCTGGCGACAGAGCGAGACTCCGTCTCAAAAATAAAAAAAAAGAATTTTCCAATGGTACATACAAGAGACCTAGAGCTAGGATGGGGTTTCTCAACCTCAGTACATTTTAGGCTGGTTAGTGACTTGTTTGGGGGACCAAGTGCATTGTAGGATGTTTAGCAGCACCCCGGCCTCAATCCCCTAGATGCCAGTAGCATACATCTCAATGTGAAGGTAGCAAAATCACCCCCAGTAGAGAACCTCTGAGCTAGGAGATTGACTGAGGCCTAATTACTCAAAAGTAATTCTGCTTGGAGCAGTTCTTTCTCTAATAGTCTATAGTTGTCATTCACTGTATCCATATGAAAACTAACCTGAGATCCTAACCAGCTTGCTTCCAATAGGGGTAGATTCTACCACAGGAAAACTTCCTAGGCCTGAGATCCTCACTCAGCCTGCCACCTGACTCATAAGCATTTGCTCTTCCTCTTTGAAGTGGTTATTATGTGAATTAAATGACAAAGCTCTATTGATTCAGAACTTCGCAAATTATATATAAATGCCTTCTAACTTCTAATGAAGGACAGAGTCTGAGGTTTCCATTGAAAGCCAGATTTATATCCATTTCTCACTACACCTGAATAGAGTTCAAGTCTTGCCTTATTGATCTGTTGTCCTGCAGATATCATCATTGTTTATTGATTTCAGAGTGAGGAGCATCTGCTGATCCCACTCTTCTTCCTGCTGCTTAGACGAAAGCAGAGATGTGCCACTTTCTAACAAATAACTCTTCCTCTATGGCTTGTTATGGAACAGCTATTTTCAGCCACTTAAACACCTGTCCCCCTGGAGTACACTGCAGCAGACCCTGCTGTACCGGCGACCTTCTTTAGTGCCTGTCACCCCTTCCGGATGCCAGCCTTTCATCTCAGCCACTCTGCTTTGTGGTGTGCTGCTGCTATAGGACTGGGGTGAAGGGGTCACCTCCCTAACCCCCAAGAACACACTGCTCCGTCCCCCAACTTCCTGACACAGTCCTACCATCATTGCCACCATGCTCCACTGGGCTTTTTACAAAGCCTCCTTCCAAGTACCTCTCCTTTCTTTTCTTCCCTTCACAGCCAACAAATCTTCTTCTTCTTTTTTTTCTTTTTATGAGACAGGGTCTCACCGTGTCACCTGGCTGAAGTACAGTGGTGCGATCGTAACACTGCAGCCTCGAACTCCTAGACCTAAGCAATCCTCCTGCCTCAGCTTCCTCAGTAGCTGGGACTACAGGCACAAGCCATCGCACCTGGCCCCACAGCCAAACTTCTTAAAAGAATTTCATCATCTCCTATGGTTCTTCAACCACCTATCATCTAATCTGACATCTGCATCCATCATTCTGCAGAATTGTCCCTAAGGTTACCAGTCACCTCCTAATTGTCAAGTCCACTGACCTTTTCTGAGGCATCTTCTTACTTGATGTCTCCGAAGTATTTATTACTTCTTTATTCCTTTCCCTTTTCTTTAGGATTTAAGTATTTTTATGAGAATTATTGCATAAGATATGGAAAAGAGAGAAAATAGAAAGTCAATAAAATCCCACCTCAGTGGTGTAACCACCGTTAACATTACCTCCCACATTCTGCAGCTGTCTTTGCTTGGTATCCAGTACCTTCTTCTCTACTGATGCTCTTCCAGCCTTAGTCTCTGACCATTCTTTCTCAATGCCCTTTGTTAGTTTCTTGTCTCAGTCCTATGTTTCTCAGGGTTCTGTTGTTTAATACTCTTCTTTTCTCACTGCGCCCTCTTTGGGTGACTTCATCTACAGCCACCATCTAAACACTAATGACTCCTATTTTCGTGTGTCCAGACCTAAATTTCCTGTCTCTTGCACTTATCCACCTTGATATCTCACAAATACTTCACACTCATCATGCCCCAAAATGAACTCATCTTTGCCCACAAACCTGCTCTTCCTCCACTCCTTATCTCTGTGAATAGTAATACCATGCCCCAGTTACCAATTCCAGTTCAATCTCTCCCTCATGCCTCACATCCAGTGAGTCATCAGGTCCTGATGATGCTGCCTCTAATATCTCTCTTCCCTTCTTCATTCTCATGTCTCAGTTTAGCTGCTCATCATTTCTTGCCTGGACTGTTGCTGCAGCCCCCAACTGCTCTCCACACCTCCAGACTCTGCCCCTCTAATCCATCTTCCACACAGCAGCCAGAGATCTGACCACGGCACTCCCCACTTGAAAACCCTTTGGTGGCTCCCTTTTGCCCTCAGAATAAAGGCCTAATTTGAGGGGCTCGATAAAGGGTATTGGAGGTACTTCATAATAGGCCCCCTCCTTCCCTCACACACACACTCACACGTACTCCAAACCTCAGCCACATTGAACATCTTACAGTGTTACACACCATTGTGGCGCCCAGTGTTTACTAGGTGCTCAGTAGGTGTTTATTGAAAGTATGGTTTGAAAGAAAAATACAACTATTATATATTAGTTTTTAAAAAGTGTTATGGAAGAAAAAGAATGGTTTAAGTTCTTTATGAAATCCACATATGAATACTCATGAAATATCTGCTCTTGTACTTTGCTGGTATCTCAGAGGAAGAAAATGACTTTGTACTAGAAAGGATCTTTGATAGTTTAAAGACTGTATGGTAACATCAACACAATAAGATATCGGTGCTCCTTTGGAATTAAAATTTCTGTGGCACCACAAAAAAACTCATTTGGCTTTAGGAGCCTTGTAATAATGGCATCTTTTAAAACCATTCTGGAGTTATTTAAAGTGATACAACCCACTTGGAGCAGAGCTAGGATTAAACTTTTTTTTAACTAAAATACATTTTTAGCACAGCCTAACACAGAAGCCAAGTAGATAAAAGGGATGGAGATGGAGCCGCTCTGGTTGATGGAGACAGGGATTCACAACCTGCCTACTCACTAGCCCCCTTATTCCCTGCAGCAGCTTCCTAAGGCACTTCCAAGAAATCCCTAGGTTAGCTCAGAGGAGAAAACCACTGCTTTAGTAAAGGGACTCAGTGCTGGAGTCAGGATATCTGGGTTCTGGGGAAGATTCTGCCCCAGAGTAAAGACAACTCTGGCCAAGTCCTTTCCCCTCTCTGGGGCCTCAATCTCATTGATTGTGAATAGGAGGCTGGGATTAGATGATCTTGGAATTGCTTTCCAGTCGAAATTCTATTTCTAGCCCCCTTGACCCTGGCCTTTCTTACTGGCCTGTATGGCCACCGACTCAGCTCTTCCTTATTTTCAGGACAACATCAACTTGCTGCTTACTGAGGAGGAAATGTACAGCCTCACGGAGACCTTTCAGCGGTGTAAAGTCATCCCTGGTAAGGTTGGGTGGTGCTGCTTGGATGGAGAGGGGCCGGGCAGATTTCTCCTTCAGGCTTTCTAGGATGAACCATGAAAGGAGTGTTCCATATTTAGTGGGTAGAGGGTAAATGGGTCCTTGTTCCTGAGTTGTTGGCCAGCAGAGTCAGCCATCCCCTGTCACAGCCTGGGTGACCCTGGCCATGGGAGGCAGAGACTTAGCAAGAGCTGTGGGTGTGGGGGCCCCGAGGGTGCCCTGGAGGTGATGGAGGTGCCCTGAGGCTGAGGAAGGATGGGCATGGCTAGCACGGGGTGCCTCCCACAGATTGCTCCCTGACACTGGAGGACTTTCTGCGCTACCGCCACCAAGCAGCCAAGCGGGGGGACCGTGACAGGGCCCTGAGTGAGGAGCAAGAAGAGCAGGTGGCCCGCCAGTTTGCTGCCCTGGACCCTGAACATCGAGGCTACATCGAGTGGCCTGACTTCTTGTCCCATGAGTCCCTCCTGCTTCTGCAGCAGTTGCGTCCCCAGGTGAGGGCCAGTTGGGGCAAATGTTCCTGGGATACTGGGTGACAAGGGCCTGGGAGGCATGCTGGGCAGACTGGGGGAGGACTGGGTCCTGCCCAAGCAGGGACCAGTATCAGGAATGGGCTCAGGTTCCATCCAGTGACAGATGATCTGGTGCCCAGGCTGAGGAAACTGCGTGAGGAAGACTGATCTGCCCTGGCCGCACTGGAAGTGCTGATGCCTCCAGAAGGGCTCTGGGCAGCTTCTAAGGGAGATTGCAAAGGTGGTAATGGAGATAGGATTCTCTATGGCTTGGCAGTTTACAAGATATCTTCACCTCTAAGATCTTGTCTCTTCTTCCCCAGAACTCTCTGTTGAGGCTTCTGACAGTGAAGGAGCGGGAGCGAGCCCGAGCCACCTTCCTGGCACGGGGCAGTGGGAGCACCATCAGTGAGGCAGAGTGCCGCCGGGCCCAGCACTCTTGGTTTTGCAAACGGTTCTCAGAGGCTCCTTCCTGCAGTGTCAGGTCTGCTCCTTACCAGTCCTGGTCCCCACTCAGCCTCTCCTCCTCCCTTTTCCATGCCAGTGGCCCTTCCATACCTCCCTGCTCCCCCTGCCAACAGCCGAGAGAGGAGCCTCCTGTGCATTAGGTAGAGGATGGTGATGCCTACGGGCCAGGGCATAGGACAGCCTCTACCTTCAACTCAGTGTTGCCACACGTCAGAAGAGCCTGGATGAGCATGTCCAGAGCCTTGGGCTTACCAGAGTTTTGGAGGGGGCAGGCATTTCACTATCCCACTCCTAACCACGTGTCCTCATGCCCAGCAGCATCAGCCATGTGGGTCCCATCGCAGATAGCAGCCCAGCCAGCAGCAGCAGCAAGAGTCAGGACAAGACCCTGCTGCCCACAGAGCAGGAGTCCAGGTGAGTAGGACCTCCTCACCTGGCCATTTGTACCCTCTGAACCCCCACAAAACACACAAGTAAGAGAGGGCATTATCCACTCCCACTCCAAAACAGCAAGCGCCCACCTAAGAAACCAGGCTCCAAGAGTGCACATTTGACCCAAGTCTATAGGACCAGCCAGCTGGTCTGTTGGCCTGGTAGCACAGCCAGCCATAGCCAGGTCAGGCATGAGCCAAGCTTCCCTGAGTTTTGTGTAGCTCAAGCCATGCTGCCCCTGGGATCAGGGCTCACGCGTCTTCAAACCAGCCTCACGACTCTGTTCTTTGCTTCCACTCCAGATTTGTGGACTGGCCTACCTTCCTGCAAGAGAATGTCCTCTACATCCTGGCTGCTCGCCCCAACAGCGCAGCCATTCACCTGAAGCCCCCAGGATAGCATGGAGCAGAGAAGCTCGGTTTGAGGACAGTGACATCCTCTCCCTCCTTTCCTTTCTCCCTTCCCCCACCAACCTCTGGCACTGAGACTCATGGGGTTGGGACACTGCCAGCGTCTTAATTTGTCACTAAGCTTTATGGCACTGAAATCACCATTCCCCTCACAATAGAGGCAGTGAATGCATTGCCACAAGGAGAAGCCCTGGGAGCTGTGGCAGCATCCTCTCCTGGACCGCCCCTGCCCCACATCATAGATGGGACCTGCCACCACACTTACACACATGTGCATATGCTGCCCAGCTGTCCATGCCTTCAGAAACCTGGTTCTTTTTGGTTGAGAAAGGACCAAAGTCCCTTTGTGAAGCCCCTGGTATAGAGGAGGGGGTCTCTACTCACCCCTGCTATAGGCAGGCCAGTTCTAATTTCCAATAGATAAGACTCTGGCCAAGTGATTCTTAATAAGGGGGCATGTCAGACTTGCATGCCTGCCTAGAGATCCTGGAGATCCTAATGGGCCCCGCTTTCTCCACTGAAAATTCCTTCTGCAGTGAGCTGCTGTTACTAGTAGGTGTGCATTATGTACCTCGGCTGTACTGAGTTGGGAAAAGAGTTAAACATCACCACTGAAGTTCAGCCCTTTATTTATTTTAATTCCAATTCCTGGTGACAGAAAAGGCAACTAGCCCGGAGAATCCTGACTGGAAGAAGGGGAGGCAGCCCTTCCCAGGGAGTCGGGATTCTAGGAACCTCTCAGTCAGGTCACCTGAGTCCAAAACTCTTTAGCAGGGTAGTCAAAAATCAAGGTGAGCCTTCTTGGCCCCTATTTTTCAGATGGTAGCTCATGGCCTAGGGCCAAGGGGGCCTGAATGGAGCAAACACACTGGCAGGAGCCATAGCCCTCTGTGTTAGATGCTTCACCCAAGTCACCGACCACAGAGACTGACGAGAGCACACTATGGAGGAAAAGGAGAGAATGGGGCTCATGCTTCCTCATCGTTCCAGCTCAGCTCAACTGTAGACACCTTCCACAGCCCAAGAAAGATCTGCAGAGCCCTGAGCAGGGACTCCTTCAGCCATCCTGACAAAGAGGATAAGAGGCTGGGGCTTAAGAAGAGGCTCTGCAGAGAAGGTCCTGGGAAAGCCTTACAGAAGGAGAAGTTTTCCTCTTCTCCCTGTCACTGAGACTCGGCTTGAGTGGCTGCTTCTCCTTGCTGCTCACCACATGTCCTTCCCCACCAGGCTAGGGCTTGGGCCTAGCATGGAAAGCCTTTTGGGGCAATCAGAGGCTGCCACAAGAGCACCAAGCCTGGCCTGCAAGCCCCAGCCCTCCTTCCTAAGTACTCATCAAATTCAAATTCTTCAGTCTGTGTGTTATGGCTCATCTTGGCCGGCCATGGGGTCCATGTTCTAGCCTTCTGTTTCCAACCTAGTGACTTAGGCATAGCGAGATCTGACTACCAAGAGTTATTCAAAAGGGAGTGGAGTGCAGTCATGCAGAAGCAAACACGTCTTCATTGCTCGAGGCCCTTGTGCTAAATCGGGTGCGTACAGAAGAAAGCACACACCGCTCAGTGCTGAATGTTTCAAGGAAAGCAAGGAGCTGCAGCCGGGGGCTTTGTGAGAGCCCTGTGTAGTCTACTCCTGTAGGAACCACCTTAGCTGGAAGCAGGGTGGTGAGCTGCTGGGGCTGGATTATTTGGGACTGAAATGAAGCAGACAGGAGACAAATCTGGGCTCAGGTGTATGGCCCACAGCTTTAGAAATGCTCTTCAACTGTCCCCCAGGATTGATCCATAGGAGAGGCCGTTATTCAGTCTAGTCAAAAAAAGAAAGCACAGGACTCCTGGGCCTAAGAACTGCATCTGAAGCAGCCAGGCCTGGGGTTTTGCATTGAGATTAAAGCACATTAAGCACAGGGGCTCTTACCTACTCTCCTGGCAAATCGTCTCCTGTGCCACTGGCCTTGGGCTGCTCGATCTCACAGACAGGGCATTTTGAGTAGAGACAAGCTCTGGGCTTTGAGAGCTGAACAGCATTTTTCTCCTGCCTCATCAGTCACAGGGACTGGAAGTCCATCTTGTTCCCTGATCCTTCACAGATCAAGGTGATGCCTACCTCTTTGGAGCTGCTGCCTCTAGCTCTCCACGGGTGAGTGAGGAGAGTCGGTGGGCCAGGTCAGGCCTGCCGTATTCCAGGGCCTGGCAAAGCAGCCCTACCTAGAGTTCTTCCACAACAGAAGCAGGCCCATTTGGATCACCCTTCTCCCTATTCCAGAACAGCAAACTTCCTGGGTGAGGGCCTGCTACAGAGATCCCAGGGGACACTTCCCTCAGCAAAGAGTGGAGTTCCCAGCCCACAGGAGTCCTAGGAAGCAGAAAAGCACGAAGGAGCAGCCAGCCTCTTCTCCACAGGCAGTCATCTAGCTTTTTACCAAAGGGGAAGTGCCATTGCTCCCCAAGTCCAGAGTTGCAGAAGCCCTGCCTCAACCCCCTGTCCAGAATCTCCCTTTGCAGTGTTCTAATCCCCAGAGCCCCTCTGCGGTATGTATAGAGATGTTAAAAACGTTCAGAAACCCAGTGAAGCCCATTTCATTTTCAAGCCCTCCCATCACTGTGACTCTGAAATTCTGCCAAGTACAAATATTAGTGTTTGGCTCTAATAAGGGTATGAGAAAATGTTTCAGTCTTTTCTTCGTGGCTACCCAAAATTGAGATCAGTGTTTCTAACCAAGGAAGGCCTGGGTTACAGACAGGCTCCTCTGAAGCCCACTTGCCCTAAGCGTTTTTCACCTAGCATTCCTCTTCCTCATGTTCAGATGTGAATGAAGGGGCAGCTGGATGATGTGGTGGAGCTGCAGGGACCGAGGGTCAGCTGAGCAGTGGCCCTGGCCACAAAACCACTCCAAGTCTGCTCCTTGGCTTCCTCTCCTGAGCCCAGCCTTCCCCAACAGAACACTTGAACAAGGGCCCCTAGAGTATCCCAGGAATGGAGCAGTCCCCTCACTCTAGGTACTGATCTAACCTTCAAGTGTTCCTCTTCGTTTGAGGACACCTGCAGTAGAAACCATGAGGATATTGCCTCTTTCTGCCCTCAGCCCAAGTACCTGGGGCTAACAGGGCAGATACCAGCCTTTCTGGTCCTGCTGCTACCTATGGGATGTCACCCTGACCTTAAGTGGCCAAGTCTTAGGGTCCCCTATTCCTGTCACCATTATGGAAAACACAGCATTAAACTGCCTGGGAAGAGGACACCTCCTTGGGGAGTGAGCCCCAAGGTTATACCCAGGACTCATAGCCCAAAGCACAACCTCAGCCATTGCAAGTTTCACAGCTTCAGTCAGAGTGGTGCCAGGAAGCCCAAAAGCCAAGAGGGAAGGTCAGCAGAAGCTGCCTGGCAGGGCCCCAGGCCAGCCAGGCCCACCCCAGAGCCAAGAGAAACTTCAAGCAGGACTGAGAACTGGTAGCTGGCTCTAGTGATCCTGAAAGCATGTTCCCTTCAGACCAGCAGAGTGAAGACAGATAGATGTGTGGCCCTAAAAG
This sequence comes from Pongo pygmaeus, assembly GCF_028885625.2. Lineage (NCBI taxonomy): Eukaryota > Metazoa > Chordata > Mammalia > Primates > Hominidae > Pongo > Pongo pygmaeus. The sequence continues at coordinate 22,223,659 of NC_072386.2, read as the reverse complement.
GCAGAACAGTTTTGATGCCAGAACTTCAGGACTGTCACCACAGTCCCTTTTTACCCCTCCTCTATTTACAGTGAAATAAAATTCTTATTTTCTTTTTTTTATTTTTTTTTCTTTTCCTTATTTCAAGCTCTTATCTGAAAAATTGCTACTTTCTCCTACCACTTAGTTTGAATTTGCCCAGGATATCTCTGTGGGCCCCTGGCTGCAACCCAGACAATGGCGAGATCTCCTGGAGTGGGGGATATTCACGCATCGTGCCTGTTCCTGACGGCTCAGCCCTGGTGTAAGGTGGGACTGGGCATTTTCTCTGCTGTTACTTTTCTGCTGCCACTATTTTTGGCAACCTTGGAAAGAAAATAAACAGGTTACAGAATTTCTACTAGCACTAAGGAAAAGCTTTTTCCCTCTGGGCCACATGCCCCAGTGACCCAGAGCATGGAAAGGGGGTCAGCTCTGGTCTGGGCCAGTGACTAAGAAGCCCAATCACATTCCAGTTTCTATGGCACTGGGTAGGCACAACCTACAGTTAAGAACATCAAGTTATAAGTAGCCAGGCCTTTCCATAGCCATGGTGACACAAAGGCCCTCAAGATTAGCCTCGTGACATCATGGGTTGGCCTGTGATTTGTCCCCCAGCCAAACCCAAGCTTGTGAGAGGGACTCTGAGAACACTTGAGTAACACTAGGGAATCCAATGCGCTCTGGTCCCTCATGCCCTTCCCATGTGCTTTTCTGCGGAAGGTAACTTGACAGCAAGCTGAGGGGAACGTCCCCAAGCCCTGTCTCCCTGTCTCTACAGCTGCATGCTCCTCTGCGTGGCCCAGCCTTCACAGCACTCCAGAAGAAGCTGATGCCCTGAGGCTGGGCACAGTGGAAATCATAATAAAGCGATTGCGATGCTCTGTCGGCTTCCTGTTTCTTGTTGTTTGGGGAACCTGCCATTTCTGTGTGGTTTCCCATTGTTGACCAGTTCCTGGGTGTGAGTGTAAGACCGGGGCAGCTGCGGTCACCAGGAAGGACACAACATGCTGTGACTCTTTCCAGAGTTCTCCTGGCCCTGACCTTCCCAAAAATCAAGAGATGGGTAGAGGTAGGGGCACCACACATACAGAGATACTGACATTTCTGTATCCAGCACAGATACAGAGCGGAAACAGGAGCACTGAAGTGGAGAGCCAGAGCTTTCAAATAAATTGAGGATGAGGTCATAAGCTCTCCAGGGCTGTCTGCTATGTGTTGTCCCTCCCCTGTGCCATGCCTCAGGGCCAGTTTTAGACACTTCCCAGTTCCTCCTGAGCTAAAAGTAAGGAAACTCATTGGCTGTTTTCTCCTGGTCTGAGTGTTTCCTCCCTTTTGACAAATTGCTTTAATGTAATATGATAGGGTTGGGAAAGCTAAGATTGGAGATGCCATTTGGAGGACTATGGGATCCCCATTCCTCCCTTTTATCTGGTGAGAACAGTCAGTACCTGTAGGTGAGACAGCATCCCTAGACTGTGGATCAGAGGCTGATACTCTACCTCCAGAACCAGAGAGGGTCCCAAGTACAAGTCGTCTTTAACATTTTTTGAGCACTTACTATGCACTTGGCAGTGCTTTGCATAGAGTCACTAATCTTCACAATAATCCTATGAGATTTTTATTACAGGTGAGAAAAATGAGGAACAGAGAGCCCATGTTTCTCAAGGTTACACAACCACACAGGAAGTAGGGGAACCAGGCAGTTTGCCTTCAGAGGACATGTTCTTAGCCACTTTGTTGTGCTTCCTGTCAAAGCACACCTCAAAGGAACCACTGCTGTGTGAGCCAGCACCTCCCCTCCCCACCCTGGGAATAGACACAGACAGGTAACCAGGCCTGTATCCATGGCATGGATTTCTTACCACTGCACAATTCACCCCATCCACTCACCAGGCTCCCACACCTCTCCTCCCTGAAGTCTTCCCATGGGGTCCACCAGACTGAGAGCAGATTAATGACATCCCACCAGCCCTTTGTCCTTGTCTCCAGGCTCAGTGAAGCTAAGCATTGGGACAGAAAAAGGGCATAAAAAGGCTGGGTGTCTGTGGGCCCAAATGAGTAAGGTTTCCCCGCCCTCAATTCAGCAGTCCTGGCTTGAACTTTAGACCCTCTGAGGACTGTTCCTCCCACCAACTGCCACTTGCTCCCAGGACTGGCCAGGGTCTTGGTTCTACACAAACCTCCACCCACCTTGTCCTGCTCTGGTTCAAATTCATTTCCTCTTTATCCTTGGGGAAAGTCATTCCTTAAGAGAATCAATGGTTGCTAAATTTGCCAAACATGGAGTAGTGCTCTCTCCCACCCCACCCTTTCTAAGGGTTGCTTGGAGGTTGACTTTGTTGAACCTCAGTTTCCTCAACTGTAAAATCTGTAGGACAGTCCCTGTCCTGTCAGCCTCCTGGGCTGGTTAATTGAGGAAAGAGTTTTGTAAGAGGAGACAGATTTACAGATTGTAAGGTACTGAGTAAGTAGCAAGGATTTCTGCTCCATCTGAAGGCTGTGAGTGTGTCATCTCCACACTCACACAGTCCCAGGCATAGCTGGGTCGGGGTGGGGTGGGTACTGTGATTGCCTCTGTCCAAAGTGCTGAAGTCACAGCCAAGCCAGCTGAGGACCTTCAGTCCCTCCTTGTCCCCCCTTTGAGTAACCATTAAGTACAGAGATTTCCAAGCCCAAAGATTGTCCTAAAATTGAGAATGTGTTGCCAACAAATTATTTTATTTTATTTCAAGTATCTTTGTTTAAAATGAATACAGCTCTCCATTCAAAATTATAACATGTACACATGAACAAGAGGTGAGCTGCTAACAGCTCAGGGAGAAAAGAGCTTATGGCCTTAATTCGGTATGGGTGAACAGTATGAGGTGGCTAACAAAAAATAAACTGGTGGGCCAGGTGTGATGGCTCATGCCTGTAATCCCAGAACTTAGGGAGGCCGAAGCAGGTGGCTCTCCTGAGGTCAGGAGTTCAAGACCAGCCTGGCCAACATGGTGAAACCCTGTCTCTACTAAAAATGCAAAAATTAGCCAGGTTTGGTGGTGCACACCTGTAGTTCCAGCTACTCAGGAGACTGAGGCAGAAGAATTGCTTGAACCCAGGAGGCAAAGGTTGCAGTGAGCCGAGATCACGCCATTGCACTCCAGCCTAGGCAACAGGGCGAGACTCCATCTCAAAAGAAAAACAAAACAACAACCACAAAAAAAAAAAACTGATGTAATCTGAGCCTATGTGGAAAGAAGTTCAGAGTCAGAGGAGGGAGGCAGGCCGGCTCATTCGTACCCTACACCAGCTCTCCTGGGAAAAGCTAATCATAACTGGGCACCAGAAACTGAAACACATTCAGGGGGACATGATCTTAGTGAGTAGAATTGAGAAAGGCAGGGGGTGAACCCATGAAGGCATGGGTCCTGGAGAGAAGCAGATTTGAAGGATGCAGATGGTGACGTTTGGCAGTTGGGCCAATGAGGTCAGTGTGGTCCCAAGGACAGAGCTAAGATGAAATGTGAACGCTATGGAGAGGCAGATTTCTGCTCAATAGGACCAAACATAACTGGTTACCAGGGAAGGCAGTGGAGCTGTATTAAGCATGTGACAGAAATGCTGATTTGGGGGTGGGGTGACTTCAGTCCTCTTGAGACCTGAGATGCCAGTAAACAGTTAAGCACATTCTGTGCATACCCAGTGCTGAGCCCAAGTGAGCCAGAAGGAGAAGATTCATGACTGTAAGAACCCACATAACCCCAAAGTTTTGGCATCAAAAACGAGAACTTTAATTTTCTTAGTTCACAGGTGGGCTCTTGGACGCTTGCCTCTAGAACCTGATGTTGCACGCCCTCTGCTGGTCATCTCTAACATAGCTCTCTCATCCCAAGGCAAGAAATCACCCCTCTGAACCCTTTTGGTGCTGGTCAGCATAGGTTCAGAACACGCAGGGAGATGCCAGCGAATATCAGGGAGTCAGATCCCTAGTAGTGTTCAGTTAGTTCAGTATAGGATCAGAACTGAATCTGAAGATGAATTCAAGTATTTTGTATCAAAATTAGGGCTCAGCCATGTCTAGAAGGAGGGTTTGGGCAGAGGCTGGATTTGGGGAAATGTCTCTACCAGGACAATAACCAGGTTGTGTCTCAGGCTGAGGTCAAAGTTGGGACTCAGTGTGGGACCAAAGTCTGGGCCTGGGTGTCAGCATGAAGCATGTATCAGGTGAGATGCTCAGAGTCTGATCACAGGAGGGAGGCCGTCTGCAGCCAAGGTGATGGGTCAACGTGGCATTCCCACACCCAGGAGAAAGCATCAGGTAATAAGTACCCAGTCACTGGAGAACTCAAGAACAAACAGGGAGACTGCCTAGGGGAGAGATATGAGGGACAGGGGACAGAAGGAGACAGTCACTCATTTCTTTTTTTTCTTTTGACAGGGAGTCTCGTCTCACTCTGTAACCCAGGCTGGAGTGCAGTGGTGCGATCTCGGCTCACTGCAACCTCTGCCTCCTGGGTTCAAGCGATTCTTTTGCCTCAGCTTCCTGGGTAGCTGAGATTACAGGCATGCGCCACAACACCTGGCTAATTTTTTTTTTTGTATTTTAGTAGAGATGGCGGGTAGTCACTAATTCGTAAGTCCCTCCCAACTTTAAGGATGGTGATGGGTAGGCCAAGTAGCCCCCTTTTCCTCAGTATTCTAGTATCCCAGTATTCTAGTTCTGGTTTCCTGTTAAAGCCCCCGCTCCTGCTCCCACACACACACTAGTAGTACCACATACAAATCATAGGTACAACTGGGGGAGAGAAGTGGCCCAAGGGCCAGTTCTGTCACTGCAGAGAGCTGGCAGCTGTGAGGGTAGTCTTCCTTCCCCTCCAGGATTCTCTGTTTCTACTGGCAACAGGGCCTGGCAGCTTCCCACACCCAGATCTTAGCAACCATGGGAACCCCTGGCAACTGCTACCATGGTGACAAGACAGGGAACTGAAAACAGGCTGGGGGCACTTCCTCTGCAGCCTTTGGGATGTGAGCAGGATAGGGGCTCCCTTCCCTATGCAGTCTGGGAGGGAACATGTGCCTCTGTCTAAAACACCTCCTCACTGGCACCCACCCCCACCCCTGCCCACAGGTTCCGGTTCCCTCAGGGTGAGGAAATGAGGGACACCTAGGGTTATGACGTCTCCAAGGGGAGGGAGGGTGAGTGCGGGCGTTTGGGACTGGCATGATCGCAGATGCGTGCATACGCTGGCAGACATGGTGTCAATGTGTCAGCGGCTATATACCTCATCCACTCTTTGTCATGTAGACACATGCCCGCACAGTCATTTACTCACACATGTACACTGACCCAAAATCATATACCTACAACATACAACAGAATCAGGCACACCACCACACAAAAATAACTGCACAGATCCACTCACAAATCACATTACCAGTACCACACTACAAATAACTCCCAATCAGGCTCACAGATTTATAGATGCACTTGCACTCCCAGCATCTGTGAACATGTAGAGTAATGGTTAACTTGGTTGAGTTAACCAAGTTAACCCTTGGTTGGGTATAAACTACATGCCCAGCTCAGAACTAAGTGCACTACCTGTGTTACCTTAATTAACCCTCTCAACAACCCCGAGGCACCAATCCCCATTTACAAAGGAGATGAGACATGAGTGTGGCGTGTAAGCTCACAAGGTGCATAGACTCCAGACCACACTGTCACAGTCCATGCCACACTGAGCACTACACACACGTGACACCCAGGACAATGGGACTGAGGGCAGGAACCACGGACTAGGCAAACAGTGGAGTCCGTGCCACCAACACCTGAAGGCACAGTCCTGCACCCTCAAAGGTCCGAGCCTACACTTTAGCATTAGCAGGGGCCAGGTAAAGGCTGGTGACTAAACTCTCTGCCTCCGTGTTGGCACAGGCAAGGCTGGGGGAGGCAAAAGAGACAGAACTGGAATAGGAAGAAGTAGAGCCACCCACAGCCTGGGCCCCACGGGTCTGGAGGTGGGAAAGCGAGAGCCCCCAGATCTGAGGAGCCAGAAGCAGTGCAGGGCCCCTCACCCCACCTTACCCATCTCTGTGTCACACAGAGATGTCCATCCCTCCTCCCTCCCCTCCCCCTTCCTCACTCCTCCTCACCCCATCTCTGTGCCTCATCCTTTCGTTACTCACCCCTTCTTTCCTCATCCCCCACCCTGCCCCCCCGCCCTGCCCCTCCTCATCCCCTCACCCCATCTCCCCATCCTCTCACCACCCCCTCTCCCTACCTCCCCTCCCTCAACCCCATTTCCTCAAATTCCTCATGCTCCTCATTTCCCCACATTCATCACCCATCTCTGCTCCCCTCCTGGCCCCCAACCCCACTTCCTTTCCATCCTCCTCTCACCCCAAGTCTCTTTCTTCCTTCACACCTCATGCCCCTTTACCCTTGGGAGCCCCATAGTGACTCCTGGCATGAAGGCAGGTAGTGAAGAATCTGCAGACCTGACTCCAGGACCCTGGCCCCACCCCCACCCCCACCCCCGCCTTGCTCTGCTCTTGGCCCAGGTACTCAAGCCGCAGTTTCTAGCAAGACCTCATGGGTGTCCAAACTGTCTCTGGAAAATAGGAAAGAAAGAAGTAAAGGAGAGCTTCTGGCCTGACCCTTCTTTTATCATCAACCCCCCAGCACTCCCCTCCCCCACTTCACCCCCAAATTACTCCCTCCCCACCCCCGCTCCCTCGAGCACAGATGGGCCTGGGAGACAGTGACGTGGGCGCCAGGCACCGTGTCTGCTCGAGTGGCGGCTTCCGCCGGCGACCGCCTCCGCAGCCCCGCCTGCTCCCTGCATCGGGGACACTGGGGCTGAGATCTAATGACTTAATGGGGGGTGGGGGAGACTAGAGATTCTGAGGGTGTTAAGGAAGGGGATCTTGGGGAGTGAAATGAAGGATTAAAGGGGAGAGCTAGGATAGGAGATCCGGGTTAAAGAAAGAACCAAGAATAGGACAAAACGGATCACTGCAGGAAGGAAGACAGGAGATCTTCGAGGGCCAAGAAGGAAAGGGCTAAAACACAGGCACTCCAGGGGGAAGCAGGATGAGAGACTGATTAGAAGGGGGACTGAAATGGGGACCGCGAGGTCGCTGAAGAGGGGCGCGAGGATGAGGGGCTCTACAGAGGGCGGGCGGCGGGGATTCCTGGAGGCGCTGGCCTGGGCAGAGCCATCCGTTTCCCTCAGAGGAGAGGTCCGGGGGGCTCTGAAACCCGGCATCCGTGGGGTCTGTTAGAGATTCCGTTAGGTCACGTCAGGCCACCGCGGGGTCAGGATAAGGTAAAGCTAAATGAGGTCAGCTCGAGGTGGTTACACCGTTGGCTGAAAGGAGAGTAAGAAGTGCTGACCTTTTGGCCCCGGTCCAGGGACTACACCTCCCAGAGTGCACTGTTCTCTCCCCCTTGCCCCCCCAGTGAAGAAAGGAAAGAATGCACGGCCGCACGGCCAACTGGTGGGTACAGTTTTCCTTTAAGGCTGCCTTTGACGTCGCAAGGGTTCCAGAAGGTTCTCCTGGGATTCCAGCAGTGGCCAGTACGTCCCACCTTCTCAACCCGGAGATTGGACTAATATAGTTTGCCCCCGGGCTCGGGTCTGAGTCTCAGGCACGAACCAATAAAATCAAAGGGCGAGCGGGGTTGCCGCCCTCTGTCTTTTTCACCAATGGCACGACAAGATGGCAAAGAGGCGTGGTTGAGTGATCCCAGAGGGCGCCAATCAGATCCACACCAATCACTGCCTGGAATGTGTGCGCGTGTGGCCGGGTGACAGGGGCGGAGGATGGGCGGCTATCACCAAGCCGCTTGTTGAAAACTGCCCAATCACAGTAGAGGCTGAGCTGAGTGACGGGAAGGCGGTTCAATGGGCGGCGCGGAGGCGGAGCCGTGGGGGCGGGCTCCCGGTCCCGCTGTCGGCGGCCGGCGGGCAGGCGACTCCTGTCCCGGGTGGAGGCGGCGGAGCCGGAGCCGGGGGAGGGGGCAGCGGCTGTCTCACGGACCACGGCGGTGCCCGCAGCTCCTCACCGGTGAGGACGCCGAGCCAGGACTCGGGGGTCCCGGGAGCGGGGCGTCGCGAAGCCAGGGCTCCTGGTGTTGGGGAGCTGGGACACTGAGGGCCCGTAGGCTCTGCTGCCATAGGGGTGCGGGGCCCCGGGGTCTGCAGGGTGCTCGGAGTCCTCGACCCGGGCTTGGCTGTCACAGGGTGCAGCCAGCGTCTGAGCCGGGGAGGGAAGGAGAGGGGATGGGAGGGGAGGGGAGGGGAGGGTCGAGTCGGACCGGACCAGATTGGGTTCTGTGGGGCGGAGGCATCTGTGAGCAGACCAGCCAGCCAGCGCGGGTGACATCACCGACCACCCTCCCCCGCCCGAGCCCCCTCCCCTCCTCTCCTCACCGCGCCTTTTGTCCCGGCCGAGCTCCGCTCTGCCCCGCCCATCCGCGAGGGAGGAGACTCCCGTCAGTGACTTCATTGAGTAGGTTCTTGGGGATTGGGGTCGGGTCCTCCCCAGGGAGAGGCGACAGGCGCTCACTGCCTCTCGGGCCCTCACAATCACACCTGTCACAGGTATACACACTGCCACTCACAAACACACGCTTGCACTCCCAGCCTCACTGACACGCTGCCATACAGCCGCTCACAGCCAGCCAGACACTGCTGCACCTGAGAGCAGGTGGCCGCGGGTCTTCTCCCTTCACTCTCCACACCTGGGGATCAGGTCCGGCACCTGCTGCGCCAGACAGGCCTTGCTGGCCACGCGCCTCTGAGAGTCCGAGGAGGTGGCTTCCAGAGCTGCAGCACTTCAGGCCGGCTCCGGTGGAGCGATCAGAGGTGAGGGGCTTGGCTGGGCATGTTTAAGCGCACAGTGCTCTCCTGCCCACCCCCAGCAGCACCCCCACTGCAGGCCCGAGGAGCTTTCCGGAGCTTCCCACACTCCTGGGGAGAAGACTTCTTAGCCAGCTTGATGTTTAAAATTCAGCTGGAGCCCTTAAAACTTCGAGCGTGGACGCTGAATGGGTTTGTAAAGTTTCGGTAAGTCCCTCCGGAGAAGGGCACTCATATCCATACCCAGTCAAACCCTCCACGCGGCCATCCCCTCCATTGCCTTCCTGCTTCCTCCACCTCATCCTCATCCCCTCTGTGACATACAGGAATCCCCTCCGGCCTCACCCACATATTTGAATGAATTGCACCCCTTATCATTCCTCTCTTTTCTCAAACCCTTCAGGTATCCATTTTCCACAGACATTTCCTCCATTATTTCAACTCTCTACATTCCTCCCTTTCAACCCATCATTAACCCATTTTCCACCTCAGCCATTTCCATCTGTCACTCATCCCCCTCCATCAGTACCTCATTTTCTGTATCAGCCATCTCCCCTCCCTGTACCTCAACAGTCCCCCTCACCATTTTCTCCCCATTTTTCCTTCCTGCCTCTACCTTAACATCCTCCTCATTCTTCTCCATCAAAGGCAGTGCCATGCCATGGGGCTCCTTTGTCATTCCAACACGTGGCCTGTGGGTAGGGGGGAAGGGAAGGAGGGAGGAAAGCAGAAGGAGAAAAAGGAGGCAGATCCTGAAAGAGCTTGCCCTGTGTCTGCGGAGGCAAGAGATGTATGGGCCTAGAGCAGCTAGCAGGTGGGTACCAGGGAGGAAGCTGGCCGGGTGCGGAGGTAATGCAGGGACACCAAAAGGAGGTGGGTGGTTGGTGAGCCGTTCCACTGGCCCTCTGCCTGGAAGCTGCTCCCGTTCTCTAGGGGCACCCGCTTGGTGTGCTAGGGTTCTTTCCCAGTCCCAGGGGAAAGAAGGTGTGGGTTGAGGCAGAAATGGCAGACCACCCCCAGCTCCCTCTCAGACAGCTATTGCTGCCATTTCCGAAAATGGCTGCCCCCCACTCCAAGAGGTGCTCTTTCTTCTCTGCCTCTCCCAACCCCACCCCCCACCCCGTCTCCCCCACAGACGTGACATGCTGGTGGGGGGCGATGGGGGAGTACCCGCCTTTGTGGAGCCTTTTCTTCGTCAGAGAAAGGTGACTCCCAGAACCATGAGTCAACCCAGCCACCTGCAGCAGGGCCTGTGGGGGCAGCAGTGAGGGCCATTGTCCCTGCCCACCTAGGGCCTTGGGCGCCTCCCTTACCCGGTTACAGCCCTCACTCCTGCGGGGACACCCTGTACACCTCCCTGCTGTGAAGCAGAGGCAGAAAGGCAGGTCTCAGCTGTGGCTGCCAGCCTAGGACATTGCTAGAAAGACTCTGGTTCTCCTGGCTTTGGCAGGGGTTGGCCAAGTCTCAGAAGGGCTGAGAATGGCTTCTGGCCATCCCCCAGAGAGCTCTAGCTACAGGAAAGTACCCCTTCCCCTGATATCCACCACAGACACACCGATGGAGGGAGATTGGAATGAAGAATTCGGGTTGTGCATTTCTCTTTTAACAAATGCTCCTGCACCCACCTTAAAAGGGACTCAGAGGAATACGGGTCTGACGCTAGGCCAGATCCTAAACCACAGGGTGGACTGGGGGCGTGGGGTGGGGCTAGGAGAGGTATTAAGGAAATGGTGGTTGGTTAGTGCCCAATTGTCTCCTAACAGCTGGGGTTGAAAAAGTCCTGTCCCCAGGATGCTTTTGTTCACTCACACTGGTGCTTAGGCGGCACAGCCCTCACAGTTTTGTGTGTAGACACTGGCAAATGAGTAAAGAGAACTGTTGCCCTGGTTGGGGGAAGGATAGTGTCGCCCCCACCGCTAATGAGGGAGTTGGAAACAGCAGTTTCCAAAGGCTGTGAGTCACCCTGTGATCTGAGTCACACGTGAGGCTTAGCATCGTCAGAGGGGTGGGGGTGGGGAGGCCTGGGGTCTCCAGTGGCAGACAGGACTCCAGACACCCATTCCCTGACTCAGTCTGGCTGGCCAGGACAGCTGGCAGAAGACCCAGGCCTGTTCCCAGTCCTGGGCCACTGCCCCAGCTGCCCTCAGCCTGGGCACCATGCCTGAGGCGTGGCGTAGGAGACCACGATGCTCAGGTGACCTCACCCGTTACACTGACCTTCGCCAGCTCCTGTGTGTGGGTTGCTCAGTCCATGGTGCCACCTCGCTCAGCAGGGCCTCTCAGAGGTCCTCAGTCTGGCCCAAGGACCAGGGCCTCAGCCTAGCCCCAAGAGTGGGCCAGAACCTTCAGCTTCCTGCTGGGAAAACCCAGGAGGTGAGGACGGAATCACAGAATTCTAGAATGTCAGAGCCAGAAGAGATCATCTAGTGCAAACCTTTCATTTTACAGATGGGGGGACACAGGCCCACAGAACAGGCATGACCTGCCGAAGGTTACCCAGGGAGTCATTTAGGGACTGCAAGATCATCAGGAACAGGGCAGGGGCAGAAGAGAAGGCATCAAGTCTTGGCCCTGGGTTTCTTTCAGAAACAAGGAGACCAGTGCTGGTCCAGTAGCTGTGATGGGAAAAGATTATTACAAGATTCTTGGGATCCCATCGGGGGCCAACGAGGATGAGATCAAGAAAGCCTACCGGAAGATGGCCTTGAAGTACCACCCAGACAAGAATAAAGAACCCAACGCTGAGGAGAAGTTTAAGGAGATTGCAGAGGCCTATGATGTGCTAAGTGACCCCAAGAAACGGGGCCTGTATGACCAGTATGGGGAGGAAGGTAAGAGGGCAGCACTCCAGCCCAATCCCGGACCCCTCCGCTTGGTAGGGGTCCCAGGTGCACCAGTTTGTGTAGCAGGGAACTGGAGGCTGTGGAGGGGGTGAGGGTGGCAAGGGTTTCCAGCACTGTCACCCAGAGGAGAGAGGAGCCCACCCACTACCCAGCTCAGCTCACCCTAGTTCTCCCTGCCTCTCTCTGCCCCCTCCCTCCTCGGGTTCAGGCTTTAGAGAGGTCTGAAGCAAGAGCCAGAGGCCCTCCCCGCCCTTCTTTCTTTCCCAGCCTTATTAGTCCTGCCTGAAGTCTCCGCTGCTTCATTGGCTGATGAGGAAGGTTGAGGAGAAGGAGTGTGTGGCTCTCTGAGGACAGAGCATTTACATTCATCAGCATAAAAGTCTGGCCCTTAAGCAGCCTGGGAATTAACTACCAGAGCCCTGAGCAGAAATGGTTTTCCCCTTCTCTCCCCCGGCCCTGCCTGCTTCTGGCCAGCAGAACAGAGGTGGAGCTTTGCCTCCCAGAGGAAGTGGCAGGGATCCAAGGGTGGAAGGGGAACTGCTGCTGGCATCTCCCCCTTCCCTGGGGTAGCTGGTGGCCATGGGGTGGGAGGCAGGAAAGGCCCAAATAAAGCCTCTGAGAGGGAGGCCCCTCCCAGCACATCCCACGGCCATGATGTAGCTGCTAATTCTGGGCCTGCCCCTCAGGGCTGCCTGCCACCCGCCAGCCACAGGCACCTGTCAGGCTATATTAAGAGACATTGTCACGCTGAGGACTCTCCTTCCTGGGAAGAACTGTCCTTTCTCCCCAGCAGAATCTACCTTTCTTTCACATTCTCCTCCTCTTCACCCTCCCCATTCTATCCTCAAAACTAAATGGGCTAATCATATGTAGATAAGAAGGTTATTTTCTTCTCCTCCTCCTGGCCTTGTGTTCCATGCCCCTCTGTGCACCCTCGTCCTCCCAACTCCCTTTTCCTATTGTCCATGCTGCCGGTTCTTTCTATTCTTCCTGCCTACCTCCTAGACGTGCCAACTCCCAGATTCACCAAATACCGGCTGGAACCCCCAGTATTCTTCCAGCTAAGACATTTTTCTCTCTGGCATGGAGGGATGGGAGGGATAGGAGTGGAAGAGGGAAGCAGTGCAGACACCATGCCACCATGTGACCTGTCTTGGAATTGCACCCATTCCTCCATTCAGCCTCACCTTTGTTTAGAAAGAAGGCAGGAGCTGAGCTCCCCCAAGATACTTCACCCCTTCTGCCTAAGTGAAGGGGTCCAGACGCCAGGTTCTGATGCAGAACCCCATTCCAGGAGGGCCCCTGAGGATGCGGCATGGCCTTAAGGGGACCTCCATGGCCTGGGGAGGGAGAAGTAACTTAGAAATATTGGTTATATTTCTGTCCACCGTGCCCAATCCCCAGCAGCCATCTATTATAGAGCAGTTATACACACAGACTCTGTGTGCAGCTACAGCTAGGGACAAGTTGCTCCCAGCTTGAAAAGGGGGTGGTAGTGGAAGAATAGAAATCCCTATAGAGAGAATTACCCCTTCCCGTCATCATCAGTCCAGCCTCCCTCCCTCTCTCACCGAGCTCTGCCAGGCTGCTTGAACTCGCTTGATAATCAGCCCCTCGATAGAAGGAAAGGAGAGAGCCTAGGTCTTGGGGGAGGGGTGAAGAGGCAGCTGCCACAAGTCCCTGAACCGTCTGCCACTTGGCCTCTCTAGTGAAACTCAAATCTGCCCTTGTGGTCCCAGGAAATAAGAGGCTAATTTAGGCTCAGATCTCCATGATCAGTTGAAATTCTAGATAAACGGCCTCAAAGAGAAGGGTCTCTTTCCTGGCCTGGACCCCTCCCATAGTCTCCGTATTCCGGAGCAGTTCTCAGTGTGAACCCTCTCCCCACATCCCCTAGTACCGCCAGCACCCCCTCCTGTGCATGAAGGCTGCCTCCAGGAATCTGAGCCCCTTAGACAGGACCCGACAGAGAGAGCAGCTAAGGTCACCACCTGCCATGTGCCAGCCCATTCATGCATTTTGGTTGCTCAACATTAGATGTGGGGTATGGCGTTCGCTGTTGTATAACTCCAGGGAGCTCCATTCCCATTGTAGTCTATGTCTGTACAATGTGTGAATGACACTCCCTAAAGTTGTGTAACACTGAGCAGAGTGTGGGAACAAATCATTTGAAAACTTTTTCTTGAAAAATAGCTCTTCATCTCCAAGCTAATGAGCTTTCCCACTTTTTAAGGCTTCCTGATTTCCCATTTGAGCAGGGGTCAGGGAAAGAGGAAACATTGCTAGAAGCAGAGTGAAAGTGGTCTTCCTCCTGGGTTGGATCCCTACCCTATTTGCAACTGTTCACCTACCAGCCCCCTCTGTGTTCACATCCTGTCTGATGGCCCCTTGTCCTATATGTCTTTGGAGATAAGCAAAGATTTGGGAACCAAGTATCACTTGTAATGTGACACCAGGCTGATTCAAGGCTTTTTGAGACATCTTTGGACCATGAGTATGTGGAAAAGATTACAGGACTGGAAGTCACATCCTCTAAGTCCTCTAGTCCTGGCTTTTCCACCTATTGGGTAAGCAAGCCTCTTTGAATCTCAAGTTGTGCATCGTTATTAAATATATAATTAGGAATGGAAGATAATCTTGCCAGAAGCCTTTCTTACTCTATTAGCCTGGCCTTCTCTGTGGGATTTAAAGGTTGCTTCTTTCTCTAGGCCTGTGAACTGGGAGCTAGAGGGCAGGGGGAAGACACTGGGGTGGGGCCAGAATAAGCCACACTGCCCCTAACTTCTCCTCCCCTCTAGGCCTGAAGACCGGCGGTGGCACGTCAGGTGGCTCCAGTGGCTCCTTTCACTACACCTTTCACGGGGACCCCCATGCCACCTTTGCCTCCTTCTTTGGTGGCTCCAACCCCTTCGATATCTTCTTTGCCAGCAGCCGCTCCACTCGGCCCTTCAGTGGCTTTGACCCAGATGACATGGATGTGGATGAAGATGAGGACCCATTTGGCGCTTTCGGCCGTTTTGGCTTCAATGGGCTGAGTAGGGGTCCAAGGCGAGCCCCAGAACCACTGTACCCTCGGCGCAAGGTGCAGGACCCCCCAGTGGTGCACGAGCTGCGGGTGTCCCTGGAGGAGATCTACCATGGCTCCACCAAGCGCATGAAGATCACGAGGCGTCGCCTCAACCCTGATGGGCGAACTGTGCGCACCGAGGACAAGATCCTGCACATAGTCATCAAGCGTGGCTGGAAGGAAGGCACCAAGATCACCTTCCCCAAAGAGGGTGACGCCACACCTGACAACATCCCTGCTGACATCGTCTTTGTGCTCAAAGACAAGCCCCATGCACACTTCCGCCGAGATGGCACCAACGTGCTCTACAGTGCCCTGATCAGCCTCAAGGAGGTGGGGCCTAGTCAGGCTGTGTGTATGTGCTGGGGAGACGGTGGGGACATTCCCTCTCTTCCCGCCAGCCGGCACATTCTTTCCCCACCTCAGTCTATTTCCTTCCTTCCCACTCACCTTACCCCATCTTTTCCTCACTTTCTGCTTCGTCTTTCCCAGGCGCTGTGTGGCTGCACTGTGAACATTCCCACCATCGACGGCCGAGTGATCCCTTTGCCCTGCAATGATGTCATCAAGCCAGGCACCGTGAAGAGACTCCGTGGGGAGGGCCTTCCCTTCCCCAAAGTGCCAACTCAGCGGGGAGACCTCATTGTTGAGTTCAAAGTTCGCTTCCCAGACAGATTAACGCCACAGACAAGACAGATCCTTAAGCAGCACCTACCCTGTTCCTAGGCTCTGCCCCAGCCAGTCCAGAGCCTACCACAGCAATACCCCCAACACTCACTCCACTCAATGTGCACCCAGCTTGATGTCCACTGGACACTGGCAACTTTTTCTAAAATGCAAAAAAAAAGCCACTGGTTTTCAGGAAAATGTTCCTGTCCCTGACCCCTTTCAGAGCTGGGCTGCCAGCGGGGAGTGGGAGGGAGGTGGGGAGAGCTAGCCCAGGCCAGGGGTCAATGTTCATGTCACTAGCTTTGAATCCAGTTTCCACTGCAGTGGCTGGAGAGTGACCTGAGTGCTACTTGAAGATATGTAGAGATTCCTTATCCATGCCTGTACATAG
Organism: Pongo pygmaeus; assembly: GCF_028885625.2. NCBI lineage: Eukaryota > Metazoa > Chordata > Mammalia > Primates > Hominidae > Pongo > Pongo pygmaeus. The sequence goes on along the minus strand of NC_072386.2, from coordinate 22,207,825 downwards.
CATGTCCTCCTCCCCTCAGCTTTGCTAATACCAGTCCCCCTCCCTTCCCTTTGGCTTCCTGCTGTTGGGGGTGGAAGAGACTAGAAAGGACATTGCTTTCTCAGCCCCACCCCCAGGTCCACAGTGTCCAAGGTTATGGCACACATATTCATGCACAAGAAGCACTCACCTAGAGCTGTCTGTGCCTCTCTGGGAGAGAGGAGAAAGGATAAGAAGGGAAAGTTCACAACCTGTGAACAGGGACTTGAGCACGAGACACTTTTCCTCTGGAGCAGGGGGGTGAGCTCCTCAGCAGCCTCCGCAACAGCTGCCCTGCCTACACCTGCAGAGCTGGAGGTTCTGTCCTCCCTGCTGCTCTCAGGAGTATTCAGGGGTGGAGGGCAGGGAATGGGGCCTGAGGTATTAAGGCTAAGAGGTGGGGGACAGGGCCCATCTCCCAGCCTTCATCAGGAAGGGAAAGGGCTTTGGGGTCAGGTGGCAGCTATTCCCCACCAAGAGATTCAGGGTCACAGGTTTTTCCCCACACCTCTGAACTCAGGGCCTAGCCACCCCCAAACTTCCAAATCCCACTTTTGTGATATGTGAAGCTACTTATTTCTTACCCTTGGAGGCTGTGTGGGGAATTTCCAGCCCTTTTATGCCTGTGTGATCCCACCCCACCCCCACAGTTGTATAAAGGTCATAGTGAAGGAGCTGGGGGAAGACTGCTTCAGCCAGATCCTGGGGTGGGGTCTTTAGGTTTTCTCACTTTGACAAGCCCCTGAATGTTTTTATAGTAGTTTTTTTGTATTTTTTTGTAATGACAGTATTATGTAAAAAATAAAGTATTTTAAAAATATGGCATCTGAGCAGGAGCAACAAACCTGGGATGGGGGTGGGTGAGGAGGGCCACTGCCACCCTCCCTCCCGGGCTCTGGTCACATTTGAGAAGCCCAAGCAGGCCCTCAGTATAAGCTGAAGCTGACCTCTGCCTTCCTCGAAGCCTCCTGGGATTTCTAAAACATATACTCCAAACACAGCACAGACAGAAAGTACCACTCAGAAAGCACACCCAAATAGAAGAAACATCTATTTGGGAAGGAAAAATATCCCTGCTCATGAGAGACAGAGACCATTGTCTTCAGAAGATGTGCTAGCATGAAAACAGATTTTCTCTTCTTGTCTAAATTTTCTCTAGGAGAAAATTTTTTTCTAGGAGGGGATGGAGACCTTTTTTTTTTTTTTTTTTTTTTTTTTTGACAAGGAGTCTTGCTCTGTCGCCCAGGCTGGAGTGCAGTGATGCGATCTTGGTTCACTGCAGCCTCTGTCTCCTAGGTTCAAGCGACTCTCCTGCCTCAGCCTCCGAGTAGCTGGGATTACAGGCATGCACCACCACACCAGGCTAATTTTTGTATTTTTGGTAGAGACAGGGTTTCACCATGTTGCCCAGGCTCGTCTCAAACTCTTGACCTCAAGTGATCCGCCTGCCTTGGCCTCCCCAAGTGCTGGGATTACAAGCATGAGCCACTGCTCCTGGCGAGGCTGAAGGACTTTCTGGCTGACTAGAAGAGCTACCCCCAAGTGTTATGGGCCCGGAGTGAGGAGAGTAGCACTCTTGTGCAGGATATTGATTTCACGGAGGATGGTGAGCGAGAAACCACTATCTGGGGGGGGATATCTGTGGTCACGAGGATTTATTCGACTGTAATGTGCTATGTACGATGAACGATTGAATGTACGATGAAAAGTACTGGTCAATATTCCTGTGGGAAGGTATGTTCTTTGGAAGTATGGAGTTGATGTATTATAATTAAGGTTTTACGGTTCTGGCTTATAAGCACGTTCTATGAACAATAGCTGTGGAAAGTGCTTTCATATGTGCTATGTACAGTTAAACACTTATAGTACTATATAATATTCATGGTGGCTAGCAGTAAAAGACAGAGCCTGGATATTAGAGAGGGTAGCCAGAGGTACCTGGCCTCCTTGGCCCATGCTGGTGAGGCCTGGCTATGGACATAGGCTCCCTGGGAAGCATTGAACACAGCTGCAAATCCTCGAATCTCACAGTTTTCTAGCGATGTCTGTCCCGGCCTCTGACCTGCCTGTGTCTACGGAGACAACTCTGGCCCTCAGGACCTGAATAGTGGCTGCATGAGGGGGCACTTGTCCCTTTCCTGCAGTCTGGGTAGAATGAGCCCTATAGTTGAAGAAATACCCATCTGCAGGCTCTGCCTAGCCCTGGATGTCCTCCTGGGGCTGACTTTGAGCATGAATCCCACATCTTCTCCAGGATCAGGCCCATGACAGTCATGCCCTCCTGAGTGCCAGTGTCCCCAGTACTGTCCAGACAGCACTGCCTTCAGCTGGGCCTGGCTGAAGCTGACACTAATTGGCTTTTTTCCCCCACAATAAAGACACTGAAAAAAAGCTCCTCATCCTTTCACCTGAGGTACTTTTGTACCCCCTTCGAAAGGAGGAAATGTCCAGAAACCAGGGGGTCTTGCTTACAAGGGTATCTACTAATCCTCTGGCCTGAGCAGGGAGACGCCCCCACCCTACATCCCCTACTCAATGCTCTCCTCCTTTGGGGCTCCTAGGGTAGCCTCTCTTTTGACTTGTGGCTAAATTCTTGTCCAGGATTTTTCCTGAGGCCTGAAGATTTGGGATTCTGGTCTGCTGGGCCAGACTGCTCCCTTTGGCCTCTGTGTAGACACACAAGACCTGGGAAATTACCATGTCCTGCTGAGCACACTCTGGGGATAGGATTTTTTTTTTAGACGGAGTTCACTCTTGTTGCCCAGGCTGGAGTGCAATGGCATGATCTCGGCTCACCGCAACCTCCGCCTCCCAGGTTCAAGTGATTCTCCGGCCTCAGCCTCCTAAGTAGCTGGGATTATAGGTGCCCGCCACCACACCTGGCTAATTTTTGTATTTTTTAGTAGAGACTGGTTTTCACCATGTTGGCCAGGCTGGTCTTGAACTCCTGACCTCAGGTGACCCTTGGCCTCCCAAAGTGCTGGGATTACAGATGTGAGCCACTGCGCCCAGCCGGGGATAGGATTTTGAGAGCCTAGAAGCAAGGCTATCTGAGGCAAGGGACACTTCAATGGGAAAGTCCTAAGGCTGACTGCAACCTTACCTGCAATTTGAATCTTACCCTTCTTAGAGGCTGCATGAGGAATTTCTGCTATTATGATGCCTGTGCAACCATCCCTAGAGACAGGCATGCGTGCACAGAGCTGTAGAAAAGTCAAGATAGTAAAAGAGCTGTGGGAGAGACTAGTTCAATCTGGTCCTGAGAGGTTGGGGTCTTTATTGGGTTTTCTCACATTGATATGCCCTTGAATGTTTTTATAGTAGGTGTGTGTGTGTGTATGTGTGTGTGTGTGTGTATGATTTTGTAATGATAGTATTATGACAATCATTTGCTCATCTTGTATGACAGTAATATCCCCTTAAGGCTTGGCCATTCTGGATCTTGGGCAACCAGCATTCTTGGTTGGGGAGTATTCCTTAGTCACCGGAGCCCCTTGACTACTCAGATAGACATTTATCTCCTGGACATCTTCCCGTTGTGGCTTAGGAACTGAAGTCTCTTTGGACTTCCTACCTCCCTGTCCTCTTCAGCTCTTAAAGAAATACCTAATCTCCCATATCCTTTTCCTAAAGAAAAAACTCCAAGAAGATGCTATGCTCTGTGGTGAGCCCCTTCTGCCTCCAGGCAATGCTCCTCCATGGCCAGAGTCTGTTGGGATACAACTCCACTCTCATCCGTTGGGTATGTCCTGCCTTTGTCTAACTTGAAGTAACTCTGGACTGCCTCTCTTGGCCCTCAAATAGTCCCACTCTGACACGACTTGTCCATGGTGAGGGCAAAAGGAGCTAAAAAGTTTGCTCTACTCCTTGAACTCAGGGTCCTCTAGACTTCCTTGCTTACAGTTGAGGAGGCAGGGAAAGGACTCTCCAGGGTGGGGGCTGAATTTCTTGTGATCAGCTTATCTCCCAACCTGCCTGTTTGTTTCAAGGAACTAAGCAACCTCAATTTAGCCATCCCTGAAACATGGGTGGCTGAGGGATAAAGGTGGACTTGGGAAAGGAGCCATGATTGGGTCTCTATCACCTTAAGTTTTACGGATTCAGAGACTTTAAAGAGGTAAACTGTATCTCTGCCACACTCAAAACCACACCACTTAGGCTTCTAGTGCCTGTGTAGCACCTGCATCAAGAAAGGAAAGCTTCCAAGAGCTATTTAGGCAGTGTTCCTGCACTGAGGGTGCCAAATTTCCAGTTTCCAAGTAGCTATAGGACTTCCCAGAAGGGAGCGATAGATATATCACTGTCAGCAAGCCATGAACAATACACATATATAGGCCACCTGCCCAAGTGAACTTTCAGGGTGTTTTCCAGTTGCTTCCAGTCTAGGTTCTTGCATTTATAAGTCGTTTCCTGACCCATTCCTTGAGTGACTCAACAAGTCATTTTTTTTTTTGGTCTCCTCTGATGGATGAATCAGCCCCCAAAACCCCTACTGAGTAGCTTTCTGAACGCCTTGATAGGTTACCTTTGGGACTCTTTCTTAGGCTATGCCTCAGACCCTTCCCTAGGTCATTCTGAAATTTGGTGGGAGGCCCCTCATATGGAAGCTTCTTGGGTGCCCAATCAATTCTTCCTTAGACCCTTGCTGCCTTGACCCATAAATACCTTGAGGGCTGTAAGAATCTATGATTGTTCCTTAGCTGAGATGTGTCTGTTATTTGCCCTGAGGCTGCATTGGCACCAAAAGCTCTTGGATCCTCTAGGCCAGGACCCACTAGTGCTACATGAGGCTCTTTCAAAAGCAGTACTCTAGTTGGTTCCAAATATTATTGCTTATAGGAAATTCTCTAGGAAGAATAGAAAATGGCACATAGTCCTGGGAGGCCAGGCTGTACTGAACAAGGTTGGGAGCTGGAAGACAAAATTCTTCCTAAGATCTCTGAATTACAGAGAGTAAAAACTAGAAATTCTCAACAAATGTTGAGCTTCAACTGGGGTGACAGACTATACCTTATTCTGGGTCCTAGGAAAGGATAACCCAGAAGCCTTAATCTGGGGTGAAAAAGAAAGTAATAGGAGCAGGAATGAGGATTGAAGGTGGGCCCAAGGTAGGTGCTGGGATGAAACAGAGTTTGGGGCTGGGGGAGCAGTGGGGAACCTTTAGCCTGTATTTAAACCAAAAAGTGAAAGTGGGCATTAGAGATTCTACTGACTAAAACAAAGAGAGACTCCAGTGCAAAATAATCACCAGAAGTCAGGACAGTAGCCACCAGGGCCTCACTGTGCAGACGTGAGACTCCAGGAGAGATGGTTCCATCCCCCAAGATTTTGGAATTTGGGAGCTGCTGAGGATGTGCAGCTGCTCTGGTTTGTCTTTGGTGCTCCACAGTGGTTGGACGCCTTTGTTGTCCTGTATGCCAGCAAGTGACTCTAAAATAGTTCCAGAAAAATTTATGTACATACCCCTCCAGCAAAGCCTGGGAAACTCATTGGGTGCAATCATTTAATGAAACCTCTGTCCAGTCTTTGGCTAAGCTAGCCAAGCAGACACTTCAGTGGCCACACACAACAAAAAAAATACAGAATTTACGAATTAGTAAAGTCACTACACAAGCAAACAACAATGACAAACAGCAACAACAAAGCTTGGAGGAAGGGGGGAATCTGATTTCCAGAAATACCACATTATACTTGTCAGGCCTCTGAGCCCAAGCTAAGCCAACATCCAGATGGCTGGTTCCTGCCTTAACTGATGACATTCCACCACAAGAGAAATGAAAATGGCCTGTTCCTGCCTTAACTGATGACATTATCTTGTGAAATTCCTTCTCCTGGCTCATCTTGCCTCAAAAGCTCCCCTACTGAGCATCTTGTGACCCCCCACTCCTGCCCGCCAGAGAACAACCCCCCTTTGACTGTAATTTTCCTTTACCTACCCAAATCTTATAAAATGGCCCCACCCCTATCTCCCCCTTGGCTCTCTTCAGACTCAGCCCGCCTGCACCTAGGTGAAATAAACAGCCTTGTTGCTCACACAAAGCCTGTTTGGTGGTCTCTTCACACAGACGCGCATGAAATTTGGTGCTGTGACTCGGATCGGAGGACCTCCCTTGGGAGATCAATCCCGTCCTCCTGCTCTTTGCTCCGTGAAAAAGATCCACCTACGACCTCGGGTCCTCAGACCCACCAGCCCAAGGAACATCTCACCAATTTTAAATTGAGTAAGCGGCCTCATCTTACTCTCTTCTCCAACCTCTCTCACTATCCCTCAACCACTTTCTCCTTTCAATCTTGGCGCCACCCTTCAATCTCTCCCTCTCTTAATTTCAATTCCTTTCATTTTCTGGTAGAGACAAAGGAGACACATTTTATCCGTGGACCCAAAACTCCGGCGCCAGTCACGGACTAAGGAAGGCAGCCTTCCCTTGGTGTTTAATCATTGCAGCGCCTCTCTGATTTTTCACCCATGTTTCAGAGGTGTCTGACCACGCAGGGACACCTGCCTTGGTCCTTCACCCTTAGTGGCAAGTATCGCTTTTCTAGGGGGCAAGAACCCCCCCCCAATCCCTTCTCTCCGCGTCTCTACCCTTTCTCTGCTTTTCTGGGGGCAAGAACCCCCCCAATCTCTTATTTCCGTGTCCTGACCTCTTATCTCTGTGCCCCAATCCCTTATTTCCACGCCCCAACCTCTTATCTCTGCACCCCATCCTTTATTTCCGCACCCTGACCCCTTATCTCTGTGCCCCGATCCCTTATTTCCGTACCCTGACCTCTTATCTCTGCGCCCCCAACCCCTTATTTCTGTGCCCCGACCCCTTTCCCGCTTTTCTGGAGGGTAAGAACCCCCGAACCCCTTCCCTCCGTGTCACTACTCTGTCTTTTCTCTGGGCTTGCTTCCTTCACTATGGGCAACCTTCCACCCTCCATTCCTCCTTCTTCTCCCTTAGCCTGTGTTCTTAAGAACTTAAAACCTCTTCAACTCTCACCTGACCTAAAATCTAAGCATCTTATTTTCTTCTGCAATGCTGCTTGACCCCAATACAAACTCGACAGTAGTTCCAAATAGCCATAAAATGGCACTTTTAATTTTTCCATCCTACAAGATCTAAATAATTCTTGTCATAAATTAGGCAAATGGTCTGAGGTGCCTGACGTCCATGCATTCTTTTACACATTGGTTCCTCCCTAGTCTCTGTTCCCAACGCAACTAGTCCCAAATCTTCCTTCTTTCTCTCCCGCCTGTCCCCTCAGTCCCAACCCCAAGCATTGCTGAGTCTTTCTAATCTTCCTTTTCTACAGACCCATCTGACCTCTCCCCTCCTCGCCAGGCCGAGCCAGGTCCCAATTCTTCCTCAGCCTCTGCTCTCCCACCCTATAATCCTTTTATCACCTCCCCTCCTCACACCTGGTCCGGCTTGCCGTTTCATTCCGTGACTAGCCTTCCCCCACCTGCCCAGCAATTTCCTCTTAAAAAGGTGGCTGGAGCTAAAGGCATAGTCAAGGTTAATGCTCCTTTTTCTTTATCCAACCTCTCCCAAAATCAGTTAGCGTTTAGGCTCTTTTTCATCAAATATAAAAACCCAGCCCAGTTCATGGCTCGTTTGGCAGCAACCCTGAGACACTTTACAGCCCTAGACCCTGAAAGGTCAGAAGGCCGTCTTATTTTCAATATGCATTTTATTTTATTACCCAATCTGCTCCTGACATTAAATAAAACTCCAAAAATTAAATTCCGGCCCTCAAACCCCACAACAGGACTTAATTAACCTTGCTTTCAAGGTGTACAATAATAGAGTAGAGGCAGCCAAGTAGCAACATATTTCTGAGTTGCAATTCCTTGCCTCCACTGTGAGACAAACCCCAGCCACATCTCCAGCACAAAAGAACTTCCAAACACCTAAATCGCAGCGGCCAGGCATTCCTCCAGGCCCGCCTCCCCCAGGAGCTTGCTACAAGTGACAGAAATCTGGCCACCAGGCCAAGGAATGCCCGCAGCTCACGATTCCTCCTAAGCCGCGTCCCATCTGTGCGGGACCCCACTGAAAATCAGACTGTTCAACTCACCTGACAACCAGTCCCAGAGCCCCTAGAACTCTGGCCCAAGGCTCTCTGACTGACTCCTTCCCAGATCTTCTCGGCTTAGCGGCTGAAGACTGACACTGCCCGATCGCCTCAGAAGCCTGCAAGACCATCACAGATGCTCTAGGTAACTCTCACAGTGGAAGGTAAGTCCGTCCCCTTCTTAATCAATATGGAGGCTACCCACTCCACATTACCTTCTTTTCAAGGGCCTGTTTCCCTTGCCTCCATAACTGTTGTAGGTATTGACAGCCAGGCTTCTAAACCTCTTAAAATTCTCCAACTCTGGTGCCAACTTAGACAATACTCTTTTAAGCACTCCTTTTTAGTTATCCCCACCTGCCCAGTTCCCTTATTAGGCCGAGACACTTTAACTAAATTATCTGCTTCCCTGACTGTTCCTAGGCTACAGCCACACCTCATTACCACCTTTTCCCCCAGTTCAAAGCCTCCTTCACATCCTCCCCTTGTATCTCCCCACCTTAACCCACAAGTATAAGACATCTCTACTCCCTCCTTAGCAACCAATCATCCACCCCTTACCATCTCATTAAAACCTAATCACTCTTACCCCGCTCAGTGCCAATATCCCATCCCACAGCACACTTTAAAAGGATTAAAGCCTGTTATCACTCACCTGTTACAGCATGGCCTTTTAAAGCCTATAAACTCTCCTTACAATTCCCCCATTTTACCTGTCCTAAAACCAGACAAGCCTTACAAGTTAGTTCAGGATCTATGCCTTATCAACCAAATTGTTTTGCCTATCCACCCCGTGGTGCCAAACCCATAGACTCTCCTATCCTCAATACCTGCCTCTACAACCCATTATTCTGTTCTATATCTCAAACATGCTTTCTTTACTATTCCTTTGCACCCTTCATCCCAGCCTCTCTTCGCTTTCACTTGGGCTGACCCTGACACCCATCAGGCTCAGCAAATTACCTGGGCTGTACTGCCACAGAACTTCACAGACAGCCCCCATTACTTCAGTCAAGCCCAAATTTCTTCCTCATCTGTTACCTATCTCAGCGTAATTCTTATAAAAATACATGTGCTCTCCCTGCCGATCATGTCCAGCTGATCTCTCAAATCCCAACACCTTCTACAAAACAACAACTCCTTTCCTTCCTAGGCATAGTTAGATACTTTTGACTTTAGATACCTGGTTTTGCCATCCTAACAAAACCATTACATAAACTCACAAAAAGAAATCTAGCTGACCCCATAGATCCTAAATCCTTTCCCCACTCCTCTTTCCATTCCTTGAAGACAGATTTAGAGACTGCCCCTACCCTGGCTCTCCCTGACCCATCCCAACCCTTTTCATTACCCACAGCTGAAGTGCAGGGCTGTGCAGTCAGAATTCTTACACAAGGACTAGGATCGCGTCCTGTAGCCTTTTTGTCCAAACAACTTGACCTTACTGTTTTAGGCTGGCCATCACGTCTCCGTGCAGTGGCTGCTGCCACCCTAATACTTTAGAGGCCCTTAAAACAACAAACTATGCTCAACTCACTCTCTACAGTTCTCATAACTTCCAAAATCTATTTTCTTCCTCACACCTGACACATATACTTTCTGCTCCCCAGCTCCTTCAGCTGTACTCACTCTTTGTTAAGTCTCCCACAATTACCATTGTTCCTGGCCCGGACTTCAATCCGGCCTCCCACATTATTCCTGATACCACACCTGACCCCATGACTGTATCTCTCTGATCCACCTGACATTCACCCCATTTCCCGATATTTCCTTCTTTCCTGTTCCTCACCCTGATCACACTTGGTTTATTGATGGCAGTTCCACCAGGCCTAATGGCCACACACCAGCAAAGGCAGGCTATGCTACAGTACAAGCCACTAGCCCACGTCTTAGAACCTCTCATTTCCTTTCCATTGTGGAAATCTATCCTCAAGGAAATAACTTCTCAGTGTTCCATCTGCTATTCTACTACTCCTCAAGGATTATTCAGGCCCCCTCCCTTCCCTACACATCAAGCTCGGAGATTTGCCCCCACCCAGGACTGGCAAATTGGCTTTACTCAACATGCCCCGAGTCAGAAAACAAAAATACCTCTTAATCTAAGCAGACACTTTCATTGAATAAGTAAAGGTCTTTCCTACAAGGTCTGAGAAGGCCACCGCTGTCATTTCTTCCCTTCTGTCAGACATAATTCCTCGGTTTGGCCTTCCCACCTCTATAGAGTCCAATAGCAGACCAGCCTTTATTAGTCAAATCAGCCAAGCATTTTTTCAGGCTCTTAGTATTCAGTGAAACCTTTATATCCCTTACAGTCCTCAGTCTTCAGGAAAGGTAGAACGGACTAATGGTCTTTTAAAACCTCACCAAGCTCAGCCACCAACTTAAAAAAGACTGGACAATACTTTTACCACTCTCCGTTCTCAGAATTCAGGCCTGTCCTCAGAATACTACAGGGTACAGCCCATTTGAGATCTTGTATAGACATTCCTTTTTATTAAGCCCCAGTCTCATTCCAGACACCAGACCAACTTGGACTGTGCCCCAAAAAACTTGTCATCCCTACTATCTTCTGTCTAGTCATACTCCTATTCACCGTTCTCAACTACTCATACATGCCGTGCTCTTGTTTATACTGCCAGTTTACACTGTTTTTCCAAGCCATCACAGCTGATATTGATGCTATCCCCAAACTGCCACTCTTAACTCTTAAAGTAAATGAATAATCTTTGCTGACAGGACTATGCTGAATCTCCTTAGGCACTCTCTAATTAGATGTCCTAAGTCCTCCCAATTCTTAGACCTTTAATAGCTATTTTTCTCCTTCTCTTATTCCGTTTAGTTTTTCAATTTATACAAAACCGTATCCAGGCCATCACTAATAATTCTAAATGTTTCTTCTACAATCCCACGATATCACCCCTTACCACAAAATCTTCAGCTTAATCTCTCCCACTCTAGGTTCCCATGCCGCCCCTAATCCCGCTCAAAGCAGCCCTGAGAAACATCGCCCATTATCTCTCCATACCACCCCCAAAAATTTTCACCATCCCAACACTTTACCACTATTTCATTTTATTTTTCTTATTAATATAAGAAGACAAGAATGTCAGGCCTCTGAGCCCAAGCTAAGCCATCATATCCCCTGTGACCTGCATGTACACATCCAGATGGCCGGTTCCTGTCTTAACTGATGACATTCCACCACAAAAGAAATGAAAATGGCCTGTTCCTGCCTTAACTGATGACATTATCTTGTGAAATTCCTTCTCCTGGCTCATCCTGGCTCAAAAGCTCCCCTACTGAGCACCTTGTGACCCCCACTCCTGCCCGCCAGAGAACAACCCCCCTTTGACTGTAATTTTCCTTTACCTACCCAAATCTTATAAAATGGCCCCACCCCTATCTCCCTTGGCTGACTCTCTTTTCAGACTCAGCCCACCTGCACCCAGGTGAAATAAACAACCTTGTTGCTCACACAAAGCCTGTTTGGTGGTCTCTTCACAGGGACGCGCATGAAAATACTGTTCTAAATGTCTAGTTTTCAACAACTATAAGACATGCAAAGAAAAAAAGAGAATGGCCTATATACACACGAGGGGAAAAAAGCAATCAACAAAAAGTGACTCTGGGGAAGCCTAAACATTTGATTTACTAAAAAGACTATAAGTCAGCTTTGAAAAAAAAATTTATAGGGGCAAGGTCTCACTATGTTGTCCAGGTTGTTCTCAAACTCCTGGCTTCAACAATCCCCCCACCTCAGGCTCCCAAAGTGCTAGGATTACAGGTGTGAGCCACTATGCCTAGCTAAATCTACTATTTAAAATATGTTAAAAAAAAAAAAAAAACAAAGAAAAACTTTGCCTAGGCCAAGCAGTAGCTCACTCTATAATCCTGGTACTTTGGGAGGCTGAGGCAGGTGAATTGCTTGAGGCCAGGATTTCGAGACCAGCCTGGGTGACATGGGAAGACCCCATCTCTACAAATAGAATGAAATAATTAGCAGGAAATGGTGGTACCGGTCTGTGGTCCCAGCTACACAGGAGTCTAAGATGAGAAGATGGCTTGAGCCTAGGAGATTGAGGCTGCAATGAGCCATGAGCCATGTTCACACCACTGTGCTCCAGCCTGGATGACAAAGTGAGAACCTGTTGCCAACAAAAAAAAAGACTAAAAAACTTAAGAGAAGTGTGGAAATAATGGCTCACTCAATAGAACTTATCAATAAGGAGGTAGAAATTATTTTTTAAATAACCAAATAGAAACCCTGGGGTTGAAAAGTATAATAACTGAAATGAAAAATTTGATAGGAGCTCAAGAGCAGAGTTGAGAAGGCAGAACAAAAATCAGTGAACTTGAAGGTTCACTGATTATTCAGTTTGAGAAACTGAGATTATCCAATTTGAGAAACAAAAAAGAATGATGAAAAAATGAACAAAACCTATAAAACCTGTAAAACACCCTCAAGTATAAGAACATAAAAATAAATAACAATAGCCTGAGAAAGAGAAGAGAAAGAGAAGGCATAAATATTTGAAGAAATAATGTTTGAAAACTTCCCAAATTAGATTAATCTACACACCCAAAAAGCTCAATGAGCTCCAAGCAGGATAAACAGCAAGAGATCCACACCTAAACACAACATAATCAAACTGTCAAAGACAAAGACAAAAATAGCATCTTGAAAGAGGCAAGAGAAAAATGACTTGTCACATACAAGGGATCCTCAATAAGATTAACAGCTGATTTGTCATCAGGAGCCATCAAGAAGGCAGGGGATGGGCATACTAAGAGTACAAGAGAAAAAAGTCTATGCCCAGCAAAACCGTGTATCAAAATGGGGAGTTGGGGGGAAGAGTATGGAGAAAAGCACTGCCATAGGACGGCTGAGACTATGGCTGAGAAGGTGTCAGTGGACAGCATGGAGAAGGAGGCTCTTGCAGCAGCTAAGGAGCTGGCCACTCAGAAGCATGAACCAAGACTGCACAAATTCTGGGAACTACATCTGAAGCAGACTGAAGCTTGAAAATTAAATTGCCAAGAAGTTGTGGAGGATGATAAACGACTTAAAACTACCTGCAAACTGGGAAGCTAATAAGGCTCATTTCAAATGGGAATTGCAGGAAGAAGGATAAAAAAAAAAAAGAATGTTCAGACAAAGACTATGAGAAGAGATACAGAAAGATGGGAGAGGAAAAGGAAAAACTCCAATCTGGGATTTTTACATTATGCCACTTCCCAGTTACACCAGTATCATTTGTTGACCAAGCAGATCAAACCTGACATAGAAATATATTAAAAACTAAGAGAAAAATATGGAGAGGTATTCTACACAACATCCAACAGCCTTCTTCATGGAACATATGTGCCTTCCACAGAGAAAATTGATAGGACAGAAAAGCAAATTGAAAAGTGAGATGAATATAGCTGGAGACACCCTTAGGATGATGATGCAGATATCAACTACTAAACATTTAAAGAATTAACAACAATCCTTCTTAAACTCTTCCAAAAAAATGAAGCAGAGAAAAACTTTCTAACTAATTCTATGAGGTTAGAATTACCCTGATACCAAAGGCAGATAAAGACATCATTAGAAAAGAAAATTACAGAGCAATATCCTTTATAAATATAGATGATGAAATCCTCAATAAAATATTAGCAGGTTGAACTCAACAGCAAATTAAAAGGATCATTCACCATAACCAAGTGGAATTTATTCCAAGAATGCAGGGGTGATAAAACATAAGAAAATCAATCCATGTAACACATCATATTAATAGAATGAAGAGGAAAAACCAAATGATCATTTCAGTTGACACAGAAAAAGTATTTAACAAAATCTAACCTTTTAATGATAAAAATTAAGAAAACTAGGAATAAAGAGACCATTTCCCAACGTGATATAAAGCATTTATGAGAAAGCCACAGCTAGAAGGATATCAATGATGAAATACTGAAAGTTTTCCCCCTAAGATCAGGAACAAGAAAAGGATGCCCTGCTATTCAATATTGTAATGGAAGTTCTAACCAGAGCTATTCAACAAGAACAAGTAGTAGAAGGCATCAGCTGAGAATGGTGGCTCATGCCTGTCATCCCAGCACTTTGAGAGGCCAAGGTGGGAGGATTACTTGAAGCCAGGAGTTCAAAACCAGCCGGAGCAAACTTTTCCTGAGGGAAAGTTTGGAACTTCTTAGAGATTGATTAAGTGGTTGTGATCAAAATGTTCATAGAAATATAGACAGTAAAGGCCATGCTGACATCTCAGATACAAATTAAGAACTTATTAGGAACTGGACCAAACCTTGTTAGTATAAACAAAGAACTGGCTGCATTGTCTCCATGCTCTAAGACTCTGTAGAAGGTCAAACTTAAGAGTAAAGACCTAGGGCATCTGGTGGAAGAAATTTCTAAGCAGCAAAGCCTTCAAGAAGTGGTGTGGCTGCTTTTACCAGCTTACAATCAGTTCCAGCAGGAAAAGAATCACCTATGAACCCACAATATCTTAGACAGGTCTCAAACAATTTAGAAAGTTTAATTTGCAAGGTTAAGGACACACCCATGGCACAGCCTCAAGAGGTCCTGATGACATGTGCCCAAGGTGGTTGGGGTACAGCTTGGTTTTATACATTTTAGGGGGACATGAGACATAATATGTGTAAGATGTACATTGGTTCAGTCAGGAAAGGTGAGACAACTCAAAGGTGGGATGGGGGTGGGGGTGGGCTTCCAGGTTATAGGTAGATAAAAGACAAAAGGTTACATTCTTTTGAGTCCTTGATCAGCCTTTCACTGAATACACAATTTAGTCTGCGCCAGGCATGGTAGCTCACACCTGTAATCCCAGCACTTTGGGAGGCTGAGGCGGGTGGATCACTCGAGGTCTCTCAGGACCTCTCACTCTCAGGAGTTTGAGACCAGCATTGGCCAACATAGAGAACCCCTATGCTAAAAATACAAAAATTAGCTGGGCATGATGGTATGTGCCTATAGTCCCAGCTATATGGGAGGCTGAGGCAGGAGAATCACTTGAACCTGGGAGGCAGGGGTTGCAGTGAGCTGAGATTGCACCACTGCACTCCAGCCTGGGTGACAGGGTGAGACTCTGACTCAAAAAAAAAAAAAAAAGAAAAAAGAAAAAGTTTAGTCTGTCTCAGTGTATCTGCATTTTTACATAAACAATAGGGCACAGGAAGCAATTGGATATGCAACTGTCTCAGGTGAGCAGAGGGATGACTTCCTGTCCCACATCTGTGAAAATAAGCTATCAGTTTACATTGCCAGGGTGAAATTCAACAGAACTGTTTTAGGGTAAAGATCTTGAGGCCCACAAGAAATTTCCTTGTGGGCAAATTGTGAGGGAGATTTTTTTTTTTAATCTTTGTAGCTGTCTTATTTAGGAATAAAATGGGAGGCAGGTTTGCCTGACATAGTTCCCAGCTTGACTTTTCCCTTGGCTTAGTGATTTTGGAATCCAAGATTTATTTTCCTTTCACATTTTTTCTGTTTCTTTTTAAAATCTTTCAGAAAGACCATTTTAGAAGAAAATGAGTCTCCAGTCTCAGGTTTTTCTGATCACTTATAGCTAGGATAATTTATTCTAGACAGGTAGGTCTCACATTATTAGAAAAGCTCATTTTTAGCAGGTTGTAAAGTATCATGTTCTACAAAGAGAAAATAGGGAAAGAAAGAAAACAACAAACAAATGAAAAGATAGAGCAATTTTTCTCTGAAGTTCATACATCAGTAGGCTGGCATATAGGTTGCTGTTATTTTCTTCTGAAGTTTAAGTTGTGTAGCTTCAGTTCACAGGGTTTTAAGAAAGCACAGCATAATTTTTAGTGATTTCAAATCACAAAAAATGAAAAAAAGGAAGGAAAGAAGAAAAAAATTGAAAATATTATTTTGAATACCTGTACCCCCCCAAAATTTTTAAATTCAGTCCAAACCAGAAAATAATAAAAATTGAAAAATATTAGGCAAGACTAGTATCTAATAACAGGTGTACTATAGTTCACTTTGAAAAATAATTTTTCTCTCTCCAGTCCCCATTTTCACTAAACACAAATCATAGGACAAATTTATGCATAAAGTAAGTGTTAGTCTTATTATACTTGGCCTGTGTATTTGCATGAAGTCAGCAAGAATAATTATGTGCTGGCTGGGCGCAGTGGCTCACACCTGTAATCCCAGCACTTTGGGAGGCTGAAACAGGTGGCTCACTTGAGGCCAGAAGTTCAAGACCAGCCTGGGCAACAGGGAGAAACCCCATCTCCACTAAAAATACAAAAACTAGCCAGGCATGGTGGCACATGCCTGTAGTCCAACTATTCAGGAGGCTGAGACATGAGAATCACTTGAATCTCAGAGGCAGAGTTGCAGTGAGCCCAGATTGTGCCACTGTACTCCAGCCTGGGCAACAGAGCAAGATTCTGTCTCAAAAAAGAAAAAATTATTTGCCATATAGGCTCTTAAAAAAAAACAACTGGCTTTGCTGGAACTTTATTCCATAAGAAATTTCAGATTAGACTTCAATGCCTCAAGCCTAGCCTGTGCCTGCAGATACTTGTATAAATTCGGTGAAGTCCCAAGATAATTTGAGTCTCCTGGGCCTATCAGAAAGTGACTCTTTTTTTTTTTTTTTTTTTTGAGACAAAGTCTCACTCTGTCGCCCAGGCTGGAGTGCAATGGTGCAATATCGGCTCACGGCAACCTCTGCCACCCAGGTTCAAGTGATTCTCGTGCCTCAGCCTCCCAAATAGCTGGAATTACATGCACATGCCACCATGCCCAGCTCATTTTTTTATTTTTAGTAAAGATGGGGTTTTGCTCTGTTGGCCTGTTGGCCAACTGGTCTCAAACTTCTGACCTTAAGTGATCCACCCACCTTGGCCTCCCAAAGTGCTGGGATTACAGGCATGAGGCACCACACCTGGCCCAGAAAGTGACATGCTTTACTTACCACAGGTCAGGAAACTGTACAGGAACTGTATGGACAAGGCATGAGGCCAGCTTTCCCAAGGGGTTTTATGACTCTGTAAGTCAACTTTGATTCCTTAAAGCAGTTGATTTATATCTGAAAGTATGCCATTCCAATCAAAACCTTGGTAAAATAACCAGTGTCTTCAATTGTATCCTGTTACAAAAGAAAACAGATTCTTATTGAACTTATGCAAATAACTAGACTGCCATAAATTAAGTATACTTGCAAATAGTTTTCAAATTCCGGAGAAATCAGGTAGAGGAATATGCTTCAGATTTTGCTCACAGGAATTTAGTTTACCCAATTGTTAAAAGCTGTAAATCGCTCAAAGATGAAGGGTTTTCTCAACTCAGAAACAAAAGAATTACCAATGTTTCAAACAAAGTCATAAAAAGATTATTTCAGTTTTCCATTAGTTTAGTCCATGTAATTAACTCCGGTTCTGCTCAATGTTTATGAACACATTAACTGTCTACGGGAGTCTTAGATGTTTCTCCTCTATTCTAGTGTCACAATCTCCCAAATTATCAGAAACCTGCATTCAAAAGCACCTGTCAGAGTCATATAGCTATTTATAAAATCACCTTTTGAAAAGGATAAAAGTAGGCTGGGCACAGTGGCTCATGTCTGTAATCCCAGCACTTTGGAAAGCTGAGGTGGGTGGATCACTTGAGGTCAGGAGTTTGAGATTATCCTGGCCAACATGGCAAAACCCCATCTTTACTAAAAATACAAAAATTAGCTGGGCATGGTGGCATGCACCTGTAACCCCAGCTACTTGGGAGGCTGAGGTGGGAGAATCACTTGAACTCGGGAGGCGGAGGTTGCATTGAGCCAAGATTGCACCACTGCACTCCAGCCTGGGTGACAGAGTATGACTCTTTCTCAGAAAAAAAAAAAAAAAGGATAAAAGTAAAACAACTGTGGATGACAAAACTCTTAGAACAGTCATAGTTAGACATGATTGACAAGAAAATTTAGTTACTTCTGTGGCATACAACAATTTTACATGATAAGCATAATTACTACTGACAACATATACTAAGACTCATCTGAGGCCAGGCGTGGTGGCTCATGCCTGTAATCCCAGCACTTTGGGAGGCCGAGGTGAGTGGATCACGAGGTCAGGAGTTCGAGACCAGCCTGACCAACATGGTGAAACCCCATCTCTACTAAAAACACAAAAATTAGCCAGGCGTGGTGGCGCGTGCCTGTAATCCCAGCTACTCGGGAGGCTGGGGCAGAAGAATCGCTTGAATCCAGGAGGCGGAGGTTGCAGTGAGCCGAGATCATGCCACTGTACTCCAGCCTGGGCAACAGGACGAGACTCCATCTCAAAAAAAAAAAGGACTAATCCCAATCACAGGAATCTGAAAAATGGTAAATACCATTTCATATTTGACAAAACTTCCTATATGACTTTATTATATCAAATAAGCCAAATATGTCTTTTTTGCACTTCAGGGGACCTAACATCAAAAAAATTAAGAGAAGCAAAGTTAGAATTTGATTTTGGAAAGTTTGTCAAATATAACACTTGATATCACAAAATAGGATCATTGTAAAATATTATAAAATAATTCTTTTTTTAGCCAAAATGATAACTCAAAGATTTCAAAAAGGAAAAAACTTTTATTCTTTGAGAAAAGAGACTTACTTTCCTAAACAATAAGCCCTAATAAAGACAGCATAAGAACAACTAAATCTCTCAAAATTTTATAAACAGGCCGGGCATGGTGGCTCATGCCTGTAATCCCAGCACTTTGGGACGCCAAGGCAGGTGGATCACTTGAAGTCAGGAGTTCGAGAGCAGCCTGGCCAACATGGTGAAACCCTGTCTCCACTAAAAATACAAAAATTACCCAGGTGTGGTGGCATGTGCCTGTAGTCCCAGCTACTTCGGAGGCTGAGGCAGGAGAATTGCTTGAACCCAGGAGGCAGAGGTTGCAGTGAGTTGAGATTGTGCCACTGCACTCCAACCTGGGCAACAGAGCAAGACTCTGTCTCAAAAAAACAATTATAAACAAAATCTACTAAATTTTAGTCATCTTGACCATAAGATATAATTTCCATAAACCTTTCTATAACCTGTATAACCTTTTATTAAGGAGTGTGCTAATGCTCTAAGAAAATGCTCAAAGACCAGCCATATGCTGGTTTTGCATCAGTGTGCCTTTGATATTAATGGTTAGGTTTATAGAGAACCAAACTAATTTAATCTCTCAACATCAGCCCTTACAATCGCATGCACCCACCTCTTCCACAATAGTCCCTGAGCCTTGGGAGGTCGAATACTTTTAATTTCTGGCCCTGTGTCTCATGAAAGCAGTTTATTTTGATTGGCATCTTCTACCAGGTCTGAAGATGAGGCTTTAACTGCTGTCAGTATTTAAGATTGAGCAGGACTTAGCGTCCTTTTTAGACTCAAGAGTCAAACCCTGTAATTGAATGGCACAAAAACTTGAAAAGCACATACAGAAAGTTACATGGATGCAATAACCTTAATTTAGAATGTTTTTTAATTTCTGTTTTTTCTAAGCAAACCAAAACTTAATAATAATGATATAAGAATTATTTCAATAAAACATAAAATCTGTTTGTTAGGCCAGTTACCAAAAGGCAAAAGCAAAGACCTTCTGCAGTGCAATTTCTGTTCCCTATGGGCAATCCATTTAGATAATCTGCAAGTCAAAACTAACAAAAATAGTACTTGAATTAGACATAGGAAGAATGTTTCCTGGGTCACAAGTAAAAATTTTCAGATTCATAGAACAATTTAAAGCCAAGAGCACAGGATACTATGTTAGAAGAAAACATTTCCTTTAGACCTTTAAGATAAAACATTTTTAGCATCAGGCCACAACAAATAATTAGAACCTGAGGGGAAAAAAACTTATAGGAGCTGAAAATGAGTTGAAGGAGAGTTATTATTTCAGTCCTTTTAAAAGGGGAGAGAAAGCTGAAAACAGCAAAATGCAATAAAAGTTGAACTTTGGGCTAAAAAAAAATTAAAATCTCTTGTAATTTTATTAAGAGTAAATCAATACCTTAAGAAAATGTTGCTGTTCTAACCAATTGTTTGGTGTTTGTTTTTTTTAGATCAAAACCCAATCTCTAGAAAAAGTATTATAAATAGTTTCCCTTTAATTACAGACAACTTGATACAAATCATTTACAACATGCTTGGACTTCCTGTTTTATCCTAGACATCCCTCTTTCTTAAATAACCAGTCATTTTATTTCAGGACAAAATTTTACCACACGAGATTCTTTCTTACATAAAATTATTTTCCTTTTAACCTTTCTTGCCAAAAACAACTCTTTATATTTGTAACTTTCTTTACATTGCTCATATTTACTGACTACCTTTATCTTGTTTCATAAATAACTTTTAAATAACCTTGGAATTAGACAAAAATTATTTTCCTTTAAATAAGAACACGTTTCTTTTTTTAGAAAAATGTTTTCCTATAACTTTTTTAAAAGGAAATGACCCAGACATTTAATGAATATCTATTATTTAACTTCATATAACTTTAGATTTTAAATTATATGATAAGATTATTTATAAGCCTTTATTCCATTACATTTACCTAACTAATTTTTAAAAATAGTTTACCCAGATTACTTATGAAAACTGTGATAGCTATCATTTAAAGTTATTTCCCTGATGGCCATCCCAGTGGCTCATGCCTGTAATCCCAGTACTTTGGGAGGCTGAGGTGAGAGGATCGCTTGAGGCCAGGAGTTTGAGACCAGCCTGGCCAACATGGCAAAACACTACCTCTACCAAAAACACAAAAATGAGCTAGGCCATAGTGGTGCATGCCTGTAATCCCAGCTACTTGGGAGGCTGAGGCACAAGAATCACTTGAACCTGGGAGGCAGAGGTTGCAGGTTGCAGTGAGCCGTGATCATGCCACTGCACTCCAGCCTGGGTGACAGAGTGAGACTTTATCACAAACAAAGAAACAAACAAAAAGCAACAAAAATAAACTTATTTTCTTGTTAACTATTTGTTTTTGTTTTTGATTTCCTTCGACTTTTAAGTTCTGAGGTACATGTGCAGGATGTGCAGGTTTATTATATATGTAAACGTGTGCCATGGTGGTTTGCTTCACAGATCAACCCATCGCCTTGGTATTAAGTCCAGCATCCATTAGCTATTCTTCCTGATGCTCTCCCTCCCACTGAGAAGCCCCAGTGTGTGTTGATCCTCTCATGTGTCCATGTGTTTCCATTGTTCAGCTCCCACGTATAAGTGAGAACATGCAGTGTTTGGTTTTCTGTTCCTGCATTAGTTTGCTCAGGATAACAGCTTCCAGCTCCATCCATGTCCCTGCAAAGGACATGATCTCATTCCTTCTTATGGCTGCATAGTATTCCATGGTGTGTATGTACCATGTTTTCTTTATCCAGTCTATCTTTTATGGGCATTTGGGTTGATTCCATGTCTTTGGTATTGCGAGTAGTGCTGCAATGAACATACACATGCACATATCTTTATAACAGAATGATTTTTATATTCCTTTGGGTATATACCCAGTAAGGGGATTGCTGGGTCAAATGGTATTTCTGCTTCTAGATCTTTGAGGAATTGCCACACTGTCTTCCACAATTTACACTCCCACCAACAGTGTAAAAGTGTTCCTTTTTCTCTGCAACCTCGACAGCATCTGTTGTTTCTGGACTTTTTAGTAATCGCCATTCTGGCTGGTATGAGATGGTATCTCACTGTGGGTTTTCTGGGGGTTTTGTTTGTTTTGAGGCAGAGTCTCGTTTTGTTTCCCAGTCTGCAGTGCAGTGACACAATCTTGACTCACAGCAACCTCCACCTACTGGGTTCAAGCAATTCTCCTGCCTCAACCTCCTGAGTAGCTGGGATTTCAGGCATGTGCTACCATGCCCAGCTAATTTTTGTATTTTTGGTAAAGACGAGGTTTCACTATGTTGGCCGGGCTGGTCCCAAATTCCTGACCTCCAGTGATCCACCCACATCTGCCCCCAAGGTACTGGGATTACAGGCACGAGACACTGCTCCTGGCCTCATTGTGGTTTTGATTTGCATTTCTCTAATGATCAGTGATGTTGACCTTTTTTTCATATGGTTAACCATTTTTATAATCTGTGAATTTCAGATTTTCCTAGGTAAGAAACTTAAGATTAGATAAATGGTGTTTTGTTTACCAAAAATTCAGGATTTAGCTGTTTTCATTAACTAAACAATATTAAATGCCTTATATATCAAATTTTACATAAACAGTTCTCTTTTGGGCTACATTCATAGCTTTACAACCTTCATGCCAAATGTTGACATCTAGCAGAGATCAATTCTGAAGCCATTTCTAATTCTACTTCACCAATATTTTTAAAACCAGCTTATTTATTAAAGATGTACTTAAGTCGAGGCCGGGTGTGGTGGCTCACGCCTGTAATCCCAGCACTTTGGGAGGCCGAGGCAGGCAGATCACAAGGTCAGGGGATCGAGACCATCCTGGCTAACATGGTGAAACCCCCTCTCTACTAAAAATACAAAAAATTAGCCTGGTGTGGTGGCAGGCGTCTGTAGTCCCAGCTACTCAGGAGGCTGAGGCCGAAGAATGGCATAAGTAAACCCGGGAGGTGGAGCTTGCAGTGAGCCGAGATGGTGCCACTGCACTCCAGCCTGGGGGACAGAGTAAGACTCCATCTCAAAAAAAAAAAAAAAAAGATTTACTTAAGTCACTTGAACTTGAAAAAGCACTTGGTTTAAAGTCTCAATTTTCTAATAAAGTATTTAAGTGCTTTTTTCTTTAAGCCAATTAATTAATGCTCTTTTATATATTTTTAGTAATGAAACATCATATACATGACACATAAATATGTAGATGTATTAGACACGCAGGTAGAAGTAGATCTTATAGATTCATAAAACCTCTTTTTTCCTATTTTAGATTTCCAAATTCCTTTCTTTTCTTTTTTTTTTTTTTTGGCAGCAAAGAAAGAATTTAATAATCACAGGGCTAGCCAAGTGGTAATGAAATGGGAGGACTTTTCCCTTATCCCCCTTGCAGGGTGTGCAATGGGGGTGTGGCTCACTTCTTCAGTGCCCCCATGCTCAAACCCCCAGGGGGAGCATGGGCTCCAACCCTATGGCAGTGTCTAGGGTTGAGTGTTTACAGCTCCCAAAGCCCCAGTGGGCATGTGTTACAGTGTGCTCTTTCAGCTTAGCTGTCCGCAGGCTGACTTGTGTTAATCAGCTCAATTAGACCCTCAGCCTTATCACAAGGACAGAGGGCTTTCTGTATCCCCAGGGGTTCTTGCCCTAGTGTACCGGAACAACTGGATCACACATGGTCTTTGTCACACACATCCGTCTGTGTGAAGAGACCACCAAATAGGTTTTGTGTGAGCAACAAGGCTGTTTATTTCACCTGGGTGCAGGCAGGCTGAGTCTGAAAAAGGAGTCAGCAAAGGGTGGTGGGATTATCATTAGTTCTTATAGGTTTTGGGATAGGCAGTGGAGTAAGGAGCAATGTTTTGTGGGCAGGGGGTGGATCTCATAAAGTATATTCTTAAGGGTGGGGGAGATTACAAAGAGCCTTCTTAAGGGTGGGGGAGATTACAAAGTACATTGATCAGTTAGGGTGGGGCAGAAACAAATCACAATGGTGGATCGTCATCAGTTAAGGCTATTTTCACTTCTTTTGTGGATCTTCAATTCTTCAGGCCATCTGGATGTACACATGCAGGTCACAGGGGATATGATGGCTTAGCTTGGGCTCAGAGGCCTGACATTCCTGTCTTCTTATATTAATAAGAAAAATAAAATAGTGTTGAAGTGTTGGGGCAGAAAAATTTTGGGGGGTGGTATGGAGAGATAATGGGTGATATTTCTCAGTGCTGGTTTGAGCGGGATTAGGGGTGGCATGGGAACCTAGAGTGGGAGAGATTAAGCTAAAGGAAGATTTTGTGGTAAGGGGTGATATTGTGGGGTTGTTAAAAATAGCATTTGTCATATAGAATGACTGGTGATGGCCTGGATGTGGTTTTGTATGAATTGAGAAACTAAATGGAAGACACAAGGTCCGAATTAAGAGAAGGAGAAAAACAGGCATTAAATGACTAAAAATTGGGAGGACCCTGGACATCCAATTACAGAGTGCTCAAGGGGGTTCAGTGTAATTACTTGCTTGGTTGGTGAGTTTTTGGGCTCTATCCTTCAGAGAGTCCTCCTTTTTAAGTTGGAGGCTGAGCTTGGTGAGGTGTGTTTTTAAAAGACCATTAGTCTGTTCTACCTTTCCTGAAGATTGAGGATGGTAAGGGGTATGAAGGTTTCACTGAATACCAAGAGCCTGAGAAACTGCTTGGGTGATTTGACTAGTAAAGGCTGGTCCATTATCAGACTGTATAGAGGTGGGAAGGCCAAACCGAGGAATTGTCTGACAGAAGGGAAGAAATGACCACAGTGGCCTTCTCAGACCCTGTGGGAAAGGCCTCTACCCATCCAGTGAAAGTGTCTACTTAGACCAAGAGGTATTTTAGTTTTCTGTCTTGGGGCATGTGAGTAAATTTGCCAGTCCTTGGCAGGCACAAATCCCCGAGCTTGATGTGTAGGAAAGGGAGGGGGCCTGAACAATCCCTGAGGAGGAGTAGAATAGCAGATGGAACACTGAGAAGTGATTTCCTTGAGGATAGATTTTCACGATGGAAAGGAAATGAGAAGTTCTAAGAGGCGGGCTAGCAGCTTGTAACCTACATGGAAGAGGCTATGAAATGATGACAGAATAGAATGGGCCTGTGAGGCTGGAAGGAGATATTTTCCTTGGTCTAAGAACCATTTGCCTTGTGTGGGAAGAGATTGATAGGTGGAAGTTTCAGTGGGGGAGTAGGTGGGAGTGACCGATGAGAAGGAGAAAAACTGGCCATGAGGGACAGAAGTTGGAATGCTAGCTGCTTTTTTAGCTACCTTATCAGCATAAGTGTTGCCCTGAGCAATGGGATCTGACGCCTTTTGATGGCCCTTGCAGTGAATGACTCCAGCTTCCTTTGGAAGTAAAGTGGCCTTGAGAAGAGTTTTTATTAAAGAGGCATTAATGATGGAGGACCCTTGCATAGTGAGGAAACCTCTTTCAGCCCATATAACAGCATGGTGCTGCAGGATATGGAAGGCATATTTAGAGTCAGTATAAATATTGACACGTAGTCCCTTTGCAAGGGTGAGGGCTTGAGTTAAGGCAATGAGTTTGACTTGCTGAGAGGTAGTGGAGGGGGGCAGAAAGTATATGCATCAGGTATGAGGAAGAAAATAGATTTTGGAAGTTATGAGAACTATAGAGAGTGAGTTGAGCATAGTTTGTGATTTTGAGGGCCTCTAAAAGTATTAAGGCAGTGGCAGCTGCCGCACACAGACATGAGGGCTAGGCTAAAACAGTAAGGTCAAGTTGTTTGGATAAAAAGGCCACAGGGCACAGTCCCAGTCCTTGTGTAAGAATTTCGACCACACAGCCCTGCACTTTGGCTGTGTGTAATGAAAAAGGCTGGGATGAGTTTGGGAGAGCTAGTGTGGGAGCAGATTTTAGGGCTGTTTTTTAAGAAATGGAAAGGGGAGTGGGGAAAGGATTTAGGATTTATGGGGTCAGCTAGGTTTATCTAGAACAGAATGGGTTGTGGAGGGAGGTACTGAGGATAGGAGAGTCTATGGGTTTGGCACCACAGGGTAGATAGGCAAGACAATTTAATTTGGTTGATAAGACACAGATCCTGAACTAACCTGTAAGACTTGTCCAGTTTTTGGACAGGTAAAATGGGGGAATTGTAAGGAGAGTTTATAGGCTTTAAAAGGCCATGCTGTAACAGGTGAGTGATAACAGGCTTTAATGCTTTGAAAGCCTGCTGTGGGATGGGATACTGGTGTTGAGCAGGGTAAGGGTGATTAGGTTTTAATGGGATGGTAAGGGGTACATCATCCATCGCCAAGGAGGGAGTAGAGGTGTCCTATACTTGTGGATTAAGGTGGGGAGATACAAAGAGAGAATGTGAAGGAGGCTTTGAACTGGGGGAAAAGGCAGCAATGAGGTGTGGCTGTAGCCCAGGAATAGTCAGGGAAGCAGATAATTTAGTTAAAATGTCTCGACCTAATAAGGGAGCTGGGCAGGTGGGGATAACTAAAAAGGAGTGCATTAAAGAATGTTGTCCAAGTTGGCACCAGAGTTGGGGAGTTTTAAGAGGTTTAGCAGCCTGGCCATCAATACCCACAATGGTTATGGAGGCAAGGGAAACAGGCCCTTGAAAAGAAGGTAATGTGAAGTGGGTAGCCTCCGTGTTGATTAAGAAGGGGACAGACTTACCCTCCACTGTAAGAGTTACCCAAAGCATCTGTGATGATCCACGAGGCTTCCAAGGCGATCGGGCAACGTCAGTCTTCAGCCGCTAAGCCGAGAAGATCTGGGAAGGAGTCAGTCAGAGCCTTGGGCCAGTTGGACAGTCCAATTTCCAGTGGGGTCCCACACAGATGGGACACGGCTTAGGAGGAATCCCAGGCTGTGGGCATTCCTTGGCCTAGTGGCCAGATTTCCGGCACTTGAAGCAAGATCCTGGGGGAGGAAGTTCTGAAGGAATGCCTGACTGCTGTGGCTTAGGCGTTTTGAAGTTTTTGTGTGCTGGAGATATGGCTGGGGTTTCTCTCACAGCAGAGGCAAGTAATTGCAACTCTTTATTATTGTACACCTTGAAGGAGAGGTTAATTAGGTCCTGTTGTGGGGTTTGAGGGCTGGAATCTAATTTTTGGAGCTTTTTCTAATGTCGGGAGCAGATTGGGTAATAAAATGCATATTGAGAATAAGACGGCCTTCTGGCCCCTCTGGGTCTAGGGCGGTAAAGCATCTAAGGGTTGCTGCTAAGCGGGCCATGAACTGGGCTGGGTTTTCACCTTTATCTGGGGTAGTTTTTTAAGTTTGTCATAATTAAAAGCTTTGTAAGCTGCCTTTTAAAGCCCTTCAACTAGGCAGGAAATCATGTAATCTCACCTAGCTATACCTGGGGAATCTGCCTGATAGTTCCTTTGGGGGTCCTCTCGGGGAACTGCTATAATGCCTTCATGGAGGTCTGGCTCATGAAGCCAGTGGTTATCAGTGTGAGACTGGGCAAGAGAAAAAACTCTTTCCCATTCATCTGGGGAGAGGGTAGAAGTTAGAATGGAGTGACATTTAAGTCACTCCAGGTTAAATTGTAGGACAGAGTTAGATATCGGAATTCCTGTATATATTTAGTGGGGTCTGATGAGAAAGAGCCTAAAAGCTGGCTGATTTGGGAAAAGTCTGACAGAGAAAAAGGCGCATGTACCCAGACTATGCCTTCAGCTTCAGCCACTTCTCTAAGAGGAAATTGTTGGGCAGGTGGGGAGAGCTAGTCACAGAATGAAACTGTAAGCCAGACCGGGTGTGAGGAGAGGAAATGATAAAAGGATTATAGGGTGGGGGAGCAGCGGCTGAGGAAGAACTGGGACCTGGCTCGGCCTGGTGAGAAGCAGCCTGGGGAGGAGGGGAGAGGTCAGATGGGTCTGCAGAAAAGAAGGATTCAAAGGACTCAGAGCTTGGGGTGGAGACTGAAGGAACAGACAGCAGAGAAGGAAGAAAGATTTGGGATGAGTCACATTGGGAGCAGAGACTAGGGAGGGACCAATGTGTAAAAGATTGCCTGGACATCAGGCACCTCAGACCATTTGCCCATTTTTTGACAAAAATTATCTAGATCTTGTAGGATAGACATATCAAAAGTGCCATTCTCTGGCCACTTGGAACTACTGTTGAGTTTGTATTGCGGCCAAGCCGTATTGCAGAAGAAAATAAGGCATTAAGTTTTAGGTCAGGTGTGAGTTGAAGAGGTTTTAAGTTCTTGAGAACACAGGCTAAGGGAGAAGAAGGGGGAATGGAGGGTGGAAGGTTGCCCATAGTGAAGGAGGTAAGTTTAAAGAGAAAGGTAGAGACATGGAGAAGGAGGGTGGGGAGCAGCCCTAGGCTGCAATGTGGGTGAGCAGCCAAAGCAGGCATTCCTGCAATTAACTTGCCACCAAGGGAGTGTGGGTGAATGACCAAGGCAGCCATCCCCA
This sequence comes from Pongo pygmaeus, assembly GCF_028885625.2. Classification (NCBI taxonomy): domain Eukaryota; kingdom Metazoa; phylum Chordata; class Mammalia; order Primates; family Hominidae; genus Pongo; species Pongo pygmaeus. The sequence continues at coordinate 22,179,676 of NC_072386.2, read as the reverse complement.
CGGTGATCAGACACCAATGGAGTGTGGGTGAATAATCAGGCAGGCGTCCCCGCAATGATTAAACACCAAGGGCAGGCTGTCTTCCTGAGTCCATGACTGGCGCCGGAGTTTTGGGTCCATGGATAAAATGTGTCTCCTTTGTCTCTACTAGAGAGGAAAAAGAACTGGAATTAGAAAGACAGGGAGATTGAAGGGTAGCGAGAGAGGCTGGATAAGAGAGTGAAAAGACCGCTTACCTGATTTGAAATTGGTGAGATGTTCCTTGGGCTGGTTGGTCTGAGGACCTGGGGTTGTAGGTGGATCTCTTCATGGAGTGAGGGTGAGGACAGGGGACTGGTCTCCCAAAGGAGTCCCTCTGACCCTAGTCTTCGGCACCAAATGTCTGTCACGTCCGCGTGAAGAGACCACTAAACAGGCTTTGTGTGAGCAACAAGGCTATTTATTTCACCTGGGTGCAGGCGGGCTGAGTCCAAAAAGAGAGTCAGCAAAGTGTGGTGGGATTATCATTAGTTCTTACAGGTTTTGGGATAGGCGGTGGAGTTAGGAGCAATGTTTTGCGGGCAGGGGGTGGATCTCACAAACTACATTCTCAAGGGTAGGGAGAATTACAAAGAACCTTCTTAAGGGTGGGGGAGATTACAAAGAACCTTCTTAAGGGTGGGGGAGATTACAAAGTACATTGATCAGTTAGGGTGGGGCAGAAGCAAATCACAATGGTGGAGTGCCATCAGTTAAGGCTATTTTCACTTCTTTTGTGGATCTTCAAGTGCTTCAGGCCATCCGGATGTACACGTGCAGGTCACAGGGGATATGATGGCTTAGCTTGGGCTCAGAGGCCTGACAATTATTATGAGGCTAGACCATGTGATGCTTTTACAGTGCACTTTTTTTTTTTAACAAAGACATTTCTCTAAGTGTCTAAACCAAACTCTTCCTTGATTTAAACACCCAAGAGTAACCTCTGTTGTAATAACTGTTTTAGTAAAAAAAAATCAGGTAACACAATACAAAAGCAAGCAGTTTAAGATCTGAGATGAACTTGTCTGTTTACACTCTTGGGGTTCCATAAGGAAAAACAGAGATTTCTTCCCAAAAGGGAGTCTGGCACCTTCTCTGTTTTCTTTACGGAATGTCAGGCTGTTAGAAACTATTTTAGGTTCCTCATGAAGCAGAGGGTGGCAAGAGAAAGGAGAGACAGCAGAAGTAAATGAAGAAAACAGAATTCAGTTGACTAAGAAGAAAAAAAAAAACCTTTTTCTCAAAAAAAGAAAGAAAGAAAAAAAGAAAAAAAATAAAACAAGGTCCTAGGAGAGAAAAAACCACAAAGGCCTTTTAAATAAGTACACACACACACACACACACACACACACACACACACACATACCCCTTGAATATTAGCTTTTAATTAAGCTGACTTTTAAACATTGAGCTCCTTAAAAAAAGAAATTGGCTGGACGTGGTGGCTCATGCCTGTAATCCCAGCACTTTGGGAGGCCGAGGCCAGCGGATCACTTGAGGAGTTTGAGACCAGCATGGCCAACATGGTGAAACCCCATCTCTACTAAACACACAAAAATTAGTTGGTCATAGTGGCACATGCCTGTAATTTCAGCTACTCGGGAGGCTGAGGCAAGAGAATCACTTGAACCCAGGAGGCAGAGGTTGCAGTGAGCCAAGATCATGCCACTGCACTCCAGCCTGGGTGACAGAGTGAGACTCTGTCTCAAAAAACAAAACAAAACAAAAAATTTACCAAGACAGTTATAGGTAAAGAAAGGCATATTTATTACAGAAAGTATTAAAATACGTTTCAAAAAAGCAATGGGCAGAATTATCAGAGGTGTGTGAATCAGAGCAACTCCATCTTGAATAGGGGCTGGGTAAAATGAAGCTGAGACCTACTGGGCTGCATTCCCAGATGATTAAGGCATTAGTCACAGGATGAGATAGGAGGTCAGCACAAGATACAGGTCATAAAGACCTTGCTGATAAAACAGGTTGCAGTAAAGAAGCCGAAGCCGGCCAAAACCCACCAAAACCAAGATGGACAAGAGACTGACCTCTGGTCGTCCTCACTGCTATACTACTACCAGGGCCATGGCAGTTTCAAAATGCCATGGCAACATCAAGAAGTTACCCTATATGGTCTAAAAAGGGGAGGCATGAATAATCCACCCCTTTTTTAGCATATAATCAAGAAATAACCATAAAAATGGGCAACCAGCAGCCCTCAGGGCTGCTCTGCCTGTGGAGTAGCCATTCTTTCTTCCTTTACTTTGCTAATAAATTTGCTTTCACTTTATGGACTCGCCCTGAATTCTTTCTTGCGTGAGATCCAATAACCCTCTCTTGGGGTTTGGATAGGGACCCCTTTCCAGTAACAGAATCAGCAAGAGAGGAAGTGACTGCAAGAAAACAAAGGCTTGCTGGAGATTTTATAAGCTGATTGTTGGGCTGCAGAGTGCTACATGTAGTACTGATAATGACAAGGTTGCAGAGGAGCTAACTTGCAACTTTTCTGTCAGCCAAGGTGTTTGATGATAAATGGAACCATCTGATAAGCAGGAAGAGTGTGAGTTGTACATTATCTGCACAGATAATGTTTGTGTCCTGGGCCACAAAGAAAGGCAGACCTATTATAGCTTATCTGCTTTATCTCTTTGCTTTCCCCTGATCTCGCCAGCTTGACTCCTTTTCCCTAATTAGGACTCCACAAAGTGAGACAGAAACAACAACAAAAACAGAAACAAACAAAAAAAAACAGTTAAGCAAAACAAACAAATGATCGCACAATTTATACAATTACTGAGCACTCTAATAATAAGGAGAAATTAAGACTAGCTGGTTGTTAATCTTAACTTTAGCCAAGACAAAAACCCAATTCAGCTACTTACCAAGGAATGGGGCTCAAACTGAAGACTGCTCTCTACCACCCTAGAAGTGGGAAAAAGCTCAAACTCACCCTCCCTCTTGGAAGAGAGCTGAAACTCCAGAAAGGAGTTACCTGCCCACCATCAGCATGGAAGCAGGAAAACTTGCCTTCCTTGTTGGAAGCAAGTAAAACTCCAGAAAAGTTGTACAGCAAAATAAACATTAGATCTCAAACAAATTTGGAGAGACCAGGGATTCTCTGGAGGGAAGGGAGCTCCCAGGCATCAGCAAATTGTTCTATTGGTTTGAGTCAAAAGGATAGCTCAAGCTAGTACCAAGCGCCAAAAGGAGATTTGTCAAAGGTCAGGGGCACTTCCACTCAGAATCCCTTCGTGGTTACCAAACTGTGAACCCAAAATATCTGAGGCAGGTCTCAATCAATTTTTCTAGTTTCTTTTGCCAAAGTTAAGGACACACCCATAACACAGCCTCAGGAAGACTTGATGACATGTACCCAAGGCAGTTGGGGTACAGCTTGATTTTATACATTTTAGGGAGACACGAGACATCAATCAATATGTGTAAGATGTACATTGGTTCAGTCTGGAAAGCCAGGACAACTTGAAGTTGGGGAAGCGGGTGCTTCCAGGTCATAGGTAGATAAGAAACAAGAGATTTCATTATTTTGAGTCCTTGATCAGCCTTTCACTGAATACACAATTTAGTCTGGCTCAGTGAATCTGCATTTTTACATAAACAATAGGGCTGAGGAAGCAATCAGATATGCATTTGTCTCAGAGGGATGACTTCCTGTCCCACACCTGTGAAAATAAGCTATCAGTTTACATTGCAGGGTGAAATTCAACAGAACTGTTTTAGAGTAAAGATCTTGAGGCCCACAAAAAATTGCTTGGGAAAATTGTGAGGGAGGTATGTAGCTTTTTTTTTTTTTTTTTTAATCTTTGTAGCTATCTTCTTTACAAACAAAATGAGAGGCAGGTTTTCCTGACATAGTTCCTAGCTTGACTTTCCCCTTGGATTACTGATTTTGAGGTCTGAGATTTATTTACCTTTCACAGATCTAAAGGTGGAATTTATAATTAAAAGGGACGCAGATATAAAAATTTGAAAAATTTGTAGTCTGGCCATGTAACAGAAAAGGGAAAAGCATTTTCAGGAGAGGAATACAAGGGTGCTGTGGAGCAACCATTTGCAAGAGAGATGACTTGCAAGAGAGCATGACTAAAAGTTAATCATGCTGATAGTTAAGGCAATGGGGAAAAGTCCCCAAAGGCACTTCAGAAAATAGGTAGTCTCTCCCATCACAAGCCGAGAGGTCCAGGAGGACAGAATGGTTTTTGGAGGACAGGCTCAGGGCTCTGTGCCCTGTGCTGCCTAGAGATGCTGCTCCCACATCCCAGCCACTCTGGCTCCAGCCACAGCTCAAAGAACCTCGGGTACCACTCAGGATGCTGCTCTGGAGTGCAGAAGCCATTAAGTCTTATCAGCTATCACATGTTGTTAAGTCTGCAGGCACCCAGAATGCAAGAGTGGTGGAGAAGTCTTGGTGGCTTCCACCTAGATTTCAGAGGATGCATCAGAAAGCCTAGGTGTCCAGGCAGAAGCCTGCTGAAGGGGCAGAGCTACCACAGAGAGCCTCTGCTAAGGTAATGACAATCAGGAATGTGAGATTGCAGCCCCCATAGAGACCTGTATTAGAGCAATGCCCAGTGGAGCTGTGGAAACAGGGCCATTGTCCTCCAGACCCCAGAATTATAGAGCCAGTGGCAGTGTGCAACCTCAGCCTGGAAAAGCTGTAGGCATTCAACCTAACCCATGAGAGCAGCCACATGGACTGAGCAAAGCCATGGGGGTGGGGCTGCCTGAGGCCTTTGAGGTCCATCCCTCACACCAGTGTGCCTAGGATGCAGATCATGAAGTCAGAGGAGACTGTTTTGGAACTTTAAGATTTAATGTCTGCTCTGCTGGGTTTTGGATTTGCATAAGGTCCATTACACACACACACACACCTATATATATAGGTGCAGTAGCACGATCATAGTTCATTCTGTCTCCCAGGCTGGAGTCCAGTGGCACCATTATAGCTTACTACATCATCAAACTCCTGAGCTCAAGCAATCCTCCCACCTCATCCTCCCAAGTAGCTGAGACTACAGGCACACACCACCACACCCAGCTAATTTTTAAAATGTTTGTAGAGACCTGTCTCATTATGTTGCCCAGGTGTGTCTCCAACTCCTTGCCTCAAGCGATCCTCCCACCTCAGCCTCCCAAAGTGTTGGGATTACAGGTGTTGAGCCACCATGCCTGGGCCTGTTACCCCTTTCTTGGGCCAATTTCTCCCTTTTGGAACGGGAACATGTTTACCCAGTGCCTGTACAACCGTTGTATCTTGTATGTAAATAACTTGATTTTTATTTTAAAGGCTCGCAGCTTTAAGGAACTTGCCTTAAGTCTCAGGCGAGACTTTGGACTTATAAGTTGATGCTAGAACAAGTTAAGACTTTTGGAGACTATTGGGATGGAATGATTATATTTTGTATGGAAGGACATGAGATTTGGAAGGCCAGGGGCAGCATGCTTGTTTGTCCCAAACATCCAAATCTGTCGCTGTTTGTGATCCTCAATTGATTTTTAGTCAGTAGTCCTTTACTGGAACATCCTTTACCCAAACCTCATGTTGAAATTTGATCCCCAGTGTTGGAGGTGGGGCTTAATGAGAGCTGTTTGGATCATGGAGGCAGATCCTTTACCAATGGCTTGGTGCCACCCTTGAAGTAACACAACTTACTCTATTAGTTCAGTGAGAGCTGGTTATTAAAAAGAGCTTGGCACCTCACTTCCCCTGTTGCTTCCTCTCTCACCATGTGATCTCTGCACATGCCAGCTCCACTTCACCTTCCACCACAGTGGAAGCAGCCTGAAGCTTTCACCAGAAGCAGATGCTGCAGAACCATGAGCCAAATAAACCTCTTTTCCTTATAAATACCCAGCCTCAAGTATTCCTTATAGCAACACTAAATAAACTAAGGCAGACATTCATTATAAATAAATTAATATGATCCTTCCTTCCTTCCTTTCTCTCTCACTCTTCTTCTTTGACAGAGTCTTGCTATGTCACCTCCCACCTCAGCCCCCTGAGTAGCTGAACTACAGGCACACACTACCACACCTGGATAATCTTTTAATTTTTTTTGTAGATACAGGGTCTCACTATGTTGCCCAGGCTGGTAACAAACTCCTGGCCTCAAGCAATCCTCTGCCTGAGCCTCTCAGAGTGCTGGGACTATAGGTGTGAGCCACTGCTCCCAGCCAGTAATATAATTTCTTTTTTTTTTTTTTTTTTTTTTTTTGAGATGGAGTCTTGCTCTGTCACCCAGGCTGGAGTTGTAATGGCATGGTCTTGGCTCACTGCAACTTCCACTTCCCAGATTCGAGTGATTCTCCTGCCTCAGCCTCCCAAGTAGCTGGGATTACAGGCACCCACCACCACGCCCAGCTAATTTTTGTATTTTTAGTAGAGATGGGGTTTCACCATCCTGGCCAGGCTGGTCTTGAACTCATGACCTCATGATCCATCCACCTTGGCCTCCCAAAGTGCTGGGATTACAGGCGTGAGCCACCACACCTGGCCCAGCCAGTAATATAATTTCTACATTGAATTAATAAACATCTGTGCTCTTTCCCTAAAATTCATTTTTTTTACCTGACAGATGGTGCAGACAAACCTGAAATTTATTTTTAAAGTGCATTAAAATATTTTCTATTTTTTCTTCTTTGAAAATCTCTCCCATGATTTGAAGAAGAAAAAAAAAAAAAAAAAACTCAAAGTTTTCCTGTATGTGATCTTCAATTGATTTTGAGTCAGTAGTCCTTTACTGAAAAGAGCAAAGAATCTCACTCCAACAGATACATGTATGCTCTGTCCAGTAAGACTTTATCCCCTGGGTACAGACCTTACTTAGACTCTAACATTTTAGCATTGCTCTCCACATTAGCTCAACTACAAAGGAAACATTTGACCCACAGACACCTAAGAAGGGAAGGTGACTGAGGAATGGGTGTTGAGGGACTCTGCTCTCCTGCAAATATTCTGAACTATCTTCAGGATCCAAGATCCTATCTTAGGATCTACTTAAGACCTGCACTCATGAAGTCATTGTACCATGGAGCACATCCTTACAGGGCTGCCCTAAAAATATGCCCAACATAGAAACTAAAACTTTGCTGGTTATCAGCATCACTGAGGAATAGTATTTAGACTTGATAAAGTAGAGGAGCTGAATCTAAGAACTGTACTTAAAGCCAGGCACCCAAATGGGCTATATCATCTGTTGATGAGGTGAAGAGGAAAATTTGCATACTGGTAACGTGAACCAACAAGAAAACCAGTCTGTTCCTGGTAATAGTAAGAATGGGGAGGAGAGAAACATTTGAGAAATAGACAAAAATGGCAAAACTGGGTGGAAAGGACTAATAACATTAAGCATTTTCCCTGATCATTTATAATCATAGCCCTAGTCTCATGCAGTTCCAGCATCTGAATGTACACCATACTCAGAGTCTGATAAACCCCAATTCAAGAAATAAGTAGAAATACAGTCCTAGGTTGATAGTGTTCCCAGCTGGGCACAGTGGCCCACGCCTGTAATTCCTATACTTCGGGAGGCTGAGGTGGGCAAATCACTTGAGGTCAGGAATTCGAGACCAGCTTGGGCAACAGAGTGAAACCCCGTCTCTACTAAAAATACAAAAATTAGCTGGATGTGGTGGCAGGCACCTGTAATCCCAGCAACTCAGGAGGCTGAGGCAGGAGAATTCCTTGAACTCAGGAGGCAGAGGCTGCAGTGAGCCGAGATAGCACCACCGAACTCTAGCCTGGGTGACAGAGGGAGACTCTGTCTCAAAAAATAAAAATAAAAATAAATAAATAAATAAATAAAAGATAGTGTTCCCTAGCACACAGAAGAAACCAAGACAAATCATCTCAACCCAGACCTCTCAGGATTCCCAAAGTTGAAGTTTAACCAAATATGAATTCCTAATAAAATATCAAACATACAACGAAACAGACAACCATGAGCAGAGTCAAGAGAGACTACAAACTGAAAAGTAAGACATACACAGACTGCAGATATTAAAATTATAAAAAATAGTATATGAAGTATATACGTTTAAAGTGTTTTAACTGAAAGGCAGAGATAAGCAGTATATAAAGCAGAAAGAAGGGACATTTAGGTCAACTTGGACCTTCAGGGTAAGTTCCCTGAGGATATGATGCTTGAGTTGGGCTAGAAGGACAATTAAGAATTAGTCAACATAGGCCGGGTGCTGCGGCTCACACCTGTAATCCCAGCACTTTGGGAGGCTGAGGTGGGCGGATCACGAGGTCAGGAGATCAAAACCAGCCTGGCTAACATGGTGAAACCCCATCTCTACTAAAAATACAAAAAAAAATTAGCCGGGCGTGGTGATGGGTGCCTGTAGTCCCAGCTACTTGGGAGACCGAGTCAGGAGAATGGTGTGAACCCGGGAGGCGGAGCTTGCAGTGATCGCACCACTGCACTCCAGGCCGGGCAACAGAGTGAGTGAGACTCCATCTCAAAGAAAATAAAAATAAAAATAATTAGTCAAGATATAATGCGATCAGGATATGAAGGAAAAAAAGAATTAGGTGGAAAAAAGTGGTAGGGCATTCCATACCAACAAATCAAAATCATAAGCAAAGACATGGACACACTGAACAGCATGGGCGACTCAGGGAAAACTTCAAGTGTCCTCTGTTACTAGAGTAATAAATGCAGAGCAGGAAAGAGCAAGAAAAGCTGAAGAAGTAGCATATCAGGAGATAGAGGGCTTTGTATACCACACGTAGGAAGTATGGCCTCACTGAAGGACTTGAAGGAGGGGAATAACATGATCAGTTTTGTTTTATGTAGACTGCTTTGTTAGTAGTGAGGGAAAAGGATTTAAGATGGGCAAAGCTGGAGGAACAGAGATCAGCTAGGATCAGCTACAGATCAACTGCTGCACAAGTTACAGGAGAAATGATGAGGGTCTGAACTACCAATGTGTCTGTAAGGGTGGGAGGAGAGGCAGATTTGAGAAACTGCAGCTAAAATTAGCAAAAGCTGGTGACTGCTTTTGGGAAGGATGAAGGGGAAGCAGCATAGAATGGCTCCTGTGTTTCTTGCTTGGGTGACTAGGCGATATTAACTGATTTGGGGAATACAACAGGCAGACCACATTGGGACAGATGATAATGCCCTAAATAATGAAGATGTTAGGTCTGAGTACTTATGGCGAATCAAGCTTGGAGATGCTTATCAAGCAACTGGATTTATGAGATTGAAGTTCATATGAGAAGTCAATGCTGAAATAATTAACTATAAAAGTGGCTAATTCACCTAAGGAGAGACAGAAGCACAGTGATCCAAGTGTGGAATTCAGGGTTAGGAAATAATCGGAAATTCATGACAAGTTTTATAGGTTTTTTAAAAATGCTCATAAGCAAAATATAATTATGTATAGATATTAAGCAAGTCTTATGGTATCAAAAATTGGAAACCATCTAAAAGTAAAAAAAAAAAAATAGAATGGTTAATTACTACAGTATATCCACTTTGGAAAAATATCATAGTCATTAAAAATGATGTTTAGGCCAGGCACCAGTGGCTCACACCTGTAATCCCAGCACTTAGGGAGGCCGAGGTGTGCTGATTGCTTGAGCCCAGGAGTTTGAGACCAGCCTGGCTAACATGGAAAACCCCGTCTCTACTAAAAATATAAAAATTAGGCCGGGTGTGGTGGCTCAAGCCTGTAATCCCAGCACTTTGGGAGGCCGAAGCAGTTGGATCACCTGAGGTCAGGAGTTTGAGACCATTCTGCACAATATGGCAAAACCCCGTCTCTACTAAAAATACAAAAATTAGCCGGGCATTGTGGCGGACACCTGTAATCCCAGCTACTTGGGAGGCAGAGGCAGGAAAGTTGCTTGAACCCAGGAGGCAGAGGTTGCAGTGAGCTGAGATCATGCCACTGCACTCCAGCCTGGGTGACAAGAGCAAGACTCCATCTAAAAAACAAAACAAACAAACAAAAAAAATTAGCCAGGCTTGGTGGTGCATGCCTGTAATATCAGCTACTCAGGAGGCTGAGGCAGGAGAATTGCTTGAACCTGGGAGGCGAAGGTTGCAGTAAGCCAAGATTGCGCCATTGCACTCCGGCCTGGGCAACAGAGCAAGACTCTGTCTCAAAAAAAAAAAAAAAAAATGTTTAGGATGTTTACAGAGTGTAGAAAAGGTTTATAATAAAATGTTAACTGCTTTCCTACCTTTAAAAAACACTACGGGCTGGCCTCCCAACACTGGGAGGCCGAGGCAGGTGGATCACGAGGTCAAGAGTTTGAGACCAGCCTGGCCAAGATGGTGAAACCTCGTCTCTACTAAAAATACAAAAATTAGCCAGGTGTTGCCAGGAGCGGGAGCTCACGCCTCTAATCCCAACACTTTGGGAGGCCGAGGCAGGCAGATCATGAGGTCAGGAGTTCGAGACCAGCCTGACCAACATGATGAAACCCCGTCTCTACTAAAAATACAAAAATTAGCCGGGTGTGGTGACGCACGCCTGTAATCCCAGCTACTCAGGAGGCTGAGGCAGGAGAATCGCTTGAACCAGGGAGGCGGAGGTTGCAGTAACCTGAGATCGTGCTACCACACAGCAGCAAAAAAAAAAAATTAGCCAGGCGTGGTGGTTGGCGCCTGTAATCCCAGCTACTTGGGAGGCTGAAGCAGGAGAATCGCTTGAACCCTGGCGATGGAGGTTGCAGTGAGCCAAGATCACACCACTGCACTCCAGCCTGGGCGACAGAGCGAGACTCTGTCTCAAAAATAAAAGAAAATAAAATAAACACTACATATGATTTAAACAATATAAAAATACGAGTAACAAAATCTGGGCGCAGTGGCTCACGCCTGCAATCCCAACACTTTGGGAGGCTGAGGCGGGCTGAGGCAAGTGGATCGCCTGAGGTCAGGAGTTTGAGACCAGCCTGGCCAATATGGTGAAACCCCATCTCTACTAAAAATACAAAAAAACTAGCCGGGCGTGATGGCGCGCCCAGCTATTAGGGAGGCTGCAGCAGGAGAATCACTTGAACCTGGGAGGCGGAGGTTGCAGTGAGCCGAGACTGCGCCATTGCACTCCATCCTGGGCAATAGAGGGAGGCTCCGTCTTAAAAAAAAAAAAAAAAAGGAGTAACAAGCTCTGGAAATAAATACACCAAATTGCTATAGAAACAGCAAATATAGAAACTTGAGGTCGATGAAATTCTTCCTTCTACCTTTCCACATCTTCCAAATTCAGTATATAATATAATAACGGAGAAAACTTTAAAACAAACAACATTTCCTACCACCTCTATCAGGACATAGCTAGAGTTCCTATCAAACACAGGACCTGACACACAGGAGCTCCTCACAAAACGCAGTCATGTGCCAATACATAGATGTGAAGGCAGCTGCTGTAGAGGCTCCTCCCTTCTAGAAGCCTGCAGTCTCTCCTGTCTGCCAGAAGCCTCACCATGGCTCGGCTTCCGAGATGCCATCCTGGGCCGGCAGGGCAGGTTCAGCTTCTGCCCCTCGGGACTCGATCTCACCACTGGCCGCTGACACTCTGACCCATGGGCCTTTTCGGGGCTCCTACTCCCCATTCCGACCGGCCCACCAGGGGCACTGCAGCCTCACAACTCCCTCATCCCCTGGGAAACAATTCCCCCAGGACCGTGGGCATTATCCCTCCAGCGGACGTCGGCCCCACAAGCCCCTCACGGAAGGGCGGCTCCGTGAGATCCCACTGTCCTGACCAGTCCTGACACCGCCAGGACGCTGGGCCTCTCAGACACTCGATGAGACTGGTCCAAGTCCAGGTGGCAACTGGAGCTGGGTTGCTGCCGGACTCTTAACACTACATCCCTACGGAGAGGGCGGAACAGGAGAGAGGAGCAGCAGGAGAAGGGAAAGGCAGAGGGGAGGGTGGAGAGGAAGAACCCGCGAGTTCCGATGGAGGCTGTGGCTGCGCGTCGATGCTCCACCAGGACGCTGGAGATCCGGCGCGGGTTCCACAAGCCCGAAAGCCCGGGAGGTGGGGCGGGTCCTGCAGCGGAAAGGCCTCCTTGGCGCTCCGCCCGAATCTCGGTTGTGAGCTTAAATGCCCAGCTCTCATATCAAGGAAGCGAAGGCGCCTTCAGCCTCCTGAGATACCCGGGGATGCCGCTGCTAGGAAGCCTGAGAGCGCCCACTGACGGCCCTGCCCCAAGATAGGCTCCGTCCCCGAGCAGACTGGGCGGGGCCTCTCCAAAACCACGCTCACAGTTTGTTCATTCACCCAGAGGGTGCTGAGTCCTAACCAGATACTAAGTGCCAGTTGCTGAGGTTAGAGCAGTGAACTGGGTACCAGGTTCCTGCCGTCTGAAAAGACATATTTAAGCCACAAGTTACAATGTAGTGTGGAAAGTGCTGTGTGGGGGTTGGGGAAGCAGTGATAAGGGCACTCATCCCGGCTTGGAAGAGTCAAGGGAGGTCTCCAGAGGGGCACCAGCCACAGTAGCAGGACAGAAGTAGATCGGATGCAATGGTTTTTAATGATAAAAAGTTACCATCTGATGTCTTCTGGTTCCTCTGAGACCTGCTGGCTGCTGGGGGTGGAGGGGAAAAGAAGTTGAGGAGGCCGTGATCTTGGACTTCCCAGCCTCCAGAATTATGAGAAATAAATGCTTGTTGTTTAAGCCAAAAAAAAAAAAAAAAGAAAGAAAGAAGAAAAAAGATTAAATGAGATAATAAATGTTAGAGTATAAATGTGTTCCACATCACTGAGGAGCAAAAAAAAAATCACATTATTTAATTTTTCTAAATTAAATTAACTGGCTCAAAACCCCATTTACTAGGGTGGAAAGACAACCAACATCAACCATTTATTGGGCCCATTTCCCTCTTTAGCATGTTGTACACTGACAAAAAAAAAAAAAAAAAAAAAACTTAGAAAAGAGCCTCTGGGCCAGGTGTAGTGGCTCAGGCCTGTAATCCCTGAACTTTGGGAGGCTGAGGCGGGAGGATCACTTGAGCCCAGGAGTTGGAGACCAGCCTGGGCAACATAGAGAGACCCCATTTCTAAAAAAATAAAATAATAAAATAAAGAAAGAGAGACAGAAAAAAAAGAGACTCTGGTCTTCAGTCTGTCATGGTTGCTCCTGGGATGACCATTGTCTAAATCCATATGGTCCATTCAAAGGCAGGCAGATTCATAGCATCTCTGCCAAGTATGCACACCAGATCTCTGCAGCTCCCAAGACAGAGTGCTAGATGCTTAGTTCCAAAGCCATTAAATCAGCACTCCCTATCAGAAGTCATGGCCAGGTGTGGTGTCCTCATGCCTGTAATCCCAGCACTTTGGGAGGCTGAGGTGGGCAGATCACCTGAGGTCAGAAGTTTGAGACCAGCCTGGACAACATGGTAAAATGCCATCTCTAATAAAAATACAAAAATTAGCCAGGCATGTTGGCAGGCACCTGTAATCCCAGATACTTGGGAGGCTGAAGCAGGAGAATCGCTTGAACCCGGTGGGTGAAGTTTGCAGTGAGCTGAGATTGCCCCACTGTTCTACAACTTTATACAGGTTCTGTGTGGAGGGGAATTTAATTTAGCTGGGTGGGTTTTTTTTGGTTTGGAAACACAAATCCACTAACAATCCCATGAGACAGGACAGGTGTGGTGGCTCATGCTTGTAATCCAACACTGGGAGGCCGAGGCAGGTGGATTGATTAAGCCCAGGAGTTCAAGACCAGCCTGGGCAACACTGCAAAACACTGTCTCTACAAAAAAATACAAAAATTAGCCAGGTGTGGTGTGTGTGTGCCTGCAGTCCCAGCTACTCAGGAGGCTGAGATGGGAGAATCACTTGAGCCTGGGAGGTCAAGTGTGCAGTGAGCTGAGATCACGCCACTGCATTCCAGCCTGGGTGACAAAGTGAGACCCTGTTCCAAAAAACCAAACAAGCAATCACATGAGACAAGAAATCCAGTATTCCTGGAAGAAAATTGAGCCAAGTTATCTTTTTATCCTACTAGTCATCCCATCTGGCAAGGAGTAGGAGACAGAAACTGGTAAATTATCTTGCCGTAATATAAATTAACAAGCACAGAATAAGTGTTGAGTATTACCTTCTCTGTCTTCCATCAGGACTCAATTTACCTTCTTCAACTAGTGGTTGCAAATTCAAATACCACGCAGATACTATAAATTAGTAAATATAAACAAGTGGAAGAAAACAAAATCATAGGCACAATGATCAACAGCAACGAGCCCTCAGTCTTGGCATTAAACTTTTTTTTTTTTTTTTCTTTAAGAGACATGATCTCACTCTGTTGCCCTGACTGGAGTGCAGTGGCATGATCATAGCTCACTGCAGCCTTGAACTCCTGGTCTCAAGCAATCCTCTTACCTTGGCCTTCCAAAGTGCTGGGATTACAGGTGTGAGTAGTCACCATACCCGGTCTTGGCATTTACTCTAAGAACAGGGTGAGAACTGCAGTGAACTGGAGAGCGCAAGTTCATTCCAAAGGGAGCAATTGCTACTTAGCTCCAAAAAGCCTTTACTTTGTGGGAATATAAGTCCAGTGTTGCCAGATTTTAAGTTGGAAATATTATTATGTACAATCTACTGATTTACAATATTGGCTACTCATTCAAGTTTTTAAAAAAAAAAAAAAAAACACCGTTGGCTGCCGGGCGTGGTGGCTCACACCTGTGATCCCAGCACTTTGGGAGGCCGAGGCGGGCGGATCACGAGGTCAGGAGATTGAGACCATCCTGGCTAACACCGTGAAACCCCGTCTCTACTAAAAATACAAAAAATCAGCCAGGCACGGTGGCAGGCGCCTGTAGTCCCAGCTACTCAGGAGGCTGAGGCAGGAAAATGGCATGAACCCAGGAGGCGGAGTTTGCAGTGAGCCAAGATCGCGCCACTGCACTCCAGCCTGGGCAATAGAGCAAGACTCCGTCTCAAAAACAAAACAAAACAAAACAAAACGAAAACACCGTTGGTCACAGTTAAAAAGCACTGTCTGGGCCAAATGTTACACATAAGTAGGTCATCTTTATGCCCTTCAATGGTTTCAGCTGCTACATATATGCTGCTAGATGTCAAATCTACATCCCCCCATAGACTGCTCTCCCAAGCTTCAGATCCATGTATCTGTCCCTTGCCTAGCTTTATCTTGAGGTGACATCAGAACCTCAAATTCAAATATCTAAAATGGAACCCATCACCGCCCCCCAACCACCTTAACTTTGTTCCCAGGTCTTTGTTTCTTATCTCAGTGAAATTGCACCAATAAACATCCAGTTTCCCAAGTCAGAAATCTTGGAGTCACCCTCAATTTCCTCTCTCCCCCAACCTATCCTACTGGTAAACAAGTCTAATCAATTTTTATCTCTGGAGTTCTACTTGAATCCATATTCCCCATGTCCACCATCACTGCCATGGTTCAGGCCTCACTTTAGTTTTTCTTTAACTACAGCAAGACTCACCTAACCTCTTGCTTTTCGTCTTTACCCTCACTAGAATGTTATTTCCAAGACACAAACTTCATCTTGTCACTTCCCTGTTTAAAACTTTTCAATGGTTTCACATTGAAAAGTGACAGAGTTCCAACTTCTTAGCCTGGTGTTCAGGGACTTTATGATCTTGTCTTTCTAGGTTCATCTCCTACCGCTTCCCCAACCCCCAACCAAAACTACAGCCACACCAAAATACCTTCAATTTCCATAATGGGGCATAGTTTCTCTGCCCTAGCACATTTACATAGGCTGTTCCTACTGCGTGGATTGTCCTTCTCTCACTCCCTAAACTACATCCTCACTTTCTTGGTTCCTCAAATCAAGCATTAATCATCTCCTCTGGGAAGCACCCCTCACCATCAACCTCCTTCTTCAGACTAGTGGGTATCTGTTCTCTGGCCCCATAAAGCTCTGTGCGTATCTGTATTTTCATTATCTGTTACTTCACTGATCCCGCAATGAAATGGGACCTAGTTTAGTGCAGAGACTCTATCTTTCTTCTGCAGTTTAAAGACTGAGCACAATACCTGGTCCATAACAGGCATTCAACAAATGTTGCATGAATGAATCAATCAATCTAGTCCAACTCATGGTACCAATGGAGAAACCTCTCGGGTTTCTCAAGATCATGTGGTGGATCAGTGATGGAGCTAGAGAACCCAAGTCTCCTCACTTTCAGCTCAGCACACTTTCCACCAGAACAAATCAGCTTTTAATGAGGACAGGGATTGAAGTGTGGCCCTGAAAGGAAGGGCCGACATGGAACAAAGTGGTGGTTTTAGGGGGAAATGGAGGAAATGAGAATGGCAAAGCACATTTATTTGTCATCCTTAACATGAATGCTTCGCAGTTCACAGGTGACACGAGCATAAAAAAGAGGGGATAGACCCCAACCATTAAAGACAGAATGAAGCTTATAATTAGAAAACTTAAATAGAAATTTAATAAAGCATACATTATATTATTCTAAGCATATACATTTATTCATTTAATCCTTGTTAGAAATGCTTGTTCCCCGGTGCCGTGAAGAAATAGCACTTGAACATAAATTTAATTTCCTCAGCAAGGCTATTTTTACTTTCTGCAGAAACGGTACACTCACCAGCAGTTTTGCCATGAAGAGTACACCGAACAAAGGAGGCAGGATCATTTATAGCCTGACGCATCCACCCTACTGCTGTGGCCGGTTTCCATTGGCTGGAACGGGACCTCACTTTCTGTATTTGTCCTGATTGGCTAACAACTTAGAACTTTTTAAAAGAGGCAAAGGCAGAGGAGAACAAAGGAAGGAGGAAGTTAACTTGTGGAATGCTGAGAAAGGTAAAAACACCTTCAAATAAGGAAGAGGAACAGGCTATGACTTAATGCTTGCTTGGACCAATATAAGCATGCCAGGGCAAATATTTAGGCTAAATTGTGGAATCTAAGAACATAAAGTAAATTGATTTCTTTATTATGGCTAGCAGATATTTAAGAATGTTAACAGAGGTCTTTGAACAAATTTTGCTTCTAAGAGATGTTACTATTTATTCCTAATTAGACAGAGAGGAAAGTCTTTGAAGAGGAACCTCTACTTTACTTTTTACATCCTCAAAACAACCCTATGTAGTAAGTAATAATATTATTGTGCTGGGTAGAGTGGCCCATGCCTGTAATCCCAGCTACTCGGAGGCTGAGATGGGAGGCTCTCTTGAGCTCAGGAGGTCAAGACCAGCCGGGGCAATACAATGAGACCTTGCCTTTAAGAATAATATGCCAGGCAAGATGGCTCACGCCTATAATCCCACCACTTTGGGAGGCCAAGGCGGGAGGATCCCTAGGGCTCAGGAGTCGAGACCAGCCTGGGCAATACAGAGAGATCCTGTCTCTACAAAAATAAAAAATATAAAAATTAGCTGGGCACGGTGGCACATGCCTGTGGTCCCAGCTACTCAGGGGGCTGAGGCAGGAGGAGCACTTGAGCCCAGGAGGTTGAGGCTGCAGTGAGTCATGATCACACCACTGCACTCCAGCCTGGGTGACACAGTGAGATTCTGTCTCAAAATAATAACAATAAATATCTATAAAATAAAGATAATACCTTTATTTTACAGATAAGAAAAATGAGGCACTGAAAAAATTAAGTAGTTTGAGTTTTCACAGGTCGGGAATGACAGAGCTATGATTTGAATAAGGCAGTTCGGTGCTAGAATCCATGTACTTAACCACAATGCCTGAAGCACAGTTCTGAACTGGGCAATCAAAAGGGGATCACCCACATTTCACTGTGTGAAGCATGAATTGCCTGATGGAGGAAATTTTTTTTGGTTCTAAATTCAGGGAGAAGGCTGTTAAGCCCAAGCCTCCGTGGGGGATGGGAGTTCTTTGTTCTGTGATGCAGTGATGACCTCAGGGTAAACTGCCACAAGGCTAAGGGAAATGGAATGGCTGCTGGAGGACCTGCTCGGGGCTAAGGGGGATATGGGGCTTCTCTGGGGCCAACTGACCCATGCCCTAGCCTGCAGACACTGCGGCAGCAGCTGCTTCCAGAGTCCAGGAAATCTGGTGACACTACTCTTATTCATGGTTTGGCAGATTCGGAGATGGTGGCAGCTTGGGAGGTTGCGACAGCTTCATCCCTGGTGCTCTGGGAATATGGTGCAAGGCAAGGTGGGTGACCTGTGACTGTACAGCTGGATGAATGACTGCTGACACCACATGTGAGGTCATTGGTATGAATGTGGGCCCAGGTGAGTGACTATAAGCCTAGATGTGAGGCTGGGTGAGTAACCAGACACTAGATTTGAAGCCAGGTGAGTGACCATGGATTCTAGATGTAGGGCTATGTGAGGGAATACTGATCTCCAAATGAGGACTGGGTAATGACCATTAATACTAGATGAGGAGCTGTGTAGGTGACTGACCACACACGTGGGATTAGGTAACTGTCCACTCTGGATATGGAGCAGACTGAGTGCCTCATAGCAAACCTTGTGTATCTGAAAAGGCTTCATGCCTGAGAGTATCTTTATCTACTTCCCAGGACCTACCACTTCTGCACCATGTGGCCTTCCTTGATCACCTGTGTAAGCAGAAATCAGAAGTGGAGGAAGAAGGGGAAGAAGAGGAGGAAGAGGGGGAAGACGAGGCATCTCTGGATCCACTGAAGCCATGTTCTACCAAAGAAGCTCCCACTGGAGAGCAAGCCACTCCAGCCCCACCCCAGCCATCCTGTGGTTCTGAGGGCCTCCTCAAGGCTATAGGGATACCAGAGCAAACAGTCATGCAGCCGGTGAGCCCTTCCAGATCCTTCCCCATCTTCCAGATTCTGACCAGCTTTCCTGTGAGGCACAAGATAGCATCAGGGAACCACCGGCAGCAGAGAAAAAGCCAGCTCTTCTGGGGTCTCCCCTCTCTGCACAGCGAGTCCTTGGAGGCCATCTTCCTGAGCTCAGGTGGCCCGTCTCCTCTGAAGTTGTCTGTCTGTTCTTCTGTCTTCTTCAACAAGCTTGCCTTCCTACCTAGGTCCAACCTGTTGCTTCCCCAGTATCACTCCTCAGCCCAGTTTTCTACCCATGAGGCCCATACTATGGAAGATCTAGAAGGGATGGCCCCCAATCCTCAGCTGCTTCCACCTCCATCTTCTCCTTCTGTCTCATCACTACCCCTCCATCTGAGGCCCTTCCCTGTGGACCACAAGGGAGTTTTATCTGGTGCTGAGGCACCCACACAGTCCCCTGGAACTAGCCCCCTGGAAGTTCTCCCTGGATATGAGACTCATTTGGAAACCACAGGACACAAAAAGATGCCCCAAGCTTTTGAGCCTCTGACGCCACCCCCCTGCCAATCCCCAGCTTCTGTGTCAGAACCCAAAAAAGTTAGCCCTGAAGGAGGACTTGCTATATCTAAGGACTTCTTGGGAACCACGGGATACAGAGAGAAACCTCAGGCCTCTGAGTCTTCAATGCCAGTCCCTTGCCCTCCCCTAGACTCCTTGCCAGAACTCCAGGGAGAGAGTTCCCTGGAAGATCCATCCAGATATAAGCCCCAGTGGGAATGCAGAGAAAACTCAGGAAACCTCTGGGCTTTTGAGTCTCTAGTCTTGGACCTCAACCCAGAGCTCTCTGGAACCAGCCCTGAATGTGTCCCACCAGCATCTGAGACACCATGGAAGGGCATGCAGAGTAGAGAAAATATTTGGGTCCCTGCAAACCCAGTTTCACCTCCCAGCCTTCCCTCAGTCCCTCTCCTGGAATCTCTAGTAATGGGCCCCCAGGGAGTCCTGTCTGAATCCAAAGCTTTGTGGGAGACCATGGGGCAGAAAGAGAACCTCTGGGCATTTGATTCCCCAGACCCTGTTCATAGCGCACCTCCAACCTCCCTTATGGAACCACACAGAATCAATCCTGGGGAAGGCCTCACTACATCAGAAGCTACATGGAAGGACACTGAGCATTCCAGGAATTCCTGGGCTTCTAGGTCTCCATCTCCAGCCCTCAGCCCACCCCCAGCTCTTGCACCAGAGCCGCTCAGAGTTAGATCCATGGGGGTCCTGTCTGATTCTGAAGCTAGATGTGGGGACATACAAAAGAGAAAAAACTCCTGGGCCTCTAAGCACCCAGCTTGTAACTTACCCCAAGACCTGCATGAAGCCAGCCCTCTGGGAGTCTTGTCTGACTCTCAGTCTATTGCAGGGGAAATGGAGCAAAAAGAAAACTGTGTTCCTGTGTTCCCAGGTGGGGGCTCCAGCCCACCCTCAAACTCTGTTTCAAAGTCCCACGTAAGTGAGCCTATTGCAGACCCAAGCAACTATAAGCCTGACGGGGAGGCAGTGGAGCAAAGAAAGAACCACTGGGCCACTGAGCTCCCAGCCCCCAGCTCACTCTCTACTCCTCTACCAGAGCCACACATTGACTTTGAACTTGTGTGGAGAAATGTGCAACAAAGAGAAGTTCCCCAAGGCCCCAGCCCTCCAGCAGTGGATACCCTACACCCAGTACCCCAGCTTCCCACCCTAGCTGAAGCTGTGAAGATTGAACACACTCATCCTGGTCTACCCAAGGGAGAGACGTGCCCAGGGGTTAAGGCAGAGGCCCCACTCTCCCACAGATGGACTGTCCCAGAGTTGCTCACCCATCCTGGGATCCATGCCTGGCAGTGGAGTAGAGAGCTGAAGCTCAGGCTGAAGAAACTGCGGCAGAGCCCTGCCTCCAGAGCCCCTGGCCCAAGTCAATCATTTTGCAGCTCCCCTATTCTGAGCTCCACAATTCCAGACTCCTGGGGACTCCCTTCCTGCCCACCACAGCAGATTTATCCCCCCAATCCATGCCCCCACTCTTCAAGTTGTCATCCTCAAAAAGTTCAGGGCACAGTACCTCAGCCTGTCCAGTCCTCCCACTGTCATCACTCCCAATCCTCTTCCCAGCTTCAGCCACAGGAGTCTGGCAGGGCAGAACAAGGGTCTCAGAGAGGGGAGAAAATGAAGGGGAAGATGGTGAGCCAGGTCCCATCCCAAGGGCCATGTGTACACATGGAGGCTGGTGTGAACTATCCCTCTCCAGGCCCAGGAGAACCCTCAAACTCTAAGGTTCTGGTCTCAGGCAAGAGAAAGGACAAGGCTTCAGCCTCATCCTCAGCCAAAAAGAGAGAGCACCCTAGGAAGCCCAAAGCAGGAGACCATAGAGGAGGGACTGCAAGGTTGGGGTTATCCACAGTCACAGGGAAGAACCACCCTGCCCAGGCCAGAAGCCTAGTAGAGGCCCCTGTAAGCACATTTCCCCAAAGGTCTCAACACAGGGGCCAGAGCTCTCAACACACTGCTCTTCCCCAGCTGCTTCTCCCCAAAGCTTCAGGTCCCCAGGATCAGCCAGAGGCAGGGCAGAGAGCAAGTGACATCCTGACCCCTCACCACTGTAAGCACTGTCCTTGGGCCCACATGGAGAAGCATCTCTCCTCCCCTACCCTCAAGGCTTCCCTTACCAGGGGTTTGCAAAAGGTGTTAGCCAAATGCCTGGGTAACCATCGACCCCTACCCACCAAATCTAGTCAGTAAAGGCTGGTAATACTAGCACTTGGTATGCCAAGACCTGAAGCCAAACCAGGGGGAAGGTGGGGATGTGGAGACAAGAAATGGAAATTCTAATAAACTAGCTGAATTAGACAAATCCCACTCATGTCTTCTTTGGAATCTAGGGTACTGAAAATGTCAATTCCCAATTCTGCTGCAGCCATATCCCCTCAGTTTCAAGTCCCAGAAGTAGAGCACTCAGGATTCTGCAGGCTTAACTCTCTTTTGTGGGTCTTCACAGATGATCACATCTGAAGTCCACACATCCCTACTCTATAGGGTGAGGCTACAGGGCCAGGTCAGCATAGCCCAAAGCCGCCCTTGAGAGGGAACGATTTCACAGCATGTGAACAAAAAACTACATCCATTCACACGAGCACAGGTAGTCTGAGTCTAGGCAACTGTGCTTGGTCCTGGGTATTGCTCTCTTCTTCATCCACTTGACCCATAAGTTCTCCACATATCTTTCTGACCATTTCTTCTCAGCCCTCTGCTCTTTTCTCTCCCTGGGTCAGCTCATCCATCTCCAAGGCCATGAAAACAAGTGCCTTTTAATACGTCTAGTAACCATCTGGATTTCTATAATCACCTGGTCATATCCTCTACCCATTTTCTAATGCACTATTTGTTGGACATCGTATTAGTCAATGTATTACAGTTTTCTACTGCTGCTGTAACAAATTACCACAAAACAAATTTATTTTGCCAGAAGTCTGACACAGAGCCTGGGTGCAGTGGCTCACATCTGTAATCCCAACACTTTGGGAGGCCGAGATGGGCTGATAGCATGAGCCCAGGAGTTTGAGACCAGCCTGGGCAACATGACAAAACCCTGTCTCTACAAAAAACAAACAAACAAACAAACAAAAAACACAAAAATTAGCTGGGCATGGTGGTGCAAGCCTATAGTCCCAGCTACTTGGCAAGGTGAGGTGGGAGGATCACCTGAACCAGAAGGCTACAGTGAGCCACTGCGCCACTACATGCCGGCCTGGGCAACAGAGACCCTGTCTCCTCCCCGCAAAAAGTCTGACACGTCTCACAGGGCTAAAATCAAGGGGTTGGCGGGGCTGCATCCTTTTCTCTAGGCTCTGGGTAGGATTCACTCCTTGCCTTTCCCAGTTTCTAGAGGCTGCCCACATTCCTTGGTTACTGACCCCCTTCTTCTATCTTTAAAGCTAGCAAAGGCAAGTCAAGTTCTTCTCACATTATATCACTCTGACCTCTTCTGCCTCCCTCTTCCACTTTTTTTTTTGAGATGGAGTCTCGCTCTGTCTCCCAGGCTGGAGTGCAGTGGCACGATCTCGGCTCACTGCAAGCTCCACCTCCCAGGTTTTACGCCATTCTCCTGCCTCAGCCTCCCGAGTAGCTGGGACTACAGGTGTGCACCACCTACGCCGGGCTAATTTTTTTGTATTTTTAGTAGAGACAGGGTTTCACCATGTTAGCCAGGATTGTCTCGAACTCCTAACCTCGTGATCTACCCACCTTGGCCTCCCAAAGTGCTGGGATTACAGGCGTGAGCCTTTTTTTTTTTTTGAGACAGAGTTTCACTCTTATCACCCACGCTGGAGTGCAATGGCACAATCTCGTCTCACTGCAACCTCTGCCTCCTGTGTTCAAGCGATTCTCCTGCCTCAGCCTCCTGAGTAGCTTGGATTACAGGCATGCACCACCACGCCTGGCTAATTTTGTATTTTTAATAGAAATGGAGTTTCTCCATGTTGGTCAGGCTGGTCTCAAACTCCCGACCTCAGGTGATCCACCCGCCTCGGCCTCCCAAAGTGCTGGGATTACAGGCGTGAGCCACTGTGCCCGACCCTACCTCTTCCACTTTTAAGGACCCTTATGATTACACTGGACAAAGCTGAATAATCCAGGACAGTCTTCCAATTTAAAGTCAGTTGATGGCCAGGCGCAGCAATGGCTCATGCCTGTAACAGTCCCAGCACTTCAGGAGGCCAAGGCAGCTGGATCGTTTGCGGCCAGGAGTTCAAGACCAGTTTGGCCAATATGGCAAAACCCCATCTCTACTAAAAATACAAAAATTAGCCTGGCATGGTGTGTGTGCCTGTAATCCCAGCTACTCCAGAGGTTGAGGCAGGAGAATAGCTTGAACCCAGGAGGCGGAGGTTGCCAAGATCATGTCACTGCACTCCAGCCTTGGCGACAGAGCAAGACCCTGTCTCTGAATAAATAAATGAAGTCAGTTGATTAGCAACCTTAATTCCACCTGGAACCTTAATGCCCCTTTTTCCATGTGAAATAATATATACATAGGTTCCAAGGATTACGATGTGGGCATCTTGAGGGCCATGATCCTGCCTACAGAGATAGTGACCCAAACTGTTATGTATGTTCCAAATATTTTATTCCAATTTGTAGCTTATTGTCTAATTTTATGGTGACTTCTACTGTATCAAAGTTAAATTTTTTTATGTAGTTAAATCTACCAACACTTTACTTCATGACTTCTAAAACATTTTCTCCTGGCACTTTGATAATTTTGCATATTTATGTTTTAGATTACCGATTTTTATGGTATGAGGTGATAATCTAACCTTCCCCAAAATCATGTCCAATTTACCAATACCGTTTTTTAAAAATAGAATGTCTTGAGCCCATTCCATTAAATATGGTGTATTGTAAAAACATGATCATTTCTAAGCATCTCTAGGCTTCAGGTCCCCATATCCAACAGCATACCATATATTATCTCATACTTGACTTGTCCAAAAACGTATTTTCCCTTTAACTTTTTCCTCCAACATGCCCATTCCTATCAAAATGCATGACACCCACCTAAATACTTAAACTTTGACTCTTCCTTCCTCCCTGATCTAATCCATCACCACATCTTGTCAGCCAGGCTCAGTGGCTCATGCGTGTAATCCCAGCACTTTGGCAGGCCGAGGTAGGAGGATCATTTGAGGTCAGGAGATCGATACCAGCCTAGGTGATACCACATCTCTACTAAAAACACAAAAATTAGCCGGGTGTGGTGCTGTGCACCTGTAATCCCAGCTACTTGGGAGGCTGAGGCAGAAGAATCGTTTGAATCAGGAGGCGGAGGTTGCAGTGAGCTGAGATCATGCCACTGCACTCCAGCCTGGACAACAGAGCAAGACTCCATCTCAAAAAAACAAAAACAACAACAACAAAAAACTTGTCAATTATATCTATGAAATGTATTTCAAATCAATCTTCCCCTCTCCATTTCCACCATCACTATTGTCTTAGTCATTATTTCTCACTAAATTGGTTGCTCTATTCCTTCTAATCCATCCTGCACATGGCTACAATTCTCTGGAGATCAACTGCCCCGATCTCTTCAACAAGTGTCATAAAAGTTTGAGTAAAAGGCTAGGGGTGGTGGTACACGCTTATAATCCCAGCTACTTGGGAGGCTGAGGCAGGAGAATCCCTTGAGCCCAGGATGTAGTGTGCCATGACGATTGGGAACCAAATGATGCTAAGTTTGGTATCAGTATGGTGACCTTCCAGAAGTGGGGGACCACCAGTGCCTAAGAAGGGGTGAACTGGCCCAGGTGGGAAACACAGCAGATAAAATTCCTGCACAGATCAGTAGCGGTATAGCACCCGTAAATAGCCACTACACTCTAGAGCCTGAGCAACAGAACGAAACCCTGTCTCTTATTTTTTAAAGTTTGAATAAAGGAACCTAACAGATGCCAACTTGTGGACCTAGGTTGGATATTGGTTTGGTCCAAATAGCTATGAATGATATTTGGGTCACTTGGGGGAAACTCTGAATATGATATGGGTATCTAGATTGGTTCCTGACCTCTAGAATTTTGCTTTTAGAGACAGGGTCATGCTCTGTCACCCAGGCTAGGGTGCAGTGGTGTGATCACAGCTCACTGCAGCCTCTAACTCCTGGGCTTGAGTGATCCTCCTGCCTCAGCCTCCTGAGTAGCTAGGACTACAGCTGTGTACCACCATGCCCAGCCAACTTTTTTATTTTTTGTAGAAATGAGGATTCTGTTGCCCAGACTGATCTCAAACTCCTGGCCTCAACCAATCCTCCTGCCTCGACCTCCCAAAGTGCTGGGATTATAGGCGTGAGCCACCATCACCACGCTCAACCAAGAACATTTACATAAAGGGAAAGGTAAAGATACTGACTAAGGCCGGGCACAGTGGCTCACGCCTGTAATCCCAGCACTTTGGGAGGCTGAGGCGGGTGGAACACGAGGTCAGGAGATCGAGACCATCCTGGCTAACATGGTGAAACCCTGTCTCTACTAAAAATACAAAAAAATTAGCCGGGCTTGGTGGTGGGTGCTTGTAATCCCAGCTACTCGGCAGGCTGAGGCAGAAGAATGGCATGAACCCAGGAGGCGGAGCTTGCAGTGAGCCGAGATCGCGCCACTGGACTCCAGCCTGGGCGACAGAGCAAGACTCTATCTCAAAAAAAAAAAAAAAAAAGATACTGACCAAAACCAAAAAGTTATAATGCAGTATGATCTCAATTCGGGTTTAAAAATACCACATGTATAGACACATACACAAAAAAGATCCAGAAACATATGCACTAAAGTTATTAAAACAGTGATGACCTCTGGTTATTGGAAATATATTTTTAATTTTGCTTGTATTTTTACCAATTTCTTTCTTAGACAGGGTCTCATTCTGTCATCCAGGGCTGCAGTGCAGTGGTAAGTTCACTGTGGCCTCTACCTCCTGAGCTCAAGTGATCTTCCTACCTCAGCCTCCCAAGTAGCTAGGACTACCAGCACACACAACCATACCCAGCTAATTTTTGTATTTTTTGTAGAAATGAGGTCTTACCAAGTTGCCCAGTCTGGTCTCAAACTCCCGAGCTAAAGCAATCTGCTCGCCTCGGCCTCCCAAAATGCTGGGATTACCAGTGTAAGCCACCGCGCCCTGGCCTATTTTTCTAAATTTCTACAATGCACATTACTGCTTCTATAAAAATAAAAGGTTATTTAATGTAAAGTGTCTATGTATAACCACGTACATGTGATTGACAATATTGTACTGTACACTTGGAAACTGTTGGATGACTTATTTGGATTTTTTTTTTTTTGCCACAAGAAATAAATTGAATTGTTTAACGCTGAAGCCTATGTCACTTTCTTGCCTGAATCCTCCAGATGACCCACACCTGTAAGAAAGTTCAGTCCTGGCATTTGAGGGTCTTCACAACATGGTTCCTGATCTCTCCAAATTTACCCCAGGACTCTGTTGCTAGTGTAACTTTCAGCTTTATGAGCAAGTGCTGTACTTCCTGACCTGTGCCTCAAACTGTTCTCCTCCACTTCTCCACGTCGAGTTTCCCACCTTCCTTTAAGGCCTAGAAACCGTATTTTATATGGCAATGCCTTCCTTGCAGCCCCGTTAACACTGTGTGCCTTGTTGATAGCTCCTGTTTCCTGATAGTAAGGCTTTAACATGAGGTTCTCTGAGGTCAAGCCCAAATTCTCAATCCAGTGCTCTTTCCACTCTATCGTATTCCCTCTACTCTGTATATTTGGTTGAGAATCAGCCAATCAGAAGGTACATGCTGCTTCCTTGATTCCTCTCACTAGTGTCACTGTTCTGTTCCAAAGCTTCATTTAGCCCAAACCTGTCAACAGGGTCTGAGTCCAAAACTCACCACCTGCTGGCCAAGGGTGGAACTAAAGGTCCTTTTCCCTCTCCCACTACTATGGTCTCCAAAGACAATGCAATTCTGAATTTCCATTTTACATGGGAACGTGAGTCCACACTTATCTGAGTAGCTTTATTAAAAAAAAAAATCCAAATCCTATATTAAGTATTTTAAAGCTCTTAGTGGGTTGTAGGGCTGAGCAAAGGTTAGCAAACCACTTGACACTTGCCACAGTTCAGCTGAAATGGAAGACCTGCATCCTTCATGGGCATTGTGTCCACCGGACTTTCAGGGGAATTTGTAGAATCAGTACCTTAGATCAATCTATCTAGATATATATAGATAGATAGATTTTTTTTTTTTTTTTGAGACGGAGTCCCCATCTGTCGCCCAGGCTCACTGCAAGCTCCGCCTCCCGGGTTCATGCCATTCTCCTGCCTCAGCCTCCCGAGTAGCTGGGACTACAGGTGCCCACCACCACCCAGCTAATTTTTTGTATTTTTAGTATAGACAGGGTTTCACTGTGTTAGCCAGAATGGTCTCGATCTTCTGACCTTGTGATCCACCTGCCTCAGCCTCCCAAAGTGCTGGGATTACAGGCGTGAGCCACCATGCCTGGCCAGACATAAACATAGTTTAAGACATTAGATATGTTGTTCCATCTTTGTTTTTGCCTCTATGGCATACCGCTGGTCCTCTATTTGATACCACATTCTTGGTCAGAAACCCAACCTCTAATCGCAGTGTTTACCCTATATAGAGTGATCAGCTATGGTAAGATCACATTCCAATTTCTTTCTAGAAATAATGTGAAGGGAAAGATGGACTGCCTATACAATTTGCCTCTTGGTTTAAGTATGCAGGCTTCCACAGTTTAGAAAGCATTTTTCAATCATTTTATCAGACTAAGAAACTTGAGACCCCAAAAGAGCTATCACCTTGTTCACAGCTATACAGGTATAACTGGCAACTCACATGTAGAAGAATGAAACTGGATCCTCATCTCTTACCTTATACAAAAATCAACTTGAGGCCTGGTGCAGCAGCTCATGCCTGAAATCCCAGCACTTTGGGAGGCCGAGGTGGGTGGATCACCTGAGGTCAGGAGTTTGAGATCAGCCTGGCCAACATGGGTGAAACCCCATCTCTACTGAAAATACAAAAATTAGCCAGAGGTGTGGTGGTGCACGCCTGCAATCCCAGCTATTTGGGAGGCTTGAAGCAGGAGAATCACTTGAGCCCGGGAGGCAGAGGTTGCACTGAGCTGAGATGGAGTACTCTGAGGCTGGGCAACAAAGGGAGACTCCGTCTCAAAAAAAAAAAAAAAAAAAAAAAATCAACTCCAGATGGTTCAAAGACTTAAGTCTAAAACCTGAAACCATAAAAATTCTAGAACATCAGAAAAACCCTTCTAGACATTGGCTTAAGCAAAGACTTCATGACCCAAGAACCCAAAAGTAAATGCAACTAAAACAAAGATAAATAGATGAGACTTAATTAAATTAAAAAGCTTCTGCACAGCAAAAGAAACAGTCAGCAGAGTAAAAAGACAACCCATGGAGTGGGAGAAAATCTTTGCAACCTATACACCCAACAAAAGACTAACATCCAGGATCTACAAGGAACTCAAACAAATCAGCAAGAAAAAAACAGTCCCATCAAAAAGTGCTCTAAGGACATGAATAGACAATTCTCAAAAGAAGATATACAAATGGCCAACAAACATATTAAAAAATGCTCAACATCACTAATGATCATGGAAATGCAAATCAAACCCACAATGTGATAACACCTTACTCCTGTAAGAATGGCCATAATCAAAAAATCAAAAAATAAAAGATGTTGGCGTGGACATGGTGATCAGGAACACTTTACACTGCTGGTGGGAATGTAAACTAGTACAACCACTATGGAAAACAGTGTGGAGATTCCTTAAAGAACTAAAAGTAGAACTACTATTTGATCCAGCAGTCCCACTACTGGATATCTACCCAGAGAAAAAGAAGTCATTATATGAAAAAGATACTTGTAAATGCACGTTTATAGCAGCACAATTTGCAATTGCAAAACTAATGGAACCAGCCCGAATGCCCATCAATGAGTGGATAAAGAAATTGAATTGTGGTATACCTGAGGTCAGGAGTTCAAGACCAGCCTGGCCAATATGGCGAAGCCCCATCTCTACTAAAAATACAAAAACTAGCTGGGCGTGGTGGCGTGTGCCTGTAATCCCAGCTACACGGGAGGCTGAGGCAGGAGAACGGCTTGAACTTGGGAGGCAAAGGTTGCAGTGAGCTGAGATTATGCCACTGCACTCCAGCCTGGAAGAAAACGGGAGACTCCATCTCAAAAAAAAAAAAAAGAAAGAAAGAAATTGTGGGATATATACATACCAGGGAATACTACTCAGCCATAAGAAGGAACGAAATAATGGCATTTGCAGCAACTGGAATACCATTATTCTAAGTGAACTAACTCAGGAATGGAAAACCAAACATCGTATGTTCTCACTCGTAAATGGGAGCTAAGCTATGAGAATGCCAAGGCCTAAGAATGACACAACAGACTCTGGGGACTCAGGGAAAAGGTGTGGCGGGGGGTGAGGAATAAGACTACACATTGGGTACGGTGTACACCGCTCAGATGACAGGTGCACCAAAATCTTAGAAATCACCACTGAAGAACTTATTCATGTAACCAACCACCACCTGTTCCCTAAAAACCTACTGAAATAACAAATACCAGAAGTGCAAAATATCCGTTTCGCAGCATGAGTTCCAGAGCTGCTCCAGTTTAATCAACCAGTCTAAGTATCATGCATCCTTGAAGATTATCTATGTAGACCAAAAGGGAGCCTGGTCTTGCCTAGTATAAAGTCTAGGATGACTAATACCAGTGTTGATCATAATCCTGAAGGACACAATCCCAAACACCATAACCCCAAATGTTGAAGTCCCAAAAGATCAAAATCCTTAAAATCACAACCTGGACAAAATAAAATTTCAAATTCTGGGGAAAGGATTAGTATGTTTTTCGTTGTAAACAAGACAGTTGCATCATGTTATACAGAACTATTACGTTGTTATTGTCTTAAGTATGGTTTAGAGAGACACATGAGGGCGCCAAGTTGCCAATGAGTAGAATTGTGGACTTAATTTTAGGTGTCAATTTTACTGGATGAAGGAGTATTTAGAAACCTGGTAAAGCATTATCTGGGTGTGTCTGTGAGGTTGTTTCCGGGGATTAGTTTCTAAGTCTGAGTGGACTGAGAGGGGAAGATCTGCCTTCAATGTTGGTGGGTACTATCCAACAGGCGGGGGCCCAGAGAGAACAAATACAGAAGGCAAATTGATCTCTAAGAGCTAGGATAGATTTTAAGATGGAGTTTTGCTCTTGTTGCCCAGGCTTGAGTGCAATGGCTCGATCTCAGCTCACCACAACCTTCGCCTCCCGGGTTCAAGCTATTCTCTGCCTCAGCCTCCCAAGTAGCTGGGAGTACAGGCATGCACCACCACACCTGGCTAATTTTGTACTTTTAGTAGAGATGGGGTTTCTCCATGTTGGTCAGGCTGGTCTTGAGCTCCTGACCTCAGGTGATCTGCCCGCCTCAGCCTCCCAAAGTGCTGGGATTACAGGCATGAGCCACCACGCCCAGCCTAGGACAGATTTTTCTTCTGGTGCCTTGGACATTAAAAATTTGACTCCATGACCACAATGTTGACTCTGTGTGTAAGCATTATATGCGTGCATAAAAATGTTGAAAGTTCTTCAATAAATGAAGAGACATCTGTTTTTTGTACACGTGCATTTGTGAAGGATAAAATTTCTCAAGACCTCGTCTCTTTGGGAGACAATGCAGTGGTAACGCAACAGTTTTTGAACCATCTCATCAAGACTTAGGTTTTCTGTCACAGTATTACAGATGACCAGTTATAAAGCTAAGTGCCCACAATTACCAAGCATAGCGACAAAGCATTTATACATTTCACTTTTTGACCTATTTCTTTATGAATGTTTCATCTGCTCATCACCGTTATATCTGTGCAACTGTCATTGGTATACCTGAGTGTTTATCTTGCAAAAATGTTACTATTCTCTATTTTATCGTGTAAAGTGGCCTACGAAACGTTCTGTTGTGTTGTTTCTCAAATAAATACGCTTTTAAAAATGTAAGTAAATTTTCGAAAAATGTTTAGTATTTCTTCCAGAATTGTATTTTGGGATTTTGACCTTTTGGGATTGTGATTTTCAGAATTTTAGACTTTAGGGATTTTGATCTTTGGAGATTACAGTATTTTATTCAAAATTATGGTGTTCAGGACTATCTTTTGAGATTATGTCCCAAAGCCAATCAACATATATTTAATTTAGTAATTTATTTTCTCTGCACTACTGACCCCAGAAGCACTAAGTGATTACTGTTGAAGAGGACAGTCTATTTTCTGTTTGGAAAAAAAAAAATTCAATACTAAAATTTTATATTAACAAAAGGCTTTTTTTTTTTTTTTAATCAAAGTACATAAAATAAAGGTGGACACAACTGTAAGTGATCACCAACCAGGAGATGTTTGGAATTTTTTGACGCATTAAAAGGGAGTATAGAGAATATGCACCTGCAAGTAAGATTGTATTCTTTTGCAACCCTGCAATTTTCAAATGGCACCCCAACACAGTCTTTGGTCAGGATAAGGGATCCTGCAGGTCTAGCCTTACCGTCCACATCAAATATAGGTGGAGGGATGCCATATTCTCCACATTTGCAGCTCTATCAGGCTGCTCCCTTTCCACCGGTCCTATCCAGTGATACTGCAGACACAGGGTGAGGCAACAGGAGACATCATACCGATGTTGATCAGGAGAGGAAGAAGGTGCAATCTTACTTCCAGGATTTCACATTTGGAAGAATGCCTTGGGAGTGGTGGGTAGCACAAGGCTGTTCCCAGGAAAAGAAGCAGGCACAGGGCCCAGGACTCAGGCTCCATTTTGACCCAACGTTTATTGTCCTTTTACAACATGTCATTTTTTGGTTTAGAAACTGCTTGTGATTAGTTTTCCAACATTAACTCAAAAGCATGTAAAATAAATCAACCTACTCTCTATATAAACATCCAGCAACTGTGGCCCCTACCCGCCTACCCAGGTTGGATAGGGGGAAGGGAGGGCTCGGGCAGCATTGAGTCAAGTGCAGATGCTTTACTGTGGCAGGTGGCAGTAGTGCCTTGGTTCACACCCCGCACAGGTGCCCTGCACTGCCCCAAACTACAACAGAAATGGCATAGGCCCAAGGCCCAATTCCCTGTTGATAATTCACTCTCCACCTACCAAATGAAAATCGCTTTTATTTTATCGCTTTTGTTTTGTATTTTTGCAACAGAAACCCCCTGTCCAGAGTCAGACTGTAGCTGAACTGTTCAGACTGAAGAATGGAGCAGGCTGTGGGCGCACCCCTGGTCCCTCTCCTGGGCAAGCGCCCCCACCCCCAGGGAACAAGGTCCAGGCAGGCCAGCTCACTGCACGCTGGCCACCACCACTTAGCCATACAGGTCATCATCATTGTCTTCTGTGTATACACTGCCACCTGTGCCGCCTCCACTGCCCTGACTGGGGCCAGCTCCACCCTGGTTCCCTGAAGGGAATCTGTGTACAAGAGCAAAGCCAAAAAAGAGGGTTAGGACAGGGCCTGTGTAAGATTTCCAAAACTATCCCTCTAGCTTCCTTAGGACTCCCATCCCGTTTGGTGTAGGTCCCCAAAGTAACTTAAGCACTGTCTAATGCTCCCAACCAACTTACCTGAAGCTGCCAAAGCCCCGACTCTGCTGAAGGGTCTGGGCGAACATCTCATACTTCCGAATGTCATTGTCACTGACAGAACGGCGCGCAAAGCGCATGGCTTCTTCAAAGTGATCTCGACGGATCTCAGGCACTGGATCATCCTCTTCTACCTCCTATAGTTGGTAAACACAGATCACTAGGGCTAGTTAAAGCCCAGCCTGGATTTCATCCCAGGCCTCCCATTACTACAGTTTATTGGTCTCCTTGCCCTTCCAATCCAACCTGAGGTAAGATGCTAGGCCATGCTTCCTAAAATTGAGTCACTGCTCTGCTTAAAAACTTGTCAATGCACTCTGGAAAAGGGAAAACTGTAGGGACAGAAATCACATCAGTGATGGGGCTTAAGGAGGGGAGATGTTGACTGAAGTGGCTAAGGAAACTTTTTGGGATAGTAGAAATTTTAAGTCTCAACTGTGGTAGTAGTTATAGAACTTACATACATTTGTCAAAAAGCATGGAAATGGTACCTAAAAAGAGTGAATTTTATTGTATTTATATCAGACCTCAATAAACCTTAATACTTTAAAAGGAAATGCCAATGGCTTTCAGTGCTTACCACATTTGGATTACATCCTACCTAGCGGTCTCACTTCCAGTGACATATATACTCTTAAATCTACCCAGGGTTTCCCAATGATTGCAATCCTACTACTAGAGCACATTATTTGGGCTGCTTATTCCCTTTATTCAAATTCTACTCTTTTCACAGCCCAGCTCAAAACCTATCTCTTCCATTGAGAGGCCAATTGCTGTGACTTACGTGACTGCCTCCTAGGATTAGTTCATCAGTAGTTTTTAAGCTTTTATGGGAGAGAGAAGGGATGTCACAGACCCTTCAAAAGGGAAAGAAAGCCATTTATTTGCTCATTAAGTCCCATGTTTGGAACTTAATGAATTAATTAAGGGTAACACAAGACATAGTGGAAAACAAGTGAGATGACAGAGATCCTACCTTTATGGAGCTTACACACACATGAATTTGCCTTTTCATTTTGGGAGGTCTGTGGACCCTATCCCTTCCCCAACCATCAGGGATAAGTATATCAGTCTCATCTCAGTTTAAAACCTTGCTCTGTGGCTCACGCCTGTAATCCCAGCACTTTGGGAGGCCGAAGTGGGCGGATCACAAAGTCAGGAGATTGAGACCATCCTGGCTAACATGGTGAAACCCTGTTTCTACTAAAAAAAAAATACAAAAAACTAGCCGGACATGGTGGCATGCGCCTGTAGTGCCAGCTACTCGGGAGGCTGAGGCAGGAGAATCGCTTGAACCTGGGAGGCGGAGGTTGCAGTGAGCCGAGATCGTGCCACTGCACTCCAGTCTGGGCAACAGAGTGAGACTTCGTCTCAAAAAAACAAAAAAACAAAAGCAAAAAAACCTTGCTGTGTTTGGTGCATTCTCATACTTTGATTTCCCTCATGGAGCTTGGTTCAGACTGAGAATGGAGCCTGCCCATCTCTTCTCAGCCTTATTCCAAATTGAATGGATTCACCTCAGCATTCTTTATCTTTGATGCCCTATCAAAATTCTTCTCAGTTAGATGGTCTTTCCAATAGCTTCTACTCTCAACTCCAGGGCATGGTGGTGGCTGTTGCCTGGCTCCCCATGATTGGCACATCTGGGGAAAGGATGCAGACTCACCATGGCTGATGGGTTTGTCTGCCTCTCTCGTTCTCGCCTAATCTCACTCTCGATGGATTCACGGATGGCCAGCTTGCAAGCACGCTGGCAAATCTCTGTCAGGTCAGCTCCAGAGAAGCCATTAGTCATTTTAGCCAGGAACTCCAAGTCCACATCCTAAAAGAAGCAGCAGAGGTACCTTAGCATTTAGCCTCTCCTCTCGAGATACACAGATCTTTGGGCTACCCAAGCACTCCCAACTACAGTTTGCCCCTTCTTTGGCCACCCCATTTTATTCCTGATTCTAGATTATCTTGATATCCTCAAAAATTCTACCTTCCCTTTAGACCAACCCTAACCCCAGTGGAATCTTGTCCAGAAACTAAAGAGCACTCCGTACCAGCCTGAGGACTCATACAAGTCTCCCACAGCCCATGATCTTGCACCTGCCTTGGCAACTGGGGACTTGCGCAGGTTAGCCTTGAGGATGGCAACACGGGACTTCTCATCAGGAAGTGGGATGTAGATGAGCTGATCAAGACGGCCAGGTCTGAGGATGGCAGGATCAATGATGTCAGGCCGGTTGGTAGCGCCAATGATGAACACATTTTTTTTTGTGGACATGCCATCCATTTCTGTCAGGATCTGGTTGATGACTCGGTCAGCAGCCCCACCACCATCTCCAATGTTACCTCCACGAGCCTTGGCAATTGAATCCAGCTCATCAAAGAATAGCACACAGGGGGCAGCTTGGCGGGCCTGTAGGAGGAATGGATTGATTCAAGCACTAACAAAACTAGATGTCTCTGGCCAAATGTGGTGGCTCACACCTGTATTCCCAGCATTTTGGGA
Source organism: Pongo pygmaeus (assembly GCF_028885625.2). Taxonomy (NCBI): domain Eukaryota; kingdom Metazoa; phylum Chordata; class Mammalia; order Primates; family Hominidae; genus Pongo; species Pongo pygmaeus. Next base: position 22,144,184 of record NC_072386.2, on the reverse strand, counting down.
GGCCAAGGTGGGAGGATCACTTGAGGCCAGAAATCCGAAACCAGCATGGGCAACATACTGAGACTTCGTCTCTACAAAAAATAAAAAATTGGCCAGACGTGGTGATGCATGCCTATAGTCCCAGCTACTCAGGAGGCTGAAGTAGAATTGCTTAAGCCCAGGTTTCAAGGTTACAGTGAGCTATGACTGTACCACTGCCCTCCAACCTGGGCAACAGAGCCAGACCCTGTCTCGAGAGAGAGAGAAAAAAAAAATAACACTAGGTCTCTCAGATCTCAGAAAGAAAATCAAGTGACTTACTGTGCAGTTGAGCAGTCAGCAGTAAGAATGTTTCAACCCTCTTAAAGAAAAACAGCCTCTATTCCTTGCTCTCAAGCAAATCAATACATAGTTCAGTCTATTGTAGCTCACCTTGTCAAAGATTTCTCTGACATTGGCCTCAGACTCCCCAAACCACATGGTGAGAAGCTCAGGACCCTTGATGGAGATGAAGTTGGCCTGGCATTCATTAGCAATGGCTTTGGCCAACAAAGTTTTCCCACAGCCAGGAGGTCCATAGAACAGAACTCCCTTGGAGGGTGTCATGCCAAACTTCAGGAATTTGTCTGGGTGCTCCACAGGATACTAGGAGGAAAAGGAAAGAGGGTTCAAGGCTACCTCCACATTTTGAAAGAAACCTAATTAAACAGAAGCATCCCCTCCATTATTTCATGGTGTACCCAATGGTATCAGATCCAGGTTCTCTAGAAGCAGACTCCTTAGTGCCTCAAACCTAAGAACAGTAGGTTCCTAAGTCGTGCTCTCACAACTCTTGCAGCAAATGTGTTGACACCCTGAGATCACCCAGGTCAATTACAATGTACTGAGGCAGTGACTCACCCTGGACCAAGTTACCCTACCTGGACCAGCTCCTGAAGCTCACGTTTGACATCCTCTAGGCCCCCGATGTCTTCCCAGGTTACCTGTGGCACCTCTACCACGGTTTCCCGCAGTGCTGATGGGTTACTCTGGCTCAAGGCCCACTAGAAACGGAGGGAAAACTGGGAATGAGACTTACCAGGGGAGGGGTCAAAGCATGTACGTGTGTACATGAGGCATGGGTGTGGTCCTTACCCGGAAGTCATCCATAGTAACTGCTAGAGAGTTCATGACCTCGGCATCAATGGTCTCATCCTCTAGGTCAATGAGATCCATCTTCTTGCGGATGGCTTGCAGAGCGGCCTCTGAACACAGGGCTGCTAAGTCAGCACCCACATGCCCGTGAGTCTCATTGGCTACCTGCAGAGAAAGGTCTACTTACTATGCTGCCTCAAAGACCCAGCTGCTGTAGGAGGCTCAGAGACAACAGAATCCTTCCCCCGACTGCTATCCTTGGGTCCTCTCATTTCCTTGAATATATACTAGCAATACCTTTATGGGCTGGGTTTTAAGTACTTAATTTTGGACTTGGGACCTAGAAATAAGGCTGCTCCAACAATTCTGATTTACTCTAAATGCAGCATCAATTATGAAAAATGCCAACTCCAATTTCCTGGATTCAATCTCAGATTACTTCCTTTCCCCTTTCCAGAAATCAAAAACCCATCTCCTCACATCTTAACCTTATGTCTCTAGCCAGTTCCCAGCAACTGCCTAGAGACATTGTTAACGCCTGCTCAGCCCTCATCATCACTTCACCTGTTCCAGGTCCACATCATCTGCCAGCTTCATGTTCTTGGTATGGATCTGAAGAATCTCTAAGCGTCCTGTAGCATCAGGAATTCCAATATCTACCTCCCTGTCAAAGCGACCTGTGGGACAGTGCACAAACATAAACAGGGCTCATTTCTAGTCCAGAGGTAAGAGACAGGCCTAGGGTGACCAACCATCTCAGCCAGCACAGGACTGTCCTAATGTCAGCACTGAAAAAGTCTCAAGCCCTGGGAAACCTTTCAGTCTCAGGAAAACCAGGGTGGTTGGTCACTCTAGACAGGACGTAGGATAAAGGAAAAAGACCCCTGGACCCAATCACTGTGAAGGGCTTCAAGAGGATTAGGTGACCTAGATGAAGGAGAGAAGTAGGACCTAAGCAAGGACAGAGTCAAAAGTATCTGGAGTCCTTACCAAATCGCCGTAGAGCTGGGTCAATGCTGTTGGGTCTGTTGGTTGCTGCCATAACAATCACATGTGCTCTCTGCTTTAGGCCATCCATGAGGGTCAACAACTGTGATACAATGCGTCGCTCCACCTCGCCATGAGTCTGCCAGAACAGGATGTCTGGTCAGAAGTGAAGTCAGGGCCTTTCAACCCCCCTCTATCCCCTCAGGTAAGCTCCTACTTTCTCTCTTTTGGGAGCGATGGCATCCAGCTCATCAATGAAGATGATGGCAGGAGCATTCTTCTCAGCCTCCTCAAAGGCTTTACGAAGGTTGCTCTCAGACTCACCAGCCAATTTGCTCATGATCTCAGGACCTGAAAGGATACGGAATGGAGACAATAACAAAATGATAGTCTTTCCCAATTCCTTCCAAAAATCAGTTATCTTGCTTGTTTGGCCCAGAGACAGGTCCTGGATGACAAGGTGGTAACCTCTGCCTACTTCTCACATCCTCTACCAGCCATTATCCCAGGACAGCCACCAGGTAAGGCCGGAGAGAAGCCCAGGGACTCAGTATACTCTTCTCACAGGTGAACTGTAAAGGTGACAGCAAATGCTCTAGGACCTCTGGCCAGAGCAGGAGAGACGGCACACCAGATGGCACACCACTAAATAGCATTCTCCAAGAGCCAGTGATCGAAGTTCATTTTCCCCAAACCCTCTCAAATCACTAAGCAGTCACCCTTTGATTTCTCATTCTAGCTTGCTCCCGCTCTTCAGTCTGTCCACAATCTTTCTCAAGGGGGGCAGGACAGGGAGCACCAACGTAAAATATCTTCCCTTTATTGCTCATCTGTCTGTAACATACCCCAGCATAAGAAATATGCTATAAACGTGAAGGAGGGCATGGGTACAAAAAGGATGTGTTTGTAAGTGCTCCAGCTCATAAGCCCAGTTCAAAATTGGGTCTAGCTAGACATAAGATGAACCAAGTATCTTACCATTGATCAAGAAGAAGAAGGCTCCAGTCTCATTTGCTACAGCTCGAGCAATCAGGGTCTTTCCTGTTCCAGGAGGTCCGTAAAGCAGGATTCCTCTAGGAGGCTGTGGACCAATGCAGAGTGTGATTAGGTTCCCACCTTCACCCAAACCCTAAAATGGCTTGACTAGGGCTCCAGAGAGGGTGAGAATCAGGCTTCAACCCTGACAATATTAAGAATAAGCCCTCAGCAGTAAATGCTAAGAAGACAATTTACTTGAGGCCACACTCATTTCTATTACTAGCAGGGAAAATACTGCTAGAAAGTGGGCAACATTTATGATCGCAACTTGCGTAGGAGACTAAGGGCAGAGAAACTGTAGTCCAAATGCGTTTGAAGATACATGATTAGGGAAAGGCAAGAGGCCATTACACTAAGGGCTCAATTTTAGACAGACCAAGGGCCAAAGACTAGCTAAGCCATTGAAGAGAGCAGGGTCTATTTTCTTCATTGCCAGAGGCTCACTCACTCCAGTCATCATGCCCTCCAGAACGTATCACACTGGAATGCTGTTCCTTACAATCATCATTTTTCTTCTTCGACACTCCCCTTTCTATGGCCTCACCCACAGGCAGAACAAGTAAACTGGCCACATAGAAAATGAAATTATTTGTGTGACACCCACTAGGAAAATGAGTAACTTCATCTTCAGTGTGTTCCATGATACAGAAAAGATTGAGAAGCTACACTCTAGACCAATAGTTCTCAAATGTTTTAGACTCAGAACCCTTTAACACTCTGAAAATTTCCTTAACTTCCTTACTTCTACTGGGTGACACTGCTCTAGACAGGCTGGCAAACTACGGTGAGATTTGTTTTTACAGGGTCCATTGATACAAGAACGGCTTTTATATTCTAAGAGTTGTAAAGAAAAACCCATATATATGTGTATGTGTTTTGTGCGCACACGCACACAACAGACAATTTAATTAGCCTACTCTGGTTTTAGACCATCAGCTCTAAGTCATTTAGAGCCTTAGGTAAACTAAAGGATACATTATTGCCCCTCTAATCCAAGGCAATAATGAAAGCCATGCATGAAAACAGTCCCAGGATTAGACGCTGGGACAGGATTAGACATTGGCACCACTTCAGACTTGATCCCAGAGCCCAGGATGCTCACCTTCACACCAATTGCCTTAAAGAGGGCAGGATGTCTCAGGGGCAGTTCCACCATCTCCTTTATCTGAGCTAGCTGCTTCCTGCAGCCACCAATGTCATCATACCCTACTTCATTCAAGGACTCTTCCTCATCCTGAATATGGAAGAGATAAAGAAAGGAGAAGGCAAGAATATTATATCAGCAAAAGCTGAGTTTCTCTAAATCATTCCACTACCTAGTGTGCAAAAACCTACCGTATAAGAAGATTCTCAACCCAGCATGGTGGCTCACATCTGTAATCCCAGCACTTTGGGAGGCAGAGGTGGGAGGACTGCTTGAGTCCAGGAGTTCCTGGGCAATACAGCAAGACTCCATCTCATTAAAAATTAAATTAAATTTTAAAAAGATTCTCCTCTAAAGGGATCCGGCCTCAAAGAACAACTACAAAAATCCCAACGCAAAGATTTTTAGCACAGTCCTTGCCTCTCACATTACTCGTAGTCTTACTTAGAAGGGGTCTCTAAAATCTGATGCTGGAAACCCTGGGAATGGGCAGAGGCCTGAAGCCAGCATCAGCTTTACTTCAAAAATGATTTCAATCACATATATTTTGGGTTCAGTCTAGGTTTTTGAACTTCCTGGCATTAGGTAAATCCATGAAACAATTAGGCCCAGAAATGAATAGCTGGCAGGTTTCTCATCCCTGAAGGATGGTTAGTTCTCCAAAGAACACCCAGTCTTTTTCTTTTTTGAGACAGAGTCTCACTCTGTCACCCAGGCTAGAGTGCAGTGGCACAATCTCAGCTCACTGCAACCAACCTCCGACTCCTGGGTTCAACCGATTCTCCTGCCTCAGCCTCCTGAGTAGCTGGGATTACAGATGTGCACCACCAGGCCTGGCTAATTTTTGTATTTTTAGTAGAGACGGGGTTTCACCATGTTGCCCAGGCTGGTCTTGAACACCTGACCTCAAGTGATCTACCCACCTCAGTCTCCCAAAGTACTGGGATTACAGGTGTCAGCCACCGCAGCCGGCCGAGCACCCAGTCCTGACAGTTACCACATGATGCCACACTGAGTAATCATGAAATCAGATATTGGAATCAGGGAGAAAACTCACCTCTCGTTTGATAGGCTCCCCTTCGCAGTGGATCACTGTGTCTGGAGCAACAATGCAATAAGGGCTAGGATCTGTTTCCACCACTTTGAACTCCACAGCACGCATCCCACCACGGACAAGAAAAATGTCTCCTGTGAGAGCAAACAGTACAAGCACAGTTAGAGGTGTCAACTACAAGACAAAGTGAGAACTCATCAGACCCTGGGGTCAAAATGCCAAGCTCATTAGATAGTGCCCTTCATTAGATATTGCCCTATCTCTCCCCAACTCCACCCCACCTGTCTTAATAAGCAGCAGGCAAGAGGAGAAAGGTAAACTGTGAAGAGTCCCTCTGACACTCAAGAGGTCAGTGAACAAAACCTGACATGTCAGAAGCCCATTAAGTTCTGACTTCTGCCATATAGGTAGCCCAAGTTTTCACTACAACCACCAATGGTAGAACTGTGCACTCTGGACCCTGACCCAGCCAAAATGGACCACCTTCTCCTTCAGAGATCCATAAAGATAGCTTACTCTCCTGGAACAGAGAAGGGGAGAGATGGAGCAAGGGAAGGATGGAGGAAAGAAGGGGGGTAAGACATATGAATATGTGTGCAGGGTTTGCATGTGTGTGTATACAAATACATGAAAATGAGTCTAGCCGCTGGGCACAGTGGCTCACCTGAGGTCAAGAGTTCGAGACGAGCCTGACCAACATGGTGAAACCCCGTCTCTACTAAAAACACAAAAATCAGCCGGGCACGGTGGCAGACACCTGTAATCCCAGCTACTTGGGAGGCTGAGGCAGGAGAACTGCTTGAATCCAGGAGGCGGAGGTTGCAGTGAGCTGAGATTGCACCATTGCGCTCCAGCCTGGGGGACAGAGCGAGACTCCATCTCAAAAAAAAAAGAAAAGAAAATGAGACTAGGCTTGATGGCTCATGCCTGTAATCCCAGCACTTTGGGAGGCCATGGCAGGTGGATCACTTGAGCCCAGCAGTTTGAGACCAGCCTGGGCATCATAGTGAGACCCCCATCTCTTTTTTTTTTTTTTTTTTTTTTTTTTTTTTTTTGAGACAGAGTCTTGCTCTGTCACCCAGGCTGGAGTACTGTGGCCCAATCTTGGCTCACTGCAACCTCCACCTCTTGGGTTCAAGCAATTCTCATGCCTCAGCCTCCCTGGTAGCTGGGATTACAGGTGCCCACAATGGGGTTTCACCACGTTGGCCAGGCTGGTCTCGAACTCCTAGCCTCAAGTCATCCACCCGCCTCAGCCTCCCGAATTGCTGGGATTATAGGTGTGAGCCACGGTGCCCAGCTGACCCCATCTCTTAAAAAATAAATAAATAAATACAGGGGAAAAGCATAAAAGATTAAAAAAAAAAAAAGAAAAAAAAATGAGATAAAGATGTTCCAAGGTTTATTCCCTACAGTCAATAATCCTTAAGCTCAGAATTAGCTCTCACCTTTCCGGATGGGTCGATAAGCCTCCAGGAAGTACGGCTTAAGGTATACCTCAAAGAGATTACCAGTAATGCCTTCTACCGTGTCATCAATGGGCAGCACGTGGATACGTTTGCCATACTTCACATCAGGGCATGGCTGGATGCTGAGGATGACAAGCAGACTCCATATTACCAACCATACTTCGGGCCCAAGCACTGGGTGTCCAAAAGGGCCTGGCACAGATAGCTGATAGTAAGTGAAAAAGAAAAGGCAGGATGGCTTTAGGTGAAGAGAGGAAGGAGAACAGGGTGGAAGTGAGGGCAAAGGAACAGCCCCACTCACTCCTAATCAGTGAGCCAAAATCAAGAGCCACACATTTAGAAACCCCACAAAGACATGCAGGGTCTTCAGTGAGATATCCAAGGATGATCCCCTTCTAGCTAATATTGGTGACCCAATATTACAAGGGATGGTCTTAAGCTAACAATTGTCAGGGTCAGTGAAACAGAAGTGAAAAAAACAAAATTATCTCAGCCAGGTGGTCAGAACACCTTGAGGAAGTGACTAAGCACTCCCAAGAAGAAAGCTACATGAAACTTAGACTCCATTAAAAAGAATCAAAAGCCTGAGATGATCCTGGCCAGGTGATGGTTGGTTGGGTAGGAGTGGCTAGAGATGACTCCAAGATGGGGTAACCTCTTGCCTAAAATTATGCAAGAACAAGCAAAAATCACTCACATTGAGAGCTATCCTAGGTCTGGCTCCAACTATTCCTCTCTCCCGGGTTAACTTAGGGGCTTAAAAGACCTGCTAGCAGCTCACCTTCCATGCCCATATCCCCACCTCATTCCAACCCCAACACAAGCCATTAATTGGACATACTAGTGAGGGTAGTGAGGAGGTTATTTGGCATATACATACACAACCCTCAAGTGGTATCCTAAGCCAGGCTATAAGTATGATAAATTACACCCTAGTAGGAAAAAATAAAGCCATCAAGAAAGTTACAGGAATGCCAATTTGTCTCAAGGGACCTGCAGAAACGGATTTTGAAGTCCCAGGAAGGCAGAAGCAAAACCTAAAGACAACCCTGAAGCGTAAGTCTTCCCGTGACCGGAGGCTTCCTGCATCGACAGGTGCCAAGAACTTGGTCCTGCCTGTAATACATGGGTCCTGCCTGTGATGCAGGCTATCTCTGGCCTCCCATCCCTGTGAAGCCAAAAACCCGACACACACCTGATGACATCCCCTAGGCGTACACGAAGGTTATTCCGAACAACTCTATTCATCCGAATCTTCTCATCAGAACAAGTATCATCAGAAAGGACGATGCAAACAGCTTCTCGTCTCTTCTTTCCTTTCAGCAACACTGTGTCACCTCGGAACAACTGCAATTCATCCATCTTGGGCTGAGGAAAGAAAGTTAAGGCCTTTGGGTCATTGGGCAGAAGGGGAGTAAGCAGCAGCCCTGGAGATTGGGATTCCCAGTAAACCCCACTCTATCTGCAGTCACTGCAAGAAAAATGAGAAAAGAAACCTGGGAAAATCCCTCAAGTAAGTGCAGTAAGGAAAGACTAGTCTGTGGCCACAGCTTACCTGGGACAAGGACACCACACTGTTGTCCTCATTGATGGCTTCATCAACAATTAACCGATTGGGACGGTTCTTCTGTTTCAGAATGGCTGTTGATAGGTCATCACCTTTTGAACTAGAAGGAGGAAATGGAGTCAGTAGATACTCCTGCCCCAAGGGCCTCGCCAGTCTCTAAAACTCATACTTAGGAAAGAAACAGTGAATAGATGTAGCTGTCCCTAGACCAGAAAGCTCAGATGAAGGAAAGGCAGCCAAGGTCACGAGGAGCAGTATCTAGCATACGTATTACAATACCCATTCCAGCAGCTCCTGGTATTTTGAGCATCAGTGTCCCAGCTATAAGGCCCCAAGTGAGTGATCCTGCCCCAGGGTCAGAAAATGATGGCCTAAGAAGAAGACATAATAGAAATGGAGGCTGAATAGTTATTAGAGCAATAAAAATAGTCTTAGACTTATAGAAGAGTGGTTAAGAGCAGGAACTCTATAGTCAGACCCATTGGGTCTGAATTCAATTATGCCACTGCTTAATTGTGATCTTGGGCAAGTTACCTAACCTCTGAACTTTGATGTCCTCCTCTATAAAAGAAGGAATATAATACTTATCTCAGAGGCTTATTGTCTTAAGGGAGATAATGAGTGTAAAATGCTTAACATAATACCTGGCACATGGTATTAATGGTCACCATGATTAACAGTATAGAGTAAAGCATAAGCTAACTTTCCAGGGAATGAAGTAAGCCAGACAACCTCCCTTGAGGCTCAGGGAGGCCTCAAGTTCTACCAAGCAAGCCTGGGGATAATGAAGCAGAATCATTGGCGCTACCCTCCTTATAGGCTAAACCTACTGATGCCAGGGCATTCCATAGTACCAAAGGAATGCCAACCATAAAGACCATCTATTTGGAAAAAACACTAACAGACATGAAACTGCCAGAAAGAGGCTCAAGGTCAAAAGAACTTCACAGTAATTTCTGCAAAAGTACACAATTCCATAAAGTTGGCTCAAAAAATCAAAACCAAGAAATGCTGAGACATGGGGCAAATCCAAATCCCTCTCACCCAAATCAAAGTCGACTGGGTCTACACTCAGTCTGTTATTTCCTAGAAGCTAGGGTCATTCACCAGACAGTGACACCAACTTATTACCTAGCCCATTTCCAGCTGTCACATACTAGACTCAGCGAGCTCCCTCTCTCTCTCTTTTTTTTTTTTTGAGATGGAGTTTCGCTTCTGTTGTCCAGGTTGGAATGCAATGGCGCGATCTCAGCTAACTGCAACCTCCACCTCCCAGGTTCAAGTGATTCTCCTGCCTCAGCCTCCCGAGTAGCTGGGACTACAGGCATGCGCCACCACGCCTGGCTAATATTTGCATTTTTACTAGAGATGGGGTTTCACCATGGTGGTCAGGCTGGTCTCAAACTCCTGACCTCAGGTGATCTGCCCACCTCGGCCTCCCAAAGTGCTGGGATTACAGGCATGAGCCACGGCACCCAGCGCTCTCTCTCTTTTTTAAGAGCGGCCTCGTGTTAGTAAGGCTCAGGAAAACATAAGCATTAACCAAAGTAGGAAGGCCAGACAATGAAGGAAGCAAAGAAAATAAATTTTTAAAACGAATTTCTTCATTCAACAAATTCATGAGTGTCTATTATGTGCCAGGCATTGTTCTAAGGGCTGGGGATACTGAAGTCAACAAAACAAGACAAAATAGTATTCCCATTGGAAATATCCTCACAATTTCCAAGAGACAGAGAAAAATGGTGTGCTCAGCTAGGAAGCCATGGGTTTCTTACATCTTTGGGTCCTGATACACCCAAAAGAAAAACAAACCCCATTCATCTAACAAAATGGTAGGCCTTCTGCTAACCCTCACACATAAGCTGCATTTTTAACCACTGCCTCTAAACTAGTTTCTAACGAGTTTCCTCTGCTCAAATTTGCTTCCCCCATTCCAAAAGTCTGCCACTCTAGGCACAATGCTGCTGAGTAGGCAGACTCTTCTAATGCTTATCAACACACTGGAGGCCAGGCATGCTCAATGTGACAGTTGAGAGCAATGTAAACCCACGAGCTCTCCCACTCCTGTCCCATCAAAATACCCTTTCAGGGACTGCCCATCTTCTTGCTTGACTTATAGAACTGGGACTGGAGAAAAATAAAATGCCAGATGCATCTAGTCACCATAGTTTTTTATTTTTTGAAACGGAGTCTCCCTCTGTTGCCCAGGCTGGAGTGCAGTGGCGTGATCTCCCTCACTGCAATCTCTGCCTCCCTGGGTTCAAATGATTCTCCTGCCTCAGCCTCCAGAGTGGCTGGGACTACAGGTGTGCGCCACCACCATGCCTGGCTAATTTTTGCATTTTAATAGAGATGGGGTTTCTCCATGTTGCCCGGGTTGGTCTCAAACTCCTGACCTCAAGTGATCTGCCTGCCTCGGCCTCCCAAAATGCTAGGATTACAGGCCTGAGCCACTGTGCCCGGCCAATAGTTTGTATTTTAATCTCAAAGCTGCATCCTAGGAAAACCTCCATTCTGCCTACCATCCCGGACTCTGGCTCTGGAGATGAGTGGTATGCCCTTTTCTTAAGGTAAAGCCTCTAATTCCCCATCTACCTACTGAGATCAGAGGTGGTAATCTCTACAAGAGTGAATTTGGCCTGACCATGGGCCAACAGCAGTTCTGGACACTCTTTGGGGCCATCCTCCATTGTCTTCTGTATAAGTCAATCCCTTTCCAGAACTGCACAGGGGACTCCACGGGACTTGGAGGGGGTTCAGCTAAGAATCATCAAGGTGACCAAGACGTTAGAAACAGCTGATGATGCCAGGTTCCAAGAATTTTAGATCTTTACTTTTGAAAATAAAAGGCTGACTGCATATAAACCAAAAGAATACTTTCAGAATAAGTGACTCTTTTAAATAAGCAACTGAGTAATACTTTATCCGAACTCAGAAACTTGAGAAAAAGGAACACACCTCAAAAAACTAATCTCTTCAAGGAAGAAAGGTAATTTGCATAGAGTTTCCTTGGGGTGGCTGTGTATTTTTTTTTTTCAGCCTCTAAAAGCTCTCTATTCTAAATTGAATGGGCTGAGGTAGTCAAGTTTTATCTAACGCTTTCCTGAAGGATGGAGGTGGGGTCAGAAAGCCCCAGAGCCCGGATAATTTCGCAATATAGCTGGTTGGGGAAAGGGGCGCGCGCACGTTTGTGTTTTTGAAGAGTTGTTAGTGCAACTCTAAACTGCACACCACGAAAGCTGGAAATCTGGAAAGGCGCACAAAACACGAACTGAGATTCCAACTTTAGCAAGAACCTAAAATGTTACAGAAAAATTCCTTTCTCCCCACCCACGAGTCATAACATTAAGGAAAACTGGCTCAAACTTTCTAGTATGAACAACAGGCCTAAAGTAAGAAGACCAGAAGCGAAACATAGGGCTCGCCCTCTCCCTAACAGTCCCTCGCTACTCAGGTCACACACAGAGGATGCCCACCTCCGGCCCGGCCGACCCGGCTCCAAAAAGGCGGCTGTGAGCTTCCCTGAGCTCGCCGAGCCTTCCCCGACCCCGGCCTCCGCCTCGGTGGCAGAGCTTCTGAGGCCTTCACATGGCGCAAAGTCCACGCCCACCGGGCCCGGCTGGGGCCTCGGGCTCGCAGGGCCTGCTCTCTCCGGGGACCAAAGGCTTTCGGCGGGTGGTAGGCCGGACGGCGCACTGGCGCCCCAAAGCCCCGGTGCGCCGCGCCGGCGGTGTGGGCCGGAAGACCTAGCCAGGCCCAGACGTCCGTTCCAAGGGAGCCAATCGGGCGGGCCGGGGCCTGCATGACACAGCACGATCCGGCCCAGGCTCCGACCCGGACCCAACGCAAGCCCCGCCTAGGGGGCGCGCGGGTGCGCAGCTGGCCCCAGCCGGGCCTGCCGGGTCCACGGCCCGTCACTCGTCCCCTAGCTCCCCTTCCCTGTTTCCTGGTCTCCACCTCTCTGACGCGCCCACGGCCAGGCCCCGCCGGGCCTACTCAGCTCGGCTGGTCCCGGTGCGCGCCGCCGCAGCAAGCGAACGGCGCGCGCACACTCACTCGGCTCCAGAAGCCATGGCGCGCGCCTCTCCCGGCCGGCGGCTGTGGCGGCCCGCGGGTAACGGCTACGAGCGGTGGCAAGCGACCGACTGGGCCGGGGCTCGGCTCTCCCAGGCGGTGGGCGAGCAGCGGCGACAAACCCGCAAGCGGTTTCCCTCTCGCTTCCTCCCACCCGCAGCAAGGCGTCGGGCGAACAACGCTGGCTTCTGATCCGCGAGGTGGCAGTGGCAGCGGCAGCGGCAGCGACGACTCAAACGACGGTCGCAGACGCTTCGCTGAGACTGAGCCGAGAAGAGCCGAATCATCGGAAGGGAAGCTGCTCCCACCTCAGCCAATCAGCGCCTGCCCTGCGGACTCTCGCCCGCCTCTCTGCGCCTCTCCCCAGCAACCCGCAGACCACAGCCAATCAGGAAATTCGCTTGCGGCCTGGCTCCCGCCTCAGTGATGCGACACGCCTAGTAACGCCACGTCAATTGGCCGCAACGCTACGCTTCCTCGACGGATTGGAATTCTCAGCCAATCAACGAAAGGAATAGGGCGAGATCGACTAGTGAGAGGAGACCCTTTAATCCCTTAGAGGCGGACTCTCCCACTTGGCTCCAGTTCATTGGCTCCGGAGTTTATCCTCCTGGAAGAACGTGGCACAATAGACTGAACCCTTGTATTAGTCTAGTCCTATTGTGGTAACCCATACACCCATCTTCTCCCAAAACCAGGAGATCTTCTAAGACGCCATCACCACCCTGACACTTCTTGCTCCTTCTTAACGCTGCCTCCAACCACCCCTACTCTGAACTTTCTGACTAGCACCCCACTCCTACCCCATAGTCACTGCACCCTCTGGTAACCCCAATCCCACAGCCTTTGCAGTTTCTCAGCGCTTGTGCCTTTCTTCCTTCCGTCATTAATATTAATACCTTATAATAAGGCACTCAAATCCAGAGAAGTCAAAGGGCAACCACAGAACACACAGCCAATTCAGTAGAACCCAAATTAGCAAGAAAACTGCATATGATGGGACTTGAAAATCCTTGGGCCCCAAATAACAGGGGTCCCTGTTAGTAGTCAACAGGCAGCTGTCGGTGATATGCTGACTCAATTCACCTTTCACCCTGTACCCACACAGACACATTTGACTGAGACGAGTCGAATTTCTAGAATTTGGAATTAGGAAGGGAGTGAAGAGTCACTCTGAGAGAAATCTGCCTGTTTCTAAGTAACAGGTACCTGCCCTTGTCCTGAGAGTCCTATCTAGACCACCCTTCAGACCCAACTCCACTCATTGTCACTGTCCTGGGCTTTGGGGCTCTGCATTCAGGCAATGTGAAGGACTAAAGCCACTGCCTCCTAAGTAAGGATTCCTGTAGCCCTTTCCTCATACCCAGACTTCAAGTTCGTAAGGTAGATGATGTCAGGAAAGGGCATCATAGACAACTAGCACTGAACTAGACGGTCACGAGCCTTCCCACGCAAGTATATGTAGTAGGCAGACAAGAGATAAATATGAAATTTTACTCAACAACAGAAAAGGGGAAACAGGAAAAAAGGTGCCTCGAGCAAAGTCAATGACTTGGTGGTGGCAGAGATTGTTTCCTCCAAGACCAGAATGGTAGTAACTACGGCAAATTTCACAGGCCTACCACCAACCTCACCAGTCCAGGAATTATATAGGAATGGTCACATTCCTAATGATGGTGAAGCAGAAAGCCCTCCCCACAGAGAGACAGCCCACTGGGGACCCAGCTCAAGCTCTTCAAAACATGGCAGCTACAGGTCACAAGACTTTGGCAGAGATGTCCGAAATTCTTCAAGTAAGGCGTCACGATCAGAGGGACGGATCCAGCTCAAATAGCTTTCTAGGTACAGGGGGAGAGACCTGGAGAGCAAGAAGGATGATGCCTAAGGGTGAAAGACTGGCAGAAAGCTGGGCAGCCATACCCCCTCTTTCAGTGTTCACCACCCACAATAGGTCCAAGGACTCTAGGACACCAACTGCCCCTCAGCCCCAAGCCAGCAGGCCTGAGCCTCACCACATAGCATCTTCATGTGGCCCCTTAGTTTGGGCCTCCAGCCTCCACCAGAGTGCACTGGCCTCATCCCTCCGATCTAGCCTCTTCAGAGTCTGAAGCAGGTGAAAGTAAGTGTCTCGATTACCTGTAGCCCCAGCCCAGAGTACAGAGTCTTAGAACTTCACATAGTCTCAGGCATTGTTTTACAAAAAGGGAAACTGAGGCCTAGAGAGAGGAAGTATCTTGCCTACACTCACATATGGAAGCGGGGGCAGATCATTCACAACCATTCCCATCCCAGTGTCCATCATCTGCCCCCTACTCCTGCGCAACCCACCACAGCAGAGTCATGGTCTTTGTGTCTGAGGATATCGGGGAAACCAGGGAACTCTTGGGAGCCCTGCATACACACTGTGTATGTTTGAACACCTGGATATATCCCTAGGTATATATAGCACAACCCCAATCACCCCTCCTGTCTGAGAACATCACTCTTACACTTATGCCCAAGTATTTCCCATGGGCCTCTCTGTCCTTGCACATCTATGCATAGCCGATGTCATGCAAGTATACATACCTGGGCACATCTGCACACTGAGAAGGAAGTCCTGTAAAGCTTTGGTATCCTGGCCGCTGGCTACCCATTCCAGTCCACGACTAATTAGGGCGGCTGCCCGAAGCTGCTGCAGTGCCACATCTGACTTACATCCCTGCTCACAGTTGAAAGCTGCCCCTGGAGACCACTCCCAAAGTCAAGAAGTGTCTTTCCAGCCTCACAGTCACCAAAACCCCAAATCCTCCTCTATTTCTTCTTGTGTCCACAGTCCCTTTCTCTTAAGTCTCCTGGTGGGCTGGGACACATTAAAGGGAACCCACTTCCACCACTACCACTTCCAGGAGGTAAGAGGAAAACTGAAAGTCTAGATCACCTTTTTCTTTTTCCTCAGGTGTGGCCCGGAAGAGCAGCTCGAGGCACCTGAAGTAGGACACAGAACAGGGGTGAACAGGAATCAGTTTCAGAAACTCTAGGGTGAGTAGGTGAACATGGAGCTCACCAACTCAGGTCCCAGTCAGAAAATCATCCCTCCACACCCCCTCTAGGACCCCGGGCTCACCTGCTAAATTCACTAATTGCCACTTTTTGGGCACCCAGTTGAACCCAGGCCTGGCCCTGAAGCAGGTGGGTGGCAGAGACCCAGAGTGGGCAGTATGGCAGTTCCTTGGTTCCTTTTCTGGCATCTTCCCACAGCCGGGACATCTTGGGTAGCAGAGATGATGTGCGGCTGAGCAACTCCTCACATAGAGTCAAGGCATCTTGGGCTCTGCCTGCCTGGATCAGTGCTACCGCTGCCTCCAAAAACACCTCAGGCATACAGGGCCCTGGAGGGGAGGGGGGTGGGGAGAACTGGAGTGGGAAGAAGAGGCAGTGTCTTGAAATGCATGAGCCACCATCCCCAACCTCTTCACCAGGTTCTGGTACCATGCAGTCCTGGGCCCCCAGACTGGACAGACAGAATAGAGGAAAAAACAAAAAATTGCAGTCTTGCTGTATTTCAAAGGGGACACCAACCCGTCTACCCCATTGCAGAGAAGCTTGAAGACACACCCACCCTTGGCTCCGAGCTATCCAGCAACAGGGCCAGCAGGTCCAAGTAATGCTCTGCAGCGTCTCCTGCCCTGAGGAGTAAGAGCCCATAAGCCTCACCCTAGGCCCTAGCAGGGAACCTGCAAAGGTCCTGAGAATGTTCTCTCTTAGCTAACAGAGGGATGTTCATGGGCCCTGAAGAGGAGAAAGGGAGGGAAAGTCTTAGGGCTCCAATTTTGGCTCAGTATGATCTATCCCAGTTACAGAATGGACTGGGTAAGAGACTTCAGAGTGTCAAAGATAGAGAAGGTTAATGTCTTAGAGAAGGGTCCTCAGTTCAGGTCTAGAAGCAAGGTAGGAGGCTGAGGAGTGGCGACTTATGTCCTGCCACTGCCTCATTCATCCCCCAAGTCACAAGAACAAAAGCAGAGTCACACCCCAGGGGAGGCATCAGAAGTGGGAAGAGAAGCTCAGGTGAGCAAGGGGAACCTCACCTCCCCGTCTGTAGGCACCTGCTTGCTAGTATGTGCTTGGTCTGGCTCTGAGTGCCACAATGAAGGGGTGAGGCTAGGTCAGGTGGTGGCAGTAGTAATTCCACCTCAATGAGAAACTGCGGGGCTTTGGAACTGCAGGGGACATTCAAGGCCTAAAAGAGAAAGAAAAAAATTGTATCTATAATCTTTGGGAGCCATACTTCCTTATACTTGGATCTTGACTAGTCAAGTCACCCCAACACAAGCACCTCAGGAATCCTCTCCCCCACATCTTCACCTGGCAGTTCCCTACCTCAACTAGCAGCTCCAGACTCTCCAGCTCTGCTGTTGTGTCCCCCAGTTGCTGATAGAGCCTAGAGGCCTCCAGAAGTGGAGGACCCCAGGCTGATCCCTCTTTCAGGGCTGCAACCAAGTACAACAGTGCTCTCTGTGGATTTCCCTAAAGGGACAGGACACGGGCCTCAGCTACCCTTACAAAGCAAAAAGCTATACATAATGCTTGTGGTTTCCCCAATCCACCCTAGGACTGTCTTTACCATCTTACGGTGACAGGACCCCAGTGCTGTGTACACCTGGACCAACACAGGCCGTGGACACAGGCCTGAGGCCGCTTCATGAAGGCTGCTTAGTGCCTTGTCTGGGTTCCCTGTGATCAGCTCCTGGAGACCTGAGGACAATCAGGGTGTGAGCTTGAAGAGGCCTATAGAGCAGGTGTCATGATGGGGAACAAGGGTCTAAGAAGCCCATGGAACTGAATGGGACAAGAGAGAAGGCATGAGTCTGGAGGACCACTTAAAGGAAGAAGAGATGAGTCAGGTTGCTAGCTGACCTTGGCGGTAGGCAAATGCTGTCAGGAGGACATCCTTCAATCCCTGGGCATCCTGCAGGGTCAATGGAGCATCTAATTCCTCAGCTGGGGGACTCCAAGTTTTCAGAAGTAACAGCAGATCCTTAGAGGCTCCACTCTGGGGAAAGAAGGACAACCAGAAGCTCCAAGCCTATAACCTCCCCGTCTTCTCCTATCTCCATCTATCCTGGCTAGACCTTGAGCTCAAGGGTCCTCTTGATCCTTGAGGACACAGGCCTCAGCTACCCTTACAAAGCAAGAAGCTATGCATAATGCCTGTAGTTTCCCCCAATTCTAAGAGATAGATAGCTGAGGCAAGGATTAAAAAAAGGAAGAAAAACCTGGGGCAGTGATGATCTATTCTAGCGTGGCTCCTCACTCAGGGCAAGGACCATATTTGAGTTACCAGTAAGGAGACTAAGGCTGAGAGGTGACTTCAGCAAGATCACAAGAGCCCTATCCCTATCAAAAAAAAAAATTTTTTTTTTTTGAGACAGGGTCTCCCTCTGTCACCCAGGCTGCAGGGCTGGAGTGCAGTGGCGTGATCATAGCTCACAACTCACTGTTGCCTCCACCTCTTGGGTTCAAGTGATCCTCCTACCTCAGCCTCCCAAAGTGTTGAGATTACAGGTATGAGCCACCATGCCTTTCCCATTTTTAAAAAACACTCCTAAGAGAATCCCCACAATGAGAGACCAACCAGGGCAAGGTCACCCAAGAGTCCCAGAGAGAATCCAGGTTTTCCGACCACCAACCCAGCTGCCTGTCCAGTACATGATGATGCTACTGCAGCTGGAGAGAAAGGAGGAGGAAGGAAGAAGGAGACCCTCAGCTTCAGGTCACTTTCCCTATTACCTGGCTGCCATTCAGGGTCTCTAGCAACAAGGCCAGGTCCCCAAGACGGTCAGCGCTCAACCAGAGGGCAGCCTGCAGGCCAGCCAGGCGGTGCAGGGCAGACAGCAGCTCCGGCAGAAGGCAGGACGCACGAAGGACAGAGTCCCACAGCTCCCTGAGCCCCTGTTCCAACCTGGGCCCCCACTGCTCCTGTGTCTCCAGCACTGTAGAGTATACACACACACAGATACACACACAGCTGAGGTAGCACCTCATCCTCCATCTCCCCACACACTCTGGCTTTCCTCTCCTGCAGGACCCCAAAGGTCACAACAATAATACCTCAACCTGGTCTGAGGAGCACAGAGGAGGGCACCTCTCTCCATGGAAGTGACAGATGTTGTTTATCCTCCCATCTCCCTGCAATAACTTAAACCCAGACTGAAGCTGGCAGGGGAATCAGGGACAATCTCTGGCCCTCACCTCTCTCTAGGCTCCGCTGGATATCCTGGGCCTGATCCTCTGTGAAACCCTGGGCCAAGCTTGCCCTCAGGATAATGAAGTTGCAGGTGACAGTCAGCTCCAAGGGAAGAACAGGAATAGCTGCAGGGAGCCCTGGAGCAACAATGTTGGTCTTACAGACTGCACCCCCATGGAAGATCCTCCAAATAAGATCCCAACCCAGAGATCACCCCACTCCAACCAAAACAGCTACAATAAAGAACCCACCCTCCAGCCGATTAGCTAAGGATTAAAAAAAAGAACCCAACCTTTGGACAGAGAGTCTGGAAAGGGCAAAAAGGTTATCCAGATCAGACCATCTTGGAAACCATTTTTCAAATGCCACTCTGTGAGTGTGTAAGGAAGAGAGGGATTTGCCTGTACAAAGATGATTCCACTCCAGTCTCCTCTGTGCCTTAAACAGGACTCCCTGCCCCCTGAGTAATTATATCGATCCCAGAAATGCAGGAGCGGATGTGTCTCTGGCTATGGAAGAGGGGAACTGACCATCCTGGGGAGGACCCGCCTACCTTGCAGACTATGGAGGAGCCCTCTGAGCCCTTCCAGTGCATCCTGAGCCAAGTGCTGTCGCCTCAGAGTCAGACCGGAGTTCTGAGCCACCTGCCACATGAGGGAGGGGTTGTCAATGAGGATCAATCCTTTTTTCTCCCCTTGCAGCAGTGGCAAGGAATGCATTCTCCAGTCATTTCTGGCTCTTTGGTCAAGCTCAGCCCCTCCCCATCGGTTGGGGTAAATCCACTGCAAACCCGCTTTCAGGGATCTTGGGGCTGCAAACCGAGGGTGTCAGCAACCGTGTTACCTTGGCCTGTCGAACGAGCCGGTCATTCTTTTCCCTCCACAGGTCCAGGCAGCTGGAGCCCACAGAGGTGGTCTGGCGGGACATGGTGGCCGAGGCTGGGCCCGGAGACCTGAAGCGGACTTCGGAAGGGTGAAGCTGGCCCTCCCAAGCTCCCAACCCCAGCGGGTGCGTGGGCACTTCCGCACCCCGCCGAGCTCCCCTGCGTCCCTCGGGGTCCCAATCCACCCGCCCAGGCTTTCCAGGACAGATGGGACGCTCTCTCCCCGCGGCCCGCCCGGCTCTCAACCTCGCTTCTGGTTGGCCGGGCCTGCGAAACTCTGGGCTGCGGTTGGTCCTCTTCAAGAGTTAGTTCCCGCGGGAAACTCGGGGAGGAAACGAGTCAGCAACCCCAAACAGGCTTAGGCGGGCTAGAAGCGGGGGCCGTGTCTGACTGGGGCAGTCGCACGGCCGGCGATGCGGCCCACTCGGCCCTCGCGGAGGCCACAGCCTCGAGAAAGGGTGGGCGGGAGCGAGTTTCGGCCCCACAGTCCGTGGCTCAGCCCTTCCTCGCTGCCCCACCCCCCAGGTCAGCCTGGGTTCCCGCTTCCACTGAGGGCCGTCTGCGAGGTGCATGCTGGGAGTCGTAGTACCGCCCCGGTGCGGAACAGCTCCGCCCCGGCGGACGGTGTTTCCAGAAAGCGGTGACTGGAAACGAGGGCGCTCCGTAATCGTCCATCCATTCTGTGCTCACTGTCGAGCACCAACACGCTCACCAAGGTCGGCTTTCTACCGCGTGTAGTCTGCTGGCAGTGCCGCTCTGTATTTGCACTGCTCAAAAGTACCTGCCCAATCATTTCAAATTAAATGGAGCTAGAATTGAATATCCATATGCAAAAAAAAAAAAAAAAGAAAAAGAAAAAAGACAGGAAAGAACGCGACCATACATACATACATAAAATCAACTCAATGTATCACAAACTAAATGTAACAGCCAAAAATATAAAACTTCTAAAAGAAAACGTAAACCAGCCTAACATGGTGAAACCTTCTCTACAAAAATACAAAAATTAGCAGGGCGTGGTGTCGTGCACCTGTAATCCCAGCTACCCGGCAGGCTGAGGCGGAAGAATCGCTTGAACCCGAATGGCGGAGGTTGCAGTGAGCCGAGATCGTGCCATTGCACTCCAGCCTGGATGACAGAGTGAGACTCTGTCTCAAAAAAAAAAGAAAGAAGAAAGAAAACGTAAGAGAACAGCTTTATGACCTTGGGTTTGGCAACAAGTTCTTAGACACAGCACTAAAAGCTTGAACAATTAAAAAAAAGTTAACTTTATTAAAATTAAAAACTCTTGTACTACAAAGACATCATTAAGAAGTCATAGGCTGGGGCCGGGCGCGGTGGCTCACGCCTGTAATCCCAGCACTTTGGGAGGCCGAGGCGGGCGGATCACGAGGTCAGGAGATCGAGACCATCCTGGCTAACACGGTGAAACCCCGTCTCTATTAAAAATACAAAAAATTAGCCGGGTGAGGTGGCAGGCGCCTGTAGTCCCAGCTACTCGGGAGGCTGAGGCAGAAGAATGGCGTGAACCCCGCAGTGAGCTGAGATCGCACCACTGCACTCCAGCCTGGGTAACAGCCAGACTTCATCTCAAAAAAAAAGAAAAGAAAAGAAAAGAAAAGTCAGGCTGGATGTGGCTCATGCTGTAATCCCAGCCGTTTGGGAGGCTGAGGCTGGAGGATTCCCTGAAGCCAGGAGTTCAAGACCAGCCTAGGCAACAAAGATGGTGTCTTTTGTAGAGACATTATCTCTACAAAAAATTTAAAACATTAACCCTGGCACAATAACACACCTGTAGACCCAGCTACTAGGGAGGCTGAGGTGGGAGGAGCCCTTGAGCCTAGGAGTTCCAGGTTGCAGTGAGCCATGATCATACCACTGCACTCCAGCCTGAGTAACAGACTGAGACCCTGCCTCAAAAAAAGAAAGGTCACAGTCACAGAGTGGGAGAAACTACTTGCTAATTATATACCTCATAAGAGACTGGTATCCCTAACACATAAAAACTCCCAAAACTCAAGAAAAAGATTTTTAAAAACAATTTTAGCTGGGTGTGGTGGTTCACGCCTGTTATCCCAGCACTTTGGGAGGCTGAGGTGGGAGGATCATTTGAGCCTCAGAAGTTTAAGAACTGCCTGGACAACATAGCAAAACCCCACCTCTACAAAAAAAATACAAAAATTAGCTGGGCATGGTGGCACACACCTGTAGTCCCATCTACTCGGGAAACTGAGGTGGGAGGATCACCTGAGCTCAGGGATGTCGAAGCTGCAGTGAGCCATGATTGTGCCACTGCACTCCAGCGTGGGCAACAAAGTGAGACCCTGTCTCAAAACAAAACAAAAAACAATTTTAAGATGAACCAAAAAAAAAAAAAAACAGACATTTTACCAAAAAAGATCTACTAATGGCTAAGAAACACATAAAAAGATGCTCAGCATTATTAGCTATTAGAGAAACAGAGTTAAAAACATGGCCAGGGCCAGGCCATGTTATGCCTGTAATCCCAGCACTTTGGGAGGCCGAGGTGGATGGATTACTTGAGGTCAGGAGTTTGAGACCAGCATGGCCAACATGGTGAAACCCCATCTCTACTAAAAATACAAAAATTAGGCAGGCGTGGTGGCACATGCCTGTAATCCCAGCTACTTGGAAAGCTGAGGTGGGAGAATGGCTTGAACCCGGAAGGTGGAGGTTGCAGTGAGCCGCGATCCTGCCATTGAATTCTAGCCTGGGCGACACAGCGAGACTTCGTCTCAAAAAATAAACAAAAAAACACTACACACAGCCGGGCGTGGTGGCTCACACCTTTAATCCCAGCACTTTGGGAGGCTGAGGCAGGTGGATCACTTGAGGCCAGGAGTTTGAGACCGGCCAAGCCAACAGGGCAAAACCCTGTCTCTACTGAAAATACAAAAATTCGCTGGGCATGTTGGCAGACACCCGTAATCCCAGCTACTTGGGAGGCTGAGGCATGAGAATCACTTGAACCTGGGAAACGGAGGTTGCAGTGAGCTGAGACCATGCCACTGCACTCCAGCCTGGGTGACAGAGTGAGACTCTGTCTCAAAAATAAATAAATAAAAATAAAAATAAAAACACTACACACATACATACATAAAATGACTACAATAAAAACAGATTACACCAAGTGTTGCTGAGGATGTGTATGAGGAACCCTCATACACTGCTGGTGGGAATATAAAACAGTACATTCACTTTGGAAAAGTTTGGCAATTTCTTAAAAAGTTAATCATAGGCCAGGCGCAGTGGCTCATTCCTGTAATCCCAGCACTTTGGGAGGCCAAGGCGGGTGAATCACGATGTCAGAAGATCGAGACCATCCTGGCTAACACCGTGAAACCCCGTCTCTACTAAAAATACAAAAAATTAGCCAGGCGTGGTGGCGGGCACCTGTAGTCCCAGCTACTTGGGAGGCTGAGGCAGGAGAATGGTGTGAACCCAGGAGGCGGAGCTTGCAGTGAGCCAAGACCCCGCCACTGCACTCCAGCCTGGGTGACAAAGCAAGACTCCATCTCAAAAAAAAAAAAAGAAAAAAAAGTCAATCATAAATTTACCGTAAGACTCAGCAATTCCACTCCAAAGAATACTCCCAAGAGAAATGAAAACATACGTCCACACTGAGATTTGTTGGAAATACTCATAGTAGCTAAAAATGTTCATAATAGCTAAAAACTGAAAACAATCAAAATGTCCATCAGTTGGTCAAAGCCAATGATTTAGCAATGAAAAGGGGCAAAAGAGTGCACCAACAAACTTTTTTTTTGAGACGGAGTCTCGCTCTGTTGCCCAGGCTGGAGTGCAGTGGTGCAATCTCAGCTCACTGCAACCTCCGCCTCCTGGGTTCAAGCAATTCTCTTACCTCAGCCTCCCAAGTAACTGGGATTACAGGCGCACACCACCACGCCCAGCTAACGTTTTTGTATTTTAGTAGAGACGGGGTTTCACCATGTTGCCCAGGCTGATCTCGAACTCCTGAGCTCAGGCAATCCACTGGCCTTGGCCTTCCAAAGTGCTAGGATTAGAAATTTACAAAGACTGAAAACAGTCTGGGCGTGGTGGCTCACGCCTGTAATTCTAGCTCTTTAGGAGGCCAAGGTGGGCGGATCACGAGGTCAAGAGATTGAGACCATCCTCGCCAACATGGTGAAACCCCATCTCTACTAAAACTACAAAAATTAGCCGGGCATCGTGATGCACACCTGTAATCCCAGCTACTCGGGAGGCCGAGGCAGTAGAATCCCTTGAACCCAGGAGGCAGAGGTTGCAGTGAGCCGAGATCGCGCCACTGCACTCCAGCCTGGGCGACACAGCAAGACTATCTCAAAAAAAAAAAAAAAAAAAAAGATTGAAAACAGGCCAGGCGTAGTGGCTCATGCCTGTAATCCCAGCACTTTGGGACACTGAGGCGGGCGGATCACCTGAGGGCAGGAGACCAGCCTGGCTAACACAGTGAAACCCTATCTCCACTAAAAATACAAAAAATTAGCTGGACGTGGTGGCACATGCCTATAGTCCCAGCTACTTGGGAGGCTGAGGCAGGAGAACCACTTGAACCCAGGAGGCAGAGGCTGCAGTTAGCAGAGATCACACCACTGCACTCCGGCCTGGGCAACAGAGTGAAACTCCGTCTCTAAATAAATAAATAAATAAATAAATAAATAAATAAATAAAAGACTGAAAACAGATCATTGGCCTGGGGTGGGATTAGGGAGTCAATGTAGGGAATTTTGAGGGGGTGACAGAAATGTTCTAAAATTAAGTTGTGGCATTTTGCAATAATTTATTTCATATGACACCAAAAGCATAAGCAATGAAAGAAAAAAGCAGGATGCATTGGACTTTCTCAAAATTAAGAATTTTTGTGTAGGCCAGGCGCGGTGGCTCATGCCTGTAATCCCAGCACTTTGGGAGGCCAAGGCGGGCGGATCATAAGGTCAAGAGATTGAGACCATCCTGGCCAACATGGTGAAACCCCGTCTCTACTAAAAATACAAAAATTAGCTGGGCATGGTGATGCATGCCTGTAGTCCCAGCTACTCGGGAGGCTGAGGCAGGAGAATCACTTGAACCCAGGAGGCGGAGGTTGCAGTGAGCCGAGATAGAGCCACTGCACTCCAGCCTGGTGACAGAGCGAGACTCCGTCTCAAAAAAAAAAAAAAAGAAAAGAATTTTTGTGCATTAAAGGACATTATCAAGAAAATGAAAAGACAACCCACAGAGTGGAGAAAATATTTGTAAATCATATATCATTTGTAAATCATATATCATATCATATATCTGTTAAGGGACCTGTATCTAGCATGTATAAAGAATGCTGGCCAGGCACAGTGGCTTACGCCTGTAATCGCAGCACCTTGGGAGGCTGAAGCAGGAGGACTGCCTGAGCCCAGGAGTTCAAGACCAGCCTGGGCAACATAGTGGGGCCCTGTCTCTACAAAAAAATAAAAAATTAGTCAGCCATGGTGGTGCACACCTGTACTGCCAGTTACTCAGGAAGCTGAGACAGGAGGATTGCTTGAACCCAGGAGGTTGTGGCTTCAGTGAGCCATGATCACGCCACTGCATTACAGCCTGGGTGACAGAGCAAGACCCTGGTCCAAAAATAATAACAATAATCCAGTTAAAAATAGTCAAAGAATCTGAATGGACATTTCTCCAATAAGCACAAGATAAGATGCTCAGCTCAGCATCATTAATCATTAAGGAAATGCACACCAAAACCACAATGAGATATTACTTCACACCCACTAGTATGGTTAGAATCAAAGACAGATGATAACAAGTGTTGACATGGATGTGGAGAAATCATTACCCTTATATACTTCTGGTAGGACTGTAAAATGATACAGCAACTTTGGAAAACAAACTGGCAGTTCCTTAAAAGATTAAACAGAGTGACCTTATGACCCAAAAGTTGCTCAGTGTATAGCTAGGTATACATTCAAGAGAAATTAAAACATATGTCCAAACAAAAACTTATACACAAATGTTTATAGCAGCATTACATAATAACCAAAATGTGTAAATCCAAATGGCTATCAATGGATGAATGGATAAACAAAATGTGGTATATCCATGCAATGGAGTATTATTTGGCCATAAAGAGGAATGAAGTACCAATATATGCTACAACATAGATGAACTCTGAAAACATCAGGCTGAGTAAAGGAAGATAAGACAGAAAAAGGCACTACTGTATGAGCCCATTTATATGAAATGTCCAGAACACGCAAATCTATAGAGACAGAAAATAAATTAGTGGTACCAGGAGTTAAGGGGGAGAAGAGAAGGAATGACTGCTTAAGGGTACAGTTCCTTTTTGGGGTAATGAAAACATTCTGGAATTGATAGTGATGATAATTGTACAATGTTGTGAATGTACTAATGGCCACTAAATTATACACTTTAAAATGGTGATTTTTATATGAATTTTACTTCAATTTTAAAAAAGAAAAAGAATGAAGTACTGCTGTGTGCTGCTATATAAATGATACCGGAAAACATTATGCTAACTGGAAGATGCCAGTCACAAAACACCACATATTATTATGATCCCATTTCTGTGAAATATCCAAAATGGGCAAATATATAGAGAAACAGCAGATTAGTGCTAGCCACGGGTTGGGGAGGATTGGAGGGTGATATCTAAACAGTAGATTTTCTTTTGGGGTTGGTGAAAATGTTCTAAAATTGATTCTGGTAATGGTTGTACAATTCTGTAAATACACAAAAACCATTAAATCTTACACCTTACATGGGTAAATTTTATGGTAAATTGCATTTCAATAAAGCTTTTTTAAAAAAGAATCAGGGCTGGGTGCAATGGCTCACACCTGTAATCCTAACACTTTAGGAGGTCGAGGCAGGAGGATGGCTTGAGGCCAGGAGTTCAAGACCAGCCTAGTCAAGACAGCAAGACCCCATCTCTATAAAAAATTAAAGGAAAAAAAAAAAGAATCATTGGGTTAGTGTGGAACGGACTCTGATTTCAAGGAAAAGGGAGGGATAAGATAATTTTTCTTTTTAAACGGACTCTGATTTCAAGGAAAAGGGAGGGATAAGATAATTTTTCTTTTTAAGAGAGACAGGATCTATGTTGCCCAGGCTGGAGTGCAGTGGCTATTCACAGGTGCGTTCATTGTGCACTACAGCCTCAAACTCCTGGGCTCAAGTGATCCACCTCAGCCTCCTACATAGCTGGGACCATGCCTGGCTAATTTTTTTATTTTTGTAGAGACGGAGTCTTGCTATCCTCAAGTGATCCTCCCACCTCTGCCTCCCAAGTAGCTGGGACTATAGGGACATGACACAGTGCCTGGCTAGAAATAATTTTTAATAGTGTAAATCAATGTACTAATGTCTTTATCTAATAGAATCTTATAGATATACCAGGAGAAAGAATAGACAGTGGTTGGCAGATCAGCAAATCAGCCTTAGGCTCCAGGCAAGGAGGCTACTACAAAAAGTGCAGGGTACCTGGCTGAGAAGTGGAGGAACTAGGGCCTAAAATCCTTCCATGGGTACTAGGAATGGAGGAAAGGTTTTTGTTTTGTTTTTTGGTTTTTTTCCCCTTTCTCACAAAGACACCATTTGCTCACCAAACTATGCTTGGGAGTTGTTTCCACCAGACTTGGGGAGAGGCGTTTTTCTAATTCATCTTACAGGCCAGCTGGGGCCAACTTCACTCCCTTGCATTATTAAACCTCTTTCTACCATGGTTAACAACAACCTATCCTTTTTTTTTTTTTTTTTTTTTTTTTTGAGAGAGTCTGGCTCTGTCACCCAGGCTGGAGTGCAGTAGCGTGATCTTGGCTCATTGTAACCTCTGCCTCCCAGGTTCAAGCGATTCTCCCGCCTCAGCCTCCTGAGTAGCCAGAATTACAGGTGCCCACCACCACACCCAGCTAATTTTTGTATTTTTAGTAGAGATGGGGTTTTGCCATGTTGGCCAGGCTGGTCTCAAACTCCTGACCTCAGGTGATCCACCCACCTTGGCTCCCCAAAGTGCTGGGATTACAGGCACGAGGCACCACACCCAGCTGAAACATACTTTTCGTTGTCTTACTATCTGGCATCTACGGACCACTGGCCATTAATAATTTGAACTTAGCCAGGTGCTGTGGCTCACACCTGTAATCCTAGTGCTTTGAGAGGCCAAGGTGGAAGGATCGCTTGAGGCCAGGAGTTCACGAACAGACTGGGCAATGTAGCAAGACTCTGTCTGTACAGAAATTTAAAAATTAGCCAGGCATGGTCCCAGATACTGAGGAGGCTGAGATGGATCACTTGAGCCCAGGAGTTTGAAACTACAGGGAGCTATGATTGCACCACTGCCCTCCAGCCTGGGCAACAGAGCAAAAATCTCTTTAAAATGATAGTAACAATAAAAATAATTTCAATTCTTCCCTTAGCTACCTACCACAGCAGTGAACGTTTATACTTCACAACCACTACTACTCAGCTTCTCTACTTTATGCCAACTAAAAGTAGGTGCTATTCCATGGTTTTAACATCTGTTCTGTTTTTCAGTGGTATCAGCTCCTCTTGTTCTAGGTACCATCAAACCTCAAATCCCAGTCCTGATGCTTCTCTCCAGGGCCTCTTCCCAACTCTTTTGATGGACATCTCTAGGAGGATTTCATGCCAGCATTTCAAACATGACAGGAGTGCTGGGGTGAACAGAGGGCACAAAACATACACATGAGAAGAGAACCAGTGGATTCACACAATTTTGGCTTCAAGTCAGGAATAATGAATGGGACAAGGTGGAATGCTACATAAGATGGGCATGTAGATGTGATAAAGAGTGGCACAGGTTGGGAAACAAGAGAGGCTTCCACAGAAGGGAAGGGCAAAGGGTGTTCTACAGTGAAAAGGCCCAGTGGAGCGGGGACATAGCACTATTTGGGGCTTCAGACAGTTAAAGTCGGTGCTGCATGATGCCTGGGCTTCTCTTCTCAGTCTTCTCTCTTTATCAGACAAAGAACAGGAACTTAACAAAATGTGTTGCATGGCAAAGGAAAATAGCGGTGGGATAAGAGGATTGATTTGGGAAGAGGTGGAGGCAGTGAATTCAGACAACTCCAACCACTTCATAAAGGTTCTCAGGTGCAGCCAGGCTTGCCTAAGATGACTGATCTCATCTGTGCCTGGTGGCAGGAGAGACTGATCCTCCTCACAACCCCTATAAAACAGTGGGGCTCCCCCACATCTCAGACACACATAATTATATTATCATTTTATTCCACTTTTTTTTAAATAGTAGAGACGGGGTCTTGTTACGTTCCACAGGCTGGTCTTGAACTCCCGGGACCAAGCAATCCTCCCGCCTCTGCCTCCCAAAGTGCTGGGATTATAGGTGCAAGCCACCACGCCCGGCCTATTTTATTCCACTTCGGAGACCACCCTCCTTGTCCCTCAGATGCATCCAACTCAGGAGTTAGGGATCCTACTGCACTGTGGTCCTGAATTATAGAATGATGAAGTCCTGGAAGCCAGCGGCCCCTGGCTGCATGGTAGTAAGAGGTAGGGCTGAGCCTGTCTTGCAGATCATCCAGTACCTGTACGGCCAGGCTACACTGTTCTCCAGCACTCTCTGTAGCCAAGTGCCAGTAATCACAGCCTAGGCTACCTCTGCTGGGCCAGAAATAGCTGCCTGAACCAGGAGCTCACAGCACCATCCACTCTCATCACCAAAGCTATGCCCAGGAGAAGTCCCACGCTGCTCACAACGAAGCCCACCGCCTCAAAAATGAACCTGCAAAGAAAGGTGGAGAATCTCAGGGAACAGAGTAGGTCTACTGCCTTTTCCCTGTAGAGGCAAAACCTTGGCCATCCTGGATGTTTAGGATCTTCATACTTTGTTCCAAGTTTCTCCCTCCCCACCACCTCTACTTCTCAAGCAAATCTACTCACTTAGGGGCAAACACTTTCCAGACCATGAGATGCCTGCGAAGGATGGAGGCTGCCAAGGCACAGGCCAGAATCTAGAGGAGGAGAGGAGGGGCCACGTTACTTGTGAAGGAGAGGAGGAAGCAGGGCAAAGGGAGAGTTTCTATAGGCCCCTGTAAAAAATGGAAGCAGAATAGTGCATGTCGGTGGAAAAAATATTGCATGTCCTGGGCTAGGAGTTAGGAGACCTACTTCCTGTCCTGCCCCAAGCAGACTCACTATGTGACTTGGGGCAAGTCATTATCCATCTGCAATGCTAACACTCAGGCTCTGCCCCCAGGATGGAGGAAGATATCAGTGCCACATCTGCCTCTGGAGGAAAGGAAGAGGATCCATGACCACAGTTTGGGAAGAAAATCCTGGCTATCAACTCAGTTTTTCCAGTCTGTCCACTGATAGAGTAATCCTCAAATGCAACTAGCAGGGTCCAGATCTAGCTTGTAGAGGGGAAATGATCCAGGATTAAGGAGACCCAGGTTCAAGTCTCAGAGCTGCCATTTGAGGCCACTGGGCTTGGGCAACCACTTCACTTATGTGAACTTCAGTCAAGGCTCTCTCCCGCGGTTTTGAAGGTCTGAAAGAAAGTGATGCACACACGAAGAAAAAACACCAACTCCCTGATCTCTCTCCTACACCCACCTGAATACCAAGGATAAAGAGGTACTTGAGGCCCAGCTGCAGCAGTGCTGCATAGAAGTGGTGAGGCCCATCCCGGAGCCGCATCTCCATCAGTGGCTCCTCTTCCTCCTCGGGTCTGACTCTGGAATCAGCTTCATTCCCTGGGGGCTGCTGTCTCTTCCGCAGCCCTTGACTCTCACACAGGAAAGGCCAGAGCAGGAGCAGTGGGCAACCTACTGCCTCGGGAGAGGGTATGGCTGGAATCAGTAGGCCACCCTGGCTAGCTCAGGTTCCAATTAGCCTAGGCCAAGAGGTGCCAAAGATCCAACAAACCCACATCTCTCCATTCAAATCCAGGGGTTTCCTTTCTTTCCACAAAGCCAGAGTAAACAATGGAAGCAAGTGAAGGAGGAGGGAGTACCTGCAAAGAGGAGGTGGGAGGCAAAGGTGTTGGCTCCCACTAGCAAAGCAGGCAGCCAAGTACGGGAGCCATGACCCTCTGGGAATCCCACGAAGGC
This sequence comes from Pongo pygmaeus, assembly GCF_028885625.2. NCBI lineage: Eukaryota > Metazoa > Chordata > Mammalia > Primates > Hominidae > Pongo > Pongo pygmaeus. The sequence goes on along the minus strand of NC_072386.2, from coordinate 22,113,515 downwards.
TGCATGCCAATGGATGGCTGGAAAGACAGGCTGGTGGCCTGTGGAGTAGAAGGTCTGTGTGGCCATGAGGGCCCAAGCCGAGACTGCCTGCCATGGCACAGTAAAAGGACCTGGAAGAAAAGATATGCCACTTTACAGTCACTTCTTATTCCCTAATCCATAGGCTACTGCTCCACAATCATATACTCCTACTACTTCAGAATCAATTCTCATACACACTCACATGCCCATCAGCGCAACCTCCTTACAGTCAACATTCTGTTATTCTAATTCTCTCTGTGGTACAAAAGCGCCATCAGGCTTATTTGAATCCTGCTGTGGCCAATCTCTTTCTTTCTCTCAAACACATACAGCTCAGTACCATTATATATTCACAATTTACTACTTCCATCACTGGAAAATCAAGAAATGTGCTCATGAGGATGCAGCATTTCCACAAGGAGTCTTAGAGGACTCCTTGTCTCCCCTCTCCATGAACCCTGGGACCCAATGGGAGGGACCAATTTGCTTGGCTATGGCAGATAAGAGAGAGGACACCAAGAAGACCTTCCTAGTTGTGTGGAGCATGGGACCCTCTGTCAAGCTCAGGAACATGAGGAGCAACACCTCCTTGAAAACAAGAGGGGCCAAATTCACATCACTATTGTCTTTATGTGAATCAGAGCTGAGATATTTACCAGGGGTGGTGATGGGTATCCCAGCAGCAAGCAGATGTAGGAGAAGGAAGCTCTGCAGAAACAGAAGCAGGAACACAAGGCTGATGCGCTCCGCATGCAACAGCAGAAGTGGGAAGGCCAACAGGGTGAGGGCTGTGACCATAGCAGCTGAGTAGACACTCCCCAACTGATAAGCAGCCACAGTCAGGGGACCCTGAGATTTGGCCCTCTCTAACCGGCCCCGGAACTCCTCCTGCATGTGTCGGTAGATTTGAGGGACCACATAATCCAGGTCAGCTTGAGAAGTGGGGGGGCCTGAGAAGGGAGTGAGGACAGTCCTGGTCCTTGGAGCGCCTGCCCCAGCCTTCACCAGCACCGTCACAGGCTTCCAGAGCAGCAGTGCGAGCCCTGAAGCAGCCAGCCCTGCTACAGCCCGAGGCAGCACCATGGATGCCCCAGAGACCAGGACCCGGAGACGGGGGGGAGCCTCATCTGCCCCCGATGCCAATGCCCAGTAGGCAGCAGTACCCAATGCCATTAGGGGCAGTCCCCAGCGCACAAAGAGCATGGGTGGCTCAGGGCTCTTGAGATTACCATAGCGGCGAAGCCACAAGCGCACAGCAGCTAACAGGGCCACCAGCGCCGCCACACAAGCTCCATACCACAAATTCTTGGCTCGACCACCCACCATGGATGCCAGAGGACTCAGCCAGGGAGAGGATTGGCAAACAGGTGTCTCTTCAGGGCAACGATGAAAAAGCCCAGCTAGCCTCGTACATAAAAGCAACCCAATTCCAAGCCTCAGGGCATATGCACCATTGTGCCGTGGGGGGTTTGTTGTGGCTGAAGTGCCAAGGCGGGGCATTGTGAGCAGCTTAGGTGGAAGCAGCTGGCCCTCCCAGTGAAGCTGGACAACCAGGAGCAGGATGAATGAGCCCAAAAGGAAGGGGGTGGCCCTGGCCTCAGCTACAACAAAACTATCAGAGAAGAACACAGCCAAGCGAAACAGCAGGAGTAACAGGACGGGCCCAGGGATGGGAAACAGGGTTGCCAGGGGCCTCTTGGACCCCCAGCCAGCCCAGGCTTTCCACAGAAAAGGCAGGAATGAACTCACTGCAGCCACAGCCCCTAGAAGCACTAGATCTAGCTTCAGCTCAATAGTTCCCAGGAGTCCAGCATAAGCTATGGCGCCAACCAGGCCCCAGGCCACAGGTATCAGTAGAGGGCGAAATGGAAAGCCTGGGGATATTGCCCACTGAGATGCCAGCAGGCAGATAAAGCAGGAAGCAGCCAAGAGAGCAGTACCCCCCGCCATGCGGACCAGAGAGAAACGAGCCCAAGACTCGATGCACATGGCCCGAGCTCCCCGCAGGAACTGCTGCAGCTCAGCAATCACAGTCGGCAGTGTCGCCTCCGCCCCCCTGGGGCTCTGGAGAAGCCACTGGTAGTCAGCAGAGGCCTTGGAGAAGAGGTTCTGCAGCTGATGAAGCTCCTTAGCTTGAAGGTCCCGAGTAGCAGCTGAGTAGGTATGAAGAAATCGGGACACCTGGCAGAGAAAAGGTCAGAGGCCAAGGGGAACAGGTCAGAGACATAAATTGGGGCAGAGACAAAAATAGGTATTACAAAAGGGGGTACCTGGAAGTCAAGGACCCAAACTCTGTCCGGGATCAGGGAAGGGAGGGATAACGGAAGAGGGATAGGTATGGAAGGTGGGACTAAGACTAGTCAAAGGACAATAGAGTGGTTCATTATGCTTCTTTCACGCCCACTCTAGCTCTGTCACCTGGAAACCCAGCCCGCTTACCTACCTGCTGAGCATTGAGATGGAGAGCTGAGGCTTGGGCTAAAGCAGAGGAGTGGGGCTGGGAGTCCTCACCCCCTGAGAATAGCTCAGCCATCACTTCCCCGATATTCCCAAATGGGATGGGCAGGCCCAGCAGCAGGGCCAGCGTGGGCACAAGGCTAACTTGAGGAATCACCTCTGGCTCCTAAAGGGAAATGACAGTGGTCAATAGATTCATCACAAAGCTGAAGTCAATATTTGGGATGGCAGACATAGGGGCCTAGGTAAGAAATGAGAGTGGGGGATACCCAGGATCATGGATTTGGGGGCCTAAAATAGAGGTATTCATGAGGATGCTGTGATGGTAACATGGGCTGATTACTGGGAGAACAGATGAGGAACATCCCAGGCCTCACCTCTGGTGGGGTGCTGGGGAAGAGTGCTGTGGGGCTATACAGAAAGAGAGCAGCTGAGACCTCCAGCTCACTGTCCCCTCCATGGTCTCCATTTGTGGTCATCCCATGGTCCCCAGCCACTACCAGCAGTGTGTCATTCTCCAGACGCTCCACAAGTCCCCTGGGGGCCAAGAAATGTGTCAGGAGTAGAAACGAATAAATATTTTTCTCAAAAAGAAAAAAGATTTTTCTCCAGGGGCCTATTCATCCCCAGCTATAACTCCATTAGTAAGGCCTAGACCTTTGGCAAAGAGACGTGTCTTCGGCCATGATCCTGATGCCCAAAGCTACACATTGAGTTAATCAAGATGGATGGAGCCTCTAGCTTCAGCAGAAGGCCTAGAGAAGACAGAATTCAGCCAGGAAAGAAGCTCTAAGATAAGAGCTTCTTCGAGATTCTCAGACACAAACCCACTCCCCCAGCCAATACCCCACACTCACTGGATCACCTGGTCCATCTGGCTAAGTTTCTTGGCCATTTCAGGGTGGTGAGGGCCATGCTTGTGGCCACAGTGGTCCACACCCAGGAAGTGAGCAATCAGCACGTCCCATTCACCACTGTCCACTGTGAAGGGGAGAACACTGAGCACAGAAGACTAAGACCCACTCCTCAACCCCAGCCAGGCTTTGACACTCCTCTATGTCCAGGGATACAAGCCCAGGCTGTTATACCCATGGGTGGCTCAGAATTTGTGGACTAAAGCAGTTCTCCCCAGCTCCCACTCTTAGAACTAAGTGCTCTGGCCCCATGCTCACTGGTGGGGTAGAGGTGTTCCAGGATGCCATTGTCCACTGTGTCTAGGTCTCTGACATTGAAGGATGGGAAGAAGAAAGCTTTGGAGAAAGCACCAGGGAAAAGGTCTTTCCAGGTATCATCTCCCATGAAGACTACACGCCTTCCTGCAGGGACGTGAAAGAGACGTCAGAGCCTGAGCAAACGTCAGGGTTAGGAGAAAAGAGGAAAAGAGGCCCTTTAAAGACCCATCAGAAGTCCCAACCATGCAACCTGAAGTACAGCAATTCCATACAGCAATCCTTATCCTTCAGGGCCTAACATTTTCCACCAGGAAGCTTTCCCTGATAACCATACTCCACCCAGACCTCACACTTATCCTTCCTACAACATGCTCTCCTAGTTCTGTCTCTGGGTATCTCTACTGAGTTGTTTTTCCTGGGTGTATCCTGCTTCTTCCAAGTCAATGAATGAACAGGGCCTGTATTTCTCTGCTTTCTTCTCCACACTTGCAAGCCAAGATCCACATCTTCTCCTCTTCTCTTCTCCCTTTTACTGAGAGGTCTCCAAGAATAAAACTTACACTCCATTCAGATTAGAAGCTTCATAGGAACAAAGCCCAGATCCCTTCTCCTCTGTCCCCCAAACTGAGCTCCCTACCAGCAGGGCCCTGGCCTCTTTCTTCTCCTCTGTCCCCCAACACCATAGTCAAGTGTGCATCTGGGCACCCAAAGGTCTGACTCCCTGACTTCAAATTTTGAAGAAATTTGCCAAGGTACTTCTGGCCTTCAAAGTGGCCCACACTGACCTGCACTGGTGAGCTGCTTAATGAGATTGTCTTCCACTATGGCGTGGCTGGCGAAGTTACTACCAGCATCAATAAAGGTAGGCAGTGAGCCAGTGGTGAGGGCCTTGAGGCGCTGCATGGTAGTGGTAGGAGGGTCAACCTGAGATCGGTAGAGCCGGGCATGGTGGGGCTGAATCTCCAGGATCCTCTGCAAGGAGCTTAGTTTGCCCAGGAAGGGTAGGGAGACAGGAGGCTCTCCAGGCACGTGGGAGTGCTGGGGCTGGGCGAAGTCAAATCGCAGAGCATCTATCAGCACCAACACAACCCGCGAAAATCGGGAAGCCATCCAGCAGGCCCCAGGTTTTCCTTGGCTCCCCCATGGCAGGGACCCAGGGCCTGGGGGCTCTTGGCAGCTGCTATGGTTGGTGAGCTCCAAACGGGTGAGCAGGAAGCCACTGGTGAAGAGGGCAATGCCAGCGTAGAAGAGGAAGCAGACCCAGGCCAGGAAGAGCAACACTGAGGCTTTCTGCATCCTGATAGGGGTGGGGAAGTAAATTCATTACTGTGGGGCAAAGAACCAGTGGATATTCTGGTCCCTGAACACAAGCCCAGCTAGAATCACTTCCTCCCGGAAACCTTCCTGGAGATAAACCATCCCACAGCCAACCCCTCGCAACATTACTCTCCTTCTATTTCCAGGCTGGGCGTGGTAGCTCACGCCTGTAATCCCAGCACTTTGGGAGGCCGAGGCGGGCGGATCACCTGAGGTGAGGAGTTCAACACTAGCTTGGCCAACATGGTGAAACCCCGTCCCTACTAAAAACACAAAAATGGGTGGCGGGCACCTGTAGTCTCAGCTACTGGGGAGGCTGACGCAGGAGAATCGCTTGAATCGGGGAGGCGGAGGTTGCAGGGAGCCGAGATTGCACCACTGCGCTCCAGCCTGGACAACAGAGGGAGACGCCGTTCCATGAGGCCCCACCCCAGATCTACTGAATCAGGATCTTCGAGGGGTAGAGCACAACGTTCACATGTACAGGCAAGAAATGCTAATGCTGAAAAAACACAGTCACGAGGGAAACTTATTCCAATTGGTGGTCAGGCTCTCTTACAGGCCGTTTCTGCGCCTCTCCCCTCGCCAATCTCAATACCCAGTGGAAAGGGATCGAAGCCGCAGGGGAATCCGGGCCCAGCCGACGGCGCCGCCTGGCGGGCACCGAGGGGACGAAGGGGAGGAGTCACGCTCCGCTTCCGGGCGGCCAGGTTCGCCAGGAGACCTGAGGCACGACCTTCGCCACGCAAGGAGGCTGGGGCGCGGGTCGAGAGTCGACTGGGCCTCGCTGGGACCCAGGCGTGCGACCGGCTCTGCCTCCTCCGGTAGCTACCCAGCCTCCCGCTGGGCACCGTAGCAGCGGTACTGAGCACCTTGTTTGGGAGCTGAGGGGAAGAGGGAGACACCCTTACTTCAGGGTGAAGGGAATACCGGGCGGTGAGGTTCTCGGGAGACCCTGGCTCACCTGCAATGGCACCCGGAAGTGCGGCGGCGGCGGCGGCGGCGCCTGCGACCTGGCAGCACAGAGATGCGCGCGCCAGACAGAGCGGCCCGCCGGTGGCTCCATCGCCATCTGCCGGCACCTCGGTGGAAGTTTGGCTGGGAGCGTGGGGCTGGCCCCAGTTTGATGGGATATTTAGTAATTGAAAATTGGGGACAGGGGACCAAGCTGGAGGAAGAGTTCAGGGAACCACTGTCCATTCATGGTTACGACTAAGAGCACGGCTGCTGGAGTCAAACTTGACTTGGATCCTAGCTTGGCCGCACATATTGTCATTATTTACCTCATCTGTAAAATGGAGATAATACTTATTTTCCCCTTTTTGCTTAGCTGAGTCCAACTGAGATTTCATTACTCCTCCTCTCAAAGCCTGTAACTGAATCTTACGACTGAATAATTGAGCAAATAATCCTTCGGAGTGGAGGAGGGGAGGCTGGGCCCAGTGGCTCACACCTGTAATCCCAGCACTTTGGGAGGTCAAGGCAGGTGAATCACCTAAGGTCAGGAGTTCAAGACCAGCCCGGCCAATATGACGAAACGCCGTCTCTACTGAAAATACAAAAGTTACCCGGGAGTGGTGGCGGGCGCCTGTGATCCCAGATACCTGGGAGGCTGAGGCAGGAGAATCACTCGACCCCGGGAGGTGGAGGTTGCAGTGAGCCGAGATTGCACCACTGCACTCCAGCCTGGGCGACAGAGCAAGACTCCTCAAAAATAAAAATAAACAAAAAATAAAAAAAATTTTTAAAAAGCCAGTCATGATGACTCACACCCGTAAGCCCAGCACTTTGGGAGGCTGAGGCTGGAGAATCATTTGAAGTCAGGAATTGGAGACCGGCCTGGCCAACATGGTGAAACCCCAACTCTACTAAAAATTACAAAATTTAGCCAGGCGTGGTGATGTGTACCTGTAGTCCCAGCTACTGAGGAGGCTGAGACTGGAGAATTGCTTGAAGCCAGGAGGCAGAGGCTACAGTGAGCTGAGATCGTGCTACTGCACTCCAGCCTAGGCGACAGAGCGAGACTCTGTCTCAAAAAGAAACAAAACCTGTCCACTGGTTTCTCATCTCATAGTAAAAGTTCTTGCATTGGCTCTACATGGCCCTGCACACTATCTGCCTCTTCCCCTTCTGATTCATCTAGCTGCCACTTCTTTGCTTCCCTAACTCTGTTCCATCCACAGCAGTTCTGCCTCAGGACCTTTGCATTTGCCATCTCCTCTGTCAGCTTCAGTTCCTGATGCTGAAATGGATCTCCATCACCTTCATATTGAAGCTCAACTGTAACATCAGCAAGGCTTCCTGGAATCACCTACTTTACTAGTACAGCACCTCCTACCACCACACCCCCTGGAAAAATTTCCCCTCTCACTTCCTTAATTTCTTCCATAGCACAACTTATCAGCATCTGAAATTCTACACGTATTTATGGCTTGTCCGCTCCGAGTAGAATGTGAGCTCATTGAGGTCAGGGAATTTTGTTTTCTTCATTATGATATCCTCAGCACCTAGCATATATTTGAGGTTCACAAACTGACCAAACGAATAAAGGAATATGTTAATTAAAAAAAAAGTTTAGTTATTCTTCCACCTTCATCCCCATAGCCCCTTATCTCAGTTCAGGCCTCATCCCTTCTCCAGGATCACTGAGGCAGCCTTCTCACTGTCCTCCCAGCCTCCTATCTCTCCCTACTATCCCTTCTCCACATTGCAGCAAGACAGCTCTGACGAAAACATTAATGTGATTACTGTTCTTTTTTTCTTTTTTGTAAAGATGGGGTCTTACCATGTTGCCCAGGCTGGTCTCCAACTCCTGGGCTTAAGTGATCCTCCCACCTCAGCCTCCCAAAGTGCTGGAATCACAGGTATGAGTCACCGTGCCTGGCCAATGTGATGTTTTATCTTAAAATTCTTCATGGGAAAGGAAAAAAAACTCTTCATAGGCCGGGCACAGTGGCTCACGCCTGTAATCCCAGCACTTTGGGAGGCTCAGGCGGGCAGATCACGAGGTCTGGAGCTCGAGATCAGCCTGACCAACATGGTGAAACCCCGTCTCTACAAAAAACAAAAAAATTAGCCAGGTATGGTGGCGCATGCCTGTAATCCCAGCTACTAAGGAGGCTGAGGCAGGAGAATTGCTTGAACCTGGGAGGTGGAGGTTGCAGTGAGCCGAGATCATGCCATCGCACTCCAGCCTGGACAACAGAGGGAGACGCTGTCTCAAACAAACAAAAAAACCCTATTACCCTAAGGATAATGTCCAACCCCTTCAACAAGAATCTCACTCCTTGTGACTTGGCCCTTGCCATATAGTCACATCCCCCTTAACACTACACCCTTCAGCCAGCTTCTCTCAAGCAGTGAGCCTTTGTTTATTCTAGTCCAGGACCTGACTTGGTGAAAACTTGCTAACTTTTCCAGCCTGAGTTCAGTGGCAGTCAGCAACGCTGCTACTCATAAGCTGATATGCTCCTCCCACCAAGATCCCTCAGCCAGAACTTTCCTCTACCATAGCATTTATCACTTTTTTTTTTTTTTTTTTTTTAAGAAAGAGAGAGTCTCACTGTTGCCAGCCTGGAGTGCAATGGCGTGATCTCGGCTCACTGTAGCCTCCACCTCCCAGGTTCATGCAATTCTCCTGCCTCAGCCTCCCAAGCAACTGGGACTACCGGCACATGCTACCACGCCCAGCTAATTTTTGTATTTTTGGTAGACGGGGTTTCACCATGTTGGCCAGGATGGTCTCAATCTCCTGACCTCATGATCCGCCCACCTCGGCCTCCCAAAGTGCTGGGATTACAGGTGTTGAGCCACCACGCCAGGCCACATTTATCACTTTCTATCACTGTCTGCTTCCTGTCTGTCTTCCCTACCTGACCTTGTATTCTGTGAAAGCAGGGACCACTGGGTTTCAGGTATTTTTGTAATCCAGTGTCTAGTAATGAGCTTGGCACTTGATAGACATTCAATGTTTTTGAATAAATGAATGAAGAGCACCCTTAGTCCCTGAAAACCCTTTAAGTATGCCAGCACAGAGTAGTACTTTCTCATGAAAGTACTTCTTTCCCATGAAAAAACCCCCAAACACCTGCCTCAAACACACAGCCCCACACTTAGCAGGAAGGGGACTTCACTTCCCAGCCAGCAGTTCAGTGAACATATGGTTTAACTCTTCCACCCTATCCCACAGTTTCTCTTGAAGACAAAAATGATAGTTTTACTTTACAAGAAGTTCACTCTTATCCATGGAGGCATCATGCTGACAGGACTGGATCCAAGGAAAATGCTAGTGACTTTCCCAACTTCATTCCCCAATCAAAGAGGACAGTTTCTGGTTTGCCACTGGTGAGTTTATTACATGACTAAAGTTCAAATAAAAAAATAAAAACCAAAATCTTGGCAGGGAAGCTAGAGCCAGAATCAGGAAAATCTGCTTCCTTGTCCCCAGACTCCCTGGCCAAGCCCAGCTCCACTAACTCATCTTGACTCGATCAAGTTCCTCATCAAGACTTGCATCTGTACCCTGGACATCTCTGCTGCTCCCACTGGAGAGCGAGTCTGGAGTCCCTGGCACTGGGGCTTTGGTGAGGGCTCCATATACACCCATAGCCTGAGGAGAGGAACAGAGAGAATACCATGAGGACACTTGACAGAGGCACAGCCCAGCCTACCAATGGCTAAACGGGAAAAGATGGCATGGGGGCCAGTAAGTTGGTTTTCCTTTCTCCCTCCTCAAACCTGTCTTGTAAGCTCTGGAGTTGATTTTAGGAATCTTGCAACCCATCAGAGTAAACTGACTCTCAGAATACCAGCACAAGTATCTACCAAAAAAAGGTATCTCAAGAACTTCCATATTTGCAGGACTGAGTGGAGATGTTTCATTCTGAGATTCCTTCTCTACAAACAATGAAGGGAGGTCTAGGGCCAAGGCACTCTGAAGACCTTTATGGTATGTAAGTGTTGATGATGGTGGTGGGGTCTCAGTTTGGTCTCTGGCACCAGTGTTCTGTGCTGGGTCCTCAGAGAGCTCTAACCTGAGCCACCATGCTGGTGACATCGCCAGGATTGGAGGGCAGTAGGATAGTGTTGGAGTCCTTGGCCAGTTTGGAGAACGCGCTGACGTACTGCTCGGCCACAGTTAGTGAAGCTGCTGCATCTCCATTCTGTGATCACAGGGGGATAAAAATCAGAGATCACAGATACGGAGAAGAAGGGGTGGATGGGGAATGAGGAAAGCAGTTCACAATAAAAAGGACCATGTAATCTGGCTCAACAGAGCCCACAGAGGCGGAATTCTCCTCAAGCGTAGATAAGAGAACCCCTTCCACTGTCAATTCCTGTCCCCATTCCCACCCAGGAGCCTCTCACATGTTGTGTCAGAGCTGCAGCCAGGATTCGAATAGCTTCAGCTTTAGCCTTGGCCTTCGCCAGAACTGCACTGGCCTCTCCTGCAAGAGAAGGGACAGAGCTTGCTTGACCCATGAAGTCAAAGTACCCCAAAGATCCTGCCCCAGCACCAATCTTCAAAGGCCCATGCCTTGCTCCTCCCTCAGCCTCTACCCTCTCCTGACCTGCTGCCTGATTTATCTGTTCAGCCTTTTCTGCTTCGGAGGCCAGGATCTGGGCCTGTTTCTTCCCTTCTGCCACATTGATGGCCGACTCTCGGGTCCCCTCAGACTCTAGAACTGTGGCCCGTTTCCGCCGCTCTGCCTCCACCTGGAAGCCCACAACAATCCCAATCAACAAGCCAAGGGAAACTCATACAGACATGCAACTCTACCCATCACAACAGGAGAGAAGTCTGGATCCTCCTGGGACTGGAGTACCCTGAGGTCCTTTTCCCACCCCTCCTTGGCCCCCACCTGCATCTGCATAGACTCTTTCACCCGGGGTGGCACATGGATATCCTTGATCTCATAACGGAGGCAGCGGATACCCCAGCAGTCAGCAGCTTGGTTGATGGCATCCACAATGCTGGCATTCAGGGACTCCCGTTCCTGGAAAAAGAGGTGTAAGCCCCACAGCCTCAACCTACCTATCAAGGGCCTACACTGAGAAGGGCCTGGGACTGATCTTGACCTTCAGAAAAGATTAAGAGCATCAGGTTTGTGTCTTCAAACCCTAACTCTGGCTCAGATCTGCTTACCCGGAAGACTTTGTCCAGAGAGAGTTTGCCGAGCTCTGATCTCATGGTTGTTTGAGCTAGCTGGGTGACGGCATACTCAGGGTCCTCCACACCATAGCTTGCCTGAGATGGACACGGATAGTGTAAGAAGCTTCGGCACAAGATTTTAGTGAAGAGGGCAACTGAAAAGGCTGGATAAAGTAGGGGACAGATACCTTGTAAGGGTCCATGATGCGCAGGTAAAGGACTCCATCGATTTGCAGAGTTACATTGTCTGTAGAACCAGGAGAGAAAATGAGGAAAGTCAGGCCTCTAGGTCCCAACCAGTTCTTTCTACTAAGCTCTGGATCTACAGCAACCACATCCTAATAGCCTCAGAGCACCCATGTCACCCTGAACCCCTCACCGAGAGTCACAGCCGACTGCTCAGGCACGTTGATGACAATTTCCTTGAGACTCTGCACATATCGGATCCGGTCTAACACAGGGATGAGGATGTTCAAACCCTGGGAAGAGGAGTCATGGGTCCTCAGAAGGCTGGGAACTATTGGGTTGGGACCTAAGCTAGTCCTGGAGTATGTAGGGAGTCAACACATGGAACATGCCCAGAAAAGCAGCAGCTCCTACCAAGAAATAAGTCCTCAGAAGGCTGAGGTGTCACTGGTAAGAAAACCCAAGAGAACAGGAATGCAAGACTAGGCCCCTGAATGGAGGGGAGAGTCATGAGAATCGGAGCCAGCAGAAGAGCCATCTCTACGCAGACTGAGAAGCAGAGCTGAGAGAGTAGGCAGGGGAGGTTCCCAAGAATGGGGCCTGTGAGATGCAGAGGAAAAGGTGGTAACATGGGGATGATGGTCAGCAGCCTGGGCCCTGTCAGGTCTGGCCTACAGAGTCGGGAGCTAACAGTGCGGGCAGGCCGAAAGGAGGTCCTCCCGACATTCCATGTCGTGAGGGATTGGTCATCTATCTGGCTGGCCCAGGGTGGGCAGAAGAGGTTTCTCACAGGCTCCAGGATCCGGTGGAATCGGCCCATTCGCTCCACCACCCAGGCCTCCTGCTGCGGCACGAACAGTACCACGGTGTTTCGGGGCAATCCAGAGGAGGCGCGGCGCGGAGCGCGACCAGAAGCCAGTAGAGAGCCCTGAAGGAAAGAAGAGGGTGAGCAGAGATCCCATCTGGCCAGACACGCCGCCCCTCGGTCCTGAAGGCATCTCCATAAACCACGACCCTCAGGATCCTCGGAGAGAGAATCACATGGGGACCATGACCTCTGACCCCAGTCCTCTTCAAAAGTTGGAATTTCGCTCTTTTCCAAAGGAGAACCCAGGTAATCTCTGTCCCGACCCTCTGGAAAGGTTGTCTCGCTCTCACCCTCAGCAAAAGGGCCCCAGTGCCCCGCGCCGCGCGCGCCAGCATTTCCCACGGCCGCAGCGACCTCCGGAACCAACGAGACGAGCGGAGCGGTCGCTCCCAGAAGCCTACCCGAGCCTTTCCTCTTGCAGTTCCGCTCCCCCGGATGTACTTCCGGCCGTTCCGTCCCCGCCTTCAACATTCACCCAATCAGCGTTACTTGGTCGAACGGCGCATCAAGTTGTTCCCTGGGAAACGCAGACCTTCTAGAGAAGGGCGAAGGCTGCGGTTGTTCTGGGTTTAGCTGTTCACGCCGGAGATCCCCGGCCTGATGGCCAAAATGGAGGCTATTTTTCGCGTGCATTATCACTCAGACACCACGCACTGAATTATTCGCCCTCACCCGAGACTCAGTTTGCCCACCCCCATCTGTCACCATAGCGACTAGTGGATTGGAGCTGACTCGTTGCCATGGTTGCCATAGTGATATTCTCTGGTAGTCCCGCTGTGTTGTGCCCAGGACTCCCACTGGGGACTGACCCCAATCCCGTTGCCATGGAAACTGGGCCTAACATTGCCTGGCGATTGGGCCGAGATTTTCCCCTCCCCTCTTTCCTCAAAGACGCTAGAGCTCCTTCCCTGTCTTCCCAAGCAAGGTTTGTTATGCCTGGTCTTAAATACAGAGTCCAGCAAACAGCCTCAACGTTCAACCTTGTCTGGAGCATGTCACCCTGCGCACATCCCTAATGCTCTGGTAGTCAAGAGACCTCCGTAGTCACCTCCATTTTACATATGAGGGCACTGAAGTTCTGAGGGGCTAAAGTCGTTAACAGAACCAGTATTAGAATCCTGATCTACAATTCAGAGTTCAGCTTCTACGGCTGAACTTTACCCATCAACCCCTCCGAAAGGAGAAAAACCGGGCCCCAGGAATCAGCAGGGACTAGCCTAAGACCTCATGGGCCCAGGCCTGTTGCCTCTCTGGTAGAAAGGGCTGAGTCCCAGCTCCAGGAAGGCCCTCCATCCCCCTTCACACCCTCTCCCCAACAACAACAAAAGTAGAGCTTAGTTCAAGTTTCCAAACAAGAATTTATTCTTTCTTTTTTAATCTTTTTTTTCTAAAAAAAAGTACCAGGTACAATTTTTTCCTGTTTTTGATTTGCTTTGTTTTTTCAAGTTTCAGCAAATGCTTGTTCCCCTCAGCCCAGCCCCAGGAGTCAGGACTGAGGCTGGGTCAGAGTCTGGAGTGGGGAATGGGGTAGTTTGGAACCACATGACTGAGTTTGAGGGGTGCCCCTCACCCCAGCTGAGGTAGGTGGGTCAGAGTCTGGCCAGGTGAGAGGAGGCACCCCAGTGCTTGGCCCTGACTCTGCCCCCTGGACACCTTCTTCAGTCAGGACCCCAAAGCAAGGAGACATAGGTAGGAGGAGAGGGACAACTGGAGTCTGGAGCCCTAGGTGAGGGGTGGTTAACCCCTGTGTGTGTGCATACATGCACACTCTCTCACACACACATACCACACAAAGACAAGCTTGTGCACACACACATATGCATAACTTGGCTTTCAGAGATAGGTCAGAGGGTAGGGGAAGTGAAGGGACTAGGGGATGGACAGGGGAAGCTGAGTCTTTGGCTACTGACTCAGTCCCTCTGGAATAGCCCCTCTTCCCTCAGCTGAGGGAGAGCAGTTCTCCTCCTGCCCCCCGCATAAGCCTCTTCAACTCCTGAGGTTGGAGCAATATCTGAGAGTGGGAAGCGGGGAGGAGTGATGCCAATTATCAGGTGTGGGAGGTTACCAAGGCAATCCAATTTGAATAAATTATAAATTAAAAATAAATAAAATAATAAGTGGCCCCTGCCCAGGACAGGGAGGCAACGCTGGCATAACTTGCCTGGGAACTAGAGACAATCTCAGGGTAGCTCCGGTTCCTCCCTACTACCTAAGCTGGCCTTGGGAAAGCCAAGGGAGGGGACAGGCACATGGAGTACCCGAAGTAGGGCAGGGTGTAGTAAGGATCAGAAGCTTTAAACACCCAAATAATCCATTTGGGCGTGAGCATGGTGAGGGCTTTAATTCAAGCCTGAAGGGTCTCTTGCTGTCTCTCCATATATGTTCTCTAAGATGGAGCAGGATGGGCAGGTCATTAGCCCGCATGGGTTCAGAGTGCTGGCAATCAGGGCAAAGGTGAATAACGTGGATTATGAGGGGCCTCGGTCACAGCCTGCAGTTCGTAGGGGAGCCCTGTGTCCAGCTCCAGGCTCCGGCGGGAAAAAAGCAGGCGGATATCTCCATGCAGGCTTAAGCGGCCTGAGCGGGAGCTCCGGAACCTGGAGGACAATGTGATCAACGTAAGAATCCAGGCTGGGTTCAGTGGCTCATGCCTGTAATTCCAGTGCTTTGGGAGACCCAGGTGGGAGGACTGCTTGAGCCCAGGAGTCGGAGACCAGCCTAAGCAACACAGCGAGACCTCGTCTCTAAAAATAAATAAATGCATACATATATACATACATACATACATAAAAATTTAAAAATAAACTAAGCAAGAATCCAGACAGTATCGAAGCAAGGAGAGATCCTCTTCAGGGAAGGGATACCTGGGCCTCCCCGGCCGTCCCTGGGCCCTCTCCTCACCTGAGGTGCAGCAAGTAGCAGAGGAGGCGGTGGGTGGGGTTAGCATTTCCCTCCTCACCCACAGGCACCAAAAAGAGGCGATGGCGCAGGAAGGTCATGTGGGCGGCAGGCATGTCCGAGAAGTCAAAGGTCACGAGGAACATCTTTACCACAGTCTGGTTGGGGTTAAATAAGGTCTAGGGACAGGACAGTCAAGGTTGGTAGGGCCTGAGGGCTGCTTTCCTCTCTCCCCATTCCCACTCCCTCAGGGCAAACTCACCACTTGGATGGTGCCCACCTTGGGCACGCTGTAACCCTTCCTCCCCAAGGGGTTCAGATCCACGATGCCCTGGGAAGGCCAGGGAGCCATCAGTCAAGGTGGGGACTAGGAAAACCCCGGGCCCTAAATACATGTCCCTCTCCACAAGCTCTCACCCTGAACCTGCCCCTGCCCTACACTAGAGTTCTCCTCACCTGGCCCTGACTCACTCCTAGGTGAGGAATAAGTAAGAAATACCTCTTGCCCTCGGCCCCGCCCCCAAATCCTCATCCTCCTGATGAGCTGACTTTGGGGTTGGAGTCAAGGCATACCAGGAAGGGAGCCGGGGCATTTTGCTCAGAAACATCAAAGAATGTGACAGTGACAGGCAGCGTGACATGCTGGGGGCAGTATGACCCACTAGCTCCAATTTCTGCTGTGAAGCCCTCAATGTGGCCAGATGGTGCAAAACGTCCTCGCAGCAATGATTCCTGGGATTAGGGTAGGGAAAACACATGAGAGAGATGCCAATTCTTTTCCTTATCCATCCAAGCCGCATTCCACCATCCCACCTCTCCCAGGACCCCGGCAATCACAAACCCCAACGGGAGCTACCTCAAAGCTGCCCAGCAGGGTACGGCTGACAGCAGGGGTAGGAACAGGGGAGGCACTGGGGGGGCTCAGCAGGCCTGGCCCCTTCCGGAGGCTTCGAAGGGGGCTCCTGGTAGAGGAAGGGAAACACAGGGGGTTGGCTTGAGGTATTCGGGGATTCCTGCTTATGCCCTTGGACTCCACCCTCTGCCACTATGTAGGGCATCTGCCCTGGGGTCCCCTACTCGGATGCTGGAAAGATTACAGACTTCTGCCCCCATTCTCAGGGACAGGGTAGAGGAAAAATCTGGTCACTTACAGCTTCAGGCGACGGGCTCCTTTCAGCCTCCGCCCCATGGGACCACAGTCTGTTGGGTCCTACGGAGAGAAATGATTGGGAAAAGAGACAAGGTGAAGGCCACGTATGTTTTGGGGCAGAAGCTCATCACAAACTCTCAAAGGAACACCCCGCCCCCCAGGCCTCCACCTTTACCCACACAAATATCCACTTAAGAGTACATGAAGGACAGGCGCAGTGGCTCACGCCTGTAATCACAACACTTTAGAAGGCCAAGGTGGGTCGATCATTTGAGCTCAGGAGTTCGAGACCAGCCTGGGCAACATGGCGAAACCCCATTTCTACCAAAAATACCAAAAATTAGCTGGGTGCAATGTCATGTGCCTGTGGTCCCAGATACTCGGGAGGCTGAGGTTGGAAGATCACTTGAGCCTGGGAGGAGGAGGTTGCAGTCAGCTGAGATTGTGCCACTGCACTCCAGCAGTGATGGAGTGAGATCCCATCTCAAAAAAAAAAAAAAAAAGTAAAAAAAAGAGTAAATGAGGTCTTGTATTGGCTTACCAAAACAGGCTCTTTGGGTCCAGGCAGCAGGTGGCTCCAGAAGGGTGTGGCTTTGGCATCAGAACTGTTGGCAGCAGTAGGGTGGCCCAGGGATCCCCGGCGCCTCCGAGGGGCTGGCCCCTCTTCCTCAGAGCTGACATCTGGGGCTTCTCCAGCAGGAAGCAGCCTTCGCTTGGTGGGGCAGGGGCCTGGAGGTCCAGGGCCAGGGGGTGTGTGCTCGGGACTGTGCCCATTGGCAGTGCCAGGGGACTCCCTAGGCCAGAGGCTACCCCCATTGCCCACCCCAGCCACTGGGCTCTTACCCCCTATTTGTGCAAGACTGTGCAAATCAGTGTCAAGTGTGTGCAGCTGGCCTGGAGGGGCTGGCCCTGGGGACTCCCCCAGGGACCCCTGTCCCCCTGGATCTGGGGATGCCCAGTCTCTGGTGTGCAAAGTATTGCAGGAAGCATTTGATGGGGGGCAAGGGGGACTCCAGGCCCCTGAAGTCCAAGATGAGGTGACACTACTTCTCTGTTCCACAACACAGAGGCCACGGTGGGAGAAATGCTGGCTGGCCACACCTAGTCCCAGCCCCAGTCCCTCTGGGCCCAAGAGCCCCACAGTAGATGGTTCTTCAGGGGGTAGTCCCTCTCTGGCCCCCAGCCCAGGGCCTCTCTTCAGCTCCCGGGGACCCTCAGTGGGTGGGGCTTGTCGTTTCAGGGCCCTGTGAGGCTCAGAGGTACCAGCCGGAGGGGAAAAGATGGATACCTGGTAGACCCCGGGGGATGTCGCCCCCCCTGCTGGGCTGTAGCCCATGAGCAGGCCACCCTGGAGGGCCCCCTGCCTGACTGGAGGCTGTGAAGGGCCAGCCTCCGGCTCTGAGGATGGAGACGGCTCCGCCTGCACGTGGCGCATGAAGCCCCCCTTGGGTCAGGGGGGCCCCCCAACACGGCCTTTATGCTGGGCCTGGGCTGGGGGGCCTGGGGACATCTGTGTAAGAGAAGAGAAGAAAAGGTGGTCAGGGGAATCAATGAGTCTTCTTCCTTCCAGCTGAGTTTCAGACCCTCTCCTTGCCTAAAGGGGTGACTTTGATGGGTTCCCAGGGATGAATGTATACAAATCCCTGGATGGACTAATGGAATATAGAGACCACTCTCAGAACTCCTGAGAAGGTGACAGGTTTAGCTCAGGCTTCTTACTGGACGCACCTCCCCCTCCTTCTCCCTGGTACTTACCCCGATGAAGAGGCCTCAAGCCTAGCTGTGCGTCCCCTCTTCCCAACTGATGCCTTGTGCCCCTAGCTTGCAGTCTGATCCATGCCTGCTGCACTGGCAAGGTGACTGCCACCATTCCGTGCAGCTCCTGAGCTCAGCAGGACCCTGAGGAGAGAAGAACAGACATAAGCCAGGATCACTGGAGCCAGCGGTAAGGCCCATCACCAATTATAGGCTAATATAGTACACTCCAGGACATCCTTCTCCCATGTGAAAGGCTCTTCAGGAACAGAAAGGGTAGGCTTGGGGTCCAAGGCCCAGATGGCAGAGTTGGGCTACCTGAGGAGTCAAAGAGGCAGGTCTTGGCTCAGTATAAGGATGTGACAAGTGAGTTGAGGTAGAATAACTACTTGTCAGGGCCACCATTTGAGGACTCCTGCCCTACATGGAGGAAGGGATGAGAGACCCCCAAAATCCAAGAGACCATGCCAGCTGAGAGGTGGCCAGGGGAAGAATTCAGCTCTCTTACTCAAAGCCACCAAATTGCACAACTCCTTCTTATATGTCTATCTCCAAAGGGACAAGTGCCATCCTAGGGCACTAAGGGCAGAGGTCTCACACACAGTTACACCCCATCAGCGGTCCTCAGAGGTACAAACCTCAAGTCAGCTCAGAGCTGGCCCTTCAGCCCTGAACTCCAAATTGCCTCCAGCAGCCTGTCTCTTTAACAAGAGGCAACAAATCCGACCAAAAACAAGAAGGGGAAGGGGAAGGGGTCACTGCCAGAAGGCACTTTCCAGGGCCCTCCTGCAAGGCCCTGCAAACTAGAGATAAGGCCGCAGCAGTCAGTCAGCTGGAAGCAACTAGGGAGTACCTCTCCATGCCCCTCCCCCAGTGCTCACACACCCAACACCAAAACCCCAAACCACTGGTGCATAAGATGGTCTTCACTAACTATTCCAGCCCATACTAGGGTGAGGAGAATGTCAAGTTGAAAGCCAACTGCCCCCAGGGTCAGCCTTCTCCTTTGCTGTCTGACATTCACAGTGCCCTTTCCCCTTCAAGGAGTGCCCTTTGAATGCCTACCCAAGACTCTTCCTCCTTGGATAGGTCAAATGCCATCTCTTCCAGAAAGTCTGCTCTGTCCACCCCAGACCATAAGCATCTCTCCCTTCTCTGAGACCTCACCTATGGCAGTGTTACTACTTCCTGTAAGCTCACTAACAGTTCTGCTTACTCCGTGAGTAAGGCATCTTCTAGACTGACCGTAGAGTTCCTGAGGACAGATCTGTGTCCCACCCCTCCATCCAACCCCAAGTACAGGGGTAAGCACACAGCAGGGCTCAAAAAAAGTAGAATACAAGTCCCAGAGATCTGGGCAGCAGTCCTGACAGTGGAGAGAAAAATTTCCCAGATGAGAGAAGCAGAGAGATTAATTGTACAAGGGAGAATCAGGAACAGAGGTGGGGGTGGGGAGCAGGCAGAAAGGAGAGATTTGTACCCAGGGACTGAAAAGCTCTCCTACACCAAGTTCCCATCATTGTACCCCACTATCCCATTTCACCAAATTCTCCTAAGAATCGGGATCCCTAAGAAAATCCTGGTTCCCTGTGGTGGGCGGGATGGCTGGAAAGGGCAGAACACCAATGGCAACTGGCATTATCCTACCTGCAACCAACCTTGTCAGAAGGTACAACCTGCACTAATTTCTACCCTTCTTTCCTCCACCCAAGCCACACAGATTCAGGAGGGGCCTTTTCCTTAGCACCACCACTTCCAGGTCATCCCAGTTGCCCTCTTGACCCCTTGCCCTGGGGAAGCCAGGGGATGACATGATGCCCTACTTGACCCCAGCATACCTGGCATCTGCTCATTAACCCCAGAGCCCTCTCAGTTCCCACCCTGTCAACAAGACGCTCTTAGATTCACTCCCCTGCCACCCAGCCAGTCTGGCTCTAGACCATGGCTTCAAGCTGACTCATGGGGCAGGACTGCCGGGGAGGGGGGCAGGGTAGAGTAGGCCAAGCCTCACTCTTCGTGCAGGGGGTGGGCAGCAGCTGGCATCAAACAGCTGTGCCAGGCTGTGGCTGGCAAGGACTACAGCTCCCAACATGCCAAGGGAGCAAGGCCAGCAAAAACAACAAGTCCCAGAATACATCTGTACCTTTAGACACTTTTGAGGCCTGGGAGGTGGGTGAGGTGGGTATTGGTATAGGTATCAGCTTCGAGGCTCATTCTCCCCTTCCCTTCAGTATTAAAGATTTCCATTTCTACCATGATCAAGGAGAGTGACAGGATGAATTCCTATCCATGTGCTTTCCACCCTCATCCTGTGCAGAGAGAACTGCTGCCAGCTGCTCTCTATTTCGTCCCTACATACATCCACACAAGCTAGGGGGACTGTTCCCACGGACCACCACTGTGGGTAGGAAGGTCGACCTCTTCTCTCTTACCAACCCCTCGGCCCCCAGCCTAGAGCCCTCTACCTTCAGAGGGGAGAGAGCAGACCTTAGCAGCCTCTCTAAACTAAGCCGGGCAGACTCACCTGACTCCTGGACTCCTTGTTCTGGACGATCCCTTAGCCCCTGCGCAGCCTCCCAGGTCCTTTCTCACTCCTCTCCTCCCCACAACCTGGGACAGGCCCCATACTATAGTGGAGCTTCGGAGATTTGCTCTTTCCCTCTAGCACACTCACCCCGCTCCCAAATTGGCTCCGCGGAGGTGGCCGCTGCTCCGGGCCCTTCCGTCCCGTCCCGGTCCCTCCCCTTGGATCCCCGGTCCTCCCTGCCACGGGCCCCCAACCCAGACAAAGGGTGGCTCAAGCTGAGCCCTGCTCTGCTAGGCTCTTCGCTGTTCAGCTTCGTGTGCAACACTAGCGGGCCCTGGCGCCCGCAGCCCCCCAGCCGCTGCCGCGCCCCTCCCTGCGACGGTCCCTCCCCGGGGCCGCCCCGGCTCCGCGCCGCCGACTCCGCTGCCCCTCTGACTCACAGGCCATTTCCTACCAGCTGATGGGGCCGCCCGCCCCGCCCAGCGCCCCACCACCCGCGCCGCGGAGGCCACGGCCGCCACGCCCCCCTCAGGCTACGCCCTCCCTGGAAAGCGGCCATGCTCATTGGTCCATAAGAAGCCAGCCTCCCCGCGACCTCAAGTGCGAGGCACGCCCCCTCCAAGAGGCACACGCCTATTGGTCCATAAGGGGGTAGGCCTACCCAAGGTCGCTCCGCCCTTCTCCTTAACCCGACAGCTGCCGGAGTCCAAAGCAACACCCTGCCCTGCCATTTAACCCTTTCAAAGGCGTAGGCCTTCCACATCTTACCCCTCCACCCTACTCCCCCGCCCATCCTCCTTCCAGGCCGATTAATAGGAAGCCCGAGGGCTTTAAAGATACGGTTTGACAACCCTCAAAGTCCGCCCGCTGTCTATACCAGACCTCAGACCCCAAATACCTCACTCCCATTTGTCTTTCCCCACCTTCCAAACCAAAGCTTCAGAGCTGGAGAACTAGTGAAGCCCAGGAAGCTTCCTCCACGCCAGAGAAGAAAAAGGCCTGAGGTGGGACCCTATCTCCTTCAATGCTAAGAAGTGGTACTTTTCCCTCTCTTACTCTTAAATTGATGTTCTTTTGCCTTCTTTAGAGGAGCCCCACGGATTCCTAAGATACGGATACATTTTAATTTCAGGGACCAGCATTATTCTTTGTGCCTCTGAACTCCCTTTCTGAGATCAGGCTGTCCCATCCCTTCTGCCAGCACTCTTTCTACTCACAGGCCCATGTTCAAGGAGACGGAGCATACAGGGAAGCGGGATAGGAGGGCTTCTGCCCAGAATGGGGGAAATGAGCCCAACTCTTGTGATGGAGCTCAACCCCATGACTCACAGCTCCCTCAAAACTATCCACCCTCCCACTGAGTCACTGGGCCCCAGCCCAGTTCAGACCCAGTCAAATCAAATGGCAGCAGAACCGGCATCCCTAACCCTTGTCCTCCTATTCTTCAAATGACCAGGATGGAAACCTTTGCAAGGATTTAGCATTCAAAGACACTTTCTAGAGGGTACTCTAGAGGTAACCTAAGAAAATCAATGGTCCTGTCTACCCTGCCCTCTGCACTTGTCAGCAAGTCGGACAATTTGGGACTTAGGAGGCTTTTTCTCCCGGTCCTTCACAGAAGCAGGAGGCAAACACCAGAGCCAAAGAGGGAAAGTCCATTCTTCTACAGTTTAGAGGCCACAGAGAGCCCAAGGTCCTTGTTTCTGCCTTGCCTGTGTTGTGGATCCCCCAGGGCCCTGAGGTTATATCACTAGATAGTAAAAAGAGGCTCCTTCCTCTTCCCCCTAGTCCCTCAGTCCTAGACTTGGGAGACACAAGCAAGTAACAGTCCCTCTAAGCTCCCTTCTCCTTACCTCACCCTAGACCACCCATTTCAAGAGGAAAACCCTGAATAAGAACCCAGTTCCCTTGGACTGACTTCCTTGCTGGTTCCCTAGTGTAAGGAACAGGATTAAGGAAATTTTCAACACCCTTGTCAAAATTACAGTGTATCAATGTAAGAGCCTACTTGCCTTAATAAAAACTTACTAGGAAAACAGAGACATAGAACACTGTAGGAAAAAAATAATCCCTTAGCAACCCCACCTTATTCTATCTTTCTGCCACTACCATAGGCCAGGCCTTGGTTACCTACAAAGGTCACAGGACAATAGTTCAGGGTGAAGGATCAAAGATGTTCCAGGCCTCAGTGTACCCTGGGAAAGCAGCAGGGTACAACCAAGAGGACTTACCACCAGGCACGGTGGCTCACGCCTGTAATCCCAGCACTTTGGGAGGCCAAAGTGGGTGGATCACAAGGTCAGGAGTTCGAGACCAGCCTGACTAACATGGTGAAACCCCGTCTCTACTAAAAATACAAAAATTAGCTGAGTGTGGTGGCGTGCACCTGTAATCCCAGCTATTCAGGAGGCTGAGGCAGGAGAATCACTTGAACCCAGGAGGCGGAGGTTGCAGTGAGCCGAGATCGCACCACTGCACTCCAGCCTGGGCGACAGAGTGAGTGAGACTCTGTCTCAAAAATAAATAAATAAAATAAATAAATAAATAAATAAATAAATAATAAAGAGGCCTTACCTTCCTGCCCTAAATTTACCCTGCTTTATTTTTTTTTTATATAGCGGTTATCACTACTTGACTTCCCCCTCCCCCTCCACAATTTCTTTCTCTCCTTACTAGAATGGAAGCTCCATGAGAGCAGCAACTTTGTTTCGTTCATGCTCATATTCCCAGAGCCAACATTAGTCCCTGGCAATGTTCAATAAACATTGACTGAAGAAAACAGGCCCTGGGCTGAGTGAACAGCAATCAGGCGATCTGGATCCTATCTTCTGCCCTTTCACTGTGACATCTGGGGAATCACAGTCTCTTTAGCCATAAATTTCCAAACCTGTAAAATGAGGTGTTTGTATAAACAATGACTGCTGAGGGCCTCTGCAGCTCTGCAATTCTAATGACTGTTGTTCACTCATATGCATATCAGAGGATAGCTCCAGGCATTCGAATGCTCCGCTGCCTGTACCAAAGCAGAAAGGCTATATCCTCCAGTCTCAGCACAGCAAACTGATGCCCTTTCTCTTCATGCCCCACCCACTCACGCAAACCGCCCCAGTCCTGAGGAAGCTGGAGAGTCTGCCCTAGGCCCGCCCTCTCTGAGAGACTGTCTGGGAAGCAGTGTTGCCATAGCAATCAGCTCCTCCTCAAAAGGCTTCAGCCTGCCCTTTTTTACCCCACCCTACCCCAGGGCTTTGTCTGTCCTCAGCAGACCCACCCCCCTCCCCAGCCAGTCTCTCAGCTCCTGGGTGGTTGTGTGAGGAGGCTGGCTTGGGGCCTCTTTTAGCAACACTGTCACACTCATTCAGCCACCGTGTGGAACTCAAGCCTTTCCCACCCTCTCCCAGCCAGCCCAGGGGCAAAAAGAACTCTAGCACTCCATCAAATCCCCTCAGGGAAGCAGAGGAGCCCTCAAGAGAACTAGGTCCTAGTCGGTTCTGATAGTGCTTCCAAGCCTGGAGTGTGGGGAGCCACTCCCTCTTCTTCCCCTAGCTGAGGCTGGAACCTCACAACCCTTACTGGGTTCAGCTTACAGTCATGGCCCACCTCTCAAAACAGACAGAAGACCCTCAATACTCCTCACCACTTCCCCCTTCCCACAGAAGCCCTAGCGTTCCCCACCCAGAAGGATAAGGGTGGGGAAAATCTGTTTGTGGCAAGTGGTTAAATGTGGCTACCAGTCACTTGGGGGTCTATGCAAGAGACCTGGGTGATAGTGGTGGGGGTGGGGTCTGAGCCCTGCCGCTGGTTACCAGGGTCTCTGGTCATTGAGTACAAAGTACCGGGCAGGGCACAGCTCCTAGATGGGCAAGGGCCAGGCCAGGCCCTGGGGCAAGGAAGGAAGTGGGAAATGAGCACACCCAGAGCATAAGGGCAGGGCAGGGCGGGGGAGGGGGGAGACAGAGACCAAGGCCGGCTCTGGGAGGAACAGGAACTAGGATGGGGGGTTGACAGGAACCCAGTGGGGGAAGGGTCCCCCGGGACCTCAGCTTAGGGAAGAAACCCCAGTCTCAGCTGGACAGATCCAAAATAGACTGAGGAGACAGTCACACAAGCCCTAGTGACAAGCAGGGTCTGACTCCTCTCTGAGTGCCCAGGCCAGAAGGTGGAGTTAAAAGCTGAGCAGACAGGAGTGCAACAGATTGGCCTCTTCACCCCACTAACCCCAACACCCTTACTCTTAGAACCCAGAACACAAGTGTCTTCCTGGAGTTACTACAATGCCCTAAACTGTTATTTTGTCAAAGTACTGGGGGTTCTGTTCTCCCGCCTCAAGTGGGGCCTACAACCCCTTCGCCTAGATAGTGCCCGCAGACCCTCCGACACCGCTACACTCCTTCTCCATTAAACAGCCCCCCCTTCCTTCAAAGCTCCTCCATGTCCCCTGCCCCTCATGTACCTCCTGCAACCCCCCACATCAGACAGAGACAGCCCCCTCACAGTGTACCTCGCAACCCCCCCACAACAAAGCGCTCCCGCCCTTCCCCCATAGAGGCCTCTGGAGAATGCACCTTGTTGCCCACACATTGAGTCCCCAACTGCTCCCGCGACTTCGTATCTTCCCTCAACACACAGCAGTCTCCAGATTGTCTGCAAAGCGCACCCCCATCCGCGTCCCTTCTTCCACGCTCACCCTGCCCTACACCTGTAGTTCCGTGGGTCCCGTTGCACTTGGGGACGTGGTAGTGGTTGGGGCAGTTACTGAGCAGCCCTAGCTGTAGCCTCGGCCTGCAAACCTCGCCCCTTCGGTCCAAGCCCCGCCCCCGCAACGCCCGGGCCCACCCCCTCCCTTGTCCCACCTTCCACCTTCTCCGGACTTGTCCCTTTCCTCGTTTAATTTCTCGAGCTCCTCCCCTGTAGCCCGGGCCTCGCCCCCTTCTGACCCCGCACCTCCTTCGCGTTTTCTTTGCATTTCCCCAGGATCCTCAGCTTTTCCCAGGCCCCACCCCCGATCCCCGCCTCCTCTCGGTCTCTCCGCCTTTCACTAGGACCCGCCCCCTCGGATTCCAGCCTGGCAGAAGTCGCGCCAGGCCCCTTCCACCACGATCCCCCTCCCATCTCAGAGCCCCTCCTCCTTCCGCCCCTTCTCCCTCACGCCTCACCCGGGCGGTCGCACTCCAACCAGGATCTGCTGGCTCTGATTGGCGGTGGCGGCCCCAATGGATGAAGGAGGAGACAAAGTGATGGCCGCAGGTCGCCTGAGGTCCCACCCCGGCCACGTGCGGCTTCTGTGATGACAGGTCTAGAGGGGCGGGGCCTCGGCCGGCAGGCTGCTAGCCTGAGCGGAGCGGATCAGGGCGGAGGTGGGGAGATGGAGCCAGGGCCAAAGTCACCAGCCTGAGGGCTCTGAGCCGGGTTGGGGCTGTCTCGCTGCTTTCGCACCGGTGTGAGCTGCCGCCGGAACTCGAACCTCTTTGTAGGGATGTCTGGGTGGGCGCGTGCATTCGCGCTAATAGGGGAGGTCCGTAGGGATTGCAAGGTAGTGCAAGGAATCTCAGGGGTCTGTGAAAATGAGGGAATCTGGGCGGTGGGGTTCAGGTTTGCGAGGCTGAGCAGTTTCTGAAGCCTACGCTGTGCAGGCGGGTGTGGGTTCTGGAATGGGATGGACAGTAGGAGTCAGATCTGTACCTACTGAGGCAGGTCAGCGAGATCTGTGAATTTTACGAGATGAGTGTTGATATGGAGTTAGGAGGGCCTGCAATTGCTGGAGAAAAGTGAGTCCTTTCCCTTGTACAGGTGTCTAATGAACTGCATGACAGTTAACGTATGTTCTGCAATTTAAGTGGCGCTTGAGTCTCTTCTCCCCAACTTCTCCCCAGGAGATACAATAAGGGAGGGCGACGCTTCCCAGACACCGGTAGATGGCAGCACAGGACACTTGCAGAACTGAGAGCCCAGCTCAGCGCCAATCTGTGGCCTCTCCGAGGAGCGGACCGTTTGGGTCTGATTTGATCAAGTTCTACAAAAGTCACATTCTTTTTTATTTTTTTTTGAGACGGCGTCTCGCTCTTTCGCCCAAACTGGAGTGCAGTGGTGCGATCTCGGCTCACTGCAACCTCCGCCTACTGGGTTCAAGCAATTCTCCTGCCTCAGCCTTCAGAGTAGCTGGGATTACAGGCGCGTGCCACTAGGTCGGGCTAATTTTCGTATTTTTGGTAGAGACAGGTTTCACCATGTTGGCCAGGCTGGTCTCAAATTCCTGACCTCAAGTGATCCGCCCGCCTCGGGTGCCCAAAGTGCTGGGATTACTGGCGTGAGCCACAGCACCCGGCCAAATCTCAGATTCTTTAGGCTCTGTGACTTTGTCAGTAGTTAACTTAAACTGGTTTACTCAACGTCAGTGGTGTGGAAGCGCAAAAAAAAGAAAGAAAAAAGTATTTTCTCTGGCCATAAGGAACTTATTGTTTAGACAGTGATACAAATGCCTACATAATCCCAGAAGGGTAAACTAAGAAAGGTTTTGTGTAGTGAGAAAACCACAGATTTTGAAGTCATCTAAACTTCTTCAACTTAAACTTCAAACTTCAACTTATGGGTTCAACTTATGAGTTTGTCTCATACTTTTGAGTATTTACTAGCTGTATAGATTTAGGTAAATTACTTGACTTTAAAAAAATTAATTTAAAACAATTTTAGATTTACAGAAAACTTGTAAAAATAGTGCAGAGAGTTTTCATATATACTCTACACCTAGTTTCTCCTATTATTAACATCTTTCCTTATATGGTTCATTTATTACAATTAATGAGCCAATATTGATACATTAACAATAACTAAAACCCACACTTTATTCTGATTTTCTTTTTGTTTTTTTGAGACGGAGTTGTCGCTCTTTCACCCAGGCTGGAGTGCAGTGGTGTGATCTTGGCTCACTGCAACCTCCACCTTCTGGTTTCAAGAGATTCTCCTGCCTCAGCCTCCCCAGTAGCTGGGATTACAGGCATGTGCCACCATGCCTGGCTAATTTTGTATTTTTAGTAGAGACAGGGTTTCTCCATGTTGGTCAGGCTGGTCTCAAACTCCCGACCTCAGGTGATCCACCCGCCTCGGCCCCTCAAAGTGTTGGAATTACAGGTGTGAGCCACCGCGCCCGGCCTATTCTGATTTTCTTAGTTTTTACCTTATGTCCTTTTTCTGTGCCAAAATCTAACCCAAGCTGGAACATTACATTTAGACATCATGTCTCCTTTGGCTCCTCTTGGCTGTGACAGTTTCTCAAACTTCCTTGTTTTTGATGACCTTAACAGTTTTTGTTTTGTTTTATTTTGAGACAGAGTCTTGCTCTTTTGCCCAGACTGGAGTGCAGTGGCACAATCTCGGCTCACTGCAATCTCTGCCTCCTGGGTTCAAGCGATTCTCCTGCCTCAGCCTCCTGAGTAGATGGGACTACAGGTGCATGCCACCACGCCCGGCTAATTTTTGTATTTGTAGTAGAGACAGGGTTTCACCATGTTGCCCCGGACGGTCTTGATCTCCTGACCTCATGACCCACCCGCCTCAGCCTCCCAAACTGTTGGGATTATAGGCATGAGCCACTGTGCCCGGCTGTTGTTTTTTTTTTTTTTTTGCTTGTTGTTGTTGTTGTTTTGTTTTGTTTTAGAGACAGAGTTTTGCTCTTGTTGCCCAGGCTGGAGTGCAATGGCACAATCTTGGCTCACTGCAACCTCCACCTCCCGGGTTCAAGCGATTCTCCTGCCTCAGCCTTCTGAGTACCTGGGATTACAGGCATGTGCCACCACGCCTGGCTAATTTTGTATTTTTTGTAGAGACGAGGGTTTCTCCCTGTTGATCATGGCTGATCTCGAACTCCCAACCTCAGGTGATCCACCTGCCTTGGCCTTCCAAAGTGCTGGGATTACAGGCATGAGCCACCGCTCCTAGCCTAGTTTTGTTTTTTAAGAGACAGGGTCTCATTCTGTCACCCAGGCTGAAGTGCAGTGGTGCAATCATAGCCCTTGTAACTTTGAGCTCCTGGGCTCAAGTGATATTCCTGCCTCAGCCTCCAGAGTAGCTAGGACTACAAACACATGCTACCAAAAAAAGAAAAAAAATTTTAAATTTTTTAAAAATTTTTTTATTATATTTTATTTTATTTGAGACAGAGTCTCGCTCTGTCACTCAGGCTGGAGGACAATGGTGCAATCTCAGCTCATTGCAACCTCTGCCTCCCAGGTTCAAGTGATTCTCCTGCCTCAGCCTCCTGAGTAGTGGGACTACAGGCGTAAGCCATCACACCTGGCTAATTAATTTTTGTATATTTAGTAGAGACAGGGTTTTACCATGTTGGCCAGGCTGGTCTCAAACTCCTGTCCTCAAGTGATCCGCCTACCTCGGCCTCCCAAAGTGCTGGGATTAGGCGTGAGCCACCAGCGCCTGGCCTTTAATCTTTTAAAGATAGGGCTTTAATCTTTTGTAGAGATAGGGCTTGCTAGGTTGCCCATACTGGTCTACAACTCCTGGCCTCAAGTTATCCTCCTGCCTCAGCTTCCCAAAGTGCTGGGATTACAAGTGTGAGCCAGAGCACCTGGCATCATATTGCAGTCTTTAAAAAAAAAAAAAACAACAGTGGTAGCTAAGCAGTCTGAGTCTTTATTTTTCTACAAGATTTTTAGAACTTCTTTATGAAATACTTGAGGCATACAGGAAGCTCTAAAGAATATTATAACAAATACCCATATTCTGGCCAGGTGTGATGCCTCACACCTGTAATCCCAACACTTTGAGAGGCTGAAGCAGGTGGATCACTTGTGGTCATGAGTTTGAGACCAGCCTGGCCAACATGGTGAAACCCCATCTCTACTAAAAAGACAAAAATTAGCTGGATATTGTGGCACATCCCTGTAGTCCCAGCTACTTGGGAGGCTAAGGTGCGAGAATTGGTTGAGCCTGGGAGGCAGAAATTGCTGTGAGCAGAGATTGCTCCACTGCACTCCAGCCTGGGTAACAGAGCGAGACCCTGTTTCCCAAAAAAAAAAAAAAAAAAAAAAAAACATATTTTTATCACATAGCTTTACCAAATCTTAATATTTTACATTTACTTCAAGTTCTCTGTTAAAGAAATTAGTATTTCAAATAAAGCTGTAGACCTCACATATTCCTCCCTAATCTCATTCCCTTCTCTTCCTCTTCACCTTTTGTTCCCAGAGTTGACCACTATCCCAAATTGGTATTTATTTTTCCTATTAAAAAAAACTAGGCCAGGAACCGTGGCTCATGCCTATAATCCCAGCACTTTGGGAGGCCAAGGCAGGTGGATCACCTGAGGTCAGGAGTTCTAGACCAGCCTGGCCAACATGGTGAAACCCCGTCTCTACTAAAATAAATGCAAAAATTAGCCTGGCGTGGTGGCAGGTGCCTGTAATCCCAGCTACTGGGCATAGTGGGGGCCGAGGCAGGAGAATCGCTTGAACCCAGGAGGCGGAGGTTGCAGTGAGCCAAGATCACGCCATCGCACTCCAGCCTGGTGGACAAGAGCGAGACTTCGTCTCAAAAAAAACCTAAAACAAAAACAAACAAAAACAACAACTGTGATTGATGTACATGTATTTCTACTGGGTATATACCTAGGAATCAAATTGCTGAGCTACTAGTCATGTGTATGTTTAGCTTCAGTAGATATTGCTAGTCATGTGTATGTTTAGCTTCAGTAGATATTGCCAATATGTTTTCCAAAGAGATTGTTACTGTCAGGCCTGAGCCCAAGCCAAGCCATCATATCCCCTGTGACCTGCATGTATACATCCAGATCACCTGAAGCAACTGAAGATCCACAAAACAAGCGAAAATAGCCTTTACTGATGACATTCCACCATTGTGATTTGTTTCTGCCCCACCCTAACTGATCAATGTACTTTGTAATCTCCCCCAACCTTAAGAAGGTTCTTTGTAATTCTCCCCACCCTTGAGAATGTATTTTGTGAGATCCACCCTCTGCCCGCAAAACATTGCTCCTAACTCCACCACCTATAGCAAAACCTATAAGAACTAATGATAATCCCACCACCCTTTGCTGACTCCTTTTTTGGACTCAGCCTGCCTGCACCCAGGTGAAATAAACAGGCTTGTTGCTCACACGAAGCCTGTTTGGTGGTCTCTTCACATGGACGTGTGAGACACCTAGATTTTGAATTACTTATTTTCACATATTGTAACTAAAATGTCAGTTGGGGTTACCCTTTCTTTTTGAGATTAAATAAAATTGCATATAATGTTTTACCTCACATTAAATGGGAAGTCCAGTGTCATCATAGATCCTTTTGTGAATTCTAGGATTGAGAATTTACAATTCCCTGGTTTCACCCCTGCAGCTGTTCTTTCTCTCCTTCTTTTTGATTTTTTGAGTCAGGGTCTTGCTCTGTCACCTAGGCTGGAGTGCAGTGGCACAATCATGGCTCACCACAGCCTTGAATTCCTGGGCTCAAGTGATCCTCCACCACCACCTCCCAACTAGGTGGGATAACAGACATGTACCACCATGCCCTGGTAAGTTTTTCTGTTTTTTTTTTTTTGTAAAAATGAAGTCTCACTGTATTGGCCAAGCTGGTCTTGAACTCCTGGCCTCAAATGATCCTCTTGCCTCTGCCTCCCTAAATGCTGAGATGACAGCTGTGAGCCACTGCACCTGGCCCCTTTCTTTTTTTTTCTCTCTAGCCTAGAAATATAATTATTTCTTTATTTCCTACCCTCCCCAAACTTCTTATGGAAGGCATCTGTATGAGTAGCAGGCATTACTGATTATTTGGGGGTAATACAAGGAAAAAAATATACCTATATGAACAACCCAAAATTCAATATTTGGACATCAATGTTCTTTAAATATGTGTGTGTGTATATATATATAATATATATATAATATATATAATATACATAATATATATTATATATTATATATTATGTATATTATATATTATATAATATATACACAATATATAATATATAATATATAATATATAATATATTATAATATATAATATAATATATATTATAATATATAATATATATTATATATTATAATATATAATATATATATAATATATAAATTATATATTATATATATATAATACATATAATACTTTTTTTTTTTTGAGACAGAATCACGCTCTGTTGCCTAGGTTGGAATGCAGTGGTGTGATCCCAGCTCACTGCAACCCCTGCCTTCTGGGTTCAAGTGATTCTCCTGCCTCAGCCTCCTGAGTAGCTGGGATTACAGGTGCCCACCACCACACCCAGCTAATTTTTTGTATTTTTAGTAGAGATGGGGTTTCGCCATGTTGGCCAGGCTGGTCTCGAACTCCTGGCCTCAAGTGTTCCACCTACCTAGACCTCTCAAAGTGCTAGGATTACAGGCGTGAGCCACTGCACCTGGCCATTCTTTAAATATATTTTATTTGTTTGTTTGTTTTCTGAGACAGAGTCTTGCTCTGTCACCCAGGCTGGAGTACAGTGGCATGATCTAGGCCCACTGTAACCTCCATCTCCCAGGTTCAAGCAATTCTGCTGCCTCGGCCACCCAAGTAGCTGGGATTACAGGTGCCCACCACCACGCCCAGCTAATTTTTGTATTTTTAGTGGAGACAGGGTTTCACCATGTTGGCCAGATTGGTCTCGAACGCCTGACCTCGTGATCCGCCTGCCTTGGCCTCCCAAAGTGCTGGGATTATAGGCATGAGCCACAGTGCCCAGCCTCTTTAAATATTTTTAAAAGTCCTTCAGCCATCCCATAATATAACTGCCCAAGAGGTTCTCCTTGCCGGCTGCCTAGACAGAGCGGATTTCTCAAAACAGGGGAACTGCAATAGAGAAAGAGTAATTCACACAGAGCCAGCTGTGTGGGAGACTGGAGTTTTATTATTACTCAAATCAGTCTCCCCAAACATTCTGGGAGCAGAGTTTTAAGGACAACTTGGTGGGCAGGGGGAAGCCAGTGAGCCGGGTGTGCTGATTGGTCAGGGATGAAATCATAGGGAGTCAAAGCTGTCTTCTTGCACTGAGTCAGTTTCTAGGTGGAGCCACAAGATCAGATGAGCCAGTTCATCCATCTGGGTGGTGCCAGCTGATCCATCAAGTGCAGGGTCTGCAAAATATCTCAAGCACTGGTCTTAGGAGCAGTTTAGGGAGGGTCAGAGTCTTTTAATCTCCGGCTGCATGACTCCTAAACCATGATTTCTAATCTTGTGGCTAATGTTAGTCCTACAAAGGCAATCTAGTCCCCAGGCAAGAAGGAGGTCTGCTTTGGGAAAGGGCTGTTACCATCTTTGTTTTAAACTACAAACTAAGTTTCTCTCAAAGTCAGTTCAGCCTACACCCAAGAATGAACAAGGACAGCTTGGAGGTTAGAAGCAAGATGGAGTTGGTTAAGTTCGATCTCTTTCAATGTGTGTCATAATTTTGCAAAGGCAGTTTTAATATTTTTTACTCCTTTTCTTATTATTCTCACCCACATCTCTCTATTCCCAGTACTTAATCACACCAAGTAATTTCTCCACACACATTTCTTCTAGGAGTTATATTTGCATATCGAAAAGGGTCACTTTTGCTGGGCAGGGTGGTTGACAACTGTAATCCCAGCACTTTGGGAGGCTGAAGTGGGAGGGTCATCTGAGCCCAGGAGTTTGAGACCAGCTTGGGCAATATAGTGAGACCTCATCTCTATAAAAAATTTAAAAAATTAGCTGCATGGTTGCACGCACCTGTAGTCCCATCTACTTGGGAGGCTGTATTTCAAATGGAGCAGAATTATAAATATATGTCACTAAGAAGAGGCCTCAATTTTGCCTCAGGAGAGGCTGTAAAAGGCATAAGAACACTTGATACCTGCCCTGTTGCACCCTCTCATGATTTGGAATTACAGGCCACTAGCCTACAGGTACCAGGCTGCAAAGTACAAGCATACTCTTTGTATCTGTTCATTCCAAACCCCAGTGAACACCAATTTAGCGCCCAGAATGGTTTGAGCAATTAAAGAATCCCATCTTAATGTTTGTTGGTACCCTAGCCCCAAATACATTATTGATTTTTTTTTTTTTTTTTTTTTTTTTTTTTGAGACGGAGTCTTGCTCTGTCACCCAGGCTGGAGTGCAGTGGTGCAATCTCGGCTCACTGCAAGCTCCACCTCCTGGGTTCACACCATTCTCCTGCCTCAGCCTCCAGAGAAGCTGGGACTACAGGCGCCTGCCACTGTGCCCAGCTAATTTTTTTGTATTTTTTTAGTAGAAACAGGGTTTCACCGTGGTCTCGATCTCCTGACCTCATGATCCACCCGCCTCAGCCTCCCAAAGTGCTGGGATTACAGGCGTGAGCCACCGCACCCGGCCTCCATTATTGATTGTTGCAGCCAAAAAAATGTGTCCAAGGAAAATAAGCTTGCTTAAGACAATTTGCCTTTTGGTGATAACAGTTGCTTGTAGAGCTGAGGACATTGGGAGTGTAAGGATAAATAAAAGTTATTTCCTCCATTTATAAAGGGCAAATAAACCATTTCCTCTCTCTCTCCTTTCATTTTTTTCTCCTTTTCTTTCTTTCTTTCTTTTTTTTTTTTTTTTTTTGAGTCAGGGTCCTGCTCTGTCACCCAGACTGGAGTGCAGTGGCACAATCATGGCTCACTGCAGCAGCCTCAACCTCCCAGGCTCAAGGGATCCACTTGGCTCGGCTTCCTGAATAGCTGGGATGATAGCCCTGTACCACTATGCCCAGCTAATTAAAAAATATATATTTATTTTTTGGCTGGGTGCAGTGGCTCGTGCCTGTAATCCCAACACTTTGGGAGGCCAAGGCAGGCAGATCACTTGAAATCAGGAGTTTGAGACCAGCCTGGCCAACATGGTGAAACCTCATCTCTACTAAAAATACAAAAATTAGCTGGGCGTGATGGTGCGTGCCTGTAAGCCCAGCTACTTGGGAGGCTGAGGCAGGGGAATCACTTGAACCCAGGAGGTGGAGGTTGCCTTGAGCTGCGATCGTACCATTTCACTCCAGCCTGGGTGACAGACCGAGACTTGGTCTCAAAAAAAAAAAAATTTGTAGAGATGGGGTCTCACCATGTTGCCCAGGGCTGGTCTCAAACTCTTGGGCTCAGCCTCCCAAAGTGTTGGGATTACAGGCCTGAGCCACTGCACCCAGACTCCTCTCTTAGAGTTCTTAGAGTTACTCCTTGGATACAAAATAAATTTGGGTCCTTATTCTAATATTTGGAATCTCTCTAGGGATTAAGCCTAGACTCCAGTTTTTATAATACGGATATAACTCCAAGGTTGTGTGTCAAATGACCTCTAGATATGTAAACAAGGGTCTCTTGCTGGACGCACAGGAGATTTTTCAGGAGGCGCAGTCCTTTGTCCCTTGAGGAGATATTGTTCTTTCTTCTGCTTTGCTGTATAAGTTATGTGCAATTTTGTCTTAACCTTGTAGTCATTTTCAGGCTACCTTACATGCATGTAATCTGTTATTGCTTACTCAATAAGAAATTACATTCTCTCACTCATCTATATTGACAGGGAGGAATCTTTTTGCGGCAGGATTATTTCATTTCCCCAAGAGCAACACAATAGTCCATTAAAAAAGAAGGCCCCTGTAATCCCAGCACTTTGGGAGGCTGAGACAGGTGGATCACTTGAGGTCAGGAGTGCAAGACCAGCCTGGCCAACATGGTGAAACCGCGTCTCTACTAAAAGTACAAAAATTAGCTGGGCATGGCGGTGGGCACCTGTAATCCCAGC
Organism: Pongo pygmaeus; assembly: GCF_028885625.2. Taxonomy (NCBI): domain Eukaryota; kingdom Metazoa; phylum Chordata; class Mammalia; order Primates; family Hominidae; genus Pongo; species Pongo pygmaeus. Next base: position 22,078,248 of record NC_072386.2, on the reverse strand, counting down.
TACTCAGGAGGCTGAGGCAGGAGAATCATTTGAACCCAGGAGGAGGAGGTTGCAGTGAGCTGAGATCCTGCGATTGCACTCCAGCTTGGGTGATAGAGTGAGTGACACTCCATCTCAAAAAAAAAAGAAAAAAAAGCAATGATCTGAAGTGGATTTCCTTGCTCTTGATGAATGCGTGTTACCAGTACTGTTCAGTTGTTTTTTATTCAACAATTCAATGATGAATATGAAGTAAGTAAATTAGCCTCTATGAATAGTCTGCATGAAACAATTACAGGTGAAAATATTTTCAAAGAAGTTGAGAAAACACTAGTTCAGTACAACCAGAAGTGGAATCTATTAAATTGTGTTACAACTGATGGTGGCAAAACATATGCAGAGCAGACAAAAGTTTTAGTTCAAAAAATTTGCAAGGCTTCTTAAATTGTAATGTGTTTAATGTTGTGAAAGGAAAATATCTTGGGCCCCCAAAATCACTAAGCTAAAGGAAAAATTCTAGCTGGGAACTGCTCAGAGCAAATCTGCCTCCCATTCTATTCAAAATCATCCCTTTGCTCACTGAGATACATGCATATTCTGTTTGCCTCCTTTGGAAAGTTTCATCAGAAACTCAAAAGAATGCAACCATTTTTCTCTCACCTACCTGTGACCTGGAAGCCCTCTCCCTGCTTCGAGTTGTCCCCACCTTTCTAGACAGAACCAATGTACTTCTTTTGTATATTGATTGATGTCTCACATCTCCTTAAAATGTATAAAACTAAGCTGTGTTCTGACCACCTTGGGCATATGTCGTCAGGACTTCCTGAGGCTCTGTCATGGGAACATGTCCTTAACTTTGGCAAATAAACCTCCTAAAATGAGTGGGACTTGTCTCGTCATTATTCTCGATTGACATCTGGTAGCCACAGAGGGATCCTGAGTGAAGGTGACCCGGCCTGCAGCAGCTTGCCTGTTGGTGCTTGGTACTGGCTTGGGCACCTTATAGCCCAAACTGATAGGACGATTGCTGAAGTCTGGGACTTCTTTCCTCCAGGGATCCCTGATCTTCCAACGTTTTTCAGTTGGGGGTCTGAGATTTAATTGCCATTAATAAAAACTCCTTTTTTGTGGGGAGTTTCCACTCACTTCCATCAAGAAAGGTGAGCCTGCCTGTTTCTCCACTGGCAGAGAGCAGTTTTCAGCTTGGGCCCCATCACTAGGTGAGATAACTGATTTGGGATTCTGTCTTGCAAATTCTTTCTAAACAACTAAAGTTAGCAGTAACAACCAGTTGGTGTTAAATTTCTGCTTACACTTAGAGCGCTCAGAAATCATATAATTTTTGTGATCATTGTTAGTTTTGCTTAACTGTTTTGTTGTTTGTTTATGTCTTCGTGTGTGTGTGTGTGTGTGTGTGTGTGTGTGTGTGTGTTTGTCCTTTCCCTTATTGAATTGGACTAACTCCAAACCTTCTAACTCATGAGTGCGGAATCTTCCACGCTGAAGAAATAAGAGCACCTTGCTCCCCTCAGCCTTTCAGGGCATTCTCAGGCAACTGAGAACCATGTGAGGGTGTCTGGGAGGAATACTCCCTAAGACGTGCAGCAGCTCTAAATAGGTTTCCCCTTCAGAAGAACATGCTTAGGGTCTAATCTCAGCCGGCAGGTGCATATAAGGAGCTGACCCCTCCCGCACCTTGAGCCCCTGACACACTGTGCCAGGTAGCCATGCCACGGGTGGACTGATCTGGTTCAGGGGGTAAGAGCCCTGAAAAGCTAGGCCTGCAAGCAGCACATTTTGGGTCTGACACACGTCTTGACTTGGTCAAATCCAAAGGGGAACTCTAAATCATGGGGAACAAGGCCTCTGAAGTGGGAAGAAAAGAGCCAACAAAAGGAAAAAAAAAAAAAAAAGAGGAAAGATTTTTAATTTTGACTACTAAAGAGGCTTTATTTACATAACGAGGCAACCTTTTTTGCCAGCCAGACCAAACTGAAAGAGTAATGGCTGTACTTCTGAAATAGCAGCATTTTGTCCTAGCTGAACTATGGTAATAAAATTTAAAAAAAATTTTTAAGGAGCTCAGTGGTTAAAAGTCAGCTTAATTAAAAGGCTAACATCCAAGATGTGTGTGCATTGTTTGTATTTAAAAGGCCTTTATGTTTTTGTTTCTTTGTTTTGTTTGTTTGCTTCTTAGTTGTTTGTTTTTCTCTCCTAGGACCTTGTCATTTTTTTTTTTTGAGCAAAAGTTTTTTTTCTTTCTTTCTTCTCAGTTGACCGAATTCTGTTTTCACCTGATTTTTTTTTCTTTTACTGAAATAGTTGCAACAGAGTGTTTTCCCTTTTCTATTTTATTTTATTTTATTTTATTTATTTATTTATTTTTTTGAGATGGAGTCTTGCTCTGTCGCCCAGGCTGGAGTGCAGTTGCGCGATCTCAGCTCACTGCAACCTCTGCCTCCCGGGTTCAAGCAATTCTCCTGCCTCAGCCTCTTGAGTAGCTGGGATTACAGGCATCTGCCACCACGCCAAGCTAATTTTCTTTTGTATTTTTAGTAGAGATGGGGTTTCACCATGTTGGTCAGGCTGGTCTCGACTCCCTGACCTCATGATCCACCCGCCTCGGCCTCCCCAGGTGCTGGGATTACAGGCCTGAGCCACCGTGCCTGGCTTTTCCCTTTTATTAGAGAACCAGGACTCAGTGTGGACCCTGCTCGGAGCTCAGAGATTCAGTTAAAAGATAGGTAGTCCCTATCTAAATAAAACTGGTCTCCTTAGACAATCTCATGATAAATTTTCATAGTTTTATGTTTGATCTGGCTCAAAGAAAAATAAAAGTGTCTCCCTCTAGCACCACTAGACTTTTTCCTCTCTGGACTTTATGATGTAAATTTTGCTATTTAATTTTCACCTAAGTTGTTTTCTTTAATATGCAAATTTAAGGCTATTTAGCTGACAACTGCTTAGGGTTCTGAAACAGGTTATCAAAAATCTGCACGTCTAAGATAGAAAAAAAGAGGGTCTTTATGAATCTATAAATATGTTTATGTATTTTTAGATAATACATAAAAAATATATTTATGTATGTTTATGTCACATACACAATGTTTCACTACTAAAAATGTATAAAAGAGCTCTAATTAATTGGCTTAAAGAAAAATAAAAGTGCTTAAATCAAATGCATTATTGGGAAAAAAGAAAAGACTAATCAAATGCTTTTTCAAGTTTATGTAACTTAAATAAAATCTTTAATAAATAAGCTAGCTTTAACATTATTGGCAAAGTATGGCCGGGCACGGTGGCTCATGCCTATAATCCCAGCACTTTGGGAGGCAGAGGCGGGCGGATCACCTGAGGTCCGGAGTTTGAGACCAGCCTGACAAACATGGAGAAACCCCATCTCTACTAAAAATACAAAATTAGCTGGGTGTGGCGGCGCATGCCTGTAATCCCAGCTACTCAGGAGGCTGAGGCAGGAGAATGGCTTGAACCTGGGAGGCGGAGGTTGCTGTGAGCTGAGATTGTGCCATTGCTCTCCAGCCTAGGCAACAAGAGCGAAACTCCATTTCAAAAAAAAAAAAGAAAAAGAAAACATTATTGGTAGAGTAATATTAGAAATGTCTTAAGAATGGCCAGGATACATTTTTGTTTGCATTTATGAATCAAGCAATTTCAAGCAAAACTTATCCCTGCCAAATACTATAAGGTGTCAAAATTTGGCATAGGGGTTACAAAACTATAAACCCAGCTCAAAACAGAATGATCTATGTTTTTGCTTGTATAATTTTTAATAAAACATTAATATTGGTTTAATGAAAATAACTACATCTTGAATTATTTAGTAAATTACCGTAACTTCTAATCTTGTGCCTTTAGGCAGACTAGTCCGTGGGCCTTAAGGAGCTTTGTTTTGGGAAAGGACTGTTACTATCTTTGTTTCAAACCTAAACTATAAACTAACTTCCTCCCAAAGTCCGGGAATGACCAAGGACAGTTTGGAGATTAGAAGCAAGATGGAGTCAGCTAGGTCATATCTTTTTCACTGTCTCAGTTATAATTTTGCAGTGGTGATTTCATAACTTTAAATCATGTCTATTGTAGTTTTCATAAATAATCTAAGTAAACAATTAAAATAATTAGGTGACTGTAATCGGCTGAACACTTGTAAACAAACTTGTCATAATTTAGAATCTTAAGTTATATTAAATTAAATAATGGGGCAGGTGCAGTGGCTCACCCTTGGAATCCCAGCACTCTGGGAGGCCAAGGTGGGTGGATCACCTGAGGTCAGGAGTTAGAGACCAGCCTGGCTAACATGGTGAAACCCCGTCTCTACTAAAAATACAAACAATTAGCCGGCATGGTTGTGAGCACCAGTAATCCCAGCTACTCGGGAGGCTGAGGCAGGAGGATCGCTTGAACCTGGGAGGCAGAGGCTGCAGTGAGCCGAGGTCGTGCCATTGCAGTCCAGCCTGGGCAACAAGAGTGAAACTCCATCTAAACAAAAAATAATTATATAATAGATATTTCATTATTTGGGTATTTTCCAATAAATATATATTGTAGGAAAACATTCTTGTTAAAAAAAAAATTGTGTCCTTTTTAAAAAAGATGAATAAGTTTTTGTCTAATTCAAAGCTTATTTAAAGGTTATGTATAGAACAAGGTAAAAGGAACCAGGAAATAAAAGAGATACAAAGAAAGTTATAAAAATAAAAAGCTGGGTTTTTGTTTTCTTTTTTTTTTTGTAAGAAAGCTTAAAGAGAAACTATTTTATATGAGAAAGAATCTTGTATGGTAAATTTAGTCCTAAAATAAAATGACTGGTTGTTTAAGGAGGGATGTTCAGGACAACCCAGAAAGTACGAGCATGTCATGAACTGTCAGTGTAAGTCACAATAAGAGAATTTATATTAAAAAAAAACAAAAACTTTTATATGTTCAAGTTGCCATATTAAGTATTGATTTGCTTGGGAAAAAAAACCTAAGAAAAAAATTTTTTTTTAAAAATTAAGGTTATTACATCCATGTATCTTCCTGTATGTGCTTTTAAAGTCCTTGTGACATTGGGTTACAGGGCTTTGATTCCTGGGCCTAAAAAAGGCATTAAGTCCTGCTAAATCTTAAACACTGACAGCAATTGAAACCTCACCTTCATGCCCTGTAGAAGATGCCAATCAAAATAAACTGCATTCCCAAGACACAGGGTAAGAAATTAAGGCTATTCAACTCAAGGCCCAAGGACTATCATGGAAGAGGTGGGCACGTAAGATTCTAAGGGCCAATTTTGAAAGATGAAATAATTTCTGTTTCTCTATAAATTAATCATTAACATCAAAGGCACACTGATGCAAGACTAGTGTATGGGCCACTGTGTCAGATTCACAAGGTTTTCTTAAAGCATTAACTGACTCCTTAATAATGGTTAAAAGGTTATAAAAGGCTTGTGGAAGCTATATCTTATGGTCAAAGTTAAAATTTTATAGATTGTTTACAAAACTTTGAAAAACAAATTTA